>NC_136063.1:1565906685-1567350669 GCF_964261635.1 Lissotriton helveticus | reverse complement strand
TCGCCCTCAACCCCGAACGCACATCACAATGCTGCAAAGCCACCCCAGGACGTACCCACGGCCCATTCGCCTGCCACATCTGCAAGTTCACATGCGTCAGGTCCCTCACCAAATCCACTTTCTCCAAACATAGCTCTGACTCTAACCACCTGAAGTGCATCCTGCTGAACACTCGCTCGGTCCACAGACACGCCACTGAACTCTGGGACCTACTCGACACTGCGTCACCGGACATCGCCTTCCTTACAGAAACATGGATGAACACATCATCAGCACCCGACATCGCTATAGCCACACCGGACGCTTACAAGATCATCCGAAAAGACCACACCAACCAAACAGGAGGAGGCATCGCCATCATCCACAGGAACTCCATTAAAATCACGACCAGCTTCGACGATAATCTTGCAACCGCCGAACATCTCCACTTCCAGATCCACACCGACCCTAGGACCACACTTAGAGGCACCCTCATCTACAGGCCTCCGGGAACCCACACTCATTTCAGCGATGACTTCACTGACTTCGTCAGCCCACATGCCCTCGCCTCCGAGAACTACATTCTATTAGGAGACCTCAACTTCCACCTTGAAAACAAACACGACAGCAACACCAACTCCCTTCTGGACAACCTGGCCAATCTCAGACTCAAACAACTTGTTGACACCCCCACCCATGTAGCCGGACACACGCTCGACCCTATCTTCACCTCCAGCAAGCACATTTCCTTCGACCGTACCACAGCTCTCCATTGGACGGACCACAGCTGTGTTCACTTCAGCTACAAAACAACCTTGACCCACAACACCCCACAACCTATTCCTCGGAGAAACTGGAAAAAAATCACCTCCGACCAACTCCTCACATCACTCAACCAAAACCCTCCCACCCTCTCATTGGACCCAAACCAAGCGGCCACCAAACTCAAGCAATGGATCACCCACAGCGCTGACTAATTAGCACCCCTGAAAAAGCACCAGATCAACTCAGGCAGCAAAAAGGCTCCCTGGTTCAATGATGACCTTAAAAAATCCAAGAAGCTATGCCGCACCCTAGAGAAAACATGGAGAAAAAACCCAACCACCGACAACATGTCCACCCTCAAGGCAGCCACCAGCAAACACCACCAACTGATTCGATCCACCAAGAAATCAGCATTCAAGGATCGCCTCGACAACAACGCCCAAAACAGCAAGGAACTTTTCAACATCGTCAAAGAATTCACCAACCCCGCCGCAGCATCTAACGACATCACTCCCTCCCAAGACCTCTGCGATGCGCTATCCTCCTTCTTCTACAACAAAATTGCCGACATTCACAACAGATTCAAGAACACTCCCCACGAACAACCCTCCCCACCCCCCTCAGATCCTACACCGCCAACTAACAACCTCAGCGACTGGAAACCAATCACCACCGAAGACACCATCCGCCTAATGAACTCAATCCACTCTGGATCACCAACCGACCCCTGCCCCCACCACATCTTCAACAAAGCTGACTCCATCATCGCACCCCATCTCCGTGATGTCATCAACTGCTCGTTCAACTCTGCCACCTTCCCAGAAAGCTGGAAACACGCCGAACTCAGCGCCCTCTTGAAGAAACCCACAGCTGACCCCTCTGAACTTAAAAACTACCGACCCATATCCCTCCTCCCCTTCCCCGCCAAAGTCATTGAGAAAGCCGTCAACAGCCAGCTCGCCGCCTTCCTTGAATCCAACAACTCCCTCGATCCCTCCCAGTCCGGATTTCGAGCCAAACACAGCACCGAAACCGCCCTCATTGCAGCGACAGACAACATCCGAACACTACTGGATAACGGAGAAACAGTGGCCCTCATTCTACTCGACCTTTCCGCCGCTTTCGACACAGTCAGCCACAGCACCCTTATACAACGCCTCAG
Source organism: Lissotriton helveticus (assembly GCF_964261635.1). Lineage (NCBI taxonomy): Eukaryota > Metazoa > Chordata > Amphibia > Caudata > Salamandridae > Lissotriton > Lissotriton helveticus. The sequence goes on along the minus strand of NC_136063.1, from coordinate 1,567,348,763 downwards.
CAACATCGGCATACAAGGAAAAGCCTTGGACTGGATCATCTCATTCCTCGCTGGGAGAACTCAAAGAGTCCGACTTCCCCCATTCAACTCAGAGGCCACTGAAGTCATCTGAGAAGTACCACAAGGATCATCTCTCAGTCCCACCCTCTTCAACGTTTACATGAGTCCACTCGCCTCCATCGCGCGTCAACACAACCTTAACATCATCTCCTACGCCGACGACACCCAGTTAATCCTTTCCCTCACCAAAGACCCTAACACCGCCAAAACCAATCTTCACGAAGGCAAGAAAGAAGTAGCCGAATGGATGAAACATAGCCGCCTAAAACTAAACTCAGACAAAACGGAGGTGCTCATCCTAGGGTCCTCCCCCTCTGCCTGGGACGACACCTGGTGGCCCTCCGCTCTGGGCACAGCACCCACACCCACAGACCACGCACGCAACCTGGGCTTCATCCTAGACTCCTCCCTCTCGATGTCCAGACAAGTCAACGCCGTCTCATCCTCCTGCTTCAACGTACTTCGTATTCTCAAAAAGATCTTCCGCTGGATCCCCCTCGAAACAAGAAAGACTGTCACCCACGCACTGGTCACGAGTCGACTGGATTATGGTAACACACTATACGCCGGAATCACAGCAAAATTACAGAAAAAACTCCAACGCATCCAAAACGCATCAGCGAGACTCATACTGGACATCCCTCGCCAAGATCACATCACCGGACACCTAAAAAACCTCCACTGGCTTCCCGTCAACAAGAGAATTACATTCCGTCTTCTTACCCACGCTCACAAGGCCCTCTACAAACTAGGACCCGAATGCCTCAACACTCGACTGACCTTCTACACACCCACCCGCCAACTCAGATCGTCCAATCAAGCCCTCGCCGCAGTCCCGCGCATCCGAAAATCCACCATGGGTGGCAGGTCCTTCTCCTTCCTGGCGGCCAAGACCTGGAACTCACTCCCCACCCACCTCCGCCTTACTCAAAATCACATCTCCTTCAGAAAAGAACTTAAAACCTGGCTATTCGACAAAAATTGAACCCCCTTCCCCAAGCGCCTTGAGACCCTCTGGGTGAGTAGTGCGCTATACAAATTCATGAGCTTGAACTTGAACTTGAACCTCCGCAGCTGTGGGCATCGGGAGAGGTGGGGGAAGGGCATAGGATCTGACTGTACACTCTGTAAGTCTGTGTGTGAGCTCGCACTGCAGACATTCTATACCTTCCGGTGGCTCTGCTTAGGCCAGGAAGGGAGCTAGCTGATAGACACCTCAGAGGGTCAATGTGCCAGCTCCAGAAATCTGTGCACAACGCACATTGGTCTATAGGATTACGTACAAGCTAACTTAAGTGCGTGCGTGCCTGAGGAAAAACACAGAGCCCCAGTAGTGGCCTCCACATCAGGAAGCAGTGCCCCAGCGGTGGCCTCCTAGCAGGGTGCATTACTCCAGATTAGGCCTCCCAGCAGGGTGCTTTGCTATAGATGTGCCCCTCCCCTTGAACTGGACACAATACCCATGCCTCACCCCACAACTCACTTTCGTACAGAAAACCCGATTACAAACATATTCAGAGGCTTCGTTCCGCCTTTGCTTTTACTTTATGAAAGAATGAAATCAGGCGAACGATCTTGGCAGCAATCCTCTGACTTCACGGTTCGAGAGTGTGAGGGGGGAGGGAAACAGAGTGTGCCTTCCCTTGACAGGCGAGGAGGGGGAAGTGCTCGGAAAACGCGCCCTTGGAATTACTTTGCACTGCCTGGCTCGTGAAGACTTTCCATATCAGCTTGCTAAACAAACAAGCTGATAAGGAAAGTCTTCACAACATGCCGCAAACCAGGCCATGCGGTCCGGAGGGGCTGTCTGAAAAGCGGACAGGGTGGCACCTGAAAACACTCCTTTCCATTGGGAACATAAACGCTGATGCTATCCAATGGAAAGGAGGGGCGGGGCTTACAGTACGCTTCTCTAACAATATCTCGTAGAGGCGTGGCAGCTTTCCTGCTCCGCCCACGTGAGACCTTGTAGTGTAGCTCCTATTTTCCCAATAGGCTCTGCGCATTGGAATAGTACCTACAGCAGTAAAGGCCTAGGCCAGACGTTAACTAGGTCTACTACTGTCGATACTAGACTTAATTTTTGGGTTTGCCAGCTAAGCTCAGAGTTCGCTAGAAACTTTCTCGAATGTTCAAGGAAGGAATTAACTCCCCTGATTAGACAAGAAGGGATTTAGTTTCTGACAACCATAGAACATGACAACTTTGCTCTCCCCTAATCAAGAGTCAATCTCGAGAGTCGTGTGAGCACAAGGCAATTATTTTACTCAGTCAGTACGTGCATTCTTAGTCTCATCAGAATGTAGAGAAAAGGAAGAGACGGGCGTGTTCAATAAAAGATGTTATTTATTGATCAGTCTTTTTTCTCATACATGAGAAATGGATCGATATTATTGCAATACTTATAGTTAAGTAAAGTGCATACATTAAAAGCAATAGTATAAAATAATACTGTAAAAACATTGATATGGTTTCTGAGCCATATGATGTTTAAAATGATTAAAATATATTTACATACACATATACATTTGACTAAACGTACTCAACTGGTGTTTCTAAATACGCCTACCCCGTGTACCTGACCTAAGTCTAATGCGTGGGCGGGAATAGAAAGTTACAGTTTAAGTTAAGTTTGTTTTTGCCAAGTGAATAACTAAAGAATTCTCTGTGAGGGGTTATTCAGTTCTGTACCTGGAATTTAGGATGAATGAGGAATGGTATCTCTTTCTCTGCTCTCGATATTCCAGGCTGCCTGCGAGGGCTGCCCGAAAGCGCCGGTGCTGGGTCTCTCGGCTTGAGATAGCAGCGCGTCTCTCAGCGCGTCAGGAAGGCGGGGCTGCGCCAGCGGGGTCTGCTTCTGCTCTCGGCTTCGGCAAGTATGGCTGCTCCGTCTTGTCACCACGCGTGTGTTTGCATAGGGCAAGATCGGCAATATTTATACCTTAAAGGTGCCGAGATTGACGTAAGGATGGACATAGATACGTCAATAAAGATGTCATACGACTTGCTCGTTAGCACATTCTTTACTAAAGTTCTCTGTGAAATCAAAACAATGGCCGCACGGATTATCCAGGTTGTCATAGGTTTGATTTGTTATGAGAACGTCGTATGCCTTATCAGGGGCTGGAGGAATGTCGCTTGTCTAATTAGATCTCAAGCGTTATGACCTAATCAGATAACACGTTCCTGTGCCGTAGTGTGACTGCGTCAGATAACGGTATCTGCATCATGGGGGCTTTTCTTGCCTCATGGGCTGACTGTTAGTTAACTTGATAGTTAGTTTAACCAGAATAGGGTCAGGAATAGGGGGACTGATTCAGAACCTATAGAAATACACGACAACCTAAACAACAGTTGATGGACAGAATGCAGAACAATGTCATACATTCACCCTAGTACAGAGATCTGGGCTTAAATCCACCGTTTTTTTGCTCACCATGCCATTCCAGTTTGAACCTAGCCATATGCAAATTCGTCTTGACCCTGTTCCCATGGGAACAGTCCAGCACGAACTGCCAAGCCAGGTCCTCCCTGGACTGTTCCCATTAGGCGCAGGGTCAAGACTGATTTGCTTATGGTTGGGTCCAAACTGGAATGGCATGGTGTGCAAAAAAACTATTGGTTTAGGCCCAGATCTCTGTACTGGGGAGAATGTATGCCATTCCAGTTTGAACCTAGCATATGCAAATCAGTCTTTACCCTGTGCCCCATGGGAACAGTCCAGCCGGAACTACCAAGCCAGGTCCTGCCTGAAATGGAAACAAGCATCCTAAGACCGGTTTCAGGCTTTCAGCCCTCATCAGCCAGGATAGCTTGACTCCAGTGGCATGGAGAGCACGGGACTCACGTCTGAGCATACCCGTCCCACTCGAGGTGACACATGCAAAAACAACAGTTGATGGACAGAATGCAGAACAATGTCATACATTCACCCAGTACAGAGATCTGGGCCTAAATCCATCATTCTTTTGCTCACCATGCCATTCCAGTCTGAACCTACCCATATGCAAATCAGTCTTGACCCTGTGCCCCTTGGGAACAGTCCAGCCCGAACTGCCAAGTCAGGTCTTCCCTGGACTGGAAGCAAGCATCCTAGGACCAGCTTCGGGCTTTCAGCCCTCATCAGCCAGGATAGCTTGATTCCAGTGGCATGGAGAGCACGGGACTCACGTCTGAGCATACCCGTCCCACTCGGGATGACAAATGCAAAAATAACAGTTGATGGACAGAATGCAGAACAATGTCATACATTCACCCCAGTACAGAGATCTGGGCCTAAATCCATGATTTTTTGCTCACCAGGCGATTCCAGTTTGAACCTAGCCATATGCAAATCAGCCTTGACCCTGTTCCCCATGGGAACAGTTCAGCCCGAACTGCCAAGCCAGGTCCTCCCTGGACTGTTCCCATTAGGTGTCTAACACGCATTCTTCTCCGCATAGCAGACACCTTAATACAGGTAAAACACACCTTTGCCACATTGGTCGAAATGATAGAAACCAAGTCATGTTCAGGTCTCTAAGCCGGGAGAGTCCCAGGATTTTTGATATCCGGTCCCGGTATCCAATGGCTAGGATCGTATCTTCCATTGTCGCGAGAGTTTGATCTGTGACATGGGTTGCCATAACGAAAAATAAGGACTAGGAATAGGATTCCTGCAATTAGTCCTAGGATCAGGGGAAGTCCGCCAAAAATCGAATGGACGAAATCTGGAAAAATACCCAGTATGGCTTTGAATGGTGTTAATGCCATCGAAAATACTGTCTTAAATACATTTGAGACCCCAGTGGTATCAGAAATATTTAAGATTTCGCTCAGGATTTCCGCGAAATGTACGGGGGAATTAGTTGATAATAATGTATGTATCTCTGCAGTCGTCCTTGCGACTTGTAGATCATATGTTTCTTTTGATGACGTGAGCCTTGTAGGCGTCTGAAGAAGCACTGTTTTCATTCTGCTTAAAGTATCTATTCGAATAGAAGTAATTTTCAAACTGGGCCATGCCCTTGCCTCCCTGTCTGGAAAGGAGCTGGGGAAAAAAGAACGTCCACAGCACTTGACCTTCGCCGTTGTAGTTACTAGATAAGGAGTCCCGGGCATAAGACTGCAACATCTGCGGTCTACAATAAGAATGTAACTCCCATTATAGAGTCTTTGAAAGAATGGTTCTATTTCAGTTGCAGGTGCGCCTTGCTGGTGACATGAAAGGTTGTATGAATTCCCTTCACAGGCTCCATGCAAACTAATTCCGTTACACAGAAGCGTGCCGCTTAGTGACATAGCACAATTGTTGCCACTAAGAAACACTTTCTGTCCTTTATTACTGACACATGCATGTGAATAGGGCAGGTTCCAAGTTGTTTTAAGGTACCCCTTTCCCAATTTCTCGTACATGCCAGCCTGTATATATTTTTGGCAGTATTGAAACCTGAAGGTTGAGATTGGAATATTTATGATTCCGTGGATTATCCATTCACTGACAGGTCGTTCTGACATTGTCATTGGTAATCTTTCTAGTTTTTCAATGCTCAAGATTGTATAATCAGCACCCTTTTGCGCCATACCGATTTGTCTATCAGTAAGGTTAAAGATTTGGAATAGTGACGTTGTGTTGATTAAACGCCAAGGCACATAGCCTGAACGCAGATTTTGTAACGTCCAGCCAAGCTGTACAATAGAACGCAATTGTGACTGACCATGTTGTAATAACAGTAAGTCTTGCGATAATATATCGATTGCTGACGACACAATGCTGTCCAATGAAAATATTCTGGAGGACAGAGTCATTAACCCATTGTCCACTACAGATAGTGATTTTTCCAAATTGATACAGTCAATTTCCCGTATTCTTTCTGCTGTCTCAATTTGAGTAACCTTCCAGGCCTCATTGTATGCTGCATATACAGAGGCTGCTATGAAACGCTTTTGACGCTGTTTGCGTGGTCCCAGTATGAAATCACGCAAGTCAGCACCATCAGTAAGTAAAGTTAGGTGTTGCTTAATTTCAGGCAGTGTGGAAGTCTGTAGCCATTGAAGGCATAATTTGCCCACACTGTAGGTTGTTATTATCCCTGGGTGATGTCTTTGGGGATATCTAGGGTCTGGCCTGGTCATTTTGAAACCCTGTGTTTTATTCAGGAATCTATCTTGACAGTAATTTGTATCTGTGGGCCAGATCAACCATTGTTTCCAATCAGGATGTGTTCTGTTTTGGTTTCTTATATGGTTTACGTCTATTTCTTCATCTGTATCAGAGCTATTGCTAAATATTGTTGGCTTTGGAATAGACGGTTTAATTAAATCTTTGATTTTGGCTAAGCCAAGACTGGTGGTTTGTTGAACAGTGTCATTTAAAAATATCATTTGTTCTGGGATCATGCAGGCTCTAAACAAAGCTTCTAAACCCTGTACTTGCCATTCTTTTGTACCCCAAACACTTTTCAAATCAACATTTTTGTCCCAATAATCAAATCCAAAAGTATTCATTTTTTCAAAGAACGAATCTGAATATATCAATTTTGTGTTGGTTATCATGGTTTTCATCCCTGTCTTGTTTGACAATTTAAAATAAAATGTTTCAGCATTACTTATGTTAAAACCTGAAAAATATGAATATTTGTCATATACGGTTCTAGAGCTTCCTTTTGGAGGTGTAGCACAATGTTCCCATTGATTATAACTTAAAACATTTCTAGGTTGTGCAGATTTATGTAAAAAATGGTTACCATAATGGTTATAGCAATACATACTATCATAATTTGTAGAACCTTGCAAATAATCATGTTTTGTAAATTTAGCAGACATTACTAAGTCAGACATCATGTTGTTAATACTTTCGAAGTCCCAATCATCAGCAAATGAGTTTGGTTTTGCAAAGTCACTCAAGGAGATCTTGATTTGGTGTGGATATTTCAGGATCTCACCGGACCATACATTTCATAGTCAGTGTTGTCCCAGGCTACCCCACCAGGTATAGGATTGGCTGTGAAGTTGGCTGAAGAAAGTTCTGAAGAAAGTTCTCTTTTCTCGACATGTGAAGATGTGTGTGGTTTGAGGACCAAGTTGATGTTCTGACTTGCTGTGTCCATTTTAGCATATTTTCCCTCAATGAAGCGTCCCAAAGTAAATACCATGATGAGCCAAAGTATGAGGATAAATGCACCAAAACCCACCCAAAATTCAATCCATGGAGAAACCAGATATGTTTCTTTCAGTTGTTTCAAAAGTTCCTTCGCTTTGTCTTTAAAGGATTTTGATGATGGCTGTGTCTTTGATTCACTGAAGCCGTCAGAGGAATCATCGAAGTTGATGAAGTAACCGGATGCAGTTCTGTCAATTGTTCCAATTGGTTCAGGATTTCTGTTTTTTGCATTTTCACTCGGTACTTCAGTATAGATTGGTGTGTCTCTGCTAAATGTCTTTATTTGGGTTTTCAGAGGTCTGAGTTCTATTGCATTGTTGCATAGTCCTTCTTGTTCTTCTGCAGGCGTTTCGAATGTGATGAGCCTTTTTGATAGGACCTCTGTACTGGTAGCAAACCTAGGTGTTCTGCTACTTATTGGGAGTCCACTTGGCCTACTGTTTGTTATCGGCCACATGTTGTGGTTTTACCAGGTCGATGGATACAACTCGGTTCTCCTTTTTACCAGCAAGTGGCGGTAGTACAACTGATCTTGTCCCGTTGACAGACAAGACAGGAACTGCTTTTCTGTAAGAAGGCCCAAATTCCTTCTTTACCGCGATCTTCTCCCTGACTAGATCCCCGACTTTTGGAATCCAGACAGGTCTTGCTGGGACAGGTGGTGATTATTCAGTGGTTGTTGGCTGTTGTTTCAACTGTATGTTGCTCAGGTCTTTTCTTGTTTTGTTTAAGTCCTGCAAAATAGCCAAACGGTCTTTGACATCAAAGGTTTTTTCTATTACCACTGAAGTCTGACTATCAAGGTCAGAGATCAACATCCTAGTTCCGAATAATAATTCGTACGGACTGAATCCCTTCAGAGAATTTCTTGGCAAGTTATTTAGACTACGTTGGACACTTATTAGATGTTTGACCCACCCAGCTCCCGAACCTAATATCCTTTCTATTATAGATTGCTTTCTGCCTTGGTTTTTTCTTTACACCATCCCGTACCCTCAGGAAGGAAGTGAGAAGATTCCCGCTGGACTGTGCTCATTTGGCCATGTTTCCCCCCAGGCTGGTTTGCCTGAGTGAAAACAATGGTCAAACGTAACATGCTCTTAGCGTATATGCCAATTAGACTCGCAAATCTTGTATAATAGTCCGGACGTCAGCCGAGTGCTGGTGATCTACATTATAAGTGGAAACTAGCCTGTATATGTTAATCGCAAGCCATTCTTTTTGCTGGTAATATTATCTGCCTTGATACGACGAGGTATTAAACTGCTTCTCTCCCCACTGCGATCTCTGTTGCAGTTTGGGCAGTTTTTTACAAACATGGTGTAGTGCAGGCTCATGCCTGGCCACCAGTACCGTGATTGTAATTCTTCCAGAGAATCTTTTAATTTAAGGTGTCTGTGACCCTCGCCCATGTGTGCGTCTGCGATTAACAAGTTTCTCCTGTCCATGTTTGGAATCACTCTATCCCCCACTCCAGGGATTCGAGCAAAAGGGACGGAGTTTGCATCGATTATGTATGTATAATTGAGTGGATAGTTGATCGGTAGCGCTGAGCAGTCGCCTTTTGATGACGTTTTCACCGCCAGCAATGTTTCACCGTCAATGTATTTTAATGTACGCTTTTTTCGATCTACGGGAGCCGGTTTAGTGGCTGCCGCTGAGCTGTTTCAGCCAATGAATTCCCTACAACGTGAACGCCATCACGCTGATGACTCAGTGAGTGAGTCACGTGAGTCTTTGGTAGTTCTTTTTTCAAAAGAGCTACTTGTTCCCAGAGCAGTTTCTGCTTTATTGGTGCATCTGTGTCATCCTTGTAACCGTTCTGAATCCATGTCTGCAAATCCTTGTTATATGCTTTGACGCAGTAATATGAATCTGACACTATAAGTGTCGGGAATTCGCGATCCGCATTATCTAGCGCCATTTTCAAAGCTATTATTTCAGTTTGTAGTTCTGAATTAGTTTCTACTGAGTGTGATTTTGTTAAAAGAGGTCTTAGTTTACCTCCGCGCCACACTTCTTTTGTAATCTCACATGTGGGATTGTATGCATGTTCTCCCCAAACGGAGGGTTGAGCATGTCCGTCTGTATAGATTACACAGGCGTAATGTCGTAGAGGAAGAATGTCGATTGGCAGAGGATACGTCTTTTCATATTTTAGATTTTTTAATTCTTCTAGTTCTGGATCAAAGTAGTAGTATACTTTGTCCGTTGTGATTGAATTCACCCATTGTATCCATTCCGGATTCAATGTTGTTGTTGGTAAATTACACGGTGTTGTTAGTGCCTCAAAGGCTGATTCTGCTGTTCTGACTGTGATATGTCTACCGTCAGCTATGTCTTTTTCTCTAGCTATTGCGGTTTGAACTGCGCGAATGATTTTTTCTGTATTACTGAATTTCTGTTCAGCTTCTGTGTACAAGTGTGATTTGAATGCAATTGGTACCTTTTCTCCTTCATTAGAAGTCAGGTATGTGAATCCGCATCTCCCTGGGATGACTCGGATCACAAGGTTGCGTGTGTTATCACGTGTTTCTAATTTTGTTTTAATTAGCATGTCTGTTTGTAAGGATCTCAAAATTTCTGTGTGTGTTTGAGTCCAATTGGATCTTTTAAAGTCTGGTTTAATTAGATCATAAAGGGGTTTGACCCTTTCTGCGTAATTTGCAATGTATGTTCTTCCGAAATTTAGGAAGCCTAGAATTGACTGTAAGTTTTTTAGTGTTTTCGGAGCTTGGATTACGGCACATTTCTCTAGGAAATTGTCTGCCAGGCTTTTGCCTTCACTTGATAACTCATATCCTAAGAATAGGACTGTCAGATGGGCAATTCTGGACTTTTTGAAGTTGAATTTGTAACCCTCTGCAGCGAACCCAAGTATTATGGGTGTTCACCCTTTTCAAGTGAGTCTCCAAGTCATCATCTGTTAAGTAAATGTCATCGACATAAGATAATGCTTCATCATCATATAGTTGTAGTAATTCTGTTACTCTCGCTGAGAATACCCCCGGGCTGTTCTTGTACCCCTGGGCTAACCGACAGAATTGTTTTTGAGTGCCATTTACTGAGAATGCAGTTAAAGATCTGCTCTCTGGTGCTATGTTTTGACAAAAGAATCCATTGGAGATGTCCAAGGTTGTTTTGTATTTTTTGCGCACTATGTTATTCATTAGTGCAGCACTGTGTGAGTTTTGCACTGCAAAGGTTTTGCAACATGTGTTAAGGTGTCGGTAATCCAAAACTAGACGATATGAATTGTCTGGTTTGGAGACCGGAAACAAAGGATTGTTCATTTGTGAGGTGCAAGTTTCAATCACCCCCTGGTATTCTAGCTGATCTAGTATTTCATTTACTTGTTTTTTAGCTTCTTGCTTAATTGGGTACTGCCTTTGTGCAGTAGGTTGTGATTTTAACTGGATTTTGTGAGGAGGAGAATCCTCATCCCATCCTACATGATTTTTATATAAAGCAGGTGCTAAGGCCACTGCCCACTTTCTAGCAAGTGTGTATTTTTTATGAATCGGTATTTGATTCGAGAAGGCAGGCATAATTACTTCTTCGCCATGAGGGCACTCCCTGACAAACTCTGGTGGCCAGTCTTTTTCAGCTAGAAGGATGTCATAACCCTTTGAGAGGTTATCCCAAAATAGTCCCCTAATTTTCCTAGTCTTATCTCCCTCTATACGTAATGTTATCTCGTATATCTTGTGGGGCTTGCTAACTCTGGTGTCTGCAGTTTCCACTTGAAGGTATTCATTCGTGTCCACTGTCTCCAGATGATTCATAAGGACTTTGCGAGCTATGCTCACCTCTGCTGCGCTGTCTAGCATTGTCTGAGCCCATTCTCCGTTTTTCAGTTGTGTCCTCAGTATTCTCGGCATTTTTAACTACCTTGATACTGGCTACCTTCTTTTTTGGAAATTGTAATTTCTTTTTTAGCTGAGCAGGTTCCTTGTCTTTGGACTTGGCGTGCTCTTCTGATCGTCCTCTTCTTTCCGATTTCTGCGAGGAATTCTGAAAAGATTGAGAGGGACGTGTATCAATGTCTTGATATCTATCAGGTTTTTTAATATTATCCCTATTTCTAAGGTTATATCTATTCCCAGAGGGGTCACTCTGCGGTGACCTCTGTCTTTGGTTTGGAGATTTCTCTCTTCGCCTAGGAGACCTTCCTCGGGACTGGAATTTCTTTTCTTTAGGATTGGATTGTTTGTTTCCATCCCAGTTCTTTTTTGGTGAATTATTATTAAAAAATATTTTTCCTGGACTTGTAGTCAGTTGCGGTTTTACTGGTATTCCACCTAGACTATCTCTGCCTAGTTCCTCATAGGATTTTTCTATGATTCTGGCGATTTCAGCTGGTTGGTCTGCTATATCTGTCTCTTTTAACCTCTGGCGGATCGCCACGTTTGCTGCTTCACCTTTTATGTTGGCTAATAATATAGCCGAGACCTGCTTGAAGTCTTTTAGTAATTTCATACCAAGGGTTAAAGCAGGTTCTGGACCGTATTCATCTTGAATTTGTTTTAGCACATCTGGTATTACCGAAATGGATGGAACACCGTGCGTTTTTGTGTAGATGGAAGCAAAGACTGTACCCCAAGTGTCACAGTCCTCAATGTGTGGTGCGATTCCCATTGGGAGACATATAGTCAGAATCCTGTGTTTTTCCAGCGGGGTGGTGTCAGGAAACACCGCCTCTATTTGGGTGATTTTCTGTGCCAACCAGAATGGTATTTGTTCCCGTTTAGCTGGAACTTTACCTAGGCAGGATTGGATGTTCTGTGGTGTGATTTTATTTGTGTTCCCCTGGTGAGGGGTCAGCTGTGGAAGTTTAATCGCTGGCTGAATTGTTGAAGTCCGCATTACATACTGAACTAATTGTCTATGAATTTTTAGTAGTTGTTTTAGCTGTATTAACAGCTCTGCTGCGGGCATTCTTTCGATGTCTGGATGTGGTGTGTATCCGGCTAAGACCGGCCACGTTGCTCCTGGTCTACCTAAAGGACCGAGCCTGGTAATGTGATTGTTATGTTTTAGGGCGCCATCAAATAAGAGCAAATGCTCTTGGAATTTGAGTGGTACTTCCACCTCCTCGAAAGGAGTGTATGTTTCAGGAGGTTCCTCTACTTTGTAATAGTGGAAGTACTTTGTTACAGAATTTGCTGCCGGAAAATGTATCCATGAATAGTATACCTCTGTCTGCCGATATTCGTGTGCCTCAATTACGAATATGACTGTGCCACCTCTAGGTGTCAGTCCATTTTCTATAAGTTTTAAGGTTATAGATCTCCTTTTAATGACCGGAATGAGTATTATATCCGCGTCTGCTGCTTGCATGGTAGCATCAGCATCTGCGAGTTCAGTTGCTAATCTAACTGCCTCTCTTTCTTCTTCATTTTCTGACATTTTACTGTCCTGAAAGTTATTTTGTTTGTTTGCAGATCAGGTTTCTTATGGAAACAAAGATTAGATGCACAATATTTTGGAACTGTTTATCCTTCAACGTTGACTATACCACGAACCATACATAGGAGTTCCCTCCTGCGAGGTTTTGGAGGATATAACCTTTCACCCACTCCAGACGTCTTTGGAGTATTTGGGAAAAGGGGTCTGAGTGAGAAAGCACGACTGAGTTACTCTAAATGTCTTACGTTAGTTTTATCGCCCTTTCCAAACGCGTTGGGCGCCATGTAGTGTAGCTCCTATTTTCCCAATAGGCTCTGCGCATTGGAATAGTACCTACAGCAGTAAAGGCCTAGGCCAGACGTTAACTAGGTCTACTACTGTCGATACTAGACTTAATTTTTGGGTTTGCCAGCTAAGCTCAGAGTTCGCTAGAAACTTTCTCGAATGTTCAAGGAAGGAATTAACTCCCCTGATTAGACAAGAAGGGATTTAGTTTCTGACAACCATAGAACATGACAACTTTGCTCTCCCCTAATCAAGAGTCAATCTCGAGAGTCGTGTGAGCACAAGGCAATTATTTTACTCAGTCAGTACGTGCATTCTTAGTCTCATCAGAATGTAGAGAAAAGGAAGAGACGGGCGTGTTCAATAAAAGATGTTATTTATTGATCAGTCTTTTTTCTCATACATGAGAAATGGATCGATATTATTGCAATACTTATAGTTAAGTAAAGTGCATACATTAAAAGCAATAGTATAAAATAATACTGTAAAAACATTGATATGGTTTCTGAGCCATATGATGTTTAAAATGATTAAAATATATTTACATACACATATACATTTGACTAAACGTACTCAACTGGTGTTTCTAAATACGCCTACCCCGTGTACCTGACCTAAGTCTAATGCGTGGGCGGGAATAGAAAGTTACAGTTTAAGTTAAGTTTGTTTTTGCCAAGTGAATAACTAAAGAATTCTCTGTGAGGGGTTATTCAGTTCTGTACCTGGAATTTAGGATGAATGAGGAATGGTATCTCTTTCTCTGCTCTCGATATTCCAGGCTGCCTGCGAGGGCTGCCCGAAAGCGCCGGTGCTGGGTCTCTCGGCTTGAGATAGCAGCGCGTCTCTCAGCGCGTCAGGAAGGCGGGGCTGCGCCAGCGGGGTCTGCTTCTGCTCTCGGCTTCGGCAAGTATGGCTGCTCCGTCTTGTCACCACGCGTGTGTTTGCATAGGGCAAGATCGGCAATATTTATACCTTAAAGGTGCCGAGATTGACGTAAGGATGGACATAGATACGTCAATAAAGATGTCATACGACTTGCTCGTTAGCACATTCTTTACTAAAGTTCTCTGTGAAATCAAAACAATGGCCGCACGGATTATCCAGGTTGTCATAGGTTTGATTTGTTATGAGAACGTCGTATGCCTTATCAGGGGCTGGAGGAATGTCGCTTGTCTAATTAGATCTCAAGCGTTATGACCTAATCAGATAACACGTTCCTGTGCCGTAGTGTGACTGCGTCAGATAACGGTATCTGCATCATGGGGGCTTTTCTTGCCTCATGGGCTGACTGTTAGTTAACTTGATAGTTAGTTTAACCAGAATAGGGTCAGGAATAGGGGGACTGATTCAGAACCTATAGAAATACACGACAACCTAAACAACAGTTGATGGACAGAATGCAGAACAATGTCATACATTCACCCTAGTACAGAGATCTGGGCTTAAATCCACCGTTTTTTTGCTCACCATGCCATTCCAGTTTGAACCTAGCCATATGCAAATTCGTCTTGACCCTGTTCCCATGGGAACAGTCCAGCCCGAACTGCCAAGCCAGGTCCTCCCTGGACTGTTCCCATTAGGCGCAGGGTCAAGACTGATTTGCTTATGGTTGGGTCCAAACTGGAATGGCATGGTGTGCAAAAAAACTATTGGTTTAGGCCCAGATCTCTGTACTGGGGAGAATGTATGCCATTCCAGTTTGAACCTAGCATATGCAAATCAGTCTTTACCCTGTGCCCCATGGGAACAGTCCAGCCGGAACTACCAAGCCAGGTCCTGCCTGAAATGGAAACAAGCATCCTAAGACCGGTTTCAGGCTTTCAGCCCTCATCAGCCAGGATAGCTTGACTCCAGTGGCATGGAGAGCACGGGACTCACGTCTGAGCATACCCGTCCCACTCGAGGTGACACATGCAAAAACAACAGTTGATGGACAGAATGCAGAACAATGTCATACATTCACCCAGTACAGAGATCTGCGCCTAAATCCATCATTCTTTTGCTCACCATGCCATTCCAGTCTGAACCTACCCATATGCAAATCAGTCTTGACCCTGTGCCCCTTGGGAACAGTCCAGCCCGAACTGCCAAGTCAGGTCTTCCCTGGACTGGAAGCAAGCATCCTAGGACCAGCTTCGGGCTTTCAGCCCTCATCAGCCAGGATAGCTTAATTCCAGTGGCATGGAGAGCACGGGACTCACGTCTGAGCATACCCGTCCCACTCGGGATGACAAATGCAAAAATAACAGTTGATGGACAGAATGCAGAACAATGTCATACATTCACCCCAGTACAGAGATCTGGGCCTAAATCCATGATTTTTTGCTCACCAGGCGATTCCAGTTTGAACCTAGCCATATGCAAATCAGCCTTGACCCTGTTCCCCATGGGAACAGTTCAGCCCGAACTGCCAAGCCAGGTCCTCCCTGGACTGTTCCCATTAGGCGCAGGGTCAAGACTGATTTGCATATTACTGGGTCCAAACTGGAATGGCATGGTATGCAAAAAAACTATGGATTTAGGCCCAGATCTCTGTACTGGGGAGAATGTATGACATTGTTCAGCATTCTGTCCATCAATTGTTCTTTTTGCAATTGTCACCCCAAGTGGGACGGGTATGCTCAGACGTGAGTCCTGTGCTCGCCATGCCACTGGAGTCAAGCTATCCTGGCTGATGAGGAAACTGGTCCTAGGATGCTTTCTTTCCAGTCCATTTCGACCTGGCAATATAAACCTTTTGCCAGACCTAAACCATCCTGCTCCCTTTAGGAACAGCTCAGCCTGAACTGCCAGGCCAGGTTCTCCTTGGACCAGAAACAAGCAATAGATTAATCCCAAATCTTTGACTGGTTGTGAATGTTTGATTTGTTCAGCATTTCGTCCATCATCTTTTCTTTTTGCTCTTGTCGCACTAAGTGTGAATGGTGTGCCCAGACGTGAGTCCCATGCTCACTGTACCACTGGATTCAAGCTAGCCAGGCTTATGAGGGGTGATACCCCGAAACTGGTCCCAGAATGCTTGTTTCCAGTCCAGGGAGGATCTGGCCTCGCAGTTCAGGGTGGACTGTTCCAATGGGGAGCAGGGTCAAGACTGAATTGCATATGGCTGGGTCTAAACTGGGGTGGCATGGTGAGCAGAAAACGGTGGATTAAACACAGATCTGTGACTGGGGGTAAATCTTTGATTTGTTCAGCATTCCATCCATCATCTGTTCTTGCTTTTATTGCCCTAAGTGGGAAGGCTATGCCCAGACATGGGTACTGTGCTCACTATGCCACGGGATTCAAGCTAGCCTGATTGATGGGGGTGATACCCCCAAACTGGTCCCAGGATGCTTATTTCCGGTCCAAGGAGAACCTGGCCTGGCAGTTCGGGCTGAGCTGTTCCTAAGGGGAGCAGGATGGTTTAGGTCTGGCAAAAGGTTTATATTGCCAGGTCAAAATGGCAGTTTATACTGCACACAGGCTGCAATGACAGATTTGAGAGAGACATGATTTAAAAGGTTGCTTAAGTTAGTGGCACAACAAATGCTGCCAGTCCACTAGTAACATTTAATTTACAGGCACTAGGTACATGTAATACTCCTTTACCAGGGACTTACATTTAAATGAGACCTTACAAAGAGGCCAAGCACAAAAGTACCAATTTTATGTTTCCAAAATGACATCTTGATTGTGGGGGATTCATAGGAAGAACAAGACCAGTTGTTTGAGGATTTAATGGTGAAGTTGGGAAAAGCAATGTTCAACACAGGAAAAGAAAAATGTCAAAAGTGAAACAAGTCACCTCCTTGAAACGTCGACCAGGTAACCAGCTGGTCGAGTGACACCGGGTGCAAGCCACAAGCTTAGGTCAACTACGATGGAGTGCAGGCTGGATGTAGGGACCAGGTTAGTCCCTCTAAGGATTGTACTTTATGTTCTTGATGCCACCTCTAAAGCCAACAGGGTATCTCTCCCTACAGTAGGCATGTGCCTCCACAGGGTGGACCCCCAAACACAAGTGGCATTTTGTGCCTTTAGGTGCTATACTCACCTGAAATGTTTGAATTTGCATATCTTCTGTTCTACTAATTGGATTTCTGTCATTTTTGTGCCAAATTATTTATCACATTTTACCATATTTGTCTACATTGGTGTTGGATTCTTCATGTGTAGTGTTTCCATGTTATTACTGTTTATGTGCTGTATAATTACTTAACATATTGCCTCTACGCTAAGCCTGACTGCTTGTGTGCCAGGTTACCAGAGGGTTAAGCGCAGGTTAATTTAGTAGCCTTTGGTGGTTTATCCTGGCAAGATTTTTGGCTGTTGCTTGAGAAGGGCACACTAGTACATACCATCAAAAACATTTTTCATGGTTCTCTCAAAATGGCAGCCGCTGAGGCCAATCCAGATGGCAACCTACAGTAGTGGTATGACCTAAAGTGAGGACAAATGATGTCAAATGTGTATACTTCTCACTTGTGCTTATCTGATGATATGCCAGACATATCAAGGACACTGAGTATCTCTCCCATGCATTCAACATCTCAGACATATTAAGAAGAAGTTAGCAATCTAACAATATGTTAAAATGAGTCCTCAAAGTTCAACACACAACCCAATCATACCATATGGTTTGGGAGCCAAAGCCATGGGTACAAAATATTTTGAGGGCTCAAAGGGTTTAAATATTCCCTCTGACAATAATTTCTCGAGTACCTTTCCCTTTGGAGTTGTTCTCTCATTATGTGTGGAATCAGCCTTACTTTATATGTAACAGGTTCTGACGTGTTTTGGTAAAATATTATGTGAAAACCTTTCAAATCACTCTACCTACTGAAGGATATTGCTGCAAGATATTTTATATGCTTTCAATACCATTGGGTTTCAATTGCCATCACTAGTTCTTTTGTATTTGGTTACAGCACTGGTCCCGGGTCTTTTTGATGATGCTACTCCAAAAAGACCAGAGCCCTGTTGTGTGATATAAATGTGTCCTGTACTCTGTCTTTATACGCACTATCCGTCTATTGCATTCTTAAGATCTCTATATTTTTGCCTCCATACACTACTGTTCTTAAATCGGATTCAGAAAGCTTGTCTAACATTTAGATATTAGTGAGATTACAATACCTGTGTCTGCCAAAGCATTATTGATTTCCCCCAGATTTCATCTCATGATGAGGATTTTACAATTTCCCACAGCTCTCTTTTGCATTGTTTAGTATGTCTCATAAGCAGTCACTATTGCAGTTCCTGTCTAATTAATCTGCTTTAGTTTCTTCAACGGTTTGTTCATACACCACCAGGATCATTTCTTGAACATTCTCAAGCATGTCATCCACTTCCTTTCATCCCTGAGTAGTTTTTACTTTGCAAACCTTGGCACAATTACCCCACTTTCTAAAGGTATACATATTGCACCTCATGCCCCATACTTTACACTAGAACCTTTAGGTCTTGAAGATCACAACAGTAACAATTTATACCCCTGTAACTAATATTTTGTGCTGTGGTACCTTCCTCTGCCTTATCACAGACTTGTTTCTTTTACTCTGTACTACTACTTATTTCTTCTATTTCTTGGTTCTGCCTGCACGATTGTCGACCTCCTAAAGCCACACAGATGTATGTTTCATTCGCTTTGCTGTTTGTATTGCTTCTTCCAGTGTCCGATCTTTAGCTAACAGATTCTAACTAATTGGACCCATGTTATCGTAACTGTTAGTGGCCCAAATTCATATAAAACAAATAACCTACTCATGGTGTATACATAGCCTCTATTGTCTTCATCCAATCTTTGCACCCTAATAAAACATTTATGATGTTCAAATACAACAGTTATATTAGGAGGGAAGTGTTTTTCTAGCATTTTTAATGACATGTCATATATATTTGTTGTCACACCATTCACCCTTCCTTCACCCTTCCTTATGGAAGTTTCAGCAAATCATCATAGTGACACCTTCCCTCTACTGATAAATTATGAAGCAATCTGTCTTGTCTCTTAAGTGCACTGTATTTGCCCCTTACTATGCCCCTCATATATGTTAGAATTCTTTTTTTTTCACTGTTTCCATGATACTGATGGATCTCCTTGAGTAGCAAGGAAGGGAGGTGGTAATGACATATTTTATCTTCAATAATATGCTCCATAGGATGAATTAAAATAGTGAGATGACACATTACATTAAAATAATGAGTTAAGTTAAAATAATAATAATTTTTAATTTTCTTGGTATAATTTCTCTAGTTCATATGTTTTTCTGGTATTATGACAATATGTCACTTAAAAAATACTGCGAGACACAAATATTGTTCTACAAAAAGCGCAAAGTCATTAATATTGTGGGACAAAATGAACAAGACAAGTATGTCACCTTTTTAAGTATTTCATTTTTTTTAAATAAAGTTGTATATTACATGATTTAGAAATTATAGTTGCATATATTTGTTTACATTAATTTGATACATCTTTGTCATTTAAGTCGTAGAAGTTATTAGTATGATATCATTTATGTTTAATTTGTTTTTGGTATAATTTGTAATTTTTTATATGACTTGTTTTAAAAACAAAAGTATTTAGGAGTTGCTATTTCAGTAATAGGTTGCTGGTTTTGTTTGGGGTTCAGGTTTGAAGTTTTTAAATATTTAAAGTATTATTATTAATTTGCAATCAATTTTGATTGACATTTTTGTTTTAATGACAATTATGTAAATTAATTACTTGTTAGTTTAATTATTTTGTAGATTTTTAATTAGTTGTTAATTGGTTGATCAATATATTTTTTGTTTCATAAGTTAATTTGTATTTATTAATTGTATTCATTTTAATTGTCTTGCTTAGTTTTTTAATCTACGACTGATAATTTATATTTTTATATTTTTTTTATTGTCAGTGGTCATTGTTTTATGAAAGTAGGGTGGGAAGTGTTTTAAATGAAAAAGTTTTTCATTTTTTGTAAACTATTTTTTTGTAATATATACTTTAAATGTATTAAATTTATTTTTATTTGTTTTATATTTAATGAGTATGTTTTTTGTTTAAAAAATATTTTAAGAATTTAAGTTTTTCCATATTTAAATGATTTATTTAAAGAAAAAATGTAAGGAAGATAATAGTAAATATAACAACTCCGAAGGCCAACACTTTTCCTACTGTTGCTTAAATTGGAGTAAGAATAGTCAATGTGATGGTTCTAAAATCAAAATGTTCTCTACTTTTGCTGACTTTGGAGCGAGAATAGTACATTTGACCCCTACAAAGACCAACACTTTATCTGCTGTTGCTCAGATTGAAGCTGGAATAGTAAATGTTGACCCTTCCAAAGTTCAACAATTTGCCTACTGTTGCTAAGATTGGGATGGAAATTGTAAATCTTACTTCTTCAAAGTCCAACACTTCACCTTCTATTGCTCAGACTACAGTGGGAATATTAAAACTGATCCCTCTGTTCAGCACCTTCTCTATTACTGCTTACTTTGCATTGGGAATAGTAAACCTGACCTTTCCAAGGTCCAACACCTTTCCTAATTTTGCTTACATGTCAGGGGGAATAACACGTCCGACCCCTGCAAGGTCCAACACTTGTCCTACTGTTGCTTTGATTGGTGCTGGAATAGTAAATCTTACCCCTCCAAAGTCTATCACTTTCTCTTCTTTTGCTTAAGTTGTAGTGAGAAATAGAAAGATGACGCCTCACAAATCCAATACCTTCCTTGCTGATGCTCAGATTGGAACAGGAGTAGTATATCTGACCACTACAAATCCAACACTTTCTTTACTTTTGCTTATATTGGAGTGGGAATATTATATCTGACCCCTCCAAGGTCCAACATTAACCCTACTGTTGGTCAGGTCGGGGTGGCAGTAGTTAATTTAAACTCTCTAAGTGTAATCTTCTAATTTGATTTCTTAAATTGTTTTAATTTATTGTTTTTAATTGTACACATTATTTATGTTATGTTATGCTAAAAATGTTATACAGCGCATGGCTGCCCCTGCATCAGGGTGTCCCAGCGCTTGCGGACGAGTAGCGATGGATGGCGAGAGCTAGGAAGATGGAAAGGCAGCCAAGAAATGCCTATTTTCTAAAAGCCCGGGGAGCAGAAGCGCAGCGCGCGACCTCTTCCCAGCTAGAGGGAGGAAAATGGGCAGGTTTTCATCTGTTTTCTGAATGGCCAGTGATTTTGTGTGCTGCTGCGCGCTGATATTGGAATGGAGTTCCAAAGGGCTTGGGCCAGGGACCTAAATGAGCGCCCCCCCGCTCTGCTCCGGCACACCCTAGGAGTACAGGCCAGATGCAGATCTGCTGAGCGCAGTGCTCGCATTGTAACATATAGTGTGTATAGCGCCTGCAGAATCTGGGGACCCTGACCATATAGGATCCTGTGGATGGTGCAGAGAGTTTTGAAGTGAATTCTCTGTTCGGTCGGTAGCCAATGTAGGTGGTACAGAAGATGGGAGGTATGACAATGCTTAGGGAGAGCGAAAAGAGTGCGGGCAGCCACATTCAGTGCCCTTTGCAGTATCTTCGTAACCGTTTTATTTGCACCCAATATAAGTCTGTTACAGTAATCAAGACTTGACAGATCCACTGATTGAATGATCACTTGATGGGTGGGCGCATCAAAAACCCCAAGATTAGTTCCAGCCCACGCAGGTGGCTGAAGCATGTACCTGCCACTTTTTTGGCTTGCAGTTCGAAGGAGAGGGAGTTGTGCATCAGGACCCCTAGGTTCTTGACCGCACTTTTCAGCTGAGGTGGGGGACCCAGTGCAGCGGGCCACCACTGGTAGTCCCATTTATGGGGGTCCCTACCAACCAGAAGAACCTCCATTTTAGAGGAATTAAGTTGGAGGTAATTTTTCGCCATCCAATCTGAGATAGCCAAGACACCCTCCCGGAATTTCAGTTGGCCTTGGGCTGGGTTATTGGAGAAAGTGAATAGCAGCTGCGTGTCATCCGCGTATGATATCATATGAATCCCCCGGGATTTAGCCAGGAGGGCTAAAGGGCAGACGTACACGTTAAATAGCGTGGGGCCCAGAGCAGAGCCTTGAGGGACACCACTGCTGAGGGGGTAAGTATTGGACTGGTATGGAGGGGCGTGGATCTGGAAAGAGCAGCGATCGGATAGAAAAGAAGAAAACCAGGCCCAGGCCATGCCGCTGACACCGATCTCCCTGAGTCGTTGGAGCAGAATCTCATGGAAGACCGCGTCGAAGGCCTCACTCAGATCAAGTAGTACCAGGATTGAGGTGTTGCCCTCATCCAGCGCTGCCCTCAGCTGCTCTGTAACTGCCAATAAAGCGGATTTCGTGCTATGCTTAGGCCGGAACCCGTTTTGTGACCTGTCCAGAATCTCATTTTCTTCCAGGATAATGTTAACATGAGATTCCATGACCTTGGCCAGGTGAGGGAGCAGGGAAATAGGCCAGAAATTTCTGGTGCAGATGCATCCAGTGATGGCTTTTTCAGTAGTGGAACAACCTTGGCATGTTTCCAAGATTTAGGAAGCACTGACAACCGGAGTTATCTATTGATCAGTTCCCCTTCCTCCTTCAAGATACATTCTTGGAATTGTTGGTTGTACAGGGACGTCAGGTTAGCCTGATTTCACCTTAGTTGACAAGGTTTCCAGGTCTTTACAGGACATAGGTGGTAGATCTTGTAGCGAGTAGGGGAGATCGGATGTGCAGTTAGATGGCCATAGTTTGAGGGCCGCCCTTCTGGCGTCGAGTGTCGTATAAATACACTCAACCTTATTGATGAAGTAGCCAGCCAGAGATTCACAATGTAGGTCAATGGATATGAAATTGTTAATTCCTACTGGGGGTCTTGTCATGTATTTTATGAAAGAGAAAATGGTTCTGGAGGGGTTGGAACTCAATGTAATCAAATTGGAATCGAATGCAGCTTTAGACTTTTGAACAAGTTTGTGGCATGTTTTAATTGCCTGCCTGTAAATTGTTTTAGCTTGAAGTCATGGGTACGTCTCCAGATACGTTCTAGAGATTTACAATGTTTGTTTTCCAACCTTAGTATCTCATTATACCAAGCATGCGATTGCGTGCGCTTTACGCAGGTCAGTTTCTTAGGGATACAGTGGTCAAGTGCCGGGCTGGACTGGCTACCAGGCGTTTTGGTGTGCTGCCGAGCTGGGGGTTAATTTCACTGCAGTGGGGGCTGATTTTGTTGATGGGGACCTGCGTATGTTTTTCGAAATAAACAAAGCAAAACTATTTTTTTTCAGCACACGCAGGTCCCCATCAACAAAATCAGCCCCTAGCTCGGCAGCACACCAAAACGCCCGGTAGCCAGTCCGGCCCTGGTCAAGTGAGTTGTTAATCCACCTCCTATAAATTTAAATGTATTTTGTTGAAATTTTTTTTTTTGTATTTTGTATTCATGTTTTTATTTTAATATTGTTATTCTATTTTAAAAATGTTTTACTGCCTAGTGTCTGTAATTATAATTATTTATTCATAGTTTTTATTATTCATGTTCAAATATTTCTAGCTTTTTAAAATGTTATGTTGATTATTTTGTGAATATTTAAAAAAAGATTATGTTTGAAATGTATACATTTTATATATTTTTTATATTAAATCCAATATTATTATCCCCATATTTTTTTATATTTTCCTTACCAATATTTTTGTTCATATTTCGACAGACAACTTGTTTCAGATTCTTTTTGAACTTCTTTCTTTGCTTCCTTTCTTGTTACAGATTCACTTTGCAGTTCTTCCGTTTAACTTAGTGTTCTCCTTTTTGTCTTTCCTCTATTTCTCACAAAGTCATTTTTGTATTTTAAATTTCCAGCCGAATAGTGTTTAACTTCCAGTGAGATCTATCGGCATTGTTGTTTCCCCAGGTAATTGGGTTTCTAAGAGTGCTGTGTTTATTGAGGAGTTTCCTTGTGGCAGCACCTGTTAATATGTGGGATTCAGATACGTGATAGTAGAGTTCATGCTATAGTGACCATGTGGTATCCATATCGTGCTCAGACTCATGCTTGGCTGTCATATTTCTCTTGCGCTAAGACTTATACATGCTAGTTATTGCTCTTAGGTACCTCAGTTACTGCTTATATTTGGCCAATCAGGGCCATATTTCTGAAACTTTCACGCAGCGCAGCAAGCCACCTTGCTGCACTGTACTGTGCTGCATGAAAGGGCAGAAATGTGCTGAATTTAACATAATACGACATATTCTTGTCCTTTCTTTGCGCTGGCGCCATTTGGGCTGCCTAGAGCCTATGCAGGCAACCTTGTGCCACAATGCGTGCTTCCTTAGTTCCATAACCAGGTAGTAGGTGTCCTCAAAATCATGTGGGCACCTGCACAGACACACCTAACAGCGATGATATTCATATGACTTAGCCAATGTTACCAACTCTACCATGACTAGTCCCACAGTGTGGGTTAAACATACATAAACACACACTGCTTGGTGATTCGTCCTCCCCTGATGTCAAATACAATTTTTCTGTTACATCTCTCAGTCTGGATATTTTATTCCACACGCACCACAATGCTTCAAAGCAGGAGCACACAACTACTGTGCAAATCAATTGCATTTGCTTTTGTGATGTACTACCACTCAAGTCAAGCCAGCTATAGAAAGAGCAGTGGATCCTCATTGGCAAATATCCACAAGGAGTAGCCTCACCTTCCATGGTCCATTGCAAAAAGCATGCAGGACTGTGTGACAAATAAGGCCCATGTTTTCTTCTGAGACCACCAGTGATCCGTGGTATAGTTAGAATCAGGACTATCTTTGACATCTTTATTTGTACAGGATGAAGAAATGTACGTACCAAAACGCAGATTTATGAAATATATTCAGGTGCAAGAACAGCAGCTGAGACTGTGTTTTCTACTGCAGGCTTCTAAGCTGAATTAGTCAGTTTTATTTTACTTTTGAATGAGATTATTCACTTTTTTTTGTAATACTGTGAGAAGCATATTTTTGTTTTCTTTTATATAGTATATTACCCAATTGCCCTATATAACTCTATTGCAATTTATGAGAACTCTATTGAACACGAGCAAGTACTTCTTTCCAACACTTTGGGAATGTTGGTGGTCCCGCCATAGACATTAGGATGCGACCTCCACCACGGCGGTCGCAATGCCTATGTTTTGTATTGCGGCAGGTGCTGCTGGCTGCAGCACATGCCGCGATACAAAAAGGGGACACATCACATATCCTTGCACTACGTTGCCACCTGGTGCAGGGATGTGTGGGGGGGTTCCCACAGCTGAGGACCAGGGGAGAAGTGGGCCTCCACTACGGGCCCATCTCTTTCCACTTTCCTTTTCATTGCGGGTTAACTGCCATGAAACAGCCGGAGGAATGGGACATTGTAATCCATATGGGGGTACCTAGCACGCACTGCCACTACTGTAGGGAATACACCATTGTAAGGAATACAACTCCCTCTGACGCACCGGCGGGCTCAAGCAGCCCGTCGGATGCATGGGGGTCAGTCTTTCCGACCGCCAACCATCTGCCTGCCATTGTAATATGGTGGGCGGAAAACATGGTTGCAATGGCGGTGGGATCGCCACTGACGGGCTGTCAGTGATGGTCCCTCGGTCATCGTAATCAGGCCCTTTGTACCTGAGAAGGGGGGCAGCAGAATTTGCATGCTAAAGCAACAAAGATGGTGGGTCCAAAGAAAGCATGCAGGACCTGACATTGGCATGCGCAACCTGGAAAGCTTGCTTGCAGCGGTTGTCCGGAAGGGACATTGTAAAATCCAATGATGATGCACTTCACTAAGATATATCCACACCCTGGAGAAGGACCTCTTTTATGTCCACCATTTGCTAAAGTATTTTATCTAACACAGCACTAGACGTAGGTCCCAAATCATCATTGAACATTATCAATAAAGGCTCATAATGATTGTTGGACCTGGCCCTCTTGGCAGGGTCATCCCTAAACGTTTTGCCTTCCTCCAATACTCTCTCTGACCTGTTTTTGTTGGATTAATGACTCTGGGCACTTTACCACTGCTGACCAGTGCTAAAGTGCGTATGCTCTCCCTACTGTAAAGTGTATATGTGATTGATGTCCATGATTGGTTCATTGGATTTACTGTCAGTCCCCAGTAAAGTGCACCAGGAGTGCCAGGGCTTGTAAATAGCAATACTGCTAGTGGGCCTGCAGCGCTGGTTGCGCCACCCACAGAAGCAGCCTTTTAAAATGTGTCTAGGGTCTGCCATTGCAGAACCTGCGTGCAGTCTGGTACTGTCATGCTGGCTGGGCAAGTGCACACACTTGCCAGCCCCTAAACCTTCCCTTAACTTCATATTAGTCACCCCTATGGTAGGCCCAAGGGCAGGGTGCATTGTAAGTATAAGGTAGGACATGCTCTGATGTTTGTGGCATGTCCTAATAGTGAATTACAGCCAAATTCGTTTTTCACTATTGTAAGGCTACCTGTTCTCTTAGGCCAGATGGGCTGCTGGAATTATTACACTCTATAATCCCAGCAGGCTCAGGGAACATGGTAGAAAATAAAGTTTAGTATGCCTGAACTCAGAATAATAAAATACTTCTTTTGGTAAAGTTTATTTTAATATCCTGTGTTTGCAAATGCTACTTTTAGAAAGTTAGCATTTGCTTGCCTAACCATTTCAGCCCGCCTCTGCTAGTATGTGTATCTGACTGTCTGGGTTATGTCAGTGACAGGGCTGGGGGATGACAGGTGGTGAATGCAAGGATTACACCTTAGTGGGAGGTAGGAGTGCCCCTGGACTCTTAATCAGGCTATGCTCTGCCACCACAATGCTGGCTCCGCCCCCTGGGGAGCGACTGATGACTCAGCCGGCACCTGGCCCAGGAAGGGCGAAGCACTGTCAACAAGGTACTCCTGGCTGCCCCTGTCCACACAATGCTGGCTCCACCTCCTGTGGAGCGTCTGATGTGCCTGCCCCTCACACTGAAAGCAGAAGCCAGAAGTACACCAAACAAGTGCTCAGAGACTGAAAGAAGTTACGCAAAGGCCCCCTGGCCTGAAAAGACAAAAGAAATGCTGTATAAAAGTAGGAGCCCTGCTCCTTGTAAAATCAGAATCCTGTTTCCCACAACAAACCTCTGCCCAACTAGAAGGACAAGAAGACGCTAGAAGGACTGGCCTGCTGCTTGCCTTGCTGAGGAAGGAGAGGAAAATACTTTGAAAAGACTTTGCTGACTTGTGCTTGAAACTTTCTCCAAGGGCTTGTCTGAGCTTGCCCCCTGAACTGAACCCCAGGACCAGTGGGTTCATTGTGTCTTCGCTCGTTGCCATCTTCCAGCCGTGTGTGCCTCCCGCCGGAGTAAGACTGCGCCCCTCATCGCCCCCTCCTAGGGCTGTGGCACTCGGGAGCTAGCCTGCCCTTTACCTGTGAGAGCCTCGCTCCTTGGAGTCGCTCTCTGCCCCCGGGTCAGGCTGCCTGCTCCTCTGCCCCTGCCTGCCACTGGAGCTCGCTGAAGTGCTCTCGCCCCTCCCGCCGGAATTTCCTCCAGGCCGGTGACCTAAGCCGGGACTGCAGCCAGCACGAAGGACCGTGCCCTGCTGCCCCTGCTCGCCAACCCGAGGAGTTTGCAGGCTGCGCCGCCCCCCTGTTGGGAGACCCCAGTACCATCTGTACCGGGGTCGTGGGCCGCGCCCGCCTGTGTGCACCCACCTGCTGCAGACAAGACCAGGAGACACTGCCAGAGAAGAGTCCCCTGCCAGTGTCCAACTCGTCCCCCTAAGGAAGGAATTCAAACCGGGCTCGGGGCCCGCAACGTTTTATTTCCCCGTCAGCCTTCCCTGTGCCTTGGCCCAAGAGGCTCCTCTCATTCTGGAAAAGGCCCGGGGCTCCTCCAGGCTCCTCTCATTGCCTGCTTGCTGCTCCGCAGCTCAGCCCCCACCTCCGGAAAAGGCCCAGGGTTTGTCAGGCCCCTCTCTGGTCTCCATTCAAAGCGCACCTCGTGATGCGTGAGCATTGGTAGGGCCCGGGGTTTTCTTCCGTGTGGAGCACAGAGGAGCGCTGCGAAGCCCACAGAGGCGCTTGGGAGCGCCATACCTTCCAGGAACAGGGCAAGAGGCCCCAATTATTGCATAACTGGAACTGAGAGAACTGTTTTGGAAGTGAATTGAAAATAAACCCTTTTTGAACTATAAACAGAAGAAAAGCTTGCCTATTTACAACCTGTGGCCCAACAAAAACGTTATTGATCTTGTGATAAGTCTGATCTGATATATATATATATTTTGACATAAAGGAACATATTTTTATATATTCACAGCCTGGTGTCCATTTGTGGGGGGATTGGTACATTTTACTGTGTGTGTTATTACAAATGCTTAACTCAATAACGCCTGAAGAATAGCCTTGGCTGCTCACGCCACACACCTAGAGGGTGAGCAAGGGTAATTCTAAGGGGTCATCCTTCGCCCTGACTTAGAGGAGAGGGTCCCTACTTGTCACAAGTGAAAACTTGCGCAACCAGAGATCCCCAATTCTAACAATGATGCATATGTGCAAATAAGTATTGGCAGTACAATTATATGCTCTGCGCGAATACCACAGTCACCGAGGCATTAGGTTTCCTGGATACAATCTGATAATATCCACGTATGCAGATGATACTCTGCTCTATATCCGGAAGCCTGAGGGCAACCTATCTAGAGTGCTGAGGGAGGTGGTTCTCTTCAGCTCGCTCTCTGGTATTCATGTGAACTGGGACAAAACTGTGATGTTCCCGTTCACTCCTGCTACTGAAAAAGTTGCCTCGGAATACCCCATTCAATGGACCACTGAATCGGTCCGATATTTGGGAATACGACTACACACGGACCTGGAGGTGGTTCCTCGGGAAAATTACGGGGTGGCGATCTCGAAATTGGAGGACGATGTGAATAAGTGGATAGGCCTCCCCCTTTCCCTATTGGGACGCATTTCATTGTTGAAAATGATGGTCCTGCCCCGCTTCTTGTTCCTCTTTAGTTATATTCCTATGGTTTTATCACGTACATTCTTCAGACAACTACACACCCTAGTGTTACGACTAGTATGGGCTGGTAAGCAGCCCAGAGTGGCATGGGATGTTCTAATTCGCCCATATGAGGAAGGCTGCCCCCGCTCGCCAACCCGAGGAGTTTGCAGGCTGCGCCGCCCCCTGTTGGGAGACCCCAGTACCATCTGTACCGGGGTCGTGGGCCGCGCCCGCCTGTGTGCACCCACCTGCTGCAGACAAGACCCGGAGACACTGCCAGAGACGAGTCCCCTGCCAGTGTCCAACTCGTCCCCCTAAGGAAGGAATTCAAACCGGGCTCGGGGCCCGCAACGTTTTATTTCCCCGACGATTACTGCGTTTTAAGTTTCTCAATAGGGTTTACTACACTCCTGAACGACTGTTTCGCTACGGCTTGCGAGAGGGCCCTGAATGCGAGAGATGCGGAGTACAGGTTGCAGATTTTTTGCACCTGGCTTGGCCATGTCCAAAAGTCGCTGACTTTTGGCGGGCGATTTACGACGAGGTGAATAGGGTTACAGGTCTAGCATTGACTCCTTCCCCATTACTAGCATTGCTGGGATATTCTAAGGAGGTTGTGCCGGCTCTACGCAGGCTTGTGGATATGGCCTTCCTTGTGGCCAAAAGGGGTATTGCACTTACCTGGATGTGGGGACCGACGCCGACATTAACCCGGTGGTCGAGTGATATGCTATACTGCTGCACAGGACTGTACAATGAGCTGCTCCCTCCCCGTAACAGACCAAAGAATTACTGGGCACTGTATCTGGAGAGGAGGTAAACGCTGGATGATGGTGAGACAGGAGTTGCATATACAGACATAGATTCCGGGGATATACAAGAGGACACACCACCACACACAGTCGCAGAGGATAGTGCATAGGGCCTGGACCCCTGATTTAGCAAGGATATGTGAGAGTAGTGAAGATGGAAATGTGGTCCCGAGATGGTATAGTGTTGAGTACATGACTGCACTGCTGTTCAGGATGGGGGTAATGATGCTGCTATGGTATAATGTACGCATGTCAAACCTGGTGTCGCTATTGATGCTTTAAGAATGCCATAAATGTGTTCTTTGCCTGTACTTTGTTGAAATGCCAATAAAAAGTTTAAAAAAAATAAAAAATACTGGCAGTAAAATCCAATGCACAGTATAAAGTTGTAGATTACAGCACCCTACCAATATTAAGGGAACAAAATAAACAGAATTAGGGGCATATTTATCAAGAAATCATGCAGCACAGCAAGCCACCTTGCTGTGCTGTGTGATAGGGAAAGGGCAGGAATGCACCGTATTTAGCACGAAACATTCTATTCCTATCCTTTCCTTGCGCTGGCGCACAGTGTGCTGCCTAGCACCAATGCTGGCACCCTTGCACCACAGTGCTAGGGTGCCTGCATTGTAAGAAGGATTGTTTTTGTTCAGGAAGGGATACCTTCCTGCACAAAAACAATCCATTGAGAATGTGTCCTCTTTCTATGTGTGCTGAAAAATGCAGCACACATAGAAAGAGGAAAAACAAGGCAAAATTAAGATATTTCTCCTCATTATGCCTCACCTGGGAAGGCGTGGCATTTTGATGCATTCCCTTCTCTACCAGTAATGGTAAATCTGGGAATGTGCCAAAATCCATGGGTGGATGTGTGGGAGCACCCACGCTGCACCCATGGTAACCCCTCCCATGTGCAGAGTAATGCAACGCAGCAATTTGCACTGCGTTGCGTTACTCCAAATTTATCAAGCCACTCAGGACCACTCAAGGTGGCCTTGCGTGGCTTGATAAATTTAACTGAAGAGTTGTTTTACTCTTGCACCCGTTGCATGACTTAAGGGTGACACAACTCTTTGATAAATATGCCCCTTAACTTGAATAAGTTGATATGATCTGATTCACACACAATGAAAACGAGTTAACATTTTTTGCTTTTTCCATTTTATTTAAGAAGAGAAACTATCACAATACAGAATGGCCAGTCAGTCAATATTCATGTGCATCAGCACACACCACACATGTATTAAGGTAAGCATAACATCTGTCTATAGATCAGAGGATTCAAACATAAACATTGCTAGGGAAAACATGAGATAACAGTACATCAAATGTAGCACGTTTGAGCTAGAATTAGGACAGCAAGTACAGAAAATATGTAATCCCTGAGATTAATACAAATATAGATAGAGTGGAGTTGGCAGCCTTTCTCCTGCACATCAAAATGATAACTCTTTGAGCCATCCAAAAACATTAACGACTGCAAGGGTGCATCTAAAAAAGTGGCATTTCCTTCATGGTCAGCAACAAGGCTTTATAGAAAACTTTGGGCCTTATTAAGACTTTGGTGGTGTGGGAATGGGCCCCCACGCCAGCACCCAGTTTCCCCACTGCTAAAGTCGACCGCTGCCCGCTGGCCAAATTACGAGTTTCCTCGTGGTCTGGTGGGCAGGGTTTTCGCGGTCCCACAGCGGTGCAGTTCAAATGCTCATATGTGAGCCTTAGAACTGCAAAACGAAGGGAGTGCCAAAGCAAGTTCCTGCATGGCATGGATTGTACAGGTCATGCCCTGCAGAAACTGAGGTGCATGCACACAGGGGGGCACACCATGTGCCCCCTGCATATATCCCCAGGCCCTGAGGTACCAGGGGCCCTGTAGGGGCCCCTTAGTTTCCTCACTGCCACCCTTTTCATGATAGGCTCACCGCCATGAAATGGATAGCAGTGAGGAGAGTCGTAATATGATTGGTGGTGTCGCAGCTGCGCCACCAGCATATTGCAATCCTCAGACCTCTGCACCAACGCCGAGGTATAGCAGCTCCCCAGCGTTTGCAGTGGTACCATGGTGGTATGACCACACAAGTCAGAATACGGCGGTTGGATCACCGCTGGGTCACCCCGGGTTTGGCAGTCCACGGACAGCCAAACTCAGAATCAGGCCCTTACTCTTTTTTGGCACATTTTTCAACAGTACTTGAAGCTAAATCAGCAACAGCGCTTTGAGTTGAGTTCTGCCTCAAAGATTTCATTTTTTCATTACTCGTGCAGCTCCAAAACTGCATTTGTAGGAATGCTGCCAAACTTTCAGTTAACACACTTTTGAAGTTAACCTAAGGGACTAGTATGCTCTGCTAGATGAATAGACTGTGATGTGCAATGCGCATGTCCATCTACATCTGTAGTTCTTCAGCTTCTCTTTCATTTCCCTTGATAACAATGTGTTGTATTGTGTTGTGTTCTGTTATGTTAGATTTACGTATAGCACTCTTTTATCCAAAGGTCTCTTGTCAGATTGCAGCTTCTTGCAATGACTCTCTAACTAAGAGGTAGTAAATGATACCCACCAGCTTTTGGTAGCTGACCACTGACGTCATGTGCCCAAGAGATCACTGCACATCTGCATGCATGCTTTATGCCGTAATGTTCTTTCACATGTATTAGTTGCATAACTAGGAATATAAGCAAACCCAAAGCACACTGTAATTTTGTAGACCATAGTCTGAGAATAATATACTGTCATAAAAACATGGGATTTGACCTTTGGACTCTAGTAATAAATGGCTGAGCGTGAGTTTATTCGTCACTTTGTCCAAACAATGTGTTTTATTGGGCCATATTTTCCTTCGCTTGCATGTATATATTTATGCCATGCCGATGAAACTAAATGAGGTTCAATAAGTGATCTGAAACAACTGTACTAAGAAATGCAGATTTGGACGTACTGCTGCAGCTTAAAGGTCAAATCCCAAGTTCTTACCATATTATGGTGCGATATTAGTGAATCTACTTCTAGATCTTCACTTCTCAGACCAGGGCTCTTCAAACTTTTCTGTAATACGTGCTACTCATGATTATTGAAAAGCATCCTAAGATACTAATATTATAAGTGTTCTAATGGTGACCACGTCAGAGACGATTATTTTAGTGGTCCCCACATGCACGATTACCAGCAGTGACCACCTCCATGTCTCAATCGGCATGCCAGCAGTCATGTAAAAAGGATTCTTCAATTTAAAATGTCTCTGTATGGGTAATACATGGCAACCTTTGCTGAAATGCCACTGGCACAAAGGTAATAATATTCCACTCAAATATCAGCTTTAAACATATTTAAGAAATCCGTTTTTCTCCGATTATAAACTTCTGTGTTCTTAAACTACTCAAATTTTTATCTAGAATATGATTTTCAATTTTGGGATACATACATTGATTCAATCACCAAAAGCTAATTTAATAGGCTCATAGAAGAACTGTGACCAGGTAGCTGGAAAGCAACAAGTAGCAACCAAGCTACATGTTGCAGAAGTTTGATTCACTATGTGCCTTTGCAACGGGATGGTGCTCTCGTTCTGCTGAAATACCTATGCGTAGAATTAATACACTTGAAACAACAGCATGTCATAAACCATATACGCATATGCTATTTGTTACCATTTGGTGCAAGAGGAGAGGGGTGGCATGACACACTCAAGGCTTCTTCTCTTTAATTAAACATACTAACACAATATTCTATAGTGAATTTCAGTCAAGCGAACATCTCTTAATCCAGTGGTTGCCAAAATTGGTCCACAAAAAACGGAGCAATACCCTGTTTTCAGGGTAACCACTATGTAAATTATTTCCATGTAGATCCATTATATGTAAATTTATCTCGTGGATATTCTGAAAATCTGGCATGGATGAAAGACAGTGTGGAGCACAATTTTAGACACATGTTTTCATCTGTTATCATTTTCAGGATTACATATGACAGGCACCAATAATGGATTATTGGTTTCTAACCCAATATTCGGTTTTGTGACCAAAACAATAATATGTTGCTCAGTTAACATAATGCAGTAGATTACTTGATACTTTCATACCATTGGTTCCATGTACTGGACATTTTCTCATTAAGAGACCTTTTTGACTTTCAGTAGAATGTACAACACACAAATGCATCTTAAAGAGGAGTCCTGTGAGTTTCATGTTGAAGACAACACACGCCTCATTACTCTCCTGATAGTACTAGAATTTATTTCTAGAGTAATTTGTTTTATTATTATCCAATTCTCAAGTTGATGTGCCTCTTCTATCCCAATCCCTAAGACCATTATATTAAAAACTATAAACACATTTAACATTTAACCAACACTAACTCATTAACAGATGGAATGTGGTGAACAACATACACACTTGGACTTTTCTGAACATCCCTGAAAAGAATACTTTAGATTCACTTTGCAATATATATCTTATAGGTAAAATACTCTGTTTTTATATTTTGTATATATTTCATGTTTTACAGTACAGATAAATAAAGCACCTTTAATTAAAATTGCTTCAGTGTCTAAATCAGAATAAGAGCTACATTAAGAAATTATAGTACAATAAAATAAAGTACACTTTTGTGCTCTATGAAAAGTATAACTAAGTAAAGCAGTATAGGGCAGATCATTCTCAATCGTGTCTTATTTCCCCCTTTTGTCTCCCTTTTGTAAATTGTATTGTTCCAATTTGACTCATTCACATGAAGGATACATAACTTTCCATTAAGGAAATTCAATGAAATGACTAATCATTGGTTTTCTTTCATTGCTAACTCAGGTCTTAGTAGGTCAATACATCTGATTTATAGTAAAGTTTGGTCATACATCCAACAGCTCAGAAGTGCATAGCAGTGCAGTGCAGATGTCTAGCCTACAATATCATGACATAATATAACGTAACATAAAAATGCTCCAATGTCATGGTTGTTTGGCTCAGGGTTTGAAGCAGGTACAATAATCGATGGCGGCACGGGATGGTCATCACTACACCTACCAGCCAGCAGAAATGTAGAATCCACCGGACACACATACCAGCATTAGTTTACAAAAGTAAAATCACATATGTAATACTCTAAGAACCTCATTACAAGGTCCCTTTTAATTCCAATGGGGCTAGTAGCAGAAGTTACTGTCATATTGCAATTATGAGATCTGCTGGAACACTGTAGGACAGGACCTGTAATTATCCATTCCCCCAGTGATTCTTCATTTCTGAAGAGACAATTATGCACGCATTTGTGCTTCTTAGTAGCCCGTGCCCCACATTTACCAGTACTGCTGATATTGGTAACTGCAAGGGGCAGTGATTATGGGGTGCTTGTAATGAGACCGTTAAGGATGAGAGTAAATAAGCTAGTATTTACATGACTAAAAAGGCGATCATAATGTGCTTTTTCAGAACAAGACTAGTACTTTCAGCTGAAGATTATATGAAATTATAATATAATCAGAATGTTTGCTTTGGTTATAAATCACCGCAAGCTTTTTATAGACCGATAGATAAAGAGATAGATAGATAGATAGATAGATAGATAGATAGATAGATAGATACCAATCTCAAAAGACACAGGGCCTGTTTCACAAAGGAAAACTTACACTTGTATTCAGCCACTGCCGGTGGTAGGTGTAACTGCAGGGCGGTGATGTAGGGAGGGGGAGGGGCAGGGTGGGGGGTTGTAATGTATGGATTACGGACTTTAACAGGTAAGTAAACATATAAATTAATGAAAAGAATTTCGTTGTGTGCACTGCATCACCAAATGCGATGCAGTGTGCGCACCGAAATTCGTTTTATTTATTTATATGTTTACTTACCTGTTAAAGTCCGTAATCCCTACATTACAACCCCCCACCCGCTGCCCCTCCCCCTCCCTACGTCACAGCCCTGCAGTTACACCTACCACCGGCCGTGGCTGCTTGTATTTGAGTTTACTAATTTTACGTCTGCAGAGACTCCACCGTCGGGACGGGAAACTCTGCACATAAAAAGATAGGACAAGACTATATTTTTATGTGCATAGCTTCCACCACAAGTACAGAGTCTCTGCAGTCATAAAATTACTAGTAGTAAAATTAAACTTGTAGTTTGTGAATATCAACAAAATAATAAACTTACACAAAAAGTGTAAGCTTACCTTTGTGAATCAGGCCCATTGTTTTTAACGAATTTGAGCACTCTGGCCTTTAGTAAACACCTAAATGTTATAAATAAGACATAATAAACGTATAGAATGACTGATTGCCATTTATGCCTCAAGAGCAGTTCTGAAGCGAGGAGAGAAGGTGAAAATCTGTTCCAACATTCTAGCCTTGCTGACTAACACAATTTGAATTGAAAACCTAAAGACACTACTGGTAGCAAGCGAGGAAGATAATGTGTACAAACTCAAGAAAGATATCCTTTAGAACATAGCATGTAGAATTTCAAAGTTGTGGTGCCCTTTTACTAATTGTTTTGCAGTACAAGCAAGACTGTATAAGGGTTAAGCACAATGTCCAATAGATTTATTGGGTTTGATAAATGCTTTGCAGCACACTATTGCCACAAGATCACTCATATTGTGCAACAGGATTAGTATCTAGGATCTTAAAAAAATATATATTATCTGTGTTTATATGAGAAGTCTCCAAAGCATGTCCACCCAACTTCTAGAGCACGCCTTCAAGTTTTACCTTGAAAAACAAGAATATCTCAATTTTGAGCTAAACTCTTAACTTTACAAGTCAACAAAACTTACTTTTTCTGCTAAATTGGCTCTGACACCTCAGAGATTATTATGATCAAACAATCAAGGGGAAGAACAGCTGCTTTACCCTTCTCACATCTAGTGTGCAGACACCAGATGTAGCCTCACACTAATTGTGAGAACAGTATCAATCAAACATATTACCAGGTGTATGCTATCCAATGTGAGAGGCTTCTTGGGCGAAGAACTTTGCAGGAGTAACAATAAAGGCGATTCCTCCACTAAGGCAGTGGAGCATCGTCCCTTTGTTCTCCAAACATTTTAAAAAGAAAAAAGAAAATGAGAATAATGCAACATAATTATACTTTTATTTTTCCATACTGCAGTGGCTCAGTTAGTTTCATGCGGGCAAGAGCAGGGCTGGGCTGGCCAAGGCAAGGGAAGAAGTGGCAGCACTCTATACGTGCGCATGATGGTTTCGGCGGCCATTTTAGGCCAGCCAAACAGTCATGCACACTTAGCATGTTCTCCACCCAGCTGTATAGTCCAGCCTGAGTGGAGAACAAGAACAGCCTCCCACTTCCTGTCTGAGCTCTGAACTAGGGCGCTCAGACCAATCACGGCGCTGCTGTCGTGCTGGTGACAGCTGCATTATCATTGGCTTGTGGAGTCTGGGAGCATGTGTTCTTCCATGCTGCCGGGGCTCAAGACAGGAAGACGTTGAAAAGGATAAAGGAGAGGTGGAGGCCGGCAGGCCGTATCCAGATAAGTGCTTTATTTTGTTTTTTTCCATTCCCACACCCTCCCCGCCCCATCACCCCTGTTTGGTAGCAGCTGCCACTGAGTAGCAGAAGGCCACTATGAAATGCTTAACTGCTTCCAATTAAATATAACGTAACACAATGGAAAATATGAAACTGTGCCCTGGAAATTACCAATAAGAAATCGTATTTATCTATGATCTGCCCTCTACTGCGTATGCTTGTTTCAACAGAATATTGCATATCAGTGCAACGCTGCTAAAATAAATAGTGGTCCTCTTCATGCCAGGGCTGTGCCTCCATGTCTCAAACCTTTCCAAGCTGCTTCTTGATAAAATGGCTTATTAGTTTCTGTGGCCTTTGCTGGTACTCGACCAAGACTTCGTGTGGACTTGTTATCTGATCACCCTTGAGTCGATTCACGAGAGTGACACATACCACAGCAGCTGTGAATTAAAAGATGAAGTAGAGTTAAACAACATATAAAGGTAATGTTTCACCAAACAAAGCTGGCCTTCGAATGCCCCACAATAGAATATCCCACAATCATAAAGTCATTTTTTTCCAATATAATTTCTGGCCCCTTTTTTGAGCTCTAACATTTGAAAGTTAAACCTTGTCAGCTGCCATCATTCTCGTTCCTTGCTACTCACACTTTTCAAGTGAGAGGTACATTTTACTGTGTTACTTTGGGCCTGATTACTATGCTGGTGAGATCACCACTGACAGCCCGTCGGTGGCGGTCCCACCGCCATCAGAATTAGGATTCCTGCCATATTAGGATGGATGGTGGTCGGAGAGACCGACTGCCACTGATCCCACGGGCTCCTTGAGCCCGTCAGACCATCTGCGGGAACTCCAATCCCTACAATGGTGGTGGTGCCCACAAAGGTCCGCTGTAGGGATTATGATGTCCCTCTCCACCGGCCATTCCATGGGGGTTTACCCCCAATGAAAAGGCTGGTGGAACGTGACATTGGGGACACGTAGCAGACCCTGCTTCCCCCCTGGCCTTCAGCTGTGGGTTTTGAGGGGCACCTATGGTTCCCGCCTACATATCCCTGCACCATGTGGCAGGCCCCGCATGGTGCGTGCCACGTAGTGCAAGAATATGAGTAGTGTCCCCTTTTTGTAATGCGGCAAGTGCTGCAGTCCACAGCACCCACCGCAATACAAAATATAGGCATTGCGACCGCCGTGGTGGTGGTTGCATTTTAATGCCTATGGATATGAAAGTCCACACACCATCATAATAAGGGCCCTTTGTTTGGATGCACTGGCATTGCTTATCCATGTAAAGTAACATTAATTGTAAATAATTTGCGACTTTTGGAATTCTGGGCTACTCTAAGGCTGTCCTTCTGAAAATTAAACCCGCAGCTTAGAAATATTATGAACTGCACCACAGAAATAGTTTGTCTGGACATGAGATTGCCTGTGGATATAAGCATGTCCTGCATCACAAAGGCGCAATAGTATAACTTTAGTTATTTCCCTCCTTTTGTTCCCATATTGTGGCCAATTTCACGTTCTTCTGCGTAAATGGTACCACATTGTTGCCTGTAAATAAATAGATCACCAACTTGCGTTATTAGTAATTATGAGGTACTAGACAATGCAAGGACTCATGTCACCCAGGGTAAAATAATTATTTTGCCCCACCCCTTCTACATTCACTTGGTATGATCTACCCTCCACACACTAACAGAGGAGTTGGTCTAACGGCTAGGGTGATCGACCTCTAATCTGGGGAACTGGGTTTGAGTCTCGGCAATGACGTTGAACATCCTATCATTCTGTGCAAATCACTTAATCTCCCTGTGCAAACATGAACACATGGAATGCAAATGGTGCTATGTAAAGCGCTCTGATACCCGATTCGGGTCAAGTTCACGCTTTATAAAACTCTGTGAAAAAAAAATAAAAAACATGGTACAACAACACATGCACTGTGAGGCAGGGGTTCTCCTGCAAAGACTCTGTACAAAAAGGAGCAAACATTCCCATTTTTTAAGTTCTTCTGCAGAAATTTGTTGAAGCAGCATCAGTTGTCGATGCCTTAAAAAAATGAAACAGTATTGCTTTCCAAAATAGCGACAGCCTATAGCCTGGAACTCAAGGTGAATGCATGCATGGCCTAATGTTCTGGGCCAGGTTTGCGATGCATAATTGTATAAACAAATGTGGCAATGTGATTGGCCAGCTTTTTGGAAGATATAGGTTGTTTCTGGAAGATCAACAAAATGTGAAAAAATTCCTAACCCAACAGAAGAGAAGATTGTTCACAGGATACGTTAAGAGAGGTACACAGTAATATAGACATAAAGATAGCTCTACCTCTGATGCCAGCGAGTTTGCACATAGCAGCAAATACAGAGGACTCCATCTCAATGTTTCGGACCCCTGCTTCATAGGCTTCTTTCAAATACTGCATTTTTTCTTCTTCAGTATAGAAGCAGAAGGCACCATCCAGACGTGCTTGACCTAGGGCAGAGATTGAGAAACACAACTTTACATTCTGCGTGATGACAAAGAGGACAACTGCCTATCTATCACATCTAGGTGGCTGAAACATAAATTATCCCCTATGGTTCTGGCTTGCTGTCATCATAAACCACATTATATGCTGTGATGGACTGACGGCTCTACCAAGAGGAGGTAAGTTTATTAAACCTGGGTTTCAGACAGTGTGCATCAATTCCTTGAATATATATGGGATAAAGTACAGCCTAACGTACATTGTAAGGATATTACAAGTCACTGAGTTGTTCCCTGAGCAAAGGCCGAGTTCTTTTACAAGAATATGGGACTTCGAGATAACTTGTAATATCTTTATCATGCAGGCAGGGGGTACTTTATTCCTTATGATACATGATCACATCACCACCTTTCCCACAAACCACTTAATTCCTTAGTGCATAGCTCTTTCATTTGAAAGTGAGAAGATGTCTGCAAACATGGAGAATAAAAATAGAATTTCTAGTGCGAAAGTAAACACATCAAAAAGCTGTTAAATAGTTGTTGAAAAAATATATTAGAAGCACTTTAATAAGTCAGTTAAAAGAAATAGCGGAACAAACATGCAGAGTGATTCTAATCACCCAAGTAGTGTAAAAAATAGATATTTCGCCATAAACACCTATATTTTCCCTGGCGCAGTACAGCTAGAAAAACAGAGCAGAAGAAAGAAAAGCAAGGTCTAGTTTTCGTTCTTTAAACGCTGCTTTAATTAATCTCCATGGCCTGACCTGCCTTTCCCCTCTGCTGTAGACTCTGGCAGGCAGTGTGACGTCAGAACTCAACTGTAATAGCTTATTACAGTTGAGTTCTGACGCAATATCTTAATAATCGGCAATTGGGTGTGTTAGAAGTCACCAAATGAATAAATCGAAGATGTATTTTTAGACAGGGATTGTAGAATCGCAAGTATTATATCCACATTTCTTTCATTATCTAGCAGCAGGATAATCAATAAGGTTAAAGAGGCAACAGAAAAAGCACTTACAGAGAAATACATATATTTGAGAAGGTAGTTCTAGCATGGTATAATCCCCCCACTTCATCTGCAGAAACCGCTTTGAATTTATTGCCCATTTTTAGCTTCAGCAAACACTTCTGATGCCAAAAGAGAAAAACAGAAACAACATAAAGCTCAAATGCTTAATTTCCACCAACCAAGTGGTACCAGAAGAAAGCATGAACAAGCATTGAAAAAGCAATTGATCTGGCTTTTTTATATAGTTTAATTTTGTCTTACAACGCCAACATGTTATGAGGAATTCAGTGTCTAACAACAAAAGAAGAGAGGTCTGGTCAAGCACAAAGCTACCAGATTTGGAGCAAAGAGATAAGAGGGTAATTTTGATCACAGTCACTCTATTTGAGTAGGAAAGCCCTCACACACCGACCTGGTCAGTGTCATGCTTCATCATCGGGCCCCACCGAAGAGACCGAGTGTCTCTTCGGTGTGCTGCGACGCCAGAAAGACTGCGGAGCTGGTCGTGTGGGGAGGACGTGTTGTGGAAATTGTAAAGTTAAAAGTGACTAACAGGGTATCAAAAAAAACTTTTAATGAGTGATCCCTAAGACACGTGTAAGTGGTATATGTGTCTGAATTTAAGGGCCAAGGTTCTTAGGATTTTGATTAAATTCAGCTAAATACCACGAGTTTTAAAATTAATCAGTCAACATGTTTCTGCCTTACTTGTGGTATATATTCACCATGGCATTCTTCAGGACTATACCCCGGCGGTATGGACACTCTAATAGTCCACCCTGACCTGGGGACGTGTAGGTGAAAAGGAAAAGTGAAAAAAGTGCTTAAAAATTAGAAGAGCAATTGCTCATTCCAAAAAACCCCAATTTCAGGGGTGTATCAGCACCTGTAAGAGAAAATACACAGACAAACAGATATGGACAAACATACGATTAGTATATGCCAGCGTAGACTTATCATAGTGCTCCTAAGATGGTGGCAAACCTTTGTGTGCACACACAATAACTAATATCTTATGCACCATCCAAGTAGCCCTTGGGGATATTGTACATGCTAAGAGGTGGAGTGCTAAAGGTGGTTAAAAACTACTATTGTAGTGAGGGAGATAAAAACACGGTGTGAATTCTCCATGAGGAGGGATCAATTTGACCAAATGGTCGGTGTCCCCCTTAGATGGTAAGTATGGAGAGCATCTCACTTTTAAAACAGGGCGCTACTAGCACCATGGGTCTCGGGAGGAGGATTGGAGCGCGCTTGGCACATCCTAGGAAAAGAAGGGGTTAAATGTCAGCACAACCCATACAGCACACAGGTACTTAGCTTATGGTGATCGTAATAGACGTTCCGCTGGGGATGCAGACTCACGCCCTCAGCGCTCACAACCCGCTTGTCAACCTGCAAGATTCCTCTAAACCGGACCCCGACGATGGAGAGCGGGGCCGGTAAATGAGTTTAAGAGCGCTTTGTTTCCGACATTTAACCCCTTCTTTTCCTAGGATGTGCCAAGCGCGCTCCAATAGTAGTTTTTAACCACCTTTAGCACTCCACCTCTTAGCATGTACAATATCCCCAAGGGCTACTTGGATGGTGCATAAGATATTAGTTATTGTGTGTGCACACAAAGGTTTGCCACCATCTTAGGAGCACTATGATAAGTCTACGCTGGCATATACTAATCGTATGTTTGTCCATATCTGTTTGTCTGTGTATTTTCTCTTACAGGTGCTGATACACCCCTGAAATTGGGGTTTTTTGGAATGAGCAATTGCTCTTCTAATTTTTAAGCACTTTTTTCACTTTTCCTTTTCACCTACACGTCCCCAGGTCAGGGTGGACTATTAGAGTGTCCATACCGCCGGGGTATAGTCCTGAAGAATGCCATGGTGAATATATACCACAAGTAAGGCAGAAACATGTTGACTGATTAATTTTAAAACTCGTGGTATTTAGCTGAATTTAATCAAAATCCTAAGAACCTTGGCCCTTAAATTCAGACACATATACCACTTACACGTGTCTTAGGGATCACTCATTAAAAGTTTTTTTTGATACCCTGTTAGTCACTTTTAACTTTACAATTTCCCCAACACGTCCTCCACACACGACCAGCTCCGCAGTCTTTCTGGCGTCGCAGCACACCGAAGAGACACTCGGTCTCTTCGGTGGGGCCCGATGATGAAGCATTACACTGACCAGGTCGGTGTGTGAGGGCTTTCCTACTCAAATAGAGTGACTGTGATCAAAATTACCCTCTTATCTCTTTGCTCCAAATCTGGTAGCTTTGTGCTTGACCAGACCTCTCTTCTTTTGTTGTTTGATACTTAACTGGGGTGTAAGAGAGTGTCTCTGATTCTCCCTATCTCTCTCCTTGTTGATATATATGAATTCAGTGTCTAACCAGCTTGTTCCTCCCATTGTAGAATAGACATAGTTAGGTTGACTTGGTGGACAATATTAAAAAAGGCATATGCACATAGCACTTAAAAAGTATAGCATTAGTTGCTGGATATTCATAACCACAAATAATTCACTTTTCATTGCTGGTGTTTTTGTTGAAACAGTGAAAGCCAGAGCACTGTTATGACTCTTTTCACTATTCGATTAGATGAAATGTGATATTTTTCTCTTTACTTTGCTTACCTTCTCTGCCTTGTCAATCTTCTCTTTATATGCATGCAGCTCTCTAGTTAGACAGTTACCTCTGGTTCTGCTGAGCAAGATAAATTGAAGGCCACCAGAAGACAGAGAGTTAAAGAGAACGGCATAGCAAGAGACATTATGGAGATAGGGTAGGGAAGTAGAGGTAGAGGTGAGATGAAAAGAAAGGTCAGACATGGAGACACTTACACTAAAGAGAGAAATGTTAGCTTGCAAGAAGCAAAAATACACAGAAATAGAAAGAGGAAGATTTAGTGCAAGAGAGATAGGGGGACAGATAAAGTTGTAGATTGCTGTAGAGACACAGAACTAGAGATAGGAAGTAGGAAATGTAGGGAGAGGACTAGAGTATACATGGAGTGAATTACAGAGAGAGGTAAGGTAAATCGAGAGGTGGGTTAGAGGCAAAGGTGGAGAGGTGGGTTAGAGGCAAAGGTGGAGAGGTGGAGGTAGACAGGTAGAAGGTAATGATAGTCAGAAAAATAGAATAATAAGTTGGAGCTAAAGCTCTGAGGTAGAGTGGCAAACTGAAAGGAGAGATAGAAAGTCATGTGAGGTAAAGAGAGTAGTGAGGCGGAGTGACAGGTAGACAGAAAGGAGTGTAGGGTAGACAGATAAAAGAGGCAAAGAGTGAAAAATAGAGGGAACATAGACAGTCCCACACAAAACCTATAGCACCAGTGCTTCAGCTTTATAATTCCAAAATTGGTGCCTCGATACTTTATGGGGCTGAGCTGTGGGGTTATGCGAATGTGGACTGTCTAGTTACAGCCCAGAACAAATTCCTTCGTTCTATAATTGATCTTCCCCAATCGACCCCTTTAGTCCCCCTGTTTCTGGATCTAGGGTGCCATACTATCAGGGATGTGGCACACTACAGGTTGGTTGCTTACTGGAGAAGACTATGGGTAACACCAGAACTCACCCACTACGCCCAAGCTTTGATGGAAGTCAGAGATTTGGACATAAACAGGAAATTGGGGTGGTTCAGGAGTGTTAAAAATATGCTAGCGGACATGGGTTTGGCCCAGTTATGGATCGCCCCAGCTGAAAGTATATTTCCATCCAAACCCGAGTTCAAAGACGCTTATTGGACTATGGTTAATATGAAATGTATTCTGGCCTCCCCTAGCTCTTCCTTGTCTAGTGTTTTTCTAGGCTTCAAGCAGGAGCCAAAATATGAGGGTTACTGGGATATTATTTCATCAACCCGCATTAGGAAGCTATTCCATGAGTTCAGAGCGGGTACGCTCCCCATCATTAATTTTACATCCAAGTGGGGTAACACACAATCCAGCAACTGCCCTTTTTGTGTAGACATGACAGAAACAATAGGTCATATCTTTTTTGTCTGTCCCTCATATAGCAAACCAAGAACGAGGTGGCTGAAACCTACCTGTGCTAATATGGGTATTAGGTCCAGCCTTGTGGCTCTCCGAATTCTCAAAACATCAGTGGCTGGACCGGTTGT
Organism: Lissotriton helveticus; assembly: GCF_964261635.1. NCBI lineage: Eukaryota > Metazoa > Chordata > Amphibia > Caudata > Salamandridae > Lissotriton > Lissotriton helveticus. The sequence goes on along the minus strand of NC_136063.1, from coordinate 1,567,303,991 downwards.
GGTTGCAGTAGCCAAGTATCTAGGCTGGGTATGAGTGCTTCGCTGGAAAGAGAAGAGATAGAGGCACTGGTCCACCTCCAGATAGGCCTCCCTAATTTTGAAACATTTACTATGTATTATCCCCCTCAGATTGAATTTACCTATTGTAAATGCAGAGCACCAATTTTAGGACTATTGACATGTTTTTTAAAAATTATTTTAACACCTTGGCTGCTTGAGTTATTCTCCTGCTGTGCTGAATGTCAATAGAAACGGGTGCAGCCGCGGTCGGTAGGGGAGTACTTGCCGGGGCGGTGACGTGGGGAGGGGGAGGGGCAGGGTGGGGGTTAGTAATGTATGGATAATGGAGGTTTGCAGGTAAGTAAACATTTAAATAAATCAAACGAATTTCGTTGCGCACACTGAATTGCATTTGGGGATGCAGTGCACGCAACGAAATTCGTTTGATTTATTTAAATGTTTACTTACCTTCAAACCTCCATTAGCCATACATTACTAACCCCCACCCTGCTCCTCCCCCTCCCCACGTCACCGCCCCAGCAGATACTCCCCTACCGACCGCGGCTGAACGGGTGTGGTCATGACAAGCTCAGCTCGTCATCAGCACACGAGCACTGTGCTGCATGACGAGCTGAGCTCGTCATGAGCATGGAAGGGGTTAATGTTTTTTATATATATTTATTAATAATTTTCTACTGCTTGGACAAGGTGCTAGATTAGACATATTGTATCAGTTTTTTTTAACTATAACGAGTAGCTCTACCTCTTGTTTTTTATCATTTATCATGTATATGTGTTTTAACTTTTGTGATTTTATGTAAATCGAAATAAAGTTATAAATTAAATGAAATGAAAATAGGTTAAGTAGTAGGCTAAGTGATTGTCAGAATGACAGAATAGTGACAGAGCAAGAAAAGACAAGATAGTGAAAGTTGTAAACTAGAGACAAAGTTTGAGACAGAGATGAGGCAGGGAGATATATTTTGGCAGAAGAGGCAGAGAGGTAGGAGGGCTAGAGGGAGTACATTTAAATGAAGGAGGCACACAGTGAGAATTGAGAGAGAGGAGTTAATTGCAAAGAAAATGAAGTAGAGGTAGGGAAATAGAGTTAGGGAAAATGGAGTAAGGAAGTGACCCCAGTTAAGTAGAAGGAACAGGTAGTATGGATGTTGAAGTACATTCAGAGGTTAGGGAGAAACAGAAAGTGGTAGGTAGGTAAGTATACTTGTAAAGCGCACTGTTACTCCATCTCGGAGTGTCCTGGCGCTGTATACCGCTGGGGAACCCATCCTGGCTTTCCCTGTGAGATGGTCCCTCCTGGGACCTCCAAGGTGAAGCCAGGCATCCCGGCGCTGATGGGGCCGTTGTGGAGATTAAGCAAGCTATTGCCCAGAGTTGCAGAGTGGGACCCATGGTTAGCATAGGCACCTCAGCGAGAATTATCAAGTCCGCGGACATTGACCCAAGACCCTACCGCATCGGGAATTGAACCCTGGTCCCGGGCGGATCTCTGCTTCAGGGTCTGCCGCTTCTAACCAGTGAGCCACACTTCTCCATGTAAAGAGACATGAGGTACTGGTAGAAATTGAATATAGAGATAAAAATAAGATTGAGAAGTGAGGGCGAGACAGTACTGACAGAGACTTAGGGGCATATTAACAAGGGCTAGGGCCCTATCAGCAACAGGGTGCTAACACGCAAATTCACATGTTAGCACCCTTTTACTCTACGCTTCCCCTTCCATCTCTAATGAGATGCAAAGGAGGCGTTCTAGAGTAAAATAATCGGAGAAATGTCGCTAAGCGACATTTCTCCTATTATCAAGGATAGCGCTAACCCTGTTAGCGATAAAAAAAAGCATCGCTAACCGCGGTTAACACACCTTTTTTACATCTGGTATTTTTCTGACTTAGCCATGATATCCTATGCAAGGTGGATATCATGGCTAAGTATGTCTATCCCTATCAGCAAGCTATCACCAAACCTTGTGGGATTATCACTGTATTTCCAGCGATAATCTCACAATTGGTAGCTTGCGCTCTGAATTTTATCCCTCTATTGCTGATAGCACGCTGTCTCCACGATAAAATTCAGAGTTTGCCGGCAATAATTATCCTAGCGCTAAGTGCGCTTAGCGATAATTATCGCCTGGCCTTGTTAATAGGCCCCTTAGAGAAGCAAATGTTACAGAGATGGATCAAGTGGCAGAGGGGTCTTATAGATATGTGATCAGGAGGTAAGTTGGAGGTAACAAAGCAAGGCGGAACAGAGTGGAGTGAGAGAGAGAGATACGGTTGATGTAGGGGGTAGGTGGTATATTTAGCACAGAGAGTGGTGGAGAGAAACAGAAGAAGCCATGAGAGGGATTAGGCAGAATTATGTGGGGTAGAGAGAATTGACATAGAGAGAAATGGTTCAGAACACTGAGATGTAGAGTGAGCTAAAAAGAGAGGGGTGATCTAGAAGTAGTCATGTGAAGTTAGAAGAAAGGTAAAGTTTATATTTCAATTTAAATGCAACCAACTGCCTGAGAGGGTGAGGGTTAAAGTTGGGAAGGTTAGGTATGCAATCTCAGGGCCTTATTTAAGGTTTGGTGAAGAGGGAGGAACATCCTAATCAGACGTCGTTCTCCTGTACCAAACTTGCGGTTTTGATTATGCTACTGAATGGCGACCCCTAGAAAATTGATGTACAAGAATAACATGGACAGGATACTGGGAGAAAAATATCAAAAGGTAAGTGCATATGGGGAGATATGGATTTGCCCTTCCCAACTCCACGTCTACATGCCTACAGTACATATTCTGGGGTTCATATTCAGGCTGCACTCCTGTGGTTTCCCTGCTCTGTTTACAGCTGGGTATGCTTCTGCTTTACTGTTGGCATAGACTCCACTGGCTATGCCGGAGATAAGCCTGGGCCCAGTGGTCTGCTACCTCAGGAACACACAGTCATACTGACAGTCATTCAGCCCTACAAAGGGCAGAATAAGTCACTAATTTTCCCGCTCCTTTCTGTCATGCACAATTTGGCTGAAATGGGCAGTCAAGAATTTAAACTATCTCAAAAGACAGGTATAAAGCTCCCTGCACATCAGGGCCATTTACCTTTTATTCAGCAAAGACAATCTCCAGTTTTGGCGTTTGCTTTGTCTGAACGAAAAGTTTTGCCATGAGGCATTTTAAAAATGACACCTTCTTGATACATTTCACTTTTGTGAAAGAAGTCACCTTGGAGTTTGCACCACTTCACAGCAGAGCAATCCCTGCCAGGCAGGCGGGGCTCTCTAAATGCAGTGGATGGTCCTCCACCACAATGGCAGAGGTCATGTTCTACGAAAGCCCTCAAGGGATGGCGTGATGTTGACCAAGGCCTCAATAAGGCCCTTAAGTTTATTTTAAGAATGCTTAGCAGTCAAATTTTAAATGAATCAAGTTTTTATGCACAACAAAATGATGGCAGGTAATTTGACTGTTCCCAATAACTTTTCCAGGAGGTCCCTTGGAAAGTCGCGCCTGGGTAAATCAGCCTTGTTCTTGCTCCAATAGGAACAAGCCTCCAAATAGGACAGAAGTGAGTTCAGACCACTTACAATGACCAGTTTTGTGTACATCTGCTGCAGCACCAAAAATAAAGTCATTAAAACCCTTCCCAAGCTTAATACAGTGAATAGCTATCCAAAGATGGAGGTGGATATTGTAAGTAAAGTATAGTATTGAGAATGTTACTTCATTGTGGAATCTGATAGACCATGAATGCATTAGCTAAGCCCTATTGGGAAGGACTTTGTGGCATATTTATTAAATTAGTGGTACATGGCAGCGCAGCAAGTCACCCTGCTGCGCTGCGGTGCATCACTGGGAATGGGCAGGAAGGTGCTGTATTCATCCAATATGGCGCATTCCTGTCCCCTTCCCTTGCGTTGGTTCCGTTTTACCAGCCTAGCGCCAATGCAGACACCCTTGCACCATGGTGCACTCCAATGCATGCAGGGTTGTTTTTGCGCAGGAAGGGGCATCTTCCTGCACAAAAGCAATCCTGAGAGGCCTTTACCTCTTTCTATCTATGCTGCATAATGCAGTACATGTAAAAAGAGGAGATTACAAAGACAAATAAAGATATTTCTCATCATTACGCCTCACCTGGTGAGGCTTTAGATTTTGGCACAATCCCAGGTTTACAAGTCCTTGTAAATCTGAGAATGCATCAAAATCCATGGGCGTTGCGTGGGAACACCCACCGCAGCGCCCATGGAATGCCCTCCTTGCACAGAGTAAGGCAACACGGCAATTAGCGCTGCGTTGCCGTACTCCAGATTTTTTAGGCCATTCAAAGCCATATCTAAAGGTAAGGCTCCATAAATCTGACGGAGGCTTGCGTCATGCATGGACCACTTTGCGTGGTGCAAGTGTTTCACAGGTGTCTCATAAATATGCCCCTTTCTGTCTGTAACGCAATGTGCGCTTTGGCAGGTAGGCCCCGACTACTATGGGGGCCTTATTTATGAAGGCCTTGCGCCGCCGTTGCGTCACTTTTAAAATGGGAAAAAGTGACGCACCGGTAGCGCAAGGCCTTCATAAATAAGGCCCTGGGGGTCAATTGTGAAGCTTACAAAATATAAATGCGATTCTTTGACTCGGAATAAATGACACACCTGAAATAATCGTAACCATGACAAGCGTGTCCATTTATAATGAATAGAATTAATTTCAAGATTCCTTTGAATGCTCATTTATACAATAACTAGCCCTTTAATTAAAGGTACCTACTAGATGCAGAAGGTAATGATAAAAGCATTATTTTCTCCCTTCCGTCCAGCTGCAGTGGTTCGTGTAATGAAAATCTACCAACGTTTTATGAAGGGTAAACTATCCAAAGTCCTCAGCGATTTACGAAGCCAATGTTATCTTTGAACATAACAGACGTAGAGAACAGATAAGGTTTCAGGCACAGTCTCCTCAGATCAGTATCATCACGTTTCGAAAGTACATTGACCGTGGCCCAGTAAACAGCAAAAGTTCAGTTCTGACATTTACAACAAGGGAGAGCTGTAGTGCACTGCAGCTGCACCGGGATTAACCCCTTGGCTGCGGCCGGAATTCCGCGCCTGTGCGGCACATTCCGATTCCGATTCATAAGCACACGCCCACCGTAACTCATGACGGCCGGGAGCCGTCATCAGCACCGAACGGGTTAATGACATGTATATAAAATGCAGGCAAGGGTTGGGGAGGAGCGCCCTTAATGGGGCTGTAAAGATGCCTGTCTACATCGTCTCATTCTCCACTGTTATGAAACACAATTATGGACAATGAATGTCATTGTGCATGGCTTGAAATCACAACAGTAGAAACATTTCTACAGCTGCTTTATGGATTGCCAGGGGCGTAGCTTAATCAGTGATACTGGGAGGAAGGGGGCAGGGGGTTCCCAAATGTACCAACTTGAAAACGGAGTGGGCCGCAAGGTGAATGGGTGAGGTGACCAAGGTTTGAGGTGGACTGTTCCCATGATGAGAAGGGTCAGTACTGTTTTGCAACAGGTAGGCCTCTTTGACTTATTTGGAATGTGTTGGGCAGGCACTCCATTGCAGCAGTTATGGAATACCCTGTTTGACAAACTCAAGGTCTGCATTCCTGAATTTGAGTCGGGCGGACAACAAGATTTACGTTGATGGAGTAAAATGTACTACATCACAGTAAAACTTGCTCTGATGGGCCGTCAGAGTAGCTGTCAGGGGTAAGCCACTCGACCATCTGCTCTATGTAGTGTAAATGGTCAGATGGCTTTTTCTTACTGTCCCTCACAGCCAGGTATATCCTGCGCGTGAGGGACAGTAAAAAAGTAATATGACCCACACACAATGGGAGAAAACTCCCATAGACTGGCGGTCATTCGTTTTTTTAAAGAAGGTTCCCACTTTGGGGGTTTGTTTTTGAAAAATAGAAAACTTTGGAAAAGTTTGATGGCTAGCCATCCTGCTTGACAGAGCCATCCATCAAACTGTCTCACTTTGACACTGACAGGAACTGCCATGACAGGGCCAGCAGACAACTCTTAATTTCGTGCGTGGAGCAAACTCAGGGTGAAGGACGCAAAATCCTCTGCCACCCAGCTTGCTTTTAATTCATCTGTCAAACCCTAAATCATTCCCTCTGTCGAGACCAGTAAATTGAGCAATAAACAATGGTTTGGAATGCTACCCCGAAGGATAGCCAGTGGTTAGACTATTTGCAAGTGTTTGTTCCTTCATCTTGGGTGTTTGATTAGCAGTAGGCTACCTGGCAACCTGAGACAGGTGCAGCTTTCCAAGCCCCCTAGTACCAATGTTTGTGAATTCTAAAAAGTAGTACATTTGCATCCATTCAAGGAGTACGTCCATGGGTGCAGATGTGGTACCTTTTGGTAAACTAGTTCTTATGTACATTTAAATTCCTAATTCAAAATATGTACAAGTTAAAACCTGTTAGTGAAAATAGGATGATGATAAAAACCATACACACAGACCAGCCCTCACTCAACAACAAAGCCAGAAATGCACGTATTTGTGGTGCCATAGTGAAGCTACACCTTTGTGGACCACTGAGTCCACACTTGCCAAAACTAAGGCTACCTGGCTTCCGGTGCCTCCCATAAATCACTGGAACCCATGCCACTTTGGTTCAGTCACAGAAGAAGGTGCAAGATAGAATCTAAGTAGTGGTCAGTGGTACTGCCTCATTCAAAGATGTGGCGGGTGCCAGCAGGCACCTTCGATGTGACTGGAATTCCTAAACAGCCCCACCTTAGGATACCGCACACAAATTAAAATTGTCTATGAGTAGGTGTCAAGGACTTATTTCCACTTTGAGCTTTGCTCCATTTGGTATGATGGGCTGATTACTTATTTCTCATCATCATGCATGGTCCATGTCATCCTGGTCACAGCCCTGATGAGGAAAGTCTCTTTCTCAAGCAGTCAACCGTGTTAACCCAAAAATATATTCACTACTGCCTTACAATGTTTTGTAGTCCTTTTGTTCTATTTACATACTATTGAGCCCAATCTTTCTTCCACAGGGCACCCGCTAGAATCTAAAACTGCAAAAAATACCAAATTTGGGATAACAGTCTAAAGGTGAGGGAAAGGAGAAATGCTGCACTGTGGTGAGGAAGACTTGGACCAGGAGTAATACAGATTACTTGTAAATAATTGGGCCGTTACCTCTTATTCCTGACAACTTTCATTAAAATGATGATTGAATGAGGATATACTAAGAATTATCCTGATGCAATTATCCAGATCCATAAACAGTACATTAAGATAGTTCACTGTCAAATGCACATTTTAATTATAAAAACTCATTAAACACCTACTGATACACAAGAAAAAACTTCCAAAAACGTACAAGAATGTTGTGAACCTATAGCAAGCCTATAATGTTTCATGAATGCATGAGGGGAACGGGAACCCCATGTAGGTCTGCAGATTTTTGACAAAGTGACCCTTAAATCCTACACCAACGAGTGCAAACCCGCTTGTAGGAAGGTGTACTTTGACCTGCTGTCCCATATGAACAAATGATTGCAAAAGTTGATCCACATACATATATTTGTAGTGGATGGTTTCCTTCCTCAATGCCCTCTGCCACGGCTACAAAAGTAACTAACAAGAAACGAGATGAATGGTATGACTGGTATGGCTGTTGTCTGAATATAAATACCCACGATAGGACACACATTAAACTCTGCAAAGTGTCTTTTTTTAAATAAAATGCCTAACAGCCTGCAGAAGCTAATGATGCCTTTGGGGGCTTTACAGAATCCAAGAATATGGTTATTAGCAAAAACAAAGCCTATACAATGGCGTGTGGTAAAAAAGCACAAAAATGTAGACCATTTTTCATTGGGGACGCCCGGATAACTAGAGTAAAGTCCTTCTGTTATTTAGGTATTTAATTTACTAACAACGGTACTTGGTCCCAGCAGGTCCTAAATTCTAGAACAAAGATGAGAAGAAATTGTCACAGTATTTTTATGTTCTCTCACAAACTGGGCAGTCGACCTGTAAAGGAGATGGTAGTACTATATAAGGCTACAGGGGTGTCTACTGCCACTTATGAGGTGGGAGTATGGGGTTATAACCCAAATCACCCCCTTCAGGTACAGGAAAATAACTTCGTATAGTGCTTGTTATGCCTACCTGTTTCTGCTTCATCCTTGAATGCCCATAAGGAGGTTGACATGCAATACTTGGAAGATCTGCTCTTATTAAAAACTTCATTGCTATGACTCTCCGTGTGGTCTAAAGAGGAGACAAGTTTTACTAAAACAATCATTTTAGACTGTCTTAATGTGGATAATGCATCTAATATACCTTGACTTTCATATGTGAACTAAACTTTTAGTACTGTATTTAATGTGTCTGTTTTGCAAGATCCACTTATCTGTCAATAAGAGTCCAATGATCGCAAGGCATGTGAAGCGTTGAAGAAATCCACTGTTGCTCTTTATATGATGTTAAATCTCCATGGGGGTTGCTAATATTAACTGTCTTGTGTAAATACTCTACAGCATTGTTATGTCCTGACGAGTTTACAAATGGACACAGTCCACCACTTGATTACCTTTCCTAAAATGTATAGATGCCTACAGGATAGGACACCCTGTCCCTGTGATGGTTTGTCGAAACAATGCACCTAGCACTTTATGTGAATCTTAAAGGGAACTACCTTAGGCCAATTCTTCTTACACAGAATATTAAGAACTATAAATATGCCCTGAGCTATCTGTTTGCACTAGGAGATCCTTTTGTGTATTTTAATATCACTCTTTTTTATAAGGAGGGGAAAGTAACCTCAGGAAAAGTATTTACACTAGACTAAATATGAGTGGAAGCAAGACTGCCTTTTTAACATCTGTTTGATGTACCTTTTTTTAAAGCTGAATATTTATTGTATGTTCTTTTACGGCTGTTTGTTAACCTGATTAATAAAGTTTATTGAATCAAATGGAATTTTATTGAATAAAAGGGTTCTGGAAGAACTGAAAGAAGGTTCTCCTGATGTACAGAAAAGTTTCAATTAACTTTAGGAATGAATCCTGGCATAGTAATAACCTTTTCATGCAACATTTTAAGATTGGGATCGTTTTAATAAAAGCTTCAATCTCACCAAAACACTAAGTCGAATTGATTGCTCATTAAGGCCAATATAACAGTGGAAAAACTAAGGGGCATATTTACAAACCCTTATCACCACAGGAATTCCAATTTTTATGACGTTCCTGAGCGGTAGGGGTTTTTCCTTCTTTACAAGGCGGCGTTAAGCCACTTAACCAGCCGCGGCAGGTAGTGGGAGTACCAGCTGGGCGGTGATGTGGGGAGGGGGAGGGGCAGGGTGGGGGGTAGTAATGTATGGACTACAGACTTTAAAAGGTTAAGTAAACATAAAAATAAATAAAACGAATTTCGTTGCACACACTGCATCGCATTTGGTGATGCAGTGTGTGCAACGAAATTCGTTTTATTTATTTTTATGTTTACTTACCTTAAGTCCGTAATCCATACATTACTACCCCCCACCCTGCCCCTCCCCCTCCCCACGTCACCGCCCGGCCGGTACTCCCACTACCGGCCACGGCTGCACTTAACGTGGTTTAACACGGCCTTGTAAAGAAGGCACCCTTTCAGGCTATTCTTAGTGTGAAAGGGGTGGGCAATGAGTGTTGTAGTGGGCGTTCCGCCGCAACACCCATTGATTTTGATGCTGCCCCATATTTACAAGGGTGGCGTAAATATGGGTCAGCCCCAAACTTAAGACCAGGGAAAACCTGGTCTTAACATGGCGAAATGAGGAGAAATGCTTTATTTCTCCTAGTTTTTGCTGTTTCTATGTATGCTGCATTATGCAGCACACATACACACAGCAAAATGCCATGAATGATTGTTTATGTGCAGGAAGGTGCCCCTTCCTGCACAGAATAAACCATTAAAAAAAATTACAATTTGCAACTTCTGTAGCACACATAGGGGTCCATTAGGATCCGCCCGCCATCCTATCGGTCTTTGGGACCACCCGCCATAAGGGCGGGGGTCCCGTGGGGGGTATTAGGATGCGTCCGCCACAGTGGCGGGCGCATCCTGCATTTTTAGCATTGTGGCGGGCGGTGCTCTCAGCACCGCCCGCCACAATGCTAAAAATGCATGTATGCATTCGCATACACAAAGCGGCAGGCACCGCGCGGTGCCTGCCGCATTGTGTATGCAAATGCTGCACCCCCCACCTCACCTTCACTTCGGGGGCCCGCAGGGGTCCCCTGAAGTGATGACCGCATGCCTTCCCTTGGCGGAAAGGCATTGTTTTAAGCCTATCCTAATATGGCTGGTGTCTGATAGACACCGCCACCATATAAACCTTCTTCCGCCCCGGCCGCAAGGCGACCGGGCGGTGTTTCCGTCCGCCGCGGTCCACCCCCCGCCATAGTAATATGGCGGGGGGAAAATGGGTGGCGGGCGGGCATGGATGTCGGGCGGATCGCCACCGCCACCATGGCGGCGGTGATCCGCCCGACATCGTAATGGGCCCCTTAGTGTCTCTACAGTCACTCTGAATCTTGGATTAAACCACACCTGTTGGAAAAGGCACATCGTTCATCTTGCACCAAGAATATTGAACACTGTTCCTCCTGGGATCAGATCTAACCCCTCGACCTCATAAATAAAAAAACAAGTCAAACGGTTACTCCTGAATAACCACCTACAGCAATAGTCCTGAAGCCACCATAACTAACTTATATTTCTTGTTGACATCTTTGATATCTAATTCAGGGTTGCAATGTGTGTCCCTCTACATACACCATAAGAATGGTCGGTTGCTCTTTTGTTACTTTTCATGTACCACAAGGTGGGCAGCTCTTCTTTAGTATTTGTGCTTGTTAAGATCCTTTATGTTGTTGTATTTATGCCTTTACCTCCTTGTCGCTACTGCTCCTTTGTACAGCACTCTGATACCCTTACGGGTCATGTTCAAACTGTATAAAACTTTTCTAATGAATAATAAATGAATACATAAATAATAGGAGTTATAAATCACCATTTGTGATTGTTTATGTACAGGAAGGGACACCTTCCTGCACATAAACAATCATTCCCCCCAACGCAGGCCCCCTTGCACTATGGTGCAAGGGAGCCTGCGTTGGCGCTAGGCAGCTTAATTTAGCTCCAGCGGAGGGGGAAACAAAGGGGTGCACCCTCTCTTTGTAAATACGGTGCATCCCTGTGTTTTCAGAATGACGGAGCATGGCGTTAGCAAGTTTTCCTTTACACCACGCTTCATCATTCTGTTGTACATATGCCCCTAAGTGACACTGTTTCTTAAAGCTTAAATGGAGCACCCTGACCAAAAATAATTTAACGCAGGCCCCATGATGGTACTGGTGAATGAATCACACGACCTTTAAAGGAAAAACTGCAACATTAATGACAATCTGCCTTTTCTATAGATGATAAAGATTTTTAATGCTTTCTAAAAACTTGAATGGCTATCGATTGGCTTCTCAATGTAGAAAGGGATACAGTTTTAACGAAGCCATCTCTAAGAAAATCTAAAGTCTTAAAAGGCTCACAAGCTACTTGGTGTAACCCCTGAGATTAACAGCAAAGCAAAAAATGTCCCCGATGTAGTATATGATGCTGGAGTAGCAGGCTATCTGCTCTCCTGAATACACGATGCTGCAACATCTGAAACTCTAGTTATTGTAGTGCAAACCACTCAATTTCGAAACTATCATGTAGTGTGTTTTATCTAGGTACCTGAATCCATATTCCTATTCTTTGCCCTTGTCCGGTTATAAATCAATAATATCCCTGCAACGGCATAGAAACCCTTTTTTCATAATTCAGTCATAGCGCATGCTGTCACATTAAGCAAGCCTATTCCTCCAGCCCCCTAGAAAGCACACCGAGTTCTTAAACAAATCCAAGCCTCCAGCAACCTGGGAAATCCCCGCTGCTATTGTTTTGATTTCGTCCGAGAACTCCTGTAAAGCACTGTAAGAACGACCAGTTCTTAGTGACATCATTATTGATGTCTTATGTCCATCCTTACGTCAACCCCGGCACCTTTCAGGTATAAATATACCGACGATGCCTTAAGCAAACACACGGTGGTAATCCTGGAGCAGAGCAGCTACTACTTCCGAAGAGCCCAGCTGATGCGAGAGCCCACGGACGCTGCCCCTCCCTTTTGACGTGCTGAGAAAGACGCTGTCTTTTCTCTTGCCGAGAAATCCAGCCTCCGGCGTTTCCAGCTTACCCTTGCGGGTGACTGGGATACCGAGTCCTGAGAGAGAGATACCAGCCCTCCTGCCTTCTAATACCCAGGTACTGAACTGACTAAACCCTTACAGAGAATTCTTGAGTCAGATTCTTGGCAAAACAAACTTAACTTAAACTGCTACTTACTTACTCCTTCCCACGTATTAGGCTTAGGTCAGGTACACCGGGGTAGGCGTATTTAGAAGCACCAGTTGAGTACGATTAGTCAATGTATATATGTATGTATCTATTTTATCCATTTTAAAGTATCATATGGCTAAGAAACCATATCCATGCTTTTACAGTATTATTTCATAATCCTGCTTTTACTGTATGCACTTTACTTAACTATAAGTATTGCAATTATAGCAATTCATTTCTCTTGTATGAGGAAAGAGACTGCTCAATAAATAACACCTTTTATTGAAAACGCCCTTCTCTCATTTTCTCTGCAATCTGGTGAAACTAAGTACGCACCTTTGACTGAGTGAAATAGCTGTCTTTTGTTTTCACACGACTCTAGAGATATATTCTTAATCAGGGAGAGCAAAGTTGTCATGTTTTATGGTTGTCAGAAACTAAATCCCTTCTTGTCTATCCAGGGAGGTTAAACTCCTCCTCGCTTATTCGAGAAAGTTTCTAGTGAACTCTGAGCTAGCTGGCAAAAACTTAAGTCTAATATAGTAGGTAGAGACCTAGATAACCTCAGTCCTACGTCTACACTACTGAAGATATTATTCCAATGCGCAGAGCCTATTGGGACTATAGGAACTACACTACATGGCGCCCAATGTTTGGTAAGGCGATAAATCTAACGCACGACGTTAGAGTAACTCAGTCGTGCTTTTTCACACCGACCCTTTCTCCCGTAAATACTCCAAAGACGTCTGGAGTGGGTCAAAGGGTAAAATCCGCCGGAACTTAGTAGAAAGAGATTTCTCTGTATAGTTTTTGGTTTATTCAACGTTGAAGGATACAGTGTTCCAAAATATTGTGCATCTAATCTTTGTTTCCTTGAAACCTGATCTGCAAAAAAAAAACAACAAAAAAAACCTTCCTGTCAGTAAAATGTCAGACAATGAAGGAGAAATGGAGACAGCTAGAATAGCAGCTCAACTCCTAGCGGAAGACACAAGTCTCCTACAGCAAGACCCGGATGCAATACTAATCCCGGACTCAGCATAAGAAAAACTATAACTCTTAAACTAATAGAAAATGGACTAACATCGAGAGGTGGTACAGTCATATTCGTAATTGAGGCACATGAATATCGGCAGACAGAGGTATTCTATTCATGGATAAACTTTCCAGCAGCAAACGCTGTCACACATGAATTCCACTATTACAAAATAGAGGAACCACCGGATAACTACACCCCTTTCGAGGAGGTGGAAATCCCATTAAAATACCAAGAGCACCTGCTCTGGTTTAAAGGCGCCCTAAAACATAATAATCACATCACCAGGCTCGGTCCACTAGGTAGACCAGGAGCAACGTGGCCGGTTCTAGCCAGCTACACACCACATCCCGACATTGAAAAAATGTCAATACCAGAACTTCTGGTACAGTTAAAACAACTGATTAAAATACATAGACAATTAGTCCAATATGTAATGCGGACTTCAACAGTCCAACCAGCTATTAACATTCCACAGCTGACCCCTCATCAGGGGAACACAAACAAAATTACACCACAGAACATACAGTCATGTCTGGGTAAAGTACCCACAAAACGGGAACAAATCCCATTCTGGTTAGCACAAAAAATCACTCAAACAGAGGCAGTATTTCCAGATACTACCCCTACTGAGAAACACAGAATTCTGACTATCTGTCTTCCAATGGGGATCGCACCACATGTGGAGGACTGTGACACTTGGGGCACAGTCTTTGCTTCCATTTACAAAAAAACACATGGTGTTCCGTCCATGGTGGTAATACCCGATGTGCTAGGTAAGCGTCAGTGTAGGCGAGGCATTTTTAGACACTCTGCTGCTGCGCTTGCTTATTTGTAAAATCTACTAACTGCAACTTACTCGTGGATATTTAATTCATTCTGGGGATCTGAAACCTAATTTTAACTGTGCCACATGCTCGGCGCTTGAAGCGCGGTCTTGTGCGCTTTTATCTGCGCATTATAAAATGGGAATACTTCACTTTGGATTTGCTGCGACTAGGGGGCTTGATTAGGACATACCTGCACAGTAAAATTGTTATCTGCACCGCTGTTCGGCGGCCCGTCAGCTGGACTGGGGGTTAGGCGCCATTTTGGGAGGGGAAGTGCCGGCAAGGGGCGCCATCTTTGTTGGCGTTATAGTTGTTGCTGCAGACATAGCACGATTGGGTGCTACTTAAGCCGACCAGAGCAGGCGCTCGCTCTGTTCAGGTAAGCGTCAGTGTAGGTGAGAAATTTTTAGACACTCTGCTGCTGCGCTTGCTTATTTGTAAAATCTACTAACTGCAACTTACTCGTGGATATTTAATTTATTCTGGGGATCTGAAACCTAATTTTAACTGTGCCACATGCTCGGCGCTTGAAGCGCGGTCTTGTGCGCTTTTATCTGCACATTTTAAAAAGGGAATACTTCACTTTGGATTTGCTGCGACTAGGGGGCTTGATTAGGACATACCTGCACAGTAAAATTGTTATCTGCACCGCTGTTCGGCGGCCCGTCAGCTGGACTGGGGGTTAGGCGCCATTTTGGGAGGGGAAGTGCCGGCAAGGGACGCCATCTTTGTTGGCGTTATAGTTGTTGCTGCAGACATAGCACGATTGGGTGCTACTTAAGCCGACCAGAGCAGGCGCTCGCTCTGTTCAGGTAAGCGTCAGTGTAGGCGAGGCATTTTTAGACACTCTGCTGCTGCGCTTGCTTATTTGTAAAATCTACTAACGGCAACTTACTCGTGGATATTTAATTCATTCTGGGGATCTGAAACCTAATTTTAACTGTGCCACATGCTCGGCGCTTGAAGCGCGGTCTTGTGCGCTTTTATCTGCGCATTTTAAAAAGGGAATACTTCACTTTGGATTTGCTGCGACTAGGGGGCTTGATTAGGACATACCTGCACAGTAAAATTGTTATCTGCACCGCTGTTCGGCGGCCCGTCAGCTGGACTGGGGGTTAGGCGCCATTTTGGGAGGGGAAGTGCCGGCAAGGGACGCCATCTTTGTTGGCGTTATAGTTGTTGCTGCAGACATAGCACGATTGGGTGCTATTTAAACGTCCCCATGATGACGCGCAGCGGTGACGGTGAGCGGGCGCGCCATATGCGCGCCGGAGGCTCGCCAGAGGCGAGCCCATCTTTGCCCATCAGTGACCATCCGGGACCCGGGGCCAGAACCCCTGGCCCAAATGTGCATTATTCTAGGTGTGATCTATTGGAACTCAACATGGGTAAGTCCCACCTTGATCAGGATTGTATACTTCTCCTAGCTCGGGAGGGCCTTCTGATTACATCTGAGAGCACAAGAGCGCGGCAGCGCTACTCCAACGCTCACGCTTTAAAATATGGCCTGTTGAATACACGCTCTTTACCGGGCCACAAGTTGGAGGTCTTCTCACTATTGGAAGACGGGGAGCTAGATGCCCTTGCCCTTACCGAAACATGGCTGGATGATTGCTCGGCGCCGGATTTAGTGGCGGCCTTACCAGATAACTATCTGGCACTCCATTTCAATAGGGAGGGAGCTAAGAAAGGAGGCGGAGTAGCTCTTTTCTATCAGGCCCGTCTCCGCGTCGAAAGGTTTCTATCCGAAACCCTGGGGGGCGCAGAGGTGATGGGGGTAAAACTCAGGCGGGGGCCGGTATGTGTGGTGTTTTTGGTAGTATACCGACCGCCTTGGGCCTCGCCAGAATTCCCGGCTCTCTTCATTAGACTGGTTCAGGATCTACGGTCGAGATATGACAAAATGATTATTGTCGGAGATTTCAACTACCATTGGGAAAAATCCCCTAAAGAGGGGCAAGCGCTACAGATTGAGGAAGCAATTTCCTCCTTGGACTTCACTCAACAAGTGAAGGGACCGACACACGAGAAGGGACATGTGCTTGATTTAGTTTGGACCACCATGCCAGTCCAGAGCTCTACAGAGATCTTGCCATGCGCCTGGTCTGACCATTCCTTAATAAGGGGTAGAATTCTATTGAACGGCCACCTGTCCAAGCCTGGGGAAGGTTGGAAAATGGCCCGGAAGTGGAGAAACATTCATGGGGAGAAAATGGTGCATCTCCTGGAAGAGTCTCCTCCGGTAAAGGAGCAGAATGCTAATGTTGATGCCCTTTGTGGACACCTTCAGCATAGACTGGGGAGAGCCATTGATCTGGTGGCACCCTTTCGCAGGGTGAAGAAGGTGGAGAGAGGAGCTGGGGCTCCCTGGTATAATGATTCCTTACGTGATTTGAAACGTGGGGTGAGGAGGAAAGAACGAGCATGGCGGAAAGAGTATGACGCCACAGCTAAGAAAGAATATATTTCATCCTTAGCGATTTATAAACTAGCCATTCAAACCAGGAAGGCTGCTTTCTTTGAGGAAAGAATAGTTGCAGCTAGAAATCCTCAGAAGGAAATCTTTCGGGTCCTGGCTGAGCTCAGGACAAACAAAGAGCAAAGCACTGAGTTCACCCAGGAGGATTGCCAGAGGTTTCAGGACTTCTTTGTGAACAAGATCTCCGATATTCTGGGAGAAATTGCTGCAACTATACCCCTTGATTGTCCTCGCCCACCTGACCATATTGGTCCGGCAGATATTACATTGTTAGCTGAGTTCTCCCCAATTGCAAAACAGGACTTACTCACGATTATGGACCGAGTTAAATCTGGTTCTCGGGTTGATCTATGTCCTCCTGATGTGTTTAAACTGGCACTGCCAGGAGTTGAGAAAGAAGTTTTGCATCTGTTGAACTCTTCCCTTCACACAGGACAGGTCCCTCTAGCTTTCAAAGAGGCCCGCCTGATTCCTCTACTAAAAAAACCTGGATCGGACACGAAGTGTTTGAAGAACTTCCGACCTATCTCCTAGCTGCCTTTTTTGGCAAAAGTGATCGAGCAGCATGTGCTGGCACTGCTCTCAGGACATCTAGAGAGCAATAACTTGCTGAAGCCTAATCAGGCGGGTTTCCGTGCCAACCATAGCACGGAACTAGTCATGCTATCAATCCTAGATGAACTGAGGAGTCGGGCTGATATAAAAACAGCGAGCGCCCTGGTACTATTGGATCTCTCCGCGGCTTTTGACACTGTGTGTCATGAACAACTATTGTCGCGGTTGAGGTCCTTTGGTATCAGGGGTACAGCACATGCATGGCTTACATCATTCCTGCAGGGCAGGACACAAAGAGTACAGTTGGGGGATCTTCTTTCTACCTCTGCCCCCATCACTTGTGGGGTTCCACAGGGTTCGGCCCTGTCACCCCTACTCTTTAATATCTACTTGCAGCCTTTGATTGCACTCCTGAATAGGATGGACTGCCTAGTATATAACTACGCCGATGACACCCAGATAATCATCCGGCTGGATGATGGCCCAGGAGCGTCTACCAGGCTGCAGGACATACTTAAAGCCACGGTCAATTGGATGTCCGAGAATTCTTTAAAAATCAACCCGGACAAGACGGAAGTGTTGCCTATTTCCATCACGGGCAACCCCTGGAGCGAGAAATTCTGGCCTGCGGAACTGGGTGTGCCACCGGAACCGGCGTCTGCAGTCAAAAGTTTGGGCCTGTACGTGGATGACAAGCTTTCCATGAAAAAGCAAGTCACCACGGTAGTGGGTACCTGTATAGGCCTGATGCGACAATTGAGGAAGATCTCTGCATTACTTTCATTTTCCACCTTGAGACACGTGGTCTCAGCCACAATCCTGGCTAGGCTGGACTATGGAAATTCCCTGTATATTGGCCTGCCCCAGCGGCTGCTGGATATGCTACAGGGGGTTATGAATGATGCTGCCCGGCTGATTTATAAGAAACCTAGGACTGCCCACTCTTCCCCCCTGATGCAGGAGCTACATTGGCTCCCGATTCGGCAGAGGGTTGTATTCAAAGGTCTGTGTATCGTACATAAGGCGCTGTACGGTAAGGCACCTAGATACTTGAAATCCCGTCTGTCCCCATATACACCGAGCAGGACTTTGCGCTCGTCGGACGCTACCCTCTTGTCCCAATCCCGTTTTAAACTGGCTACGGTGGGTGGACGCGCTTTCTCCAACACACTCCCAGCTTTGTGGAACAAATTGGCCCCAGAGCTAAGGAAGGAAAGCAATCTGTTATCCTTCAGAAAAAAGTTAAAAACTGCACTGTTCAAGCAAGCATGGAGCAGCCTCTAGAGGTGGTGTCAAGATCAAGTAAATACTGAACCCCACTACGGAATCTGGACAAACAGCGCTTAGAGGCCCCGGTGGTTATAACGCGCTATATAAATTAAATAAATAAATAAAATAAGACAGATTCAAAATGAATACGGTCCAGAACCTGCTTTAACTCTGGGTATGAAATTACTGAAAGACTTCCATCAGGTCTCAGCTTTATTATTATCTAACATAAAAGGAGAAGCAGCATCTGTGGCGATCCGCCAGAAATTGAAAGAAACAGATATAGCAGAACAATCATTTGAACTTGCCAGAATCATAGAAAAATCCTATGAAGAACTAAGAAGAGATAGTTTGGGTGGGAAACCAGTAAAACCCCAACTAACTGAAAATCCTGAAAAGATATTTATTAAAAATAATCTAAACACTCCAAAAAAGAGCTGGGATGGAAATAAACAATCCACTCCCAAAGAAAAAAGATTCCAGTCCAGAGGAAAGTCTCCTCGGCGGAGAGAAAGATCTCCGGACCAAGGACACAAGTCTCCCCAGAGGGAGCCCTCTGAGAAAAGATACAACCTTAGAAATAGGGATGATTTGAAGAAACCTGATAGATATCAAGATATTGATACACGTCCCTCTCGATCTTTTCAGACTTCCTCGCAGAAATCGGAAAGAAGAGGACGGTCAGAACACAGGGAAGAGCACGTCAAGTCCAAAGACAAGGAACCTGCTCATCAAAGTAAAAAACTACAATTTCCAAAAAAGAAGGTAGCCAGCATTAAAATAATCAAACATGCCGAGGATCCTGAGGACACAGCTGAAAAACGGAGAGTGGGCTCCGACAATGCTAGACAGCGCAGCAGAAGTGAGCATAGCTCGCAAGATCCTGATGAATCATCTGGAGACAGTGGACACGAATGAATACATTCAGGTGGAAACTGCAGATACCAGAGTTAGCAAACCTAATAAAATATACAAAATAACATTACGTATAGAGGGAGATAAGCCGAGGAAAATAAGGGGTCTATTTTCGGATAACCTCTCCAAAGGCTATGACATCCTTTTAGCTGAAAAAGACTGGCCACCGGAGTTTGTAAGGGAGTGCCCTCATGGCGAAGAAATGATTATGCCTGCCTTCTCAAATCACATTCCAATTCATAAAAAATATACACTTGCAAGAAAGTGGGCAGTAGCCCAAGCTCCTGCATTATATAAAAACCATGTTGGATGGGATGAGGACTCTCCTCCTCACAAAATCCAGTTAAAAAGTCAACCAACTGCACAAAGGCAGTACCCAATTAAGCAAGAAGCTAAAAAACAGGTCAGGGAGATCTTAGATCAACTTGAATACCAGGGGGTGATTGAAACATGCACCTCACAATTCATATCATCTAGTTTTGGACTACAGACACCTTAACTCATGTTGCAAGACATTTGCAGTACCAAACTCACACAGTGCAGCACTAATGAATAACATCGTGCGCAAAAAATACAAAACAACATTAGACATCTCTAATGGATTCTTTTGTCAAAACATAGCACCTGAAAGCAGGTATTTGACCGCTTTCTCCATAATGGGCTCGCAGAAAAATTCTGTCGACTCCCACAGGGGTTCAAGAACAGCCCAGGATTATTCTCAGCAAGAGTAACAGAGTTACTACAAATGTATGATGATGAGGCATTATCTTATGTCGATGACATCTATCTAACAGAAGATGACTTGGATACTCACTTGAAAAGAATGAACACCATAATACTTGGGTTCGCAGCAGAGGGTTACAAATTCAACTTTAAAAAGTCACGAATTGCCCATCTAACTGTCCTGTTTTTAGGATAGGAATTATCAAGTGAAGGCAAAAGCCTGGCAGACAATTTCTTAGAGAAATGTGCTGTAATCCAAGCGCCAAGAACGCTGAAAAACTTACAATCAATTCTAGGTTTCCTGAATTTCGGAAGAACTTACATTCTAAATTATGCAGAGAGGGTTAAACCTCTCTATGAACTAATAAAACCAGATTTTAAAACAATTAATTGGACTCAAAAACACACAGAAATTTTGAGATCATTGCAAACAGACATGTTAGCTAAAACAAAATTGCAAACACGCGATAACACACGCAACCTTGTAATCCGAGTCATCCCAGGGAGATGCGGATTCACATACCTGACCTCTAATGAGGGAGAAAAGGTACCAATAGCATACAAATCACATTTGTACACAGAAGCTGAAAAAACATTCAGCATTAAGGAAAACATTGTTCATGCGGTTCAAACAGCTGTAACAAAAGAAAGAGACCAAGCTGATGGCAGACAGATTACTGTTAGAACAGCAGAATCAGCCTTTGAGGCATTAACAAGCCCATGTAATTTACCTACTGTGGCATTAAATCCAAAATGGATACAATGGGAAAATTCTCTTGCTACAGACAAAGTGAAATACTATTTTGACCCGGAAATGAAAAAATTAAAAAATCTAGAATATGAAAGAGAATATCCTCTGCCAATCGACATTCGGCCAATACAACAGTACGCCTGTGTAATATACACAGACGGACATGCACAACCCTCGGTTTGGGGAAAACAAGCCTATAACGCCACATGCGAGATTGTTAAATATGTGTAGCGCGGAGGTAAATTGAGACCTCTGGTAACAAAATCACACTCTGTAGAAAATAATTCAGATAAACAAACTGAAATAATAGCGTTGGAAATGGCGCTAGATAATGCGGATCGCGAATTCCCGACACTAATAGTGTGCGATTCATATTACTGCGTCAAATCATACAATAACGACTTGCAGAGCTGGGTTCAAAACGGTTACAAAGATAACACAGGTGCCACAATTAAGCAAAAATCGCTTTGGGAACAAGTAGTTCTTTTACAGAAAGAACTACCAAAGACTCACGTGATACATTCATTGAGTCATGAACGTGATGGCGTTCACGTTCCAGGGAATTCATTGGCTGAGACAGCCACAGCGGAAGCAAGTAAGCCGGTTTCCGTAGCTACAAAAAATGGTTCAGGAAAATACGTAGACGGGGAAACGATGCTGGCGGTAAAAACGTCATCAAAAGGCGACTGTTCAGCGCTACCTGTCAACTATCCACTCAATTATACATACGTAATCGATGCAAACTCCGTTCCTTTTGCTAAAATCCCTGGAGTGGGGGATAGAGTGATTCCAAACACGAACAGGAGAAACTTATTAGTGGCAGACGCACATATGGGTGAGGGTCTAAGACACCTTAAGATTAAGGAATCTCTGAAAGAGTTACAATCAATATACTGGTGGCCGGGAATGAGCCTGCAAAACTACAAATTTGCATTTTACTGTCAAAACTGCAACAGAGACCGCAGTGGCGAAATGCCCGGAGTACTACCAATGCCCTTCTTTTAGAGATCACAAGAATACCAATACAGAATACCCAGAAAAAATGCGCTCCATTAATATTATTATTTAAGACTAGTTTCACTTAAAAATGTAGACCCCAACTCTCGGCTGACGTCTGAACTGTTATAAAAAGATTTGCGAGTCTATAGCGGCATAGACGCAATAGGCATGCTACATTCTGACCAGGGTCCTGCTTTTAGCTCTTGAGCTGAGGAGGAGGACATGACCAGCATGGGCATTGCATTGCGGGAATCTTATCACTTCCTTCCTGAGGGAAATGGGATGGTGGAAAGAAAAAAACGAGACATAAAGCAATCTATAACGGCAAAGGTATTAGGTTCGGGTGTTGGGTGGGTCAAACATTTAACAAGTGTCCAACGTAGTCTTAATAATCTGCCAAGAAATTCTCTAAAAGGTTTCAGTCCGTACGAACTATTGTTCGGGACTAGAATGCATATCCAGGACCTCGATAGTCAAACTTCAGTGGTAGAAAGAAAATGCTTTGATATCAACGATCGTTTGGCTATTTTACAGGACTTAAATGAAACAAGAAAAAACCTGAGCAACATAAAGTTGAAACAACAGCCAACAGCCACTGAAGAGAAACCACTTGTCCCAGTAAGGCCTGTCTGGATTCCAAAGATTGGGGATCTGGTCAGAGAGAAAATCGCGGTGAAGAAGGAATTTGGGACTTCTTACAGAAAAGCAGTACCTGTCTTAGCTGTCAACGGAACAAGATCAGTTGTACTACCGCCCCTTGCTGGTAAAAAGGAGAACCGAGTTGTATCCATCGACCTGGTTAAACCACAATCATGTGGCCAATAATAAGTAGTAGGCCAAGTGGACTCCCCAGAAGTAGCAGAACACCAAAGTTTGCTACAAATCAAGAGGTTCAAACTGAGAGACTAATCACATTTGATAAACCTACAGTGAATCAACAAGGACTATGCAACAAAGCCATGGAACTTATGCCTCTTGAAACCCAAATTACAACAATTCGTCAAGAAACACCTGTCTACAACGATGTAGCCACAGACTATGCTAATAAAACAAAGAAAAATCCAGACGCAATTCCAATAATTGACAGAACTGCGTCAGGCTACTTCATCAACTTCGATGACTTTTCTGTGGATCCGGGCGAACCTGAAGAACAGCCAACAACAAAAACATTTAAAGACAAAGCTAAAGAACTCTTTCATCAACTAAAAGAAACCTATCTGATTTCTCCATGGATTGAATTTTGGGTGGTGCTAGGTGTACATTTCCTCCTGCTTTGGCTCATCATGGTGCTATGCTTGGGACACTTCATTGAGGGAAATTATGTTACAATGGACACAGCAAGCCAGAACATCAACCTGGTCCTAAAGCCACACAAGTCTTCACACATCGAGAAAAGAGAACTTTCTTCAGTAAACTTCACAGCCAATCCATTACCCGGTGGGGTAGCATGGGACAAAACAGATTACGATATATATGGCCCGGTCGAACTCTTGAAGTATCCTCATCAATTTAAGGTTTCATTAAGTGACTTTGTAAAACCGAGTACATTCTCTGATGATTGGGACTTTGAAAGTATTAATGATATGATGTCAGACTTAGTTACGTCAGCAAAATTTACAGAACATGATTATTTACAAGGTTCGTCAAATTATGATCAGATGTACTGCTACAACCATTATGGTAACCATTATTTGCATAAATCTGCTCAGCCTAGAAATGTTTTAAATTATAATCAATGGGAACATTGTGCAACTCCACCAAAAGGTAGTTCAAAAACATTTTTTGAGAAATTCCCATACTTCTCAGGGTTTAACACAAGTGACGCAGAAACATTTTGTTTCAAACTGTTAAATAAGCAGGAATGAAAACCATGCTGACAAATACAAAATTAATCTATTCAGAATCATTTTTTGAAAAAATGAGTACATTTGGTTTTGATTTCTGGAATAATAACATTGAAACAAAAACGATCTAGGGTACTAAAGATTGGCAAGTCCAAGGTATAGAATCGTTATTCAGAGCCTGCATGATCCCAGAACAAATTATATTTTTGAATGACACAATTCAACAAACAACCTGTCTTGGCCTAGCCAAAATTAAAGACTTAAACAAACCGTCTATTCCAAAGCCAACACCTGACAGTAATAGCACTACAGAGGTTGAGATAGACGTATCCCATATTTTAAACCAAAACAGAACACATCCTGATTGGAAGAAATGGTTGATCTGGCCCACAGACACAAATAATTGTCAAGATAGATTCCTGAACAAAATACAGGGGTTCAAATTGACCAGGCCAGACCCTAGATACTCCCAGCGACAACATCCAGGGATTGTAACAACATACAGTGTAGGAAAACTCTGCCTTGAATGGCTACATACATCCACACTGGCAGAAATTAAGCAACACTTAACTTTACTTAAAGAAGGTGCTGACTTGCGTGATTTCATTATGGGACCACGCAAACAGCGTCAAAAACGTTTCATAGCGGCCTCTATATATGCAGCTTATAACGAAGCTTGGAAAGTTACTCAAATTAAAACAGCAGAGAAAATACGGGAAATTGACCGTATTAATTTGGAAAAATCACTTTCTGTTGTGGACAATGGGTTAATGACTCTGTCTTCCAGAATATATTCACTGGACAGTATTGTATCATCTGCAATCGATATAATAGAACAGGACATGCTAATGTTACAACATGGTCAGTCCCAATTGCGTTCTATTGTACAGCTTGGCTGGACGTTACAAAATCTGCGTTCAGGCTACGTGCCATCACGTTTAATCAACACAACGTCATTATTCTCTATCTTTAACCTTACTGATATACAAATCAGCTTGGCACAAAAAGGAGCGGAATATACAATTCTGAGCATTGAAAAACTTGAGAGATTACCATTGACAATGTCAGAACGACCTGTCATTGAATGGATAATACACGGAATAATAACTATTCCGATAACGATTTTCCAATTTCGATACTGCCAACAGTATATACAGGCAGGCCAGTATGAAAGGTTGGGTAAAGGATACATCAAGTCATCATGGAAATTACCTTACACACATACATGTTATAGTGAAAAAGGACAGAATGTATTTCTTAGTGGTGATAATTGTGAAAAATCACTAAGTGGTATACTTCTGTGTCAGGGTATAAATTTGCATGGGGCCTGTGAGGGGACTTCAAATAACCTTTCATGTCACCAGCTTGGCACACCTGCAACTCGAATAGAGCCATTCTTTAGACGGCTTTCTAACGGGAACTACATTCTAATTGTGGACCACAGATGTTGTGGCCTGGTGCCAGGAAAAGCTTATCTCGTAAGCGTAACGTCCAGGGTCACTTGCTGTGAGCAAGTATTGTATCCCAACGACACTCCAGACAGGGAGGGAAAAATTTGGCCCAGTCTGAAAATCTCTTCAATTCGAATTGATACTTTAAGCAGAATGAAGTCTGTTCTTCTACAGACGCCAGTGCACTTGACGTCATCAAAAGAAACGTATGATCTCCAAGTTGCAAGGACAACGGCAGAGATTCATAACCTTTTATCAACAAATTGCCCCCTACACTTCGCAGAAATGCTAAATGATATCTTAAACATTTCTGATACGAATGGTATCGCGAGTGTATTTAAGACAATTTTTTCGGGACTGTTGACACCTTTCAAAGCAGTCCTGGGCATCGTTCCTAATTTTGTCCATTGACTCTTTGGCGGCCTTCCACTCCTGTTGGGACTCGTAGCAGGCATTTTATTTTTGATTCTCCTGCTTCGTTATGGCAAGCCACGTCACAGACAAGACTCCAGCAACAATGGAAGAAACGATCCTAGCTATACGCTATCGGGACCGAATAACTAAAGTCCTTGGATAAGAGATCTGAATATGACCTGGTTTCTTTCATTCAGACCCATCTGGCAAAACTGTATCTTACCTGTGTTAAGATGTATGCTGTGCGGAGAAGAATGCGTGTTAGACGTCTGTCTTACACTACAATCAGAAGTACCATTGGATACAGATACTTTGCTCAGTCCAGTAAAGACTCATGCATCGTGTTGTACCCAGCGGTTACCAATCCTGATGACGGCATTCGTTGAGACTTCACCACTGCGATTGAAGGGTAGTGAAGTGCAAGATGAGAGCAGCATCAACCAGGTACGACCCTCTGTGAGCACTGCTAATCCTGTCATCGATGATAGCAATCACGCTCACGACTGCACAGTTGCGGCATTTTCCAACTTGGTCGAACTTTCACCTGAAGCGGTAAACTGCTTTTTTGAAAGTCTGTCTGAAATGATGTTCTCCCCCGACCAGAAAGAATAAACTCTTAAGCAAATGAGCACTCAGCGTTCCCTGAACTCTGAATTTGGCCTTCAGCTTTGAAAAACAAAAGCTTCTGAAAATATTTGGAACTGTTTTGACTTCTTCCCTTGAAACCGAAACTATTTTTCCCCGATTCCAAAATATTTACTTTTTTTTTGGGCACTCATCATCTGCTTAAAGTAGAACTATTCTTAGAGAACAGAGCTTCTATTTTTAGGAACTCTAGAGACAATAAATTACCTCAGCCTCTAGCATATTTACAAAAAAACTGTATTTATATGTGATGGAATGGTCTCGCACTTTTCTTTTCTGTATTAAGAGCCATTTCATGTGTAATTTTCGCAAATCATTCATGCTGATATATATGTGCATCGTTTTTTATGAATGATTACATTGCTTGAAAGCATACAGTACCTATACTTATTTTCGTGTATTTCGCATATACCATTTCAGATGCAAAATAATGTATTTTGGGGTGGATCGGTATACACATGCACCGTTAGATATGTTTACTATTGCTTAGTTTAGTAATTATGGACATGAATTCGTGGAGTGGGTGTAGTGTGTTTTATCTAGGTACCTGAATCAATATTCCTATTCTTTGCCCTTGTCCGGTTATAAATCAATAATATCCCTGCAACGGCATAGAAACCCTTTTTTCATAATTCAGTCATAGCGCATGCTGTCACATTAAGCAAGCCTATTCCTCCAGCCCCCTAGAAAGCACACAGAGTTCTTAAACAAATCCAAGCCTCCAGCAACCTGGGAAATCCCCGCTGCTATTGTTTTGATTTCGTCCGAGAACGACTGAGTTACTCTAACGTCTTGCGTTAGATTTAACGCCTTACCAAACGTTGGGCGCCATGTAGTGTAGTTCTTATAGTCCCAATAGGCTCTGCGCATTAGAATAATATCTTCAGTAGTGTAGACGTAGGACTGAGGTTATCTAGGTCTCTACTGACTATATTAGACTTAAGTTTTTGCCAGCTAGCTCAGAGTTCACTAGAAACTTTCTCGAATAAGCGAGGAGGAGTTTAACCTCCCTGGATAGACAAGAAGGGATTTCGTTTCTGACAACCATAAAACATGACAACTTTGCTCTCTCTGATTAAGAGTATATCTCTAGAGTCGTGTGAAAACAAAAGACAGCTATTTCACTCAGTCAAAGGTGCGTACTTAGTTTCACCAGATTGCAGAGAAAAAGAGAGACGGGCGTTTTCAATAAAAGGTGTTATTTATTGAGCAGTCTCTTTCCTCATACAAGAGAAATGAATTGCTATAATTGCAATACTTATAGTTAAGTAAAGTGCATACAGTAAAAGCAGGATTATGAAATAATACTGTAAAAGCATGGATATGGTTTCTTAGCCATATGATACTTTAAAATGGATAAAATAGATACATACATATATACATTGACTAATAGTACTCAACTGGTGCTTCTAAATACGCCTTCCCCGGTGTACCTGACCTAAGCCTAATACGTGGGAAGGAGTAAGTAAGTAGCAGTTTAAGTTAAGTTTGTTTTGCCAAGAATCAGACTCAAGAATTCTCTGTAAGGGTTTAGTCTGTTCAGTACCTGGGTATTAGAAGGCAGGAGGGCTGGTATCTCTCTCTCAGGACTCGGTATCCCAGTCACCCGCAAGGGTAAGTTGGAAACGCCGGAGGCTGGATTTCTCGGCAAGAGAAAAGACAGCGTCTTTCTCAGCGCGTCAAAAGGGAGGGGCAGCGTCCGTGGGCTCTCGCATCAGCTGGGTTCTTCGGAAGTAGTAGCTGCTCTGCTCCAGGATTACCACCGTGTGTTTGCTTAAGGCAGCGTCGGTATATTTATACCTGAAAGGTGCCGGGGTTGACGTAAGGATGGACATAAGACGTCAATAAAGATGTCACTAAGAACTGGTCGTTCTTACAGTGCTACATCACACGACCTTTAAAGGAAAAACTGCAATATTAATGACAATCTGCCTTTTCTATATATGATAAAGATTTTTAATGCTTTCTAAAAACTTGAATGGCTATCGATTGGCTTCTCAATGTAGAAAGGGATACAGTTTTAACAAAGCCATCTCTAAGAAAATCTAAAATCTTAAAAGGCTCACAAGCTACTTGGTGTAACCTCTGAGATTAACAGCAAAGCAAAAAATGTCCCCGATGTAGTGTATGATGCTGGAGGAGCAGGCTATCTGCTTTCCTGAATACACGATGCTGCAACATCTGAAACTCTAGTTATTGTAGTGCAAACCACTCAATTTCGATACTATCAGTCATAAGCGATTCAGGTGCTGATGAGATAGGTGAAGAAATAACAGAGGTCTCAGTGGAGAGAAGATTGACAATTGGTTTAATAGAATAAACTATGGTCTCCTTGAACAAAAGGATGCTACTAGAATGAGCTGCAGTTTCTCACTTTGAATCTTCCAGAGAACCTTTGAGAGGAGGGGAGTGGGAAGGAATGCACACAAACGACTTGATGGTACAAGGTTGACAGAGCCTTCACTACCCAGACTTCCGCACACTGGATCATCATGCAGAAGTCTGGCAGTTCAGGATTGTTAATAGGTGCAAAAATATCCATCGATGGCCTCTGTAGATGGTTCGCTGAGGACTTGAAGACATTTGTATGGATGTGAAAACCTATGAATATGGGTAACATTCATCTCACTTGGTCAATTGCCCTGTATCTTGTTTGTCCCTAATGCAGTGCTCTACCCTAAGTGACTGACATCTGCTTTTATTGGTACTGGTAGCTGAGCCAACAAACACACTCCGTTCAGTGAGTTATCCACCAATGGCTAATTCATTACCTAACTGGGGATGTCTGTTACTGTAATTAGTTCTTTCAAGTCCTAACTGCCAGGATCCCGATGCAAATACAGATGCTGAATAAGAGGCTATAGATGTTGACTTGAGAAGCCCGAAGTACCACTGTTTTAGTTGTTGGCATGATCCCGTAAACATTTAGAAAGAGTTCTGCAGTTCAATTGTTTGCTCACAGAAGAGCCTGAAGTGGGACTAAGGAATCAGTAATCATTCTCTTGGCAGGAATACATTCCAGGTCTGTACAAACATATGCTCCTACGAAATGGTCATCTTGAGTTGGTAATAGATGAGATTTTTCCAGTTGAGAAGAAAGACACATTTTGGAAAAGCTGAGCACACCACTTCTGTCCACACCTTTGCCTTTAACAAGGAAGGGGCACAATGTAACCAGTAATCTAGATAAGGGAATACGCAAATACGTTTTCATTGTTAAAAAAAACTGCTACTAGAGTTAATACCTTCATAAAGACTTTTGGTGCAATGGATAAGCTGAATCGTAAGACTTTATGCTGGTAATGGTTTTCTTCCAGAGCAAAATGAAGAAACTTTTGAGAAGATGGATTGTCAAGCATATGAACATAAGCATCCTGAAGATCCAGGAGGTTTAGAAAATATCCAGGGGCTACCAGACTAATGGTTGTCTGCAAATACACCATCTTGAATGTTATTGAGGATGAAAATAAATGAGATCCTATCAAGTCTAATATGGGTCTCTTATTTTCCCCTAATGGTTTTCTTCTTGGAAGGAGAAGTAAGTTTACTTCTGTACTATTTCTTCTAAGGCACTCTTGTGATCACCTTTTCCTGAAGAAGCACATCTGCTCCTGTTGGGAGATCATCTCTTTTCAACTGATCATTTATCTGAGGCATTCAACAAAATCATACACCTGGAGGAGGATACTTAAAATTTAGCATAGTCAGGCTTTGGGTGTCTGGAAAGGCTCAGTTGAAGTGGCGAGAAACAGGATTTGTCATCAAAGGTTCCCTTTACCATGAGTACACACACAAAATATCCACGTTTGTTGTTGTGCCATCTGTTGACCATGGCAAAGTAAGAAGACTTCAGTTTTTGTGGCTTATTCCTGACAGGTTGCAATAACATTTGCTCTCTTCTGCAGACTACTTTATCAATTCTTTTAATTAAGGACCAAAAAAATTAGGCCCCTCAAATGGCATGCTGAAATAAGGATTTACATTGTGCTGCATCCATCTTCCAAGTTCTCATCCAAATGTGCCTTCCACCTGCTGTCACTGTCCCAGAGGAGGCAAAAGCTGCATATAGACCTAGCCGCAGCCTGTGCAGGTAAGAGCGGTGGGGCTGTGGGGCCGGGTTGGGGGTGGATTCAACGACGACCACGAGGGGAAATTAAATAAATAATTAATTTTCTCTTGTTGTCATCTGTCAAAATCCTCCCCATCCCGCCCCACCGATCTAACTGGCATGGGCTGCAGCTGCATAGACCACCAAATGTGGTATCGGTTAAAAAAAACTAGGGCAGCAGTTACATTGTTCCCAAGCACTAAGGACAGTCTTCTAGTTTGTGATCCTTATCCTGAAGGGCTTGAAAATCTTTTAGAAAAGATTTTGATGAATAGACGGATGTATGTCAGTACAGCGCGATCAAAATGATCGCGGTACTTGACAACGCAGTTTTTACAACGCAAGACGTTACATGACTTGCGTTGGAGGGCGCGGATTGAGGATTATTATAATTTTCTATTCCAACTCCAGCCCACGTAACAGCAGGGAAGGTGTTGGAATAGAAAATTACAATATTCCTTAACCAACAGCGCCATCCAGCGCAAGTCGTAGTAATGACTTGCGTTGTAATGGCAGCGTGGTAAAGGTCGTGCGGTGTAAACACTGCGTTGTAAACGACGTTTACCGAATAGACAGCACACATTGCTGCGTGAAAGGCAAAATTAGCGGCTGCATAAGCCTGTTTAAGAGACCTTTCTACCTTCTTATCCACTGTATCAGATGCTAAACACTTGTCTGTGGCTAATTAAGAGAACATACTTCCCAAAAGTAAATTGACTTTTGCAGGCTGAGGAAATTCTGTGTCAAAGTCTATAAATAGATAGGATTTGCATAGAAATCCAGGAGAGCCTATTTTATCAATCTCCATTCATTTTATTATTAATATATTTCTTACTGCTTTATGAAGAAGCAATGACAACCACAGAATTTAACCATAGACCTGGGAAGGATATGCACGTAAAAATAAAAAACAATGAATGTCCTTCTAGGTTTTATTTACCAAAATAGTCAAAAACAATTATTGATTGTCATTTAATCCAATCAAAACCACTAATAAATGTTAATATCAATGTCAGGACACCCGGATATTGTTCAAGAATACTTTATGTACAAACATTCTTTGAAAAGACTCAAAATCCAAATTTATACACAGGGATCTACAACAAACAAAAATGGTGCTTTGTGAAATAAAGTGATCATACAATGTAAGGGGGTACAATGATGAGGTGATCATTATAGAGGCAATAGAAAATGGAATGGTCAGTTACAGGGCTAATGCGTTGAATAAATAAACATAATAAGGAAAGAACCCATATTTTTAATCAATGGCTCCTGATTGACCAACTTCTTGATAGAACGTTTTATACCCATTATTGTCGATGACGTTTGGACACTTAGAGGAATTTTTGAGTCATCAGCAGGATGAAAATCCTGGGAAGTGTCCAGGGGGAATGAACTGGCGTGGATCTAAATTCAGGACAGTACCAAATTGAATGGTTCTAAGTAAATGCAGATTACGGTGACTTGAAGTAATCAATGCAGGGAGCTGCCAGTTCCCAACCACGTAATAGTATGCATTGTTCAAGACATGAAGCTACTTTAAGAAGGTATGTCCGGTAATGAGTCGGCCCTTGGGTAGATGCAGGTGGCTGCATCTTGCTGTCAGTATGTACGGTTACGGGACTGGGCATATTGGGATCTACCTTAAGCACTGAAAAATGATTTTCATCCAGATTTGATTATTTCACAGGGTCGCAGTTTTTGCCACCTCTATGCATTAGGTCTTAAATTAAACTAGCCTAGTGAACAGCAAGACAAAGAGTGGGCATCTGTAGGTGTAACAGTATTATTCTGAACTCTCATGACATGATATATCCTAACAAGGCCTAACAATTGCACTAATCCTTCTTACAAGTATAATTTGTCTTGAATTCTTTGTATTCCGGAATTGGTGCAAGAAGATATGACTGGAAGCAAGGGATACCAACTGACGGTACCAGTAGAGCACCAAGAAGCAAAATGACTTTAAAAAGATAGATGCAAGTCAGAGCCTCAGCGTCTGTAATTTTCTCAATTCACAATAATAAATGTGTTTAGCTAAACTCAGGATACATACCCTAAATAGCTTCCCAGGTGGAATGACAACTCTCTGGGCTACTACACAATGGGGGAACAAAAAATCAGGGGGATAGCAGAGGGAGGGGAAATGAAAAGGAATAAAACACTAATGGGAAATATCAAGAAACACATAAAATCAAGGCAGCCCTGACATTAGAGTGAGGAACAACTCCTACGACAAGAGAATGATGGGAAGTGACAGTGACTGCCATGGCCACTAATTCTAAGAGAGGAATCATGAAAGTGAGCTACTACATGGGCTGATGCCAATGAATCATAGCCCAGGGCACACGTGGTTTGTACTGAAGGAGTGGAGCTTGTGTCTCCCCCTTCCTTGGCATTTCTCATCATCCAGAGTTATCTTCCACCTGTTTCCCCGTCCACTGTCATATCCCTCAGTACCCCTTTTATATCTCCAGAACGTGCTGCCGCATTTCTCCTTCCTTTACCGTACTCTAATGCCCTGCTGTGTTTTCTGATGCACTTTATGTTTATCCTATCAACAGAAGTATTCTCTCATCCAGTGCCATCCCATGCATTTTGCTGCCATGTCTTCATCTACTGCTATATCTCCAGATCTCTTGGCATTCCTACTCTTCAGCTAACACTGACTCTCCTGTCTACATATCCAACTGTGCCCTTCCCATCCTTATGTCCCCCATTCCCTGCTGTCTCTCTCCTTCCACTAACATGTTTCCCATCAAATACTATGCACCAGGATGCCCTGACAAATTTCCTCCTACTTTTAAGTCTCCCCATCCCTCGATGTTTCCAATTTCATATTGTGCGTTCACATCCCCTGTTATTTTAATAGCCACTCCTCACAGTATCTCCCATCCCCTTTACTGTGCTTAATTTTTTTTAAAAACAAGTGCTGGGCCCAAGGGTTTGCTCTAAAGTCCTCAGCCGGCACTACTGAAGGTTGGCATACTGAATACAAAGGCTGTGTAGTCTTGATTCCACCTCATTCCTCTTTACCCCACCCTCAGACAATGTATGTTACTGTATCCCACTTTTGCAGATTCTTTTTCATCCCTGCTTTCTCCCTTTGTCATGTTTTTTCTGATTCCCATTGTTTTTTCCCCAAGTATGCTTTTCTCCCTCTTGCTCTGGGTCAAAGTCCGATGAGGAAAAATAAGTGCCTGAGGAGTAATCCACTAATGCATCTTAAGATCCCTTCAGTTTGAGGTCCAAAGTTTCAGAACTGTGCTTCATTATTCAATGACTTGAGACACTGTAAATTGTTTAATTCTCTTCTCACTGATCTACTATTAATTTCTATCTAGTTCATAGTCTGAAAAACCACTAAAACGTTCTCTTATTTCTCCTATCAGATATACTTCACATTGATCATCTTATTTCTTAAAGAAGGCAAACCTCAATACTCCAGGGAGTCTCAATACTATATTGTTTAGATGTGCAATTTATGATTTTACTGGTCTGACATTTGTATATATATCTAATTCCAAACACAAATAGAGACAAGCCCATCATTACTGAATAGTCAGCGGGGGAGCATTCCCAAGAAACCCTATCAGATAGAGGGTTAGTGGGATTTAGAAAGTATTTCTTTACTTAGTGGGTAGTGATTGAAATAGCCTCCAAGATAAAGGTGGTGAGGCAAAGGGGGGCAGGGGTTATAGTATGGAAAATATAGCGGATACAGCTGGGAAACCAAGTAGAGTCTATGTGGTGACAGGATGCGTCAGGAATATGAGCACACATACTGGAGCAGGTGGTCCTTATCCACAAATTCTATTTTTCTATATTGATCTGTAATATATCACAAAGAAGGAACAGCAGCAGATGGCAAGATCGCGCATGTGTAAAAATAGGCTCACATTCATACTTGGAAAACTATGCACCGTTGCTGTAGATAGAACAACTGATCATTTTGTTTTACTATGACATTTCTACCTGTAATAGTGGTCACGGACAAGAAAAAGAGCATTAGCGAGTCACCCCTAAATTAGGGCCACTCCTAAGCCATCAGACATTTGGCCGGAAGGCGCAGGAAAAGACTTTCCCATGGGGGCGGAAACCCTATCTCAGAATGGGGTGGAACTACTGTGAGTTTGTCATGGATGTATGTCATTGCGACGCGGTGTTTACACCGCGCTACCATTACAACGCAGTTATCACAACGCAAGTCATTACAAAGACTTGCGCTGTGATGACCGCGTTGTAATGGTAGTGCGGTGTAAAGACCGCGTTGTAATGGTCGTCTCCCATCTCTTATTTCCATCATCTGGTAACCTGCTGAATCTAGAAATGAGCTATCCCCAACTTAATGAGCATAATAGTAAAAACAGGAAAATTTCACATCTCAGTTTCTCTTTGGATTTGTGAAGTTTATCTCCTTACCTTCATAGAAATCCATGGTGCACATTGTTTTTCCAATCACTGTGTTGAACTCGTTGATCTCCTTGCTGCTCTCTAGCAACTCTTGTGCCAGCTCTTCATCCAGTTCAGTACAGCGCACCACTTTTTTCCCGAGGATTATCTGCTCAAACTGAGGGCGGAAGGAGGCATCGACCGACTGACTGGTTACCACCACTGAGCCGACGTCCAGACCTAGCAGGAAAAAATGCAGATTAACACGTAAATATTTCACACATTTAAAAAGACTTATAGAGTTCAACTCCAGCAAAGTTCAGTTCCAAATTCATAGCCCTCTTACTGGCACCATCTGCTACTAGAAATTCACAAGTGAAACAGCAGTTCTCCTTCTAGGATTCTTGGTACCAATCTGAAACAGCAGCATGTCAGATTAGGATAGTTCAGTAACTTGGGGGAATATTATCAAGAACGGCGTTAAAAATTATCGCCAGTTTAGAGGCAGAAAACTGCAGCTAAAGCGGCGATAATGGGCTTGATAATATACCCTTGAGAATTCCAATAGAAGTCCATGTTCTGGTGTTAACATGGGCTTGAATTGGAATTCTCAAGGGTACATTATCAAGCCCATTATCGCCGCTTTAGCTGCAGTTTTCTGCCACTAAACCGGCGATAATTTTAACGCCGTTCTTGATAATATGCCCCATGGTCCTTAAGTTCATTATACGCAATTTCCTCTGGCTCAGATCTACTTTCGTTTTATGCACACAACAATAAACACTATTGTGCCTTTAAATATCTTTTTGAATCTGAGGAATTGTTTGAAAAGTTGCTTTAGATTACTATAATAGCTGAGGTCATGATGACTCATTTACTGTCATTTGCTTTCCATACTGTGCCCAGGTTATACAGAGTCTGTTCTGTTCTCTCGCTTCTGAGATTTCAGCCTCATTGTTGTGCTTGGCACTGTTAAGCAAAATTTCACCATTGACTAGCTCAGCATCTGGTACTTTGCATTTCTTGTATCTTTTTCATTGGTCCTTTTCAGTTCTACTGTGCACCTGCTAATCTTAGTTTCGATTTCTGTCATATGTACTCTCATTTGAAGCAATGTATGAAGAAGAGAAAAACCTATCAAAGTCATGCAAACTATGGATGCTCACTGGTAATAGAGGGGACATAATGCCATTATTTCTCTGACAAATCACCTTCTTTGTACCATACTTCTTAAGATCAGGGTACCGTAATGATGGGTCTACATTCCTATTACTGTCTCCACTTGCTGTTTATGTCCAAAGCTTGAAACCCTAAGGCAAGACTTCTTCATTAATTTATTTGTAACCACTGAGTGGTAGGTCCCTGGCCTCGTCTGGCGGGTAAGTCACTATGTGCAGCTAGTAAATTAATCTTGTAAAATCAACTAGGGGAGTTTGAGCATATACATGTTTTCGGCACATACCGACTCCTGCATAAAGATATTTAACAAAAAAGAGCAAAACACAAAAGAGAAATAAAACATAATGGGTCTTATGTCAGAAATATTCCAAATAAGAAATTGTAAATTGCGTAACTAACTGTTCACAATTTGTAATTTCTTATTTGAAATGTAGTGAAATGGATTTGGTAAACGTGGTCCCACTTTGTGCACCAATATCTACCGAATGCATTAATATTTTATAAGCCAACCTATGTACAAATAGGTCAGTTCACAAAACACAGAATCATAGTGGGTCACAAAACGAACTGCTTCACCAATATTTATACAGTAGGTCACAAATTGAGGCCCACTACGATTAACCACAGCCACAGAAATGGTGGACTGCTGGAGTCAGCTGGAGTCTTTGATTGCTTTTAAGAAAAGTAATGTTTTCTTTAAATATGCAGCCTTTTTTTACATAAACCCTTTTTAGAAATACTCCTAAACAACGTTTTTGTCATCATTCACACAGGGGAAGGGGCCCTTTGGGCACCCCCTTCTCGTTTGTGAATGGCTTACCACCTCCTTTGAGTTGGTGGTAAAATATTTATGTTTTGTGACCGTATTTCTTTTGAAATGGGATGCCCTTAACACCCCCCTTCCAAATAGGGATTACTAATGGTTTCCTAACCTATTTAACGCCTTGGCAAACCTTTTCTAAATCATTAAATGAAATTAGTGCAAACACCTGATTTACTAAATAGGAGGGTTTGTGATTGCTTTAAGCCCTTGCACTTTGTGATTATTCTGTAACCACCCACATTACACAACCACAGATTAAGCGTACTTAATTGTGTTTATCTTTGTGAACCAGCCTAGTTTGAAAGCAGAAAGTTCTTAAATCAGGTCAAACTTTTTTAAAGCAGGGGAGAAGTGGGTAAGCAGTGTTACAAAGGTCCATGGAAGCAGTGGTTAATTTGTAAAAAAAAATATCAGGAAGCTGCTTCGTCCAGCCCATTTCTCCTGTAAGTGCTGCCTAACTCAGATCCAACAAACCTACAAGTGGTGACATGTCCAGAGCTGGGGAACCAGGTTCGAGCCTCGCCGTTGGCTCAACATCCTGTGATTCTAGACAAATCACTTAATTTACCTGTGCCTACCAAAAATTAATGTGTCCTTAACTGGTGCTCAAGCGCCGGTGTTGTTGATTAAGTTTTGGTGCTGAGCACTGAAAGCCACTGGCTCAAATTGTGCACTGCATGTAAGTACTCAACAGTATCAATGGGGTTACTAGCAGCCGTGTCTAGATGGTGAATGGGAAGGTATTCTTCTTTACAGAAGGAGCGCCTGTCTCCGATCAGCGGTGGCGGACAGTGGGGGTAAGTGGGAGTAAAAAAAGAAAAAAATATAACTTAACCACTCGCTGCCCTCTCTCCATTGTCCCACCGTCGTCTATCCTGGTCGGTCTTCCAAACAGGAAGCGCACAGGCTAAAGCTCCCCTGAGCCAATCACAATGCTACATTGCAGCCTAGTGATTGGTCCGAGTGGCGTGGTTAGGTGCTCAGACAGGGACTGGGGGACTGGGCATGTTCTCCATGCAGGCTTTAATGCAGCCTGCATGTAGAAGATGAAAAGTGTTCATGACGGTTTGGCCAGCCCGAGAGGGCCGACCAAGCAGTCATGCGTGCTTTAGAGTGGGCAAACCACCCCTTCCCTGCTCCTCTGTCATCGGAGCAGCCCCGCTTCACCCACAAAGCTGCCATCAGCAGCAAAAATTAAAATGCTAATTACCTCGAATTATTATCATTTTATTTTTACTGTCTTTTCACTGCTGCAAAGCAGTGGGGCGACGTCACTGGTTTACAGATGACAGGAACATCTGCACCAAAGCTGCTCCTGTGCAGGAAGCAGCAATAATAAGGAGGGATTTAAGAACATAAAGAGCACTCACAGAAGTGGCCACTGTGATTAAGTTTGGTGAATATCAGATATGCACTCAGAAAAAGAGGGGAGGAGTACAGAGAAAGAGAGTGGGCCCACATAGAAACTCTGCTCATCCACAGACCGCTGCTCCCCTTAGAGAAGTGAACATTGCAATAGAAAAGAGTTTTGCTCATTGGCAAGGAAATGCCAATATCTATCAGCGGCATTTGTCCTGTTCGCAGCCGACTGGTAGCTCTGCTAGCGTAACTTGCCAAAATCACGGAGCTATAAAAAGCTCTTCCACCAACCCCGGTCAACAGAGAACAGCTCCACAGCAAGCACTGAATTTCACAGATGATCAGCTCCCCCCTGGGGATGGGAAGAGTGCACCAAAAAGAAATTGTCACTGAAAGATTATCTTGTTGCTATGGCAACCCAGTGGCCACTTTTCACTCATGTCTCTTGGCATAACTTTAGTAATTCAGTGTAGCGTAATCACACTGAATTTACCCGAGAAGTCAATGAGATTATGCTTAACTATGCAAGAAGAGTAATTCTGCGTTTAGAGCTATTTTTAAGCACAAAAATTAGGTGTAAGAATCTATTGTGAGCCAAGAAATAGTGCAACATGCAACAGAACACAAATAGAGGGCGCGAACAGCCGCTCGTACTAACTGTTCCTTTGGGATAGGATTTTTCCCCCAATTTATTACCAGCATTTACCACTATTTGTTTAGTGCAAAATGCCCCCCTCACATCCAAAAGGAATAGGAGGATGTATTTTGTGGTAAATTCCATAGAACATGACTTGTGAGCAAGAGCTAAATGTGCTCTTGCTGTAGAATTCCTCCCCCCTTAGTTTACTCATAATTATGCAAGCAGGAGTAATTGTGTAATTATCGGTAATACTCTTTGATGCAGTATTACCGAAATTACTCCAAATACTCTGGCGTAATTAGGGATAACTAGCTAGCTACCTTGGTTTCCTGTTATCACTGTGTTCATGTACTGAAAGAGCACAGTGTGGCCTTACCCTTCTACACTCAGCTAACTGGAGACGATTTTAAGAGTGACCAATTTCTTGTTGCATCCTGTTAAGCTTGAGAGGGTCCATGTGCAGAACTCCTACTTCCCATTGCCAGGTTTGCCCCTTCATGTGCCTGATCTCAATCACACCAGGCATTGGCCCCCCTCTAATACCCATATACAATGATGCTCACATAATAAATGACTGCTTCTGCAAGGTCTAAGTAGGGCAAAACCAGTCTGCATTTGCTTTTGTTCCTGTATGAATGGGCCTGACCTTGAAGTTTTGGCAGAACTGCTTCTATTTGAACAGGAACAGACCTGATTTTGCAGATTGCTGCCTCCGTCTAGGGTGGCATAATGGTGGAAATGGATGGACGGAATGCAGCTCAAGTGATTGTCAGTGCTGAGATTACGTCAATCATTCATTGCATCACTTTGTTTTCTTTCTGTTGGACTTGGCTCTTTCTGATGGGTCATGCCCAAATGTTTTATCTTAACCCTCCTGTTTTCTGAACCAGTTTTTGTAGGCTTTTACAACTCTGCACACTTTATCACTGCTAACCAGTGGTAAATTGCTTGTGTTCTCTCCTGTAAACATTGTGAAATTGGCTTACACCCAATTGGCACATTTAATTTGCTTATAAGTCCCTAGTAAAGTGGTATTACATGTACCCAATGCCTGTAAATGAAATGCTAATAGTGGGCCTGTTGCACTGATTGAGATACCCACTTAAGTAGCCCTTTAAACATGTCTTAGACCTGCCACAGAAGCCTGTGTGAGCAATTTTAAACCACCTTTTTGATGTGGCAAGATACACCATTTCCCATGCCCAAAGTTCCTTTTTAATACATATGTCACCTCTAGGGTAGGCCCGACACAACCCAAAAGGCAGGGTGCACGGTTGGACATGTACTTCTAAGTTTTGCATGTCCTGGTAATGAAAAACTCCTAAATTAGTGTTTCACTACTGTGAGGCCTACCTCTCTCATAGTATAACATTAGGTTCCCTTATTACACTTAATAAGTTGTGACTTTTAATTAGGAACAGATATAAATGTCAAGTGTTGTGTCTATGGAATTACAATTTAAACCCATCTTTAATGGTAAGGTTGGATTTTAAATCACAATTCTGAAAGTACCACATTTAGAAAGTTGACATTTACTCGCC
Organism: Lissotriton helveticus; assembly: GCF_964261635.1. Taxonomy (NCBI): domain Eukaryota; kingdom Metazoa; phylum Chordata; class Amphibia; order Caudata; family Salamandridae; genus Lissotriton; species Lissotriton helveticus. The sequence continues at coordinate 1,567,263,602 of NC_136063.1, read as the reverse complement.
CTACCCATTTGGTTCCTGCAACCTGTATCCTGAGTTTCATGACAAGTTGTAGCTGGCAGCTGGTCGGTGTGTGTTGCTTCCCGGCAGTGAGACAAATGCGAAATAAGTATTGGCAAGATCAGCCTTCTCTGACTTGATAGATGGCAGAGCTGTCACCTAACACACTTACATATCACAAAAGGATGTATGATGTTACAACGCGAATCAGTATCACGGCCAGGATTCTGTGGTGTACCCTAGCTGCCAAGTTTACAGGAGACAAGTGCAGTCCCTCCAGTATAAGATCCAGACTAAATCTGTTACAACTGCACAGGTGACTCACCAGAGGAAGAGATGTGTTCAAGGGGATCTGCGTTCATGGAAGAGGCAGTGCTTATATGATCCTCACTCAACACAAGATGTAGTGTTTTCTCCCAAAGACATTATGGGCCTGATTAAGAGTTTGACGGTCCATCGGATTGCAGAACCTGTGCTGGCGGTCCACCCGCCATGTTACGAATATGGTGGTGGGACCACCACAGGATCACTGCCATGTCAGGGATCATGGATCCCAGGGCGGTGGCGCGGATGTCAGAGGCCCTAATATGCTGTTGGTGCTGCTGCAGCACCGCTGAGCATATTAGGAGTTTCCTCACCGCCACAGTTTTCATGGCGGTGAGGCTGCCATTAAAACTGTGGCCCTAAGGAAACATAGTGGGCCCTATGGGCCCCATGTTGCCTCAGGGTCAAAGGGGGCCTGCAGGGGGGAACATGTTGTGCCCCCCTGTGTGCAGTCACCCACTTTAAGGCCCGGCACGGACTTTACAGTTTACTTGGCTTTGGTGTTCACATTGCCGTGCCTTTTGTATTAGGTACCGCCCGGGAACGCCAAAGGACTGCCCGCCAGACCCTGAGATTATTCATAATCTGGCAGCCGGCCGGCAGTCGAGTTTGGCAGTCCTGGAGCAGGTAGATATCGTGGAGTCCCGCTCCACGACAGCCAAACTCGTAATCAGGACCTTAGTCAGTTATGGCATTTCTGCGGTAATTATCAGTCAAAGAGCTGTTCTGCAGGTCTTTTGGAGTCCTTTCCATGGAGGTTGGCAGGCAATGTGCAGCAGGAGAGTGGGGAAGAGGAAGGATGTTAATTGTGGGGTTCTTCTTCTCAGGCATGAAAGAAGCCATTCCCTTTAGGAAGGTATGGTACGCCTTAAATTTATGCTAACCAAAGTTGCCTCCTTCTCAATGTTTTTTTGTCTCAGGTCCCAATTCAACATTCCGCAAACCCTTTTTCCTGTCATGTAATACACTGCATGGTATATATATATATATATATATATATATATATATATTAAAGCTCAATCTCTCCCCGGTCCCGGGAAGAAATAAGGACTGCACACTCGGGATCAATTTTCCAAATAGCAACTTTTACTAACACAGACGCGTTTCGGAAGCTGTGCTTCCTTCTTCAATGTGGTTACAACGTCCCGCGCTTGTGGGCGCCATTTTATTACCCATGAGTACACAATTGAAATTGAGGGTCACAAAGAAAGGACTAACGTGCGAACGCCATATTGGTAGTACCAGTGAACATTTGCAAAGAGTACTATTGTATTATGCACGATTGAAAACCAAAATAGCAAGTCCATAATAGAACATGCGATTTAAGAAAGCAAAGAAAATAATCAATCTCAGATCACGCCGTGAATCGGCAGTTTGTCCTCCCATAGTTTGAATGATGGGTCAGAAACGAAAAATCTTGCCGTGGATCGGCTTTTGGCAACCTTATTCGGTTGCCAAATATTAAAGTTTCCGTACCCATTATGCAAAAAATATGTATCCCCCTCGTAGGTACTCAATAATTCATCATAGGGATTCTCTACAGTGTTACCAAAAAGTTTTTGTTACCTTAATAAAAATCCTTAAATCTACGTACATTTCAGTTGTATGTCCAATTCATGGAAAGAAAAATCAAAGAAAACATAAACATGAATCATTCATTATACATTACTTCAGTGTTTAAGAGACATAGACCAATTTGCTGATTTACTCAAATTCATGTAGATTAACTGCCCAGATGCACCGCCAGTTCCTCCCCACAATTTAATCCGTCCGGATTTTTTGTTTGATTATCAATTATGTGCCGGGACTCCAATCTTCGTAACTTTTGTAATTTATCACCCCCCCTGATGTTATCGGGTATGGCATCTATGCAAAAATACTGTAGGAGATTCCGGTCACCATTGTGTTTGATGGAGAAATGTCTGGCAACTGGATATGAGAAGTCCCTGTTAGCTATGGCCCTCATATGTTCCAGAATGCGCAACTTTACTGGGTTAATAGTGCTCCCTATGTATTTTAGCCCACAGGGGCATTTTAAACAGTAAACCGCGAATGGCGTGCTACATGTTAGAAACTTGTTAATCTTCTTTTGTTTATACTTTGTGATGTCATACGAATAAACCCTTTTACTATTGGCACATGCTTTGCACCGTCCACACGGAAAGAAACCTTTAGCATCTTTCAACTGGCCGGATTTTGGTGGAACTGGTGATAAATGGCTATGTACCAACGTATCTCTTAAAGAGCGCGCCCTTTTAAAGGTAATGAGTGGATTCTCAGGTATGTCCCCTCCTATGATATTATCTAATCTTAGGATATGCCAATGTTTCTTCAGAATCATTCTGAGTTGATGACTATCCTGCGAGTAGGGAGTGATCATCCTGAATTTCTCTTTGTCGCTCTTGGGTTTATGTCTTTTACAAAACAACGTATTCCTTGGAGGTATCCTAACCCTATCCAGGGTTTTATTAAGAAGTGTTTTGTTGTACCCCCTTGCCTGAAATCTCTCAATACTCTCAGCAGCGGCTAGCTCGAAATCTTCATTTGTGGAGCAATTGCGTTTCAACCGCAAAAGCTCACCATAGGGTATTGACTGAATGAGTTTGCGGGGATGGTTACTGGACGCGTGAAGCGTACTGTTTCCCGCTGTCGGCTTCCTGTATAGGGAAGTTATAACTTTGTTGTTTTTTACTTCAATTCTCAGATCAAGGTATATCGCTGCACTAGTGCTGACCTGGCCCGTGAAGATCAAGTTATGAGTGTTGTCATTCAGTATCCCTATATACTGCTGTGCTGATTCCACTGAACCATTCCATATAATACACAAATCGTCTATATAACGATACCATGTGACGATATTTTGCGGTTGAAACGCAATTGCTCCACAAATGAAGATTTCGAGCTAGCCGCTGCTGAGAGTATTGAGAGATTTCAGGCAAGGGGGTACAACAAAACACTTCTTAATAAAACCCTGGATAGGGTTAGGATACCTCCAAGGAATACGTTGTTTTGTAAAAGACATAAACCCAAGAGCGACAAAGAGAAATTCAGGATGATCACTCCCTACTCGCAGGATAGTCATCAACTCAGAATGATTCTGAAGAAACATTGGCATATCCTAAGATTAGATAATATCATAGGAGGGGACATACCTGAGAATCCACTCATTACCTTTAAAAGGGCGCGCTCTTTAAGAGATACGTTGGTACATAGCCATTTATCACCAGTTCCACCAAAATCCGGCCAGTTGAAAGATGCTAAAGGTTTCTTTCCGTGTGGACGGTGCAAAGCATGTGCCAATAGTAAAAGGGTTTATTCGTATGACATCACAAAGTATAAACAAAAGAAGATTAACAAGTTTCTAACATGTAGCACGCCATTCGCGGTTTACTGTTTAAAATGCCCCTGTGGGCTAAAATACATAGGGAGCACTATTAACCCAGTAAAGTTGCGCATTCTGGAACATATGAGGGCCATAGCTAACAGGGACTTCTCATATCCAGTTGCCAGACATTTCTCCATCAAACACAATGGTGACCGGAATCTCCTACAGTATTTTTGCATAGATGCCATACCCGATAACATCAGGGGGGGTGATAAATTACAAAAGTTACGAAGATTGGAGTCCCGGCACATAATTGATAATCAAACAAAAAATCCGGACGGATTAAATTGTGGGGAGGAACTGGCGGTGCATCTGGGCAGTTAATCTACATGAATTTGAGTAAATCAGCAAATTGGTCTATGTCTCTTAAACACTGAAGTAATGTATAATGAATGATTCATGTTTATGTTTTCTTTGATTTTTCTTTCCATGAATTGGACATACAACTGAAATGTACGTAGATTTAAGGATTTTTATTAAGGTAACAAAAACTTTTTGGTAACACTGTAGAGAATCCCTATGATGAATTATTGAGTACCTACGAGGGGGATACATATTTTTTGCATAATGGGTACGGAAACTTTAATATTTGGCAACCGAATAAGGTTGCCAAAAGCCGATCCACGGCAAGATTTTTCGTTTCTGACCCATCATTCAAACTATGGGAGGACAAACTGCCGATTCACGGCGTGATCTGAGATTGATTATTTTCTTTGCTTTCTTAAATCGCATGTTCTATTATGGACTTGCTATTTTGGTTTTCAATCGTGCATAATACAATAGTACTCTTTGCAAATGTTCACTGGTACTACCAATATGGCGTTCGCACGTTAGTCCTTTCTTTGTGACCCTCAATTTCAATTGTGTACTCATGGGTAATAAAATGGCGCCCACAAGCGCGGGACGTTGTAACCACATTGAAGAAGGAAGCACAGCTTCCGAAACGCGTCTGTGTTAGTAAAAGTTGCTATTTGGAAAATTGATCCCGAGTGTGCAGTCCTTATTTCTTCCCGGGACCGGGGAGAGATTGAGCTTTAATTTGTAAAGCGCGAGGCTCCGACGCGCTTGGACCGCACCCGCCCACCAGTAGTGCCGCGCCTTTGGAGCAGAGAGCGAATATATATATATATATATATATATATATATATATATATATATGATAAGGCTACATCTTGAAAAGGATGCATTACAATGCATTTGTTCCTTTTTTTTCATCTCATCTATCAACGACTTTGAAGCATTTTTCTTTTTGTTTTTTTCTCAATTTTTCAGTTTTTTAAGTGCTGAAGATCATATGGCCGCTCCTTCTCCACCCTAGTTCAAGGTAGTTTTGGGGCACTGCTATCAACCCTTATATCTTCCAACAATTGGTTTTGCCCTTGTGTTTTTTCCTCCTAACTGAGGGTCTCTCATTGAGACATCTGACAACTTTCACATATATATTAAGTGCAGGATGGCACTTTGGCGATTGGGAAGAATCATCATTTCCTCAGGCAATTAAGAAGGAAACTTGAGAGGCTTTCACAGTGCACAGTCCTCGGCAACTACCCAGGCTTCGATGAGACCCTTTTGGCAGATTTATCAAGGGGTATGGCAGCACTGCTGCACCACTCATTTATATCCAAAGTGTAACCTCAGAAGGTGATCTGGGCAGCACAGTGTCAGAATGCCATTGGTGTTTTGAAAGAGGCGCAGTATTCTGCACCAGTAATCAAGGTACCTGACTTCAACAAGGAGTTTTGGATGTGGAGAGATGCTTTAGAGCATGCTTTGGGGCTGTACTTTTCAGCTAAAGGATGAAGAACAGGACCAATGTATGAAGTTCATTAGCAGATGTGTACTACTCAGAGAAGTAGAATGCCACTTAGAGGGAGGCCTTTACAGTACTGTTCCCTTACGAAACTGAGACAATACATCTTTAAAACTAATTTCTGAGTTCAGACCAACCACTGACTCTCTCTGGTTGCTAATGTAGATACAACAGGGAAGAACTCTAAACTGTTGAAGTGGACCACATTGCCCTCCTGGCATTACGCACTGTTTAGAGCTTTCAATGGAACACAGACCTAGGGATAATCAAGCCAATGCTGACAGTCTGTCACACTTTCTTTTTGCTTTGGGCAAAGAGAACTCACAAGGGATGGTCAGGTTCTCTCCGCCTGTAGCTGGAGAGGGCTTGTGTATAAAATAACACAGTTTTGGGTTCCCAGTCCTCTTTTTCATGCCTTCTTTATCTGTCTTTAGGAATCTCAGACTCATGCCACTAATAAACAGTAGTGTGGCATCTGTGCTTTCCCAAAATCATGTACCTTGTATTGGTTTCACCCTATTGGCTTATTTAACTTTCCTGGACAGGGTTTAGCCATCTAGGAGGGGGCAGGAACAACTGGCAGAACACAGATCAGTTTTAACACCACTTCCTTTACTTTGGAGATGCCAATCATGGCTGGTAGGAATTGCTACCTTCCATTCTCAGGGCTATCTCAGATTTTCTGGTCCTAACTCCAAAAGAAGAGAGAAGCACTTCAGAACTGACTGAGGGAGAACACCTCATCAGGGTAGAGGAGTGGCAGGGGAATGACCAGAGATGATCCAGGTAGAGGCTGGCATGAGTGATTTTGCTTTAGGCTCATTGTGAATGTTGCCAGTAAACAAAGAGAGGAATTAATGCAAAAAGAGATGGAGAAGTTAAGGGAATGATCTCCAGACTGGTGTAAGCAATTCTCAAATCGCTGGCTAGTGCACAGTACATGACTGGCACTTCTCCACCATCTTATCAGAATATTCCTGTATCCGGTAAGAAAACTGCCAGGGTTTGGGGGTTATTTGTTTTTTTGTTTTGGTAGTTTTGTTGATGAAAAAGTTAAAAGTATAGTGAATGGCCATAAAAACCGATGGTGGGCACCAAACATTTTGTACCTCCAAGGGAATGGTCTTGATGGCAGTTCCTTTCAAGGTACAAAGATGACAGGCTGAGGTGGCGGTCATCTCTAAATGTAATAGATGGGTGAACATTTGGATGGTGGACAAAATGTCTTCCACCATCCTGAAGGACAGTACTGCAACCATCAAACTTAAAATCAGGCCCTATGTTTCAAGGTAAAAACTTTGCCTTGGCTGACCCACTTGGTGTATTAAGCCTCGGCTTCATTGGGGTGCACCAAAATTGCACCTATATCCTAGTCAAATGTGAACTGATACTTTATATTGGCACACTTCTTTTTCAGGGTCCTTTTTTCCCGAAAACATAAAAATTCATATCTGTAGCTTCCCATGTCTGATTGTAATTGTTTTAGTGTGTTTCGCTTGTTACATTTTTCTCTATTTGTTAAATTGGTAGGATAATTTTATTGGGTTGCTTTCTTGACTATAAATAGGATTTGAGCAGTGATTCCCTAAGAACTGTGGGGCAGATTTACAAGCCCCTTGCCTCACTTTTGCACCGCCGTTGCGTCACTTTTGTGACGCAGCTGTGGCGTAAAAGTTGCAGCCCATTTACAACGTGACCCATCTAGAGAGTTGCGTCACGTTGTAAAGCGCCCTGCGTCACATTATACCTGCGACAAGTATAATATATGCAGTGTAGGCATTCCCATGCAAAAAGCCAAGTAGAACTGGCGCAGTGAAATTTACAAGATTTCACTGCATCACTCTACGCCTTCACTGCGTCAAAATTCCTACGCCTGCTCAGACCAGGCATAAGGATTGACGCAGGGCATTTTACATGGGACCTACCTATGTTTTCTGGCGCATTGATGGAGTTGAGTCACTTTTGTAACAAACTCCAACAGTGCATCACTTTTCCTCCAACAGATGCGTCAGAATTTCCGACGCATCTGTAATTCCTTGCGCCATGGTGCACTGTATTGTTAATAAAGCACATCCATGGTGGTGCAAGGACATTTGAAGGAGACGCAAGGAAACTGACCCATCTATGGAGATGCATCAGTTGTTTGTAAATCTGCCCCAGTGTTTTTAATAACCAGGGTGTGTAATTTTGTTGGTCAGGTTATCCACTTCCAAAATTATTAACTCACTGCCAACAGGTACATTGGCAACCACGAAAGGGAATATGAAATTTACAAAGAGCCCAAAAAACCATATGTTAGCCTCTTCATCAACTGATAAAAATTGACTACACAGCTCCCATCTTTAAACACACACTGTCTGCCACTGGATTGGAGAGTCCAGTTTAAAAGTCAGTGCATCATACATTAGGCCTAAGAGGTCTAAGAAACGGAGAAACTCAAAAGGGTATACCCTCCCTCTTCCCTCCTCCCTCCTCCATCCTATAGGGCAATCTATCAGGCCCAATTAAGGTAGAAAACGTGGTTGCAAATTCTTATAGCTGTAAATCCCTCGTCACTGGAACTCGTTGGATCCTCGAATCAGAGATCCCTACCTATCCTTCTCATCACTAAAAGAAAAGTCTGTAATATTGTTCCTCCAGAAGACTTCTGATGCATAACTTAACCCTACTTACCGATATCAATCACTAAGGCTGAGAAGGCATCTACATCTGCTAAATTTGCTGATGAGTTTGACAAAAGATTATCTGTTATATACCTGACACAAAGATATCAACATAAGACCACAATTGCAAAATCAAGTAATCAAACTCACTTAAAGAAACGCACATGTAAATTGTATATTTAATTAATGAAGTACTGTATTACAACAACAAAAAGAAAGAAAGATGTAGGGAAAACATACCAATTCCACCAGACGTTCCAATCCGAATGATTGTGACATTGGAACACTTGGAATGGTACAGTAGTTTGATCAGTTCGTGTAACATAATAGCGATGGAGGGAATTCCCATTCCATGCTGAGGAAACGAACAGAAAGCAAGAGTTACATTAGCAGCAATATTTGAAAATTAAAACTTAAAAGAACAGGAAGAACTCGAAGCATCAAAACATTACGTTTGCATATTTTACAGCTCTAACCTTGCCTCTTTTTCTATTGGTGTCCATATTTACCTAATATGTTTACATTCCTTAAACATATGCAGATTTTGAGAAAATAAAATGTGAATTTATGCCAGTTGTAAGAAGGCATTGATTTCTTTAATTTTTCAGATTCAGTAATATGCATCTATTCTCAACCTTTTAAACAATAACAATTACCTGTAAATATGCTCTCATAATTAAATTAAATTAATATAAAAATGAGGAACATGTAAATATGAAGTTTTTTTTATCTTTGGAGTAGCAGTACAACACATTAGATAGGACAGGTACTCAAAGCCAAGCCATTAAAATTACTGACGCAAGAGCAGACATTTATATATGCTCTTGGAAAAACTATTTACACACAAATATTAGTAAACATGTCAGAGTCAAGCGGATGACTGGGGAGATAAAGCCATGCAAACGGGTAGGCACATCAAAAAGAGGAAGAATTACAGTTGTTTCACAAAGGTCACAAGTGCTGCCTCGGATGAATGGCCAGCTGATTCAAGAGCCTGGGAGCTTTGAAGGAGGAGGATAGCTGTTTAATTTTCCTTTGTCTGCTGGATCTCCTTTTTTCATTAGGATGTAGCTGCAGGTGACCTAGGTGTAGTGTGTGGGGAGCGATGTGCTTTTAACAGGTAGTCTGGTTTGTTTCTAAGAATGGCTCTTAAGTATAATTTGAACTCCATTGGCATATTCACAAAAATAAATATGTGAATATTTACTCATGTATAAACGTACTTTTACATTTTGTAGTAAGTTTACTACTTTTGGCTATTCGCCATTTCCACATGAAAAGGTACTTCAAAGTGTAGCCTTAAATGTCCACATCCACTAAAAGCACAGGGTGGGGACAAATGTATGAGTGCAAAGTTGTTAGTTGTAACTTTTTACATGAAGGCAGTGGTCTCTGCCACTCCCTATGGTTAAGTATAGGGAAAAGTAAAACATTGAATTACACTTTCAAAAAGTGTAGCACAATATTTGAATGTTTAATATTAATATGAATACACTTTATATATTTTTAAAGCTAGAGAAAATTTTTTTACAGCACTATTGTACCAAATGTACATTTAAAATTATTTTAACTATAGATAGTGAATGCATAATTATATATATATATAAAGATCTATCTAAAAAATGTCTAAATTACAGTAAAATGTTTATTTTCATTTCAATGCATTAAGAATCACTAAAACTCATGTATCAATTTCCTTTTAAATAAAAAAATTGTTTAAAACAAATAAAAATGCAAATGTAATATAATTTAAAAGAATCTACTAAAATATATATAAAATATATTTGAATTATTTATTTGGATTATAAATTTGAATGATATAGTTTACCATTATTTCCTATGGAATTTATTTTAAGTCTCAGCATCCATTATTTTCTATGGCATAGTGTTGGAGTACCCTAGTCTAGTTCTGGGCTCACTTCAATTTTGGGCTGAAGTATAGCTTTAGTAACTTTAAAAGTGCAGTTTGTGAATAGCAATGGGTTTACAGTTTTGTGGGTGGGTTAATCCCTCCATTACCTCTCCCTAAACTACTATTTTGTAGTGAGTATTCCCCATTTTCCAGCCACTACCACTTCCCTCCCACATTCACTATTAAAACGTACGTATATGTGTGCAGCGATCTCAGTAATCAGGATGTAGGTTTCCACATAGAAAAAATATGAGCCGCAGAGGTATAGGCTTACACAAGGTTAATGAATAACATTTTGTAGTACGTAAGTAGCACTATTGTAAATGTACTATAAATTGCAGTTTGTGAATTAGACCCCTATTAGTGCTGGAAGTGGTAGGCAGTGGACATCCTTAACCCGTCTACCGCTGCGAACATTTCGCTGCGGTGCGGGCGTTCAACAGAGTGGGCGGGGGGGGGCGTGGCCAGCAACATGGCCGACTAGACGTGCCTGAACAGAGCTCCGGCCGAGCCTGCTTATAATCCGGCATACACTATTCCCCAAGACCCAGAACCGGCACCAGAAGTGTGGACCTGGTGCCTGGACACTTACTGAGGGCTGCTGCAGTTCCGAAACGGAGCCAACCCCGCCCGGCCGCTGTGCGTGAAGGTGCCTCCTCAATGCCCCGGAGATCGTCCTGACGGCCTGGGAGACGGGAGGAAGAGGAACGCGCCGAGTGCCGGAAATCCCGCGAATAGCAGTTGCGGGTGATCGAGGCTCGATCGGGTGCTCGGCCACCGGCGGAAGATCACACTCCGCCGCCGCCGGACAGCGGGAGCAGGACGGAGGAGACCGCCGACCACCTACTCAAGATGGCGACCGACGTGGCGAGGGAGAGGTAGAGACGGCGAAATCCCCCCACTGGTTCCGACGCGGTGCAAAGTCGGTGCCTGGGAGCAGGGACGGAGGGCCAGTGAGCTTTGCGCCGAGGTGTGGAGGACCGCGCCTGTTCTGGGCCTAGCGTTGGGGTTGGTCTCGGTGGCGGCGCCCGCCTTTACCAAGATGGCGGCCGTGCACTGACGACCCACAGAGAGACGGCCATCGGACTGCGGAGCCCTGCTCCTCCTGCCCTGGAACTTCAGCCTTCTTGAATTGTGCCGACCCCTTTTTGTTGGCCACTGGAACTTCTGCGGCACCACCCTGCCTGTGTCCAAACCTGGTGATCCGACCCTACGACGGGAGACTCCTGGGGGAGACGTGCACGTGGCACAGGCTGAGGAGCACCCCCCTGGTCCCCGCGGCGCGGACAGGGGTGAAGACGGGGCCCCCGCCAGTAGTGCAGCCGGGGTGAATCAGCGACCAGAGCCCGGCCCCGGCGCTCCACATCGGGACGGGGAGTGTACGCGGGCCCCGGCCCAGAGGTTCTCAGGACCATATTCAGGGGCCGCCCAGGGGCATTGCGTGGTCGAGGCGCTGCTTCACTCTGCCTCTGTTCCCGGTGCACGACCGAGCCCAGCGATACCTCGGAGGGAGGCAAGTTCAGCCCAGGAGCCCCTGGCCTCTAGCCAACGCCGCTATGGGTAAGAATGCAACGGCACCCAAGACCAAGGGGCAAGGCCCGATGGACAATTTCGCTGCTCCGCGACCCGCGGTGGAACAACGGCCCGTGCAGTCAGGAGCACGCAATGACACAGACATGCTGCTGGAGGCCATTCAGGCGTCTAGAACGGACATCCAAGCTTCACGAGCGGCCTTGGAAACCAAAATCGGGGAGGTAGGATCTGAGGTTACGCTGCTACGCCAGGACTTTCGTAACTTAACCGACAGGGTCACGGAGACTGAGACAAGGTTGACAGACAATGAGAAGTCGGTGGCTGAGCTAAGGAAGGACATGGCAGAGCTCCAGGCCTCCCACCGCCAACTTTTGTGGAAGGTGGACGATGCCGAGAACAGGTCCAGGCGGAACAACCTGCGCTTCGTGGGCTTTAGAGAAGGGATTGAAGAAAGGAGTATGGCCGCCTTCCTCCTTGACTGGCTCAAACAGACCTTCCCTGCGGCGCGGTTCTCCCCGTGTTTCATCATAGAGAGGGCGCACAGGGCGCTCTTGGCCAAACCACCGGAGGGTGCGAGACCGAGACCGGTCATAGCCCGGTTTCTGAACTTCGCCGATCGAGACCTGATATTGCGAGAGGCCAGGACACTGGGTGAGATCCGCTTTGAAAACGCCACCATAATGATCTTCCCGGACTACAGTCAGGAAGTCTCCAAACAACGCCGCTCCTTTGACGCCGTGAAAGCGAAGCTGAGGTCCCTTAACATCCAGTATATGCTCCTCTTCCCGGCCAAGCTCAAGGTCATTTATCAGGACAAATCCATCTTTTTTGCACACCCGGACGATGCTTGGCAATGGTTGGAGGAGCGGCCTATCCTGAATAGTAGGGAGGCGGCGGGCCGGGCAGAGTTAGACCGGTCACTACGGGAACGTCCGACGTGGGAGAGGCCGAAGCCGCCAAGGAGGAGATTGAAGAGGACACAGCGCAAGACGCCGCAAACTCCATACAGGACCACCAACCAGCAGGAAAGGAGGCGAGGCAGGTCGGCGTCACCGGGCTCCGACTCCGTGGCAGGCTCGAGGTTTGGTTGCCTGAGGAATGGAATCCGCTCGGAGGAGGAAGAACTGGAGGAATCGGAGGGCCGCGCATCCGGAGGAGAGGAGGAGAATACTAGGAGTGACTCGTTGCACCCTCTGGCCAAAGAGATCCGGCAGTTAGAGCAAGACTCTACAGGTCGTGAGGAACAGATGGACACACAAGACTCACACTCGTGAACACTGATGCACTGGGTCTGGGAAAGGATGACGGCTCGGCGATGCAGAGCAAGCAAGTTGGCACTCCCCCTAGTACTGTTTTCTTGTGTTTATTAGCACTGGTTGGGGTTTCTTGAGGGTGGGATGTGTGGGAGGGCGACAGGCCTACTCCCGTGGATAGTTGAGACCCGCATGGGGATGCAACTGGAAGGGGAGGGAGGTGGGGTGGGGGGAGCGGGATGGGGCTTTGTTATCATGTTACCCCACGTTGGGGTTGTTGAGAGAGCTGGGGAGGGAGGGGGGATGTTCGTTAAAACACAGCAGCAGCAGCATGTTCGGGAAAGAATACCCTTGCCACCGTCCCGGCCCTGGGGCCAAGTGCTGGATAGTCCTCAAGTGGAACAATGGCGAGTACACTAGCTACACCCCACGGTGAAGGCGCCGGGGTTAAGGCGCTGACCTGGAACGTAAACGGACTGGGTTCCAAAATTAAGAGGAGCCTGGTCACTGCATATATTAAACGAGTGGCACCTGACATCGTCTTCCTCCAGGAAACACATTTGAGGGGGAACCGATGTGCCTTTTTAGCGCGCGGGCAGTACACAGTTCTGGCACACGCGGGTTACACCATGGATTCACGGGGCACGGCAATACTAGTTAGGAAAACCGCACCTTTCACAGTTACACGTACATGGTTAGACCCACAGGGCTCGTTTACCGGGGTACAGGGGACATGGAGAAGGCGCAGGTACACTCTACTGTCGGTATATGCTCCACCCAAATTACAAGCACGAACAATGCAGGAGGTCTCGGCCATTCTGCTAGACACGGCGGACACAATACAGATTGTGGGAGGGGATTTCAATGACGTGATGGACATGACACGCGATAGATCTGGGAACCTCCACACAGTGGCTGCAGAGACGGCATTGGCGCGCAGAATGGACACGATCGGGCTTACTGACGTTTGGCGGTGGCTCCATCCTGCCCATGTGGCTTACTCATTCTACTCTGGGGCCCACAAGGTCTTCTCTAGGCTAGATTACATTTTTACATCTAGGCAGGAGCTTTCGGCGGGAGACGAGGCGGACTATAGGGCGAGGGGTATCTCGGACCATTCTCCGCTGTTCGTACACATAGGTCGGGGAAGGGGGAGGGGCCAGGCACAGTGGCATATGTCGCCATGGGATTTACAGACTCCTGAGATTCTAAGGGGCATAAGAGCGGATATCAAAGTTTTTATGGCCGAAAATGAGGGATCGGTACAGTCCGGAGTGACACTGTGGGAAGCCATGAAAACAGTGTTGAGGGACCGCTTCCAATCCAGGGTAGGGGAGGCCAAAAGGAAACGCACGGAAGCCATAGCGAGGGAGGAGGCAAACATCTTGACCCGGGAGGCAGAATATCACAGAACGAAGGAGGAGGTTGATCTTAGACTACTGCTAGATACACAAAGGCTGTATAGAGAACTGAGTACGGACGAGGCGCGTACACAGGCGCTGGCCACCCTACATCGCTTATACGATGTTGGCGACAAATCTGGTAAACTCATGGCGTGGTTGAGCAGGCGCGAGAGAGCTGCCAGATGGGTGGATTGGGTTGAGCTCCCTGGTAAGGCGCGGGCGTCCTCAGACGGCGCCATTGCAGAGGCCTTTGCGGCCTATTACGAAGCCTTCTACAGGGCAAGAGACCTAGGGGACTGCGAGGTGGCGAGATCGTTCCTGGGTGACGTGGACGTTCCGCAGTTGACCCCTGAAGATAGTGAGGCTTTGGAAGCCGCCCTGTCTCTGGATGAAATCGCAGAGGCGATGGCTGCCCTGAAACCGGGGAAGGCTCCGGGACCGAATGGTTTCCCGGCGGAGTTCTTCAAACGAACGGGGGACCTCCTTTCGCGTCACATGAAGTCGCTGTATGAGGGTGCGTTTGCATCCGGAGACCTCCCGCCGGACCTGGCCCTAGCTACCATAATCCCGATCCACAAGGAAGGCAAGCCCCTTGGTGACTGTTCCTCCTACCGCCCAATCTCGTTACTAAATATTGAGACCAAAATCCTGGCCACTATTCTTGCAAGGCGCTTGCGTCAGGTAATTACGGGCCTGATCCACCCGGACCAGTCCGGGTTCCTCCCGGACAGGGCCACCAAACTCAACCTGCGGCGCGCCCACAACTGGCTCCAAGAAGTCTGCGACAGGAGGGAGCCACATTGGTTCCTCTCCTTGGACGCGGAAAAAGCGTTCGATGCGGTCCACTGGCCTTTCCTAATGGGGACCCTTGAGAGGTTTGGGTTTGGGCCAAAGTTCCAGCGCTGGGTGACACTTCTATACTCGAGACCTAGGGCTAGAGTGCGCGTAAACGGGCGACTGTCGAGAGAGTTCGCGATAGAGAGGGGGACGCGACAGGGATGTCCGCTATCCCCACTCCTTTTTACCCTCACGATCGAGATCCTTGCGATCCGCATCCGGCTCAACCGAGCTGTGACTGGCTTCCACTGGGGGGAATCGGCCGCCGACCAGGAGAAGATCTCCCTTTACGCCGATGATGTGCTACTATATGTGACCGATCCGGCCACGACGATACCGGCCTTATTCAGGGAACTGGATGACTTTGGGGCGGTAGCCGGCCATACTATAAACTGGCATAAGTCGGTCCTATACGACCCACAAGGTGCCCCGCGAGGGGAGGAGCTGCCTGAGCTGCTCATTCACACCACGACAGGCTTCCGGTATCTGGGGGTCTTTATCACCCGAGATGTGCAGCGCTCCTATACGGACAATGTCGATAGAATTTTGGTGGCGGCAAAGGCGGAGATGGATAGGTGGCGGTCGCTCCCGCTCACCATTTTGGGCAGGGCTGCCCTGTATAAGATGATCCTACTCCCAAAGTTTTTATACGCCCTGCAAAATGAGTATTATCCCCTCCCGGCTCAGACTCTGCGGAAAGTCCATGCCGATCTCCGTTCCTTCTTGTGGCTGGGGAAGCAGGCCCGGGTGGCACTCACGACTATGCAGCGCCACCAGTATAGTGGGGGTCTCTCATTGCCTAATTTGGAGGCCTATTACTGGGCGGAACACCTCACCCCGATCAACGATTGGATACACGCCCCGGCGGACCACCCCACTTATGCACTAGAGAGGTCTAGATGGGGCAATAAGACGGTGCTCCACTTTTTATATGGGGGGAGGGGAGGCCGCCAGCTTCTTCCCGCGACTAGGATCACCCTGACGGCCTGGCGCAGAGCGTCGGTTAGAATGGGTTGGCATGAAAGGCTCACCCGCCAAACCCCCCTATGGGCATGTAGGTGGCTGACTGAACTGAACAAGTTGCGCGGGTTTCAAAGGTGGGATGACATTGGCATCTCCACAGTTGGGGATGTCATAGCAAAGGGGGAGCTTAAAACATTCCAAGCACTGCAACAGGAGTTTGGACTCCAGAGAACCCAATACTACAAATACATACAGCTGCGACACGCATGGGGAGCCCAACACATATCTCTCACTGACATTCCTCAGTTTGCACCACTTGAGGGCCGCCTACTGCAAGAACAGATGCAGAGAGGGGCAGTATCCATGACCTACAAAACATTGACAAATAACATGTTGGGAGATCTACAGGTCCTCAGGGAGAGGTGGGAGGCGGATGTGGGCACGCTAGAGGACCTAGACTGGGATCTCATACTCATGCACCCCCGAGAAGTGGCCATAAAATCGAGGCTTCGTCTCATTCAGTTTAAGGTCCTTCATCGGGCATACTTTGACAGGGTGAGGCTTTTCCGGATGGGGAGGGCTGCTAACACCGCATGTCTACGATGCCAGCACCCAACGGGCGACTTCTTCCACATCATCTGGGGATGCACTGTGATACAGGAATATTGGGGCGAGATTTTCAACGAATTGAGTGAGATACTGGAGGTGGAGATACCCAGGGACCCCAAATTGGCGCTCTTGGGAATGTCCACGGAGGTGGATATCACGCGATATTTGCTCATCTTTCTGCTGCTGGCCCTGGTGGTCGCAAAAAGGGACATTGCAAGACTGTGGGGGGCGCCTGGGAAACCAAATCTCGAGGAATGGAGAAGAGGCCTGGATATGTATATGGCAGCTGAACGTGTTACGTATAAAGCTAGGGGGTGCCCCCGAAAATTTAGAAAAATATGGGCCAAGTGGAGGCACTACCATGGACTGGAGTAGGAGGGTGGGACCGGGAGGGGGTAGTGGGTGGGTGGTAGGATGAAGCACAGTCATGGTGTGTAGGTCGCTGATCCCAGCAAATGTGCACTAGAAGGCTAAGGGCCATGGGGAGTGCTTATACTCATTGCCACACAACTTCGAGGACCGAGAGAGCCATGAGGGGCGGGGGGGGGGGGAGAGAGTGGGTGGAAGGGTTCATGCTGCTGGGGGGGGGGGGGAAGTTGGGTGGGGGGGGCTTCGAGGTGAGGTCCCTCAGTTACTGCCTTTACTTATAGTTGATGGGGGGGGGGGGGGGGGGAGTTCGGGGTGAAAATGAAGAATAATAAGTTCGTCAGGATGAATGCAATGTAACTGTCTATTTCAAAAGTTGCGTAACGGCGGGTAGAGCGGAATGTTGACGCTCCCCCGCGATGTCTTGTTCATGGTACTAATGATTCACCTGATGCAACAATAAAAAGAATTTAAAAAAAAAAAAAACAGAGTGGGCGGGGCAGCGTCGGTCAACGGTCGTGCGCAGCAACGAGCAGGTCGACGCACGCAAGGAAGGGGTTAAGTATGAGGGTGACGTGATTGAGCTTGTGTTGACCAGCGATTAGGCATACTGGTTTATAGAAGACAGTCCTAAGGAGGAGTGAGGGGGGAAAAGCGGATGTCAGTGAGCATGCATTGCCCTTGTGAATGTGTGAAAGGGCAAGTGACTGCACTGTCAGGAGAAAAACTATAATTTAAAAAAAACTTATCTGGGCTGCACATAATGAGGAACTAAACCATTTCACTTTTACTGCATTGCTAGGTCATGCTACTTTAGCTTGCTGACAACACCACACAAAAAATCCAGAGAACTTTTATTTCAAGTCATGGTAATGCTGCACTGTAATATTTTGTGATAACAACAATGCTAATAATGTGGGTTTTAAGTTTCCATTTATAGTCTTAATACTGTTGTGAGACAGCAGCTTATTAGCAGAAAGCAGTGCCTACGAAATACATATCCATCAATAAATATTTTGATATACAATTTAAATATGTTATATAGCAAAACCTCTTTCCACATTTTGAAAATAAAAGATCTGTAATACTTACGCTAACTGATAGAACAGGTCCTACTTTATACATTGCATAGCGGTCTGTTCCTGCACAGATGTTTGGAATGTCGGCCTTTGGATCTCCCAATTTCAACTCCTCTGCTATGTACTGAATAAAGAATTTCATCCTGGATGCGCTACCTCCAACACACACAAACTGCGGGGCAGACATAACAAAATGCATACATTCAGTTACATGTGAGACAACATTGCAAATGTTACAGAAACTATAATCTGGTAATTGGTTTCATTTCAAAGCCATGCATTTGTATTTATTTTTATAGTGCTTGATGAAGTGATGGAGTAAAATGAAAAACGCTACAGAGCAATGTATGCAAAGATAATAAAATATTTTACGATGGTTTGGTTGGTTGGGGCAGGCAGGTCAGCTTTCAGCACTATTTTAAACCTGGAAAGGATAGTTATTATATTGTGGACAGGAAGTTCATTTCAGCATAATGAAGCACATAAGAAAAAAAAAATGTGGCAGAGTGAAGAGTTTTAGAGAGAGTAATTACTGAAACTAAAGAGCATAAATAAGGTGGAGTAAATAAACAATGGCATTTAAATACAAGTGAAAATAAGTGGGGGGCCATAATGTGAAAAGTGTTTTATTATTTTGAAGAGAGCTCAAAATAAAACCAGTTAAATTGAAGCAACAAAGGATTTGCCTCCCGTGGATATTGGGCCAGATTTTAGTAACTAGATGCATCTTACTTTTGGATATTTCGCTTTATGATACTATTAGGTGAAGGAAAAGACACAACTGTTCACAGAAATTGGGAATTTTGGGTATGGAATCTAAACATAGCTGCAGTAGTTGTATGTGGAATCAGAACACGTTATATTTCTTTCGTAAACAGTGGCTTCGCTTGGAACGGGCTTCTATTTATCATGAATACCATCAAATTTTATTTAGAGTAAGAGTAGCATGTCAAATGTTTATAAGCATTTTTTTTTTGTCAAATAACCTTTATTTAAGCACAGTTTCTTCCTCGTTAGAAGCAGTGATATATTCATTAAAACTTTGATCAGGAAAACATTTACATTTTTGTGATCTAGAAACGTTTTAAAAAAAAATCAAGATCCAAAAAGGAACTGGTAACATTTCACAAAGTAAGGTTTGACAAGAATGTTTATTGCATGCTATATTAACTAGATTTTGATGGGTAAAAAAATAGTAAAAGAGATCCCAAAAAATAATCCTGTACTTGTTGGGTTGATAGACTATTCTAATGGGCGTCGAGCACTAGAGTAAAAATATTGTAACATGACAAACTATAATGAAGGTAGTGAATGTAGGAACCTCGGTACTCTTGTTTGTACAACTTGTCTTCAGCGAACCTCCTATGCATGCCCTGCATTGACAGTAACGATTCAGAAAAGGGGGTGGTGATGAACAGAGTGTCTGAATTAAGCAGACCACTCTTACCCAGTCCAAAGATCAGGGCTTGATCCATCACCGTTATTTAGCTCACTGCCCCATCCCAGCTCAGAACCTGGCTATATGCAAATTAGTCTGTCCCTGGCCCAGTGCATCATGGGAACAGGGCAGACCAAACTACCAAGCCAATTCTTCACCAGAAAGGAGACAAGCTACCGGGGACCGGTTTCTGGCATTTCAGCCTCGTCGGCCCGGCTTGCTTGAATCCTGAGGGAGCAGTGAGCAAGGGACTCATGTCTGAGTATACCCTGCCACACCTATAGTGGCCAAAAACGATTCAGAAAAGGGGGTGGTGATGAACAGAGTGTCTGAATTAAGCAGACCACTCTTACCCAGTCCAAAGATCAGGGCTTGATCCATCACCGTTATTTAGCTCACTGCCCCATCCCAGCTCAGAACCTGGCTATATGCAAATTAGTCTGTCCCTGGCCCAGTGCATCATGGGAACAGGGCAGACCAAACTACCGAGCCAATTCTTCATCAGAAAGGAGACAAGCTACCGGGGACCGGTTTCTGGCATTTCAGCCTCGTTGGCCCGGCTTGCTTGAATCATTTTGTCCACCATAAGCGTGGAAGGGTATACTCAGATGTGAGTCCCTTGCTCATTGCACCATCAGGATTCAAGCAAGCCGGGCCGACAACGCCTGAAATGGCAGAAACCGGTCCCCGGAAGCTTGTTTCCTTCCCAGTATAAGAATTGGCTTGGTAGTTTGGTTTGCCCTGTTCCCATCATGCACTGGGACAGGAACAGACTAATTTGCATATAGCCAAGTTCTGAGCTGGGATGGTGCAGTGAGCTAAAAAACGGTGATGGATCAAGCCCTGATCTTTGGACTGGGTAAGAGTGGTCTGCTTAATTCAGGCACTCTGTTCATCACCACCCCCTTTTCTGAATCTGCATTGACAGTAGGCATTTCTTTAGATATTTAGACTAGTTTCTACGGTCTCCGGGAACCAGACTCTCCCAATGCCTGCTGTCTGATAAGAGCAGTCCTCTCCTGTATCACATACCAGAGGCCCAACACACAGTTCAGCAAGTTAATTATGAAAGTATTCCCCTTAAATGCATTACCTGTGGTAATTGTCAATCAATATGAAATCAGTTCCACTCATAAGGATCCAGATATTCTTCTTTGACATCAACGTGGTCCATAAGAGCCTGCTAGGTACAATTGCTATTCCAAGCAGCGTAAGTAAGTGACTGGCATGGATGCGCACTACTCTTACAGACTGCTGGAAGAGGGCTTCTGGAAGCTAGGCTTGAGCTCTGGTGCACATGTCCATGAAAGAAGCCCAAACGGAGCCAGGTACTACCTGATCTATACAGGGAATCTATACAATGCAGTGCATTGGAAGATTGGCACCTATCCCTGGGCTTGCTTTATTATGAGTTTCCTGTCATTTATAATATATAACAGGCATGTCCAGCTTCATATCCTCATAGGTTAATTAATGATGACAAGAGTAAGTCTATCACTGACACTGTAAAGACTGTTAAAAGTTGTACACACTTTTAGGTTATCCTATGGGGGTTGTTTGCATGCTCTTATGACACCATAACATAGGGTGTACACTTCTGCTAAAATCAGGGCTTGAAGTGTATATGATATTTCGCATTTTAATCATAAATAAACACAGACTGCATCATTGGTTTATTAATAACTGGAAAGAAAGAGTTAAAAAGTGTTATTTAATCCTTGTTAGTGATATTATAGTCTGGACGCTACAGAGACTATCTTACCTTTACGTCTCCAAACAAGGCAGGAAAATCATGTGTCCCAGTCCCAAGATCAAAGTGATACAATATATCTTCCTTCATCACGTCAAGGTGAGGGTTCGAAAGGTGAACCCTGCAGGTTCTGTGGACATGGAAGGAGAGCATGTGAGGAAACAAGACATCCCTAAGGTTCTACTGTGATGCAAGCAGGAGTCCATTTACAGCAAAACATTGCAAAAAAATACACTGCACAAAGTAAAGCTCCACTTAGGCTCTCCCAGGCAACACAGTGCGAAGCCCACAACCAGTATCCATTTTGTCGCTGAGATTACAATAGAGGCACCTGCTGCCTTTAAATGGCATCTGCACTCTGCAACTTCAAGAGGTTTCTTCATTTCCCCGCAGCGAATGAATTTGCGGTTATAAAAGCCACAGATTAGTTGTGATTAAGAGCAAATAAGAGACATAAAATATCACTGTAATGTACAATTGGCGATATTGTATTCCAACTGGCCCAATTGCTGAGCTCTGCGCCTACCAATTTCCAACGCACTTCTCCTGTTTTAAATAACACATGTATCGGCAGTTGCTGTTAGTTAAAAAAAGAATATAACAACCGGACTGGGAGGCGGTTGCGGGCCTGTATTTGCTATTTTTGCTGTGAATCATTTCTGGGTGAGATGGAGAGGGGAGGCTGCAGACAATCTATCTCACGGGCCCTGCAGGCCGCCTCCGCCCGCCTCTTCAACTGTACTTTGTGCATTACAGGAGGACAGTGATATGAGAACTCTAAATGGAAGTTATTTTTCTTTCATTTCCGAAAAAAATCTGCACCTGGGGAGCAGTTTGAGGCGGAGCATCTGTGAAGGAAGTTATTCTTTCTAGATTTCATAGAAACAGCATCAGTGCGCGTTTTTTTCTGAGAAGAAATATACAGGCCAGAACGAACATTGAAACAACAGGATCAAAACAGTCAGACCTTTGTATCCGTCCCTAAAATATCACTTTAGAAAGACGAACACATTTTCTGGCCGGCATCTGTGATCTGGCCACTGCCACTTCGATGTCACTAATCAGCTGCAAAAAGGAAGTAGCATGTTCTGGGCTCCTCTGAGGAGTTGTCCATGAGTCCTGCGTCTATGTCTATGCCTGGTTGTGAATACAAATACATTTGTTTATATAAAGACAGCTGGCTTGTGCTCAAGAGAGAGACGTGGGACTAGCAGAGGTTCTGAGCTACTAAAAGGCAGGACAAATGGTCACAGACATATGCTTCTTGGTCTAGACCAGTCCACTTTCACTTTCAGACAGGTCAAGTGGCATAGTGCCTCCTCCTCTGATGCCCCCAGAAACTAAACAATCCAGATTGTCCTTGCCCAGGTGCCTTCATCTAAGGGCAGAAAGAGACATCACAAGAATGCTGTGTTGCGCCAGTAAGGCCTGATAAGGGCAGACGCTGAAAATCCCTACTTATGGCACATCACATCATAGATCACCTCACCCAAGCACCAACTGCATCCAGTCCCTGGCTGTGCACCATCCCCACCATTTCATTCTCATGCAAGGATGCAACAACTCACTTCACTGCATGAAACATGACACAGAAACAGATGCTGTTCTAGTTATATTATTGTTGCATGTTCTATTATACTGCTCCTCTTCTTCTTCTTAGGGAGCTTGTCTCCATTCATGCAGGCCCTGTGCTGACCGGCTCCATTGTTCCTTTCTTCTTCCCTCACTCAAGGCCACCTGCTTGGCACACACAGAGGTGCCCCATGTCTTAGCTGTTGACTTGGGAGGTGCCCCTGTTGTGACATAACATCATCACACAAATCCAACCCAAGCAACAACCTTCCCCACTTTCCCTAACTAAAAAGCAATGACAGTGAATGCACGCATGCTTCAAATTGATCAAAGTTCACTCCACAGTCATGCAACCAACAGACATTTCAGGCCTAAACCTCACATATTACCTAGATGCCATTTTTATTGCAGAAACATGCTACTCACTGAATTCACCACCACCGCCCTCAATATCTTCGTCCCATAAGTCTACAGCTTCCAGCAATTCGATGTGCTGAACGAAGCAGGATCTGGAATTGTTATCAGTCACTAATTATCTTGTTCTCCAAAACAAAGGACATCCTACAGCTCCATCAAGCTCCTATCTTGCTACTTCTCATTGACAGCAATGCATGCTGTCTTCTTTCGCCTAACCTCCTTATCATTTGGAACCAAGACACCAGATGTCATCTCAGTTTCATAGTCCACTTCTGACATCAACATCTTGCAAACCCATTTCCCACTCCCAGGGATTACATTGATGATATAAAATCCCTTAAAGGATGCATTTGTTAACCTGTTGGATGATGCCCACATCATGCAGCTTGTGGCACTGCCAACATACATCAAAGGGAACGCCCTAGACTACATTCCCTCTGCCAAGTTCAACCTCATCTTCCAACCCACACCTGGTGACTGGACCCCATGCAGAAGCCATTTCAGCCCCCCTGCTCTACTCTTCACTCACCCATCAAGGACAAATGAAACCAGCAAAGCAGGTGAGCAGGGAGCAAGTTAAGCAAAACTGCTTTGCTGCAACTTCAACACAGCCAGTCCTTTGGTGTAGCAAGAGTGATGTGCCTTAATGCAAGCAAAGTACATGAGAGTGCTTAGGGGCGACCCGGAGGAGGGGCTAGCGGTGTGCGGTCCATTGCTGTTTTTTCTACATGAGCAACACTGTTGGTAAGTAAAGAACAGCAGTTACAATGATGCAGTGGACCGTTCTCGGCCCCAGTGCCTCAGAACCTGCCCTGCATCAGGCACAGTGCTGTTTACTTGTTTTACTTAGGCAACCCCCACAAGTGAGACTTTGTTCTTGTAGAATTTTGGCACCATTATTGCAAATCTCTAAATGAGGCTTTTTGATTCAAGCACTGCCCCCTGTACCAAAGTTTATCCACTACTTAAAAAGCCAAATATATTCATATTAACAGAGCATGATCACCGGCAGTAAGGATGTGACGGTCAGAAACAGAAAGAGACAATCCTTACCCACAGTTTCCAAGCTTTACGGTCTCACAATAAAGCACTCGCTCAGAGAAATATTGGATTAAATGAATTCACTTTACATACTGTAGACGCATGAAACAGAGTTGTAACAGTGCACCCCATCATGATACAGCCGGTGGGAGGTACGGCCCATCTTACATACAACTACTATTAAATAAAAATACATCTTTGGTCTTTTTTTACCAACTAACTCGCTGAAAATCTTGTCTCAGTCCCTTCACTTACTCGTCACCTTAGAGAATTTGCATCTGGTAAAAATGACTTTTATCACCCACCATGAAATCCTCCAGTTAGAAGCTACCAAGGCTGGCGACGACGTTAGGAAATACACAGAGGATAATTGTTTTGTTTGGTTGTAGAAGAAAAGTGGTGCCCAAAGCAATAACAAATAGAGCAGGAAGATTTCCATAAAAGAACCGGAAGTGAAGGAAAGGAGAACAAAAACAACTTGTGCGAACCCAATACATTTAAGTTAAACATGGCTCGGACTCCTGCTGAGTACTTCACACTATATTGTCTATAAAAACACACCCTGTAGGGACAGCCCTTTTTAGGTCAAGCCTAGCGCAGCACGCATGCGCTGTCTATGGGAGGCTTCTTGTGAGGGCTCAAAGCTTCTCTGTGTGGGTCGGACTCCTCCCACACATCTGATTGTCCTTTGCGTGTGTCTTTCAATAATGAAAGCACACAAATGGCTAAAAGCGGGTGCATCACCCACCTATTCTTCAAATGTTCACTTCCACAGGGTTTTGCTCTCGGGAGCGAGCAGCGGCGTGCAGGCTGGCAGCTGCATTCATCTTTTTTTTTTAGCTTTCACTGCGGGTGCCTTTAACAAGGCTGTTTACGCTACGTGGCAGTATTGTTCTTGTTCGATTTCAGAATGCAATCGTTCAGCTGCTTCCTATGGTTTGGTGATTTGTTGCCAGTTTGATTTCACTGCTCTTTAAATACTGGTATGTGATTTACATAAAAGTTCAGAATGATTCACTTGCTCCAGCATAGACATAAGGCATAAGAACCCCACTGTAACTAGACTATTTGCCACGTTGTGAAAATAGTGCTTGTGGCTTTCAGGGCACACTGTTTTGCAAGAAAATTTCACACGCCCTTTTGTAATCAGGCGGTTTAGAATTGGTTGCACTGAATGCCTGGCGATGGAGGACGGCTGCCCTGAACTATTTACAGTATGCCGTCTGCAGGATATTTTTAGGTCCCGTCTGGGTGGGACAACGCGTTGAGCACTGGGAGTCGCAACGCCCAGAATTTGACCTACCAAGCAGCCCTTTTATTGCGCGCCCCAGCGTCAGGGCGAGCTGGTAGCTTTCGCTTTTCGCCGGAGTTTCCATTCCGGGCATGAGTCCGAGGGGGGTCCTTCTCCATAAATAGCGCGGGGCAAGCTTATTTGTTGCAGCACCTCCCTGGGACCCTTGACACCAGTTCTCAACTCCTCTCTCTTAACCCCCTTCTACTGTTCGACACTCTTTCCCTCTGTATTCTGAGCCCTCTGTATTCTGAGCCAGGAATAACACCGGGGCACTGATTACCTCCACTGCACACACGACGATAACTGCTCCGCATCGCATATACTTCCTTTACATTCTTAAAATCCAGAAAAAAAGTAGAAGGGCTTTGGGAAAAGACCAGGCAAGCCTCTAACTATAAACTATAAGTAAATAGTAAGCAGTGCTGCACCATGCAACGGCATTAATACAGCATGCCCCCCTCTTATACAGCCACCCTCTCAATATATCATAATAATGCTGCCATGGTAAATAACCACACGTGTGTGTTTGTCACCATTACACCTGCAACGTCCTGCTTTGGCACCCATACTCCAGGCATGCTGCCCATTGATCTCCAACGCATCTTGGATCTTTTCATATCGACTTTAAATAAAAAGTGTGCGATTATTAGAAAATGCTGAGTGTGTGGGCATGCTAATAGGGGATAATCTGCTGCATGGCTAAACTTATAAGGTCCCAAAGGCAAGACCTATTGGCTATGCCAATGCTTGTTCCTAGAGGGGTATCACTTACTCTGTACAGGGACCCTAAATCCATTTCCAGGTCACGTGGCAGGGCTTAAGAGGGAGATTGGGCGCTTGAGCATACTCCATATTACATCTGACTGTGTCTTCGTCATTGTTGGGAACGCGCAGACAAAGTCGTGTCAAAATGACACCCACCTGCCCCAACGTCGTAATTTTGTCGAAATGCCCTTTACTTTTCACACACTGGCCTTTATTCACCGAGCAATATCTTGTAAAAAGGATTGATTTGGGTCCTATTAGGAAACGCACTCGTTTCGGCAACCCTAGTCCGTGGAATCTTGCCATCTGAGATCTTATGGGCAGATATGCACTTTTGGACTTTGCAGACCGTCGTTGCCAAAGCAACCATCCTTGCGTCACCTACGGTATTTCTTTGAGCCAAGATTCACATGAGACTTTCCTAACAGTTTCATAACAGGATGTGACATTGAGAGAGGTCATAGCAGTTTATTTCTCACGCAAAATACTCGTCCTTCCAGTTGATCTGAAAAAAAACAGACGTTATGATTGTGAAGAAAACAAAATTCTTGAGATGCAGCTTGCTTGCAAAGCGAGAACATACTTCACTCACATATGGTGCATTCCTGAGCCTCGGTGCTGCAGCATAAGCGGTCCTTAAATAACGAAACAACAATAAAGCCAAGCATAGCTTTTTTCAAAAATCATTTATATAAAGGAGTCCGGGGCGTAGCCAGACAGAATATATCTGGACGTTACAAAAGCAAGTAGATGAGCAAGTGAAGTAAGAGTTTGGAGAAGGGTTGGCATGGTTCCAGACGCCAGAGATGAATAAAAAAAATGAGAAAATAGCAGAAATGGCACAATTCATATCAGACCAGTAACATTTGTCAAAACTCGGTAAGATTTGGTGATCTCTTTGCAGGGGCCTTCACGGTACTTGCAATAGATATTCTGAGAAATGTAAAGCTAAATTGTGATTTCGAAGCATGTTGGCCCTGTAAAATTGGTCAATGTTGAGAGTATTTAAATACCACTTTACATACACGTTGCACCCATGCTTTAGTGCCAACATATCAGGGCTTGGATTTACCTGCCACTCTGTCAGGGTATGTTGGTGGAGGTGTGCCATTTGAGAGTGAAAATGAGGGCTGGAGCCGGCAAAGACTGAGCCGACCCTTAGACTGGCTCTCAGGCCCTTCTCAAAAGCCAGTAAACATGCAGGGTCACATGTGACTATTCTGTTACTACAGTACTGGTTGCACCGTACAGGTATGTGCAGGTACACCGTGGCCCGCTTTTATACAGTGGGCGGTCACCTCTCTGGTGGAAGCAGGTGTAGACCATAACTGCACAACTTGTGACGTCAAGGACGCAGGATCTCTTTTCCCAGGAGAGACAAGAAATGACCACCACTTCATGAGTGCTCGCTAGTCGGTGTTCCAGGGGCGCAGTAGGTTCCTCGATTACATCTGAGAATATTTGACTGCGAGGGCATGTCACTATTACAGAAGGGTGTTTTTTGAACCACAGCCATTGCAGGGCAAAGAGTGCAAGCTACACTTAAAGCAGAAGGCTCAGCTTTTATAATACAACCCCTGTTCTCAATCATCAAAGTAGTTTGCAACTATTGGGAGAGGAGATGGCCTAACGTCTAGGGTGGTCGACCTCAAATCTTCAGAACTAGGTTCGAGTCTCGGCAATGACGCTGAACATCCTGTGTTTCAGGCAAATCACCTAATCTCCCGTGCCTAACAAAAATGAATGTGTTCTCATGTAATGCAACTGGTGCTATGTAAAGCGGTCTGATACCCGATTCGGGTCAAGTTTGCGCGATATAAAGCTCTGTAAAATAAAAAATAAAAAAAACTATATATGAAGCATTCACTGCTTCATGCTAGCCATGTTTCTGCTATGGGTTGGTCACCAAAGGAGCGCGAATATCTGGCAAAAGTAGAATTTCCAATAAATTAGCAGCCTGGTCCTGGAATCCATAGATCAGGTGCAGCTGGCATTGTGCCCTCTCCCTCATCAAAAGACCACCAAAAGGGCATGGACTTCAACGGCCAAAGTATGAGGAGTGGCATAGATGGCACCATGCACCCTTCGACCATGCAAACGTGTCACAGGGGTGACATTTTATCCCACCTTGAGCCCATCAACAATCTCTAATTTACTTCTGATGGATTATGGGAATGGCAAGTGATAGAAAGAACAGAAAATAAACCTGGCTTCTACAGCCCTGCTGATAGTCACTTCCTGCTGCTACTGTCATGGTCACCAAGACATGGGCAGAAACACCCTTGCCAGCAGAAGCTGAAGAAAGCCCAGAGGTGGGAGCCGATCCCTCTGGCTGCCCCTTACTGAAGTGTATGTTGCAGAGGCTGTGCCACAGCCAGGGTCTTTCACAGGTTCCAGTCCCAGCTTCAAGACACGTTGCACATCGAATGAGCAAATTCTTCTAGTGTGGCCTGGTGGGATTCTCTGTACTTACAACACAGGTGGGGCGATGTCACCCTCAAACCGGGTAGGTTGCTGTTTTTAATCACCACGGGTAAGATTTGAGTTTGCTGACATTTGATGGAAATTGTGAGTCATTTGGTTCTGCTCCCACCTGCAAGGATATATATCTATTTCCTTGAACGAACACGTTCTTAGGATACCACCGCTTACCTACTTGTTAGAGAAACTGAGGCGAGGGCGCGGTCTGAAATGTGCTCCCGGGCTGTTTCCATTCTTGTAAATTTCCTTTGCACTTGGATGCAAACTGAAAGATTTTTTGCATGCCTAAAGTACTTTAAATAGAGCAGAGTTGGCGACGTGCCAATCAAGTCAGTTTTCAAACAGCTCGGTTATATTCCTCAGTAAAAATTATTTATTTGCACTTGTTCAATATTTGCCCTCTTCTGAGTTTTAAAGAATATATCCCACTTTGACATATCACTCTCTACAGTGAGGCTTCCAGACCTTCCTCTCCTCGAACCCTTAGTAATGCCTGGATCAAGGATAATGAGGTCTACTTTAGTGGAGAAGTGTGGCTCACCGGTTAGAGGAGGCAGTCCCTGATGCAGAGGTCAGACCCGGGACCAGGGTTCAATCCCCAACGCGGCAGGGTCTTGAGCTCAAAATGTCCACGGACTCGATAATTCTTGCCTCAGTGCCTACTCAAATCGTGGGTTCACACTCTGCAACTCTGGGCAATAGCTTGCTTAATCTCCACTACTGCCCCACCGCGATGGGATGCCTGGTCTTCACCTTGGGGATGCCCAGTAGGGGTAGGGCCAGGATGGGTTCCCAAAGCAAGCGCCTTGAGACCTTATGGTGAAAGGCGCTATATAAGAACGTATGATTTACGATTTACTTTAAACAAACACTGTGCTAACCCATGCAAACAGAAGAATGCCTACAGGTGCACAGACTGTGCTGTGTCAATCTGCCCTGTTCTGAACTTATTGTCCAAGCTTGTGGTGCAGCACAGCAAGATTGTTAAAATAAAAACAGGGCACGGACGTAGGAGTCATAGAAAGACACAACACATAATTTATGGTCGTTTGTGCAGCAGTGTATGTTATCCGTGTTAGCACGTGTAAGTCAGATGTATTGAAGTTGAGCCCCACCTGCCACTGCAAGAGGAAAATGTGTTCACCATGAGTATCAGTAAAGCATCCTGCTAAGGCACTTAAAGTCACTCTTATCAGGTTTGAGAGTCACAGTTTGGAGTACAACGTCTCTCTTGGCCAGTCCCACAAAAATGGAGCCTCAGGTCTGGCAAGCCTAATTGTAGGGGTGCTCTGAAGGCACTTCCTTGCACACTGCACAACTTGCCTCTTTCCTCGTGTAAAAATCCACTAGATAAGATCTGTGAGCCCTACAGTGTCCAAAAGTGACATTTCCTGTGTTTCCATGAGCTTTTCTAGCTCTCTCCATATAGAGGACTTCACATTTACATTAGGTGGCATCTCACCCCCTACTCTTCCTCTTCATTGGGTTCTGCTATGTGTTGCTCTTCCATTTGTCCTTAATCAGCTGCCCAAGGTGAGGCTCATGGACATCCTCAGTCACTGCAGCACAGAAGGTAACATCATACCATGAAAACCATTGTGTGCAGCAGCAGGGGACTCTGGAGACCTGGTTCTATCGACTCAGTAGGAAGGATGAAAAGAAAATGTAGAGTAGAAGTGCACCAAATCAGCGCAGTCCATAAAGTCATTTTGATGGTCTTTTCAAAAGGCGCGTACTACAAAACTTACTCCAGAGCAAGCAAGACTACGTTGAATTAATGCTTCTTTAGAGAAAATTTAATTTAATTGCAGTAATTTTAATAATTATATAGTCTAGGGACCAATTATCATCTTTAAGTTGAGAGTAATTGTAGTACCTATGGCAAACTCAATGTTATATGTGCTCATTGGTGAGCAGAAGTTGCCTTTCCAACTTGAATTACAGCAGAAACGCGCTCTCCTCCAACAACATCTCTTTCACAAACTTTTGATCCAAACTGACTGCCTGGTCTTCCCAGTTCCAAAATGAAGGATCTGTTTGGATGGCCGGCTCTGACTACTAACCGCCGGGGACCAGTCGTAAGCTTCCAGTACCAGGTAAGAGCGAAGGCTGCACATCAGGCTGTTGCCCCAACTGGCCGGGGCTGACTGAGAAAGTGCCATGCACTGCAGCCTTCATTATCCAGTGGTGGAAGCATCCACATGAGACAGTGCATGCCTCACAAAGATGGTGGCCAGGCAGCAGGATAAGCTCTTGCTTGGCTGGACTGTGATGAGAGCGGTTCTCAGGACAGGCAGGCGCTGCAGTTTCCACGCCCTACCTATTTATAAACTATAACAATGGCCTGCCACTGCAAATCAAAGACTCTGCAAAGTCCAGGCATTGTAATAGAAGCACTATGTAGGTGCAAAATATACCTTACACACCAATGAAATAGCTGCAGTCCACTCTAGATGACACCACACTCTTGGGTGATGCAGAAAATGAACGAATCTGTCAACAAGGAATTGCTGAAGGAAGTGGAACCAAAGCAACCATTGGCTGATGAGGGCTGACACAAAGATCATTTCTATGTATTTTTATTTCTTTAGGACAAAAGCTCTGGCAGATTGATACATCTGTCTATAACCAGATCTAAAATGCATTGGTTATTTTCAATGAGAAACCATTTTCCAAGTTCAGCCTCTCTCTAAAACAGAATAATGGAAATAAAAGCCTTTACACCTTTAGGTACGATCACCCAGCGAGTTAAATATTTACTGCTTAGATCTGTCAAACTGCTGGGTGATAGGTTATAGTTCATCAAAACCAACTCTTCTTTTCATCCTTCGATGATCAATAAACTGATTTGGTAATTATAAGACTTGCTATTTACAGATCGATAAAATGGCAAAAGTAGGGTACCAAGAACTAGAAAATACAAATTAATAGTTTACGTATAGTTTTTATGGAATGTTAGCCTATTTCTAAACACTCCCAGTGCATCAAGTAAGTGAAACGAGGTTCATTGGGGTACCCTTATTTACCCAGAAACACACAACTGGGCCTAGAGGGAAAGTCAGTAATGGCACTCTGGTCTGTGGAATGTTTTCATGAGTTTGGAAATGTATAGACTTACTACACTGATCTACAACATTGACGTAGAGGCAAATGATACATCTGAGTCAAAAATGAGATCCATGTTTCTAACATTGTGATAGTGGAGGCAAGATCCCAGACTTCTGGGCCCTTCAAAGGAAAACATGTCATGGTCTTAGCCTTCCAATATCAAGTTATGAGCTTTTACTCTATTCTGCTAGAGAAAATATACTTTGTCCATTGTAATTGGTGGTCTTATACCTTTCCTGATGTTTGTGTGAGTCCCTGAATTGTTGTTTAATTGGATTGGAAATGTACATGACTATCTAGATGGTTTGCTAGTGGAAGCAAATACATGTAGAATAGTAGTGGTGAGGGGGCCCTAAGGGACACTGCATTATCCTTCCTACTGACTCCTCTGATCCAATACACACTTGCTGGGTTTAGAGATGGTTAAAGGAGCGAATCCATTGGAAAGATATGTCCATACACTTTAACATTCGTTGAGTCTTTCAGTAGGTTTGCCTGGTCCACAGCATCACAGGCTGACTAAAGATCAAAAGTATCAGGACCTCCCGCGTCCCTTCATCCAGGCAGATCTTCACTTTCTGTACTCACATGGGCCTGAAGCCTGATCGAGGTAGAGGAGGAGATGGTTAAGCACAATGTATTCTTAAAGTTGGTCACCACATTCTGTGTTATTTTGTTTAGATAAAGCAAGTTGGAAATTGGCTGACAACTTCCTAGATCGTGTGGGGTTGCTACGGGTTACTTCATGGGATAAATGTCTGTGTTTTGGTTAATTAGGAACACTTCCCTTGCATGGGGATGTGCTCATCCTGCTTGAGTTATCAGGCGTGAGAATAGGCAATCGCAGTTTCATTAGAGCTGCAAGGCACAGTTTAACCTCCAAGCTTGAATCTTTAGTATTGCAGCCAAGATTCAGTACCTGATTTCCATCAGTTTGAACAGTTTGAAGGAAAATATGGAGGTTCTCGAAGGAAGGGTATGGTGACTGTTCACTGCTGGTTCGTGCATGAGTGAGTACGAATACTAGATGTTGTGAAGTCAAAGAATTCTTGAAGGCGGAGGAACAAGTCATTAAGAGTTTCCAGCTGATAATTTCCTGATAGATAGTGAAGATTTGTTTTGCTTCATCCAGTGCCTCAAGGAGACTTTAGGTAGTAGGCTTTTGGGGCACATTTCATGGCATTATGATAGACTGTCCTGTGCCTCTTGCAGTGTGACACTATCCTCCTTGGAAATTATTTGCCCCACAGACATTCTAGGTTAAGCTGTCTTCCCGGTAAAACACCTGCATGTTGATAGTTTTGAGCAATATTCTCAGCAGGACCTGGTGGATGTGTTTTGCAGCCCACTCCTCAATGGGTTGTATGGTCCTTATACATTCTCCTTCTTTAATTTTCTCCTGAGCTTCTGCATTGAGTTGCTTGGGTTTTGGTAAGTTGGTAGAACATGTGTGACAGATGGTGAATAGTGAAAGATTCAACCATATATGGGGTTGCGCCATGAGGTTTGTTGTCTTGATATGGAACATGAGCATGAAAGTCAGGCTGAACATTCCAGATGTTTAAGTAACCAGCCTGTAAGATTTTCATAGATTTGGTCTTCAGATACAAGGCCTTCTTGAGGATTTTTTCCAAGAAGGTGGGATCTTAACCTGGGGGATGATATACCCCAGCTGTGATGAAGGGACTCTTCAGGTTTATTGTAGAACATGCATTCAAGCAATCTGCAGAATAGATTAGAGTCTCTGGTTTTGTGAAATGATTTAAAATCAGGAAGGATCAGATCATCCAGGATGGTGGCTGAACTCTCTAAACCAGGTTGTTCCCATGGGCGTGTGTTGAAGCGGCACATTTGTATGCAGCGGTGGTTAGCCTCTAGCAAGGTAGACCAGATTGATAATATAGGGTGTGTTCACACACACACACACACACCCCAGATGACTGATGTGAGGCTTTTGTTAAACTACTGGCACAAGAATAAAAAGATTAAATTATGTACTTAAGCAGAGAATATTGAGCAAGCCAAAAGTATTATGCAATTTGTGATCATAGATTGCAAAGAAACGAAGGCGTAAACGCACGCCCACGGCTATGTTTAACGTGTTCGCAGTCTGTGCTTTCTTTTTACTATGGACAAATCCTGCAATAAAACATGAACAAGAATGGAAAATTAAAGGCATACAAGCGGCAAATGACAGTTCAAATTGCTTCAAGAACATACTTGCCAACACGAAGAATGCTGATAATTAATGACATCCTTATTAAACCAAAATTAGTATGGAATAAACGGCCCACAAGAGGAGCTTTGTCCACAAAAAGCTTTTAAATCTCAGGCAGTTTTGCCAGCTACATTTGGAGACAAATATAGCTTTGAAGTGGATCCACAATACCAAAGAAAGGATGTGCATTGTCTGTATCCATTCATGCCCTGTGATTATAAAATAGCATCTAAATAAAAAAGGAAAATTCCAATTGAGCAGTCACAAAGGGTTTCTTCCGGATCCAGTCTCAGCAACAAAGGATACCCAGGCCCACCGCCCTCCGTTCAGCTGGTGCTGCAGAGCCACAGAGGAGCTAGCCGGTTTCAACCAGGTGCTGTTGGAGGGCAGGGCTCCAGGCTCAATGTGGATTGAACTGTACAGCTGAGGCATCTCAGAAACGGAGGGATCAGAGGCTGATCCTCTGGCAGGAACGAAAAGCTGCCATCAACCAATGATGCAGAGAACCACCAGTGGCGGCTGGTGCCAGAGAAAAGTGGTGAGGTAACGGGAGGGACAGATGTCCACAATAACAACACAAAATATAAGAAACAAAAAAGAAACTACCTGCTGCCCGCCGCATCGCCGCTTTCTGCTCCTCTCGCTCCGCTGCAGCACAGGCTGATTCGCCTCAACTCGCCTACGGCCAATCCAGACACTGCTCTCATTCTGCTGGCATGGATTTGGCTGAGTGGCCTAGATTTGAGCTCCAAGAGAGACTGGGAGCCTGCGCCTGCTGTCTCAAACCCAGCAACGCAGTTCAGGTTGGAAACATCTCAGTGTGCATGTCGGTTTGGCTGTACTATGACGGCCGGCCAAACTCACATGCGCACTTGTTGCAGTGCCCATGACTCCTCCATGAGTCGTCACGATAGCCCTGCCCCCAGGACTCAGCTCTGCAAACAAAAATAAAATGATACTAAACCTGTCTTGTGTTTTATTTTATTTTTTAAGTTTTGCTTCGACTAGCGGGGTGTTGACGCTCCTCTGCCACAATGGAGGAGCAGCTGCTGAGAACCACCATCTTGAGCGATTTGCAGTGCATCCTTACAGAGGAGATTGAGTCAGCACAATATTCATACAACACATGGTCCTGACTTAATACCCATATAATTCATTCTTAAACCACAAATTGTGAGGGATGTGCCGAGTCCAAGCTATGGGAGACTGAAGACACCTCTACCCAGATAAAACCACATAAGACCTTCTACTCCATATCAGGTGCCCATACTGGTTTCTCCATAACCTGGTTTGGCAGTGCTTAATTTGTGCCGGTGCTTTCCGGTGCTCAGCAGTGGCACTTAATTATTAACACCAGCACTTATAACAGCCTGTCACATGGTGGTGCTGTTTGAGTAATTTAGGGATGAGCTGAACAACAGTTGTTCATTAATTCAATGTACATTAAAGATGACTAATTCCTGCCTCCCAAGCCATTCTTGTAGCTTTGGGGGTCTGGAATAGTCTGAATTGTCACACTGGTAGGAATGTGATGGTTAGTAGTTGTGTGTGTACTGTCGTTGGCAGTGCTGGCAGGGTCAATGGGTGGTGAAATCTCCAGAGGCCTCTTTATGAGGGACACAGCACTTAGTTGTTTACAAATTAGGCACCTGGTAGGGGATCAGAAGTCACTATGAGTCAAGCAGAGTGGGATAAGCCTAGGGGTAGGTCTGGCCCAGCAGACTCAGGCCCTCCGCACTATGGTGGGGGAGGGAGAGGGTCAAGAGAATATAAACACCTGAAGAGCATACGGCAGTGGTGTCACAATGAGAGGCAAGTGGGGGACGTTTTTCTCATTTGGGCATGCTGTGTTTGCATGTATTTGCGTATTTGAGCCACACTGCTCGCTAAATTTGATCCGCGGAAGAAACCCCTTTTGAAAACGATGCTCACGAGACATCGACACCTCTTGAAAACAGGTTCTATGGCAGCTTCGAGACAAAGAAAGGCGGTGTGCAAGGAAGAACAATGCTCGATCTTTGTTAGGCCTCGTCTGGAGGGTGAGTGACCCTCCAGGATTAGAAAAGGGAAGTGTATTTTTATGACAGTTTCCGAGGGCACTGAAAGAGGCTGTGATGTCAGTATTTTAGCAACATTTAGGAGGCAGATACACCCCGTTTCTGAAAACTAGTATTACCGTGGCAGAGCTGAAGAATGTCGAGCTACAGGTTCATAAATGTACGCATTTATCATAAACATAACGTGTACTTGTAAAAACATGTTCACCCTGAGGGGTATCGTGGTTCTAAAGTAACAGATGTCTATTATTACTCAACTCACAGGTTCACGTTTTATTGACCTGCGAGGATGAAATGCTGAGTGGATCCACTCGGGTACAAACCTGTGACCATGATGTCAAACAAAGATCCCTCCAGGAGATGCATTTTTTTCCTGAAGTTTTATATAGCGCGAACTTGACACAAAGTTTTCAGGTATCAGAGCGCTTTACAGGAGCAACAGTTGCGTTACACAAGGACACATTAATTTTTTGTTAAGCACGGGAAGAGTAAGCGATTTGCCCAGAATCACAGGATGTTCAGTGTCCCTGCCGAGACTCAAATCCGGTTCCCCAGCGTCGAGGTCGATGTCGACCACTCTAGCCATAAGGCCACATCCTGTGCATTACCACCATCGACCCCCCCACCCCCCCCGCCCCACCACCACACCAGACTTCTGTCTTTGCGATTTTGCACAGTGTGGTAGTTAACTTCTGGTGCGGGGCAGACTTGTTACAGGTGCACTTTTTCACATTGCCTAATCTGGATATGTAAAGTAAATCAACGTTTCCAATTTGTATTTCTCTTATGTTTTGAAAAATAAGTCTGTGTAATAACACTAGTAAAGACAAAAAACAGTGTAGCCACTAGTGGCGTGTGGAAATATCTATTATTCCACTGGGAACTAAAGGGTTTGAAGGGAGTGACTTCAAAAGGTGAAATGTCAAGGATCAAACAATGGATCTATTGAAAAGTGGGCATCGATTATCCCTTACTCAAACCCACAATTAATAACCCGAAGAGGAGGATCATTTCAAATAATGACGCTTTTATTAAGTTTGTATTCGTCTACGTGTGTAAAATGTATCTTCATGGGGGAGGGGAAGGAATGGAAAGGAGACAAACATGGCTCTGATAAAATGTGAGGTTTATGTAGCAGGGGCGGCTCTAGGCTCATGGCGGGCCTGGAGCTTAGGTAGGCGGTGAGGCCAGTGAACAGGGGCGGTCAGGGTATTTGGAAGTGGAACAGAGCCGGAGGCCGCCAAATCCCTGCCAGGGGCCGCCACACAAATATGTATCCATCCTCAGAGGATTATTATATTAAGGATATATATTGGTTGGACCCTGTATGTAGTCAGAATGTGTACTTTATGTCTGCGTGTCAAGGCGTATGTCTGGTTTAAGCTGGGATGGTTGTTTAGCTGTGAGTATAGATTTTCAACACGTCGAGCGGATGCACGGGGCTTGTTGATCCTTCCCTGGCTCGCCCTCCCTGCCAGTGCTCCCACCTAAACTGCCAGAGAAGGAAACCACTTTTTGCTGATACTACCCGTGGCAGTTTGGTGGGTGCGTGTTGGTGTTATGTTAAACAACTTAATGGTCGTAGAAGCTAAGTAATGAAGATTCAGCTCCAAGAAGAGGGTGGAGTGACTGCCTAGCTGTCCCGGTGTCCTGGTGACCCCTTACACAGTAAGAACTAGGCTGGAGGAATGGTCGCAGACAGAATGCCTATAAGTAGTGGACGAGATTGTGACCGGAAGAAGCAGCATCTATATGCAGCTCGGTTACCGTGTGGTTCCGACTATTTCAGGGACTAACACCAGCTCCTTTTCAGAAACATAGACAAGTCAAGCTTCAGGAGCTGCTACTCTTCTGTGGATCTCTCTCCTTGCTGACCTCGGGGCTAAACCCACCCTCTTATCATTCCATCAAAATCTAAAAACTCACCTCTTCAGATTACATTGAACCCAAAAGCCCAAAATGTGTCTTTGGCATATCTCTTCAATCATCTCCACTAATACCGCTCTACCCTCCAGGTTTCCCCTTCTAGTCTCCCCGCTCCGCTGACTATGTTCTTCTCTTGGGCTCTCCCTTTCTCTTCATTCTGGAAGTGCTAGCTGTACCCCTCCATTCAATACCCTTGCCCCCTTTAACTTTACTGTACCCTTGCTGTCCACCATGCCTGCCTTCAGTTGCTACTCTCACCTACAGTTTCTTCCTCGAGACTGCTCATGATTACTAGATGTGCACCTTGCCCCATCTATTGAATAAACTGTCTCCCCCCCCTCAGAGCCACCCCATGTGCCTTGCGCCGTCCCGCCTCTTCGACTCTCCTCAGCTTTGATTCTGTCCCCTATCCCTACCTAACCCCATGTTACTTGTCTCAGGTTCTCTTGCACTTTCCATGCAGTGCATCCTTCTCTACTCCCTCTGGCCCTTGATTCCGCGCCCATCCAACCCTGTGCCATGATCTGATTGTTCATTTGCACTCTCCCTCCTTGATGTCAGCTCATTTGCCCTGGCTTTCTCTAGCCCCATCTTCCTCCCTCATCGTTCATCCCTCCTCCAGTGTTCATTCAGTACACACAGTTCTTTAGTTGCTTGTTGTAAGCACGTTTTGGCTAGAGCCACTCTCTACTTGTCAATGTATCTTTCAGTGCACTATATCACCTTACTTTCATTTTCTTAAACGCTACTTGTTCATACAGATTTCATAATTTTATAACCGATATTGTCATTGGTTGTGTTGTATTGTAAAGATCCCTTCATAGAACAAGAGCACTAGATTATAAAGCTATTAAATATAGGAATAGGGTGGTCAACAAAGGAATACCATGAATCAATCAACAGCAATTTACTCAGAAATGTTTGGTAAGCCACATGCTTAAGCCCCATGGGCCTTTACAAATTGAAATTCCTTGTTAAGACTCCCAGATATGAGTCATGAGCACCTAATAAAGGTAGCACAAGCCAACAAGATGCCTTTCCCCTTCGTCCACAGCTAAGAACCCTCTCAGCCTTCACCCATGTCTGTTCATCAAATATGGGAGGACTTCAATCACAGGGTCCCAAAGGTGGGACCTATTGACTTTGACATTTCTTGTTATCTTTTTGTCGGTCTTGCCAGTATTTTTTGTCCCTCAATCATAACCATTACCACTCAAACAGACGGTGACGCTTGGTGCTGTTGTTACAGCATAACTTGATGAAATAGTTATCTCTGCAAATAAATAGCCAACTTCTTGAATGTAAAAAATCACTTCTTTCCACATGTTTGCTCCACATTGTAAAGCTGGAGGTGGTGCAAACTGTAATCCCTACGAGTCACTCTCCTGGCCAGGACCAATAAATACTGCACATGCATGGTCAGCAAGACGGATCATTGATTTAAATGTTCGCGGTTAACATTTGCAGTGATTTGCAGGCTGTAGATTGTAATCCTGGCAAAGCAAAATTACGGCCTTAGTATGCGTAACAGCTGTCCATCGGACAGCCGTACTCCTGGTGGTGATTGGACCACCACCACACTGCGGACCCACCCACAGTGTTAGGAGTGTGGTGGTTGGACAACCTCAGGACCGCTGCATCTGCCAGGGATCCAGATTTCCGCAGGGGTGGCACAGCGATCAGGAGCACTAATCTGCTGGCACTGCTGCTGCAGCACCGCCAAACATATTAGGAGTTGCCTGTTCACCACCCTTTTCAGGCAGTGAGTCCACCATGAAATGTGTGGGGAAGAGGAAACTAAGGGGGGGCTTTCAGGGCTCCCTGTCGCTCCTGGGCCTGAGTCTGCATGCAGAGGGGCACATGTTGTGCCCCCCTGAAATTGCACCCCGTTCCTGCACAGAGTGGCATGCAAAACATGGTCATGCCACGAAAGACCACTGCCATGAGACCGCTGCAGCTCCGCCCGCCTGACCTGAATTACAATAGTAAACTGGCGAGTCGTCGGACCACGGCCTTGGCGGTCCTCCTGCCGGCGAGGTGGTGGTGGTGCTGACGCCGACAGAATACCGCCAAAGTCAGAATAAGGCGCTTAGTCACCCATCCTTATCAGGTTGCTAATTGAGTACCATTAAATGATTAAGGGTAACACTTATTAGTTATTGTGCTTTGAAAAGATAAACTTTTTTAAAGAAGATCTATACAAAAAGTAAGCAATTATTAAATATGCTCCTAAACAGGGTACATTTTCACCACACAGCAGCAATTAACCATGAAGGCTCAAACACACAACAGACAATGAAACATCCTAAATCGACCTTCTGGATCATGAAACAGCAATATGATACCACAAAGGTTGCAGTTTTGTGTGCTACAATCAGTGCTCAATTTGTGCTAGTGTTGGCTGGTGCTCAGCACCAGCACTCATTTACAAACACCAGCAATTTATTATGACAGTCCATAACTTGGTGGTGCTGTCTGACTTTTTTAAAAGACTGCAAAGTATTTCAGTGCTCCATATAGTTAAAATAAATAATGAACTAGTACGTCTGATCCCTTCTTGCAACTTGTGGTGGCCTGACATTGACCAAAATGTCCCACTCGCATCAGTGTGATGGTTAACGGAAAGGCCTGGAGCTACCATATGGCAGAGCTAGCACTGACTACAGCTTTGTTACATATTGAAGGTTGGAGCAGGCTGCAGC
Organism: Lissotriton helveticus; assembly: GCF_964261635.1. Classification (NCBI taxonomy): domain Eukaryota; kingdom Metazoa; phylum Chordata; class Amphibia; order Caudata; family Salamandridae; genus Lissotriton; species Lissotriton helveticus. The sequence goes on along the minus strand of NC_136063.1, from coordinate 1,567,222,699 downwards.
AGAGGGGCGCTGGGGATTTACTTCTAGGAATGCATAGGCAGACTATAAAGGCTGCCTTTTCCTGGTTTAAAAATACAGGGGCATATTAGCAAGAACCTCGTTAAAATTATCACTGTTTTAGCGGCAGGAAACTGCCACTAAAACGCCGATATTGGGCTTGCTAATATGCATTATAAAATTCCAATATAAGCCCAGGTTAGATGTGCAGTACATCTAACCTGGCCATCTGTTGGAATTCTTTAACCCCTCCCATGCTGATGACGAGTTCAGCTCGTCATCAGCCACGGTGCTCGTGTGCTGATGACGAGCTGAGCTCGTCATTGCCGTTAGAACGCTCACACGCGGGGATAATTCCCCTGCTGTGCTGAGCGTTCGAAGGAAAGCTCGTCATCAGCACACGAGCACCGTGGCTGATGATGAGCTGAGCTCGTCATCAGCACCGGGGCGCTGTGCGCGCCCCCCGCCCCCAGCACAGCAGGGGAATGTGCCCCGCAGCCAAGGGGATAAAGCACATTAGCAAGCCCATTATCGCCGTTTTAACGGCAGTTTCCTGCCGCTAAAACGGCGATAATTTTAACGAGGTTCTTGCTAATATGCCCCTCAGTTTTCTTTCTAAACATTGAATTTTAATATTATGGAAAACTCTTGCTCTCCTAAACGAGATCTGTGGAAAGGAGAATTCAGTTGTTCAGACCTATGAGTAATATATTTTTATATAACGTCATTATATGATGGACGTCAATTAGAGGTAGTTAAAGGAAGCATCCGCTCCCCTGTTTGCCCTCTGCTACCCTCGGCTCTGCCCTTTCTACCAACAGTCTCAGAGATCATGAATGCAGCAGCAGAAAAAGAAAGTAAGTAGCGCTTTAAGAGTCCTCTTCTGAAATTTTATTCCAGGGTTTTCTTTCTCTCACCACAGCAGCAAACAGAGGATGCTGAAGGGGTAAAGGGACAAGGAGCCAACTCTGTGATGTCATTGGTGGACAAATAGCTTATGAGGTCACTTCCCCTACCTCCAGCATCAACGTCCATCCATTGTGTCCTGTATAGCCATATTTCACCTATTGTCCAGAATGATTGATCAATCATCAGTCTGGTGGAAATACCTGTGTAAGTACACAATATGTTCTTTCAGCCCTTGACATCTCTTTATGACCACACGCCACCTATTCGTATGTGCTGAATAAGCCTTGGCCAAAAACATTTTGTTAGCTCGAGGTGCCTTTTTTTTGTTTTTTTTACTAATGGTCCAGTCGACCCCACATTTTATTTTCACACTTACTTGGCAGAAGATTTCTCATCTTCAGATTTCTTTTCCACTGTGGTACCGGGCGCCATTTTATAACCTTTTATGGGAAAAGGGAATTCAATTAAAAAACAAGGCACAAAGAATATTTACTGCTAAAACAACATAATCTTCTGTTATAAAGATTCTATGACCACAGGGCTGATTTATAGTTTGGCAGACGATACCGCATCACTCACATGACACATTCCTTGACTGCCTTATTATAAGTGCCTTAGTGTATAGTGGATTGGGATTCGGCAGGCAGGATATGCGTCATGCTTGTGACGAGAACCCTGTCTAAATCAGACCCTGTGTATTTAGAGCATCACCCCAATAGAAATGTCTATAACACTGTTTTTTCATGTTTGGGGTAAAGTTCATTTGTTGTCAAAGTCTCTGATCACTCGCTAAAACAACACAAAGCCTTCATAGGAAAAAGAACAACAATGCCATGGATAATGAGGATGCAACCATTAACATTCAGATTACAGTTTTGTTGTGAGTACCTTCAATCATTTGTTTTGTCAATTTCTTTCTCCATTTCTCCCAATTTCTTTGCGCATTCACAAATCGATCTACAGATTATTTGTCAGCATGAAAAATTAACTGCTCTAGGGAAATCAAATGCTACACATAGTGTGGGGGTGTTGACTGAAATCTGGGCACAAATATTCTGTTTAATCAGTTTAAGATACTTTACAGCTTTTGCAGTTTTAAGCTTGAATAGAGCAAATATATTAAACTACTGACACTGCACACTGCGTCACTTGTATATATTTTTGGTCTTTTTTGAATAGGTACTCTTTTGTTGTTTCATTATACTGAATAGGGGTTGAAGAGTGACCTCCAAAACCCTTTCTCTCTTGTTGATTATATACTGCACACCCTAGGTCGGACAAGCCCTGAGCTGACACCCTAAAGGTAGCCATGGAGATATATTCATGAAATATATGTTGTACTAAGTTATCATGAAACCGCATTGAGTTTCCTGTTTGAAACCAAGAAGCCTCGTATGTAAGAATGGTCGTTAATAGATCAGTAAATTCATTTCCTGAACATTTCTGCGTGAGATATTTTGAGAAAGGAAACCATCTTTCTGACCTTTGCTGTATATTTGGATTCAACTGTAACCCAGTCAAAAAGCTATTCATTTTGTTTGAGATATTGAATTTGCATTCCACGTCACAGTGTGTATTTCAAGAAGTAACCTAATGAATTTGTCAGGCTGGTAACTCCTTAATGGAAGGGAAGGCAGTCGCCTTACATCGCCTCAAAAAGAAGGAGTCGAGAGCTCTGCTTTGAAGCTGTAAGCGTTTAATACCGAGCTTTTTCTGTGGTGAAGAAGGTTTTTGCTCATGGGTCAGGTAATCTGTTACGCCATGCCTGGCTCCGAATCATTTGTTTTGTGCAAAATGACATATTTAATGGTGGAAGAATCCTTGCTGAAAATGTACAGATTCAATGGATACTGGTGGCAATAGGGTATCATAATTGTAACATCAGTCCAGCCTGTTTCCATGGAAGAAATTCTTCTATGGGCTGAGTGCCTGTTAGGGGCATTTTTTATGGCAGATGTAGGACATTGTTTTATCTTCCAGTTGTACTTTTACGTTCACTGGCATGTCACTGATGGCAGACAGAGGACACTGGTTCATCTTTCCATTAACCTTTGTCTTCACCAGCACATTGGGGATGGCCAATGTAAGACATCGTTACCAGTGGCGTAGCAAGATTAGGTGGTACCCAGTGCGGAAAATTTCTTTTAACCCCCGCCTTAATAAAATGGCAAAAATATGTGTTCAAAACACATATTTTTGCCAATTTGTCAGCCCCCTCCTCAGTGATGACACCCGGGGCGGCCCGCCCGCACCCACCGCACCCCCCTTCCTACCCCACTGATCTTTCCATTGTAGGCTTGTGATCGCTAGCACGTCACTGACAGCAGATATAGAACATTGTTTCATCATCCCATTGTACCTATATGTTCACCAGCATGTCGCTGACAGTTTCTAGTGGAATTTAATAAAGGCACACCATATTCATTTCATGGAACGACCCTTGTTACGTTATATTGTGACGGTGGTACCTTTCATATATCTGAAAAGGCGCCATTCAGAATTCAAGAGTAACATGGATAAGCCAGGAGTTTATACTTTACAGTAAACTGAAGAGTGCACTGTCACTCCCATTACCTCAAAGGTAAATGTGTGTTAGCATTTCAAGGCCAGTAGTCTGGGGATACCAATCTATATGGCCAGAGGTTGCCAACAGAAGCATTCGAGAAATTTTCTCGACTGTCCATGAACTCGCATCATCCGGCAGAGCCACAGCGTCAATTCCTCCCTCCCAGTCCCTCTGCAACTCACTCAACGAGTTCTTTATCGACAAAGTTGCAAAAATTAAACTTAACATCCCCCTCCCTTCCCCTGCATTTACAAACCCCTCCCCTCCCCTCACGGTTTCCAAACTGTCTTCCTTTCCTCTGTTGACCACTAATACTCTCTCACCGCTGTTGGACCGAGTAAAATCAGGATCTCCCCTGGATTTCGCCCCAGCCCACATTCTTAGGGAAATTTATTTAAACTGCCCTATCCCGCCTTTGACCCTTCTCAATGATTCACTCACTAACGGCACCGTTCCCAGCCTACATAAATCAGCGGTTGTCGTCCCAATCCTAAAAAAACCTGGCGCCGATTCATCTTCCCCTTCCCACTACCGTCCTATTTCCCTTCTGCCCTACCTAGCTAAAGTCCTTGAGACTCACATCACGACCGCCCTGAGTACCCACGTAGAGGCAAACCATTGCCTCTCCTCCTGCCAAGCTGGGTTTAGGCCCCTGCATTCCACGGAGAAGGTGGTAATCTCGGTGATGGACAAGCTGCGGGAGGGTATTGATACCAACGTACCTCAAGCCCTGATACTTTTAGATCTGTCCGCCGCTTTTGACACGGTGGACCATTCCATCCTCCTCAGCCGTGTCAGGGCGGCGGGCATAGAGGGCTTAGCCCTCTCGTGGCTCGAGTCCTTCCTGGTGGGGAGAACTCAAGCGGTCCATCTGGCCGGCTTCGCCGCGGCCTCCCGCAAGGTGGAGTGCGGGGTTCCTCAGGGATCGTCACTTTCCCCCCTTTTGTTTAATTTATACATCTACCCCCTCATTTTTATGTTACAGCAGCTGGAGGTCACAGTGTTTAATTATGCTGATGACCACCAGCTAATCTTTAACCTCTCCCACTCCCCTTCATCTGCCCAGAATGTCCAGTCAGTCATGACATTTATCCAAGATTGGATGAACTGCAACCACCTCAAACTCAATCCAGACAAGACCGAGTTGGTCTTGACCGGAGGTGGTTGCAGTCCATGGTCCCCTTCCTTCTGGCCCCCCTCACTCGGTGTCCCTCCACTTCCCGTTTCCAAAGTTAAAACCCTAGGGATTTTCTTAGATTCACAACTTTCTATCCACTCACACATTGGCTCGGTTGTCTCTTCTTGCTTCTTCTCCCTAAGAACAATTAGGAAAGTCTCCCGCTTCTTCTCCCTCCCGGCTTTGAAAATCATTGTCATGGCCATGCTACTGTCCCGTATCGATTATGGCAATGCTATATATAATGGGGCCCCAGCTTACGCGATCCATCGTCTGCAGCTGGTGCAGAATCAGGCTGCCCGCCTGATTCATGGCCTCCCTAAATACCATTGGGCCAGCCCACTACTTAAAGCTTTACACTGGCTGCCGGTGCGAGAGCGTGCCCTTTTTAAGCTTGGCTGCCTCACTTTTCAGGCTAGGTCAGGCACCGCCCCTGAATTTCTTTGCTCTGCCATTGTGCCCTACCTTCCAGGCAGAGAATTACGTTCCTCCCACTCGGCCCTCCTAGTCACCCCCCGTTTTAAAAAACAGAAGGCAGGTGGAGCGAGGTTCGCTGTCCTGGCTCCAGCATTCTGGAACTCTCTTCCTGTTGGCCTTCGCACAACGCCCTCCTACACTCAGTTTCGGAGGGAACTCAAAACCCTCTTGTTTGCGCAAGCCTATCCCGTCTAAACCCCCTCTAACTGCTGCCGTCCATCGCAACCTAAATAGCGCCATGAAACCGCTGGGTAAAAGTGCGCTGTATAAATGCTTTTAAATTCAAAATTCAAAATTCCTAGATTTGGAGGGGTTGTGGGGACAATCAGTGAATTAAGTGGGATAAAGAAGGTGGGGGTCTCTAAAAGTGATGTGGCCAAAGAAGCATAACTAGTAATATTTCCCAAGAACTATGGCCAGTGGAATTAAGGGTGTGGTTTAAAACATGTGGTTTAAAACATGTCAATTAAAATCCTATATTTTAAACATTGTGCCATCTGATCAATATTAGGGTCTTCTATGTGTGTTTTCTGTTATTGCATTCATATATAAACAACAATGATTTTGTTGTGAATAATTAGGATTTAAAATGTTTTAATTATACACCCTTTTTTCTGCCATATCATTCTTTTTTTATGTTTAATATGCTTTATTGAAATCTGCCATATCATTCTGAAATCCTCCATCTGCATATCTTACATGCCCTCTCTTTCCTCTTCAATACTGTCTTCTCACTCTCTCCTTCCACTCGTTCTTCCTTTCATCTCCTCCACTGAAACATCCCCCACTCATACATTCCATCCACACACCTGTAAGCACTGCATTTGGCAGTGTCAATAGATTGACAGCTGTATACCTCCTTCACACACTTCAGCGCAGCTTTACAATTGCAGTTGGTGCCAATATGGCCATCGCTCTCTGCGAAGAAGCGAAGGATTGAATGTGCATGTAGTCCGAACACCTTCATGACCCACTAACAAGTTCTGTGAAAACCGTGCACGGTGTTCAGCCTCAGCTACGGAGCTCTCAATTGTGCTCCATCATGCACACAAACTGAGAACCCAAACTCACCCAATGTGTGCTGTAACATGGACATATGCTGCAAGGAAAAAAAATACTGAAACAAATCTGGAAAAAAATATATTCTCAGGAAGTAGTTTCAGAGACTACTCACGATGCCCGCTTCATGGAAGGAGAGATCGCAAGGATTACCAGGGCATTGAGAAACTATGGTGCTCCCGAGCCCAATGGCATTCCTGCCCCGGTATTCAAGTCAGCTCAGGAATTTTTTGCCCCAATTCTGACCCCACTCTATACCTTCTCCTATGATACAACAATAATACTGCAGTCCTGGAAAAGTTCAATCTTATTTCCCATCCACAAGAAAGGCAATCATTCAAATCCTGCTAACTACAGGCTAATCGCCCTGCTCGACATAGAAGCCGAGGCCTATGCACGATTACTATTGAAGGCCTTGGAGGAATGGGCAGTTAACAGCAGAATTCTCCTGTTCTATCAGACAGGTTTCAGGGCAAACAGTTCCACAATGGACAACATCATGTTGCTTGCCTATCTTTCCAAACAGGTGGTTAAGGACAAGAACATGCCTCTGTGTGTTACTTTATAATTTATACCACGACCTTTGACAGAGTAAACCGAGGAAGACTCTGGGTCAAGCTGTCAACCTGGGGGATTCCTGCGAAACTCCTAAAATTGATACAGCTCTCTATGAGAGGAAATGGGCCCAGGTCAAATTAAGCCATACAATTGTAACATCAAGAGTTGAAACCAACAACGGGCTCAAACAGGGCTGTGTCCTGGCCCCACTATTATTCAATCTCTACACCGTGGACTTTGGGAATTTCCTGAAAGATGCCCGTTTAGTGCCCCGAGACTGGGAAAGGCGAGCCTCACTCTCCTCCAGTATGCTAATGATGCAATGGTAATGGACCACACCAGGATGGGTCTACAGAGAGCCTTAAAAGAATTAGAAGTGTACAACAAGGAAAACAGCTTAATGAGAATAAGACAAAGATAATAGTATTTGGCAAATTCCCTTACAAAAGCAAGGCTCTTGGGAACTGGGCGACCATCGAATCAGGACAACAACAGCCTATAATTAATTTGGCTAATGGAGAGGGCCACTGCGGCCAAACATATAAAACATATAAACACTAAACCCAACTGCATAATGCTCTCAATGAGGCGCCTAAGCCAACGCCTGTCAAGCCCAACAGCAGAGCCAATCCTGACAGTCCTTACAGCAAAAGTAATTCTGGCCATCAATTATGGCCACCTGTCATTCCCAGGAGCATTAGACAAACTTAGAGCGGCAACTCAGACAAAAGCATACAAGACAGTGATACAGGCGCCCAGACAAGCAAGGAACACCAGGCTACAGCTGGAACTAGGGCTCTGCAGACCAGAATTGGCATTACAGGGGAATTTAATTGAGCACTACATCAGGGTTCTTAAGGCCCCTGATAACACTCTTATATATCACTTGAAAACGATCTTCAGGGAAGCGGACTCTACCTGGCACACTAAGCTGGGTCAAGCAATAGGGTCCCTAAAAACAGACGCAGATAGTATGCCCCTACAAGACATCCCACATTCTGCGTGGTCAAATGCTGTGAGGCGTAGGTCTGATCCATCTCGTACGAAAAGGACCCGCCTTACTCCGCCATAACATCAACACGACGGCACTGAACACGGCTTACATCTCGAAGAAAGCCCAAAAATACCTAGGAGAAGCACTTTCAGTCCTAGCATGCAGAAAAATCTTGTTTATGCAGCTCATTGCCCTTAAGATCTCGGATTTTAGCTTAAGATGGGCACGAAAGGATGGGGCAGTCTCTTGCCGGTTATGCAACTAACATAAGGAATCTTGATTTAATCTACTATGCTGTTGCCCTAAACTGGCCAGCAAACACCATTGGCTGCTTTTCCCAATTCTTAGGGCCAAGGACATAAGATTCTGCAAGGAGGCTTCGGACTGCTGATTCTCGGAAACAAATACTTGCCTACTCGCAAGAGTGGTGCAAATGACACATTTAATCAGAAATACACTTGATGCCCAGCCACAGATCTCTGAATCTAGGACAGGAAATAATCTTGAACAGAAAAAATTTGCCAGTGCCCGCTACAGCCCGAGCATGAAACTAAATTGACGGACTCCGATAATAAAAATCCTACAACAATTGCAGCAGCCGGGGGGGCGTGGCTAGCAGGCCAACATGGCGGACGGAGTTTGTTAGAGCTCCGGAGCCGCCGGGTGAGTGAATATCCTGCAGCCCACGCCGAGGGGCTGATTTCGCCTGAAAACGGCTGAGTCCTGAAGCTAAGACCCCCTGCCTACTCCGCCGAAAATCCTGGAGGGCTGACGGCAAGAGGGTCGGAGCTACGCCGTGGTAGAGTCTGGGGCCTGGTGTCACGCTGCAGACCGGGGGCTCGAGTGGCAGAGGTGCCCGGAAAGCGGGGACAGGAAGGCGGCGGTACGGCGGACCCTCCGCAAACCGGAAACGGACCCCCGCGACGGAGATCCTGTCCCTACAAATGCTGAGAGTGGCGAACGACGCCCTGCGAACCCGGATAACAGCGGGGGAGGAGAAGAATGTGAACGGCCCTGCGCTGTGGCCTGGGGCTCCGAGGCGCGAGCACTGAGGACCGACTGCCTGCGCCGGCGGCGGTGCCTGCCGACTGGGGCTCTCCCCGCCTGGCCCATTGACATCCTGCAGTGACCAGAGGTGAGGAGCCTGGAAGCGAGAGGAGGGAGCCCCTGGGGCCCGATGCTGTGCGGAGCACACGGGGCCACTGATTGTAGGTGGAGGCGGACGGAGGCGGGCGGGGACCCATGAGCCCGCGACCGGACCCTGCTGCGGAGCCCCGAAGGATCGACTGAGGAGCGGCAGTGCCGAAGTGGCACAGACCCTGCCTCCACGAGGTGGGTCGGAGACTGGGACGTAAGCGGGACCTGGGGCGACACCCCCGGGGCACCACCAGCCATACACCATCGACTGGCCCTCCTGTGTCTGCCCCTTGCCTCTTCATAACTGGGAGCCAGCCCGCGACAGTGCCCAATTGCTCCTGCTGTCGACCTTGGACCGCCGGATCCAGATTGGTGGGGGGAGAAACATTTCGCCTACCGGGAGTTGATACTGGAAACGGACTAGGTGCCTCTTTAACCTAGACCAGGTGGGAAACGGCGCCCCCCCCTCTGCGGATTCGCTGAGACCCCATTGGCAACTGACCCCGGGAGGGAGTGATAGGAGAGGCCGAAGGGGACACTTCCAGGACGTACAGCACACGCCGAGCGGCCGAAACACGCCCTGAAACGCACCCCTGCCGCCAACCGGACGCCCGAAGTCTACCATGGTGCGTAAAGGCGTGAAGACTATGGAGGGCAAGGAGGGAACGGGCACAGGACCCACTTTGGATGCCGACCCGGGGGGCTTTGCGCCGCTGATATCGCCTTCCACCGCCTCGGAGAACCAGCAAGGCGACAAGTTAGATCTTATACTTAAAGAGATCAGAGACTCCAGGACAGTGATGGAGACGCAGATGGGCACCCTCACCACCAACCTTTCCCTGCTTAAAGCAGATCATGAGAAATTAGCGGATAAAGTCAAGGATCAGGGCCTGACGATAGCTGAACTTACACCGACGGTGGCGGAACATACGGACTCCATACACTTGATCCAACGTCAAGTAAAAACCCTGATGGAACATGTGGAGGATGCAGAAGGGCGTAATCGACGCAATAACATCCGCGTTATTGGCCTGCCGGAAAGAAGCGAGGGATCCCGTGCAGCGGAGTTCATGCAACAATGGTTCCGGGATAACGTCGCCTCTGAGGGTCTGTCACCGTTCTTCTGTGTAGAGAGAGCTCATAGGATCCCAACTGGCCAACCGAAACCGGGACAAACACCACGGCCGCTTATTGTCAAGATCCTAAATTATCGGGACAGGGACATGCTACTGAGCCAGGCCAGAATAAAATCGGTCATACAGTGGGAGAACAAACGAATATCACTGTACCCGGACTACACCACTCAAGTGCAGAAGCAGCGGTCCTCCTACTATGAAGTAAAACAGAGACTCCAACGGGCAAAACTGCGCTACGCCTTATTATTCCCCGCGCGCCTGAAAGTGATCCATGACCAAAAATCTCATTTTTTTTAAAGCCCTACCGACGTGGAGGAATGGATGGAAACGATGGAGATCGAAGACCATCTGGACCCGACGCAGAACTCTACGGATAATGGGTCCAACGAAAGCTCGAAACAGGGAGGGACCGGGAAGGGCGCCCGACGCAATCACCCGAAACAGCGCAAACCTACCGCCCACCAACAGAAGCAGGGACAAAATGATGCAGTGGCAGCGGTGGGCTCCTTCAGAGAGGATCGGGAGACGATCAACACGGACACTGAGGATAGCACCATCCACTCGGACTCGGACAACAGTATGGTCCTATTCCCGACAGTGACACCCAGAGCTGCGGACGAACTTATGGATAATGCCCAAGAATAATACTTCCTGCGGCTCCGACCTGTGGCCTGAATACATCATGATATCCTTTTTTGTATGAACTGGGGGGTGGCGGAGGTGAGAGGGGAGGGAAATTATGTTTGTTTTGAATCTATTTGGGGCCCTTCCCTTGTTGGATAACACTAGGTGGCCTGGACTCGGGGGGGAGAGAGACAACTGTCCGAGGCTCGTGGGGTGAGGCTCGGGCGCCTCCTGTGCCCCTGGGACACCTGCTTGCGACCTGCTGTCGGTACCAGAAAGTGGCCAGTCTTCTTCCCCCCTCCCCTCCCCTGTTCCTCTGCTTCCCTCCCCCCCTCCACGAGACGTGGCTACATATACTGAGCACATATGACAGAACTCTCCCGGCGGCGCCGTTGAGCCGGCGGCTTGACCGAGGATGGCTCTATGGCCACAGCACTTGCTTGGCCGACCCCCCACTAGCGTATGCAACGTTACCTGTTTACCTACGTTTAAAAGTTTATGGTTTGGCACGGCAGGGTTTCGTGGCTGCGCCTCCACAGTTGGGGTTTGGGATAGGGAGGGAACTGTCTCCTGGTTGAGGGTGAAGAATCACTTGCTTGAACATATGGGAACACTCTTTGTGACACCTACAGATGGATATGGCTGACGTTAAGGGAAAGTATAGGTTGGTCACCTGGAATGTGAGGGGACTGGGGGCTGTGCAGAAGAGACACAGAGTGCATGCTTTCTTGCTTAGACAACAGGCACATATAGTGTTCCTTCAGGAGTCACACATGACACACTCCGAGACACTCCTACTACGGAAGAAATGGAGGGGTACTATATTCTCCACAACATACTCTGCCTTCTCCAGGGGAGCCACGATCTGGGTACGCCACGGCACTCCGTTTGTAGAACTAGAGAGACGCACGGACGATCAAGGGCGCTATGTATTGGTGAGAGGCACCCTGGACGGGGAGGTGGTGGTCTTGGGCAGCATCTATGCCCCGAACTTTGACCAAGATAGATTCCTTGCTGCAGTGGGCCGGGCATTGGCGGACTGGGTGGATGTCCCCTGGATATTGGGGGGTGACTGGAACATGATCTTAGATGTGACCCTCGACAGATCACACCCCCCCCTCCAGGCGGCAGGAATACATAAACTATCAGAGTCTTTCGGGACATGGCTCCAAGGCTGGCGGTTGGCTGGCACCTGGCGCGCGCTGCACCCAACACACAGAGAATACTCATGCTACTCCCCCGTACACAACCTACATACCCGATTAGATAGATTTGTGTGCTCCAACTCCATCACGGCTAGATGCGTCACATCGGACTACCTAGCTAAAACATTTTCAGACCACCGACCACTAACACTTGATCTACACTGGGGAAAGGTACCCTCGCCAGTCCCTACCTGGAGACTTAATCCCACGCTGCTCGAGGATGGCCCATTTAGATCACATATAGCTGACACCTTGACGGACTACTTTGCCACAAACTGGGACTCGGCGTCCTCGAACCTAATTGTATGGGATGCAATGAAGGCTGTAATTCGGGGGGCTGCTATAGGCCGACTAGTGGGAGCCAGACAGGAAATCCATGATAAATTATGCGACGTAGAAAAGCGCTTGCGAGACCTTGAAAATGCGACAGGGCAGGATCCCGACAGGAAAGCTGATCTGCAATTGTGCAACATTGAGCATGCTGAATTGCTGGAAACCCTGAGGGTGATGGACTATGGGACATACCTGAAACGCCAACAGGCGGAGGCGGACAGATCTGGTGCTTTACTTGCCCGACTGGTCAGGGATGTCCCAGAGAGCCCTATCATAACGGCTATCCGAAAAGCAGCAGGCGAACAGGTGCATACACAACTAGGAATTAACAATATATTTAAGATTCACCTGGAGAACCTCTATGCTCCTCCCCCTGTAGTGGCCGGAGACGACATGGCGGACTTCCTGGAAGAGCTCACGCTCCCACGGTTGGCCCCGGGAATCCAAGCGGCCATAGCTGGGCCTATTACACAGCACGAAATAAAGATAGCAATTCACACACTTAATCGAGGCAAGACCCCGGGCATGGAGGGCCTGCCAGGGGAGTTCTATCAAACATATGCTGACGTGCTGGCCCCCGTACTGGAGAAAATATACAACACTGCTTACGAGACTGGCCATCTCCCGGCTACTACCATGCAGGCCTTGGTGATTTCTATCCCGAAACCCGGTAGGGACCCCCTAGAGGTGGGTAACTACAGGCCCTCTCCATGGAATATAAGATCCTTAGTAAGGCTATTGCCATGCGGATCCAGCACCACTGCCCTGGCCTGATCCATGCTGATCAATGTGGCTTCCTACCAGAGAGAAGTACCTCCCAAAATTCGAGACGCCTCCACGCCCTTATGACAACTACCCCTCATACCTTACCACACGCTGGCTGTATAGCCCTGGATCTCTGCCAAGCGTTTGACTCCCTGACGTGGAACTTCATGTTCGAAGTCCTGCATCGCTTTGGCTTCCCGGAGCCCCTCATAAAATGGATCCGCCTACTGTACAAGGACCCGACCGCCAGGACGCGCACGGGCAGACACATATCTGACAGTTACAAAGTCCACCGGGGCACCCGACAGGGCTGCCCACTGTCGCCACTGCTGTTTGTTCTGACGCTGGAGCCCCTGGCTATTGCGCTCCGCAATAGAGCTGGGGAGGAGGGCATACCGGTGGAGGGTACGAATCACATGGTCTCTATATATGCCGACGATATCTTAGTATTCCTACGGAAACTGCGAGGGGACCACTCACACCTGGCGTCTATCTTCAGACGATTTGAGACCATATCTGGCTTGGCTATAAATCCGGGAAAGTCTTTGGGGTTCTTTTTCCGGGATGGACAACAGCCCCCCCACATACAGTTCGGCGCCTATGAAATCCAAGTGGCACCAACCACGTTTAAATATCTCGGAATAAATGTATACAGAGAACCGGAGGCCCAAATTGACGGTAATATCCGGAAGGCCATTACCGGCCTACGAAGTAGTATAGGCTTCTGGACGTCCCTACCCTTATCAGTGATGGGACGAGTGGCGGTCTCGAAGATGGTCCTGCTCCCTGCATACTGTATTTTTTTGTAAACCTGTCGGTCCTGCTCCCGCGACAAATTTTCACCGCACTAAATACGTTACTGATCACCCTTATATGGGGCTCGGGGAGAAGACGAATCAGCCTTACAAAACTGCAACTACACACCAGCCGGCGAGGTCTAGGCGTGCCGGACCTTGAGAGTTATTACTATGCCAGCCAGCTCCAATGGTTGACCCGATGGGTGGCGGGCAGAGATCTCCACGAGATCGCTTACACGGCGGATAAATTAGCACGTGGAGAATTACACTCCCTCCTATTGCCCAATGCTAGGATTCCCAGAGACTGCCACCCCCTCCTGCATGTGGCTCTGACCTGCTGGAGGAAAGCACTGTCATACACGGCTGAGACCTCTCCATATGCAGACAACATACCCCTACTGGGACTCCCGACACCACAGGGGACCCTAACATTACGCAGACTACGTCCCTGGACGGAGGCCGGGGTGGACAGAGTGGGAGACCTGTTTGGGGATGATACCATGCTGGATCACGTTTCGTTTGTGCGGACCACGGGGGCGCCTCCGCGCTTATACATGTTACACGCCTCAGTGACGCACTTCGTGCGGCGCGCCTGGGCTCCGCACCGTACGAAATCAGAACAACACGAATTAGTGCACCTCCTACATTACATGGGCGCGGGGGGACACCTGGTGAAATGGATGTATGCTGGTATCAGAGAACATGTGACGTCGCCGATCACCACACTTAGGGAGATTTGGACTGAGGACTCGGGGGAAAACGTAACGGACGGGGAGTGGAAAATAATTTTGGGACATCATAGAAGAGTATCTCGGAATGTTAAGTTTCAGTTCATACAGGCCATGATTCTCCATAGAGCATATCTCACACCCCAGAGACTTCATAGGATGTTCCCTACCGCCGCACATTGCTGCCCGAGATGTCTACAAGATGAGGCACATATCCTTCACATGCTTTGGACATGCCCGAAGTTACATACTTACTGGGGGACGATCAAACACACGCTACACTCCATAACTGCGCTCCGGATCCCTGAGGGGGCATTACCCTGCCTGATAGGGAATAGAAAACGACCCAAAACACGCAAAGCACAACTGAAATTCATGGATCTGGCACTCGTACTGGCAATCAGGGTGCTCACTATGAGATGGAAGTCGCCCAGAGCCCCGCAGGTAGACATGTGGCGGACTGACTTGCTGAAATGGGGCAAAGCCGAATCCGCGGCGCTGCGGGAGGAGGAGAGCAAGGGCCTTCGCAAATACCCTATAGCACAGGGACTCAATGATGATTGATTTGGAGGAGGTGGACCTAGATAGTGCGGGAGACCCGGTGGGGTGAACACATACATATAGTGGAGGGCGGCTGGGGCTCCCGAGCATCAGTACCATTCACAAGGGCCGGTCTGGAACCTTTACCTATTTCCGGATAGCTAGAGACACATTGGACCGAAATGTAGAGTGTGCAAGAGAGATGACAACCAGGAGACGGGAGGGGGTTGGGTGGGTAATGGAGGGTAGTTGGGGTTTAGCATTTTATGTAAGTCAAGATTTTGATGTTTCAAGATCACTACTGAGACAAATCCGAGCTTGGATGAGAAAAATGATTCATGCTGATAAAGATATGTTATGTAACGTTACTGCTAATGAAAAACGAAATGACTGATATGTAAAATGATGTGACAATGTACAGTAATGTATACCACCCTGCGACAGTCAAGAATAAAGAGTTTAAAAAAAAAAAAAAACAATTGCAGCAGCCGGGCTTAGCAGTGGGAAAACTCAGAACATTAAATCTGTGCCTATAGGGCCACCATAAGAGGCAAGCAGCACAACCATAATAGCAACATGGCAAGAGAAAATATCATAATATCTCCGACTTATATGGATAAGCACCTCATGGCCTGCCCGAAGACTATGAACTGGTGCCAAGTGCGCATATGCTAGAAAGTTGTCCAGATTTCCCGAGCTCAATCAGAGGCACCACAAACTCATTGATCTTTTAACGAGTTTTAGGGACATGTTTGTGCAATATATTCTAATCTACCGTTCGACGGTAAAGAACTCAGGGGCTCATCATAACGGTGCTGGGACCGCCCGCCAGACATACGGCAGTCTCACCAGTGCAATTAGGATGCGCCCGCCATACTGGCAGGCACACCCACTGAAACAAAAAACAATGCTGCATGGTCTTCCTTTGACACCTACTTAGAAGAAACAATTGACAAACTGCTCGGCACCTTGAAACCCTCTAATCACCTCACAGACCCTCTTCCTACTAACACTGTAAAATACTTCATCCCATTGCTCCTCCCACTCTGGACCAAAATTATTAACAGTTCACTTCAACAAGGACTCATCCCGACTCCCTCAAAGTTGGACAAGTCACACCTATACTCAAGAAACCAACAGCTGACCCTACTGACCTAAACAATTACCGTCCTATTACCAATATTCCCACCCTTGCCAAACTGTTGGAAAAATGCGTACAACTCCAATTGACAAAACACATTGATCAGTTTGACCTCCTTAACCCTCATCAATCAGGCTTCCGAGCAGGGCACAGTACTGAAACTGCTATGACACACATAATTGATGACGCCCTCCAAATCCTAGATCAAAACGATACCTGCCTCCTCATCCTTCTTGATCTCTCCTCAGCATTTGATACCGTCAAACACGAGAACTTACTCGAGCTGTTAAACACCAGAATGGGTCTATCTGGGACTGTTCTCAAGTGGTTCACTTCCTTTCTGCATAACCGGTCTCAGAAATTCAAGAGCAACAACTTGATGTCCCCACCAGTGCCTGTAACATTAGGCGTCCCACAAGGATCTTCCCTATCCCCAACATTGTTCAACCTAGTCATGGAACCTCTCACCACCTTGTTACAAGCATCTAATGTACACTTTCACATGTACGCCGACGACACCCAACTATATCTCAAATTACAATCCCCCAAAGACATCAAACTTCTGAACTCAACGCTCAGAAACACCCAATCATGGCTTGCCGATCTTCACCTCAAACTCAATGCTCTGAAAACTGAGTTCCTTCTGATCTCACCTCCCGCGAAAATCTCCACTACTCAAACTTGGCTTAAGCACCTAACTGCACTCAATGTCTAACCTACCATCGTGGACTCATCGAAATCTTTAGGCATAACACTTGACGCCAATCTCAACATGCAGCAGCATATCAGCAAGGCAACTAAGGGAGCTAATTTCCAAATCAATACCTTGAGGAAACTTAAACCCTTCCTCCCAGCCAAGGACTTCCAAACTGCAGTACAAGCCCTAGTCATTCCTCGCATAGACTACGGTAGCGTCGCCCTCTGCGGACTCCCCCTATCTACAACTGCACCCCTAAGAGCCTCTTTGAACGCTGCAGCGAGACTCATCACTGGATCAAAAAAACACTCGCATATTTCCCCTGACTTAAAATCCCTGAACTGGCTGCCTTTTGAAGCCAGAATACATCTGAAAATTGCCTGCATGACACACAGGGCTGTACACCACAACTCACCCGGCTACCTCACTCAGAAGCTGACAATATCTGGTGGCTCAAGAACCACTAGAAGCACAAAAAATCTTCTTCTGAAACCTCGAAGATTCCGGAAGGAAAAAACATATAAACGCTCCTTTTCAGGAATGGCACCCAGAATCTGGAATTTACTCCCTCCAGAAACCAGGCTTATCTCCTCCACTGCATTTTTTAAGAAAGAAGTAAAAGCTATCCTCATGGCTAAATTTTCCTGAACTTTTACTTTGATCTATTTGAGACTCTGCACCTATTTGTACTATTTGTTTATCTGATTGTCTATTTGTATTATTGGTTTATCTGATTGACTATGCTCCCTCATGTACCTACCCTATTTTGCTACTCATTAATTACCTACAACTATTCTGTGCTCAAAAGTCTGTTAATCACTCTCTTGTTTTCTTACCCCTTGTTTTTGTAAAGCGCTCTGATATCTGCAAAGATCTTGTTCGCGCTATATAAAACTTTCAAAATAAATAAATACGGGGAGGAGCTACGCTACGAATCAAGATGGCCGCATAAGCTCCCGGCTCCGTCGACCTCCGCCAACAGCTCGATTATCCTGTCTTTCATCCTGTCTGCACACCTGATTTTCTTGTCTATGAAGGTCTACTGCTTCCAGAGGTGCAATCCCGAGATTTCTACCTTATCGGCTGACGAAGATACGCCGTGTTTCTATTCTCGGCCTAACATCGTGTTGAAGCCGGGGCCTCGATTTCTGGACTACCCGAGTCGGAGTTGAACAACATCGGCCGTGAGACCTGGACTGAGCCCGGTCTCCCGAAGAGTGCCTGAATTGTTGATTTTTCTGACGATCCTTTGAACGATCCACACCCGGGACACGCCAGCGTGCCACGCCGGCTGCTGTGGTGGAGGCCCGGCGCCCGGAGCCCTTTCTGCCCCGTGGGGGTCGACGGGCTGGGTCCTCCCTGACGGCCAAGGTGTGTTCTATAAGACGAGGAGCGCCCATTATTTGTGATCAGATTTACGTGGCCTGTGACTCCGGAGCAGCCGGCCTCCGGGGTCCGAACCCGGCTCTGTCGCCTACTGAGAGGAGATGGAGCGGACGGAGGGCACGCCATCACTACGGGCCGTTGTGGCCGCCATTGGGGCGCTCCATTCGCACACAGTCGCTGTGTTCCGGACACTGATGGTGAAAGTGGACGGTATCCTGGCACCTGAGGACGACACCTCGTTTGGTCTCCAGCTGGAGATGGTACCAGCGATGCATGGCATCTCAGAGGTCGGGGTCCCTGTGCATCGCCCGGACTTTATGATTCTTGACGGTCCCCTATTGCCGGCTAGCCAGCCCGTGCTTCTCACTAGTGTCTTTTGCCTGACCCTGCTGCCACCCATCACTTCTATGGACAAACTTCCATGTGGCCACGAGTTACTTGCTGATGGTTTCGGATGCTCGCTGTTCTTGGACATCTTTCCTAGTTCGAGCCATGTACTTTTATCCTGTTTTTGATCCTCTTATGCTGCAAAGAACTTTTGTGGACGCTCTGCCTTTTCCATCAAAATGGCGGCTCGAGTGGCAAGGACTCTTAGGACGGACCGTACTGGCCAGGGCTGAACTTTATCGCTGGGTTCTGATATAATAGCTTTTCTTAATGCCGGGGTTGTGCCTATATTGTGATGGGAATTGGGTGGCTGTTATTTATCCTACCGTGACTGGTTTGTATAATTGCTGAATATTGGTTTTATTGTGTCTCCGGGTGGTTGCTGTTGGCGGTGGGCATGGGAGTCCGGGAGTGTGTCTGCTTTCTCCTCCTCCGCTTTCTCTTTTCTTTCCCTCTCCTTTGGGGCAGTTCCTGGGCGACAGGCACGCTGTTAGTGGGGTAGGCCGTAGCCATTACAGTGGTGTAGGGTGGCGGGTGTGGGGGGGGTTTGTTATTTTAGTTTGTTTTGTTCTATGGTCCCTTTCTTCTTTTTCCGTCTGTTTCTGGGAGGGTTCTTTACCTCTTTAGTAGGGTTGGCTGTCTTTCTTTTCCTTTTTCCTTTCTTATAAGGCTTCTACACTCACCTATGCCTTTAGGTTACTGGGGGGCGAGTTTTCAGAATGGTGCTCTGCTTTATTGTTTGCTGTCGTATTGTTTTTGCTCTAGGTCCGCCTCGGCGACTGTATTGTTTTGACAACTGTGTGGTTCATCAACTGATTCTGTTTGCTCTGCGGGGTACGTCCCCCCCTTACCTCTTCTTATTTTATTATGTGGTGTGACGCCATTGCTCCTGCAGCCGTTCCTACTCTACATAACTTTAAAAAACAAAAACCTCATATATCCTTATGTTTTGCAGTGCGCACTCACACATGACGTATCTATGATATTGCTTTTTTCGGTCGTGTTCTTGTTTCTACATCCTGATTCATTTGATACGCTTGCGGCCGGCCCCTGTGGTTGTGGGCCTGCGCATGTAATACTTTGCAAGTTTCAATAAAGGTTTTAAAAAAAAAAAAAATCCTGGCCTTTCAACATTGCGGATGGTGCTGCTGGCCTCAGCACCGTCCTCAATGTCAAAAGACCATGCACAGCATTTCCATGCACCACGTGGCAGGCACCACGCGGTGCCTGCCACTTGGTGCATTGAACTGCAGAGGGGTACCATGGGTACCCCCCCAGACCACCCCCCCCCCTTCACACACAGAGGAGGCACACAACGGGACCCCAAAACCAGTCTCTGCCTGTCTTTTTGCGGCGGGATATCTGCCGCAAAAAGACAGGTAGATGGGCATACCGTAATCACTACGGCGTTGCCTGCACGGCACCACAGCAATGTTGCACTGGTTCCGGGTTCTGTAAAGCGGGTGGAAAAGGACCACCTTCCGGAACCAAGGCAGACAGAGTTTCAGTCTGCCGCGAAACCATTGTGATTCCCACCGCCATCCTAATTTGGCAGTGGGACTTTTCAGTATGATGGTGGAAGGACGCCACCCCCAACCCAGCGGTCCTTCCGCCATCATAATGAGACCCTCAGACATTTAATGGCTTTTAAGGAAATGTTAGTGCAATATAAAATGCACCCCTTGCTTGCAGGCAAAGAATGGACTCGCCCCCAAAAAAGGAGCAGTAGCATGATTGGAGTGTTTTAAGTAACCAGGGGACTGGAGAGTTCAAGAGAGGGGGTTGGTAGGTGGAGGGGATGCAGATTACAAGCTCTTTTTACTGTAAAGATTTTAAATAATGGAACGGTTAATACATATACTTACTTACTTATGGAATGCATTATGAACTAAAATAAGTAAATGTAAACAGATACTGCTTTGGTGACATTAGTTACCTTTTAGTTTTATACATCATTCCATCATTATTGAGATATTGTTCTGTGTTTTATCCTATAAAGTTGTGGCATGAATATAGGACCTTATAAAGGTCCTATATTCATGCCTGTTTCAGAGTCTGTTTTAGAGACCCCCCGCTGCTGGGTCCGAGACATTGACAGGACCCGCCCCTCTTAAAACCATGGGGTAAATGGTCCGCAACATGACTTATGGATAAAGTATTCAATTCCTGCCGCGGGTAGCAGTTCAGCATCTATGTGTGCACAAATGTAGAAACTGAGGTAGGAAAAAAGCACTTGCCATCCCAGCGACTAACGGTAGTACCAGCTCTAAGTTGAGTGCCTGTTCCATCAGTTCTTCTATGCTTCTATCGAACATGCCTGTCATGGGTCTCTCGGTCCCCCGCTCTGACTGAGTATATAAACCTTTTGGACTACCCCCTTCCAATAGCAGAGCTATGCTCCTATCAGGACTTCAATATACTCCATATTGACAGTATACAGGGGCAGCTAAAACGCTTTGACTATCCCCCAGGAAGCATTTCAACTATCCTCCTGGTACCAAAGGAGAGATAGGATAGGTTGAATCAGTACAGGTTATACCACAGCTGCTGAAATGTTAGGCTGCCTTAGGTTAGCTAGAACCTGTCCTCTCATGTGACCCTACACAACCCTGGCTTCTCATGGATGTACAGCATTAGACACCTCACATGCGGAAAACCATTTCCTTACCTTACGACAGTGAATCCGGCCGCAGACTGCACAGCACATGTATTTCTGCCTAGCAGTTATGTGTCAAGAGCACGTCATGCTGATATTTTCTCAGTGTCCAAGTTGAGGTGTGACACTGTGTTGTTAGGCTGTGCTCATGTAATTATGACATGCTGACATTCCACTGGTTTCTGTAGGAACTCAACCTGTGGGGTAGTTGCAGGCTGCAGTGGAGATGCAACTTTTACCCAGCTCTACCTAGATGGGTAGTAACTACTACCTAGCTCAGACTAAAGCTTTGGGTTACACACATTGCATGCCTTCCAGTATATTTGTCTTCACTACGGCCACTCTCAAGGGTTCTTGGCTTGGGATACTGGGCTCTTAACTGTTCTCTCTCTGTGCAGAGAACAAACAATGTGGTTGAAATGTGTTGTACATGCTGCTCAGCCAGTGTGAGTGTGGTTTGGAATGTTGGTGTGAATGATGCTGTGGAATGTTGGGTGAGTGAGTTTGTCAGTTGGGAGAATGGGCTGAGCAGCAGAAGGCTGCTCCTGGTGGGGCTCACTGCATCGTTATCTTGAACTTACTATCTTAATAAATACCATCCTACGTTTACCAAGGATCAGGACTGCATCTTCATTACAACATTTTGGCGACTTTTACGGGATAGGACCTATGCATGCAACTTGAAGGGACTGTCACGGGCTGAGCAGCAGGTACAACAAAATGCTCACGTTACTGCTTCTAAACCGTGGTCGTCACCTGGGTTTAGGATTATCCTTTATATGAAGCCTGGCTTGCGACAGCTTTAGCTATTTTGCTGACCTGATCTGACCAAAAGAGAGATCTCTCAGCCACTGGATGGTGTGTTATCCCATACTGACGATTAATTCATAATTAATCAGACATTCTTTGATATATACTGTCATGTGTGACACATGGCGTTTGGCCATAGGACAGGCATAACTGCAATTTCTGTGGCGCAACAGTTATTGAGTCCCCATAGCGAAGGTTATTCAATGTGTTTCTCTTTTGACACCCCATACTGCTGACATCAGATTTAAGTGATAAATGGAGTCAGAAGCCGGGTGGACCTGTGATGCTGAAGCCCGCCGCGTTGGCCCTTCTTAAAGTATGATTTTACACACCATTACTCTAGCTCCATGAAGCAGAGCATAGTGTGAAGTTAGATATGAAACAAAGGCACACACTGCACGAGACTACATATTGCAAATATCAACATTCAGATCAAAATGAAATAAAAGTGGCAATCAGTTTTTAGGGACCAGTGGTAGTGCGCAGTGGTGCAGCAGCTGGATCATTGAAGAGCTGGAGAAGAGGGGATAGCCCAGGACCACTGGCATATTTCTGCAGAACTTTTGCGTGAGATACAGGCACATTTCCATGTCTTCTGGGTGGGTATTCCAGTGGGTCAGCTCTGGAAGAGATCTCTCTTTCTCTCTTGCCTGGGTGTTGGCAACAGATACCTGTGGGCACAGTGCCTGCTTCTCTGTACCGAGAGAGAGTTAAACCTTTCCTGTTGAACATGTAACACTCTTCTTCTTGCCGGGTTTGCTCTCACTATCACTTGCCCCTGATGTCGACACCCCGCTCCACACTGTATTCAGAAGTACTAAATGGCCACACAAGTGTGTGGCAATGATGCTACAATGTGCAAGGCTCAAGAACCTTTCTTTAAACATCACAGACTAGATGCCCACATTCATCAGCTAGTGGTTAGTTCTATTAGGGTTATTAGCGGAAGAAGGTGATACGTGAAGTTAAGATAATGCCACCTGGGAGTATCTGTTTAATGAGAAGAAAAGAGGATCAAGAACCACGTCTTTAGGGATGCGCGGGGAAAAAAGGCTGGTATGAGGGTTCACCCCATTTTAAACAGTAAAAAAACGTATGTACCAGCAATTTTCCATGCCAAAGTGCACTGATGTAAAACAATGCATTGTAAAGTTCAACGCATTGTCTTATGTGTGTTGTAAGGTAAGTTAAGGGAAAGGTATGCATGGTAACATCTGAAATTTGTATTTGTCACACCCTGATTTAAGGAATTTGAAGAACATCTTCAAGTGTCTTAAAGAAGAAGCAAAAGAAGCGAGGTGCCGGTGAGAAGGACACACTTGAAGAGTTGGCATAATTTTTTACAACAAAGATACTAGACATGGCAATGGGTTAGTTAAACAACTACAAGAAATTCCTAAAGGGAGGTGGAATAGACCGAGAAGTGAGTAGGTATGGTGGGGTCACAAATCAGTGGGCATAGGGAAAGCCATGAAGGTGAAGATGGACGGTCGGATTATTGTCTATTGTAACTGAAATGAAAGCTGAGATGTCTTCACGTGTGAGTACTGATTGGCTAAGGAGTTTGAGTAGATGGTAGATTTGGGGGTAGGAGATTAAACTGTGAGGATAAGAGGATTTTGTCCGGTTTAAGTATTCAAGACAGGGTGGAGTGACAGAGACTGCAGCCAGTGAGCATTTCCACAAAGTCTTCCTTTTTAAGCAGAATAACCGTGCTGGTTCTCACCTTGCAGATGGTGGTGACCTAAAATTAACAGAGTATTTGAAGAAGGAAGTTGTGTAAAGTGATAGGAGCCAACACCAGCAGATCATACAGCATTCTGAAACATTTCGAATCATTTAACAATGGGTAAAACTAAGAAAACGGGGGAGCAGAGAAGCCCTAAAAATGTTCTCCTTGTAGGGAAAAGGCACAATTGTCATAGTTGTATTTAGAGATAGGGCTGGTAGAAATTGATGATCACTTAAAATAGAAAATGGCCCGTGGGGAAGGGGTTAGTCTTCAGGCTAGAGAATGGAATGGAGATGCTGAGGATAATGAGAATGCAGAACATTGGTCAGAGTAGGATTAAACCTCCCTTCGCACCAGGAAATCAGCAATAGTGAATATGCACTTTAGTAAGAAACTATTAACATGAAATAACCGTGGCATAAATTCAAAATAAGAGGGAAAGCCATAATGTATGCAGATCTACAAAGAGAAGCATTAATAACCCAGTCACTTCGGTACTATACTGTATATCATAAAAAAATAAACATGAACAAGCTCCTGGATGGGCGCTGTTACTGCATATTACATGTGCGCCTAGCATATGGCCACGTCTCGGGTAGCTCTCCGTGCCCCTGGTTTCTAAGAGCACTGCCTGCGCCTTGTGAATTATTGAGCAATGCATTAACCAGCAGGTACCCAGATGTCAGTCCCACAAAATGCATGTGCATGTTCCCTGCAATCCTCTCCCTTCCCAATACCAATTTCCCTAGAATTACAATAAATCGAAAGGTTCACCCACAGGTCAATAGTCACTGTTATAAATAAAAAAAACTGCGAATTGAAGCCGCTTCGTGCAGCTGTGTTTGAATATGTGGGTGGTAATTGCAAATACATTGTACAAACAAAAGAGCTTAATCTCTGAAAAGACACAGTATGGATTAAACATGGCTGGCAGCCAATCGTAGTACAGGTTTTTGAAAGAACCTGTTTCCAGGAGAATGCCTTTTTAATGTAAATGTGCCTTATTGATTGGAGGGCCATTAGCAGGCGAGTTTCCACCCCTCATCTCTAATGACCTTCACCTGACGTTTGTGGTTGATTAGAAGCATAGCAACCCGTGGGCTATGGTTTGACTGACAGGAGTTGGGTGTAGCAGGCGCAAGTGATGGAAAGTAGTAGCTATCGACTAGTCTTATTCCTTATAGGTAGACGAGGTACAACCGGTAATCATATACTCAGGTCCAAAAATGTTATA
The DNA here is from genome assembly GCF_964261635.1 of Lissotriton helveticus. Classification (NCBI taxonomy): domain Eukaryota; kingdom Metazoa; phylum Chordata; class Amphibia; order Caudata; family Salamandridae; genus Lissotriton; species Lissotriton helveticus. Next base: position 1,567,197,654 of record NC_136063.1, on the reverse strand, counting down.
CAAGGCATTTGGTCAAATGATAAACTAAAAAAGCCGAAGAACGTATGAATTATGGATGTTACCAGAACCTCGAGATGGCAGTGCGGAAAATTTAATAAGGTTAGTTGTTGAATTTTTGTGTTATTTGATGCGTTTTTTTTTGTTTATTACCGTTTTTAATGTTTGAAAAATCCATTATTGGCCTGGGTATCAGGTGTTTTTCCCTTAGCAACAGGAACAGTGCAGCAAAACACCCTGGATCTATTTGCCCATTAATTTTACCTAACATTTTTAGAATCCGTATTAAATGCAAACCAATAAATAAAATTAAATAAATAGATAAAATGCCTTCAACAGTGATGATGTGTGGATTGGGTGGAATACTAAAGAACCACCACTGAGGACTGCACGGACACTGGGACCGAGGTACTGAATTACACCTCGCCCTTGGGTGCTCTGTTTCACTTAGAGCGCTTCACTGACAGTGAGAGTCACCAGGATTCCGGGCAAAGACACTTCCCTGAATGTTACAGTATACACCCGCGTAAACTGACGTTTGGACTAAACAGAAACGAAACCGGAAATAAACCACTTACTGGTCTAAGCCATTGGAAAGGGCTAGTGCCGACGCTTTAACCTCTGGCACTTTTTGTTTTTTAACAGACGAAGCGTTAGGACACATCGACCTAATAGTTTTCAAAGATTGAATCGGTGCCAAGCATGAGCGACCTGGCTCTGATGAACCCTGCCCACTTCCACAATTCACAAATTCAAATTGTGGGAGTATCTTCAGCTTGAAATGAAGTGTTGGCGCGTGAAAACACGACCCTGCGCACTGCACGCACGCCCTAACTGTAAACCTTAAAACAAAGTGGGGCCTGTGAAACCGAGGTTTAAAGAGATCAGAACCCAAGAACCCAGCAATAGCTACATACATAATGTGGGAGCCATGCCCATCTCAGAGGCCACCCACAGGTTATAGCTGCAGGGTGAAGAATGTATATTTAAAATGGATTGCAGTCCAAAATAAAAAGGAGTGAACAACCTTCCTGATCTTAAGGAAGAAAACGGATGTGCCCCCTACAGCCAGTGCAAAAAGGCACGTAAAACGTCGACAGCCAAACGCTCCAGGTGCATTATGGGTGCAGAAGCATATTGATTTATTTCGAGAGTTTGTAAAACGCTAGCAATGTCGCCCGAGGTCGCTGTGGAGCTCTGGTAGCATCATACTAAGACCAGGACCGTAAAGTTAAAAGGAACTCTGTAGGGAAGTTGAGTACTGCTGGGTGTGTGGTGCCCCATCCTCTGTTCTTCAGTTTAATTCAGTGGAAAGTCTATATGCAAAGTTTAGATTTCAGAGGATTTTGAGAGCGTGGGAGGCTAGATTCACCCATGAGAAGGGGAATCAGGGGGTCGCAGAGTTTGTTCGGGTTCCCAGGCATCTTCTACCATGTACAAGGCTCTGATGGAGCTGAGTGACAGCATCTGAACACAGGTCCCTAGCTGTGATAACATAATGCTGTTTACAAGACAAACAAACACGTTTGACCTTATTATGGGCACCACTTTGGATTGAAGGTTTGTGCCCCTCACACATTAATTGCAACCTTTGGTCCCAGGGGTCATGAAGACAGTAGCAGGGGACAGACAATAAACAGACATCCAAGGGCAACGTTTGCTGTAGTTTTCACTACTTGGCCTCCCCCCCTAATATATGAGCAGCAAACAGGAGAATATTGCAGGTGGACAAGAGGTCAACCGTGTGTAGTCATGGGTGGTGCAAGGATGCACAAAGTCACCTCCACTAACCCTAGTGGTTCATATAATCAATGTAGAGGGTTGCCAGGCAATACACAGGCGCACCTGCTGTGCATGACAACTACTGGAAGAGGAGTAAACAATAACTATTGAGTGACACAAAATAGGTCCATGTTTCTGAATCAACCCTACTCATCTTTTACAAATATTTTCCCATTTGTGTCACTGATGTCATGTTATGTTACAAAACTTTTATAAGACTGAACTGTCACCCGCTGTCTCTTGATACCAGAAAGGAAGCATGGGTCAACAGAGTTAGAAATGGAAAGAAACTAAAAAGATGGATTTTAAATTTCTCCCTGAAAACCTGAGGAGAGCTTTTTTGTCCCATTCTCAAGAGGAAGAGTATTGCACTGGGAAGGGCAAGATAAACGAAAGCCTTCATGCAGATCTACTATTAAAAATGTGATTTCTAGCTGTAAAGAAAAAAGAATAGGTTTCAAACTCAAAACCTGACACTGCACAGGATTGGAAGGGAGAATCTAAACAGGGGCTAGAGATCAAACCTGCTGGACACCTCGGCACACAGGTAAGGTTTACGGTGAGATTTTTTTAAAAAACACTGCAATACAGAGCACACTGTTGGAACACACCCCTATACATTACATCATAGAACACGAAGAAACCTTCCCATGTGCTTTCTGGGCGTAGGCACGAGGAAATGGGCCAAGGAAAAATGCTTGATGCACCTTGTTCACCCACAGCATTACTCTGCCAACATCAAATCCTAAGTACAAAATCCATAGCTTTTAGCTTTGCATCTACGTGTGCATGGCCCCTATCGAAATAGGTGCACTTGCGCTCTGATGAGGGTAGCTCGGTAACCTAAAGACATCCTACAAGTTGTCTGAGCAACCAGCAGGTCCCAGGCTGAGATCCAGACCTGGCGGCCTAAGGCCCTCATGTTCAGGGCCGTTTCTGCCATTAGGCAAGACTAGGCCGCCGCCTAGGGCGGCAAAAGGGGGAGGGCGGCAAAAAAAGCAGGCAGCAGCACCTGTAAGTGGAGTGCAAACTCACCTGCTAGTACATGCTGCCTAGCTAGTGTGTGTGGAGCGGGCCGGCGGTACACACTACCAGTGTATGTGTGGGTCCCCAGGGCCGTCAATCTTGTAGCACGGGATAGCGCTACCAATGACGGCCCTGGGCATCATTTCTGGCCAATCCCCGAGCGGTGCCTCAGCAGCCAGTGACAGTCACGCGCACCACCCTCTCCCTCTCGGCGCGCAGGGGACGTACTGTGTGTGTCGGCTGGTGCAGCTCTGGTGCCTTAGATGATGGTGAATTGATTACTGGCTGCAGTACTGCAAGTGCCACACAGACCTGTCCCAGCCGTCTTTTACTCCAAGTCCTCGGCTCCCGTAATGAGACCCCAGATCAGAGTCTCACTAGTGCTGTGGCGTGTCATCGTCTTAGACCAGCACGAGCCTGCAAACAGCACATCCGGGGTCTGTTCCGCATCCCACATAGAGGAGCTCGTGGACTCGTGTCGGGGACGTGACTTTCACCCGAGCACAGGTGAGTCACCGCAGTCAGTGAGCGAAGCTATGTTACAACGTGCAGGCCTGTGAACGTGTAAAATACTTCAGCTGTAATGTTGTAAAAGAGGCCTGTGAGTCTCCGAGCTCATCCTCACGGCCCCAGAGACGGGCGCACAACAGAGGGGCAAACTTGTCAGCCCTCACTTCCGAGAGAAATCTACTTTTGTTTTTAATGACCATGCCTTCTTCTTCCGTGGGTCATAAATCATTTGCACTTCACATGAGCCTCAAAGAACCCGAACTATCAATTTGTGGGTGAAACTGGCCTCAGCTCCAAACTTTATTTTATTAAAGATAGTCCATGAGGGTGGCTTTAGGCAGACTGGCGTTATTCATAGATCAATAATTGTCACATGTGTTGCTTTGAGTAGGTCACTCAGCTAACTTCTGGAGACTTGTGAAGGTCAATAATTGTTTTAAGAGAATTACCCTAGAGGCATGACGACAGCAAATTATCTCGGCACTGTGATGATGTATTTTACCAGGCAATGTTGAGAAACTGAAGAATGTTCTGATTTAAAGGCGTCTGAATAACTTGGGACCATTCAATTTTCTACTCTTTCATTCACTATATTGCGATGGCAAAAACCATGAGCTACATTTAAAAAATACAAATGAAAAAAAAAACGTAATAAAGAAAATCATTGAAAGCTGCTGCAAACCTGCAAGAGCTGGGTGTCCTTAATGAGCAATGGCATAACGAAAAATAATGGGCCCCCTGCAGAAAGTGAAAAGGGGCCCTTGAGTCTCCCATATCGCACAGCTATTCATTGGCCTTGGCCCTTGGACTTAATGGGGGCCCTTGAAGGGTTGGGATCCCCCTTTCGCCGCAGGGGTTGCAGGGGCTTGCGTAACGCCACTGTTATTGAGTATTAACTTATCTGAATTATGTTCCTGTTTTTGTTCCGCATTTCATATTTTAAAAATGCTCTTTTTTCAGCACCACTTCTTGCTTATTGGCATAGGAAATCATTCTATAAAGAATTTAGGAATATGTTGTTACATTTTCTTTGTAGAACCCTCAATCACCACAATTGCCATCTACAGGATGTAGTAACCATACAAACTAACTCGGAGTTCCAAGGGGTAGCATACCGCAAGACGAATATGGATGTTGGCGCGGGATTGTTTGTTGCAGCAGGCTCTGCCCAAAGATCATAAAATGGAGGCAGCGGCCCCATGTCCAGGCCTCTAGCCGGTGAGGTGATGGTATCCCACTGTGCATGTGGGCGAGGCTGGAGGACATGGGAGAGGGGGGTCAAGGAGGCGGCGGAGAGTGTGCCTTAAAGAAGAGTCCTTTCCTTGAGCTGCGTGCAGTCCAGCAGTGCGTGGAACTGGGCCTGGTGTTGAGAGATATAGCATTTCACCACAGCCAGCCCTCGTACCTTGGGCTCTTCCCTTTCCCCAAGCAGGGAAAGTATAAGTCTGCACTGTCCAGGCATGTTGATCAGAGATGTATAAAGGTGGGTGATTTGCAGTGGCGTTGCTAGAGGGTGACCAAATGTGCCTGCGCCCTAGCTGTCTTTGTCCTGGCCAACCTTGGTAATGTACCCCCATAGCTGTTAAATGTGCTATGAGGCAAAAACTACACGCACATTTATTTGTCCATCTACCCTTCACTGCAAAGTAGTGTTTGAGGCAATGCACAAGCCTACGTACATAGCAAACAATATGTACACATCCATAAAAGGGAGGGGTGGCATTTTTTATTAATCGCCTAGGGTGGCAAAACACCTAGAAACAGCCCTGCTCATGTTGATCACGGCATGCATTGGATGTGACGGCCTACGGAAAGATTCGGTATTCTTGCCACTTTGGCTCAGGATTGTTGCAACGAATTTTAATGTGTTTTCGCTTGACACAATGAGCATGAACGAATGTGAATGAAGCCACATGTGATAATCTTACTTTGATATTAAAATATATGTTTATATCATTAAAAAAAACTCATCATCAACATTTTCCTGGAGGGCCCAAAAAAGCTGACATTTCTGCCGTGTAAGGCACATGTTCTCCTGCCTTTCAAGAGATCTGGTGATAAACCGTTCCTAATGTTTTCAAGACACTCCAATATGTTTTTGGATTCAGTCGATGCAAGTTCAAAACAGAACCATCGGCATATCAAAGAAACTTATGGTGTAGATATGCACCTGTACTGCCAACCCCATGGGCTTCTCTGCACCTGGTGGGCACCACTCTCCCGACCTTATAGGATATCGGGAGAAGAATGCAGCTGCAGCCGCCATATTGGGGGAATGAGCTGTCCAGTGTACATATAGTCTCTGATAATGCAGGCATGCACTCGAACACACTTCCTATCACGTTCAACCAATTTACAACTGCAGTCATGCCAGATAAATATTTGCGTTAAGCATACATCACTTAAATATCGTATGTGCAGTTGATGTATAGCCGGGTGTGCATATACCCCTATAATCGACGTTATGCTCGTTCTCTCCCCATGGAATTACGCGTCGCGCGCACTGTCAGATGCCTCCCATCCTCTACTGCCAGGGGCTCATTTCCATTTAACCTTGAAGTAAAAAGGTCATATCCGCCACCACCGCTCAACAAGATACACACTGACACACACGGTGCAGTCACCTCACACACAGTCCAACGCCACACATGAAGAAACACACAGGTACAGACAGCCCTCACATACTTATATAAACATTGACACACAGGCACACGCCCCATGCAAGCTGAGGCATAAAAGTCTAATTTCTGGAGGGCAAGAAGTGGTTTCATTAAACAACCCACATAAAAAAAGCAATGATTAATTTACAGGAAACACCCCCTTCTGGCTTCCGCTTCTGTTTCCAGAAACGCCCAGCCTGTACACACCTCCTGCCCGGCTGCTTATTACCGTAAAGGTACTTCCTCGTCGGTCATCAGCGTGTAATAGAAGCACTGAGGACCCCTTGAAGGGGGGTGAGGGTGGGCTTCATTTAAGGTGCTGTCCTCCTGTCTGTCCCACGGTAGCTGTATCTAAACCAACCACAGCAGGCAGACAGGCAGGGAAGACAGAAAGGGCGCAACTAGCCTCACAGTGTGAAAGTGACGACCGACCAGGCGCCCTGGCGCGGTGACAAGGCACACAGCATAGGGCGGGGGGAGCCGCGAGTGGCGCGGCCGAGACCCAGGCGCTTACCCGCTAGTGCTGCGAAGGCTTGGGACGGATGCTTCTCTGCGGGAGATGTGTGGAGCAGCGATGAGACGTCAGGATGCCGCGTGCAGCCTCCCTCCTCCTCTTATCTAGCGCTGCATCCCAGGAGCGCTCCGGATGCGGCCCGCCCCCTCTACCTATGCAAGCAGTGCACGCCGGCAGACACTCCCCCGCCCACGCTCGGCCGGCTCCTGCACCGGGGGCGCTGGCAGTCACATGGCCTGTCACCGCGGACCGCTCAAGCTAGCAGCAGCCTAGCAGGCAGCCACAGGCATCTCAGCTCCGGCGAGTCCTTTTTAGGAAGCTCTGCAGTGCGTCATCACAGGCCTGCACCAGCGCACGGAGGAGGTGACAGTGATGGGGTTAGAGAGCGCACGTCCTCCCCTTGCATTGAAAGGCTGGGAGTTTCTCCGACCGCAGGAGGAACGAACCGTTCGAATATTTAGCTGCAGATTTTTACTCAGAGAATCTATTGTAAACCTTAAAAATCATCAAGTATATTCGTGAGCTGTTAAATGCGAACATAGCATGCATAATATTTACATGTTCACTTTTACTGGGCAAAATACAACATGCACTTTGGGGGGAAATATGGAAGCGTGTGAGTCCACGTGTTAGAGTGGTCGTTATTATCAACGGACGTAATTTAGTGCTCGCACTTTTGCAATGGCCGTGGCCCTACCCTCAAACCAGCGTTTACCCACCAAAAGCCACAACACAGTTTGTCGTGGTTTAGGTCGTATCAACTTTACTACATGGATGCCCAGCAAGTGATACAGGTGTAGGTATTTCAGAAGAGAATGCACATCATCAAACAGATGTTGCAACACACCAAACATTCTGAAGGAAATTGCAAATATGTTAAATTCCCTATGTACATCCCTTTACAATGGCAGGCCGGACGGTGAGTCCCAGCAGGTATGGAATAAAAGATGCACGCATGAAAGCATCCATAAACACTTGGGGCCATATGCATGAAAATATTTTTCCATAGACACAGAATGGGCAAAACCCTGTGATGCATCTGGCCCTTGATAGCTTCATGTTTCCTCAGAGACTGCTTCCAGCCAAGTCCTGCCTTGGCTCCTTGTGCTATCTTAGCTGATGCCCCCAAACTGCTAGGATACCTGAGGTAGAGCTGGAAGTGTGGGACCACAGGCCGTCAGGTCAGCCCCCCTTCCAATCCGCCTCATCCATAGATAACCCTCAATCAATCAATCAATCAATCAATCATAGTACTTGTAGTGCGCGCTACATACCCGTGAGGGTCTCAAGACGCTCAGGGAAGGGGGGTGCTGCAACTGCTTGAAGAGCCAGGTCTTGAGGAGTCTTCTGAAGGCGAATAGGTCTTGAGTCTGCCGTATGTGGGTAGGGAGGGTGTTCCAGGTCTTGGCGGCGAGGTAGTAGAAGGATCTGCCGCCGGAGGTCGTTCGTTGGATGCGGGGGACAGTGGCGAGGGCGAGATTGACGGAGCGGAGCTGGTGGGTGGGGGTGTATAAGCTGAGTCTGCTGTTCAGGTAGGCTGGTCCGCGTTGTGGAGAGCTTTGTGTGCTTGGGTGAGGAGCTTGAAGGTGATCCTCTTGTCGATGGAGAGCCAGTGTAGGTCTCTCAGGTGGGGGGTGATATGGCTGCGGCGAGGGACGTTGGCGATCAGTCGGGCGGAGGCGTTTTGGATGCGTTGACCTGTCTAGCCATGGAGAGGGAGGAGTCGAGGATGAATCCTAGGTTGCGTGCATGGTCGGTGGGTGTTGGTGCTGCTCCCAGTGTAATCGGCCACCAGGAGTCGTCCCAGGCTGAGGGGGTAGGTCCGAGGATGAGTACCTCCGTCTTGTCCGAGTTCAGCTTCAGACGGCTGTTCCTCATCCAGTCGGTGATGGCCTTCATTCCCTCGTGGAGGTTGATTTTAGCGGTGTGTGGGTCCTTGGTGAGGGAGAGGATGAGATGGGTGTCGTCGGCGTAAGAGATGATGTTGAGGTCATGATGGCGGGCCACTTGTGCGAGGGGGGCGATGTAGATGTTGAACAGTGTCGGGCTGAGGGACGAGCCAGGGGGGATGCCGCAGATGATTTCGGTGGCTTCGGATCGGAAGGGTGGGAGGCGGACGCTCTGGGTTCTGCCGGAGTGGAAGGACGTGGTCCAGTCGAGGGCCTTCCCTTGGATTCCGGCTTCTAAGAGGCGTGTCTTTAGAGTGCGATGGCATACCGTGTCGAAGGCGGCCAACAGGTCCAGGAGGATGAGGGCTGATGTTTCGCCGTTGTCTAGTTGGTGCCTGATGTCGTCTGTGGCGGCGATGAGGGTTGTCTCGGTGCTGTGGTTTCGTCTGAATCCGGGCTGGGAAGGGTCCAAGATGTTGTTGTCTGCCAGGTGGCGGGCCAACTGTCTGTTGACGATTTTCTCGATGACCTTTGCTGGGAACGGGAACAAGAAGTGGTTCCAGCTTTCCTGGAATGTCGCTGTTTCGAAGAAGATGTTGATGACCTTCCGTAGTAGGGGTGCGATGGCTGCATCTGCTTTGTTGAATACTTGGTGTGGGCATGGGTCTGACGGAGATCCTGAGTGGATGGAGTTCATGACCTTGCGTGTTTCGTCGTCGTTGACGTTGGACCAGGAGGTCAGGCAGATGGCGCTGTTCACAGGGGAGGTGGGGTCTGGCGTAGTCGGGGCGATTGTGGTGTTAAAGCTGTCGTGGATGTCAGCGATCTTGCGGTGGAAGAAGATGGCTAGTGAGTCGCACAGTTCTTGAGAGGGTGGGATGTCGTTGGCGTTGGCACTGGGGTTGGAGAGTCCCTTACAATGCTCCTGATGTGAATTGGTGATCAGACGCTCTGTCATCCCCGAATCACATGGCAATTATTGTGTATTTTTAGACCTTGCTATTGGGTGGGATGGTGGGTGTTCTGTTACTTCATGTGTCACGACTACAGTTACTAGTGGACACCGTGTGGCCCATACCCCCTTATACTTCTATGGCTCCCTAGTCGCCTACCTATGACCTATCATGGTCTCGACTTTGCCAAGACACCTTGTGGCATCTTAACTTATGCCCCAAAACTGCCAGGAAACCTGAGGCAGAGCTAGATGTGCCAAGGCCACTGGCAGGTCAGCCCCCCCAACCTGCCTCATCCCATAAGTTACCGCTTCTGATGAGAATGGGCGCTCTTGCGCTCAGGCACCCCTGAAATGCAAGGTCATTTTCTGCATGTTTAGGCCACAGAGTGCAGAGGTAACCAGCAAATGCGACCTCCCCTGCCAATATTCCTCTCTTCCTGGCAATCACCCTGAGACAAGTCTGCGTAAATACATCAAGACCCCCTTCTAAAAGGTGAAGATCATCTGCATCAAAGAATGAGAGTTGTCTAGGTGCAACAAGACGAGTCTGATGATCTTAGTGGATTCCATTGTCAAGACTGCTTGTAATGGCCGGTTGAGCTTCTTTACTGACCTGTTTATGGTGTGGGCCTATGCCTAATTGGTCAACGGCCTTGCAGGATGACTTCTGAACATAACAGCACAACTCCAAGTACCAAACAGCTCAACTTTGCCAACACTGATATGATGCCCTCACAGACCCCACACCTTCCTAGCGGGCCCATGTCATTACCTGCCACATGGATTAGCAATGTCGGGTTGGGTAATCTGCTTGGATTTCAAAACCACTGCCAGATACACTGGTATGCTTCCCACCTCCAGATCATCTGTGCCAACCCATTGAATCTCCATCCCTGACCTTGCTTTGATGTTATAGCTATGGACACTCTTTCCTGCCCTGTTGCTACTGAATTGCTGCACCAAAACAACACCACAGCCCTTTCGGTTGAACACAGTGTTGAAAAATTAGTGAATGTAAGGTAGGATTACTACAAACCTGTGGTAAACAATAGCAGAAGGGGCCCTAACTGTGTACTGGATCTAGGACCGATATACCAAATGTGGCCTTATGTAACAGTTGGAGATGCTGGACTTCCTTCTCCCTAGAGCCTTAATGGCCCCTGGTGCCATACTCATGCTCGCCACCATTGTTACAGTGTCAATCCTGAATGAATGTGATATGAAACAGTCCAGGAGAACCTCTAGCAATCCTAATGCCCTTTGGCAAATGCATGTAAATTGGCCCTAGTAAATGGCTCCCTATTTCTATGCAATTGAGAGTTGCAGTGGCCCCACTCGGTTGACTCGCAAATACTCCCTGGTCAGTGCCACTGGGAAGCACAATGAGATGAGTTGGACCTCACCTAACCGAACCCAGATGGTTTTGCTTGTCAAATCTGTTTTGGACCTCCTGACTAAAAGGCACAACCAATGTAGTCCAAGAGCCACATCTACTTGTTGATACCTGTCTTTTTGTCAGTCTGTGATCTCACCAGTAGATTGGAAATGCTGGAAGCTCCAAAGAAGGCATTGTATAAGCTAAGCTGAACAGCAATGCTTTGAAAGGAGATGAGCATACCTCTGGCAGCACCCTAGCAAATCGGACATGCCCGGCAAGTCAATAGGCCTTCTGCCATCCATCTCCACTGGGACTAAGAGCTCTAACCCCTTGACAGCCTTTCTGGCCCTGAAATCCTTAGTGGGGTCAATCAAGCCCCACAACCCAGCAAAGCAAGCAGCTGTGGATAGATGCCACCTGACGAACGCCTGCAATTTACCTACCCCTCTTTGCTTTCCCTAGAATGTGAGCATGCCAGCAGTTTGAAGCAGAACCTCTTTCCCTGATCCAGGATGCTCACCTGATAAGTCCGCCATGCAACTTCATAGGCTCCCTTTGTCCCAGGAGCCAATGCTGATTGGATTCATTCGGAAACATTGGAGCACCAAGCTTCTATAGCCTCGGGGAAGGGGGGGGGGAAATTATCTTTTTGTCTTCTCCTGGGAGCTGGTATATAAAAATCTGTCACCTGAAAACAAGATAGGGCATCAGCTACTGTATTTTTCACTTCTACTACATTCTTCGCAGTGAGTTGCACATTACTGTCTAGGCAAATTCAGATCAAGATTTAAGCATATGGAAGACAATTGGACAAGTTTCCCTCTAGTTATTAACGGTGGCTACAAACAACATAATATCCGACAGGAATGCGATACTTCGTTGTTTACAGGATTGGTCCCCAAATATGTAACACCGCCACAATCGGAAAAGCACGAAAAAGGTTACATTTCTGGCCAGATCTCTTTGGCAAACATAAGGAGATGATGGACGGAGTACTGAAACTTTTCTGACATTCATCCCGAGTCACAGATCTGGGTTGAATCTATCATCGTTCTTTAGCTCACATCACCATCCCAGTTCAGACACAGCTATGTGCAAATCAGTCTTGACCCTTTGACTCATGGGAACAGTCCAGCCTAAATTGCCAAGCGAGGTCTTCCCTGGACAGGATACAAGCATCCTGGAAGCGGTTTCGGGGTAATACCCCTCATCAGCCAGGCTAGCTTGAATCCAGTGGCAAAGTGCGCAAGGGACCCACGTCTGGGCGTACCCTGCCAACTTAGGGCGAACAAAGGAGAGGATGGATAGAGTGCTGAAACCTTTCAGACTCTTACCCCCAGTCACAGATCTGGGTTGCATCTATCATCGTTCTTTAGCTCAGTTCTCCACCCTAGTTCAGATCCAGCCATTTGCAAATCAGTCTTGACCCTGTGCCTCATGGGAACAGTCCAGCCCGAACTGCCAAGCCAGGCCTTCTCTGGACTGGAAAAAAGTATCCCGGGACCAGTTTGGGGATAACACCCCTCATCAGCCAGGCTAGCTTGAATCCAGTGGCAAAGTGAGCAAGGGACCCACGTCTGGGCATACCCTGCCAACTTAGGGTAAACAAAGCAAACACAAGGAGATGATGGACGGAGCACTAAAACTATTCAGACACACCCCCAGTCACAGATCTGGGTTGAATCCATCATCGTTCTTTAGCTCACTGACCCTGAGTGCAAAATTGAGGAGCTCACCTACTACCACCTGAAGCTGGTAAAGGGTCACTTCAAGGGAAACCGCAAGCATTGCGCTAAGGATTCTCAAAAACCTTCTACCTTGCCTATCGGGTGTCTGCCTCAATGGAATCAATCTCATTGTTTAGTAATGAAAACTTAGTCAAGGGACACTTCCTTTTTTCCTCCATCAAGGGCACCTCAACTACGCTCACCAACTCCAGAAAGCTTTCCAGCCCTTGGCCGCAAGCCTGCGACCCTGCGGCCCCAAAAGAAGAAATCATCAAGGTAGTGGACTATATTCTGCGATTCCACCAGGTCCCTGACTGTCCACTCAAAGAACAGGCTAAGGGGCCCATTAGTATGTCGGGGCAGATCGCCACCGCCCGCATGGCGGTGGCGATCCGCCCGACATTTCCTCCCGCCCGCATTCAAATTCCTCCCACCATTTAACTATGGGAGGGGGGGACCCCAAAGGACGGAAAGACCGTCCGCCGGTTTTCTACCCGGTTGATGAGTCGACTGGGCGGAAAAGCTGTTAATATGGTTACGGAGTCTGATAGACACCGCCATCCATATTAAGATGCATGCGGGATTTTGCCTTCCGGAAAGGCATGCGGACAAAAACATTGGGGGCCCGTAGAGGGCCACCAGGGATCCTGGGGGGTACACGTGGGGGAAATCTTGTGATGTATTCCTATAGGTTCTGAATCGATCCCCCTATTCCTGACCCTATTCTGGTTAAACAAACCAACAAGTTAACTAGCAGTCAGCCCATGAGGCAGAAAACCCCCATGATGCAGATACCGTTATCTGACGCAGTCACACTACGGCACAGGAACGTGTTATCTGATTAGGTCATAACGCTTGCGATCTAATTAGACAAGCGATATTCCTCCAGCCCCTGATAAGGCATACAGAGTTCTCATAACAAATCAAACCTATGACAACCTGGGCAAAACCCTGCGGCCATTGTTTTGATTTCACCGAGAACTTCAGTAAAAGAATGTGCTAACGAGCAAGTCGTATGACATCCTTATTGACGTATCTATGTCCATCCTTACGTCAATCTCGGCACCTTAAAGGTATAAATATTACCGATATTGCCCTATGCAAACACACGCGTGGTGACGAGACGGAGCAGCCATACTTGCCGAAGCGAAGAGCAGAGCAGACCCCGCTGGCGCAGCCCCGCCTTTCTGACGCGCTGAGAGAAGCTGCTTTCTCCTGCCGAGAAATCCAGCACCGGCGTTTCTGGGTAGCCCTCGCAGGCAGCCTGGAATATCGAGACCAGAGACGAGAGATACCATCCCTCATTCAACCTAGATTCCAGGTACAGAACTGAATAACCCCTCACAGAGAATTCTTTAGTTATTCACTTGGCAAAAACAAACTTAACTTAAACTGTAACTTTCTATTCCCGCCCACGTATTAGACTTAGGTCAGGTACACGGGGTAGGCGTATTTAGAAACACCAGTTGAGTACGTTTAGTCAAATGTATATGTGTATGTAATATATTTTATTCATTTTAAACATCTTATGGCTTAGAAACCATATCAATGTTTTTACAGTATTATTTTATACTATTGCTTTTAATGTATGCACTTTACTTAACTATAAGTATTGCAATAATATCGATCCATTTCTCTTGTATGAGAAAAGAGACTGATCAATAAATAACACCTTTTTATTGAACACGCCCGTCTCTTCCTTTTCTCTACAATCTGATGAGACTAAGAATGCACGTACTGACTGAGTAAAATAAATTGCCTTTTGTTCACACGACTCTCGAGATATACTCTTGATTAGGGGAGAGCAAAGTTGTCATGTTCTATGGTTGTCAGAAACTAAATCCCTTCTTGTCTAATCAGGGAAGTTAAGTCCTCCTTGAACATTCGAGAAAGTTTCTAGTGAACTCTGAGCTAAGCTGGCAAACCCAAAACTTTAAGTCTAGTATCGACAGTAGTAGACCTAGTTAACGTCTGGTCTAGGCCTTTACTGCTGTAGGTATTATTCCAATGCGCAGAGCCTATTGGGATGATAGGAACTACACTACAATCTATGGTACCCCCTGCATTTCAAAGTACAACGTGGTAGGCTCCGCGCGGTGCCTGTCACGTTGTGCATTGAAAAGCACAACTTGCATTTTTGGCATTGTGGCGGGTGGTGCTGAAAGCACCGCCTGCCGCAATGTTACAAACGTGGGATGCGCCCACCAGTGTGGCGGGCGCATCCTAATTGTAGTTGCGGGACCACCGCATGCATTGCGGGCAGTCCCATTTCTCGGGGCCCGCCATGCTAATGACCCTCCTAATGTCTTAAAGTTTATGCAGGCAACAGTGCAACCCATGGGCATACATTTATCTACATAATAAAAAGCATGAAACAACACAGGTGAAAATCTAGATGATGAACAGCTAGCAACCTGAAAGCTGACTAAATATCAAACTTAGCCATTAGTGTCCCCCCTGACCAGGGCCACAATTTGAAGAGGGTCTCATCAAATGATGTGTCTTGAACCAGGGAGATACTGACATACAGCCTATCGATTACTGACTGTGCCACCGGGGGCATCAGATAGTGAATTAAAATGAATTTGCTACCTCTTTCTTGGGGGCTAGACTCAGAGGATGACACAGCAGGTTTTCCATTGGGGGATATCTGAATGGGCCTGCAACCCTTCCTGCTTGAACCTCTCACTGTATTTTATCTCTAGCAATAGATGGTTGAAGACCAATATCTGATTTGAGGGGCGAGATACCTGGGATATCTGGGCGAGAATACAAATGCCTTCCCTAACACCAAAATAGAGGGTTCACTGATAGAATATCGACGCCCAAAATATCCCCATACACATATATCGAGTCATAAATATCGATGTCAAAAATATCGACGTCAAAAATATCGACATCCTTTATTTATAATAAGTATAAATTTTTTTTTTTTAAGTCAATGTAAAAAATATCGATGTACAAAATATAGATTTTTTATATATGTAAAAAATTATCTTAAATATATTAAATAATATGATTAACTAAAAACATTATTATTTGGATTTAATATACATTTTAACAAATATAAGAAATAAATGTAATTACAAAAAATGTAAACATACATATAAAATATAATATATACATTTATTTACTTTAAAAAAATAATAAACTACATTTTTATTTATTTTTACATTTTATTCATATATAAAAATGTACAAAACAAATATATATACATATATACATACACCTATAACAAAAAATCTAATAAAAACATTATAATATAAATTAACATTTTCGGTGCTCATGACACGCTGAGCTCGTCATGAGCCACGGCGCTCCGGTGCTCATGAGGAGCACCAGGGGTGCAACTAGGTCTTAAGTTCGGGGGGGGCTGACATGGCATAAAAAGGGGCGTGGTTAACATTGTTAATGGGGGCAGGGCTAAAATGGCAGACAATCAGGATCGGATAATGCTCAGGCCAAGCTAAGAAAAAGAAGTGGCAAATTCTGCATTCAAAACTGGACAATAATCAGTTTTATGAGAAGTAAATTGGAGAACAGAGGGTAATGTGAACCATTTATATAACAGACAAGGGATTTGTTCATCTTGCAATAAAGTGTCACTCAAATACATTATATTGTCTCACAACGATATTATGTAGACGGTTAAAATTACACCCTTTTTTCTAATGGAATGCCCATGAAACTGGGTCTAAAGAGCCCAGAACAACATGCTACTCTCTGAAAAACCTAGACTGTTCACAGATATAATTCACACAAAAAAGGGGACTCTGTCCACCCCCCAAAGACAAAGAAGGAATTTGAGATTTTGCAATGTGTACATTTGCAGTGTTGTTACAAACTACAGTATCAATAAACATTAATTTATTGGCAGTACAGACATTAAAGCATTGTGCTTTAATGTACAGGCATAATAATCATGCTGGAATTCAGAAGGTGCATGAGAAATAATAAAGCATTTACATTTTGATAATATCATGTTACATTTGCTGTTCTTCGCACTTACTACCCCATATGAGGTGTTGAAGCGGTTTTTGGTGGGTAGCACACTACTCTGGAACCCAAACAGAATTAGTGGGGACTGATATAGGGAAATATGAAATTAATCTGAGTGGTGGAGATCTTAGTCTGTTATTTGTATTGAAAAGGAATAGTGGAGCAATAGAAGAAAGAAGGAAGGGCCTGGAATGTGTTTTTTTTTGGGGGGTAACAGCAGTAGGAAGGGGTTTGGGATGGAGGTGGAAGAGTCAGAGTGAAAGGTTTAGAAAGGCTTATTTGGGCGATCTGAATACTAAAAGAGGTATGAGATGATGGAAGGAGGGGTAGAGGATAGAAGAGTATGGGGTTTAGGATGAATGAAAGAGTGTAGGTAGAGAATATACTGATAGAGGTATGGGGTTAAAAATAGGGCAGTGCATTGGAGAGAGTAGTAGAGTGAGGTTTGAGATGAGTCGGGTGGAGGTAGGGAATATATTGCAAGAGATATATGGTGACATCTAGGGTAGTGCAAAGTAATAAACATAAAGATACTTAAGTACATGAAAGGTATCTAAATGCATAAGGAAGGAAATCTATGTAGAAAAAAGTTGCATTTAATAAACTAAGACTTTCAAATGTTGTTGTACTTGTGTGTTTGTGTAAGGTGTTAGATCATTCTGTACCATTACAGACCACTATCCCGCGTGAAATAAAGGAAAAAGCTAAAAACTTGTATTTTCACACTATAGTTCCTTCCACCAAGCTGAATCTGTTATAAGTTTCATATCTATAGCACCAAGAGGCTCCTAGTGTACATGTTTAACAAATGGCCAAATAATACCAAAGAATGAAGAAAATAACAAAATGAGACCACACACAAGCCAATTTATCTAGTAAACAAAATATGAAATGAAACTAATAAAAAGTAATTATCACAGTCTAGACTCATGGCCTGGGAACAAGCCTGGTGTTATATATCAGCTTAACACATTGGGCCTGGCTTCAGATGGAGGAAATTCTTACAAAGAACCAGTAGCGGTCGGTGGTGGGAGTGCTGCCGGGCGGTGATGTGGGGTGGGGCAGGGTGAGGGGTAGAAAACTATGGAATACGGCCAAATACAGGTAAGTAAACATAAAAATAAATAAAATGAATTTCATTGCACGCACTGCATCGCCAAATGCGATGCAGTGCGCACAACAAAATGTGTTTTATTTATTTTCATGTTCTTAAAATGTCTATTATGATGATGTAACAATTGAATTACTGCACAGTGAATATTTAAGATTGGCAGGTATTATCGGTCTTTATTGAGATAGAGGGTGAATCGAAGAAAAACAAGAAAATAAACTAAAAATCCACAAATAAACTTACAAACCTGTCTACAATACACATACTCCCAATCCAAACCTAGGACATGGTAGACATATTCGGCCATCATCTGTTTTTACAGTACTGCAGAAAGGCCGATCCTACCCCTTGACTGGATGTAGTAGAAGTGGGCCCCATATGCTTCAAACATCATCCCGGACAGGGACACCCCACCTGTGGCACCACTGGCCGGGGCCACTCTGCAGATAAGGGGGCGTGTTCTGCTTCACATCAGCATCACATCTCTTGCAAGGACATGCCAGGGCCACCACCGCCTCAAGGCCACTTGCTGAGAATGCGGCTACGATCTGTTTCGCAACAGCATTACTTGGAAGTACCACCCATCCATAGTACCTCTGCTTCGCAACAGCATCACTTGCAAGTACCACCCATCCATAGCACCTCTGCTTCGCAACAACATCACTTGTAAGTACCACCCATCCATAGTACCTCTGCTTCGCAACAGCATCACATGCAAGTACCACCCATCCATAGCACCTCTGCTTCTCAACAGCATCACTTGCAAGTACCACCCATCCATAGTACCTCTGCTTCTCAACAGCATCACTTGCAAGTACCACCCATCCATAGTACCTCTGCTTCGCAACAGCATCACTTGCAAGTACCACCCATCCATAGCGCCTCTGCTTCGCAACAGCATCACTTGCAAGTCCCACCCATCCATAGCACCTCTGCTTCGCAACAGCATCACTTGCAAGTACCACCCATCCATAGCACCTCTTCTTCTCAACAGCATCACTTGCAAGTACCACCCATCCATAGTACCTCTGCTTCTCAACAGCATCACTTGCAAGTACCACCCATCCATAGTACCTCTGCTTCGCAACAGCATCACTTGCAAGTACCACCCATCCATAGCGCCTCTGCTTCGCAACAGCATCACTTGCAAGTACCACCCATCCATAGCACCTCTGCTTCGCAACAGCATCACTTGCAAGTACCACCCATCCATAGCACCTCTGCTTCTCAACAGCATCACTTGCAAGTACCACCCATCCATAGTACCTCTGCTTCTCAACAGCATCACTTGCAAGTACCACCCATCCATAGTACCTCTGCTTCGCAACAGCATCACTTGCAAGTACCACCCATCCATAGCTCCTCTGCTTCGCAACAGCATCACTTGCAAGTAACACCCATCCATAGTACCACTGTCCGGCCCACTCAGCAGACACGGGGGCAGGTATGTGTGGCATCACTGCCCCAAGCCCACACAGCTGAACTGAGGCCTAGCACGCGCCCCTGACCACCACCTCCATCACACTTGTGGTGTAAGGTGAGGACACACCAGGTGTTGCAAAACTTCACAGCCATAATTCTCAACGCAGGATCTCTGCTCTCACTTCACCATGTTACCCTACAGCCCACCCAGGAGTGCAGAAACCAAATCAAAGCACCTACATCCATCGTTGCAAACATTGTGGGGAACCAGGGCCTAACATTTTATTTCCAACCAAGTAACACCCTTCAGTGGCAAGATTTGTTAAAAATAATAAAATCGGATTGATCATAGAACGGACCAGTCAAGCATTAAATTAAAGAGTTGCTTTCCCCTTGGCTGCTAGCACCTTCCTATTAGAAGTTGGGCCACTGTTGACAGCATCTGGTGACAGCCCCACCCCAGGCACCAACTGTAGGTGCTTCCATTCTCCCTACCTCAATGTGCCGCTTTCATAGCCAGCACGAGCACTAAAACCAGTGCCAAAACCCACTAGGAGCTATATCCGTGCTTACGCACATTCACAGCTCCTCTCCACCCCAACAATCCCTTCCAACCAATGAAGGGGCCATAGGACGCAATGAGCAGCACTATCGTGCACCCCTATTCACTGTGTCCAGTCAGGAAACTGACAATGCTTGTAAACCTGGGATGTAATGGCGCACAGCAGCGGGTCGCATAAAGAATGACCGTACATTACCCACAGGACGCGAGTGTGGTGCTCTTCACAGAGCCCTCTAACATTTACCATTGCAATGTGTCTCCCCTCCTCACGTAGATCTGCGGTTTGAGCAACGCTCCAAGTACAGGCTGGATACAAGTAAGGACAGCTCCTAAGGAAAAAAAATCAGTTGAGGTGTTCCTCGAAAAGCTGTGTCCAAAATGCCCAGGGCAGGCGGGGCCTCACTTGAGAGAGTGTGAAGATGTGCACAGCAGGGGTAAAGGGATGGCCAGTGCAGGTGACGCTTTTCCTTTGTAAAGGAATTCCTGCTGGCGTCATATCTCCCTGCTGTGCACATCTTCACACTCCATGATGCACAGCACATCAAACGTGCTTAAGTGAAATCTCCTGCTTCAGGCAAGGAAATCACCTCGGTGGCACCCCTCTGAAAGAAAACAAAAGGTAGGGGGCAGGGAGGGTTGCTGAAACCGTCAGAGGATAGCTGCCTCCGGCTGGTTCTGGGCCTCTCTGAAGGGGTCATTAAAATCACAATCTCGGATTCTAAACCATCCGAGAATAAATGTGGAGCCTTAATGCAAATGAAAGTGGGAAAACGGTTTTCATACTTTCCTTATTTTACATCATTGTAAGTCAGGAAAGTATGTTGTGCTGTCATCTGAACCTTGGCAGCCCGGGCTGGAGATTACGACGGGGGGGGCTGAAGCCCGCTCAGCCCAATGGGTGTTGCGCGCCTGACGAGCACAGGTACGGGGAGAATTAATTCCCCTGCTGTGCTGAGCGTTCCACGGGAGCCAATGCACCTGTGACGAGCTTAGCTCGTCATGAGCACAGGAGCGCCGTGGCTCATGACGAGCTGAGCTCGTCATGAGCATGCGGGCGCTGTGCGCGCCCGCCTCCCCCTCAGCACAACGGGGGAATAACCCCCACAGTGAAGGGGCTACAACATTAAAATATTTAATACTCTTTAAACTTAAATTTTGGACTCCAGTGAATGCAACAGTAGGGAAAATGTTGGATAGCGGAGGGGTAAAAATTACTATTCTTACTCCAGTGATTGCAACAGTAGGGAAAGTGTTGGATAGTGGAGGGGCAAACATTACTATTCCCAATCCAAAGAGTGCAACAGTAGAAAAAGTGTTGGATAGCGGTGGGATGAAAATTACTATTCCCAATCCAGTGAGTGCAAAAGTAGGGTAAGTGTTGGATAGCGGGGGGATTAAATTTACTATTCTAACTCCAGTGGGTGCAACAGTAGGGAAAGTTGGCTAGCGGAGGGGTAAAAATTACTATTCCCACTCCAGTTAGTGGAACAGTAGGGAAAGTGTTGGATAGTGGAGGGGCAAACATTATTATTCCCAATCCAAAGAGTGCAACAGTAGAGAAGTAGAGAAGTAGAGAAGTGAGTGCAATAGTAGGGAAAGTATTGGATAAGCAGAGGGGTACAAATTACTATTCCCACTCTAAAGAATGCAACAGTAGAGAAAGTGTTAGATAGCGGAGGGGTTAAAGTTATTATTCCCACTCCACTGAATGCAACAGGAGAGAAAGTGTTGGATAGCAGAGGGCTAAATATTACCAATAATACTTAAACAGTTGGAAAAAAAAACAAAAAAAAAAAAATCATAGAAATAAAAAACAATATTTAGCAAATATACATTTAAATATATTAAACATATAAAACACATATTATAAAATTAATTACACATAAAAACCTACAAATAATATATAAAATAAATTAATAAATACATTTATAAACAATAAATATTCAAAAGTAGCAAATATTAACAAACAAAAAAATTATTTAAAACATAAATACATTTTTTTATTTCACACCCTATAACACCACACCAATAACAAAACACTTCAAATTTTTTAGTTACATTTATTTCATTATTAATAATCAATTAAAACCATGTTATTAATAAAAAAAGTTAATTGAGTACACAAGCTTTCACACTCTAATATCCACAACACACACCTAAATTCAACTATAAAATAATAAAACACAATTATATATTATTTTTAAAGAAAAACTATTACTATTAACAACTAACAAATAAATAACAACATTTTATCTAATACCCACCCTTTACTCCTTTAAAAGTAAAAACAAAACACAAAAAAATAAACATTTACCCAAAATATATACCAAATAATTAACATTGATTAACAACTATATATTAATTAATTAAACACAAATTACTTCCCACTCTTTACTCTTTTTAACACCACAACACACACATAACATTAATTAAACAATTACCATAATTAATTACCAATTAATTAATTACAATTATTAATTCATCAATTAAAAATAATTCAGTTCCCACCCTTCCCACCCTTTACACCTGTAAAAACTACCACAAACAAATATAGTTAATTACACAATCACCACAATTAATTAAAAATTAATAATCAAAATTAATTAACAACCAATTATTAATTCATAAATTGAAAATACATTTCTTCCCACCATTTAAACCTATTAATACCACAACACACACTCAAAATTAATTACGTGATTAATTACCATAATTAATTAACAATTAATTATTGGAAATTAATTAACCAACAATTAATTAATAGTACATTAATTTACACATTTAACACTATAACATCTCAATTAAACAAATATTAATAAATAAAACTGAATCAATAAATTAAATATAATTGAATTATTTCCCTTCCTATTTCCCTATAAACCAACAACCTACTACAGAACTAAATAATGCAAAAAAATAAAATAAATAATCAAATACATTTAATGTAATTAAATCACTTCCCACCCTATTTCCCTATAATTCCACAACCCGCTATGGAACTAAAAACACAAAATTCAAATAAAAAAATAATACATTTAATAAATTGAAATTACTTCCCATCCTATTCCTCTAGAAACCCACAACCCGCTACGGTACTTAAAGCGCAAAATTCTAATTAAAAAAAATTAATAACTACTAAAAACTTAACACATATATTAAAAATACAACCAAATCTTATACAAAAAAAGACATCTCATACATGTATAATATATAGTAAAGTACATAATAATAAAAAACGATATTTTTAACAACCATATTTTTGCAAAATATATTAAACACTTCGATATTTAAAAAAACAATATTTCTTACCTTAAGTCGATATTCTTGACCACAATATACTTGCAGTCGATATTTTGTACTCAATATTCTGTCTCTGCACCATTACAAACATCGGAGGACAGTTCACTGGCAAAGGTTTTGTTTCCTTATTAAAGCTGGACTATTTTCTGCCATTTGTTGGTTGATGTGTACACTGAACCACACTTGTTTAATCGTTTAAGTGGAAACACACATTGCTTAGGGGATTGTTAACTATCATCACATCAACCTACCCCACATAATATACACATACAAAGACAACACTACGCCCAGTGGCGTAACGAAACTTGAGGGGGCCCCCCTGCAAAATACATGGAGGGGGCCCCCCCACGTGGCCCGGCCCACCACCTACCACTTTGCCCCACTTTGGATGGATTGACAGATTGGTGGGTGGACGGTGGTACGGATGAATGGATGGATATGGGTGGATGGATGGATGGTTGTGTGGCTGGGGATAGATGGATGGACTGATGAATGGATGAGCAGACGAAGGTATGGATTGATGGATGGATGTAGATGGATGGATAAATGGATGGATGGATGTGTGGCTGGGGATAGATGGATGGACAGATGGATGGATGAGCAGACGGAGGTACGGATTGATGGATGGATGTAGATGGATAGGTGGTGGGATGGATGGATAGGTGGAGGGATGGGTGGATAGGTGGAGGCATGGGTGGATAGGTGGAGGGATGGGTGGATAGGTGGAGGGATGGGTTCATAGGTGGATGACAGATGGGTGTGTGGTGGCTGGGCGGACGGATAGATGGATTAATGAACGAATGCGTGTGTGCTAGGGATGGACGGATGGATATGTGGCTGGGGATGGCTGGACGGGTGGACTGAAGTACGGATGGATGGCTGGATGGATGGATGAAAGGATGGGTGTGTGGCTGGGGATGGATGGATAGAAAAATGTATGGATGAAAGGTTAGGTGTATGACTGGGGATTGTTGCGTGGGCGGACGGATGGGTGGGTGGATGGATGGATGGAAGGATGGGTGTGTGGCTGGGGGGGATGGGCTAACAGACAGATGGATAGATGGATGGATGAACGGATGTGTGTGTGGCTAGGGATGGACGGATGGATTTGTGGCTAGGGATGGACGGATGGATGGACAGAGGTATGGCTGGATGGATGAAAGGATGGGTGTATGGCTGGGAATGGACGGCTGAATGGATGGATGGACGGATGGATGGATGCAGGAGCGGGTGATGCAGTTAAGCTCGGCGGGCGGGTGATGTTGACTCATGTTGGAATAGGATTTATTTAATTTACTCTATTCTATCGTCTAGATTTCCCCCCTTCGGCGCTTAACTGCACCGGTCGCTGCTGGATGGATGGATGAATGGATAGTCGAATGGATGGATGGATGGACGGGTGTATGTAATGATGGGTGTGTGGCTGAGGATGGTGGATGATTGGTTGGGTGGATGGTTGGTTGGATGGATGGATGTTTGGGTAAGTGGAATGGGTGGACTGGATTTGAAGGTTAGAATGCACATGACATAGTAGGCAGTGGGAGGTGACAGGACACTAGGGCTAACTGGGGGTCTGATTTCTGAAGTAGGCATGCGGCACTGGTGGCTGGGAGGCAAAGAGGCGCCAGTCACAGACCCTCCTCTCCCCAGGCCTGTAAGGGGTGCCACAGTAAGCAGACCCTTCCTTAAGCTTCTCTCTAGAGTCTCAACACCCTAGAGGGACCACGGCCCTTTGCCAGACTGTCCCTGACTCATCAGTGAGTGGGGGCCCCATGCCACCCAGACTTGGCCTGTGATTCTCTGCCCCTAAATGCCTTTCCACAGCCTCTCTCCAGCGCTCCTGTGAGCCGCCATTGTCCAGGTGAACAGCCCCCAGTGCCCAGAGTCAATGTCCCAATGTTTACAATCAGCCTCGCCCAGTCCCCGGGCACCTGGCCCTACCTCATAAACACACTTGCTTGCCATGCCAGCACTCTAGTGCTTCTTGTTAGCCCTCCCAGAGAGCCCTTTAGGAACCCTCAAACTGCCTGTTATTCGTCAAGCACGCCCCTGACCTCGAATGCACCCAGGCCCGGGTCTAGCGGGAGGGCCAGGTGGGCCAGGCCCACCCAAGGTAGCCCCATGGCCCTCCCAAAGCCAATTTGCAAGCAGAAAAACATTGTTTGTTCTTTTTCGTTATGATTTATTTGGGCTAGCGGCCTCGCTTTCTCATCCTAATTGTTTAATAAACATGATATGCACCAATGCCATGGGCTGCTTGAAGTGCCTGGAGACAGGCGTGAAGTCAGTGAGTATGGCTGTTATCAATGAGCACATGTGAAAAGGAGGAAAGCCTGTGACACTCCTACCAGATCAAAAGAGACGCAAAAGCTCTCATCACGCAGTATTTAAGAGATACTACAGGGCCACAATAATCTGATAGTATTTTGCCATCCCATGGTAAGTCATTGAAAATGTGGAATTCGTATTTATATCTTAGTGTGCTTTTGTGCTATTCTTAAAGTGCAGCACTATATACTGCAAATACCACACACATCCTTTGACTTTTCTGAAGTGAAGACTTTTGACAAGTTTCCCTAATACAACACAGATACAGCATTGACTGGGGCAGGGCAAGTTCTTATTAAACGAAAAAAACACTGGCAGCTGTCTCGTGGCAGCACTGCCTACTTTTAATTTCCAGCCGTACTCGCTGATGGATGAGTCTAATATAATTACACCTCAATTATGGCACGAACACCACACATTGCGGCGAGCAACAGTGACTGAGTATTCGTTTTATTCTCTTTTTTTGTCATATGAATAGATACAAATGGAATATGGCAATGCTCTAGCCCCTCAGATCATAAAGAGATAAGATACTCCTGTGGGCTAATGCACTTGCTTCAAAGATGTTCCTATAATCTGTGACTTAGTAAGTTAAAATCTTGTCAGCCTTTCATTACTTACACAAGAGTGGGACAACTTGTTTGTCCTTACATCAGTATAAATATTCTGAGCTTCTCAGTGTCTCTGATCTGGGTAAAGACAGATATTTAAGCTTCAAATAAATCTGGTCTTTTGGGGCATATCAAAAGCTAGAACACATAACGCACTAATGTTGTCGATTAACTAGCAGCTGGGATGGTGTCTTTTCAACAGAAGTCCTGAAAACCCAGGTCAACAGTTTTCATACCTGTGGCTCTCTAGGGCAGGGAAGATTATCACAATTATAGAATTTTGATGAGGAAATGGGGATGAGGTGCAGAGACGAGAAATGAAGGATGGTGATTAGAGGAGAATGTGAGGATAAAAAAGATGAAGGTAAGAAAAAAGGATAAAACAAAAGAATGGTAAAGAAAGAGGTAGGTGAAATAAGAGTAACCGAGTGAGTAGAAGGCAAGAGAACACATTTAACAGATGTTGATTAGAGAAGAGTATGAGGGTGATGAGTGTTAAACTAGAGAAGGTGATGAAGATGGTGTTTGAGTTGGATGAAGGAAGATGAAAGAGGACTCTGGGAAAGCAGTATACAGGAGCAGGGGAATGATGAGCAAATTGGGTGATGCAAGTAGACTTGGGTTTCACCTAGAATGCATTCTGCTCAAAGAGCTGACAGTCAAATATTGTTTGACAAACTAGCCACCAAATTGAAGGACCACTTGTCATTCTCAGAAGTTGTAATCTTTGCACAGTGGGAAGCTAGGGGTTGAAACAGACCTCTGTTTGAAGTTTGGTTGGTTCAGCTTAGGTTGGCAACTTCGATTGATCATCCAGTTGTTACTTCTCTCATTTGGAGTACATGTACCGCAGTAGGCACTATCAAAACTTTTTTTTAAGTTGCATAGGCTATTACTTCTTCTTTAAAACATGTATGGCTTTCAAGTGTTTGTAGATGTTCTGCGTGCTCATGAGCACACTATGTAAATAATTCAGGCCTTGTTGCTGCTGTCGTTCCAAATGGTAAATGCCACCAGGGAAGAACAGGAACAGGTGCAGGGCAGCAGGATTGCACACATCCATGCACCCACATAAGTACAGCCACTATCCCTCATGCAGCAGTAGGAAAGACAAGACTGACAAAAGAGGGTGAGGTGGAGAGAGTCAAGGTTGAGATAGATAGAAAGAAGAATAGGTGAAGCAGAGAGAAGGGAGGGTTATAGGTAGAAGAGTGATGATGAGAGGGAGGAGGGTGAGGCAGAGGGAGGATAGTGAGAAAGAGAGAGGGGGTGACTGGTGAGCCAGAGACAGAGAGGAGGGTGAAGAAAAGAGAGTTGGGTGAGATAGAGAGAAGAATGGAGTGGAGGTGGAGGCACAGTCAGGCCACGGAGAGGTGGAGAGAGAGGGGAGAGTGAAGCAGAAAGAGGCGAGTGAGATGAGAAAAAGATGGGGGTGGGTCAAACAGAGAGGAAGCCGAGCCAGGGAGAGAGAAGGGAGAGGTGGAGAAATAGGAGGGTGAGGCAGAGGAAGTGGAAGGAGAGATGACAAGAAAAGGGGAAAATAGAAAAGAAAAGAGGGGGAGGTGGGTAGGTGAGCAGGGTGAAGTGGAAAGGAAGGAGGTTGAGGTGGAAAGAGAGATGGGTGAGGAGGGGAGAAAGGTTCATGTGGTAGAGAGAAAAAAGCCTGATGCAGAGAGAACAGAAGAGATTAAGCACGTAGGTGAAACCTCAAGAAAGGCAGAGCGAAAACTAGTGTACATGCTCTCAGCAGTAGGCACAGTATGCAGCTCAGCCCCCCTTCAAAGCCCCTCCAGCATGCCTGATCCCAACTCACTGATACCCGGGAAATGCTATGCAACTCCATTCATCTTCACGGCCCACCCATGCTTTCTCTTGGCCTTCCAGATCCTGAATCCTGGAGCCGGGCCTGAATGTACCCCTCGGGGCAACCCCTAGTTCCTGGAGTCAGCAGCCCCCTCCCCCGTGCCCACTACAGGCCACGTCGTTTGCCCATAACCACCCGCTCTTGTATGCCCCCACCCCCAGCCCCAAGGTCTGTGAACACCCGCCAGGGCCCTCGGCAGAACCATCACCCCAAAACCGTGAGCTGGTTCTGCCTACCTCCCTCAAGTGAATTGCCATCGGCGGCCACCCCTCACCCACGCAGGCAACACTCTGCCATGAACAGCACATGGCGAGCCACTGGCAGGGAAGCACTGCTCAACAGTGCTTGCTCTTGCTGGGCGAGGGTGCCCCTGAAGCACGGGGGGGACAATGCAGGGACTGTGGGGGCCTGTGTTACGCCCCTGGTCCACAGTCAAACACTGAATCTTACTGTAGTTATCCTTCCAGGCCTTCTGCAAGTCCATCACCCACTCCTGCAATTAAAAAACCCTGGCCTGGCTTCCTGTAGAATCAGTGGCTTCCTAAAATTCAACAATAAACGGTTACTTACATTTCTTCAGAGCAGTGTCACTTTATCCTCTGTCTCTGCAAAAGAACAGAGCATGCTGGTGTCTGCTGAATATCAGGACAAGCAAGGTGCAGGGCTGAGGGGTCCCAGGCTTCCTGCACCTGGGGCAGGGGGGGAGGGGTAAGCCCCTTTGAGTGCACATACAGAGTTCTATCACCTGTCTCTCCCTCTCAGCATTGCTTCTTCCTTTGAACTTCCTTTTGACCTTCTCCTGATCACTGCTCTGTCCACTGTTTCTTTCTGCACTCCAGCACTCTGGTTTCCTTATAAATCATGGGGTGCCTTCCCTTCCAGGCCTCGGTACACAAGCAAGAAACAAAAGCTATAAATTGGAACTGTTTTTTTTTTGTGTGTGCAAGATCTTCAGAAAACTGCTTCCTGCCCAAAGAAAGGCTAAAGCTGGTTAGAACGGGTGTGCAGTGCTCAGGCCTGTGCTCCAGCACTCTCTTCACCGTGGGGGGAGGGGCCCCCTTCAAGTGTAGGGAAGCCTGGAGCTGAAAAATTTAAATTCTCCAGGTTAAATCAGCTCTGTGCTGCCTCAGATGAACAGTGCCCTCTCTGGGGTCCCCACCCCCATCCTTGTCCCGGGCCTGGCTCTGGCTCTGACTGAAGAGATGCGGGGCAGGCTGCTTTACAGGCTGCTTTAGGGAGACAGAGGGGGCCCCTTCACTTACTGAAGACTGCCCCTCCCCACCATGTGTGTCATCTGTCTTCTATCACAGGCCTGTCTTCTCCTCAAGCTCCTTTCCTCATCGGTTTCACCTCCTCTTCTCTTGCTCCTCTTGCCTTTCCCCCGCTGGCATCTACCCCCCCCATCTGACTCCACTCCTTCGCTGTTTGTCCTACCCCTGCTTCGTGTGCCTGGTACAATTTCAGAGGCCCGGGTGGGGCGAGGCCCGGGCCTGGACTGGAGACCAATTATTAAGAGGGGGCGGCCTGCGCACCTTAAGTAATAAAGAAGATGCCGTGGCGTGCCTTGCTGGCTCTGCTCGGACTGAGGGGCCCCTGAGGGGCCCCCAGAGCGCAGGGCCCGCCCGCACTGCGGGGGCTGCAGGGGCCTGTGTTACGCCCCTGACTACGCCATGAATCTCTGCAATTCATAGGTCCCTGTTCTCTATTTTTGTGCAGTTCTCATCCTTTGCTACTTCTCCGTTGTTTACCCCTCTTGCAGTCATGCTGTCATACTCATTTGCCTGTGTATTCCAACAGTGCTATTAGAGATGCACCATGGAGGGTGTGGCCAAGCAGCATGGCTGACAGGATGTGAGCCTTCTGAGCTCCCGGTACATTCGCCCGTAAATCCTCCATTTATCCTATTGTGGTATTCGGGTTCTATCAGGTCTACATACTTGCAGAAACACTCGGACACCATAAAACAGAAGTTGGCACAGAAACTGAAAATGCAAAGAGACAAGTTTATTAGGACCCCATGGGGTGGTGGTACATTCCTACAGCACCCTTCGGCAATGCAAGAAGTATCACACCGAACATCAGTGCGCGACCTCTTTTATACAGTTTAACAGCAATAAAAAGGTAGGTGGTATACATTAGAACAGTTTTAGGTACATATAAGGGCATTTTTGGAACACAGCCAACATGTGGGAGGGGTTTAATACCACGGGTCAGTTGGGAGGAACATTCCTAAGGAGTGACCACTCTCTAGTCCAAAGATCAGATGTACGCATGCGCGAGACTGACCATTACTAAAAATAGCCTGTTGCTGGGCAGGGTAAAGGTTCATTGGCATGAAGGAAGGACGAAAGGGCACGCTGACCACGAGGCCGCATGTCCATACAAAATGGAAGCCACCGAATAAAAAATGGCCCCCGCACGTTTAGTCAAGTTAACAGAAATGTTCGTGTAGCTGAGCTTAACGCTAACTCAGGTACTGCCAAATTACGACAGACGACCCTTTTAGCGTTTAGCTGAAGCTACCTCATAATGGAAGTAATCCGAATGTTCATCATTAATATCGATCAGCATAATTTGCTTGACTTCAGCATTACTCATCTGTACATTTTTAGCAATAGCTCGTTTGGATGGGATACAGGCTGTAATACATACAGTACATAAAGTAGGACCACATTGAATACATAGGCAACAAAAGAAAAATATCCCAATAATCACACATAGAATAGTTAGCAGTTTCCAACCCCAGGTACTAAGCAGAGCCCAAAACCAGCTAGAAAAAGTCCAAGTACCATTGTCAGTGTGAATTTCAGAGGCAATTTTGTGCAACCTAGAGATAGCATCATACACAGATGGTGAATTATCTGGCACATAAACACAACAACTACTTCCGATGATGCGGCATGCACCCCCACGATCAGCTAACACTACGTCCAGAACCATCCGGTTCTGAAGCGTAACGATTCTTGTAATCTGAAGCTCTTCAGTTATATTCCCTAAAGCGGAAGCAGTTTCATTAGCAACTGCCTCCACAACACGTGTTAACCGTCTAATTTTCCTGCTGTTTAGGGCAGCACCTACAAAAGAGAACAACCCTAAATTAAAATCCACATATTGTTGTAGTGAGGTGTCGGTTTGGTCGACATCATCAATACCCAATGTTCTCTTAACTCTATTCAATATTCATTATGGTACATAGGTGGGGCAATAAACACAGGGGGTAATACAAAAGATATATAACATGTACCTAACCATCCAAGAGGAAGACGATGATAACCTTTATTACCGCAAATAAAGTAAGTGTTTCGTGAGGCCACAAATGAAACACCATTGGGTGTATCAAAGGCAAGAGTAACATTGCATTCACTTCTCCCCACCGGAATTGTTCCCTTATTCCTAATACAAAGGTCTGCTTTTGTATCAATAACTGTAATTACATGTAAACTGGTCATATTTGTAAGTCTCTGATTGGTGAAGATACGAGGCGTAGATACATTGTCCGGTCGATATTCTTCCCACTCGAATTTAGTTCCTTCTGCTTGTGGATAGCCATCTCGATCGTTATAGCAAACCTTGTTCAATCGAAAAAGTAGTCCACCTTTTGTTGGCCATCTCAATGTAAAGAGAAGTGTGTACCAAGCATTACATGAACCATTGTGGGAAAATGGAAGAGGAATAAGAGGTGTTCCTCCTTTCTTTTGATGTCCCGGTAACATCCCACAAACCCAACAGTTGGATGTATTTGTCATATTGTGTGTGTGATGTAGAATTTGAATGAAACTGTTATTCAAGTAAGTCTGTCTATGTCTCTCCTCATGATAGGGCAAAGTAAAATGGAAATGTTCAGATGGAATTGGAGTGGTAGGCAGTAAATAGTCCCGTGCAGGAAACAGTCTTTCTATAGTCTATTACTGCTATTACCACCATAGTCGTAGCAAAAAGAACTGCACCCAAAATTTTTCTATTTCTCAATGTCATAGGTGCCATAGTACAAAGAACGAAAGTTTCAAAAACCAAACTAAAAATAACAATGTGGTGCTGAGAACCGAGGCTGCCGCTGGTGTCTTCTCCGAGATTCAAGACGGGTGTCGCTACACTGGACAGAACTGATCCCCCCCCCCCCTTGATATTCCCGGCTTCCGTTTTCACAAACCTCGGAACGGTTACCAACCAGTCACAAAAATACAAAAATGTATTATTTCCTTGGCCGTAGATTGTACTTCACTCCGCCAGAAATAGCGTGGTCCGGGAAGGCTCCCTCCGACTCGTTGGGCATAACAGCTGGGCTTTTCTCCGCATTCAAGATGTCTCTGTAATCGGACAGCACTTCAGGGTTCACCAGATCCGGAGAGACACGTCGGCAGTGCGTTGAATGTATCCACCGCTTCTTATTCGTGACTCGCACAGCCGTTCGCGTTGCCAGCAGCACTTGTTCAGGGCCACGCCATCTCGGCTCCAAACTGCTGGATCTCTCAAACACCCGGATCATGACATGGTCGCCAGGACGAAGATTGTGAGCCTCTCCAATGGAATTGTCGGGGAGCGCTTCTCGAACCTGTTGATGAATAGAAAGTAAATCATTTGTTAATCGTGCCAAATAATCGTTCATCATTATACAAGGCACATCATGTATCAAACGAGGCTTTGGAACTCCCCAGATATTCATGGGCCTTCCAAACACCACCTCATAGGGTGTGAGGCCAGTTCGAGAGTGTCGCACTGATCTAATAGACAATAATGCCAATGGCAAAGCATCCGGCCATTTCAAAGACGTGGATGCCACGATCTTTGCTAGCTTCAGCTTCAGAGTCGCATTATACCTTTCTACTAGACCTGCTGACTGCTGGGTGGAATACAGCGTGGAATTTTTGTCTAATTCCCAATCCTTTCAGGACATGCTCCACTATCTTCCCAACAAAATGAGGACCATTATCATTCCACAAGAATTTACAAACACCATAACGTGGGAAGTACTCTTTTAGTAATACCTTAGCTGTTGTTAATGCTGTATTGTCCTTTGTGGGGTAGGCTTCAACCCATTTACTAAAAGCACACACCACCACTAGGACATACTTGAGGTTATTACAGCGCTCCAGTTGGATATAGTCCATTTGCAGTACTTCGAATGGTGCAGTAGGTGGAACAAACCCTCCTTTAGGAGTAGAGGTCCCTTTAGCAGGATTGTACTCTAGGCATATCAGACAGGTCTGCACTACTCTCCTAGCCGTGCTGGCAATCTCAGGATGCTCCCAAACTCGTGTAAGCAATTTCGTAATTGCAAGAGCTCCAATATGTGCCAGCCCATGCGTCATTTGAACCATTGCTTGCAAGTAAGCAGCAGGCAATTTCCATTTCTCCATGTCTTTGCTTCTCCAACAACCCTCATCATCCAATACTCCCTCTGTTGCCCATGTTGCAAGTTCTACTTTAGATGCTGACTTTTGTATGTCTAGAATTTCTTCTCTAGCATCATGCCATCGCTCGGCTTGCGATCCCACCACATACATAGGGGAGTCATTTTGCAACATAGCAGTCTCTCTCGCTATGCGGTCTGCAAAAGCATTTCCTTGCCCTATTCTGTCTGTCACTTTCTTATGTGCACTACATTTTATTATCGCCACCTTCTTTGGACATAATAGTGCATTCAGGAGGTCGCATACCAACTCTCCGTACATGATGTGTGTTCCGTGTGAGGTCATAAACCCTCGTTCCCTCCAGAGTAGGCCAAAATCGTGCGCTACTCCAAAGGCGTAACGACTATCAGTATAGATATTCACACATAGACCAGCGCTTAACTCACATGCTTTCGTTAAGGCTATCAATTCAGCCGCTTGAGCAGATTTTTGTGGTATTCGTGCTGTTTCTACCACTGTCTTAAGTGTCGTGATCGCATAGGCTGCGGAAGCCGTACCATCTGGCAATCTCACACACGATCCATCAACCCACAGTTCCCCATCTACATCAGGAAGTGGCGTGTCCTGTAAATCGACACGACCCTTTGTTTGTTCATCGGTCAGAAAAACACAATCATGTTGTTCTTCCTCCTGGGTCTCAGTAACCGGATATGGCAATAAAGTAGCGGGATTCAAAGTGGCGCACCTCTTCAATGTAATGTGTGGCGCCAACAGTGTTAATTTGTATCCCGTTAAACGGGCACTGGTTAGATGTTGCGTTTTCGTTTGGTTCAGCAAAGCATCTACTGCATGGGGAACTAACACCAACAATTTGTGTGACAAAACTATTCCCTCACTCTGCCGTATAGCTACTGCTGTTGCTGCAACTGCTCGAAGGCATCCAGGCAGTCCTCGAGCCACAGGATCGAGTACCGCTGAAAAGTATGCGCAAGGCCTCTGTTTGTCTCCGTGTAACTGTACCAAGACTGACAATGCGCACCCATCCTTCTCATGTACATACAATGTAAAGAGCTTTGTATAATCTGGTGTACCTAAAACTGGCGCAGAACAAAGAGCTTGTCTCAGTTGTTCAAAAGCATTTTGACATTCGTCCGTCCATTCGAGGGGGAGTGGTGCAGTTTTGGACAGCAACGCTAACAAAGGTTTTACAATGCACGAAAATCCTAGTATCCATTGCCTACAGAAGGACGTCAAACCTATGAAAGCACGAACATCCTTCTGCGTGCAAGGGACTGGTGTATCTAAGATTGCTTGGATTCGGTCTGATGTTAATGCACGTCCCTCCTTAGACAAAAGATGACCAATATATGTCTCCTTTGGTCTACAATATTGTAGCTTCTTCCGCGAAACCTTGTGATTGTGTTCCGCAAGGAAAGAAAGCAGGGAGAGTGTACTCTCCTCGCATTGCTCCTGTGTGTCGGCTGCAAGCAGAATGTCATCAACATATTGGATTAGTGCCACCCCAGACTGCAAATCAAATGAATCAAGTTGTCTTTTCAAAGCCTGACTGTAAATGCTAGGACTTTCTGTGTAACCTTGAGGAACTCGACAAAATCTATAAGATTTATTATTTAATGTAAAGCCGAACAAATATCGGCTATCAGGATGAATAGGGATTGAAAAGAAAGCGTTTTTCAAATCAATCACTGTAAATGTAGTAGCCATGGGTGGAACCAAAGTAAGTAATGTGGTAATGTCAGATACTACTGGATACTGCGGTACAACTATCTTATTAATTTCCCTCAAATCAATAATAAAACGATAGATCTTAGTATCTGTGTCTTTCTTTAGGATCGGAAGAATTGGACTGTTGCAAACATTATAGGAAACTTCCTCCACCACCCCTGCCGTTATCAAGTCATTCACAATATGTATCAAGGCTATTTCGCCTTCTCTAGAGATCTTGTACTGAGGAACACGAGGTAAAACCGCTCCCTCCTTCACAGTAATGCGCACAGGAGGAATAATCATTTGACCCACATCAGTATCGGAAGTAGCCCATAACGTACTTGGAAGGGAAGCTAATGCGTCGGCCTCTTGCATGAGGCACGATCTCTCAATTTCTGGGTAGTTTTCATTCAAAATGACCCGCACCCCTTCAGGGGCACAGCGTATTGTTGCACGAAAATGCTTTAGCATATCAAGTCCCATAATATTATCTGGTGTATTTGGAGATAATAAAAACGGACATGGGGCAGTGAATTTATCAACATGAAATGTAAGGGGTTGAGACAATGGGCTTAGTGAAGGTGTTCCATCGAACACTATTGCTGTAATCGTTTCGCCAGACAGGGGAGCCCTTGGAACCAAGTGTTTAGACAGAGCACTACGAGTAGCTCCTGTGTCGACCAGAAACTGATCAGTAGAACCCAAAACATGTGCTGATATATATGGACCCCTTTGATCGACTGGTACTTCAACCGATTCCACACCCCATCCTACGCAATCCTATGCATATCTATTATCCTGTGACTCAGTATTTTCTCCTCCAGCTATCTGGTATTGATTCCGCCGATCAAAAGTATTATGTTCAACCTGACCACGACCCCTCTCTTCAAACCTACCACGATCATTCGCTCCACCTCTTGGTCCTGAATAACTATTCCGTGACCTTCCACTTCCTCGACCCCTCTGACTACGCTGTTCACGAAGTACCGGACAATCTGCGAGCCAATGTCCAAACTGCTTACAGTATGCACACTGATCCTCAGAAATGTCGGAACGAGGGGGAGACGTAACGTACGATCCTCGTCTACCCCTATCGTTCCCTCTCGATTGCGTAGCACAAACCTGTGCCAACATCACTTTCGTCTTTAAGTCCTTCGCTTTCTTATCACTACTTTCTTTAGCCTCTAGTTCCTGACGTTCATAATACTGAGCCATAGTTAATAAGGAGGCAGGCGTTGCCGTGGTCCATGAACTTTCACTAGCCTTTAATCGCTTTGCAATCTCCGGTAGGAGATTAGCCACATACTTATCTACGAATAAGTGCCTGCCCGTGTCCTCTGTTAATGATTGACCACTGTAATCATGGAATGCTTCCTCAAAACGTGAAAAGAAATCAGAAACCGATTCGTCTGACTTCTGCTTACACAACGCTAACACTGTCCAATCTATTTTCTTAGGAGGGACAAGCGTTTTTAATTTATTCAAGATAGCTGTTGGCAATTCTAAAATCAACTGACACGGTTTCCATGCAGGTTCCCTATCTGAATCAGCTCTCACTATGTCCTTCCAATCTGCACCTAATATCGTTCGATCGTCAAACTTACGAATCACCCTCCACATATCAGGAGGCAATATCAGCCCAAAGAAAAGATCGATATCAACTAACGTCATAATACACGAAGAAATAGCACCCTCCACACCTTCATAGAAAGCTGCTGGATTTTTACGGGGTCAGGCAAAGCATTCTTAAGTGCCATAACATCTGCTCTATTCCATGGCGTATAAACCCAATTATATATAAAATAGCCCCTTGAATCCTTAGACGTCTTATCCTCATCCGTACCATCCCCTTTAGGAGGGACATACAAAGGTGCAGCTTCCCGCATGGGCAAAACATTAATCGCAACACTCTTATCTGATCCATAGATAGGGCACACTCTGGAATTTTCCGTCGATTCAGACGCTGATTGCTCTGATGCCTTGTTCGTCGCTCGCAATCGTGTCGCCTCATCTCGCAACTGAACCAACCGCCGGAAGAATTCGTCCGCATCTGAAAGAGCAAAAATACCTTTACGAAAATTCTCACGACCAACTGATATATCTTTAGGTTCCAACTCAGGAGAGTGTTTTCTAAACCGCTCAACAACTTCATCTGCAAAATGACTTAAAAAATACAACCGTTCCTTGTCAGACCACTGACTCATAAGATCATTAACCCCTGAAACAGTTATAGTATCACTGTTAAGTTTATGAGCAATCGAACGTAATTCCGTCATACGCCCGGCATGTAACCTGGTACGCTGTTTATCCTGGCTATCCTCGTCCGAGTCCTCATCCGGAGCCGTAGGCTGAACATACGGAGGCGGGCAACGATCTAACAATGAAAAATCATCTAATTCATTAGTAAAGACAGGATAAAGAGGACGTCTAATAGGAAACTGACCATTAACCTGCAAGTTACGTTCTCGGCTCTCTTTCTCTTTCTGTTCCTGCAATTCCTTCTCCTGTAGCTGTAAAGCTTTATCCCGAGCAGCCTTTCGCTGCTCTTTGTCCGCCAAGGCTTCTGCACGCTTCATTCGTTCATGCACCGCTTTCTCCCACATACGCACACAATCAAACATATCCTGTCTAGACCTGCGCTGAAACAAACACTGTTCTACATACTGGACTTTTCGCAAGTCGAATGACCCATGTAGTGGCCATTGCAACTCACGATCAGGTTTAGTGTATTTGTGCCATAACGTGCTATACATTATGGGAGGAAGGCCAAATTTAATGTACATTTCGCGATTAGGAGTCCCCTCTGGGGGAGCCGGCTGAGATTCATTTAATCGATAAGTGGTACCATTTCCAAAGCAGCACATTCCTCGGAGTGTGCTGAGGACAGGCATGTTCAAAATATCACGGAAAAACGCGATATTACATAAAATGGCACTTAAGGGTACTTATGCACAATGTGCCGTTCAAACAAATTCAAAAGCAGAGAAATATCCCTACATGCCTGCCTTTGTGAGGTGCACTCCACATATAATTCAAATCATAGGTCCAAACGTTAGCTAACTCATACAAATTCAAATTCAAGTTAAAAAAGCCACAGTAAGTGCCAATAGACTACCTTACCAAACATAAGCTTACCAAATATCTTCAAAAATGTCCAGATTCCAACTGCCAAGTTCCGTAGCCGAATCAGCCAAAACAGGCACTACACGACAAGCCAAACGATCAGAATCTCAGTCGAGGACCGGCGCCACCTGGAAGGTCAGATCAGAAGGAAAGGAAAAAACACCGTGGGTGCCAAGACTCGGGTCACTCAGTGGCAGCGTACGCGTCCATAGCGAGTTTCCAATCCTTCGTCGTGACCTCTCCTTCGGGCATCCGAGTCGCCGATGAGTCCCTTCGTGGTCGGTCGCCAATTGTGGTATTCGGGTTCTATCAGGTCTACATACTTGCAGAAACACTCGGACACCATAAAACAGAAGTTGGCACGGAAACTGAAAATGCAAAGAGACAAGTTTATTAGGACCCCATGGGGTGGTGGTACATTCCTACAGCACCCTTCGGCAATGCAAGAAGTATCACACCGAACATCGGTGCGCGACCTCTTTTATACAGTTTAACAGCAATAAAAAGGTAGGTGGTATACATTAGAACAGTTTTAGGTACATATAAGGGCATTTTTGGAACACAGCCAACATGTGGGAGGGGTTTAATACCACTGGTCAGTTGGGAGGAACATTCCTAAGGAGTGACCACTCTCTAGTCCAAAGATCAGATGTACGCATGCGCGAGACTGACCATTACTAAAAATATCCTGTTGCTGGGCAGGGTAAAGGTTCATTGGCATGAAGGAAGGACGAAAGGGCACGCTGACCACGAGGCCGCATGTTCATACAAAATGGAAGCCACCGAATAAAAAATGGCCCCCGCACGTTTAGTCAAGTTAACAGAAATGTTCGTGTAGCTGAGCTTAACGCTAACTCAGGTACTGCCAAATTACGACACTGTGAATAGAAGGCAGCAGCAGTCTAAAGTGAAGGAGCCGATACATGTTGGTCCCCCGACCCAGAGGAGGCTGTTAAGCGGCATCTGCAGTGCAGGAATATGGCAAGCACTGATACTGCGTAAGGATCGCACTACGGGCCCAGGGAGAACGACGTCAGCGAGCTGCACGTATGATCAGCGCTCGGCCGATGAGCTGGGCCGGGCTTGCAGCCAGGAGGCGGCTGGCGATGATCGAGCTTTTGTGGATCCTGGACTGACGAGAACCCCCTGCGGCGGGAATAGAAGCGACCCTGCCAGGCGCGGGCACCGTGAAGTGCCCGGTTAGCGGAGGGGGAAGACTGAGCACAAGCGCTGGGGCTGGAAAGCACTGCACCCGACTGGCAATCCGTAACCCCTGATGGCGTAATGATGCGGCACCAAGAGGTGAGCAGAGGCGACTTGCGTGTGGCCTGAGTGAAGACTATGGTGTGCAGACCGGCAGTGGCTCCATCGAAGTGACGTGGCCCTTGGTAGTAACTCTAAAGAGGGCCTGAAAATTGAAGGCGGGCGCGCCAAATTATACTGTGTTTGCCTGGGCCCCCTGAGAGTGCTACCGTGAATCCTGGTAACGTGAGGGAGAATTGGGCCCAAGAGCAGGGAGCGCTGTGCTCTGAACACAGATGCCCCCCATGATGAACTGCGTGTAGAGAGAGGCGGAAAGCATGGCGTTATTGTATGCCACTGAGTGACCGGACTTGGGTGGAACTGATCATGCCATTTTGTATCTACAGTACCCATGCTGGAGGTAAATAAGCACTGCCTGCAGCCAAACTTATAAGTGCAGGTGAAGGGCGTGAGCACAGGCCCAGATACTCCCTGTAGCCATAAAGCTATTGGCCCTAGAGGAGTGTCATTGTGGAACATAGGGTTGGCGCAAAGGGGCCTGCTGGCCGGATGTCAGGTGAACATTTTGCTGAGAAATAGGAGCTGGATGTAACAACTGGCACTGGCCAAACGAGGACCTGGATCAACTTTGGAGAGGAGCACAGATAAGTCTCACACCCATTAATCATTACTAAGAGCTAGGTGAACTGAAATTGTGGAACCAAAATGGGCAAGCATAAGACCCAGATGGCCGTTGGGCCAAATACTATCACACAGTACACTACTTCCAGGCACCAACTGCAGCGGTTGACACGACAGGCTGTGGGGATTAAACAAGAGCTGGAAGGAGAGTGTCAGGAACCCACCAGAGCAGAATTAATGGCGGCTTTTCTGGGCTCCAGGAAAGCATTGGAGGATCGTCTAGATACCGTCTCCATTGATGTCAACCTTCTTTGTGAGGATTTAAGGAAATTAGCGGAAAAAATCACAAATGCTGAAGGCGACATCATGGAGCTCAAAGGGGACGTGGCAACGCTCAAACAGCAGGTGGCGCAGATGACCATGGCTACAAAAGTGATCGAGAGCCGAGTGGAGGATGTGGAAGGGGGAGCCCGGCGCAGAAACATAGACGTGGTGGGTTTCCCGGAGAAAGAGGAACAGGGAGCAGCGGAATAATTCTTGGAAAACTGGATAAGAACACAACTACGGCCTACAGGCCTATCAGATATGTTTGCAAAAGAAAGAGCGCATAGGGTCTTGGTCCTGCCCCCGCTTCTGGGGGCACAGCCTCACGCAATGATCGCAAAAATACTAAATTACCGTAATAGAGACTGTATACTGCGGGCGACCCGAAAACAGCGGGAACTCCAGTATGAGAACAACAAGATTGCTGTGTACTCAGATTACACAAAACATGTGCAAGACTTATGGAAATCCTTTTTAGGGGTTAAACGTAAACTACGCGAACTGAGTTTCCAATATATGTTACTGTATCCAGCTGAGCTAAAGGTAAATTTGGACAGCACTTTTTTGATACTCCTGAAGACGTTTGGGAATGGCTGGAGATGCGAGGGGAAGGTTGCCCAACTGGTGAGCAGAGAGGACAGAAGAGACGCTGGGGAACACGACTTGATAAAGGTACTGGGCAATGGAAAGAACGAGCAGGAGTAAAACCGTTGGCTGATCCTGAACAGCAACGGATCACGGTGAACGGGGATGGCTCATTGCAGCTAGATGCGCTAGAGGATAGAAAAGAACAGACCCAGACACGAGGAGCGGCGAATGCAGGTTCGGATGAGGAATTGCAGAGCCTGGGGCCGACAATAGACATTGTGCCCAGAATGCTGATGGAGGAGCCTCCTAAGAGGGAGGAAAACTAAGAAGTGACTAGCTGATCGGCCCATCTGAAGTATGAACTCTCCCTGTCATAGATGTATGGTAATATGATATGTAGTAATTACTGCTATATGGAAAATGAGGTATCCAGTCTGCGTGTCAGAGCTACACGCCCATGATGATGTCTACTTAAGTGTGTGAGTGCAACGTGAAGGACTATGGACAAACTCCGGGGGTCCTAAGACTCTTTTGGCTACGAAGTTGCCGCCTAATTAAAGGGCGGATGGGCCTGGAGCGGTAGTGGAAGGTGTAGCCCCAGTTGGGTGGTTGGGGATGCTGTGCACATCCTGGCATGAGTTGAGGGTGTGCAGATTCGACTGTGATGGTTGCCGAATGTTGTCCGTGGGTGGGGGGTGAGGCAGGTTTGATTTAAGTTTGGGGATTGATAACAGTTGTGTTATATTAGAAGGTCTGTTGGAACACTGGAGTGACAGATGCAGAGATAGTCAGTCAGAAAATGTGAATCACTCATGGCGAGAGAGGTAAAGTTCCTTAGTTGGAATGTGCGAGGGTTGGGTACCTGTGCAAAGAGACAAGGGGTACTTTTATTTTTAAAACGACATGCTGTAAAGATTGTATGCCTGCAGGAAATGCACTAGGATGATGTGGGTGCCGTAAGATTGGCTAAGAAATGGAGGGGTTAAGTGTTTCATTCTTCATATTCCACATATGCTAGGGCTAGACTGATCTGGGTGGCCCCAGGTATACCCTTTACACTTCAGTATATGGAAGCGGATGTTGGGGGTCAGTATGTGTTGCTACGGGGGAAACGACGGAAATAGTATAACCATACTGAACACGCATGCCCCGAATATAGATGACCCGTCATTTTTCTTAACAATACAAGCCTTGATCACTGAAGACCTAGATGCCCTGCTTATTTGGTTGGGAGATTTTAATTGTGTGCTGGATCCTGAATTGGATAGGCAACCCCCTAGACAGGGCACCAAACCGCGTATGACCAAGCAATTGGGAAACGTAATGCACAAACTGGGTCTGCGGGATATCTGGGGGGTACGACACTCAGCACAGAAGCTTTACACATGTTATACACCAACACATAACACATATATGAGACTGGATAGGCTTTTGGTGACTGAATCACCTGTATTAAAGGTTGCGGGCATAACCCATCTTGCGCAATTTCTATTGGATCATGTGCCAGTATGCTGCGCAGTACAATGGAATAGAAGGGATCATGACACTCGGGGATGGAGACTTCCAACGGATCTCCTGGATGATCAGGTGGGCAGGGAGGCATTATCGGAGGCACTACCAAATTATATTGATAGAGCGCGCAGGTCACTCGACTATAATTTTTACCATATGCACACTTGGGCCCATAAATTCAATTTACGATATTTACTAATCGGGTAAACCTACACTCTACTACCAGTAATTCAGAATACTAACTAATTCCTATACCTTGGACTTACCAATCCTTGTCCTTGGCACCTATGACCACAATGGATCAGGGAGCTAGCTGCAAAGATAAGCAGTCTAAAATAACATTTATAACCTTTGCACTCTTTATTAATAACCACAGACTCGGGAAGTTTTGAAAACCTTTATCTAGTTCTCTTCAAGGTTAGAAAGCATAAGGTTTACAGTAAGCAAACTATCTCATGAAAAGCGTATAACCATGCAGAAAATAAATGATTCCAACCATTTAAAAATCTAAAGGGAAGGTAAGAACAGGAAACATGCTAATACGAAAACTTCAGAAATTAGACTTAATATGGTGTTTCTAAAGGACAGGAAAAATAAGGAACATACTAATATCACAGTTTAATCACTTGTTAACGGGTAGGTAAGGAAAAGGAACCCAATTGGAATGACGATAATTGGAATAACCATATAACTAATGGGAAGGTAAAAAAATGGAACACGCTAATAATTCAGGGCAACCACTTTAATTCGGCTAAAGGAGGGTAAAGAAAGGGAACTTCAATAATTTATGAATAGTATTATGCAATTGACTTAAAGGATGGGGAAAAATGGAACATGCTAATAAACAGCTAAAATGTATGACTTTATTATCAGTCAGAACCGGGAGG
Source organism: Lissotriton helveticus (assembly GCF_964261635.1). Lineage (NCBI taxonomy): Eukaryota > Metazoa > Chordata > Amphibia > Caudata > Salamandridae > Lissotriton > Lissotriton helveticus. The sequence continues at coordinate 1,567,154,622 of NC_136063.1, read as the reverse complement.
GTAAGAAAAGGAACAATGGACAAGTAAGACTTTAACTATTAAAGCAAGGAATAAGAAGACGCAAGTGGGTTTCCCTCAAAGATTTATATTTACCTAGAACGGTGTGGAGACCAACCTTGGCCACGGGTCAGTTAAGGACAGGAGAACCCCAAGGAATGCAGTTGCCAGTAGGCCAACAGGTGCAGCATGGAAACCAGGACAGGAAAACCAGATTAAGATCAGGACAGGACCACCAAAGTTGAGACCAGCACCCGCAGTTCAGTTGCAACGCCTGCGCTACACCCTCTCTGCAGCTATCAGTCAAAACCCCGATTGGGTTATCGAATTCCCCAGCAAAGTGCTTCGCCAGCACTTAAGGTTCCCAAAACCCGATTGGGACTGTGAGTATGTCTGACAGAGTGCTCCGTAGCACCTCTGTTCTCGATAAGCTATTGAGTGCGTTGGGTCAGTGACAGGTCAGCTATTTGGACAAGTCGGACAATTTCTCTAGCTAAACCTAGGCTAGTTATACTGTTTTTCAGGTTAGTGTACCACCCCCTAAATGTTGCACGTGTAAGGATCCCCAGTTTCGATTGGACAAAAGAAAAGACAGGTCATCACACCATCTAGGATTTGAGCTTTCTCAAGCCTCTCATTAGAATTTTCATTCCCGCCCATCGAATTTCAGGTTCACATGATGTCTTCAATTCGCGAAGCAATGGACAGTCTATTGATAAATACATTGTAGTCTTTTGACTTCTTCTTAGTGGGGTTAGACGTGAGTTCCCAGGCACATCTTGGCTGGTGCTTCTATCTGGCTTTCGTTCAATAACGCAGAGTTCATCCTCTGGCTGTGGACTGTCATGCGCAGAAAGGATTTTCAAAATGGAGTATTCCCGTCCCTCATGCCCACAGATTACGATACATGAAAAGTAAATAGAAACAGTTTTAGAACACAGAAATAATGAGTACACTGTATACCATGAATCTCTACTCTATACCCATTACTTTATAATAACTATAGCCTTAATTGATTAAGCAGAACGGACAGCGTAGCAAAAGCAGCAATGCAAGCTTCTCGCATGTGAGAACACAAAACAGCCATGTTAGCACTAATGCGTAAGTGCAAACAGTTCCCGCCAGAACTGCGAGTACGTCACGTCACATGGGTATTGACCGACGCATGCACAGTAGAAATTCCCATGTAGCAGCAGCCATCTTAGGTAGCAAGCGTATTAGGATTAGTAAACACATAGGCAAGCTTCACTCGGATACCCACAAGTGTCGAAAAAGAGCAAATTAATAAGACAAACAGGTTGATTAATTAATTAGGGTTATTCGAGGTTCATGAATACAAGCAATGCGCTTTTACGTGCAAATCCTTGCTCCATCAATATAACGCTTAATTGGAATACTACCGACAATAGGGCCACCGAGTGGGATGCCCTGAAGGCGGTGGTCCGAGGTGCAGGGAGGGGATTAACGTATGGGGTGAGGAGGCAATTGATTGGTGAGCTGCGCAGTAAGGAAGATTTACTGGTGCAAGAACAGGCAGTCGTGCAGGGACAGGAGGAGACTCGAGAGCGGGAACATACACTGCACGAACCAATCACAGATATATGGGGCAGACTGGACAAATATACACTTACTAAATATAGGCAATTGCTGCACGCGCAGGGGGATAAATCTAGTCGGCTATTAGCATGGATAATGCGTAGAGAGCAGGTGCCCCAGTTGATCACATGTATAAGTACACAATCGGAGGAGCTGGTACAAGTTAGACTAGATATCCTAGAGCAATTTTGACAACATATGCATAGGGTGTATACAGCCGACCCAATGGTCAAGCGGGAACGCTATGCACCATTTCTGATGAAGCTCACAGCAGAGAACAGTCAGGAACTGGAAGTGCAATTGATAGTAGATGAAATAGCAGAGGCCATTGCGGACATGCCCAGGGCTAAGGCGCTGGGTGGAGATGGATTTCCAAGTGAATTCTCTCAGGCGTACTCGGCTACATTGGTGCATCCTCTATTGCAAACATTTAATGAGGCCTTTGGTAAGGGGTATTACCCACAACAATGCGAGAGGGAGAAATATGTGTGTTTCCCAAGCCGGGTGGAAATAGCCAGGACCCTACGGCATACAGACCGTTAACAATGATCAATACTGATGCAAAAATATTGTGTAAAGTGCTGGCCAACAGATTGGGACTCCACATGGCCCACCTGATCCATGAGGACCAGTGTGGCTTTAGTCCGGGCCGGAATACGGGCATGAACATACAACGCTTGAGCCACATAATGCACGATACAAGCTCAAGCGCTGAGGAATTGGCACTAGTATCAATTGATCTTGAAAAAGCTTTTGATACGGTGGATCAGGCTGGGACAGAATAGTTCAACACAATGGTGCCTAGACGAGGTACGCGACAGGGGTGCCCCCTGTCCCCGTTACTCTTTGCTTTGGCAATACAGCCTATGGCGGTGTGGGCAAGACGGGATCTGGCTGACTGGGGAATCCGACTGGGGAGCATTCTGCATCTGGTATTGCTATATGCTGACAATGCACCCTTCTCTGTAAAATCTCCTCGGACAGTGATACCTGAGCTGTTGCAGTTGTTGGATCAATTTGCAGAATTTTCAGGCTTGCTACTCAATAGAGCTAAGTCATTGGTGTTCCCGATGGCTGGACTGAAGGGATATGGAGTTGAGGATCTGCCAACTGTAGGGCTGCGGTGGGAAATAGATCACTTTCAGTACCTGGGAATACAAGTCACACATGAAGAAATGCAGATCCTTCGCTTGAACATATATAAGGTACTAGACTCTCTGAAAGGCTCAGTAGCATTTTGAAATACGCTACCGCTGTCATTAATGGGCAGTATCGCGGTGGCAAAGATGGTGCTATTGCCTCGATGCCTGTATACATTACAGAACTCTATGTGTAATATACCCATGACGGTATTTCGGCAATTGAGGTACTTGTTGGTGTCTTTGTATTGGGAAGGAAAGCGTACCAGGGTGTCATTGCAGGTCCTCTCCAGACATTATGAAGAGTGGGGATTGAAGGCGCCCATAGACCTATATTATTATGCAGCGCACCTGCAGCATGCGGCTTGGTGGATGGACGAGGGTAACAACTGGGAGAAGCCCTTGCTGGATGGACTGGTCCAGCCGGAGAGTCTTCCTGCCGCACTGATGGAGTGAGCTGGCGTCAGTGCGGATCTCCCATATGTAGTTCAGCAAACTGTTTCTATGGCAAACGTTTGTGGAGCGCGTGCTGCGGCTGACACACCTTTTCACAGGGAGTTAAGCATCTGGCACTTGGCCCCTTTACATCAAATCACTGAGAGTATGTCCTTCAGGCGTGGAGGGAGGGTGGATGCCAGGTACTCGCGGATCTATATATCAATGAACAAGCGTGTGAGAGTTTTTGCAGGCAGTATTTGCAGTACGCAGGGCTGATGGTGTTAGCCAAGGTCACATGGCCCACGTACATGACCATGCCCTCAACAACCGAGACATTGGATGGGCTGCTTACTTGTGGTATTGGACGTGGATTGGTCTCACTGCTCTATAGGGCTAGGAAGACGGAATAGGTGTCTCGGGTGCACAGGGCAAGGGCAGCATGGAATGAGGACCTGCAGGCCCTATTGACAGAAAGGACTTGGGAGTACGCATGTGTATGGATATGTAAAGTATCCTGTAATGCCCAATTGAAATTGTAATTTCCTGCAAAGAGTATATATGACCCCGAAGAGGCTTCACCGTATAGACCCAGTCCAAACACATGAATGCCCAAGATGTCACTGTGGGTGAGCAGGGTCCCTGCATTTGGCGTGGGAATGCCTGGAGGTACTGAAATTCTGGCAGGGTGTGGTGGCAAGGGTGTTGGTGGTGGTTATCCGAGTTGAGGCTAGCCATGCGCAGTGTCTATTAGGACAGATACTAGAGCATAGGAAAAGTAAGATGGCCTATAAACTGCTGCAATTGGTATTGGTGCTTGCTAAAAGGCAGGTAGCGATATATTGGATGAGCCCACGAGTGCCGACCCTGGAGGGGTGGATGAGAGATGTGAGTGAGTGGTCGCTTGCAAAAGAGTTACGTATGAAGGGGCAGATTTATGATGACTGGCGCATCCCCAGGGATGCGCCAGTTATTTTGCGCCGCTGCTCCGCCACCCATGGTGCGCCGCATTTACAATGCGGCGCACCATGGGGCAAAAACGGCACAGATGCGTGACGCATCTGTGCTGTAAAGGTGGCGCATTGCTGGAGTTGCGTCGCAAGTGCGACGCAGCTCCAGCAAGGCTCAGGGGGGGCCCATCTTTACAATGCTGCGTCAAGACCTACGCCTGCTTCAAGCAGGTGCAGGGATTTGGCGCAGCATTGGCCTGAAAGTGACTGAGTGAAATCTTATAGATTTCACTCAGCCACTTTTGCGAGGCGCACTGCCCCGGAACGCCCACCCTGCGCCGGAACGCCCACAAGTGGCGCAGGGCTTTACAACGTGACGCATCTGCCTAGATGCGCCACGTTGTAAATGGGTCGTAGGGATGCGCCACGTTTACGCCGCAGTTGCGTGACGCAAACGTGGCGCATTCCCAACATAAATCTGCCCCGAAAACTTGTAGAAAGGATGAGAAACTGGAGTAGGACCTTGAACAGTGGAGAGAATCATGCAGGACATTGCTTCACATAACGGAACAGGGAAGTGAGCACATGGTCACTTTGGAGAATGATGGTGCAGAGTAATGTAAAAAAACAACAATAAAAAACATATTGTTTTGTCGATACGTGATATGCTGTCCACCCTCGTTATTACGATATGTGTAGCATTTAGTGCCTCTCGCTATGTTTAATGTAGTTGACAGATGTATGGCTGGAGATCTGTAGCTATCAAGAATAGGATTATGGATATGTAGATAGCAAACGTGTGTACAACTGATCAGTTGAGTAATAAAACCTAATAAATAAAGTTGTTGAAAAAAATGAGATGCACCAGGACCAACAAGTGGAGATGCCGCCGACAGAGACAGTGATTTTGCATAACGAAAATCGCTTATCAGGCTTTGTAAAAAGGAGAAAGATCTCATCATATTTGGCCTCTGTGCTGGCTGACATTACTTTTTATTTGTCCATTACAGAGTCCACAATCCTGAAATAAGAATAGGTGGCCAAAGTCTTTGACAGGAGTCTCCTGCTTTCTAGCACTGAGGCCTCATAGATTGCAGCATCCTGCCATAAAAAGGCTAAGGATGGAGTGGCCATATTAGTTTTTAAAATCATTACTTTGCCTATCCTATGAATGAAAGTCTTGGCAGCAGAGTAAGTATGCCCCAGTGGACAGCTGACTAGTAGATATTTAGCACCTTCTCCATCCCAGTGGTGAGAAATATACCTTCATATTTTGTGCATATGGTACCTAGTCCCGTATCGACTACTATTATCTGTTGTGAACAACGACCAGAAAAAATTCTGGTCAGTAGTCAGTAGAAGTAAGGGAGGGTCAGGAAACCCTCTAGAATCATCTATATTGCCTGCGAATGGGTAGTGCACTTCAGGAGTCTTTATGCCCCCAGCTCTGTTCCTCAGGGATCGTACGGGTCCAAGAATGCATCCAGTGCAAACAGCCAATGCCAACCTATCATATGTTTTTCCCTCCAGGGAACTGAGCATGTGGTAGCTTCCCTCGAGTCGGGGAAAGCCTCGGGACTCGATAAAATCCTGGCTGATGTTTCTAAATCTGCTCCCGTGGTTTGGGTTCCCTACATCAATGTGGTCTCAAATGCCATTGCGGCGGAAAGACCAATTTCCCCTTCTTGCAAAGGGGCGGTGATTGTCCCTATTTTCAAGAAGGGGGATCCTGGTGTGCAATCCAACTACCACTCAATCAGCTTATTGGAAAACCTCCAAAACATGTGCTATAAACAGGTCCTTGACCAACTATTGGGCTGGTGCAAGGGAAAGCAGATCCTAAGAGGGCCCCAGGCTGGATTCAGGAATAGGGTCAGTGTAGTTGACCAGGTCTGCCTGTTCCTCTTGGTTAAGTGGAAGGCAGTCGACCTGGCTGGGGGGAACCTCTATGTGACATTTGTTGATTTGCATGCCGCATTCAACCTGGTCCCCAGAGGGAAATGTGGGAGGTGATCTTGGAGATGGGCACCCCGCCCAACCTCTTAAATTTGATCAGACTACTGTACAAGGTGAACTTCGCCACGATACGGCAAGGTAAGATGCGGAGCAAAAGGAGAGATACCAGAGACATTTCCAGTCAATCAAGGCATAAGGCAGGGCTGTGTACTTGCACCCACCCCTTTTCTCCTTTAAATTAACAATTGCATTCCGTACTTAACTAATTGTGTGAATGATTCCCCTTCTCTGGCAGGAGAAAAAATAACAGCCCTCCTCTTTGCGGACAACACGTTTTTGTTGTCCAAAACCAGGGGTCTACAAAGGCCGATCAACAGTTTCATAGAGTTCTGCAGTGATTTTGGTCTTGAATAAATACTTCTAAGATCAAATATATGACATATACTAAGAAGGGCAAGTCGTGTGGGGCCATCAAGGTGGGGGCGGAGGTACTCAAAAGAGTCCAGCAGTTTGACTACCTGGGTATCAGGTTAGATGAGTCTGGATCCTGGGACCTACAAATCCTCGAGTGTACCCTAACCGTAAAGCAACGATCCAGAGCTATACTCAAGTTGGCCAAAAAGGCCTCATGGTCCTCTGTACATCCAGTAGTGGAAATCTATAAGGCTCAAGTAAGGGGGGGTGGGCGGCCCTTTATGGGGCAAAATTGTGGGGGGTAGCCAACATCAGTCCCCTGAGTGTAGCAGAGAATAATTTTATCAGATGTCTGGTGAGCCTAGGGAATGGCACACCTCTTGTTCTGTTTCGCATGAATCTGGGAATTTATGTGACTTCCTCACTGTTGGCGTTGAGATCCCTATAGTATTGAACAAGAATCTGGCAAACTTTTGAATTGTCCCTCTTAAGAGAGGGTGTGCAGGATGTTATCTCAGCCAATGGTGAGGGGAAAATCAAATGGTTAAGGGCCCTCAAAAAGGGCTGGAATGAGTTGGGACTAGGCAAATCCTGGAGTGAGCCACAACTGATTAAGAGAGGGGATGCAGCCTTAATTGGAAAGAGGATAGAAGAAAAGGCCACTGGGTTCAGGGGATCACTCATCCGCAGCCTCACAAGAGACCCTAACAAGTGCCTTTCTCTTATTAAAACCAGTGTGTAAGGCCGAGGATTTTCTAGATTTTATTCGCCCTGTTCGGGCTCAGTCTCTGTACCTTCAATTTAGGTATGGTTCACTCCCTATAACTGTCTTTACTGCTGGTTGGAGAAAGATGAACCAGGGCCCTGAGTATTGTTTTTATTGTAAAAATGTTCACAAAAGTGAGGATCATCTCTTGCTCTTTTGCCCACTTTATGTAAAACCCAGATCCACATGGCTTGTCCCAGTATGCAGGTTATTTATTTATTTATTTATTTATTTATTTGCTGGTTTGTATAGCGCTTGAATCGACTCCAATAGGAGTATCTCTGCGCTTTTGGAACCGGTGGTAACAGCTATTATATGTGAGTAGGAACTAGATCTCATTTCTGAACAGGACAGTTTTCAGGAGTTTCCTGAATGTAAGATGTTCTCTACATTGTCTCAAGGGCAGAGGGAGTTTATTCCATAGGGTGGGTCCTATGACAGAAAGGGCTTTACTCCCGTGTCTGGCTTTTTTGGCCCGGGGAACTGCTAAGAGAAGATTATTACTGGACCTGAGAGATCGAATTGGAATGTAGGGAACAAATTTCTTTTCAAGGTAGGCGGGTCCTTGTCCATTTAGACATTTGTGAATCAGGCAGCATATTTTGAATTTGGTCCTCTGCCGGATTGAAAGCCAGTGCAGCTGCTCAAGGAGGGGCTTGGATGCTGTTCTTGGGGGCACATTGAGGACCAGGCGAGCTGCGGTATTTTTGAATGACCCGGAGCTTAGCCAACACGCCTTCGTTGGCAGAGAGCAACAGGCCATTACAATAGTCAATCCGACTTAAAACCAACGCCTGAACAAGGGTTTTCCTAACGGAGTCTGGTAACGGAGGGAAAACTTTACGTAGTAGGCTTATAGTATAAAAACATACTCCTGAAATATAGTTGGTGTGTTGTTTGAGTGACAGATCTTGGTCAAATCGAATCCCCAGATTCTTCACGACCTGTTTGGGTTCTGGAATTGCTCCTAGATCATGCGGCCACCAATCTGGAGTCCATAACAGTTTAGCTTCCCCAAACAGCATTACATCAGTTTTGCTGACGTTACACTGAAGGCAATTGGAGGCCATCCAGTTTGCCACTGCTTTCATGCCTGAAGAAAAAGAGTTTCTTACATCAGCGGAGAGAGTTTTAAAAGGGAAGAGGAGCTGCGTATCATCCGCGTATGATACTGGGATTAAACTATACCTGCGCATCACTCTTGCCAGGGGTGCCACATAGATGTTAAAAAGGGTTGGGCTTAAACAGGAGCCCTGTGGCACCCCTTTTGAGATCTCTACTTCCGCTGAACGATACGCACCCATGGTGACTCTCTGGGTGCGATCGGATAGAAAACTCTTCAACCAGTCAAGGGCTTTGTTCTTGATGCCAGCGTTCGACAACCGATCAGTCAAGATGGAGTGAGACACGGTGTCGAACGCTGCCGACAGATCCAATAGAACCAGGATCACTGAGAGGCCCTTGTCCTGGTACATATGTAAATCATCAGTGACAGCCAGGAGAGTTGACTCCGTGCTGTGTTTTGCCCTAAACCCTGATTGGGAATAGTCCAGGGCGCCAGCAAGTTCGATGTATCTGGACAGGTGATGGTTTACGTGTTTTTCAATCAGTTTCCCTAAGAATGGTAATAAGGATATGGGTCTGAGATTGGCTAGGTTAGTCCATGGGGTGGCAGTATTTTTCCTTATGGGTCTGACAAGGGCTCGTTTCCATTATCTGGGGACGGTACCTACACTGAGTGAGAGATTTACCAGTTTTCCTATCATGGGGCAGAGTTGTTCTGATAGGGCAGGCATTATCCTGGCAGGGATGGTATCATCCGGACTACCACTCTTAATCTGTAGTAGTAGAGAGGAGGTTTCTTGTAAGGAAATGAGAGGAAAGGTGTCTAGGGAGTATGTATCCTGCTTCAATTCGGTGTCCAACTGATGGAACGCCGAGTCTGTAGTACATGCCTTGTTAGCGCAGACGATTTTGTCGTAAATCATGCTATTGAGCCTACCCACCAGAGGAGAACCATACAGGGTATGCAAAAGTGAAACCTCCTCGATCGTGGTTGTGGCTGTTTCAAAGTTTCTTCACACAGCATGGTTAATCAGAAGCAAAATGCTAGATATGCTATGAAACTAGGCTTAAATATATCCAGTTAATCTGAATTGTCAGTGGCGGTGGCTGCTGTTTGTAGGTTTGCATTGTTGGGGCAATTGAATGTACAGTGGTAGTTATTTTAGGGGGAATATGCGTTTTCACATTTCCTTATTCTTTTTTAATATATGAAACGTTTTTATTGTATTCTTTGAGACTTTTTTTATTGTACTATTTATTGTCTGTTTTTCCTAGAATGGCATTGTTCTTATGTCTGTGTTTATGATGTTTCGAACTATCAATTAAATTTGGGTTTGAACTACTATTATCCCAGCCTACGAAATTGCTTGTTACAAATTGTGAAATTCTCGAGAGACGCTGTTAGGCAACAGTCTTGTTCGACTACAAGCTGACTGGAGACTAGAAAGACCACACCGAAAGCCATGGAGGCTAAACAAGTCTCATTATCAGCTAACCAGAGTAAAGCAGCTGCTCTTAGAGAAGAATAAAGGCTCTGTCTAATCGGCAACATGGGTGGCTGGCAAGGCAAACAGGCGGAAAAAAGAACAACAGATGAGGCTAGAGAGAGACAGTCAAATATTAACCCAGGAGTGTACAACATCCACCTCTCTAGCATACTAGGAGGAAACTGGAAAAGGAAACAAAATGGCCTCTCTATACATTGCAGGCAGAATACTTCCTCTACAGACTCGGACCCCACTACAATCAAAAGGGTGAGCAAGCAGGATGATAACTGGAAGCCCATCTTAACCAGAGGGAGGCAGTGACTTCCCTACCAGCCATTTGTGAAGACAGAGAGCGTATAGTATGGATACCCAAGACATGGCAAGAACTTTAATACCACACTACATGACACTGTACAGTTTGGAATTGGGGGAGAAACTACAGCAAAGGAAAGATTCTTCCTGAATCTGTGTCTGCCACCTCTGAATAAAGACAGTAAACTGCTACTCATAGAGGAAATCACTAAGGCAGATATATCCAAAGTCACTATGGACCTTCCATATTATAAAGTGCCTGAGGAAGAGGGCTTTGTCAAATTATTTCACAAATGGCGCAAAGGAGAGCTCATTAATGTACTATATGAATTCCGTAAGGAAGATTAAATCAATGGATCTCTGTCACCCCTTTCTAATAAGGCACTCTTTGCAGTGTTTCCAAAACCAGTAGAGATCCCCTCCTCTGTGATAGTTACCACCGAATGTCCTTAGTCAACGTCAACCTTAAAATTCTGTCACAAATTCTTGGTGAGCGGCTTAAGAAAGTTCTTCCCTCTTTGATACATCATACGCAAGTAGGATTTGTGCTAGGCAGGACTTCTCACAATCCCATGGGAACATTCAGACATGTTATGGACTGCTAATGTTGCCCAATCTGAAATCCTAGTACTTTCAGTCAAACGCAAAAAAGGAGGTTGATAGATTAGACTGGGATTGCATGTTCCAAAAGCTTCATAGATTCAGGTTGGGCATGAGCCACATTGATAAAATGAAGTGGCTCTAAGAGTCACCAATTGCACAGGTTAACCATGGCATCTTTCGGATCAGACATAGGTCCTGTGCACACTGTGTCACTGAAGCCAACCTGTACTCAGCTGATGAGCCCATAACTAGGACAAAACCGGCCCTGGGTTGCTTGTGTTCCGGTTCAGGGAGGACCTGACTTGGCATTTCTGTCTGGAATGTATTTATTTCATTTATTTTTATTTAAGAAGTTTTCTACAGCGCTGTCAAGACCCAAAGGTAGCAGAGGGCTTTACAGTAAGAGAAAAGCATATAATCAACAGAAGCATGACAGATGAAAGGTATTAGCGGTCAACGAATGTCAGAGTAAGAGCTGCATAATTGTAATGCAGAACTTCTTTGGTTTCAAGGTTCAATGCAGTCGCATAGTTCTCGGGTTGCTGTCTGTTCCGTGTTATCCACAACCAAGGGAACGGATGAGGAACAGGGATTTGAGTTGACTTTTGAATTCCACTAAGGACGGTATGGTTCTGATGTGCGGGGGATGGAATTCCAAATTTTGGGGGTGTTTCCCGTGAAAGAGCAGTCCACTGTTCTTTTCTTTCTAGTTTTAGGTAGGATGAGCAGGAGGGAGTTAGAGCTTCTCAGATTCCTGACTTGGCCTGCTTTTTTGAGTTTTTTTGCCAAGTATTCAGGTTTACCGGTATGGAGGGCTTTGTGGAATAGGCAGGCCGTTCTTAAGTTACTTCACATTTTTACTGGGAGCCACTTGAGTTCTTTGAGTGCCGGGGAGATGTGATCAGATTTTTTGATGCCGGTGATCATTCTGGCTGCTGCATGTAATGTTGTTTTGATCGGTGCCAAGTGCGATTTAGGAATACCTGTTAGGATTGCGTTCCCATAGCCCAGTCTTGACAGTACCAGAGATTGAGTGGCCAGTTTGAGATCCTTGTTAGGAATGTAGGGTTTGATTTTGTTCAGAAGTCTGAGGTTAAAGAATGCACTTTTGGCCGAGTTCTTAATGTGTTTCGTCATGTTTAGTTTAGGGTCTAAGGTGAGGCCAAGAGATTTAACAGAGTCTGCTAGAGTAAGATTCCCTTTGAGCGCATCGATTGCCTTTAGCCATTCAGTGATTAGAGGGTTGTCCTCCTTGTTCGAGATAAGGAGTGTCCCGGTCTTGTCTGGATTTAGTTTCAGGTGATTGTTTGTCAGCATTCTTGAACATCTTTCAGGACATCATTTAGTCTATGGATGTCATTGAGAGTGGAAGTTTCCAGATAGATCTGTGTATCATCCGCGTAGTGGTGGAAGCGGATGTTGGCTTTTCTGAGTAGCTTGGAGAGCGGTTCCATATAGATGTTAAAAAGCTGTGGAGATGGCACCGATCCTTGGGGGACGCCCTTGTTGACTTGCTGGGTTTCGGAGGTGAAGTTCTTGATTTTTATTTTTTGCGTGCGAATGTGTATAAAGGAGGAGAACCACTTGAGGACTACCTCGCCGAGACCAGCTCTTTCTTGAAGAGCCTTGATGAGGAGTTTGTGGTCCACCGTATCAAATGCTGCAGAGAGGTCAAGGAGAATGAGGAGGCAGCATTTGTCTGAGTCTAGTGATCCATGGATATCATCTATGATGTTCAGCATCGCGGTTTCTGTGCTGCAGCCTTTTCTAAAGCCAGACTGGTGGGGGTCCAGGAGGTTGATATTGTCCAGGTGCTGTGTCAATTGATGAAGTACGCAGCGTTCAAGTGTTTTAGAGAGCAAGGGGAGGTTAGCTATGGGTCTGAAATTGTTCAGATCTGTCAAGTCTAGACCGGGTTTTTTCAGCAGGGGGGTGACTTGCCCCATTTTAAGGCAGTCAGTGACCACTCCATTTTTTAAGGAGCTATTTATGATTTTGCTCCATATAGGTGCAATAGCGTGTTTCATTTTCTTGATTAGTAGGGGAGGAATAGGGTCTGAGACATGTGCTGATGTTTTGGAGGTCGAGATCAACGAGATTATCTCCATTTCTTGCATGGGGTGAAAGTGAAGCCAGGGGGTAAGAGAAGAGCCAGGAGAGACAGCATGAGGTACAGCTGTGCTGCTCTTCTCGGGGCGTGATTCGTCGATGTCTAATGATTGTTCGATTCTTGCGATCTTGTCGTTGAAGAAGTGGGCGAAGTTGTCGCATAGTTGTTTGGACGCCTGTACAGATGAGGACAGTGGCTTGGAGGTTTGTTGTCTGATGATGCTGTAGAGCTCCTTCGGTCTGTTTTTGGCCTTGTCCAGTGCCTCGCGGAAGAAGTTGGATTTCTTGTTTTCGATGTGGTTGTTGTACTTCCTACTGGCTGCTTTCAGTTGGTCACGAAGGATGGCGGTCGGGTTGTTTCTCCACTTTCTTTCTTTGGCTCTTAAGTTTCTCCTTTCTGCGTTGAGGTCAGCATTGAACCATGTTCTGGATGGAATGGTTCTGCTTCTTTTGAGCTTTAGTGGAGCTAGTTTGTCGAGTATGGACACAAGCTCGGAATTGTACCGGTCAGTGAGGTCATTGGTGGAGAGGTGGGCTTTGTTGTCCGGGAGAAGTGAGCTTATCTGAGCTTCCAGGATATCCAAGGGTACTTGGGAGAGGTTTCTCATCCATTTGGGCGGGTCTTGAGGAGGTTGATGGGGGATAGTGGGGTGATTGATATGAAATAGGATCATATGGTGGTCTGACCAGTCGACAGGAAGTATGTGGTTGACCGTGATTGAGTTCTTTTGCAAAATGATGGCATCCAATGTGGCTCCTTTGTAATGAGTCTCCTCAGTACAGTATTGTTTAAGGTTGTTATCATAGAGGAGGCTGGATAACGATTGGATTAGAGGATTGTGTGTCTCGTTCCATCGTAGATTCAGATCACCAAGAATTAGGTTATTGGAATCACCGAGTGCACCTTGTGCTATCAGGTCGGCTAGTTGTTCTCCAAAAGCGTTGTTTCTGCCTGGGGGTGAAAGAGCAGGTGACACAGTAAAGAATCATTATTGTTGGTCTTGATTATGACGGATAGACATTCAAATGAATCGTAATCAAAAGAGGTGGTTTCCGAGATGCCCAAACTGTCCTTGTGGATGATAGCAACCCCTCCTCCTCGCTGATCTATCCTGTCTTTGGTGATGAGAGAGAAGCCAGGTGGTACCAGCATGTCTAGGCAGGGAGGAGATAACTTATTCAGCCAGGTCTCTGTGAGGAACGCAATGTCAATGTCATTAGTGAGGATAGCCTCAGCTAGTTCCGTTGCGTGTAGTGAGGCCGATCTGCAGTTGATTAGTAAGCAATTCGTGAAAAGCTCCTGATTACTGGCAGTTCTATCTTTGGCCCCCCACTAGGTATGGCGGTGAGGACAGGATGTCTCAGTGTTTTGGTGCAGGGAAGGACTTTCCGGTGACCTGTGATCACTTGATTTTGTATTTAGGAGAGTCTAAGGCGGGAGTGTCGTATGCGGCGGCTAGTAAGGTTGCTTCACTGTCTGACATAGGTGCTTCTGCTCTGAAGGGCCTTGAGGTTAGGTGTTTTGTATCTGATAGTGTATGAATCTTGGTCCTAGGGAAGGGGACTCTGTTTTTTAAGGCCTTATGTGAACATGGTCCCAAGACCCTGTGGGGGGGAGACCGTGAAGCTGGGTACTAGGGGTTTCTGTGGGCTCAGGGGGGCTGTTTGCGTTGACGGTGTGGGGAGTCCGAGGAGGGGATTTCAGGGGTCTGCGGGCTATACCTAGGTTGGAAAGGATTTCCGTTAAGCCCAGGAAGATTACGTCTATTTGGCTTTCAAGAGCCGCAAGACGCTGTGACACTGAGTCAAGGGAGGAGTTGGGGCATCTAAGGTAGTGCCATGCGTGTTGTGGTTCAGGTTGAGGGATTGAGGTCTCTTGATGGTGGAGCAAGTCAGGTAATCCTTTTTCGGGATTGAGGGAGAGGTCGGAGGAAGGGGAGGGGAAGGGACAGGGAAAGGCTTTGGGTGTCTGAGAGCTGGGATGAAGCTCGAGGGGAAGGGGGTCCCTGACGGTGTGTCGCATCTAAGAATTTGCTGGGGAGGGATCCCATGGGGGGTGAGGTAGTGTTTTCTGTAAGGGGCTGGGGGATATGGTGGGTGGGGGAAGTATGGTTGTTGAAAGGGGGAATTGAAGGTGTGGTAAGAGTTTCTTGTTGTGGCTGGTTGGCTGTAAGCGTGCGTTGGGATGCGGCGGGGAGAAGAGGAGCGTAGCAGGCCGTAGCTGTATCGCGGAAGAGACGAACATAGGCTTCTCTGCTAGCTGTGGATGTGGGCGGGGTAGGGAATGGGGCGGGGTGGTATAGGGTTGGGAGGGCTGATCTTAATGCGGGAAATAGGGAGTCGAAAGCTTCAAGTTTCTCATTATTAGCCTGAATGAGGACCGTGCCGTTCGTGTAGATGGTCACGGATGTGTACCCTCTTCCGACCGAGCCGATAGGGAGTATAGAGGTTAGTTTGCAACTGTGGGAAGTGGATGTGGTTTTAGCGATATACAGTTGCGATCTGATCAGGGAGATCCAGTCTTCCGGTCTTTCTGTGTGGAATATAAGGTTCATCTTAGTCGGACCATTGGAGGCTGAGTGGTAGATGTCTGTGATTAGGGTTTCTTTGTGTTGGCGGATAAGTTTCTGTTTGAAAATGCGTCTCATTTTTGTAGACAGGAGGGGGGGAAGAGGATGGTAAAAGAGTTCCGGCTGTGGGGTTTCAGGTGGGTATGTAGGACTTGTGAGGGAGGGGAAGGCGAGTCACGAGCCATCGTGACGGAAATGTGAGCGGAAGGGTGCCTGCTGATCGGTTGTGTTGCTTTGTGAAGCTATGTGTGCCGGGTTTGCTTTCGAGGTGCTAGCAGAAGATGTTCAATTTATCCCCTATGAGCACCGAGGGGTGACCATGTTCCTGTTTTCGAATTGAGGGCATTGGACATAGACACGGTTCATAGGGGGGGAGGTCGTGCGTGACGGCAGGTGGGGGAGCGGTTTAATTGGAGGGAGTGTGGCCGGACACTACTGGGCGCGTTGTCTTCGTGGGGCCGCCGTATTGGAGTTAGGGGAGGATTCCGTGTCCGACCGTGGGAGGCTCAGGGCGCATGCCGAGGAATGAGCAGTCACCTGGGCTTAGAGGGAGGGGTGGCTCACCTTGGCTGTTTCAGGATGTCCCCTGTGGAGAGATGAAGCCCGGGACTATCTATGTTCGGGTCGACCCTGCTCGGTCGCCATTTGCGGGTCAGGCAGGGGATTTGGGGTTTAGCTTCCGTGTTTAGCTTAGGTGGCGCGAGAGGGCAGGAGTCAGGTCATCTGGGTTTCAGGCCGGCGCGACTCACCTAAGCTTGTGCCACGGAGACCTGTAGGTCATTGTATCTGGTGTCTTCGGGACGGAGAGACCTTGTGGTCCGCCATTTTGAGGACATGCACGGGGGGAATGTTTCAATTGGAGCAGGCTCAAGACTGATTTGCATATAGCTGGATCCAAACTGAGGTGGCAGGTGTGCAAAATAACAATGGACTGGGATGCAGCCCAAGTAATTACCAGTGGCTGAGATTGATTCACGCATTCCATTTGTCACTTTTTGGTATACTGAACTCCATGGTCTGACATTTGAATTGTCATTCCCAAAAACCAGAGCAGACACAGGGACTTACAAAAGCTACTTTGTAATCTATACTTAGTTTCAGTTATATATGAAATGAGCTATATGAGTAGGATGCACTCTCAAGGCATCCTCCTCGTCTCTTCTCCATAAGCAGTACTCTGTGACATCCTTATATTCCACATTGTTTTATCACATTGGCTGAGCCTGATTACAATAAATCATGCAAAGTCTTACTGTCACTAATGCACAGAACACTCCTCCATCTTGTGCGTTGCAGCCTACCTGTGCCCCAGATTGCAGTGAGCTGAGTCCAGGAAGTGGTAAGGAGGCAGACTAGTGCTGTCTCTTTCCTAAAAACGATTTTCCCTATCTGTGATTACTGTCTTTGCCTGTGGTTCTTACAATTTAAAATTGTAGTTTTAACCTGCCCCTGGATGCATATTTAATCACCTGTTTTGTGTTCAAACTTGTGGTTTTTCCTGCCCATGATTGCTTCCATTTAACGTGTTGGAATATGAGATTTGCAGTCCTAAATCTCTGTCGTTTTTCCCTCTCATTCCTGGTGACTATCAGTTTTCCCTCCAAATTTCCCCTTGTCTCTGTGCTAAGACCTGTATGTTAAGCAGTGCACTCCCAGCCACCATTTTATGTTAACAAGTCAGTGAATCCAGCCCCTCTTTCCTCCCCCCAACCCCCAGCAACAGGGATATTCTACATCAGAGGGTTCTTTGAGGTAGCAGTGATATTCTCTGTGCTGTTTAAACTGTGTTTAATAGGGACTATGCACTTTGTTTTTTGGCCAGGAGAGGGTGTAATGTTTTATACAAACACTATTGTCAGGGGGCAAGTTAGGCCCTTACCTGCAGAAGCCCAAAGTGTGGATTAAACCTGTCCATCTCCTAGGAGGTTTCTGAATAGAGGAGCAGCTTCCAACTCCCTGGCAAAGCAAACCTTGTTTGAGGACGCTGGCACCTTATATAGTTTGCTAGTGGTTGGTACATGTATACACTGATTGGTGGTTGTATCTACTAATAAATGCTCAATCCCTCTCTAAAAACAAACATCACATATATGACCTTCTCACTGATGCAAAACCAGACATACTATTCATAACTGAATCATGGTTGGGAGATGATATGGTTCCAGTCCTGTATGAAGCCATTCCGGTAGGCTATCAAAGTAGTCTAGCTGTTCTGTTAAGGCAAACATTACATATCACTAAAGTTGATGACATCTCCATAAGGAATTGTGGGGCTTTCTAACAAGATGCAATACTACATCGTCTTCATCCTGTAACTTCCTTTTCCTTTACAGACCTCCACCTAGCAAGGCAACATTCCCAGACGCACTTCTAGACACAGTTTGAAACCTGATAACAATACACTCCGACTTATGCATTCTGGGTGACCTCAACATTTGGTTTGACAATCCCAATATGACCCATCCCAAAAACAATAATCACTGGCCTAGATGCACTGAACCTGCATCGGATTGTCCACAAACCCACACACATCACTGGACATATCCTAGTTGTCATTTTTGCAAATACTGAACTAGTTACCTTTCAAACTATAACTCCAGTCACATGGTCAGACCACCACTTGCTTGCTTTCCAACATAAAACAACACTAAGGGACTCACCTAAAACTAGCCTACATCCATTCACCTATCGGGCGTGGAACAAACTCAATTTGAAACACTTAGAAACACAACTAACATCAAGTACGAATCTGGAAACAATACATTTGGTTCAAAATCTGTATGAGTGGCTACAGGAAGCTTTTGACATCCTGATACCACTCAAAACCACACAACACCACAAAAGAAAAAAAAACGCCTTGGAGAAACTTAGAAATAAAAGACATAAAACAACAAATTAGAAAGCTGCACCATACCTGGCTCAAAACAAACGCCAAACAAGACAAACTTCACCTACAAAAAATTAACAGATTACACAAGTCAACTATCAAAAAAGCTAAGAAAAGGTACTACTCAGACAGAATTCAAAATGCTAACTGTGCAAATAAAGAATTCTATAAAATACTCAATGAATTTTGCGAACCAAATTGCCTAGAAGGAACTCATCCTGTTACTCGAGATTTCACAGAGAAGCGTGGCTCAATGGTTAGAGCGGCAGACCCTGATGCAAAGGTCTGGCCCAGGACCAGGGTTCAATTCCCGCCTTGGCGGCTCTTGGACTCAATCTCCCCGGACCTGATAATTCTCGCCTCTGTGCCTAGTCTAATCATGGGTCCCACTCTGTGACTCTGGGCAATAGCTTGCTTAATCTCCACAACGGCCCGAGCAGCGCTTGGATGCCTGGCTTCACCTTGGGGGTGCCCAGGAGTGGACATTTCACATGGAAAAACCAGGAAGGGTTCCACAGTGGTATGAGTGCAGCGCCGGGACGCCTCGTCGCGTGGGCAGCCGTGCGCTTTACAAATACAACACATTTACATTTACAGACAAACTGGCAAATCATTACACAGACAAAGCAGACACATTGGACTTGTACTTAAAACAGAAACAAAGCACCAGCACTAACCCCTGTACAGAATAACAAGCCAAGAATACTCTAACCCAGCCTCTCCGTTTCTTTCAACACATCTCACACAATGAATTTATGGACCTGGTCAAAGCAAGCAGGCCTGCCGGCAGCCCTTCTGACCCCTGTCCACCACAAACTTTCAAGATAATTCTTTTAACAGCCTCTGCTGCCACTCCAGTAAGAAGAATCATCAACGATTCCTTAACTACGGAATATTTCCAGAGGAACTCAAATAATCACACATACGCCCTTTACTGAAGAAAATAAACTTGTACCCGCTGAACTCTGACAACTACAGACCCATTACAAATGGACCTTTCCTGGGAAAACTGATAGAAAGAGCAGCATTCGCCCAAAAGTCACAATTCATTGAAGAGAATGACATACTCTCAGACTTCCACACAGGATTCCGTCCGGGAAGAGGCACTGAATCTGCCCTCTTTGCCATCTGGGATGAACTGAAGAATACAGTTGACCACAGCGGGGTTGCTGCGCAACTCCTCTTGGACCTCTCGGCTGCCTTTGACACGGATGACCATGACACTCTTAAACAAAGACTCTATGAAGCCGGCATAGAGGGAACTGCTCTAGACCTGATCGCTTCCTACCTTCAAAACAGAACTAATGTCATCCATTCCCCACCTTTCTTGTACAAACCATACTCCACAAAAGCAGGGGTCCCTCAAGGTTCTATCATCTCGCCCATGCTTCTCAACACCTACTTGAAGTCATTAACGGTACTCATCAATTTCATCTCACGTGCTATAACTATGCAGATGACACGCAAATACTCCTTCAAATGGAATGCCCCAAAGACATTGAAAAATCCCCTATTTTCAGTTGTCTCAGAGCCGTGGATCAATGGATGACTTGGAGCCACATCAAATTGAATGCTTCAAAAATGGAAATACTCACGTGTGGCGATTGGAAACATTACGACTCGCTTGCCGCCTGGCCTGATGAACTGGGATCACTATCTAAAGTATCAAAGGAAGTAAGAAACCTCAAAACGACCATGGACTTCAAGCTGTTGATGAATGCCCAAGTGGACAAAAAGCAAGATCAAGCTTTGTCACTATAAAAACGCTGCAACAAATTTTCCCTCATTTGGGATTTCCACACAAGGACCAAGCTACCATCTCCCTTGTTCAGTCAAAACTCGATTACGCCAATAGCCTCTACCACGGATCACCTTTAACGACAATGAAAAGACTGCAACGGATTCAGAACTCGGCTGCCAGACTACTCTTGCAGAACAAACCGTGAGACCACATCTCACCTTCCTTGAAAGCCCTGCATTGGTTACCGGTTGCCAGAAGATCCATGTTCAAGCTACTTTGTATCACCTACAAAGCAATACATGGAATGGGACCACTCTTCATCAGGAATAAAATCACCAAGCACGTTCAACAAAGGAACCTACGCTCTAAAGGGGCATCTCGCCTCAAAATCCCAAGATACAAGAAAAAATCATGGGTGGCACATCCTTCTCTGTTCAAGCAGCCAAACTATGGAACTCTTTACCCCCAACATAAGATCCACCAACAACCACCTTATCTTCAGAAAACTACTCAAGAATTGGCTCTTCCCCACAAAAGCAGAAATTTAAAGCATAGTCCTCTGTATATAAGCATTTATTTTCACTATAGATATGTACCTATCTTTGTGTATTGCTTTGTATAAACATGTAGAATAATTATTTTGTTGTAAATAAATAAATAAAAATCATCTTTGGTCTACATGTACTTACTTCCATTGTGCATCGATGTACCTTCCATGTACTTGGATCTGTGTGTCTGTTACCTTTCTCCTGAAAACGCATATCCAATGCACTATCCTATTTCTCCTCCTGTACCTCTATCAATATATTTAATCTATATATACTTACCTCCTCTATGCATCTATATACTTTCAATTTACTTATGGATCTATATAGTTATCACTTCCTTCTAATTTAGCATTTCAAATGCACTACCCTATTTCTCAGCCTATACTTCTCTCAATATATCCTCTAGCCCAAACTTCTGACTCATCTCAGACTTCTTTGTACTACTATTTCCACAGCACTACCCTATCTCTCACCCTATACATATATCAATATATCCTCAACATCCACTCTCTCATTTATCCCAAACCCCATACCACTACTATGATCCCCAAAATAACACTTTCTAGACTCTCTCCTACTCTACCCCTCCTTGCCTCATCTGACACCTCTTTTTACTATACTGATACCCCAAAACAAACCTTTATAAACTCTTCCCTCTGACTCTTCTCCTCAAAAACCCCTTTTACATATCCAAAAGCTTCCTCCTACTGCAATGACTTAAAAAAAAAGAAAAAAAAGAAATACATCTCACTCTTCTGTCCCTCCACTATCCTTTTCAATCAAAATAACAGATTAACATGTTCACTTCTCAATTTCCCATATTCCACTATACTAATTCACCACTAATCCTTTATGTGTTCCAGAGTAGAGCGCTACTCGCCAATGAAGCGCCTCAAAACCCCATCAAGGGGTAGCAAGCTCTATATAAATACAAACCTCTTTCCCTCTTCTATCCCGCAACCTACCCTTCTCTATCCAAATAACTGAATAACATATCCACAACTCAAATTACTTCATATGTCACTATACCCATTTTTTGAACACTAATCTTTTATGGATTCCAGAGTAGCGTCCTACTCGCCAGAAAAGCGGGGTAACAGGTGCTACATGAATGCAAACCTTTCTTCCCTTTTATCCCTCCGCTACTCTTCTTACTCCAAATAACTGACTAATCCACCACTCAAATTACTTTCATATTTCACCATACTAATTTAGCACTAATCCTTTATGGGTTTTTGGAGTAGCGTGCTTCAAGATTCTGCTATCTTTCCGAATCCGAATCCAAATAACTGACTAACCTTTACCGACTAACCTATCCACCACTTAAAATGTACTTGCATGTTTCACAATACTAATTCAACACTAACGCTCTATGGGTCCCGGAGTAGCGTGCTACTCGCCGAAAAAGCGCTTTGACGCCTCATCAGGAGTAGTAAGCACTATATAAAAGCAATTACAATACAATACTCTTCAAAACAACCACAGATGGGAGAATACAACTGTTGAACAACTCAACAGAACAAAGCATAAAGGTTAAACCAAAGATTTTAAACATGTATGAAACATACAAAGAGTATTTATAATTGTTTTGACATCTGTGGAAGGCAAAGGTTGGCAGAACAGTGCAGCATATTATGTGCAAGCCCACCACCGGTTCCATCCTAATGGTTTACACTCTTTCTGAGGGTCCTGGCATTTTGGTGTTCACAGACGAGACACTTTGGAAAAGAATCTCATTCAGGACATAGGAGGTGGGTCTAAGATAGATTGTACAGTTTAGTGCCAACAGCAATATTTGAGACCAAGCAAGGACGTGCTGGATGAGAGGAGCATCCCAGCCAAGAAACTGCCACTAGGGTCAGTCCATGTGTAGAGATATTGCAGATGGCAGGCTAGGCAAGTTCAACTGAAGGAGTGAGCTATGGTTCAGGGTCTGAGACAACGTGTGAAAGGGCCAACGAGATTACAGATGAGGCGGATGCAAGGCAAACCCATCCAGCAGTACAGATCAAACAGGGACAAACAGTTAAGATGCAGGAGTAGGAAATATAATGGAGCTTTGACTCTCCAAGAATTGCCACCATGTACCACCAGTCTTAGGAACTTGGGAAATCTTGGGAATTCTCCTAAGTGAAGTCTGAATGGATCTTGTGAATAACCCCAAGATCTCGGGCCAATCAGCATGGTCTTCGTTCATTAATTAAAGGATATCTTGTGCACCTTCCTTGGCAAAAACAGACAGCTAGGACCTCTTATAGCTTCCTTTCTACCAGAAAGCACTAATAGATCTTCCCAGGAAAAGTCAATATTAAAAACCCCCTGGGGGTTTGGGCACCACACCTGAGCTCCTTTCCTTCGGGTAGAAGAAAGTGAGGTCAGCAAATAACCTGATTTCAGGTTCATCATTCGCCCTCTACTCTGGAAGAATGAAATTACTAGATCACCTGCCACCAGAAGCTACTGCAGAGTAAACACCCATTTTCATTTTCTGTCGATGCACAGCACCAAGTAAAGCCCAGCAGTTCCCAATGCCTTGATGAAAGCAGGGAATTCCCCAGAACTATAACCTATCCATGGTTTCTTCCTCAAATTAGCAGGCTCAGTGCACACTGGAGAGCAACGACTATTCTCCACAGCAGGTAAAAACGTCTCAACTGTGCACTGGCTAATGTAAGTCCAATAGTAGAAGAAGTGGCTTCAGCCTTACTGGTCTGCCTGAATCCAAAAATATGAGTCTAGTCTGATTCTCAGAGAGAAATGCTTTCAGTACACAGGTAAGGGATTCCACAGGCCCACTAAGATCACCTATTAAAGATTTCGACCGGATTAATACTGCACCTTCTAGGCTCAGGAAGCTGTTTCACTAAACCAAGATGTTACCATAGGACCAAAGTTGTTGTAAATACGTATTTCAGCTAGCAATTGGTTTTCGTAGCAGGGAAGACTCAGGACATTATTACTTTGTTGCCTTAAATTTTTGAAACCAAGAAGGACATGGATAAAAGCCTTATTTCCGTCAGAAGGTATAAAAAGGGAATAGTTGCCTGATGAACTACAATTAATATTTGTACAAAACAAGTGCTGTATATTAAAGATTGAGTGATTTAAGATCCAAATGCACCAGGAGTTATAGGCTATTCTTATGCGGAATATTTAAATTATTTAACTTTTTTTGTCCATTACATTTGCTAAAATAACAGCTCCGTTTATTTTTAGGGCTCGGCCTCCGCCCACGTAAGTGGGAGGAGTTTCGAGATCCTAATGTTAAAGAAGAGAAAAAAAAAGTATCTCCTAGGGCTTTGGCGAGACAAATTCCACACATTCCTTAGTGTGTTATGTCATCTGGCCAGTGATTCGTCTTCGTTGTGTTGTCGTTTTAATAGCCTTGAAGTGATAGGGTAAATGTAGTTTTCGTTCGCCATGTTGGGCATTTTTCGTTCGTGTGCGCGCAAAGAAGTACATTAATTATAATTAGGAGCTGTCAGGGTGCCTCCGTAAGTGAATCCAGATGGCCGGGCGCGTTCACCATTCAGCAGCGCTCAGCGCGCAGCTGCTCCATGCCAGGCCGGGAAAGGGCTTCATTAGTTCAAGAACAAGAGTCTGACGTTCTGTCATGGGCTGTTCTTTTAATCTCAGTTTCATTTTTTTTTCTGGAATGGTCCGTGGCCGGTGTGAATGGAATTGTTCTCTCGAGTTTATAATGTGTTTCTTTGCAGCAGCTTTTGTTTTCAGAGCTGAGGTAATGAATAGCAAGCTGGCAGGCAGCGCCTTTTAGAACTGTTTGCTTTCTGGGCAGAGTCCTGCAGTGGTGTTGAAGCATAGTCTGACAGGCTGCTGTATACTGAAAGAGCGCATAATTCTGTGAACGGTATTCCTTTATCGTAGGCTTTTCTTCCGTTTATTAAAAATAATTATTTACCTACATGCCATTAATACGTTAAAAATGTTTTCCAAATGCAAATAAAAGCCACAGTCTGACTTTTGCAACCACAAGGCGCTGCGGCTAACTGGAGATCTGACCTGCATCCCTCGGAAGCAATTAAAAAGCAGCTCTGTGGGGGCTTACCGAGCTTTAAATCAGCAGGCCGGGAGAAGTTTGACAATGTGCATGCACCCAAAAAAAAGCGCCACTTTACCCCACAAGAGCTCGAGTGCTGCTGTTGACAGATAACAGATGTTTACTGTTATCCGACTCGGTGGTACTCATTTTATCAACCTCAGAAGGATGAAAGGCTGAGTGGAGTCACACGTGCGACAGGCTAGTGAAGCCAATGCATATCTACAGGCTAGTAAAGCCAATGGATATCTACAGGCTAGCGATGACAGTGTATATTTACAGGCTAGCGATGACCGTGCATATGTACAGGCTAGCGATGACAGAGCATATCTACAGGCTAGCGATGACAGTGCATATCTACAGGCTTGTGAAGCCAATGCATATCTACAGGCTAGCGATGACAGAGCATATCTACAGGTTAGCGATGACAGCGCATATCTACAGGCTAGCGATGACAGTGCATATCTACAGGCTAGCGATGATAATGCATATCTACAGGCTAGCGATGACAGCGCATATCTAGCAGTGCAGAGTGGCGGTGCAGAGTGGCGGTGCAGAGTGGCGGTGCAGAGTGGCGGTGCGGTGGTGCAGAGTGGCAGTGCAGTGTGGCAGTGCGGCGGTGCAGAGTGGCGGTGCAGAGTTGCGGTGCAGAGTGGCGGTGCAGAGTGCAGAGTGGCGGTGCAGAGTGCAGAGTGGCGGTGCAGTGTGGCGGTGCAGAGTGGCGGTGCAGAGTGGCGGTGCAGAGTGGTGGTGCAGAGTGGCGGTGCAGAGTGGCGGTGCGGTGGTGCAGAGTGGCAGTGCAGAGTGGCAGTGTGGCGGTGCAGAGTGACGGTGCAGAGTGGCGGTGCAGAGTGGCGGTGCAGAGTGGCGGTGCAGAGTGCAGAGTGGCGGTGCAGAGTGGCGGTGCAGAGTGGCGGTGCAGAGTGGCAGTGCAGAGTGGCAGTGCAGAGTGGCAGTGCAGAGTGGCGGCCGTGGTGCAGAGTGGCAGTGCAGAGTGGCGGTGCAGTGCAGAGTGGCGGTGCAGTGGTGCAGAGTGGCGGTGCAGAGTGGCGGTCGGAGTGGCGGTGCAGAGTGGCGGTACAGAGTGCAGAGTGGCGGTGCATAGTTGCGGTGCAGAGTGCAGAGTGGCGGTGCAGAGTGGCGGTGCAGAGTGGCGGTGCAGAGTGGCGGTGCAGAGTGGCGGTGCAGAGTGGCAGTGCAGAGTGGCAGTGCAGAGTGGCAGTGCAGAGTGGCGGTGCGGTGGTGCAGAGTGGCAGTGCAGAGTGGCAGTGCAGAGTGGCAGTGTGGCGGTGCAGAGTGGCGGTGCAGAGTGGCGGTGCAGAGTGGCGGTGCAGAGTGGCGGTGCAGAGTGCAGAGTGGCGGTGCAGAGTGGCGGTGCAGAGTGGCGGTGCAGAGTGGTGGTGCAGAGTGCAGAGTGGTGGTGCAGAGTGGCGGTGCAGAGTGGCGGTGCAGAGTGGCAGTGCAGAGTGGCAGTGCAGAGTGGCGGCCGTTGTGCAGAGTGGCAGTGCAGAGTGGCGGTGCAGAGTGCAGAGTGGCGGTGCAGTGTAGAGTGGCGGTGCAGTGGTGCAGAGTGGCGGTGCAGAGTGCAGAGTGGCGGTGCATAGTTGCGGTGCAGAGTGCAGAGTGGCGGTGCAGAGTGGCGGTGCAGAGTGGCGGTGCAGAGTGGCGGTGCAGAGTGGCGGTGCAGAGTGGCAGTGCAGAGTGGCGGTGCAGAGTGGCGGTGCAGAGTGGCGGTGCGGTCGTGCAGAGTGGCAGTGCAGAGTGGCAGTGTGGCGGTGCAGAGTGCAGAGTGGCGGTGCAGAGTGGCAGTGCAGAGTGGCAGTGCAGAGTGGCGGCCGTGGTGCAGAGTGGCAGTGCAGAGTGGCGGTGCAGAGTGCAGAGTGGCGGTGCAGTGCAGAGTGGCGGTGCAGTGGTGCAGAGTGGCGGTGCAGAGTGGCGGTGCAGAGTGCAGAGTGGCGGTGCATAGTTGCGGTGCAGAGTGCAGAGTGGCGGTGCAGAGTGGCGGTGCAGAGTGGCGGTGCAGAGTGGCGGTGCAGAGTGGCAGTGCAGAGTGGCGGTGCAGAGTGGTGGTGCGGTCGTGCAGAGTGGCAGTGCAGAGTGGCAGTGTGGCGGTGCAGAGTGCAGAGTGGCGGTGCAGAGTGGCGGTGCAGAGTGCAGAGTGGCGGTGCATAGTTGCGGTGCAGAGTGCAGAGTGGCGGTGCAGAGTGGCGGTGCAGAGTGGCGGTGCAGAGTGGCGGTGCAGAGTGGCGGTGCAGAGTGCAGAGTGGCGGTGCAGTGTGGCGGTGCAGAGTGGCGGTGCAGAGTGGCGGTGCGGTGGTGCAGAGTGGCAGTGCAGAGTGGCAGTGCAGAGTGGCAGTGCAGAGTGGCAGAGTGGCGGTGCAGAGTGGCGGTGCAGAGTGGCGGTGCAGAGTGGCGGTGCAGAGTGCAGAGTGGCGGTGCTCAGAAGAGAAAGAAAAGAACAAAGACCAGGCACAGCACAGAGATGCACAATGCAATCTTCTCATACTCACAGGCAGCAGCTGTGCAAGCTTCTCACACTCACAAGAACGACATCACAGGCAGCAGCAGTGCAAGCTTCTTACACTCACAAGAAGGACATCACAGGCAGCAGCAGTTCAAGCTTCTTACACTCACAAGGAGACCACAGGCAGCAGAGGTGCAAGCTTCTCACACTCACAAGAAGGACAACACAGGCAGTAACGGTGCAATATTCTCACACTCACAATGAGATCACTAGCAGTACGCACCACATGAACACACTCCATAACACATAGCAACAATACATTGGCATTTACAATGCCATTAGCTCCAACTCAAATAAATCCGAGCCCGATTGCATTTCTAATGCTTGTTCACTTTTCAGCAGTTATTTTCTAATGTTTCTGTGTGCTTCCAAGAGCATTCAATGAGTGAACGTGCTCAAATCTTAGATGTGAGCAAAGCTGGGCATTTGGTTGAAATCAATAACAAACCCTACTAGAAGGTTTAGTTCAAGCACTTTTCAACTGGGCTGCATTTTAGGAAACAATAAAATCCCAAATACCGTAATTATAATATTACTCCAAGAAATACCAACGAATTGCTCCAATACGTTGAAACAGCATCTTCAAACTAATATATTCTGGTCTAAATAATTTTTTCTTTCTGTTAATAGTGTCCTTTTAAATGTTTTTGACATCTACTAAAAAAACCTAGACCGTTGGATAATCAATATGTTTCTTTTCAACAGCAGTGTCCTCTCATTTATTGACAATAGGGCATATGAATCAAAAGAGCCACTTACGTAAATCAATTAACATTACGGAAACTACAGACGAACAGATCATTAGGATGAAATTGGTGAGAGATTAAATCAATCCCGATGAAGGCTCTGGCAGAACATGCTGAAACTTGTTGATGCCTTTGAGACAGTAGTTGCACCGTTTCCTATTGAAAAGCACCGGCATAACGTTGTTTTGCATTATATAAGTCTCACGATTAGCCTGATTCACAAAGCTCAAGCTTTAAAATTAGGAAACTTAAGCACAGCGAGTCACTCCTATTTTGAGTTTCCAATTGTGAAGCGATCATTTCCCTGATTTCTTCTTAATCCCTAGGTTCCTATGAGAATTTCAATTTACAAAATATACTCATATGAAAAGTCCACAAGTCGAAAATTCTGCGAAGTAAGTGTTTCAGAGTTTCAGACGCTCATATGCACAGTTAAGTTTGAGAAACGTGGTGCTCCAGGTCCTCATGAAATATGTGGGTGTTACATTTTCTTTCCCACCTGAAAAAGCCACTTATGTATGTCTACTGTGCTTATGTTGATTTTATTTTCTGTCATAATAAGTTGTTGTTAGACCTGGCATCCTTGGCGTGAGTCTCCCTTCTATTTTTGACGGATTGCCTCCTCTGTTTTGATATGTTTTTGCTGGATTTATGCTTTGGGAACTGTGCCACTGCTAATCAGTGCCACAGTGCAAGTGCTCCCTGTGTTAAATTGATGTACTGATTGGTTAATCCACAATTGGGTTATTTGATTTACTGTCAGCCCCTAATACAGTGCACCATGTGTGCCCAGGGCTGGTAGATCAAATGCTGCTGGTGGGCTTGCAGCACTGGTTGTGCCACCCACAGAAGCAGCCTGTAAAATGTGTCTCAGGCCTGCCATTGCAAGGCCTGTGTGCAGTCTAGCACTGCCATGTCGACTTGGCCAAGTGCACCCACTTGCCAGTCCCTAAACCTTCCCTTTGCTTCATATTAGACACCCCTATGGTAGACCCAAGGGCAGGGTGCATTGTAAGTATAAGGTAGGGCATGCTCTGATATGAATTACAGCCATTTTCGTTTTTCACTATTGAAGGCCACCTGTTCTCATAGGCCAGAATGGGCATTTAAGATTGTTACATTCTTATAATCCTAACTGACTCAGGGAACATGGTAGAAATTCAAATTTAGTATGCCTGAACTCAGAATAATAAAATACACCTTTTAGCAAAGTTTATTTTAATATTCTGTGTTTGCAAATACCACTTTTAGAAAGTAGGTATTTTCTTGCCTAACCATTTGAGCCTGCCTCTGCTGGTTTGTGTATTCCTTGGCTGGGTTTGTGTGTGACAGGGCTGGGGAAATTCCAGGAGACAGTCTGGGACAGCCCAGTGGTGAATAGAGAGATTTACATCCAGATGGGAGGGAGGAATGCACCTGGGACCTGAATAGGGCTGGGCCTTCCCTCTACAATGCTTGCTCCACCCCCTCTGGCTTGTCTGATGTCTCTGCCCTGCACAGTGAAAGGAGATGAGGAATGCTGTCAACAGAGTGCTCCAGAGCTGTATCTTCCCTCCCCTGTGCTGGCTCCACCTCCTGTGGGGCGGCTGATGTCTCTGCCCTGCACAGTGAAAGGAAGAGAAGAGTCATGTCAACAAAGTGCTCAGGAACTGGTTTGAGCTAGGCAGAGGCCTCTCTGCCTTCAGAGAACAAAGGATTTGGGGGTATAAATATTGGGACCCTGGTCCCAAGAAATTAGATCACTTCTGGAACAAGAAACCTTTCTGCCAAGGAGAAATGTAAATATAAATGTCGGAATTTGTAAAGCGCACAGCTACCTCCACCGGAGGTGTCCCGGCGCTGTCCGTATACCGCTTAGGAACCCTTCCTGACTTTCCTGGGAAATGTCCACTCCTGGGCACTCCCCAGGTGCAGCCAGGCATCCCAGCGCTTTTGGGGCCATTGTGGAGACTAAGCAAGCTATTGCCCAGAGTTGCAGCGTGGGACCCATGATCAGAACAGGCACTGAGGCGAGAATATCCAGTCAGGGGAATTAATGAGCCGGAGACCCGCCGAGGCAGGAATCGAACCCTGGTCCCTGGCCAGAGCTCTGCATCAAGGTCTGCCTGCTCTAACCATTGAGCCACACTTCTCCACAAGAACCAAGGAAGCTGCAGGAGTTTGGACTGCCCCTCTGCCAGTGTGATGTTTGCTGGGTTGGCCTGCAGTGGTTGCTTCATTGCCAAGGGAAAGGAGAAGGAACTTTGTAAGGACTTTCATCTACAGAATATTCTCCAAGGGCTTGAACTGTGCTTGCCTCCTGCTGAAGTCTCAGGGCCAAAAGATTTCACCCCCAGCTCCCTCCTGAATTTCCTTGCTGGGAATTCTGACTCCAGTCACTTGCGTGCCGCTGGAAGCGCGACGCATCGAGAGAAAGCGTGTCGCCGCCGCAGCTGAAATCATCGCAACGCCGGAGAAGCGAGCCTTCGTCGCATCTCCCTGGAAGCGTGTGTTCATTGAAGCTGCCTGCTGTCGCATCACCAGATAAGCGTGACGCCATCGAGAGAGTCGCCATGGCATCACTGGAAAAGCGTGTTGCAGGGCCTATCGTGGCTCCAAAGTACAGAGTCGCCTCAAGGCTACCAGGGCGTCATCGCATCGTCATCGCATCGCCGCATCAAGGGCGCCATCTTCTTGCATTGCAACTGGATCATCTCATCGCATCTAGGCGCCATCTTGCGCACCGCAACGGGCCCGCAGGCCGAGAATCTACGCATCACCTCCGCACCGGTAAGGCTCACGACGAGTCCCCTACTCTGCGCAAACATTGAGGAAGACGCAACCGTTCCCCCGGGTCACGGAACCGACGCATCTCCCCGTCTGCGAGTCCTTTTGTTTACTTTGCGTTATGCATCCAGGAACTTTGTTGAGAACTTTGTCGCATCTACCATCAACTTGAACTAAGAGACTTAAATCATTTTTAAGTAATCTTTAGTGTAGTATTGTGGATTTTTGTCGTTTGTGGTCTTGCGTTTAAGTCTATATAAAGAATACTTATTTTTATCAAACCTGTGTTGTGTCCATCTGTAGTGTTATCACTGTATTACTGTGTATATTCACAAATGCTTAACACAGTGCCTCTGGGATAAGCCTGTCTGCTCGTGCCAAGCTACCAAGGGGGTGAGCAGGTGTTATTAAGGAGTGTAATCCCCTTATCCTGACTTAGAAGTAAGGGTCCCTATTTGGACAAAGGTGATAACCATTGCCAACCAGAGACCAGCAGATCTAACATTGGTGGTCAGCGGTGAGGATTTGGACTTTGCATTTGTGTTTTATATACAGTGATTGGTGTACACTACTAGTGAGTGCAGACCAAACGCGACCACATACTTTTTTTGATAGAATCCTTTTTCCTTGGACTGTTAGTTTTTTCCTGAAGACTCCCAAATGTTACTCCCATGAGTAAATCAGCATCTGTTGCATCTATGGATCTTGATTTTGAGGAAGAGAGGTGGGAAACCTACACTGTGAAACAGCTCAAGTATCTCTGCAGGAAATTGAAAGTTGCTACACCAGGCATGTCTGAAAAGGAAGTCTACCAGAAGGTGCTGAGGGCCTGGGTAGAAGCAAGAAATGCCCCATATCTTGTGGTGGAGCCTGTTGGGGATGCAAATGGGCAAATTGATGGGCCAGAATTTCCAGCCAGGGGAGGGGTGCCATCCCCACCTGGCAACAGCATCTCTTTCAAAGACCTGTCCCCCAGGCAGCTGGAAGACAGGGAGAGAAATAGGGCAGTCGAGCTGGAGTTGGCTAAGCTTAAGATGGAGGGTCAGAGGGAAACAGAGAATAACAGGTTGCCTTTGGAAAGAGAGGGAATGAGAATGGAGCATGAGAGAATGTTGAGGGAGTTAGAGATCAAGGCCAAGGGCTTAGAAATCAATCCCTCTGGTGGCAGCGCACCATCTGTGCCTTCAGAAGGCAGGGTACATATTCCCAAGGATGTCATCAATGATTTTCACAAAGGTGAAGATATTGGTCAGTGGTTTGCAGCATATGAGATAGCAATGTTGGCCCACCGGGTCCCTGAGAAGGATTGGGGAGCGGGGTTGTGGGGCCGCTTTCTGACTGAGAGGAGGGATACTTTATTAGACCTACCCAGTGAGCATAGGATGTCTTATCACCACATGAAAGCAGCACTGATGACAAGGTATGGGTTAACTCCAGAACTCTATAGACAGAGGTTCAGGAATTGTAAGAAGTTGGAGGGAACCACTTGGGTAGAATATGTGTCTTTCTTTTGCAGAGCTATAGATGGTTGGGTGAGGGGTAGCAATGTTGATAATTTTCAAGCGTTCTATGATTTGATTGCTAGGGAGCACTTGTCTGCTAATTGTTTTCCAGAGCTACGCCAGCACCTTATTGATAGCAAGTTGACTAACCCTAGAAAGCTTGCTGAAGAGGCGGACCGCTGAGTCAGTACCAGGGTCCACAAGGGTCTTGTGGGAGACTCACCAAAGGTGGACAGGGTCCCCAGCAGAAGAGTGGGGGGACAAGGGTAAACAGAGGGAGTTCCAAAAAGGTCCCCAAAGTAATTCCCAAGGGAAACAAGGTAAGGGTTTCCAGCCTCCCCTGAAAAGAAGTCAGGACCTCCAACAGGTAAACCTGTTCATAGGGGGCCTGTTACTTGCTTTCAGTGTAAGCAAGTGGGACACCGTTGATATGATCCCCAGTGTCCTCAGAAAGGACAGTACGTGCCACCCCGTGCACCGCCCCATCAGATGGCCAGTGTAGCCCTGGGTGGGGAGGAGATGGGTGCCCAAGGTGGGTGGGGTCCCGCAGAAATGTCCCTTGTCTCATTAGAAGATTTTGAGATGGTCCCTAAAACTCAGCTGCCTGAGAACACTAAAAAATACAAACAGTGGGTGACCATCAATTGCCATAGAGTGGAGGCTCTCAGAGACACAGGAGCAAGTGTGACAGCTGTCAAGTGTCACTTGGTCTCTGAAGAGCAGGTAGTCCCTCATGCATTCTTCTCAGTTGTTGCCGCTAACAACACAGAGAGCCATTGCAAGGTGGCTCAAGTTCCCTTTGAATGGGGTTGGGTCTCTGGTACTCTTCAAGTAGCTGTGAGGCCATCCATGCCTGTTGATTGTCTGTTAGGCAATGATTTAGAAAACTCCCCTTGGATGAAGGTAGAGAGGAAGGTGCATTTAGAGATGTTGGGTCTGCCTGAGTGGGCATGTGTGACCACTCGGTCTATGGCAGCTAAGGGTGTTCAAGAGACCCTGGAGCCTGAAAATATGGCCCAGGGACCTGCCTTAAAGAAAAGAGGTAAGGGGCGCGAGGAACCAGCCTCTATTTTTACCACAGTCCAGGAGGAGGCAGACCTTGAGGGGGATGCCCTGGAACCCACTGGTGAGCACATTTCTGAACTGGGGAACCTACCTGAGCTGACCCATTGCCAGCAAGAAGGGGGTCCCTCCAGGGAGGAATTTTGTGAAGAGCAGCAGAAGTGCCCTTCTCGTGTGGGTTTGAGGCAAGAGGCCAAAAACCAGGCAGCAGGTGATCAGTCTGGATCACATTGGATCTACTGGGAGAATGGTCTCCTGTATAGCGAGCCTAAGGTTGCTGAGCCTGGGTCAGCCCGTGTGCTGGTGGTACCCCAGCGCTTCAGAGCCTTCCTACTGGGTTTGGCGCATGATATTCCTTTAGCTGGTCATCTGGGACAGAACAAGACCTTTGAAAGGCTTGTCTCCCACTTTTATTGGCCCCAGATGAGGAAGAGCTCAGATACTCATTGTAGGACCTGTCAAACTTGCCAGACAAGTGGGAAAAGTAGAAGGAGGCACAAGGCCCCTCTCCAACCTTTCCCTGTAGTCAGTGCGTACCCCCTTTGAACGGATGGGCATTGACATTGACATTGTGTGGCCACTGCTGGACCTCAAGACAGCCATGGGCAACAGGTTTATCCTGGTCTTGGTGGACCATGCTACCCGGTACCCGGAAGCCATTCCGCTTAGGACAGTGACGGCCCCCGTGGTGGGACGTGCACTGATGGGGACCTTCTCCCGTGTCGGGTTCCCCAGAGAGGTTGTGTCTGACCGAGGTACAAACTTCATTTCTAATTATATGAAGTCTCTGTGGAAGGAGTGTGGTGTTACCTACAAGTTCACCACTCCTTACCACCCACAAGGTAATGGGCTGGTTGAAAGATTCAACCGGACCCTTAAGGGCATGATCATGGGTCTTGAAGAACCAATGTGGCGTAAGTGGGACGTCCTCTTACCATGCCTTCTGTTTGCCTACCGAGAGGTGCCACAAAAGTCTCTAAGGTTCCGCCCCTTTGAGCTTTTGTATGAGCAATCTCCCAGGAAACCTCCCCAGGTTGTATATAGCTACATGCTGGCCTTCAGGAACCAGACTCAGCGTTTCAGGGATCTCGCTCAGGCGAATCTGGAAGCCAGCCAGGAAGAGATGAAGCGGTGGTAGGATCAGAATGCCACTCGGATTGAGCTTCAACCTGGACAGAAAGTTTGGGTCATGGCCCCTGTGGAGCCTTGTGCGCTTCAGGACAGGTGGACCGGACCATACGAGGTGGTGGAGTGCAAGAGTGATGTCACCTATCTGGTGAACTTGCGGTCTCCAAGGAACCCTTTGAGGGTCCTTCATGTTAACCGCCTGAAGCCCCACTTAGAAACGTCCGAAGTGGGCATGCTCCTCGCGACAGATGATGGAATGGAGGAGGAGACTGAACCTCTTCCTGACCTCGTGTCTGCAGCAGAGCAAGATGGGTCAGTGGATAGTGTCAGCCTCTCTGCCACACTGACCCCTGATCAGCAGCAAGATTGTCGCCAACTGTTGGGGCAATTCTCTGATCTATTTTCCTTGGTTCCAGGTGTCACAGAGTGGTGCGTCCATGATGTGGACACTGGCGACAGTCCTACTGTGAAGCACAAGGCTTACAGAGTGACTGACAAGGTTAGGGCTTACATTAAGGAGGAAAATTCCAAGATGTTTGTTTTAGGGGTAATTGAGTCCTCAAACAGTCCTTGGGCCAGCCCAGTGGTCTTGGTCCCAAAGGCTGCCTCGTGGGGTGCCACACCCGAACTCCGGTTCTGTGTGGGGTGACTACAGAGGGCTCAATTCAGTCACCAGGACTGATGCACTCCCCATCCCCAGAGCTGATGAGCTCATTGATCGGTTAGGGGCTGTGTGGTACCTCAGCGCGTTTGATTTGACATCTGGGTACTGGCAGATCACCTTGACTGATGGGGCTAAGGAGAGGTCAGCATTCTCCACGCCAGATGGGCACTACCAATTTCGGGTTATGCCCTTTGGGATGAAGAATGCCCCTGCCACCTTTCAGAGGTTGGTTAACCAGGTGTTGGCTGGGCTGGAAGATTTCAGTGCTGCCTACCTGGATGACATTGCAGTGTTCAGCGCCAGTTGGGAAGAACACTTGCAGCACCTCTAGGAAGTGTTGATGGCGCTGCGCAAGGCAGGCCTCACGATCAAGGCAAGTAAGTGTCAGATCGGGCAGGGCTCTGTTGTGTACTTGGGTCACCAGGTAGGAAGCGGCCAGGTGGTGCCCCTACAACCCAAGATTGATACCATCCTGGCATGGGAACCCCCAAAGACTCAGACACAGGTGAGAGACTTTTTAGGACTCACAGGGTACTACAGGAGGTTTGTCAAGGGGTATGGCAAAATTGTTGCACCCTTGACTGAGCTGACTTCTAGGAAGCAGCCCAAGAAAGTGAACTGGACTGACACCTGTCAGAAGGCTTTTGATGCCCTGAAGATTGCCATGTGCAAAGCCCCTGTGCTTCAGGCACCCAACTTCTCAAAAGAATTCATTGTACAGACAGACGCTTCAGAGCATGGTGTGGGGGCTGTTCTATCACAGATTACTGGAGAGGGCTTTGACCAACCTGTAGCCTTCATCAGTAAGAGGTTACTTCCACGTGAACAGAGGTGGAGTGCAATTGAGCGTGAGGCATTTACTGTGGTCTGGGCACTGAAGAAGTTGAGACCATACTTGTTTGGGACTCACTTCCGGGTTCAGACCGACCACAGACCCCTCAGATGGCTGATGCAGATGAGGGGTGAGAACCCAAAGTTGTTGAGGTGGTCCATTTCCCTACAGGATATGGACTTTACGGTGAAACACCGCCCTGGTACAGAACACGCCAACGCTGATGGTCTGTCCAGATTTTTCCGCATTAGTGAAGAGAACTCCCAAGGGGAAGGGTAGTTCTCCCCACATTTCAGCTGGAGGGGACACGTGTTAGACCTGGCATCATTGGCTTGAGTCTCCCTTCCATTTTTGACGGATTATACCTTCTTGGGAAAAACTATTGCGGCCAACCTGAGCGAGAGGCCTCATATTGATCACTGTTCTCGAAAAGCCCTTGCACATGGTAAAGGCATAAAGTCATTATACGTAGTGACTGGGAAAAGACATTTCTCTTGTATGCTTGAGGTTTATAGAGCTAAGATCCCCGCTACCCTTATTTATGGTATTGAACTCGTTGAGTTAAAACTCTGGGATTTCTGCCATAAAACTGAAGGGAAACTATTAAGATCCTTGGCTTCATTAAATACCAACTGCTCTTTGGCAGCGTGCAGACTTGAGTTTGGCCTAAGGAGCAGTTGGGTGCAGGGATTATGTGCCCTGGTACGTTGGGTGGCCTCACTTGCCAGAGCAGAACCGGGGACGATGAGAGCTCTACTTAAAAGCGAATTATTAGGCAACTTTAAAGAGTTCTCACAACTTGTAAAGAATTTCAGAAAAGCGGTGACTCTTCTGAAACTAGATGAAAGTACTTTGTTCCTGCACTCCCCAGCACAACTTAAAATCCTGCTAAAACAGGCATCTTGGGAACTAGGCTTTCAACTAGATAAGAATGAAATACAAAGAAAAGGTGGTTGTGATCTCCTTATTAATTCATATGTTGCCAAGAAAGCCCAAGCCTACGTATTATGGAATTTACCTCATGGCATTAGAAGGTTGTGGTTTCTTATTCGTCATGACCTATTGCCATTGAATATTCTTCTAGCCAAATGGTATGGAACATCGAAAATGTGCAACTTTTGTAACTTAAGTACACAGGATCGTATGCATGTCTTACTGATTTGCCCGGTACTTCGCACTTTGCGCCTTAAATGGCTAAAACCTATTTGCATCCGCTTGGGTATTTCCAATGTAAATATCTTCCTACAATCTTTGTACTCGCCTTTAAATGAAATGTTCTGCTTCTACATTTTTTAATTTTTTAAAGGATTTTTAGATATTTATTAATATGCTATCTAAAATTTTGTCAGCCTTTTGGTGGTACTCTTGTTAATGGATGAATCATGGACTTGTATAACATATGTTTGTGGTATATTATGTTTGAATTTGTAGTTATTTTTGAACATGTTACATGTGTTTTCTTTTATATTGTATTCTGAATATGTCATATGTGTTTTTTGTTTTTTTTTTAACTTTTATGTGGCCCTCTATGAGAGCCAAAACATAAATAAATAAACTTTGAACTTTGACGGATTGCCTCCTCTGTTTTGATATGTTTTTGCTGGAAATATGCTTTGGGCACTGTGCCACTGCTAATCAGTGCCACGGTGCAAGTGCTCCCTATGTTAAATTGATGTACTGATTGGTTATTCCACAATTGGGTTATTTGATTTTCTGTCAGCCCCTAGTACAGTGCAGCATGTGTGCCCAGGGCTGGTAGATCAAAAGCTGCTGGTGGGCTTGCAGCACTTGTTGTGCCACCCACAGAAGCAGCCTGTAAAGTGTGTCTCAGGCCTGCCATTGCAAGGCCTGTGTGCAGTATAGCACTGCCATGTCAACTTGGCCAAGTGCACCCACTTGCCAGTTCCTTAAAACTTCCCTTTGCTTCATATGAGACACCCCTATGGTAGGCCCAAGTGCAGGGTGCATTGTAAGTATAAGGTAGGGCATGCTCTGATGTGTGTAGCATGTTATAATAGTGAATTACAGCCATTTTCGTTTTTCACTATTGAAGGCTAACTGTTCTCATAGGCCAGAATGGGCAGTTAAGATTGTTACATTCTTATAATCCTAACTGACTCAGGGAACATGGTAGAAATTCGAATTTAGTATGCCTGAACTCAGAATAATAAAATAAATCTTTTAGTAAAGTTTATTTTAATATTCTGTGTTTGCAAATACCACTTATAGAAAGTAGGTATTTGCTTGTCTAACCATTTGAGCCTGCCTCTGCTGGTTTGTGTATTCCTTGTCTGGGTTTGTGTATGACAGGGCTGGGGACATTCCAGGAGACAGTCTGGGACAGCCCAGTGGTGAATAGAGAGATTTACATACAGATGGGAGGGAGTAGTGCACCTGGGACCTGAATAGGGCTGGGCCTTCCCTCTACAATGCTGGCTCCACCCCCTGTGGCTTGTCTGATGTCTCTGCCCTGCACAGTGAAAGGAGATGAGGAATGCTGTCAACAGAGTGCTCCAGAGCTGTATCTTCCCTCCCCTGTGCTGGCTCCACCTCCTGTGGGGCGGCTGATGTCTCTGCCCTGCACAGTGAAAGGAAGAGAAGAGTCATGTCAACAAAGTGCTCAGGAACTGGTTTGAGCTCTCTCTGCCTTCAGAGAACAAAGGATTTTAAATATTGGGACCCTGATCCCTAGAAATTAGATCACTTCTGGAACAAGAGACTTTTCTGCCAAGGAGAAGAACCAAGGAAGCTGCAGGAGTTTGGACTGCCCCTCTGCCAGTGTGCTGTTTGCTGGGTTGGCCTACAGTGGTTGCTTCATTGCCAAGGGAAAGGAGAAGGAACTTTGTAAGGACTTTCATCTACAGAATATTCTCCAAGGGCTTGAACTGTGCTTGCCTACTGCTGAAGTCTCAGGGCCAAAAGACTTCACTCCCAGCTCCCTCCTGAATTTCCTTGCTGGGAATTCTGACTCTAGTCACTTGCGTGCGGCTGGGAGCTGGAAGCGCGACGCATCGAGAGTAAGCGTGTCGCCGCCGCAGCTGAAATCATCCCAACGCCGGAGAAGCGAGCCTTCATCGCATCTCCCTAGAAGCGTTTGTTCACCGAAGCTGCCTGCTGTCGCATCACCGGAGAAGCGTGACGCCATCGAGAGAGTCGCCATCGCCTCACCGGAGAAGCGTGTTGCAGGGCCTGTCGCGGCTCCAAAGTACAGAGTCGCTGCAAGGCTGCCAGGGCGTCATCGCATCGCCGCATCAAGGGCGCCATCTTCTCGCATCGCAACTGGATCATCGCATCGCATCAAGGCGCCATCTTGAGCACCGCAACGGGCCCGCAGGCTGAGAATCTACGATCACCTCCGCACCGGTAAGGCTCACGACGAGTCCCCTACTCTGCGCAAGCATTGAGGAAGGACGCAACTGTTCCCCCGGGTCACGGAACCGACGCATCTCCCCATCTGCGAGTGCTTTTGTTTACTTTGCGTTAAGCATCCAGGTATTTTGTTGAGAACTTTGTCGCATCTACCATCAACTTGAACTAAGAGACTCTAATCATCTTTTAAGTAATCTTAGTGTAGTATTGTGAATTTTTGCCTTTTGTGGTCTTGTGTTTAAGTCTATATAAAGAATACATATTTTTATAAAACCTGTGTTGTGTCCATCTGTAGTGTTATCATTGTATTACTGTGTATATTCACAAATGCTTAACACACTGCCTCTGAGATAAGCCTGTCTGCTCGTGCCAAGCTACCAAGGGGGTGAGCAGGGGTTATTAAGGAGTGTAATCCCCTTATCCTGACTTAGAAGTAAGGGTCCCTATTTTGACAAAGGTGATAACCATTGCCAACTAGAGACCCCCAGATCTAACACTTGTATTATGACAAAACAGGAAATCAGTCGAAAATGTTTGGCAAGTAACTCAAACAATGTTTAATTTTATAAATGAGATCACTTAGCTAGCTCATACTAGGATGGGGCAGAATTAGTTATTACCACTACATAATGTATTTCTATTATTGATGTACTTACCCAATTTCTTGTGAGAGTTACCAGTTAGCCCATACTTTATTGGCACAGCAGAACTGCTGCACTTAGGGCCCCACTATGAATGGGTAATAAAATGACCCAGTATTTCCCAATCTGACATACTGGTAGCACAGAGGATCATTTATTATGAGGGGGTGAGAATGATCCCCTTTTGGAAGCCTGAGGACATCCCATGAAATGTAGACATACTGAAGGAATCAGGAATTCTGCACCTGATCGCTATGGTAATTCGTTATCTTCCCCAGGAGTTTTACTCAGTCATGTTGCCTGATTTTAGTAGATGAAGTGTGGGTTGAAACGCCCCAGACCTGTGGAATTATCATGAATCCAGAATCCTGATGCAGCCCATAGTTTGTTGCCAGCCCTATTGGGATTAAAGAGATGCTTGTAATGAGGCCCTGAGTCTGAGGAATTTAAATTCTACCTGTCAAGGTTTGCAAAGTTTTCAAACGTCACAATTTGCATAGTTTGTGACATTTATAAAAATTACTTTTACAGGATGTGTTTCTCACAATTTAAACATTGTATCACTCATATATATTAGTAATAATACATGAACAATACTTCTCTGTATGGCTGCTGAGCATTCCTGCTTTACTTATTTTTCCATGTCTGGACTGAAAGAACAGCTGTTGGTAAAATCTCTTGCTTACAGTATAGATAGAGTCCAAGTTGAGTCACTTTAACTATTGGCTTATGTTTTATCTGCCTCTTTCAGTCATTGGCGTAAGACAATGTTAATGTCAACAGCATCTTAGATAAGACCGGATCTGTTTTTCTCTCACACCTCATGCTATTGACTCTGTGGTATATTATTCTGCAACTTATGTAGTGCTTCTACTACAATATATGATGGACTGTTTTATATCTAAACACATAATCATAAGACTTTTTGTCACATTCAATACCACCACTACAAATCCCACCATTAATATCACCACTGATACCATTATTACCACCATTACCATCACCACAGATACCAATACCACCCCACCACAACTATCACCATCAACACCACATCATCACCAATACCACCAACAACACTATCATGAATATTGCCACCAACATTACCACTGCAATAATACCAAGGCCACCTTAATCTCCACCACGTATGCCAAGTACAACCAATACCATCCTTACAAAACCACCAACAATACCATTGACAATAACACAAATACCACTACCCATACCACCACCACCAATATCACCAACAATACAACTATCACCTGACCAGTACCACCGCCAACACAGCCAACAACGTCACTGCCATCAATACTACTAACACAAGCACCTATACTAACACAAGCACCTATATTACCACTAATACCAGAACGACTAATACCACCACCACATGTACCAGCATCATACCATTACCAACACCACCACCACAAATACCACCACCATCAATACTGTCACTAGTACCAATACCACCCCAAAGCCAATACCACACAACAACAATAGTACTTACAATGGTATCATACAAAAAATATTAACACCACCAATACCACCTACACCAATGCAATGACTAACAGTACCACCAATACCTCCTCATTTAGGACCACTACCAGACACCATCAAAAAATCACTACGAATACTATTAGCAATCTCACTCAAGACCACCACCACCAAAACCAAAAGCATCACTATCTATAACACTAATACCAATACTCCCTTCACCACTCCCTCACCACCAGATACCGGCATTACCACCACAAATACCTACACTACCAATACCAGCATTACCACTATTCCACCAGCCACCATCAATAGCACCAATACCAGAACCAAAATAAGAAACATCAACTCCACTCTCGTCATTACCAACAATACAACTACAACCAGTAACACAATCATCAGTACTAATAATACTATCACCAATACATTTGCCAGTACCAC
This sequence comes from Lissotriton helveticus, assembly GCF_964261635.1. Classification (NCBI taxonomy): domain Eukaryota; kingdom Metazoa; phylum Chordata; class Amphibia; order Caudata; family Salamandridae; genus Lissotriton; species Lissotriton helveticus. The sequence goes on along the minus strand of NC_136063.1, from coordinate 1,567,112,827 downwards.
CAGCAATACTATCATCACCAATATGACCAATGTCTTCACCTACAACAATACCACCCGCCAACAACGATACCACACCACCATCAGTATCACAACTACCAGACATTAGCAAATCCAATCAGTTTAGTTTTATTGTTCTATCACATGGAAACATGCCTGTATGTGCATGTGCTGCCACATTAACCTCAAACTATTGGCTTTGCTAATCACTTTTTTTAATATAATACTTCATTGATGTATGAAAAAGAATGAACACCTATCCACTACATAATATACTTGATACTTATTATATCAAATTCATATCAGACACACAGCAGTATAAATATTTCAAATACACAAAATTAGGAAAGTAAAACCAATAAATGATGACAAATTAAACAAGTCTTTCATTCAACTTTGAAAGAGATACATATGTGTTGGTTTTGCCTAAGATTGTAATAGTGCATCTGTAAATATATATTCACATCTTTCATGAGCAACGAGAAAGAAGAAAAGGTAACAAACATTTTTTTATCCATCAACCCTAGTCACATAGTAATAGTTCACTAAAAACATACCAGGGGGTATATTTACAAGGGCATTGCGCCACAGGAACATCACTTTTAACTACATTCCTGTGAAGCAATGCCCTGCTCCATATTTACAAAGTGACGTTAAGCCACTTTTTGTGGCTTAACATTGCTTTGTAAATATGGTACCCATTTCCGCAGGTATCTGCGTGAAAGGGGCGTGCAGTGGGTGTTTCTCTGGGTGTTCCATTGCTACACACATTGCTTTTTAAGGCTGCCCCAGATTTACAAATAGGTGTAAATCTGTTGCAGCGCCAAAAACTGATACCATGCATATGCATAAGCAGGTGTAGATAGAATGGCAAAACGAGGAGAAATGCTTTTATTTCTGTGAGCTGCAGAAGTACCCATAAAAAGAGTAAAATTACATAAATGATTGTTTATGTGCAAGAAAGTGAAAGTGTCCCTTCCTGCTCATAAACAATCATTAAATAATGACAATTTCCTATTTCTATGTGTGCTGCATTGTACAACATATATAGCAGTAACAAATAGCAATTTTGGATTGTTTTTGTGCATGAAGGGACACCTTCCAGCACATAAACTATCATGCCCTGCAACGCAGACACCCTTGCACTATTGTGCAAGGATACCTGCTTCGACGCTAGGCAGCTAATTTTACCGCCAGTGCTAGGAAAAACACAGGGGTGTGCCGTATTGTAGTAAATACAGTGCATCCCTGCGTTTTGGGAATGTTGGAGCGCGGCGCCGCCAAATTTAGCGCAGCACTCCAAACTTTTGTTGTAAATATGCCCTCAGATCTATTAATATTTCGCTAATATATTCAAACGCATTGGCTCCACAAATTTTAGAACATTATTTTAATTAACTTCCTTTGGATCTATTGTCTGGAGGCTTCTTTTGTTATTAAGCAAAATCTTACTGTAAGACTAAGATGTAAACGGGTACGGGAAATGTGTAATCGGGAAACATGCACGTTGACTTAGCAGGAAAACTGACTCATGTTATTTCGTTATGTGCCTTAACATTTTGAAATGAGAAGGAAATGGGCAACACCCAGAAGGTACCAAAATAAAGAAAGATCAATTAAGGTGATGTCAAGAAAAGCAAGATGAAATATAACTTTGCAGTTCTTAATTATGTTAAGTTAACTATGTTGAATTGATTCGTTTTAAATTCCAAATGAAAAGAAAACATCCAGGGTTGTTTTATGATGATAATGATAAACATTGAAGTTAGCATGTTAAATCTGAATATTCTTAGTAGTACGAAATAGTTTTAACGAACTGCGTTCAGTGTATACATAAACTTGTTTGCATTCGGTTTTCGGATGTCTGCATGCGTGCATGTACATGTGATCCTACTGTTTGTGGACCTAGAATCACGTTTTTATAGGACTGGTCTCTAGCATTTGTCTTCTCAAAGTACTCATACAATTCCGTATGGCATTTTTACTGTTAGTTTTGATGATTCAACAGTCATTGATTGACCCCTGTGCTCAGGCTTAGTAATTGAGTTACTGTGTCTTTGAGAAAAAGTAATTTTTATCCTCTGTTTACCTTTGTCTGATTTCAAAATGATGCGTCTCCGACTACAAACAGCAGTTCCACCACCAAAAACCGCTTTAGCAGCATTCATGTGCCCCCCTCATTTTCCAGCAAAACAACAAGGAGATGGAAGCAATGCTTGATTAATCTCAGCCACTGTCGCATCCTCTGGAACCCATTCCAGACCATTTTTCACTCCTACCATTCTAGACAGAGGCCCACCTTATGCAAATCACTCTTGGTATTTCTCCAATAGGTCAATTCCCCTTCAGATGGGAACACAAGCAACCCCAGACACATTTAACTTACTTAGATGTTATCAGTGAGGTCTAGCTTAAGTCCAATGACACAGTGAGTAAGGGACCAACATTTGGGCATACCTGTTGCACTTGTGGCATCTACTTCAAAATAGCAAAGCGACTTCAGGAATGTTTAAATTAATCTCAGCCACTGCCAAAGGCTCTGGGCTGCATTCCAGACCATCTTTTGTCACCCATTGTGCCATTATAGACAGAGACCCACATTATGCAAATCAGTCTTGGTCCTTCTCCTATAGGAACAGTCTAACCCGAACAGCCAGGTCAGGTCCCCACCAAATGAGAACACAAGCAACTCCAAACCAATTTCTTCCTGCTCAGGTCTCATCAATCAGGTATAGCTTGAGTCCTATGGCATAGTGAGGACGGGACCCATGTCCGGGCATACACATCGCACTTAGGATGTCTACTGCATAAACAACAAGGTGATGGAAAGGTATAACCCCAGCTGCTTTGGTCATGGATAAGTAGAAAGAAGTGATTGTGCATTTGAAGCAAACATTTCCAAGAAAGAAGTGAATTGGGCAAAGTTTAGAGAGCTACTTAAGAGCCAAAAGAGTCAATCCATGTGTATTATGAAAGGCTTATGCAGATTCAAAGAAAGTTTAGTGGAATTGAAGATCCCACAAAAGAAAGCAATGGTTTTGTGTCAGCTTCTGTTCTGAGTTTGAGTTTGGAACTTAGGGGCCGATTAGGATCGCGGTTTTCCCGCATCCTCCGGGCCAGCGGAAGCCACCGCCGGCCCGGAGGATGCGGGAAAACCGCTGGGGAGGCACAAAAGACCCACCGCCAAATTAGGATGGCGGTGGGTCTCAAAATCGGTCCGCAGCTTTTCCGCCGCGGTCGCCTTCCGACCGCGGCGGAAAAGCTCTAACATGATTGGCGGTGTCTATCAGACACCGCCAGCCATATTAGGATGGGGGTTAACAGATGCCTTTCCGCTGCGGATTCTCCGCCGTGGAAAGGCATACGGTGATTTCTTTGGGGGCCCGTTGCGGGCCCCCAGGTTGAGTGGGGATGTGGGGGGTGCACATGGGGGGTACCTATGGTACCCCCCTGCATTTGCATGCACGTAGCGGCAGGCACCGCGCGCTTTGTGCATGCAAATGCACTGTTGTCATTTTTTACATTGCGGCGGGTGCTGCTTCAAGCAGCACCCGCCGCAATGTAAAAAATACAGGATGTGACCGCCAAGGTGGCGGTCACATCCTAATTGCCATGGAAGGACCGCCGCTGCCCATGCGGACGGTCCCTCATACTCAGTGGTGGCGGACGGACGCAAGTCCGTCCGCCATCATAATCGACCCCTTAGTTCTCAACTTCATTAAAGTATGATGTGTTGGCAGGCTAAGACTGTTGATTAAATACTGAAGTACACAAAGTATTGCAGTGATTGTTTTGATGTGAAGCAGCAGAAACTGAGGGGAAAACGAATGATAGTACAGTGAATGGATTTGGGTGAATTTCATTCTGTAAGTGGTGTAAATTCCGGTGTGAATTTTGACATGCAGATTGTGAATGTACAGGGACGTTGTGTTCAGAATGCACAAGTTGTTCTTCAAGGTAGAGGTAGGGATTCTATGAATGCCTCAATTGGAAAAAATGCAAACATTATTATGTTGAAGAAGCCTAACCCTGTCATTATTGTGAGCATCGTAGTCACTGGAAACAGGAATGTAGATCGAACCCAGATCAAATTCAGAAGGATTTTATTCCCCAAATGCAGTAGATTTCAAATCAGTTACTTCAGGATGGACTGCAACATCATCAGTCAAGGGTCCCAGCCCAACTGGCTCCTGTGCAAAATATACAGATTCGAGGGTGAATCAATACTAATATGCCTGTAGCTCCAAACTGCTTGTTATTCAGCAAAATTCTCTGTTGATTAATGACGATGATTTGGCACAATGTTCAGCAAATGTGACTAATTTACAATGACGGTGCCTGAGGGGCATGCTTGGTGCATTCCTAGAGGTACACTAGCGTGGCCCGGGAAACGGCCACTACAACGAGGCCGTTTCAACGAACACCTTAACCACGCATGCATTACAACGCATCCGTGGTTACAACGACTGCCTTTACCACGCATACATTTACTACGAAGTACGTAGTAACAGCATGTGTGGTAAAGGGAACAAATAAAAAATGGGGGGTTGGGGGGGCTTGCCCCCCCAAAAAAAAGCACTAACCTTTAGAGGAGATGTGCAGGAAATCGGCGGCGCAGGGGAAGGAAACGGACGGTTTTTTTTTCTACGTATGACGTCACCACGAAAAAAACGTGGAGAAGGAAAAGCGTGAAAATAGTATTCCGTAGTAACGCATGCGTGGTAAAGGCATGCGTTACAACGGAGTTCGTTGTAAGATCATACAACCGTGTGGCCCATATATAGCTGGTGAGGTGAATGGCCACCCGGTATCATTTGTGAGCGATACAAGTGCTACCTGCTTCACTGTTCACTGTATGGAGGTTCCAAACCCACGCCTCTGGGGGAAAATGTCCAATGCCCCCTTAAAAATTGATCCGCTCAACTACTATCATGAGCTCATCATATGTGATACGAGTCCTGTAAACGTATTAGGAGGAGACCTCCCTTGTAAAATGAATTTCGTGATTTATTGTACACCATATGGTGTCACAATTTAAACCCTAGATGGGGACTTCAGCCGTGTCTCACAAATGTAACTTACACCTTTTTTTAATAAGCTTTTTATTTATTGAGCTTCACTCAAGAATACATTACAATTGGCAGGAAAGACAAATAACGCCGACATAAAACGGGTGGCTTAGCAGTACATAGCATCAAGCCCCAGCAAGAACATGCATTTTGCTCTGTGACATTATATTTTGATCTCACCAATGTGTTTTTACCTCTGTCCACAGCACCAGCAACTTTTACAAGTGGTGGCGGTACCCTGCATCGCATCCAATCTTCGTCAGTTCTCATCTGTATTGGCCCTGTGCAGCGAATAGCATCAGAATAGGGCGGTATACAACCTTTACAACGCAACTTTTACCACGACCTACCATTACCACGCATTTTTTACAACGCAGGATCCATTACAACGCATACCATTACCACGCATGTATTTACAACGCAGGTACTTTTACAACGCATACCATTACAACGTAAGTATTGGTAAGTATATTATTTTATTAAAAATATTATTTCGATTTTTTGGTAAAGGGGTATTTTTAGGGTTCAGGGTCAGTTTTGGGTTTTTGGGTAAAGGGGTATTTTTAGGGTTCAGGGTCAGTTTTCAGTTTTTGGGTAAAGGGGTATTTTTAGGGTTTAGGGTCAGTTTTCAGTTTTTGGGTAAAGGGGTATTTTTAGGGTTCAGGGTCAGTTTTCAGTTTTTGGGTAAAGGGGTATTTTTAGGGTTTAGGGTCAGTTTTCAGTTTTTGGGTAAAGGGGTATTTTTAGGGTTCAGGGTCAGTTTTCAGTTTTTGGGTAAAGGGGTATTTTTAGGGTTCAGGGTCAGTTTTCAGTTTTTGGTTAAAGGGGTATTTTAAGGGTTTAGGGTCAGTTTTCAGTTTTTGGGTAAAGGGGTATTTTTAGGGTTCAGGGTCAGTTTTGGGTAAAGGGGTATTTTTAGGGTTCAGGGTCAGTTTTGGGTTTTTGGGTAAAAGGGTACAGGGTAAAAATTAAATATAATTAAATTTAAATTAAATTAAATTAAATTGATTAAATTACATTAAATTAAATTAAATTAATTAAATTAAATTAAATCAAATTAAATTACATTATATTAATTTTAATTAAATTAAATTTAAAAAAATATTATATACTTACCAATACTTACGTTGTATTTGTATGCGTTGTAAATACATGCGTGGTAATGGTACTTCGTTGTAATGGATCCTGCGTTGTAAAAATTGCGTGGTAATGGTAGGCGTGGTAAAAGTATGCGTTGTAACGTCATACATCCGAATAGGGCCCATATGTCCCTGGGGCGGGATGCCTCTGGAAGGAGTTCATACTGTATTTCGAGTTAATCTAGGGTGACCAACCGTCCGTAAATTTCACGGACAGTCCGTCATTTCGGCCGTCTGTCCTTTGTCTGTGAAGGATTCTTTAACGGACGCCATTTGTCCGTAATTTTAACCCGGCACCGCTCTCACAACCCTAAAGCTGGCACAGCTTCCACCCACCTCTTCTTGACTCCGATGCTGTTGAGGTCAGGTGTAACAGACTCAGATGCAGTATCAAGGATCAGATACCCAGCAGTGTTGGACTATTAGTTCTCACAAAATAGACGTTATTGTTACTCTATTATTTTCAAATAGACCAACCTCCGGGAGAATGGAGGGTAGAGACGACTTTTCCATGATTCGAACTCCTAACCTGCCAATGCCACTTTGAACAGGTGATAAACATTCAATATGTTAACCCATGCCTCTGACTTTAAACAGCAAGCTTCTATGCTTCCCTTTCAGATATGGCCGTTGGACTTCAGGGGCGGCTGGTGACATTTGAAAGTGGTGAGGCGTGAATACTGCACTGTGGCGAGTGCGTGCAGCGAGCGAGGCCCAACCACCTATGGGGGATTCGGGGGTTCTCCCACGAGAAAATTTTGAAAAAAGAGTGGGCAAATGGTGCATTCTTAAGCACCCTGGACTCACACAGGCACACTGCTCACCCTGCGCTTACACAGACATCACCAACCCTGCACTATCACAGACATCACTCACCCTGGACTCACACAGGCACACTGCTCACCCTGCGCTTACACAGACATCACCAACCCTGCACTGTCACAGACATCACTCACCCTGGACTAACACAGGCACACTGCTCACCCTGCGCTCACACAGACATCACCGACCCTGCACTGTCACAGACATCACTCACACAGGCACACTGCTGACCCTGCGCTCACACAGACATCACTCACCCAGGACTCACACAGGCACACTGCTCACCCTATACTCACACAGACATCACTCACCCTGGACTCACACAGGCACACTGCTCACCCAGCACTCACACAGACATCACTCACCCTTCAATGCACTGCACTCAATAGGTTTCATGCCCAAAGGCTTTGGAGTGCTGAACAAGATTACATTTTAGGCATAAGGAATTTAGGTAATTTGCCCAGAATTGCAGGACAGAAGGAGGAGTTTCGATCTGAACCCTGTTCCTCTATGCCAGTTAGTACCCGTTAGCCACCATACCACATCTCCTCTTCAGGCAGCAGAGATGTGATCAGCCACTCGTGGATTTCCTGTTGAGCTCATATGTTTGACTGCTTGTCCCACATTCAGTCCCTCAACAACCTCTTGTGGCGGTGGGGGGTGCGCCAAGGGAGAATAACATTAAGAAAAACTTACCTGACCGCCTCTGCTCCTGGTCTGCGTTGGCCCCTCATCTCCAAAACAGGAACCGGAACAGGAACAGCAGCACCGAGTGGCAACCCCTAAGCCAATCTGCAGCGCAGGGCACAGTTAATCCTCGCCCGCAGCCCGCCCATTAGGAGACCGAGGGGCTCCTAATGGGCATGCGCTAACAAGTTAAAACACAAGTGCGCATGAGTGGGCCCGGTGCGAAAATTCGCCCTCCGTTCCCACTCATGCGCACTTGTGTTGTGCTGCTGCCTGCTGCCCCCATGTCTGACAATGCATGTCAGTCAACATGATGGCGGTCTGACGTCATGCTGGCTGGCATGCATTGTCAGTTCTCCCTCGGCGTCGGTCTTTGAACTTAAGTAAACTATTCAGTTTACTTAAGTTCAGAAACGTCGGAGCTGCGGGCGGCTGCGGGCGGGCGGGGCTATGCCCCCACGCCCTAATGGACGCACCGCGCCTCTTGGACTTGTTGATCTTTAAATCGTATCCGGCATGTCCTCCTCCTACTATAGCGTGGCCCTTCGCCCTATCAGACAGGCCTGCTTTGCAGAATATGAAAAGTAATATTTTAATGTGTATGTGTTTTCTTGGAGGCACACAATAGCTTAAACAAATAACCAGTCTCTTTGATTTAAGCTGCAACTAACTCTCATGTGGGGCATATATGTTAGATCTCAAGTATAAGTGTGAATACTCTTTATAAGTGAGACGAGTGCTGCAATCTTTTTTAAACTCTAAAAAGTGAGTATTACACTGGGCAGCTACGTTGTTCTCTTCACAGAGCAGAGCTTAATTACTGTCACTAAATTTCAAACAAGCAGTCTATAATGTAATAAAATAAGAAATTGCACAATCCCACCCACACTGATTAACCACGTATGGAGGACTGTTCCAGGTCCGGTACACTTCTCCCATCTCATCTCAGGACAGTTAATGATGCTTCTCAAGAGCAGGGTGTACCGTGGCCTCGGCCACGGCGTGGAGTGAAAGGGCAGACACTGAGTCCGCCCCTTATGGACAGGTGGCATGGATGCTGTGGGAGGGTCAATGGTGATGGCGAAGCTCTTTGCTTCAGAACCGAGGCCCCCTCACACACAGCAGTATGTGAGGATCTGGCCCGGTCTGCGCTGGCTGCGGAGCCAAGGAGAGGTGGGCAGACTCTGGGCGGGCTCAATTGCAGCAGGGCAGGTGGGTAGTGGATGCGTTCACTGCAGAGCCAAGGAGAGGTGGGCAGACTCTGGGTGGGCTCCATTGCAGCAGGGCAGGTAGGCAGAGTCTGTGCTGGGTGCAGAGCCCCAGGGGAGGTGGGCAGTGTCTGTGCTGGGTGCAGAGCCTCAGGGAAGGTGGGCAGTGTCTGTGTTGCCTTCAGAGCCCCAGGGGAGGTGGGCAGTACACTATACTAACCACAGATTTTTGCATAGGGGTTTTTAGCCACGTCCGTAATCATTAGCGCCCGTGGTGGGAGTGCTGCCGGGCGCTGACATGGGGCGGGGGAGGGGCAGGGTGGGAGCTAGTAAACTGTGGAATACGGCTGTACAGAGGTAAGTACACACACAAATAAATAAAACTAATTTCGTTGCGCGCGCTGCATCACCAAATGCGAAGCAACGTGCGCTACGAAATTTGTTTTATTTATTTGTTAGTGTACTTACCTGGGTGCGGCCGTATTCTGCAGTTCACTACCCCCGACCCTGCCTCTCCCCTGCCCGGCAGCACACCCACCACAGGCCGCTACTGTCCATAATTACATAATTACATCGAATACACACTTTGGAGAGACCCCCCCATTTTTTTCATCCCACTTAAAGCCCCAGAAACTACACCATGTCACAGTCACCTCATGGCCTGGCCCTGTGCATCATGCATGACTCATGATAAGTTTCCAGATTGCCTATGTGCCGGGTCATAATGAGCCCTCCCCCACTGAACGCCACCCCTTGCTTTAGGAACTACGACGAGGGTGAAGGTCTTGATGGGCCTCTTCTGTCTGCAACTCTGCAGTCTAAGGCTCAGCTCATAATTAATATGAAAAGGTGGGCGAGTGAGTAGGTTAAGGGATGGGTGGATGGCTGGATGGATTAGCGAAAGGGTGAATGGATGAATGAAAGGTTGAATAGAAGGATAATGAGAGAGGATGGATAAATGAGTGAGTGGAAGGATGTATGAGAGAAAAGGTAAATATATGGATGTATGGGTGGAAGTGTAGATGGATGAGTAAAAGGGGGATGGATGAGTGAAAGGATGGATGGATGAGTGAAAGGATGGATGGATGGATGAGTGAAAGGGTGGATGATGAGTGAGTGGGTGGATGGATGAGTGAAATGATGAATTGATAAGTGAAGGGTGAATGGATGGATGCATGAGTAAAAGGGTGGATGTAAGGATGGATGAGTGAGTGAAAGGGAGGGTAGATGGACAAAAGGAAGGATAGATGAGTGACATGAAAGGATAGATGGATGAGAGAAAGATGAATGAGTGATAGGGTCAATGGATCGATTCATGTGTGAATGGGTGGGTTGATGGGTGGAAGGAAGGATGGCTAAGTGAAAGGGTCGATGGAGATAGAAAGGGAGGTTGGATGGATCACTGAAAGGGTAAATGAGTGGAAGGATGTATGAGTAAGTGAATGGATGGGTGAAAGCGTAAATGGCTGGATGGATGAGTGAATGGATGCATGGGTGGAAGAGTGGATGGATGAGTGTACAGATGAATAGGGTGAAAGGGTGGATGGATGCATAATGGATGGATGAGTGAAAGGGTGGATGGAGGGATGGATGAGTGAAATGATAGATGGAAGGATACATGATGGATAGGTTTGCAAATGGTTGAATAAGTTTGGATATAGATGGGCATACTTATGTATTATTGCACAACCTCCTCTGATGTGTCTGTAAAACTTACCTTTTGTTCCGAAGTTTGGTCCTGAATTTTGACATCCAGTCCTGAATTTGTGTCCTGAATTTTGACCCTTTGTCCTGAATTTTTACACTCACCGTCCTAAATTTGTACCAATGCCAGTTGGTCACCCTAAGTTGATCATTACAATATACCATATCAAATAGCCACTGCTTAAGTGTCAGCTCCCGCCCTCTCCCCCAGTGCTGAGACACCAGTCTCTTGGTCAACAGCAGGGCTAATGAAACCAATTTGCGCATGGAGTGTGGGGCTCTCTACACTCACCCCAGGAGACCCATCAAGGGGGTCGGAGTCAACTGGTCTCCCACATTACCTTGCAATGAACCATAGACCTCACACCAGAAGTAGTAAATCCACACACAGGACTAAGCGAGACGAAGAAAATCGGCTTCGCCCTCTCCACTATGGGCACACCTAGAATCCTACTGCAAGCCCCATCTGCACAGAACATCAAGCGTATAATACACACTATGAAGGTATCGATACTGAATCAGTCGTAATCTGCTGCTAGGCAGTAGTTTACGGTCTGTGCACAGCAGTATTCCTGTATGTCTTCCATTAATGGGCCTACGCTTGCTTCCCACTTCGCTGTGGTGGTGCTACTTCTGCTTAATGTGTCTGATTGGGCCACTCGGTTGAACAGGCTAATACATTTTGGGGGGGTTTTGGTATTGGCCCCTATCTCCAAGGACTTAAGTCAATTTGGTTCATTGGGAACATCAGGCATCAATTTTCTACTCACGGCCTGCAGTCAGTAATAAAGAAGCGTGTCCGGGGGGTAAGATTGGAGTGCTTTCGGAGGCTCTCCACAGTAATAAACATGCCCTGAGAATACAGATCGCCCCATGTCTTAAGGTTAAGTGTCCACAGCTGAGCTTGTGCCTTCTTCTTAGAGGTGGCAGGGAATAGGGGTGCTCAAACAACATGGCAAGAGAGGTGTACAGTGGTGCAATGAAAGTCTTTCTCCTCGGCCCCTCACATGCTGCACTTGTACAAGCTACTTCTTCTATTTCCCCTCTACTACCGGGCCACTTCTCCCATAGTACAGTTTGTAGGGGCATTGGGGATGCAATGCTTTTTTCAAAGGCAAGGTGAGCAATATATTTCGGGGGATAAAAACAAAATTGCGCACAATGCGCTTGAGTGCATAGACAAAATAATTCTTTATTGGGGATGACGAAACCACCTCTATAGTACGGTAAGGTGAAGACATCTCAGGCTACCCTTGGCTTCTTACCTGTCCATGTAAGCCTAATTAAGTTAAAGTTCAATGTATGGAAAAAACAACTCCTCAGATGTGTCAGGATATTCACAAAGTAATATAGCAACTTAGGGAGCAACACCATTTAGATGAGGCTGATGCTGCCAGCCATGGACTGCGGCAGTTGTAGCCAGCTCTTTATCCTCTCTTCCAGAGAGCTTATTGCCCTGCCATAATGCAGTGCTGGGTTTTCCTCCATGTCACGGCTGATCCAGATTTCTAGGTATTTGATAGGAGCATCACATTACTCCAGTGCCTATTGTGATGTGAATCTGGCTGTACCCTGCATCAGTGTGACAAGTGCGAACTTGTACCAGTTTATTGTTAGTCCAGAGAGGCAGGCGAATCTGACAAACTCCCTCAAGATAGGGTCTTCGTGATACCTGGACTGCTTGGTTGGACCCAGCTTGCTGCCTTTCTGCCCTGGTTGCTAACGTTTTGCCCTTCTCGGCTCGCCGGACCCGCTGCGCGGGTCCCGCAGCGCACTACCATCAGCGGGAGTCGTCTGGGGGTTTGACTGGCAACGAGGACTTTTTTGGGCTGAACTAGCGTGGAGCAGGGCTGCGAGCTTTGAGACAGGGACTCCGTATCCCAGGAGTCCCTGTGTGCCCAATAGATTCCACCTGGGCCGCTCTCCCTGCTGGACACGCCCCCCGCCTTCAGACCTAAAAACGGCTGCCTGTTTTCCCCTGTTGGGATTCTCTTCATGATACCTGGACTGCTTGGTTGGACCCAGCTTGCTGCCTTTCTGCCCTGGTTGCTAACGTTTTGCCCTTCTCGGCTCGCCGGACCCGCTGCGCGGGTCCCGCAGCGCACTACCATCAGCGGGAGTCGTCTGGGGGTTTGACTGGCAACGGGGACTTTTTTGGGCTGAACTAGCGTGGAGCAGGGCTGCGAGCGTTGAGACAGGGACTCCGTATCCCAGGAGTCCCTGTGTGCCCAATAGATTCCACCTGGGCCGCTCTCCCTGCTGGACACGCCCCCTGTGCACCTCCAATCCTATTTAAAGCTGACACTATCCCCGCTGCGCGGGAGCGCGCGGGAGAAGCCCGGGACAAGGGCGGGACTGTTTGTGGCCGTCAGTGGCCGAAGGAGGCTGGGTTGGGCCACCCCCCTGACATTTGGACATTTGGCACTGCTGTATCACTCTGGACTCAGCTCCTTGTAGGACTCACACGTTAGTAAGCAACACTATATATGTTTACTTTTATATAATTCGTTTTGTTGTTATTCGTTAATTCTTACACTTTAAGGGCTTTATCCATATTATTCTTAATTGTCCCATACATCAAGGATGTCTTCGTCTGATTTGAACCTTCTACTTTGTAGTGTAGGGGTATCTATTCTTGGCCCATTGGATAAATACTTCGCCAGAGCCAAAAGAGAGATAGACAGAGAGATTACGTTGGCTGAGAAACGGGCTGAGCACCGCTTCTCAATTGAACTCCTCAAAAAACAGCCACTTCCTGCCCTACAGAAGGCCGAAACGAGCACCTTACCAGATAATACCACACATACTGAAACCGATGCTGAGCTATTTAGCACAGAAAATATTCCACTAATATTTCAAGATATTCAATCAGTTTCAGATGATACGGAAGTTATTCCTGATTCTAACACCATCGAATAAACTGAAATATCTAATTTTCTAATTGACTTAAGTACACCCTTACCTATAGATGTGGCCCCCCTTCATAATATAAATGTACCTTCCCCTGTGTTTACACCCATAGGAGTAGAGTTTCACTCGGCTATAGCAACCGGTGAAGTGCTTAAAAAACCTCCTACCAAGGGAAACAAATGCGTATTTCGCTCTCCGCCGAGAAAGAGAAGAAGAAAGGGTGGGGCTAGAAAGGGGGACAGAATCCTACCTATGGCTATAAGTAATATGTACCCCCCACATAAGATATATAAAAAAGCAGGGAAGGAAGATTTAATAGGGCAATCAATTGCAAACTCAAAATCTGCCCTTAATAAAGGGCTACTTGCGGACATCGAATGCCTGTTAAAAGCTCTCATACTTCCACTCATTGAAAGAGTTAAAAGGTTGGGGGAAATAATGGATCAGATCTTGCCAGACCGTAACTCGACAGAGTATTCCAAACTCAATAACCGATGCAAAACGTGTCCTGTAGTTAAACAGCACACTGATAAGCTACCCAGGCAACAAACCGATACCACTATACCTAAAAAAATGCCAGTTGTAACAAATTCCAATGAATCAGTGGGCATTAAAACTGCTACAGCCATTAAAGTCATAAGTAAAGAAAAGATCCACTCAAGTGCCACGAAAAATGGCCATACTAGAAATGACCCCCCCAGTAAGGCTACTCATATGACTAGATTAAAAACTAACCGTAGAAATGTAGCAGACCTGCCCCCGGAATCGTCAAATTATGTCATCATTCTTACAGGCGTTCCGGTTGTGCCAGCTGGAAACATAGAACATAACTCTAGTCTTAAAAACAAAGTTATCCACTGGCTGCGTAATAACAGACCACTCCCTTTGCATTTAAACGGAGATATAGTCTCAGTGAGACGGTGCAATTGGGTGGGCTTACGACCTAAGGACATCGAAGGGGATGTGATAATAGTAAACTTTAAGGACCATAGACTGGTCACATATATTAGTGACTGGTTTCCAGGGAGAAGTGAGGGAGGAGTATCAACGCAAAATCTGAGCTATTTTTACCCAGAAGCTCTGATGATGCCCCCAAACAATCCTCCAATGTTGTCCTCAAATTATCCTCCAATGATGCACAGATTTGATGCACCATATCGATCAAATCAAATCCCGAACCCTGTTGTCCCTAGATATCACAGTAAAAATGACACCCTTTTTTTCCACCTAAGTATCCAAATTCGCACCGTTCACTGTTTGACAATAATTATCACCCCAATAATCCAAGGGAATATTGGAATATACCGTTACATAATCTATTTCATCCTTTATCTGGCATGGATGAAAATGAATGACTTATCGCACCTTTTCTAAATGAGAAATTTGCTTGTGGGTACATGTCTAACTGTCATTCCTTAGCAGAGGCAGGCAAACCTGATCTAGGGAAGGTTAGCGTAGTCAATTTGAGTGTTGTAACAACAAGGGAAGTAACCCCAAATGGGAGAAGCATCGGTAATAGTGACGATTCTGGTCGAGTTAAACCTGCCAGGTTACTGGAGGAGCTTTGTTTAACTTAAAAGCACCATGAAATCACCGTAGGTAAGGACATTTTGGGGGAAGGTTTTCCTGAAACCACAATAGACAGTGGGATGTGTGAAAACTTAGGATTGAACAAAAGGTCTAGAGAAAAATGGTCTATTACATTCTGGAACATAGCTGGCCTTAGGGCAAAAATAGATAATCCAAATTGGAAACACTTCACTGAAAATTGTGATGTTATATGCCTACAAGAAACTTGGGCAGAGAAAGAATACCATATGTGTGGCTTTAAAACTGTTTCTATCCCTGCTGTAGGTTCGGTACATGGTCGAGCGAAAGGGGGACTATGCATGTATATCTCCAATTGCCTAACATGTAAAAAACTTGAGTTGTATTCCCATACGTGTTTCTTTCATATTGTCGGGGTACATTTCCACAGCTCTGTTTGCATATTAATAGTTAATTTTTATAACAATATCCCTGCCGCAGACATATTGATGGTACTTAAAACCTTGAACATGAAATTAAATAGTATAATTAACAGCTCTAATAAATTGTTCACGGTTGTATGGGGTGGGGATTTTAACTGTTCTCTATGTGAAAGATCTGGAACAAGAAACTGTGGACTATCAATAGATAGGGATACCACCCCATCGCATTTTGAGCATACAATAATGGGGAATGCATTAAATGAGATCATGTTTACTTACGATCTAGGGTTTGCAAACAAATTATGTCATACTAAGACCCCATTTTCCCCAACCTTTAACGGTAGAGGTTTATTGTCAACTATTGGTTTTATCCTTATTTCATCATGTTATAGGGACTGCATTGCTAGCCATAATGTTTTAAGATCTCCCTTAAGTGACCATTTTCCGATAAGGATTGAATTACTGGACACACAATTAACAGTGCATAAAAGAGCTGAGGTTTTCTCGGAAGATGTAGATATAAACAGGCAAAATGGATATGCCTTAAAATGGACTAGGGTGGTTCCTGAGGTGTTTCTTAGTAATTTAATTAATGTTTGTAGTACAAACTTTGGTGCCTGCTTGGACTTGGCAACAGAGGATGCAGAAATCATAAGTAATTTTAGAGAGATAACTGCCAGTATAAAAAAGGGGTTATGGGTAAATGCCAAGGCAAAGAAGACCCAAAGCAAAACCAGAGGCTGGTTTACACCTGCATGTAGTAAGGCTCATAAACAACTAAAATTGGCCCTGCATAAGCATGATAGAAATCAACCACTGATAAGGACCCTATGAAAGGAGTATAAAACTGCACTTAAAACTCAAAGACAGCTGATGAAAAATGAAGCATGGACAGCCATCATGGAGGCTTCAGAACTAAGGGACATGACGGCTTTTTGGAAAGCAGTCAATGCTCCATTTTTTAAAGATAGCTCAAAGGCCCGTATGGAGATAGCCGTGAATGAAGAAGAATGGGTAAAGCATTTTGAAACTCTCTACAACCCAGTAGCAGCTACCACTGATTTAATAAGAGAACCCATGTCTAAGAGAAAGGGTTCAGAAGGGCTGCAACTTAACGTTTTACTGGAGGAGGTAATTAAGGGTATCAATTCCAGTCTTGGGGGTAAGGCACCAGGCCCCGATGGTGTCCCTGTAGACATTTTTAAGAAAAACATTTTTCTTTGGGCTCCCTTGCTCACTAGAACTTTTAATGCTGCTAGTTCTATAGGATTACTTGACACTTGGTATAAATCGATCATAATCCCAATTTTTAAAAAAGGAGATAGATCAAGCTGTGCTTGTTACCGGCCCATATCGTTGCTTGACTCTACCATTAAAATAATCGGTAGAGTCATCTTAGATAGACTGCAGCAATGGGCAGAGGAACAACATATCATCTGCGACCTCCAATATGGGTTTCGAGAAGGAGTCGGCACTATAGAGCAAGCACTTAATCTATCAATACTGATAGAGAAATACACAACGGCCAAGGGAGGTAGACTTTTCTTAACCTTTTTAGATCTTACTTCGGCTTTTGATTTTGTAAATCATGGGAAACTATGGACTATTCTAACCAGATTGGGAGTAGAAGTAAACATCATCAGTTTTTTAAGAGAATTGTATAATGGGGCTAGTGCAATGGTCAGATATGGCAAAAATGGGGAGTGCACAAGGGAATTCAGTGTTGCAAGGGGCGTGAGGCAGGGGTGTGTCCTTGCATCATTTTTATTTTCCATTTATATAAATAATCTGGAGGATACACTTTTACAGGATTGTAATGATATGCCAATTGCCTCAGCCCGACGTATACCTGCACTTATTTATGCAGATGATACTGTACTTATGGCAAGAACCCCCTTAGCCATGCAGGCCATGATTTCGTCTTTTAGTGCTTTTATGGTTAAACTTGAACTACAAATAAACTGCACTAAGACTTTTGCAATGAACTGTGGTGGTAATGCCCATCAAAAGAAAAAAACCATGTTCATAGGACTAACCCCTCTACAACACACCCCAACTTTCCCTTATCTGGGGATTTTGTTTGATCACACTGGTAAATGGAGTAGTGCAATACAGGCTAGGAATTTATTATTTTCCAAATCCATAATGGCCCTTAAGTCTTTTAGTAAAAAGATGGGCAAAAATCCAGTTAAAGAGCTTTTATATATATATAAGGCTAGCTGTGTTTCGGTGGCACTATATGGGGCAGGTATTTGGGGTAATTTAAATGTTAGCAGCCTACAAGTCATCGAAAATGGCTTTTTGCGATATCTTTTGGCACTCCCAAAGAGTATGTCCAATTATAATTGCCACACAGAATTGGGCATTCCCTATTTGGAAGACCTAATCAGGATACAACCGATACTTTTATGGCATCGGGTATGGACCAACGAGAAATGTCACCTAAACAGACTTATTTTGGGGGACGCATTAAAATTAGATGGGGTAAAAAGGATAAAATGGTTATGTTATATAAAAACTGTTTGTAACAACATCAAGCATCCGGAGTTTTTTAATGAGCCAGATAGTATGCTAGATATTACCAGGAAAGCATTGAAATACCTGTGCCTAAATTTCCTTGTGAACCAAAGACAACAAACTGAATTGTTAAAAAAGACTGTGATTTCCCATCAAATGATAACCAAAACAAGGATTATCCAGCCTTATCTAAACCTACAAATGAAAGAACAAGAAAGGTTCTTACTGACCAGATTTAGGTTTGGGATTTTGTTTAGACTATTGAGTTTCCCTGCTACAAATGACTGGTCTAAGGTTATTTGTAAATGCCCTTGTGACAATGTCTCTGCTCAATCTGATATACACATCTTATTTTTCTGCAGATTTTATGTGATATCTAGGAAGAGATGGATAATGCCAATTTTAAAATATATGAATTTGAGACAGTGTCGCCCAGCGTTTTTAGCCATACAAATCTTAGAGGACATTTTTTCTGTTGCTTCTGTTGTGGCTTTTCTTAAAAGTATATTTTACTTACGCAAGACAATGATTATGTGATTTTTTTGCAATTTCAACCCTTGACCTATGTATATATTGTGTATACCGTCTTTCTTCTTCTTTTTAACTAATGTTAATTCTTTTTTGATGATGTAATTTTTCTTATGTGATCTGATGTACTTTTATGGTTATGAAATATAATCGAATAAAGTCTTTTGATTTGATATGTGAGTCTCTGCCATGCAAGGTAAGCTCATCCCCATGCTTTTATTTTAATCAAGGTCTGTTTCGAAACCGCAGCTGGAGTTTGCATGATGCTGCTGCAGCTTAGCAGCTAGGGGCTCCACTACCAGCGCGAATAGTGCCAGCTACAGGGGGCATCCCTCCCGAGTCCTCCGCGCAATCGCAAGCAGCAGTGATAGACCATGTCTAAATATAATCTCACCGACAGGAATGTATACAACAGTCTTATCAGTGCCAGGAGCTGTGGGGGGAGGATCATGCGGCTCACCACCATCATAAGATAATTCCATTCCAGTGAATCAAATGCTTTGGTGGCGTTGAGGAGTACGGTTGCTCCCTACCTTTTGGGATTGATTTGGTGCAGCATGGCAAATATGGTCCTCAGTTTGTACATGGTGGATCTGCCCTGGACAAATCTGGCCTAATCTGGGAGGACCATGGTGGGAGAAGCAACAGTAGTCGATTGGCAATGATCTCTATGAGTACTTTTATGTCAGAGGTAATCAATAAATGTTAACCAATTAATGATTGGTCTATAGGACTCACATTGGTCTGCAGGTTTTGATGGCTTTAGGAGTGTTATGATTATTAGCTCTTCCATGTGTCATGTACCCCCCTCCTGCCCCACCGTTTTGCTGTCCCATTTTCTATGTTTTTGATTTTGACGTCTAATGTCTGGAAATTGTTTCTCAGCGAGCTAAGCACTCCGTGCTGCTGGCTATACAGTGGCTTCTCAGGAACACCTTAAACGCCTCCCACAGGGCTTTCATAGGGACTGACCCATGATTTCTATGAAATTATTAGAAATGGCTTGTCATATTTCATTGTCATTTTGTGCCTCGGTAGAAGCGAGGCTGAAGAAGTCAGTTGAACAAGTGTGGAAAACATATAAAGGGGCAGGGTAGAAATATCCTGGTCCTCTAGACCTGTTAAGGGGACTCCCAGGGCTCACAATTTCTTTTTTTAAACCGGCAGGTGCGCGCAGGATATGCGGATCCTGCCGTAAAAAATAAAATTATTTTTAACGGGGCTTCTTTTATAATTAGCCCTGGGTGGGGGGCCAAATCCCTTCTGGCAAATTAAAAAAAATTATGGGGGGCCAGGGGGGACCCATAGCTATGTGTACCGCCACCCCCTGGGGCTATAAAAATAAATGGTGGGGGGCCTCAATGACCCCCCCAAGCCCTGGGGACCACCACCCCGGAGGCTTTCTGTACTGTGGGAGGGGGGCTGCGTCGCCCTCCTCCTGGAGCCCTCGAGTGCCCTAGGGACCGCCACCCCCCGGGCTGGCTCCTGCAGTGTCCCGGGGTGCCTACCCCCAGGACACTGCTGTTTGCTATGAGAGGGCGGGAGTCTCGCGGCTCCCGCCCTCCCATAGCAAACTTGGGGGCCCATTAGGATGGCGGGTGGATTGCCCCCACCAGGCTGGCGGTAGCCACCGCCGGCCTGGCGGGGGCATTCCGCCCGCCATCCGCACTGAAATGCCCCTCCGCCACATTAGGATGGCTGGGGGGGGGGGAAGACCGTCCGCCGCTTTTTCGCATTGCTGCTGTGGAAAGGCATACGGTATTTGCTTTGGGGGCCCCGTTGCGGGCCCCCAGGGTGAAGGGTGTGTGGGGGGTGCACATGGGGGGTACCTATGGTACCCCCCTGCGTTTCAAAGTACAACATGGCAGGCACCGCGCAGTGCCTGTCATGATGTGCTTTGAAACGCACAACATGCATTTTTAGCATTGCGGTGGGCGGTGTTGTTAAAAATGCGAGATGCACCCACCACTGTGGCGGGTGCATTCTAATTCCAAGCACGGGACCCCTGCCCTTATGGCGGACGGTCCCTTCCCACGACAGGATGGCGGGCGGACAAAGTCCACCCGCCATCCTAATGGGCCCCTTGGTTTGGATTTTGAAAGAGAGAGCAGGAAAATCTGTTATCTCTTTCAAAATCCAAGTTAGCAGCTCCCCATGTGGAAAAGCAATGCCGGCTCCCGAAGGACGCGGGGAGCTGGCAGGACCGTGGGGGCATTGGGGCTACCCCCACGGTCCCCAACGTTTTTAATAAGCCCCGGGGGATGGGGTCCCCTGGGATATTAGAAATTAGTGATGGGGGCTATTTTTTTTATGGTAAAATTAAGAGTCGTGCACCCAGCGCGGCGCTCAGTGCGGCCCCCTGGTGTGCACGTGTTGGATGCACGACTCATAATCTGTAGTGTGCGCGACTCGAACGCGTTTGGTGCATGACTTCTGTGCGTTTGGTGCACGACTCTGACGCGTTGGGTGGGCGACTCCAAGCAAAAAAATCACAATATTTTTTTAGATATACATCAAGCTTTTTGTGTTTATTGAGAGATTTTGGTACCTACAAGTAAGTACCTATGCAGAGTCTAAAGTTCAAGAGGAAGACTCTGTTACCCTCATCTGTAAAATGTACACCATCTCTCCTATAGATGCCATGCATATTGAAACGTAGATTGTTGTGGTAAATGGACCCCATTCCATAATCTCGGAGAAAAGCAGAAACAGATTTATTGACATGTTTCCTAGCTTTCTCAATCTGTGGACAAAATTGATTGGACCAGTGCCATTTCTGCCTTTGGCATATGTTAGAATAGACAAAGCCAGTTTGGGGGAAAAGTGACATCAATTCTGTAAAGGTGTCCTTTATAAGCATTTCCAGACCTAGCCCAGTGAAAGTGCCTAGGTCATTGCCACCACAGTGCACAAACATGAGGTCAGGGTGTTGGAGATGCAAAAAGGATTTAACTAATGGCATCAATTGGAACCACTTTAACCTTCTCTGTCCAATCCATTTGATGTTTACATTTGGTAAACCTAGGTCTTTGTCCATGTTTCTATTTTCTGCATACCTTTGGCTCCAGAAAATATAGCTATGTCCCACAATGCACACTCTAAACATCTTGAAGGGAGGTCTGGATGCACTCAGATGGTCTCTGTATGTGTTGTTGTGTGTGTTTGCACAGAACATTCCTAGAACAAGACACATCTCCAGTTTTATCCAAAATCACTAATCTGGACATGTGTGTGAATGCTGCACCGTCCTCCAATTGGTGTAGCAAGTCACAACAAGGAGAATTGTTTTCACTTCTCCTCATTTTTTTGTCTTCCAATATATGCTACAATGCACAGCATATATTGAAGGAGAAAAATGCCTTTACTGTTTTTGTCTAGGAAGGTGTGCCTTCCTGCACAAAGACAATATCCACACGACACAGAAATCTTTGCACCATGGTGCAAGGGTGCCTGTGTCACTACATGGCTGCAGTTTAAGCAGCTGTGCAGAGGGAAGCACAGACTTGCAACATACTTATGTACATATGTTACATCCCTGTGCTTCGGAAGTACCACAGCACACTATAGCTAAACATTTTACAGTGTCATGCTGCAGCACTTCCTTATAGTTCTGCTCTTATGCATACACCACACACCACAAATACTTTATTTCAGTCAATTATCTACTAGACATACATTCATGTAAACTTTCACACACTAGCATACAAGTTTAGCTCTTTCTTTAACCAGAGTAGTTAGTTCTGAAAATATTTTTTTGTCTTTTTGTTGTTTTATATATATATATATATATATATATATATATATTTTTTTTTTTTACTGTTTTTGTGTTTTGTTTTTTTAAAAAGAGGGAAAAAATGTGAACAGGACAAACAGAACTAAAAACTAGGAGGAGAAAAAAAAGGAATCTAACAACGGTGGTTGTCGATGGCACGACAAACCAGGTCCATCAACTGCTCCCCATACGAAATAAGACGGTTGCATTGAACACAATGCATCCTAACTCTCCCAAATTGGGGACGTATATCTGGAGGAGACGATGATGTTGATGGTGTTGCCCACAGATGTACTTGCAATAGCCGGTGATTGAGGAGCATTTTCTTTGAGTCTTCTCATTTCCTCCCTTGCAAAGTTGACTGGGTGTTGAGTTTGCAGATGTTTTCGCATACTCGCTGTTCCACATGAGTACTTCTTTGAAGGGTCTCCCCTGGACAGGGCCGCCTTGCAGATTTTACAAGTGACTTTTGTGGCATTAACTTTTTTCTGCCCTGGAGGAAAAGTGAACAACTTCCACACAATTGAAGTATACCTCTCTGGAGGGGGAGGTTCAGGCACAAATTCTTCATTTCCAGAGTGTTCTGAATCAGAAGATGGTTCATTAGTTGCCATTTCTCCATCTTTGCTGAAAAACAGGTGTGCAAAATTGAAAAAGAGCAGATCTTGCCAGAAGATGTCTTCTCCTCAGGAAGTTCTAACAAGAGTGATTGAAATGGGTGGGATCCTTCAATACTTACAATACGAAGTGTAATTAACCATTCAAATCTCTTTTCTTCTGGTCACACGGGGTACGCATAGGGTGAGCGTATGCAGCTCGCACCCAACTCGCACCCAGCGCGACTTCGCAAAATGGTATTTATAAGTAATGTAAATTTATTGAAAGTTAAAGAATATTATTTTCAGGATTAGTTCAGATAATGTCATGTGTTAATATTTATATTAAATATATATATACGTTTTTGAACATTAAAAAAACTTCGCGGGGGTCGCGCACCCACCGTGCCTGATGAGCATATGATGTCATGTGCAACCGCACAACCGTCGCGTTGCATAATCCGTACATGTCGCGTATGCGCTACGAGTTGCGTACCAGTCGCATAGAGTCCGAGTTGGGAAAGTCGTATCCGTCGCACACCGTACGTGGATCCTACACAAGAGTCCTAAAATAGCGGATATGTTCCGCGCAGTGAAAGAGAAGGGTGCACTTTGGGCGCGCGACTCCCAAAAAATAGAAAAAATAATAATTAAATAATATAAATATATTTAAAAAAACATAACATTTTTAAAAATATATATATTTTTATTTTTTTAATACATTTTTATTAAATATGTCTAATGTAATTTGAAAAATAAGATATCTAAAAAAATTAGTTAAAAAAATATAATAAAAGAATTTTGAAAAAAAAAATAGAACAAGAAATATATTTAAAAAACCTTTGAAATTCACTGAAAAAAGCATAGGTTTCAAACATGTTTTACTTAAGAATTAGCATTTAAAAAACCTTTGAAATTCACTAAAAAAAACATAGATTTCAGACATGTTATAGTTAGGAATTAGCATTTAAAAAACCTTAGAAATTCACTGAAAAAACCATAGGTTTTAGTGGTGTTATAGGTAGCTGGACATTTCACTCGTACAAAACCATTGAAATTCCTTCGTTATAACTCGTGTGCCCGCAATCCACTGCTGATGTCACATATTACATCGTTCATGACATGGTCAATAACATCACTGATGACATCTCAAATGACATCACTGATGACATCATCCACGTGACAATCAGATACACCTCATCATACACTAGTATAACGTGTCAACACTAATTATAAAATATGGAATACCATATTTCAAACCATTGACACACCAATACATCTACACACACATCTAAACACTTACCTGTAGATTCACTCATACATGCTAACAAAGATCAATATAAAACTATTAAATATACTTATACACCTAAATCGACATTACACACCA
The DNA here is from genome assembly GCF_964261635.1 of Lissotriton helveticus. NCBI lineage: Eukaryota > Metazoa > Chordata > Amphibia > Caudata > Salamandridae > Lissotriton > Lissotriton helveticus. The sequence continues at coordinate 1,567,088,521 of NC_136063.1, read as the reverse complement.
GCACACGTCCTATTATGCAGTCATCCTACTCACGTATGCAAACAATTGATCATACTTACATTTACGCAGCTATACACTTATACAAACACCACTTTATTTATTGACATAAATAGTAACTCATACTTAGTGTGTTATAAAATCACTATTACAAGTATACAGTTTTCAATACAGTCACTGATACAATCACTGAGTCTTATGTATACGTATTTATAAACAGCAGCTGTCACATACAGTGCCTTTTATATTTCTACTTGGATATGTATCATTGAGAAATATAGTTACTCATCACCACACCCATAAAGAGATTCAGTCACCCAAATAAGTGTTTCCACGTGCAGTCTTACCCTCATATACGTACTAAATCAACTATTTACACACCTTTGGACAGTCACACACCTTCCACTCAACCACACACACACATTCACTCTCCCATACAAATACTCATTTAACTAATTAGTACTAATATAAACTTTCAAAACACCTAGTAACCAACTTATGTAGTAGTTTACACAAGTGATAAAGTGAAACAGAGATCCACACAATTGAATCACTATCCCATATATTTAGTGAGACACTTTAAATTAGTCACTTAAACAGTCAATCACAGTGCTACTAAATCCTCCATCGAGACACTTATACATCCACTCATTCTTCAATGCAGATTGCTATATATATTACATATTTAAATATCGAACCAAACAACATTCACTGGATGGTGTCATCAGTGATGTCATCAGTGATGTCATTTGAGATGTCATCAGTGATATCACTGACCATGTCATGAATTATGTAATATGTGACATCATCAGCAGTGGATTGCGGGCGCGTGAGTTATAGTTAGTTATAACTATAACACCCCTAAAACCTATGTTTTTTTCAGTAAATTTCTAAGGTTTTTTAAATGCTAATTCCTAACTATAACATGTCTGAAACCTATGGTTTTTTCAGTGTATATATATATATATATATATATATATATATATATATATATATATATATCGACAATCCACTCTCCTCGCCGCTCTTTCCACGGCGCTTCAAAAGTGAGAGAAACGGACACTTGTTTAAGTTATACAGCCGCAGATATTTTATTAATCACACCGTAAAGTGCATTGCAGTGTCCAAAAACCAAACGCGTTTCGGCGTTCCCTGGCGCCTTGTTCGCTGGTGTAATACGTGAAATTACCCTCCTACTTTTTAAATATATATATATTGAGCACACAGAAATCCCACTTGGGAAAAGCGCACCACTTAAGTGTTTGTGACAGAAGATATATGTACATATCAGGATGCAAACAACTTTATTGTTTTGAAAGAATTTATTGTTCATATGACTGCACCCAAAGAACAATTGTATCCCAGTTTGTCCATCTGACTATTATCAGGATATATGCTCACCCACTGGGGTTTTCGCATTATCATGTATATTATTATGGATATTACTAATATATCATGTTTGTCTCAATTTAGTAGGAGGCTTGCACTTTAATGTTACCGCTATTAAGGAATCACTGATGAACATTGGGACTTACGATACGTTCTCTAGGAGCTAGGAATTTGATTATGACGTAAATGGTGCAATATATTATTGTTACACTGTCTATGAACTTCTGTTTATGCAGTTTGATATTTGGTCCTGCAGTAATGAAACGATTGATTAGAAAAACTGAAAATAATCACAAACATCGTATTTTACCGTGTTAAGATGGCAGACACAATGATATGCAGGCAGTCCTCTTTTGTTGTCCATTATCACTAACACACGTCACTTGGTTTCTATAAGTTCACTTATGATTTGCACTATTGTTACCCGTGATCAAGGCGGTTTTCTGCTGAAACGCGTTGGGTGTTTGTCTGAAATCTTATGCCTTAAAAGAATACATTTGGATTTCGCAATGACCATGGATTGCCGTGTGTAATTTCTCGGTTGGGAGGAGTGCAATTTACGTCATCTGGTTGGCGTTTGGTGAAATTGAATATATATATATATATATATATATATATATATATATATATATATATATGAAGAAAGCAGTCCAGATTCCGAATAGACGTCGGAATCAACGGTTGGGACCTCAAAATGCCTCGCAACCAGCAGCAAACACAGCCTCAAGGAAAATCAATCCACCAGTGGAAACAGGGAAGACGTAGTTTTATTTAGGGTGACGCGTTTCACTCTACAAGAGAGCTTGTACACACAGCGCGCCAGAAACAAAAAAAGTGTTTATATAGTAGGCAAAAACAAAGGACTCAAATGAGAAACACCAATGCTACACGCCTTCTCAGAGTAATAGGCATAAAGAATGGACTACAAAAGAAAACGTGATGTGGAAACAAAATAACTAAAAGCATATCCAGTAGAATACTGAAAAGCTCACGGTCACAAATATTTACACGATGTTTAAACATACTAAAATGTAGCAGGTATTTATATTGTATACACAGGAATAATTTACAAAAGGGAACAATGTATTTACAATACAAGATGACAGCCAATGCCATAATGACCCTTTCTGAGGCAAGGCTGTTCAAATATACAAGAACAAGAAAATGATGACATAGTGCCAAAATAACCTTGCCAAACTGAACTTAAATGAGCAGCTAAGAAAAAGATCCCGTGCAAAGAATTACGAACATACTACAAAAGTGTAAATGGGACCTCAGCAAAAATAAGAAAAATAAATAATAAACCAAAGTCGAATAAGCAATGAAATAAGAGAAAGCAGAAAAACAAAAATGAAATAATAAATGGGTGATAGTAAAAAAGACAAAATATACAACATATATATAATGAGCTACAGCTTAGAGGAAAATGCTTGACAGGACCCCACATAATTACATTGCAAACAAAATTTTACCATTAGATGTCAAATATAACAAGAAAAATCATTTCAATATCAAAAAAGACCACCTAAATCAAGTGTATACAAATGAAGGTTAACCAGCCGGCCAACCACTTTGTGATAATCTACGTCACATCAGAAAACATGAATCAAGGTAAGAATGATTTCATAAATCAAAACCTGTCACCATACAGTTTACAAGAAATTGCTCAAATCTTCGGTCAAATTTAAACCATTTGGGGCCTTGGTATCTAAGGCAAGAATTAAATGAGATTCTTTCTGCCGAAGAAGTTTCATCCTGTCCCCTCCCCGTCCGGGTTGAGGTACAGAGCACAAAACTGTATATTCGAGATCCCTTAATTTTTTGTCATGAACAGCTCGAAAATGTCTCGCGACAGGATAGTTGTTGTCGCTATTGACAATAGCACGGATGTGTTGTAGGATCCGTTGGTGTACCCGAAGTTTAGTACTTCCGATGTACTCCAAGTTACATGTGCATCTGAGTTTGTACACAACATATTCCGATCTGCATGTAAGGTGTTCACGAATAGGGACAGGTGTGGAGCAAAATGCGGTGCAATAGTAGGTACTATTTTTGGCAAAAGTGCAGGCTCGGCACGAAGAGCATCGGAAGAACCCAGTTTTCATGGTCAAACTTTTTTTAGGCTGAACCTCCGGACTGGCTCTGTCAAGAGCATCTCGCATGCTGGGAGCTCTTCTAAATGTAATGTTAGGTCTAGTGGGCAATATAGGTCCAAGAATGACATCCGTGAGGATTATAGGCCATTCTGAGGTAATAATGCCCCTAATTTTGTGCTCCTGAGTGCTATAGTTGGCAATAAGGCGCACAGTGCTATCAGTAGTGGAGACCTTTGGAGCCTGGGGCATCAACAATGTTTTACGTTCAAAACTACACGCCTTATGGAGAGCCTTATCAAGAATGGAATCAGAGTAACCCCTATGAATGAACCGTTGTCTAGATTCATTGAGACATTTTTCCAGGGAGTCATTTTCACTGCATATTCTGCAGATACGAATGAACTCCCCATAGGGGATGCTCTGAATTGTGTGGCCAGGGTGAGAACTGTGAGCATGTTAAATTGAGTTGCCTGCAGTAGCCTTTCTGTGCCGGCAAGTTACAATTTGGTTGTTTTTGATGAAGATGTTTACATCAAGGAATTCAGCTGAGTCGGTCGTGATGGTAGAGGTGAACTTGAGATTAAGAGAATTCATATTGACCTCTCTAACAAACATTTCAGCTTCGTTCACTGATCCCTGCCAGATGATACAGACGTCATCTATAAAACGCCAATAGTGTTTGATGTGAGGTAACCATCGGCGGTGTGTGGATTTGAGCTCGTGCTCCTCCCACCAGCCCACATGCAAGCATGAGTAGCTGGGGGAGAAACACGAGCCCATCGCCACACCGCGAAGTTGTTGATATATCTGACCCTGAAACTTAAAAAAGTTAGTAGTTAAGCAGATATTTAACATTTCCATCAACATAATGTTATGCTCACGAAAACAAATGTCTCTTCTGTCCAAAAAATATTTACATGCTTGTATGCCATGTTGATGGTGTATCGACGTGTACAACGATTCGATATCCATTACCAAAAACAGTAGATTCGCATTCCATTCCACTTCCATAAGTTTGACAAGAAAATCTGTAGTGTCCTTAACAAAAGATGGAAGATTCTGCATATGTGTCTGCAGAAAAAAGTCTATATATTTGGAGATGTTTTCATTATTGCTTCCAATCGCAGCTATAATAGGACGACCTGGAGTAGGTATAACTTGTTTGTGAATTTTCGGTAGAAAATACAAAACCGGTGAGATGGGATGCTCTTTTACCAAAAAATTACATTCGTCTTTAGTGAGTAAACCTTTTCGCTTCCATGTGTGGATTTGTTTGCGTGTAGACTCATTACATTTGTTCATCGCAAACTGGGAAGTTAAATGATAACAAGAGGAATCATTAAGGTGTCTCTGGGCTTCAGTGATGTAGTCCTTAGTTGACCATAGCACAGTATTTCCCCCCTTATCAGCATTTTTGATTATAATGTCTTTGTTCTTTTGAAGTTTACTCACCAATCTATGGTATTGCTTGTCATTATATTTAGATTGATTCTTCTGACTCAGAATATTCCTGTTTAATGCTTTTAATTCAACAATCACTCTGTCACTGAAAACATCCACCGAATCACGGGGCATGATTGGTAGAAAAGTAGATTTTGGACGAAAAGGAGTGTTTGCTGAGCGGCTTGTCACAATACTTTGACTCACAGAAGGAGTGGGTTGTGAATCATTCTCAAAAGCTAGATCCAGCAAGTTTTGTAGCCCCGCTACATCTTGGACTTTCAATCCCGGTGTCATCATATTAACTTCGGCTATAGACTCAGTTTGATTCCTTTTGGCTTCGAGTCTAAAGTATTTAATAAGTTTAATCTTACGGATAAACTTATAAATATCAATCCTGGTCTGGTTATATGAAAACCTGTTCGGTGGACAATATGACAACCCCAGAGATAGCAGTTGCTGTTCTTTTGTAGTCAAAGGAAAGTCAGTAAGATTGATGACAGTATTCTCTACCGTGGTCGTTAACTTCTCCAGTTCTTTTTTGCTTTTCCGCGTGTGGTATTTACGTTTGAAGAGGACCCTCCTTGCGTGCCTGCGCTGGCTGTTTGATAGCCTGGTTTGCTCTGAGGTTGCCGGGAGCGCAGGGAATAACGCCGGTCCTCGCTCACAAAATTAAGTTCATCTATTAATGTGAAGTTTTCACAGTTGGTAAGACCTTCTGCTGATCTTACTTGTGTAACGTCGTCTTCACTGCCAGATGTGAGCGAGTTCAACGAGAGATTGTCACTACCATCAGATGGTATCGTACTGGCAGAGGTTGATGGTTGATTGGCTTGAGCGATGCCTGCATTAGCCACTGCTTTACGTTTTAAATTGTCATATTTTCTCGAGAATGTCAAGATTCTCCCTGTGGCATAATCGTTTTTATCTCTGGCGAATTTTGTGATTTTCCGCTCAATGATGGTTTCTTCCAATTTTTGTATCCTTATATCAATCTCTGCCTTGGTTTTGGTGATCTGATCGGTCTCTCCTGATGCTTCCAATAGACCATTCACTCGGTCGATTTCAAGTAACAATTTGTTTCGGTCAGATTCAGCATACTTGATCAAAATATGCACACTATTCATTGAGTATTTCAAGTTGTTTTCCGCCCATTCTTGAAGCATCTGGGGGTCCGGATTCTCATATGTGGGGACAATAAGTACTCTTAAGCCCCACGGTATTCTGTTGGCATCCCTATATTTCTCAAGGGATTTCTTCTCCCACCATTTGGAAATTTCACCACGGAGGAGTTTTTCCAATGTTTTTAGTAGACTTTTCACATTGTTATCAGCCGAGCTTGGTGCCTCGTTTGTTTGTTTAGGGGCAAGAACAGGGAGACTGTCAAAGCGTGCCTCAGCTGTAGCTTCTCTGTTTCTTAGCGCGTCACTTGAAATCATAGTCTTGTGTTTAAAATACACATACGTCTAACTCGGAATGAAGAATAACAATCCGGGACCCTGTGTTTTAATGAAGAGGCAGACTGCTGGTAGAAATAAGAGGTAATCCCCACACCCACTACTGCGTGAATAATACCACAGCCCGCGTGTAGCAGAGGAGAAAAGAAGAAACCTTACCGGAATCGGTGTCGGGTTGTCCTCCAGTCGGCCGACCGGCGGAACGAGCCTTCCACCACGCCTGAAAGGTTAACAACTTCCTCACTCGCAACGCGTGGCAGCTGATGCAAAATTTCAACGCGTAGACAGGGGGCACAGCAAAGGCAGAATCCAACGATTCAAAAAACGGAGAGGCGATGCAACACCTCGGAAGCAGCGCCGACACTGTGCCTCATAGAACGGGGAGGGTCCAGAAACCGGGAGCAGCCAATCCCGGGAGAATTGAATGAAGAAAGCAGTCCAGATTCCGAACAGATGTCGGAATCAACGGTCGGGACCTCAAAATGCCTCGCAACCAGCAGCAAACACAGCCTCAAGGAAAATCAATCCACCAGTGGAAACAGGGAAGACGTAGTTTTATTTAGGGTGACGCGTTTCACTCTACAAGAGAGCTTGTTCACACAGCGCGCCAGAAACAAAAAAAGTGTTTATATAATAGGAAAAAATAAAAGTCTCAAATGAGAAACACCAATGCTACACGCCTTCTCAGAGTAATAGGCATAAAGAATGGACTACAAAAGAAAACGTGATGTGGAAACAAAATAACTAAAAGCATATCCAGTAGAATACTGAAAAGCTCACGGTCACAAATATTTACACGATGTTTAAACATACTAAAATGTAGCAGGTATTTATATTGTATACACAGGAATAATTTACAAAAGGGAACAATGTATTTACAATACAAGATGACGGCCAATGCCATAATGACCCTTTCTGAGGCAAGGCTGTTCAAATATACAAGAACAATATATATATATATATATGCAGGTGAGTCCCTCCTCAGAAGAAGAAAAGACGCAGCAGCCCAGAGGGGAAGTGTAAGGAGGGGCTTTATTAAAACAATGGCAGTCTGGTGGCGGCGAATGCATTTTGGCCCATTAGCCTTCCTCAGCGCCCAGCACCTGACAGAATGTCTTGAAACGCCTGCCTGCCGCTTGTTGATGAAGGCGCCACTCCGCACCTCCCCCATGCGATTCCGGTCACCTGTTGCGGCGCGTTGTGAATCTGCGCACCACAACCCCCAGAATGCATCATGTTCACACAATCCAGGTCGGTGTAATGGGGAAGGGTAAATGATGTTCCAAATGGTGTAATGAATCAGAGGCGAGGAAAAAGCGGCAGCGTTTAGTAGGCTGATTCGGGTTGTTCCGTAAAACAAAGTCACTCCTTGGGCCCCCTCAAACTGTCAGTCCTTCCAGCAGGGCGAAGAATAGAGCAGGGGCTTGGTGCCCAAAGAGAGGTATGCAACCTCCACCACTCTGATCACACATATATATATATATACATATATATACGAAATCATGGTTTTGAATGATGCCTTTAAGTGTGGTGCAGGTGGCTAAGCAGGGCCCCCGTGGTATATGCAGCTGTCTAACAGCATGTCTAGCAGTGTATTGAAGTCCCTCCCCAGAGAACAGAAGTGGGTTTGAGTTCCTGGACCTTGCCCAAGAGTGAGCGGTAGAAGTCAGGTTCATCAGTGTTTGGACCGTAGACATTTGCCAGAGTAACATGCATAGTGCATCTCATGCCTTGTATGATGACATATCTGTCCGCGTTGTCTCTGATTGCTGCAGGCATTCGAAATGGCACCCCCTTCCTAATGAGGATTGCAACCCTCCTGGAATAATTTAAGTAGTTAGCAGTGATGCTGAGCACAGCCCATTTTTGGAATATACATGTGTGAGTGCGAGAAGGAAGGTGCATCTCCTACAGAAAGACTACATCAACCTTTGGTCGATAGAGATCTGCATGTACCTTCCCACCTTGTTTAACCCTTGTATGTTCCAGGTGAGAATCCTACAGGTCGTGCCACACAGTGTATTAGTGTTCATGTTTACAGGGTTGCTGGGATGAACTTTGTAAGCGTTCCCACATCTGACTATCTTGCCAGGAACGAATAGGGAAGCTTGTCCTGCCCCACATAGTTTGTCAGTGCTGGTGTTATTATTGGTGCCCATTTTGTCCCATCCCCCACCGCACACTGGGTACCCCAACTTGTTGGTGAACACACACACCCATCCCCCCACCCTTACTCAACATAAGTAAAGCAACAACAAAAATAAACATATGAATCCTGGAGTTTACCACCATACAGGGAGGTGTGCAACAGCCCATAATGGTTATATCACCAGCTACGACACTGGCCCAGAATCAGGTACATAGACAGTGCGACTTTTGTTCTCTGTTGACGTGGCCTTCAATGTTTTCAAGTGTCTAATTAATCTATAGTTAACCAGCTACCTGTCCGTTGGTTCATAGTGTCCAGTGTGCCTGCAGCCCGCACAGCCCACACAGTCATGGTTCATCAATCATGAATGGCGCTCAGGTTCTGCATGTGTTCTTGGCCTTATGGTTATTCCTCATCAGTGTCAGTATCTCGGTGGTCGGTGTCCTGTCAAGTAGGGCTAGCTCGATGGGACTTCAAGCCCCTCAGGAACTTATTTACATGTTGCAGGGTGTGCAAAATTGTACGTTTGCTCTGATGTGTCAGTTTCAAGAGGGCTGGGTACAGCATTCTATATTGAATGCTTAGAGTCTGGAGCTTTTTCTTGATTGGCAGAAATGCTCACCAGGCTTGCAGCACCGCCACTGTGAAGTCATGGTAGAATGAGACATTGCAGCCTTTATATTGCAGATCTTTTTTGTCTCACACCAGCTATAGGGCCATGTCCCATTTCCTGAAATTCAGCAATCTGGCTATGATGGGCCTGGCAGGAGACAACAGAGGTGGTGCAAGTGCACAATGGGTGTGCTCCACTATCAGCAGTGTGGGAAAGCTCTCAGTGCCAAATAGGGATATCTACATGTTCGCCACAAAGTTTTCCACTTTATCAGTAGAGTATGACTCCGTCACCCCCAAAATACGTTGATTATTCCTTCCAGATCTCACTTTCAAGCCCTTGTTCTTGGTTTTAATTAATGACAGGACTTTGTCAGTTGGCTGCAGCTTTTCTTGTATGGGTGCTGGTCATCCTCCACATGGGAGATTCTTTGCTTTGCTTCTGAGAGACCATCACTTTTCTGTGTTTTCTTCATTAGAATTCCATACGGGTGGTGAGCAAATTGATATTTTAGTCAAAAGACGTGAAACTAAGCTGAATACTGCTAAGGAGTACCTTGATATCAGTGGTGCCCTTTGCCGAGGGATCCTCCTCGCATGTCTCTGGCCGATCTGCATGGCGGCAAAGTAGAGCTTAGGCTATTTGGATCCCGTCGTCTTCCCAATTTCGGCATTTAGGTAGTGCAGCAAATGCAGGCTGTGTGCTTTCCCGAATTATCACTTTCTGCAGCCTCTCAGCAACGGCTCCCCCAGAAGACGATTGCCTCAGGTGAGAGGCCCCCTCACCCTGCAACCACGCGAAGGCCACAAGAAGCTGCGAGGCCTCTTGATTGGAGGAGAGTCAATGGTCAAGTGTGTCATTTTATGTTCCTGTCGGCCCCGGCTTGGACTCCCCCGAGAGCACCACAGCTTGCCTCCTCCCCGAACGTTCACCAGAGTCAAGCCTCATCTCAAGCCTGTGGTGAATGTGTTGAGCCTTGGGGGTGCTGGTAAGGGGTCAGCAAGATTAGCCAGACTCACATCTCGGCTGGAGGAGTACAGGTACCAGGTCACACACATTCCGGGGTGGAGAAACGCACAGGCGGACTGTTTGTCACGGCTGTCATCGAAAAATAAGGATGTAGTGAATGGAAGCTCTTTGTGGGAGCAAGAAGGTGCTGTTGCCTTCTTAGGCGATGTGGCTGAATGTGGGGAGGTGCATTTTCGCAAGAGGATTGGAGGTCGAACATGGATCTTGACTTCAACCTTAGAGAGGTAGAACATATGTTGATCGCAGGCGGAAGAAGAGAAAGTACTGTTGTGCCCACTGTTAGACCATACGTAAAGATATTGGATGAGTTGAGCATGAGTGAGGCTAAGGTGTTAATGAGAGGTGACACATTTTTACCACCTAGTGGGTTGAGACGTAAGATAATCACACTTGCACATGAGGCCCATCTCGGCCAAACCCTTACAAAGAAACACGTGAGAGAAAACTTTTGGTGGCCTAGTATGGACGAGGAAATTAACGCATGGGTGGTTGATTGTGAGGTGTGCTTGCAGAGCGAGAAAAGACTCAAGACTTGTCCTAAGTCTGCCATTGGGCACATTGAGGATCCAGGATTATCTTGGAGTACGGTCTGCTTAGACTTCATTGGACCCATGAATGGCGTTGGTCAGGAACTCAAAAATGCGTTGGTCATGGTAGATGTCCACTCCAAGTGGCTCATTGTGCATTTTATGCCTGAAGTCACTACTCGTAGCACCATTGAGCAACTTAAAGCTGTTTTCAAGGAGGAGGGTCTACCACATGTCCTAGTCGCTGATAACGGGACCCAACTTGTCTCAAAAGAAATTAGCGATTTCCTGGACGAGTGTGGGATCACTCATCATCGTACAGCTTTGTACAACCCCCAGGCTAATGGCATGGTTGAACGGGCTAACTGTCTGGTCAAGGGTACTATTTCCATGGCGATCCAGAGTGAAAAGAATGTGAGAGTGACGGTGGATGAGATGGTGTGGGCGCATCGAACTAATGTGCATAGAGTAACTGAGTCTTCTCCATTTGAGAAAATGCATGGAAGGAAGCCCGGCACTAAACTCATACCTGCATGGCTTGTTGCACCCACTGCTATTAATGTGAAGGAGGTTGAATCCAGATATAATGCTTCTAAGATCTGTGTCGTAGACTTAGTTAAAATCAGGCACGGAAGTACTGTCAGAGGTCTGTCCAAGTTGTTGGGTCCTTTCAGGGTAAAGCAAGTGTTTACAAATTACATTGGGCTCAATAATGGTAACAAGTGGAATAAACGCAAGGTTGCATTGTTTCGTGAAGGTGGAATAAAGCAGACTGTGAAGGCATTATTGATTCTAAGAACATTTCCAATGACTTCTGGCTTTTGAGTGATGTTGATAACAATGCTAACAATAGTGTTGTGGGTGGTAATGGTCATTCTGGGATCGCCTCAGGGGGAGCACTAGACACCCTTCCTATTACCTCTTCCCTCCCTTGGGGGGTTGAGCCCTCGCATCCCGGCCATGATCGGAGACCACCTTGTTATTTGGCTGACTATGTACTTACTTGATTTCTTTTGTTCTTTCTTTATGTGCATTCTCTCTCTTCTCATTTTCTTCACCTTCATCTCCATCTTTGTTCTTCTGTCCTTTCAGGTGAAGGGAGATGGGTGTGTTGTGATGTGACTTCTCCTTTATGGATTTGGCTGCGTCCAGTCCCTGCGTTCCGCAGTTTAGAATGTTCATGTCACGGTGTTCTAAGCTCTACAGTTGGTGTCAGGCTGGCGTGAAGTAACACGTCTTTCTTGCTGTGTGGAGGATCCACCTTGTTTGGGGAAATAAACCTCTTTTGTCGAGATCCTATGTCCGGTGTCATCACTACACACTCCCTAGGCACATAGAAGGTATGCAGGCCGTACCACGTGCACCAGAATCTTTTAGATTCTTATTCCTACGGTGTGCAAACATAGATCTTTCACGTTACTTTCGTTGCATTTTCTGGGTCACTGTCTAGGATGTGCCAGTAAGCATTTATGATTTGGTTTAGTACTGAGTGTCTCGTCACATATACCAATTTCTGGTTACTTTGTCTCTGTTGAATATGTAACAGTTAGTCTCTGTCATAAAATCTGGCCCTCTATAGACGTCTGTGACTAGTCTGTGTGAATAGACTTGTCTACAAACGACGGGCTGCTTCTGAGGATATATGAGGCCAGCCTTTGAGGCTTAAATACACTTACGGATTTATACTGAGTCAGTTTCCTTGTTTTGCATGAACCGTATTTGAGTTAATCTACCTGTAAGGATTTATACTGAGCCGGTTCCCCCACCGTCCTGACTCTCTCAGAAGCGGTCGCTCCCCACGCTCCCTGGTCTCTTGGGTATCGTAGTGCTTTGCTCGCATTGCTTTTAAGACAATTGGTGCCTGCTTCAGTATCGTAGCGCTCTATTGCTCACTGCTGCCAAGAATTAATTTGTGCATAGTTTGCATTGCCTTTAAAGTATTTGTGCCAAGAATTAATTTGTGCATTGCTCGCATTGCCTTTAAAAGTATTTGTGCCAGTTTAATATCTTAGCGCTCGCATTGCTTGGTATAAATAAATAATTAGTGCCTGATTGTGCCGGTGCCACTGCCCATAGCGATATTCCACATTGTGCCCCAATCTCGTCCTGTTTCGGTTTTGCTTTTGCTGCCATCTTGTTGTTGTGCCTCGTAGCCCGTCTCTCCATCCCGCTCCCGCCTCCCAGCTGCTCCTCCCTCGCTCCGCCCCCTCCACTATCCACTTATGTCGAATGCATTTGCGCGCAGCGGACACGCCCTATGCGCGCCGAAGGCGTGCCAAAGGTAAGCCCGTCTACGCCGTCCACGCCTGGACAGCGCCCAGCGCCAAACCCCCTGGCCCCTGCAAAATCCACTCCACCCGCATAACGTACGACGCCGCTACCCTCTCAGCACTCAACTCCGGCCGTCTCCCAGACTGCTACCAAGCCGCCCCAGGACACACCCATGGACCCTTCACCTGCCACGCCTGCAAGTTCGACTGCATCAGGACCCACACCAAATCCACAAACTCCAAACAGAGCTCGTTTACTAACCACCTGAAGTGTATCCTGCTCAATACCCGCTCGATCCACAAACACGCAACTGAACTATGGAACCTACTAGACACCACAACACCGGACGTCGCCTTTCTTACAGAAACCTGGATGAACGCCTCATCAGCGCCCGACATCGCCATAGCCATCCCGGACGGCTACAAGATCATCCGAAAGGACCGCATCAACCAAACAGGAGGAGGCATCGCCATCGCCCATAAGAACACCATCCGCATCACGACCAGCTCCGACGACACCCTCAAAGCAGCCGAACACCTTCACTTCCAGATCCACACAGACCCCAAGACCACACTCAGAGGCACCCTCATCTACAGGCCACCAGGACCCCACACACAATTTAGCGAAGACATCACTGACTTCATTAGCCCACACGCCCTCCCCTCCGAGGACTACATTCTACTGGGAGACCTCAACTTCCACCTGGAAAAGAACAACGACAGCAACACCACCACCCTTCTGGACAACCTCGCCAATCTCGGACTCAAACAACTTGTAGACACCCCCACCCACTATGCCGGGCACACGCTCGACCCAATCTTCTCCTCCAGCAAGCACATCTCCTTCAATCACGCCACAAGACTCCATTGGACGGACCACAGCTGCGTTCACTTCACCTACAAAAAGACCACGACCCACAACCACCTACAACCAATTCCCCGCAGAAACTGGAACAAAATTACCACCGACCAGCTATTCACATCACTTCACCAAAACCCTCCTGCCAAATCGTCGGACCCTAACCTAGCAGCCATCAACCTCACACAATGGATCACCCACAGCGCTGACGATTTAGCACCCTTGAAAAACCATCAAATTAAGCAAGGTAGCAAAAAAGCCCCCTGGTTCAATGATGACCTTAAGAATTCCAAGAAGATCTGTCGCACCCTCGAGAAAGCCTGGCGAAAAAACCCAACCACTGACAACCTGGCCACCTTCAAGAACGCCACCCGCAAACACCACCAACTCATCCGATCCACCAAGAAATCTGCATTCAAGGTTCGACTCGAAAACAACGCCCACAACAGCAAGGAACTATTCAACATCGTCAAAGAGTTTACCAACCCCACCGCCGGCACCAACGACATTACTCCCTCTCAAGACCTCTGCGACTCTCTAGCCTCGTTCTTCCACAACAAAATCGCTGACATACATAACAGCTTTGGAGACCAGTCCACCCCACCCACCTCCGAACCAAAACCCCCCTCCAACAACCTCTGCGCCTGGAACCCAATCACCACTGAAGACACCATCCGCCTGATGAACTCCATCCACTCAGGATCGCCAACCGACCCATGTCCCCACCACATTTTCAACAAAGCAGACTCCATTATCGCACCCCATCTCAGAGATGTCATCAACTGCTCCCTCAACTCCGCTACCTTCCCGGAAAGCTGGAAACATGCCAAACTCAGCGCCCTCCTGAAGAAACCCACAGCAGACCCCACTGAACTCAAGAACTACCGCCCCATTTCGCTCCTCCCATTCCCTGCCAAAGTCATTCAGAAAACCGTCAACAGTCAACTCGCCGCCTTCCTCGAATCCAACGGCTCCCTCGACCCATCACAGTCCGGCTTCCGAGCCAAACACATCACCGAGACCGCCCTCATCGCAGCAACAGACGACATTCGAACTCTACTGGACAATGGAGAAACAGCGGCCCTCATCCTACTTGACCTCTCCGCAGCCTTCGACACAGTCTGTCAGAGCACCCTTATACAACGCCTCAGCAACGTCGGAATACAAGGAAAAGCATTGAACTGGATCATCTCAATCCTCGCTGGAAGAACCCAGAGAGTCCGCCTCCCCCCTTTCAAATCGGAAGCCACTGAAGTCATCTGCGGCGTACCACAAGGATCATCACTCAGACCCACCCTCTTCAACGTATACATGAGCCCCCTCGCATCCATCGCGCGCCAACACAACCTCAACATCATCTCCTACGCAGACGACACCCAGGTGAACCTCTCCCTCACCAAAGACTCAAACACCGCCAAAACCAACCTACACGATGGGATGAAAGAAGTGGCCGAGTGGATGAAGAACTCGGACAAAACGGAAGTCCTCATCTTAGGATCATCCCCCTCCGCTTGGGACGACTCATGGTGGCCACCGACCCTGGGAATCGCACCCAAACCAATGGACCACGCACGTAACCTAGGCTTCATCCTGGACTCCTCCCTCTCGATGACCAGACAAGTCAACGCCGTCTCATCATCATGCTTCAACATCCTACGTATGCTCAAAAAAATCTTCCGTTGGATCCCCACCGAAACAAGAAAGAAGGTCACCCATGCACTGGTCACAAGCCGACTGGACTACGGAAACACCCTTTACGCCGGAACCACAGCCAAACTACAGAAAAAACTCCAACGCATCCAGAACGCCTCAGCCAGACTCATCCTAGACATCCCCCGCCAAGCTCACATCTCCGGTCACCTGAAAGATCTCCACTGGCTCCCCATCAACAAAAGAATAACGTTCCGTCTCCTCACCCACGCACACAAAGCCCTTTATGATTTAGGACCCGAATACCTCAACACGCGCCTGACCTTTTACACCCCACCCGCCAACTACGATCGTCCAATCAAGCCCTCGCCGTGAATCCATGCATCCAAAGATCCACCATGGGGGGAAGATCCTTCTCCTACTTAGCGGCCAAGACCTGGAATTCTCTCCCCACCCACCTCCACCTTACACAGAACCACCTCTCCTTCAGAAAACAACTAAAAACTTGGATATTCGATAGATAGCGTACCCCCCTCCCTCAAGCGTCTTGAGACCCTCTGGGTGAGTAGTGCGCTATACAAATTCTAACTTGACTTGACTTGATTATGCAGGTACCACATTTGAGTTAATCTACCTGTTCTAAGATGGTCGTCGTCGATTCTAACTAAAAGAGACTGATTTTAAGACACTCCCAGCGCTGAGCTTTAAAAACTTGAGGGAGTTAGCATTTGTGGCAATGGCGTCCTGAACAACAGAGGTGGCTTTATCACTACCAGAGGCGTTCAGAGGAAGAAGACTCGAGAAATAAGGTGAGTACTGTGAGGAACACAATGACGTACAGAGGGCTACCTTTTAGGACATTTAGATCCAAGTTGCTTGTTATAATTACACATAGTGCCTGAGTAAAACTTAGAACAAGTACCAGGGAAGGGTGCGGAGTCAGACTTTTTCTAGAACGTTTTTTCACCCTATCCCCAGCCCCCACAGTTGGTCATATAGGTCCAAGTAGCTTGTTATATTCACACGGTACCGCCTGAGTAAAACTTAGAACAAGTACTGGGGAAGGTGCAGAGTCAGACTTTTTCCAAAACTCTTACACACCCTAGCCCAGCCACCATGGATGGTCAGAGGGCAGTTTTGAGGTTATGTGAATTCACGCTGTTCAGTATAATGAAAGCGCTGCTTGAGCAGATTTGAGAAAGTGGATGAGACATGGGGTGGAGGTATAAATATATATATTTTTTAAAGTTTTGAGACTTTTGGTTCCCAGTTCTTGTATCTGTTACAGAGTCCTTGCCTGGTACATTGCTACATACGGATCCCCACTCACGCAATTTAGTCACATCAGGCTTTCTGTTTGTTTACCATTCCACGGCACAGTAAGTGTAATATGATAGGATGGGTGGACCCCATCAGTTGTTCTACTTTTATGCAATGCATTGACCTCGGGCTCTATAAACAGGCTCTGTTCTTGATTTTTACAGCACTTTACGGGACTATTGAACAAAAAAAATGACAAGATTCAATCTTGATTCCAGTAAAGAAACACCGTGTGGACCCACATCAAAGAATCTGGCAGATCTCCCCCAGGTACTATACTTTTAGCACATCACAGTCTCTAAAGAAAATAGCGGGTTTAGGTTGTCCCAGTTCACCATTTGTTTGTTTGGTCTAGGGATCTGGTTGTGACCCATTGGTTTCATTCTATTTGGAGCTGCTGGCCCCTTCATAGGTGAGTCTTTTGGTTCAGCAGACCCTTCAGTTGTGGTAGGAGCATAACCCTCATTTCTATATCTTTTGAGCATGGAATAAGATTGAACAATATGAGAAAGGGCTATAAGAAGTAAGCATGCCACAAAAAGAAAGATAAGGAGCACCATGGAAACACTAATCACCATTTTCATGGGATGTAAGGGATTATTCACTATACCTTGGAAAGTTGGGTGATTGATGGAGCAGGTGGTGGCACATAAGCACCAGGTTTGGTTATTTTTCACAAAAACATTGACCGTATATCTGTGGCTTAGTAAGGTCTGGTTACTGTTTTAAGGTTGAGTATTGATTACGGGTCTCATTATGTCGCGATCCTGAAGAAGGCGGCAGTTGTTTGCCGAAACGCACGCAGATTTGAATTTATGCAAAAGCCACGGACCGACTGGATGAAGAAGCTAAAGATTGGTTATAAAAAGCTATGACATGGATGAAAATGTATTAACAGACATGTAATGAATTTGATGAGTTAATAATAGATCCTTGATAGGACATGACAACTGTAGATGTATGGTGAAATTGGTTATGGCCTATGTTTGCACGATATGTGGAACATACCAAGATACATTTGAAGTGCTGATTTGAAGACCAATTTTATTGTTGATATGTTACTAAGAAGTGCGAAACTGAGGATTGTATATGAACGAAGTAGTAAATGATTGGCTGGTTGAAATGTCTGTGGAAGTATGGCTAGGGCATGAGATGTCTTTTAAATATTAAGAAATAGTACACTTCTTGCATATTTGAACCAATTAAAGTGATATTGTAATAATATGCGTCTTTCACTTCATGTTCAATTTTGTAATGAAAAACAAGATGATAAATGAATTTTCAATGCATTGCATGAATATATATTTATATATGAGAACAAATCAATAATAAAGGAAAAATATTTACAAGTGGATTATATATCACTGTCTGGGACACATATATACTTTAATGAGTGATTGATGATCTGTTGAATTGAATAGATAGGCTGCCGGTGGACTTTTTTGCTAATTATAGTTGTTGCCCTGCCCCAGGAACCTTAATCCTAAAAGCCGGGGGTCCTGTTTTGCTGCTACAGTTTGGGTAGCCAGTTGGTCAAAAACGTCTTGTTTGTTTTGATCATCTCATTTCAAGCCATTTCTTTGGTGTTGTTTTCACCAGCTCAACTCGTCTACAATTTCCTTTACCTTTTCGGCTCACACAGTGGACTTCAGGATTTCTGCGATATAGACATTAAAGATATGTGCAAATATTTGGTACATAATAGGTGCACTTAATTGATTTATGTAGTCAATGGATTTCATGGAATAGTTTAGAAAGGTATCATGCTTGTCTGATGGATTCATATGTACATTGGCAAGTCCATGTAGAATCTTAATATCATATAAACCATGATATGCACTGCTGGACCCAAGTTTGTAAGACATTTAAGTAGGTCATATGCCCCATCTCAGTTCAATGAACCCTGATCTGACAAAGATGGTAGATAAATGTTGTTTTCATGACAGAAACATTGCATCTCCAAGATGAATCTGACAAGCTATATACAGTTTGTGGAACACAGTTATGTCTTGTCTTAGTGATTTTACTTCTATTGAATAATTGTGATGGTTGTGGTTTATCTTTGAACAGAGAGCACCTGTTTTTCGTAATAGCCACTTCTACAGGTTTTTTTAATTTTATGATTCTTTTGTTGAAGAGGTTTTAACTCAGACTCTCCCCAGATATTCTCATTGACTTATAGAATCAAAAACAGTAATACCCATTGTCCCAAAAATGTTTATCTAGATTTAGATCTTCATGTGTATCTGAAAATGGAGCACCCATTTCTTGATAGCAACGGCCAGTTTAAAGACTATAGACCTTAAACAATATTTGACAGACAGGATCTTTTGTCAAAACATGATGGAAATCCCACCCACCCTTTTACAAGTGCCATAGGCAACAATACACTTCATAATATGGCAGGCTGGCTATCTGCCACGTATGTGACAGAGTATTCCATCCGTCAAACTTTAAATAGGGCCCCCTGTTCAGAAACATTGGTTGCTTGCAAGGACCATGGGGAAAGAAAGCAGGTGTGATTAGCTTCTTGAGACTTAACTTGAGGCTTTCAGGAGTCTTCCTCAGAAAGGATGCATTTTAGCCTCTAATCTCAGTGTATTGCGCGTGGTAAGCTTCCTGTCTAACTTTGCATGGAGCACATTCTGTTATGTGCTTTATTTGCAAGTTCTTCTCAACATGAACCGCTTGCAAGAAAGAGTTTATGGTCCCTGATGGTGCAGTTGTTGCCTGTTCAAATGCTGCAGTCCACGCATTGCTGCCTAAGAAGTCTTCGAAGCACTTCAAGAGTGCCACTTTGATGTGGAACCCAGCAAGAATAACAACAAAATGATCCTCTTTAAAAGTTCAGGTCAACTCCATTGCATTTCTTCCATTAGTTTGTTGAGTGGTAGATCACTTTCAATCACAGGTACTTTATCTGCCTTCAAAATGAATTGTGCATTCCTAATACCATCAATGGAATGGCATAGCATAGCATAGAAACTAACTTGAAATTGTCTTGCAATAAGGGTGGGAAAGCTGTTTTGGTGTAACTTCCTCACAAGTTCTGCGCACAAGACGAGCTAAGCACCTGCTCGTTAGTGTCTATCTTGGTTTAATCGTGTGTTATTTCCTCCTCTTGCTGCAGTCTAGAAAATGTAGAAAAGTAGGATAACAAGGTGTTCAATTTAGCAGTAAGAGCTCGAACAGTTCAGCTGGCAAAGTGCTGGTTCGTTGACATTGCGACATACACTTAGCATTTTTTGCTGCTGGTAATATTTTTGCATTAGTACATGTGTGATACTTCTACGGGCTTTCCCAACTATCTTTTCTTTCATTCGCAGTAACCACTGTAAGAGTGATGTCAGCATTTGTTATGGTTTCAAGCAAGAACATTTTAGTTGCTGTGTTAGAGGTTTGGGCTAGAAGAAGAAAAAATTCACTCTGAACATTTTTACATATTAGGTGATTTCTTCCATCCATTTGTGGATGAAATGAAGCTGGATTCAAGGGTCCAAATTTGAAACATATGAGGGTGTCTTCAAAGCATTGGTGAAACATAATCCCGTGTTTTTCAAAGATTAACCCATTGGTTCAACATAGAAACTGAAAAGGATGGGGCAACAGTCATACTCGGGGGTGGGAGGGGGGAGAATGCAACAAATAGGAATGGGATCATTGTCAGAAGTGGCACTTTTCACTAGATGGGAGCAATCCCACAGATACCATTTTAGCCATTTCAAGATGCTTATGTCCATTCCGACTCTTTTAAGGAGCGTCAAGTAGAGTTTGATGGTTTATAATGTTAAACACCTAAGTTAAATACATTAGGATGAGATAGCACTTGCGGCATTCATCAATGGTGCAGAGAATCTCATCAACCAGCAATGCTGTGGCAGAAGACAAACTGCGGCCTGCTTTAAAACCCAAATGAAAAATGCCCAGAAGATCATATTCTTGGATATCGTTCATTTACCAGAGGGAAACAATTTCTCAATAATCTTAGAAAGAAGAGGCATATCAGAGATGAGGTGGAAGATGTCAACATTCGAGGGATCATTTGTAACAGGTTGTAAGCTCCAATTCAAATATGCAAGTTAAAAAAATAAGTTTTAACACTAATAATGTGTTTACTGCATTAAGAAAGCAAATAGGCTTGAAATATATCAGTGTTACATTAACATCAACAAATCTCCAAGAGCAATGTTTTCAACCACAATAGACCGACCAATGAGAAAGTTAAGAAAATAAAAGTCACTGAACTTATATGTTGTGCCTTTCTAAATGAGATATAGGAGGAAAGATTCTCTAAAACCGCAAGCTCATATAGCTTACCTGCAACCGTTTCTATTTCTCCATTTACCTTTTTAGGTTTCGCCTGCCGTTTACTGCGCAAGCAGTATCGCGCAGGCGAAAACTTTTGTTTAGAAGTATGGAGCTTTCTCCCGCCTCTGTCTTCCATTGGCTAGCTCCATAAATGGAGGCTAGCCATTGGAAGACAGATCTGCCCGTCATTGCCGGAGCAGATTCGTGGGCGTTCCCGCGATTTTTACTCATCCCACCCCTTTCCCTACGTCATGCGGCGGAGGGCGGTGTTTTTTTTTTCTTTTTCAAGCCATGTTTTTGTCATTTGGTTGCCTGTGGTCTCCGTGTTATGTCGTGCTTGGCTCGTGGCTGTCGTCTCCGTCTTCCGTCTTTGCCCGGTATGTATGCTCCGGTTATCGTGCGTGGCTGTCGTCTTTGTGCCTGTGCTCCGGTTTTCGTGCGTTTTTTAATTTAAGTTGCCATGGAAGTAATAGCACCGCACTTTCCCGCCTTATGTCTTTTAGTAATCAGTGCAATGTATATCAGCGGTAACGCATATGTCGTCCAGTTTGTGTGTGTCAGAATTCCACCACTGCTCTCAATTCGAGTTGCACTATTTCTTGTTTTTTTTTAAACATCCATCGTGCGTCGAGTTCCCTAACATGGTAGTACAACACTCCGTTTTGGTTATCAGCATTCACTCCTGCCTCCGCCGGGCATCATTCAACTTACAACTGCCGTTACTATCCACGTGGCCTGGTCGTTTTCCTGGCACCGCGTCTGTTGCGTAGCTCTCGCCTGCCGTTTCTATGTATATCTTATGAGCGTCGCGCTGCCATTCATCCATGGGTCCACGCACTCTGCAGCAATTACGTTAATGCCCCGTAGTCACCCCTCTTTCTCCTTGCCTGTTATGCAGTGCACTCGCCTCTGGCAGTCCTGGGTCTTAGGCCGATCTCGACTGTTTTCAAAATGGCCGCCTCCCGGTTGCCGCGTAGCATAAACCAACGATAACGTGATTTTCGCCAGTTCCTTCACTTCAAAAGCTGGGCGATTTTTTAAGGGCAGCACAGTGGGGCATTTACCTCTATTTGTCCCCGACCATCACAGTCGCTGTTGCGCAGGTGACACTTTCCTCCCCCGCGCGGCCTGCCACCCACGGGGGAACCATGGCACTCGCTTGATTGCGGTATCAGCCCCGCGCTCCAATCTGATTCCAACGTCTCTCCACAGGCAGGCATCAGCCGTCACCGACACCTCCGATCTCGCAGTACGGCCAGGTCGCTCTCTCCGTCAGGTGCACCGCACATTGGGCTTTCATGGGCAGTGTTTAATGATGCAGCAGAGGATCGAAATATACAGGATAATTAAAATAAAATTAGCTGTACAGCGGGAGCCTCACATAGATGTGGCCATTTCGCTCGTGTGCCACCTAGCACCCCCACTTTTCAGCTGTTTATTTCATTTTGCTATTGGCCACAATAGGAAAAGATAGGGGAGAAATGTAGCAGCGCACTTCAGTCACTGTTTCTCTTGCACTGTGAGTGAAGGATTTTTCCTCATCAGATATGCACATTCACCTAAAATAAAGTGCACTTCAGTGCCCTGACTGGTAAGCTAGTACTTTATTTCACCAGTGCTTTTGCTCTTTTCCTTTTTTTTCTTAAAGATTACCTTTTCCATACGCCAGTAATTTTTAACATATGCCTGCATGTTTAGGCAGTGTTGTTTTTGTATTCTTTGTATAATTGTGGTACGTATTTGTTTTCAATATAAAGTAAAAAATAACCACTATCCACCCTGCTAATGCCAAGCCTATTAGCTTTGTCAAAGCTTATTGAATTTTTAACTTGCAACCCAACCTAGCAGGTAGCTTTTTAGGATTTATCCACCAGTCAGTGCAAGCTGTCTGGTTGGAAAACACCTTTTGTAGGCTTACCACGAACTTACAGTGGACTTACCATTGGATGGCTTCATTGTCACTCTCATGTTTTGTTTCATAGTCGATGGCTTTCCTTGTGCATCTTGTTCTTGTGTTTGTTCCTCCCCTGTAGCATAGACTCTTTACCATCCTTTGACTTGTATTCTTCCACTGCTCACTTTAGAGAACTATTTTATTCTTTTTGCTTAAGCACCCCCTGTGAATACATATTTTCCAGCTCTCTCCCTCATGCACTTTCCACATGTATCTGTCTTCGTCCTGTTGCAAGCTGTTTCTCATGTGCTTCTCCCACTGGCAAACTATCCTTCCCCCCCCAGTTTCAGACCGAGACCCTGTCATGGCGACTTGGATGTAGCTTGTTCCCTTGTGCCTGAAAAATGCGAAAGATAAATAAAAGTGTAGGTTTCAGTGATTTATTTTTTTTAAAGTAACAAACGTTATAGATGGAAATGAAAATTGGGTTCTGTTTTGCCTGAGATGACTCTTGTGGAATACAAACCTACTACAGCCGTGTGCCGCTTCAGCAAGTATCAGTAACACTTTCTAAAAAGTTTGGCTTACAGATTCATCACTTGCAACAGCTCATACAAATGCATGCTTCAAGTTTAGTTGCCTGATTCAAGTTAGCAGGACATCAAGACATCAAAACACGAAAACGTGCATGGTCAATGCCTTCTGGCACTTTAAAAACATCTGCTTCCAAGGCTGTGGAATGAAAAAAACAATTATTCATGCAACTCCGCACTTCTAGCCGCACCTTGCCTGCCACCACGTGCGTACATGCTTTTTCACTTTAACTTAAGTCTGGTTTGGGTGTGATTGAAAACTGACTCCTTGCAACACCCTTTCGACAAGAGCAATGTTATGATGAAGGACAGATTTAATTACATTTTATCAGGCTTGAAGTAGCCGTAATTGCACACTGTTAGGTTTCCATGTCCAGTGCTACCCTGTTTTCCCCTCCTGTGTGGGAAAGGGCACGTTGTAGGTAATGACTTTGATAACTTCTCCTTTAAATCTGTTGATATTTCATGTCCTAAATTTCCACCTTGTAACTGGCATGACTGGCTTTGCCTAGGTTTGTAGTAGTGTCTGCCAATACCTTTGCAGCTGAGTACATACCTGAAGACACAAATCAGCTAATTTGACGTGTGTACCATTAATGGTACACCTAACCCCAAATGCCTTGGATGCTCTATCCGTTATAGTGTTAGAAAAGTGACACACTGCATTAGAGAGCAAGCGTTTGATTTCTGGAGCAGATCCACTCACTTTATGCTGTGGTTCTAGGCCAATAAGGATCAAACTCTGTGTGTGTATGTATGTATGTGGGGCTCTGTTTGTGTGTGTGGGTCTGTTTGTGTGTGTGTGGGTCTGTGTGTGTGTGTGGGTCTGTGTGTTTTTGTGTGGCATTTGCCAGAGATTAAACTATTGGCATTGTAAATGACAATGCCATTTATTTATCTGTTTTCAAAACAAACACATAAATACAAATTTTGTCATTTACAATGCCAATAGCTCAAACTTTTCAAAAGGCGAAACCATTGCATTGTAAATGCTTGTTTTGGTAGTTGCAACACTAGATGGTCCCCTGAAAGGAGAGTCATTTCAGAGAAAAAGTGGATGATTTCACCTCTATGTGAATATGAATATGAAAGTGTCAAATTGTCACTCATATTTGAGTGGGCAATGGCATGACTTAATGAAGAACACTAATGTGTAATCTTCCCCAAATCAGTGGCCATTTCCACTGGAACTATATTTTCCACAGGAAGGCTTGCTCCATTTAAGAATTTGTGCATTTGCACCACCTTCACTGGTATAGCGAGTTCCACCTAAATGCATGAATGCCCTCCCTCGATGACTCCACCGTGTCTGCCTGTAAGGATGGTGTTACTTTTTAACACTTTAGGGAGAGGAGGGGGTTTTATGTGAAACTTCAAACCTGTAATTAGTCAGTAGTACTGGAGCTCGGTTAGGGCATTTCAAGCTGGGCCTGGCTCTCCATTTGTATTATTTATTAACAGCCACGAGCTGTTCCAGGCTGCTGTTTGCCATTCTTCAGGTAACTTGCATTTTTTAACATGAGAAAATCGTTCAAATTGATTAACGGTTAACAAGGAATTCTGTGCAATTGAACTCTACATATGTGCCAGGCCCCATTGAGTTCCCACTCCTCAGCAAAATACTAGGAAAAGGAAATGTAGAAGACGAAGTGGCTGCACAGATTCACATTTGTGTATTTTTCTTTTACAAATATGTGTTGCTGAGGCAGTGGTATCACGAGAACAACGCCTTCCCCCGAACAGAGGTCGACCCGCCCTGCCCCATCTCATCTGATTGACCGGAGGGCAGTCTGGCAGTGCCAGGAGGGCTGGATTGGCAGGCACTCTCTGGGCTGTTTGTGGGCCTGGTTGGGGGTGGGCCAGTTCTTACTGGATTCCCCCATATGAAACCAGATATTGCCCGCAGCAAGCTCAAATGCAGGCAACCTCCATTACCCTGCAAAATATCTATACAGGGTGTCTTTACAAGTTCAAACGGTTTGAAAATGTGGGCCGCTATGTGGTGCCCGGGCCTTTTTCTGTCCCAATCCGACCCTAGACTGGCCAAGCGCCACGGGTGTTTGCAGAATTATACAAAATGTCACGCCTCAGCGCATCGCCGTTCATCATTGTGCCACGTCGGCGCGTTGCGTTGCCTCTTTGTTGAGGCGTCTATTTTGTTATAATCAAAGCGGCATGTTTGATGACTCAGCACGCTGGAACGTGCCGTGAACTCACGCACACCCTGGCCAAGCTTTCCTGATTTACGTCATCCAAATGTGACTAATAATGTGAAACATGCCCAGACTTATTGCCCCCACCTGTGCAGCTAAAATTTTATGTGACACCGGAGGCATTTTATGTGCATGTTTGGTTTGCATTTTGTATTCAGTGCTGGTTTTATCTCTCTAAGGTATCAAAAGTTGCAAGGGCACAGGAGGTAATGGCAGAGAGACTTGGTGGCATATTTACAAGGGGATTGCGCCACCCGATTGTCACTTTTACCGTCGTTCCGGTGGAACAGTGCCCTGCACCATGTTTACAAGGTGGCGTTAAGCCACTTTTTGTGGCTTATGGCCACTTTGTAAATATGGCACCCTTTCACACAGGAATCTGCGTGGAAGGGGCTTGCGATGGGTGTTTTCTGTGAGCGTTCCACCACAACACCCATTGCTTTTTGACGCTGCCCCAGATATACAAGGATGTGTAAATCTGAGGCAGCACCAAAAATGAAAGCCATGTATTAGCCGGCGTTCGAAAGACGCAACAAGGAGAAATACTTTTATTTCTCCTCGTTTTTGCTTTTTCTGTGTGTGCTGCATTCTGCACTACGGGATGCCGATAAATGCTATGTGCATTATTGCGCAGAGCAACAAATGGACAATTGGAGACCTGCAAGCAGGGCCACTAGAATTATGTGAGAGGGATAGGACCAAATTGTACAGCAAGGTTGAGTAAATTAAGCAGTAAGAAAATGTAACGTATGTGGCTTACTTTGGTATGTTCTGTGGCAGTATTACTTCACTCTTGTGTCATTTTTAAACATTAACAGGGTCTACACACAGGTTTCCTCTCATTAGTATCAGCTTAACACCTAAAGAATTCAGCAACTGAACGGTGACCAATTAACCTTTGCAAATACATGCCACTGGATAGCAAAACTTCTGGCAGCGTTTCTAGCAACTTTTTAATCCATTTGAAGTAGAAGCAATTTTTTTTGTTAAATTCTGAAAACTGCACAGCATAAGATGAATTATGTGGCAAGTGTGGTAAATCCATAATAAAGCGTAAAATGCGGTGGCCGAAGAATCTCATAGTTCCAGTGGCCCTGTATAAGAGGAACATACCTTTTTCTCTGCATTCACTCTTATAATGTGCTGGCAATGTCCCCGTTGCACTTAAAGCAACAGTGGTCAAAATGCCAAAACATATATCACATTATGAAAAGGACATTGGAGAAGCATTCAGCAATCAATTGGCCTACTTTCTGCCTCCCTGATGATGCCGGCTGCTCTTGCACAGTTGATGCTCTCAGCCATTGACAGCGTCCACTTTGCAAATGATTCCTTACTGAGATGGCATTTCGGAAGCCGTTGATACAGCTGCAGCACTAGAGGTCGTAAACAATTGATACATTTTGTGGTATTGCAGCATGTGGAGTGATGGATATGCGTGATATATGATTTCAGAATGTGTTGGTTTAAGTGGTGGAATGTTAGTAGAAAAGTTGGTTTGGGCACTCACCATGGTGGTTGTACTTTCTTTTACATTCCTTTTTGTTCTCTGGAATCTTGATCAAATACGTTCTTTTGGAGACTTTGAAATCCTCCTTTTCTGGATGGTCACCACGTATTTTTTGCCTTTTGATTAACCCTATATCCTTTCTGGCTTTCAAACTCTGCCCGTTGTAACCATGCTAACCAGTGGTAAAGTGTGTATGCTCCCCCTTTAAACATGGATGAATTGACATTTGCTTATTTTTAATTGGTATAATAAGTAAATAGTACAATATTTACACAGGGCTTGTAAGTTAAAATTCACTAGTGGACTGTAGGACCTATTGTGCCATCTACTCTAGTGGAAGGGAAATCATGACTTAAGCCCTACCTTTGTAGCCTGACTGTATTAGTGTAAAAAACTGCAATTTGACCAGACAAAAAGATACCAATTTGACAAGTCAAAACCTCCCTTTAAAATATTAATAAATCGCCCCTATGTGGGGGTGTTGGGTAGAGCCAATCACCATGGAGTGAGGACGGGCTCTAGCAGCTCTCCTTCTAACCTGAGGACACCGAAATCCTGCCACCTGGTGGACTGAATTGGTGGATCCGGTGCCATTCACTACCTCTGTGAGCAGCCTGAGCCCACTCACTGGTGTTGCAGATGCATAGGCGTCATGGCTCAAGAAGTATGGGCTAGAGCGGCTGCCACACACATGAGAGCAACCACATGGAGGACGGAGCGGATACTGAGTATGGGGAGGCTGTTGATGAGCTCGATTAGCACAACACCACCCAGACCCTGCACAAAGTTTCATTGTGGGCATGCTGTGAGTCCTTGGCACTTGGAGTCAGCTGGGCTGGACCTTTCTGCTCTTCTGGCCCAGCCAGCGGCCAATCCTTTGAGCAGGAGCCCCTTCTTCATACCCTACTTAGAGGACCATGGGAGATCAGTTCTGAAATGCTTCAAGGAAGCTGGGTTTTGTTGACTGCAGTGGCAAGGAGAGTGGCTGCTCTGCACCACTCTGCAAATCTCTTTGACCAGTGAATCTTAGTGCACCTGAACTGAGCGTTATCAAGATGTGGACGACAGCCCTGGACTAACACCCCCTTGCCTCTGGGGGCTCCACAGATATGTTGGAATTCTCTGAATGAGGACGTCACCTGCTCAGAACTGGTTGCTCAGGACCAAATTGCTCTGTGGAGCCCGTGTCGTCCTTTTACCTTGGACTGTTGGGCTCTGGAAGCCTCCAACATGATTTACCACAGGATGCTATTCCGTTGCACATAACCTTGACTTTATCATGCTACTGGATGCTATCTTGACTCAACTGGCTGGCAGGGGTGGCATAATCACCAAGGTCTGAGTGCTCATTATTGTTGGACTACTTGTATAGGACCACTTTACTTATTGACCTCAATCTCCCACAGTTTAAAGCTGCTTTATTTCTCACACACTACATGAATATACCTAACAGTTGAAAAGGGTGACCGATTCCCTCTGATGCATTTCTTCTTTCCTCCCCCCTCCATGCTATGCTTGGCTGTTGCCCTCTTCCTGGTCACCACACGCTAACCTGCTTTAATAATGGGATGCACTCATAAAGGCAGGGAGGAGGCCTTGTTGGGCTTCTTCCTGAGGAGAGGACTGCTGAGCAGGACAAGGAGTCACTGGATACCCCCACAGACCAAGTGACAGGCTATAAGCTTGATGTCATGCTAGCCGCCATTGGCTTTCCCAGAGATGCACTTGAAAACAAGAAAGATTCCTTGGTGGCGGATGTGGGGCTATTGCGGGATGGCCATAGGAAGAAAGTTGAAGGAATTGATAACGTGGAATCCGCAATCTCGGAACCCGCTTCTTCCACCATGACCCACTCAAACAAATTGGGAAACTTAACAAATAAGGTCAAGTCCCTTAAAGCTAAAGTTGAGGACCAAGAGGGCAGAGCCAGATGGAACAAAATTAGAGTTGTGGGCCTCCTTGAGAGAGTTGAGGGCTCATCAATGATCACCTTTCTTGATAACTGGCTGCAGGAGATGGTGACACCCAAAAGACTATCCAAATATTGTGCACTGGAAAGAGCTCATAGGGTGCCTGTGTGTCTGCCTGAGTTGGGTGCTCCTCCCAAGCTGGTGGTGGCACACCTGATACATTACTGGGAATGCACCGGATCCACCAAACAAAACACACATGCGCACTTAGGTTTCTCAATCCCGACTACATTGAACAGTCGGGCTGGAGATACCCCCACAGACTACCTGGTCGGAGCGGAGCGTCTTTCCCGCCCGTTCAGACCAATCCCTGCGCTCCTCTCACATAAGAGCAGCACAAGGTTGCAGGGAGTTTGTGACGCTGCCCCAGTGTTTGCTAGGACCAAGAAGGAAGAGGCGTGATGCGGGAGGTGGGAGTCAACCTCAGGTAAGTGTTTCTTTAAAAATAATTCTATTATTACCCCCCCATGCATGCTCCATCACCGTGCTCCCCTGTGCCCCCTCCATCCGCTCTACCTTTATTGTGGCAGCCGCCACTGGACAAGGTCTTGTGTATTTTGCATTCTACTCCCTATTCTCTCACGGGGCACTTATCAGGATATTGCCGGGAACGCTTTGCAACCTCAAATAAAAATTATTGACACCGAAGGCAGATATGTTGTGCACTGTGGTAAATAGGTGGGGAAGGGTATTGTGTTAGTAAATCTTTATGCCCCTAATGTCAACCAAAACCTGTTCCTCGCCTCCTTATCTTTTCAAAGATCCACTGTACTACACTAACCATTGGTACTTGGTGGTGATTTTATATGCATTGCCAAAGTAATCCTATATGGATCACATCCCCCTTTGACTGCTTCTCTGATTCACAAGGCCTGCTCAATTCTTTGAAAGATTGATGCTTAAGTGAGTCTTGACAGACTCTTGGAGAGTGTGCAATTAGACGAGCAGAGAATACACTTATTAGTCCGTCATGCACAATCTCCATGTAGGTCTGATCATATTGCTCTGCAACAGGTGTATGCACAGAAGGGGGTTCGAAGCTGAATATGTTTCCAAAACCTATTCAGATCATAATCCATTATAATTGACGCTCAGTTGGGATTCACCCAGGACACCTATACCATTGTGGAAACTCAATGTTAAAGCTCTAGAGGAGACGGTCTCGAAGGACTTTCTGGCGGAGACTATTCATAACTATGTGGTTGATAATAAGGGCACAACATAGTTCCTGTTATTGAAGTGAGAGACATTGAAGGTTGTGGTAAGAGGGCACTGTATAGCTACCACAACTGGACTCAGTGTACTGCTTAAGAGCCAGAGCTGGGGAGCGTTATCGTACCTCTAATCGCTGATTGGAAAGGAAAGGGAACTGTTTAGAATGATAGAAAGTTTGAAAGGGTATGACTGCCGTAAGTACATTTGTGACAAAGCTGGGCCTTGCTTGCCTGGATCGCTAAGCCCAATAGACAGCACTCCCAAGTACATATACTATTGAATACCGGGGGACAACGGGTATACATGGATCACAAAAATAACTCAGCATTTCTGTCCTATTATACTTAACTCTATGCAGCAAGAGATAGCCCGGCCAAACAGAAGCTACATAATTATATCATAGATGCCAGGATCTGCAGGTTTTGTGGTGATGAGATGGCCCTACTTGGTGGGACATACTGGTCCAGGAATTTCACTGGGCCATAACATCTTTAGCTAGGGCCAATGTGACAGAATCCGGTGGCTTGCCCATCAAGTTCTATTTAACCTATGTCTACGTGCTGTCTCTGGTGCTGACTAAGCTCTACAATGAAGCTAGAGGGTTGGGCAGCCTCCCACCAATGATGCACGAGGCATTGATAATCCCGCTTCTGAAAAAGGGGAAGAACGAGGAGCACATCACGTCCTACAGGCCACCAGAAATTTTAAGCGTGGGTTATAAAATCCTCAGTCAGATCCTTGTAAATAGAGTGCTTTCTAGGCTCCATGATCTTATACATCCTGACCAGTCCGTATTCATCCCTGCGCCTAATATAATAACAAGTATCAGATGCCTGGTCCATCTCTTGGACTCCCCACTAAGGTCCTTTCCCAAGGCTTTGCAATAGACTGTGAAAAGGCCTTTGATTCCCTCCAGTGGTTCTTTCTCTATATGGTCATGGCCAACATGGGTCTGGGGGCAGTAGGTTTTTAAAATGGACACCATTATTATTTGCTGGTCCAGGAGGGTTATACAGAGCGCTTGCCTAATTGGAAGAGATATCAGACAGGGTTGCCCGCTGTCCCCGGTATAATTTGCCATTGCAGTTGAACTGGTGGCCTTAACCCTCAGAAAGGGTATCTCCTTTCAGCATCTACACATTAATGGAATACCGCTGTATATTGCATTATATACAGACATCATGCTCTTATATTTACGCAGAGAGAGAGACCAGTTGTCATGGGTATTTGCAAAGCACTTGAATGCTTCCGCACCATATCAGCAATCGAGGCGAACTGGTGTAAATCTAATGCTTATCTACTACCAGCTCCGATTAATGATTCCAAACTTCTGGAAAATGGAGATGTGTTCTGTTGGGAGCTGTGTACATTTAGATACATGAAGTAAACATGTATCATGCTGAAAATAAGTTGCTCGATGGCAATGTCAAGGCTACCATTTCCCTGCCCAATCCATTGATGCCTCTGTCTGTAAAGGGCTGGATAGCAGTCTCGAAGATGGTTGTCCTCCCACGACTACTTTACTTCTTCACCACACTCCTTTTACATGAACTCATGACCATATTCAGCAAGCTATATGGCATACCTAGGAAATTATTCTGGGACACGAAACAGTGCAGAATTGCCTTGGCTAAACTTAAACTTCCCTGTACTTGAAGCTGAATGCCGGTTCCTGATTCTGAGCTGTATATTTTAGCGGCTCAACTCTGAAGGGATTTATAGCTGAAGCTATTACTTAATCTGTTTCTTAAAACACAATCTTGAGTGGACAGGCTTCTGATTAACATGCTTCAATATACTTGGGTCAGGGCTCTACAGAGAACACACACAAGATTTACATACGCATGCGAACTACCAATCACAGCATTGTCCACGTTGCAGCATGAGGGTGACTGGAGAGGATTGCTAGACTGGGAGAGAAAGGGATTGGACACAGTTGGGCCAATGTTTGAGAATGATGTATTTAGAGAGTTCCAGCAGTTTATCGATGAATATGAGCTCCCTTCCCAACACTTTCTGCTCTATAAAGGCTACAGTACATGCAAGTTGGAGGACTGGTATTTCGAAGCCCCGATTACATGACTACTTTGCAGATTACTTGTACGTCCACAGGGAGAAACAGATTGCTTTCTGTGTTACACGGAACAGTATTACAACAGGCTGAGGGCAACATGCTGGTTTTACAAGACCATTGGGCTGCTTACAAAGGAACACCAATTACTGACAGGGACTGGGGTAACATCCTAGACTCTACACCACAGACCTCTAGGAACTCCAAATATATTTTGATAAAATATTATTGCCTGCATCAGGTGTACACCACCCCTAAAAGGATTAATCTTATGTTCTCAGAGGCAGCCTTCTGACGATGAAGTATAGAGAGTACCGCTTTTTACCATATGGTGTGCAATTGCCTTTCACTCTCCACATATTGGGATGCAGTAGTGTGCTTCTTTTCAGAATCCATCTGATGCTTTCTGCCTGTTGGGTCTATTTCCGAGGCCAAGGGCAATAGCTGTTATATATAGATTCATAGATTTGGCGTTACTGCTTGCTCGCCGCCAACTCACGATTGCCTGGAAAATCCCAGGTGGACCTGGGCTTTGGGCATGGTGAAAGGTAAGTTTAAATGGAAATAATGGGAGGGGGCAATACTGAAGATAGAAGTGAAATGAGGGATCAGAAATCCTGAATTTGTCCAGGCCTGGGACACTATTCTACGGTATTACCCCTCGATGGACAGTTCGGATGGAATCATTGACACGTTGAGTGATTTATAAGGGGAGGCGTATGAGCTTTTAGCACCTGGCAGTATTCATTGGTTCATGACCTGCAGGCTGTGATCGGTTCTCACAGCTACTTTACTGGCAATTTGAGAAAGAGTGACCTCTTGAATGCTTCGACTCCACACTACCATCTTGAATGTTGTCCAACTGTAACAGCACTGTTTCTCCAGTGCGTTCTTTTTGTTCCTTTGTTTTGGTTTGTTCCCATTGATTTTCTGTTCTTTCGCCCTGCCAACTATGCACTCTCAGCTGCCATATGATATTCAGTATTTGTACTGTATTTATCATTTATACTCTATTCATTCATATTTGACTGGTGCTTTCTTGTGTACTTTGCAAGGCGTTCTTTCTCAAGGGGACTCTTGAGAATTGCACTGTTATGTAATAATAAAATCAATAAAAATGTGTTTAAAGAGGGGCGTGGCTAGCAGCCATCGATGGCGGCCGCAGCTTAGGGAGGCTCCAGCGGTAGGGCGGCTTCCAACCTAAATCCGGCACTTTAATCCGTGCATTTACCCACGCTTTCGGGACGAAAAGGGTCTGGTGACCGTGCGGCGCCCAGCGTGCAAGTTTGAGAGAGGCAGCGGCTCCGCAACCGGCAGAGGCGCGAGGAGGGGCCTACAGCCTTCGCAGGGGCAGCGAGGTATCCTGTGGACGGTGGCTGGGCGGAAGTGCGGTGAGGCCGGGCACTGACGCCGGAAGTGGCGGACCCCCGGCGGACTCGCGGAGGGCGCGAACGATCTCTCCCCCCAGAGAGCCTGTAAACCGGCGGAAGGAGTGGAAGCCTGTGCCGCGATCCCAACGCGGCTTCTGGGACGGGACGGCGGCCGGGAGCGGCGGAGTGGCCTGCACATCGGCGCACCCGGGTTTCGACCATCCGACACCCCAGGCGGGTAGGTCCGCCACTGAATACAGAGGAGGGGGCCCCGGTGGTGTCTGAGGCGGGGACCGGGATGGAAGCTCTGCAGTGGGCCGTGAGACTCCGCGAGGGCCGCGCTCCCCGCCCACCACCACCCCCCCCCCACGTTCTGAAGCCCATCGGCCACCTTGATCCGGCCGCCCAGCTGGGGGCCTCCCCCTGCCAACGGCGAATTCCGCAACGTAGTGCAGCACAGACACGAGGTGAGGGGGGCCAGACCTACAAGCCTTGTTCCACGAATTTCGGATCGCCTGGAGGTGTCAGTGGACCTTGACAGTGGGGGTCACACAGGCGGGATACGGCACAAGTGAGAGGCAGTAGCGAATCCTGAACAGCAGCCGTCGAGTGCGCAGATAACGTCGAGGAGCCACAGGTGCACCTCTTGGCCCGATCAAACTGCAGACTGTCCAAGATGGCGAATAGGGGCCCTAGACACAGCTCCACGCAAGCCAAATTAGACAAATTTGCCTACGAAAAGCTCACACCCCCGCAGGAACAGCGCAGGCAGCTCGTGAAATCGGTGGAAGCGGAAGGGTCGAAGAAGGCTACACTAGAGGACCTCTTGACGGCGCTGGCTCAGGTGCAGGCGACGGTGGGGGCGACGGCGACAGAAGTTACCCTTATCCGCGCAGACCTCCAGAAGATTAACGAGAGGGTGAAACAGGTCGAGGTGGTAACCAAGTCTCTGGTCGAGGACGTGTCAGACCTCCAAATTGAAATGGGGAAACTACGGGCGGACAACAAACTACTCAAAGAGAAGCTGGACGACCAGGAAGGACGCTCGCGACGAAACAACGTCCGCATTTTGGGGGTACCGGAATCTGAAACTACGGGAGCCATGGACCTCTACGTGGAGGATATGATCAAAAATGGACTGCAACCGAAAGGCCTGTCACATTTCTTTTCAGTGGAGAGGGCACACAGGGTGCCGGGGGGAAAGCCGAAAACGGGAGGACCCCCTAGGCCGATCCTGGCGAGACTCTTCAACTTCAGAGACCGGGACGCCATTTTACAGGCGGCAAGGGTGGCGCCGGCCATTCAGATTCAGAACTCGAAGGTGTCCTTCTTCCCGGACTACACAGCGGAGGTGGCCCGAAGGCGGAGGACCTTCCATGAGGTAAAAAAGACGCTACGTGAAAAAGAGCTGCCCTACTCCATGCTATTTCCGGCCAAGCTCCGGGTAGTTGCTGATGGAAAGGCCTGGTTTTTTGACTCCCCTGAGGTGGCTAGAGACTGGCTCGAAGGCTGGCATACTGTGGACAGGAATCGGAGGAACCACAGACGCAATGCGGATCACCGTGCAGACAGCCGGACGGGGTCCCAAACCTCGGGAAGAGGAGGGCCGGGGAGGTCCCCAACTCAGGACCTCGTGGAAGCGGATGGAAATGAACGCTTGGAATGAACAATTGGTGTACCGCTGTCTCTTCCTTGAGGAACTTTTGTTCTATAGCTGCAATTGGACGCTGGCCTGATTTGCCCCTGGAGTGAGCAGGGATGCCGCCTGCCGAGGGAGACATTCTCCCCCCTACACGCAAGTACTCTGGTTTTGGGAGGGGATAAGCACTCTGCTAAGTTGGGGAGGCGGGCAGTTGGAAGTCCGTTAGGCAGGGGGGCAGGGAGGGGGGGATGTTTTGAAGTTGATTGGAGCACACATGTATGGTCAAGAACTGAACCTCAACACTCACGCGATGTAATAGATCATTGGTTGAAACGAAGGTGTAAGGGCTGTTATATCGGAATGTAAGCCGAACATTTTAGAGACTTTATTACCACGCATGGCGGTTAACCCTTCAATTGCACTGGGGGACATAGACCCGAATCCCCGGGGACCCCCCCTAAGACTAATGACATGGAATGTACGTGGGCTAGGGGATAAGATTAAACGGGGATTAGTGTTGACCGCACTGAAAAGACAGAAACCCACTATAGTGATGTTGCAAGAGACACATTTAACGGGTGGGACGACTAAGGCCATGGATAGGAAAGGGTACAAAATGCTAGTACACTCGGAATTCACGTCCGGATCACGGGGAACCGGTATACTAATACAAAAATCCTCACAGTTCATTCCACTACAGACTAAGATTGATGATCAAGGCTGCTTTGCCACAGTACAGGGGCAATGGGAGGGTAGACTCATTAACCTGGTATCGGTATACATCCCCCCTGCGCTTCACTCGGTGCAGCTCCCGAAATTGGCTGACTTTTTACTGGCCCTTCCTGGGGGAGAGGTGATTCTAGGGGGGACTTCAATGCTATAGTAGATGCCCAGCTAGACAGATTCCCGGCGGGTGGCCCCGCCGGGGGATCTTCCCACTTCCAGCGCTTCATGTCTGCCATGGGTCTCATAGACATATGGAGACGTTCCCACCCCCAGTCCCAGCAGTTTACCTACCACTCCGCAGTGCACGGAAGCCTTTCGAGAATTGACCATTTCCTGTCCCCCGGTAACAGCACCCAATGCATAGACACCGTGGACATTCACCCCAGGGGTATCTCTGACCACTCCCCGATCACTCTGACAATATCCACCCATGTGAAGGCACGCCGGCGAATGTTCCCTATACACGCTACATACCTAAAAATCCCCAGGGTCCGAAAGGCTCTTAAGACGGTGACAACACAGTATTTCGCTGAGAATGTGGATTCGGTGAGCTCATCTGAAGTCCTGTGGGAGGCCTACAAGACGGTGTTTAGGGGACAAGCGATAACCTCGATCACGGGTCACAAGAAAGAGAAAGCCTTAGAACTCACCACTTTAGAACTCACTTTACAGGAACTGACGACAGCACACGAACGGCAACCCACGCCAGCTACAGCACACACACTTACCATCCAACAGCAACTCTACACGGATCATTTGAGAACTCAAGTGCAGGGCCACATCTCTGACGCACAAAATAGGGTCTATGAGGTAGGGGACAAGGCGGGTAGAATGCTGGCCTGGTTAGACAAGCGGGAGGGTGGCCCCAGGGGCATCCAGCAGGTGAGAAACAGTCAGGGGGTGTCCCACACGAGCCCTGAACTAATAGTCGAGGCGCTGGCGGCCCACTTCGAAGGGGTATATACCCCTGAGCGGGTTGTGACAACCGAAATGGCCAGAGAGGCATTGGAACGGATTGAGGTCCGGACACTCTCCGCAGACGCTACGGCGGAGTTGGAGGCTGACATCACGGCAGAGGAGATACAGCTGGCGATTAACGCCTTGAACCCGGGCAAGGCACTGGGCCCAAATGGTATACCTATTGAGTGGTATCAGGCAAAGCCCGAAATACTGAGCGCTCATCTTCTACCTATGTATGAAGAATGTCTGGAGAAGGGAATGCTCCCGTCAGACCAAAGACTGGCCACTATAGTTGCAATCCCTAAACCGGGGGAAACCGCCGGAGGACTGCTCCTCTTACCGTCCCATCTCGCTGCTCAATGCGGAAGTCAAGATCCTCGCCAAACTCTTGGCGACCAGACTTGTACCGCATCTGCCCGATCTTATACACCCAGATCAGTCCGGGTTCATGCCTCACAGGAGCACGGCGCTGAATCTGCGCCGACTACATGGGATACTGGCGCGGGCGGCGGCGATCACGTCGCCGGCGGTTATACTGACCCTTGACGCCAGGATGGCCTTTGACCTGGTGGAGTGGAATTACCTGTTTGAGGTCCTGTCTCGGCTGGGATTCGGCCCCAAGATTATGGCGTGGATGAGGTTATTATACACTGACCCGGTTGCCCAAGTGGTTGCCAATGGCCATATCTCGCGCACATTTCCACTGGAGAGGGGCACTCGTCAGGGGTGCCCGCTCTCGCCACTGTTGTTCGCAATTTCGTTGGAACCTTTGGCCACCCTGATACGGACCACTCCACTGTTGAAGGGGATTTGTTGGGCGGAGGGCTGGGAGGACCGTCTCTCCCTTTATGCGGATGATATGCTGGTCTATCTGACCGATCCGGAACGGGGGGTGCCGGCCCTTCTACAACTCTGTGACAGCCACGGGAGAGTTTCTGGCTATACAATCAACTGGACCAAGTCGGAGATGTATGTCCTACGGGGCCCGACTCTAGTGCTGGAATTAGAATGCCCTCTGAGGATCGCAGGGTCCTCATTCAAATATTTAGGCATCCATGTCACTAGGGATCCAGCGGAGTTTATGGACAAGAATTTGGGGCCCCACATTGAGCGGCTAAAGCAGGATGTTAAATTCTGGGCGGGGCTGCCCCTTACATTGCTAGGGAGAGCCGCTCTGTATAAAATGATGTCCTTACCCCGATTTCTGTATGTACTCGAGAACACCCCCTATCCAGTGAACCCTAGGTTTTTCCGAAAAGTGGCGGCGCTGGTGTCGAATCTGCTGTGGGGCAATCTCCCACCACGTATCGCGCAAACCAAACTGAACAGAGGATGGTACGACGGAGGAATAGCGCTCCCCAACCTGAAACTGTACTATTGGGCTGCGCAATTAAAGCATATCAACTACTGGATACATGCCTCCCAGTCCGAGCCGGCTTTTCAAGCAGACAGGGCGCAACTAGGCACGACCAGTCTACTGACCCCACTATATGATAGCACTAAAGCGCGCAAGCTGGAGGGGCCCACCAGACTCACTGTGGCGCTGTGGCATACGGCGACGAAAACGTTGGGCTGGAAGGGGAAAGTAACGAACCTTACGCCACTGTGGGACTCAAAAACCTTTGGCAACATGAGAAGCAGCAGAGGCTTCTCTCACTGGGACTTGATAGGAATCTCCACAGTTGGGGATCTTTGGGAGAAGGGTGCAGTAGTTCCGTTTGACAGATTGCGAGAGCAATATAACCTGGGAGAGAGGGAACTATATAGATACATTCAGATACGCCACGCGCTGCTAGCGGTCATTCCCCTTGACAGTATTTTGCCGGAGGCATCCCCGCTGGAAGACAGGCTTCTTACGGAATACATGGTTGAGAGGGCAACCTCCCTTACGTACCGTAAACTGCTCAACAACCTACCGGATCCACTGGTTAGACTGAAGGAGCAATGGGAAAGGGACGCCGGGGAGATGGATGAACATGAGTGGAACGAGGCGATAGCGTCTCCCAAAGAAGTGGGTATCTCGGCAAGGCTGAGACTAGTGCAATTAAAAATCCTGCATAGAGTTTACTATACTAGAACCATGCTCCACCGCATACACAGAACACAACACCCTTTCTGCCTTCGTGGATGCGGGGAAGAGGGCGCATTTTTCCACACTATATGGGACTGCCCCCGTATCCAGGAGTTCTGGCGACGGATCATGCGGACGATCTCACAAGCGTTGGAGACTCCGCTGTTGCCCGATCCGAGGCGGTGTCTCCTAAATATCTGGGAGGCGACTGACGTCTCTAGACATAACCGAACATGGGTCACAGTGGGCTTAATAGTGGCCAAACGAGATATAGCACAGAAATGGGGCTCAGCCGATGCACCAGCGGCGGCACAGTGGGGCCTCAACATGGAAAGGGTCATGTGACGGAGCGAGCAGTATACTCCAATAGGGCATGCCCGGGGAAATGGAACAAAATTTGGTCCAAGTGGAACACATACAGAGGGGAGATTTGTGATCCCTTAGTAGAGGAGGAGCAGGACGAGTCTGAAGATGATGAGGATACGGGATAAGGGGGACACTTGGAACTCACGAAGGAGAGGGTCCACGGAACTTAGATTGCACTGACACACACCGGACTTGTCCTGGGCGTCAGAGTGGTGGCGTCACCATGGGGAAGATACCTGGGAGGTCCACCACACACCTGATATTAGGACTAGGGGATGGGTGGAGGTTCAAGACAGGGAATAAGTACAAGGGGGGATCGTCCCTAGGTGGTCGTGGAACCTAAGTACCAATATTGTACGAATGTAATGTGCTTCTTTCTGTTTTCTTGTTATGTTCTTGTTTTCGTAAAAAAAGGAAAAACCAAAAACCACACTGATTGACTAAATAATGGAATAGCTGTACCTTTCTCTGAGGCGGTGATAATGTACTGTGGAAAAAAAGAAAATAAGATTTGCATTGGATATTACTGCATGATGACAATGCTACTGTACTGTGCTGGCGGCCAGCCCGGATGGGTTCTGGCCGATAGATGTGTAACTTGAAAGGTACAATAAAGGTTTTTGAAAAAAAAAAAAAAAAATGTGTTTAAAAAATCACCTCTATGTAAGCCTTACAGCTCACAAGGTGCATGGTGTTAAAAACTAGGATATGCAGAAATGTTATGTTACCATGTTCTAACAGTGACTAGCACGCAAACGTTAATCTTCACTGTGGCAGGTCTAGCTGTTCAATGTAGAAAACTAGATTACAGATTTAAAATCCTAATACTATATTTCAGGAATGGGATTAGCTGGAAAATAATTAAACAACTATTCTTAATAGTTATTAAAAATGCAATTTAATTATGAAGTTGGATTTTTAATAAATATTAAGGTAATGCCACTTTTAGAAAGTTACCTTTTCCCTGCCTGACGTTCCTGGAGGCTAATGTGTATTTGCTCTCAGATGTCTCCCAGCCATTGATTAGCATTTGAATAGGTGTGAAATGCCTCGTAGTATAAAACAACTCTCATTTGAATGAGCATATGTGACTAATTTGAACCTCCCCAAATATGCAGGATATGAGCAGTGAGCATTCTTTTTGACATTGCATTGTAAAATCCTGCTTGAGTGTTACATCCTACCTGACAGGTGTCTGCGTTTACAAATAACACTTTGGTGTACACTTAAAAGGCAAAAAACAGGATGCTAAACAATTCTTGTGAATATATTGTCTGTTTGAAGATGAACCCAGCTTTGTGCTGCCAAATCTCTGTCTCTGGACACTCAGACAATGAGTGCACACTTGAAAGGAAGGGAAACAGGATGCCAAATATATTCTTGTGTATTCACTCTCTGGTTGCTGGAAAACCCTACATTTGTTCTACCAGACTTCTGTCTTTGGGTTTTTTGTGATTACAGTGGCCTTAAACTGGATTTTAGTCTTAAATCTGGGAGGACACTAGATTACCACAATATACTCCCCACACACACCCTAAGTCAAGTGTGGCTCAAAACTTTTGCCACTTTGAAAATGCCCAAAGTGGGTAGGGTTGGCCCCGGTAATGTTTATCTCATCGGTTGTGGTGTGTCCATGAGTCATTACCACCCTCTAACTTTTATTTATTTATTTTTTTTGTTCCAAAGTCAGTTGCTAACTCCTTTATTACTGGCAGTGAAGTATGAGGGTCTCTAGTATAAATTAGTAAATTATCAGCATATAAAGCTTCCTTCTTTATCCACTCAAGGTACTGAAAAGGGAGAATTGTCTTTTCTGTTCTTAATCTTCTGGCCAAAGGCTGTATATATAGATTAAAAAGTAGCGGAGATAACGGGCATCCCTGTCTCCTACCTCTACTTATTTCAAAGGATGGCGTTAGTGAGCATTACCAACCTCTAGCTTGTGCCAGGCATAAACGTAGCATCTCCAGGCATGCACTTCAGAACACTCCTGGAGCTGAGGAATACTATAAGAAAACTGAACCTGCTGCCTATGACCTGAGAAGAGCCCTGAAGGACTGACCCTGCTCTCTTTTGTACGCAGGACAAAACAGTGCTTTCCCTGAGGTTCTTGAAGACTTTAGAAGTGTACTCCTCTGGTGTATTTGGGACCTAAAAGACTATGGGCTTGATTTAGAGTTTGTGTTACAGCAAACAAATGATGGACAGAATGCTGACAATGCAAACATTCTCCCCAGTCAAAAGATCTGGGTAAATCCATCGTTCTTTAGCCCACTACGCCACCCCAGTTTGGACCCAGTCATATGCAAATCAGTCTTGACCCTGTGCCTCATGGGAACAGTCCAGATCGAACTGCCAGGCCAGGTCCTGCCTGGACCGGAAACAAGCATCCTGGGACCGGTTTCAGGGTATGTCACCCTTCTTCAGCCAGGCTAGCTTGAATCCAGTGGCACAATGTGGAAGAGAGAGACCCACGTCTGGGCATACCCATCCCACTTAGGGCGAAAAGTGTTACAGCAAACAAATGATGGACGGAATGCTGACAATGCAAACATTCGCCCCCAGTCAAAAGATCTGGGTTAAATCCGTCGTTCTTTTTCCGACTGCGCCACTCCAGTGTGGACCCAGCCATATGCAAATCAATGTAGACCCTGTGCCTCATGGGAACAGTCCAGACCAAACTGCCAGACCAGGTCCTCCCTGGACCAGAAACAAGCATCCTGGGACCGGTTTCAGGGTATGTCACCCTTCTTCAGCCAGGCTAGCTAGAATCCAGAGGCACAGTGAGCAAGGGACCCACGTCTGGGCATACCCATCCCACTTAGGGCGAAAAGTGTTACAGCAAACAAATGATGGAGGGAATGCTGACTATGCAAACATTCTCGCCCAGTCAAAAGATCTGGATGAAATCCATTGTTCTTTTGCCCACTCCGCCACCCCAGTTTGGACCCAGCCATATGCAAATCAGTCTTGACCCTGTGCCTCATGAGAACAGTACAGACCGAACTGCCAGGTCAGGTCCTCCCTGGACCAGAAACTAGCATCCTGGGACCGGTTTCAGGGTATGTCACCCTTCTTCAGCCAGGCTAGCTTGAATCCAGTGGAACAGTGAGCAAGGGGCCCACGTCTGGGCATACCCATCCCATCCCACTTAGGGTGAAAAGTGTTACAGCAACCAAATGATGGACGGAATGCTGACAATGTAAACATTCTCCTGCAGTCAAAAGATCTGGGTTAAATCTATAGTTCTTTTGCCCACTTCGCCACCCCAGTTTGGACCCAGCCATATGCAAATCAGTCTTGACCATGTGCCTCATTGGAACAGTCAAGCCTGAACTGTCAGGCCAGGTCCTCCCTGGACCGGTAACAAGCATCCTGGAACCGCTTTCAGGGTGTGTCACCCTGCTTCAGCCAGGCTAGCATGAATCCAGTGGCACAGTGAGCGAGGGACCCACGTCTGGGCATACCCATCCCACTTAGGGCGAAAAGTGTTACAACAAACAAATGATGGAAGGAATGCTGACAATGCAAACATTCTCCCCCAGTCAAAAGATCTGGGTTAAATCCATTGTTCTTTTGCCCACTACGCCACCCCAGTTTGGACCCAGCCATATGCAAATCAGTCTTGACCCTGTGCCTCATGGGAACAGTCTAGACCAATTGCCTGGCCAGGTCCTTCCTGGACCGGAAACAAGCATCCTGGGACCGGTTTCAGGGTATGTCACCCTTCTTCAGCCAGACTAGCTTGAATCCAGTGGCACAGTAAGCAAGGGACCCAGGTCTGGGCATACCCATGCCACTTAGGACGAAAAGTGTTACAGCAAACAAATGATGGATGGAATGCTGACGATGCAAATATTCTCCCCCAGTCAAAAGATCTGGGGTAAATCCATCGTTCTTTTGCCCACAACGCCACCCCAGTTTGGACCCAGTCATATGCAAATCAGTCTTGACCCTGTGCCTCATGAGAAAATTCCAGACCGAACTGCCAGGCCAGGTCCTCCCTGGACCGGAAACAAGCATCCTGGGGCCAGTTTCAGGGTATGTCTCCCTTCTTCAGCCAGGCTAGCTTGAATCCAGTGGCACAATGCGGAAGCGAGAGACCCACGTCTGGGCATACCCATCCCACTTAGGGCGAAAAGTGTTTCAGCAAACAAATGATGGAAGGAATGCTGACAATGCAAACATTCTCCCCCAGTCAAAAGATCTGGGTTAAATCCATCATTCTTTTGCCCACTACGCCACCTCAGTTTGGACCCAGCCATATGCAAATCAGTCTTGACCCTGTGCCTTATGGGAACAGTCCAGACCGAACTGCCAGGCCAGGTGCTCCCTTGACCGGCAACAAGCATCCTCGTACCTCCACTTATTTCAAAGGATGGCGTTAGTGAGCAATACCATCCTCTAGCTTGTGCCAGGCATCAATGTAGCATCTCCAGGCATGCACTTCAGAACATTCTTGGAACTGAGGAATATTATAAGAGAACTGAACCTGCTGCCTATTACCTGAGAAGAGCCCTGAAGGACTGGCCCTGCTCTCTTGTGTACCCAGGACAAAACATTGCCTTCCCTGAGGTTCATGAAGACTTTAGAAGTGTACTCCTCTGGTGGATTAGGACCTAAAAGACTATGGGCTTTATTTAGAGTTTGGCAGATGGCATGCGCCATCACAAGTATGGTGGAT
The DNA here is from genome assembly GCF_964261635.1 of Lissotriton helveticus. NCBI lineage: Eukaryota > Metazoa > Chordata > Amphibia > Caudata > Salamandridae > Lissotriton > Lissotriton helveticus. The sequence goes on along the minus strand of NC_136063.1, from coordinate 1,567,044,132 downwards.
ATCCTGGCTGCCTCATTACAAGTGCATTTACATCCTATGGCACTTGTAATTCAGTGGGCGGGACATCCGTCATATTTGTAACAGCATATCCCATCTGCCAAGCTCTAAATCAAGCTCTAAGTCAGAAGGTAAAATCTTTGACCAGGACAAACCTTGTTGATGTATCTGACTCGTGCTCCATCACAGTCAGGCTAGGTCTCAGTAATCCGCGACCTTTGACTATCATTGACACTTTGTGATTCTTGGTTCTACTCCTACTTAAAACTGTACAAATTTATCACTGATTCCCTTTACTGGATTTTTGTCATTTTGCTGTCAGTTTTATTACATTTTACTTGATGTTTCTAGTTTGGTGTGGGATTTTTGTTGTTTGTTTTTTTCACTTTATTACTGTTTTGGTACTACATAAATTACCCTAAGTTGACATCCCCCGTGATCCTTTGCGGACCCGGAAGCCCACGCCATTCATTTTTGACTCGGAGTTCGAACGAAGAAGGAAAGCATTTTATGCTCCGTGCCCTGATCTCTTAAGGCGGGAGCACGCGACTATTGTACACGGAAGCCTGAGCCCACGAATTAGAGAGCCAGGCAGTCGAGTAAACAAAGTCGAACACTTAATATACACAAAAAATTGATTGCACGTCGGGGGCAAACTCACATCCTCTGCGCTCTGATACATAAGAGACTATGGTCCTGATGAGAACTCCTTAACAACGCGAGTTCGAAATGCGTAGAGTGTAAAAAGCCAAAAGGATAGAATAAGCTAAAGGAATTTGAAAAGAATAGGATTCTTTTTGAGAAAATAAATTGTTAATGGCTGTGCTGTGAATATTGTAATTCCAGCATATATTTAGTAAATGTATGTTGTCTGTAACGGTAGGAGAGAGGCATGATTGGTTGTTTGAATGATCCTTTTTGAAATGTAGAAATGTTTTTGTGAATAATAATGTTTTCATTGTGTACATAAGGTCTTAAAAAATGTAAAGTTTGAAAATTAAAAAAAATAATAATAAGAGTAAAAATAAGTATTGAACAAAATAAAATAACTGAAAGTAAATAAGAATACAAAGCATTATCTCCCTTATTTACAAAAACTGATTAATAATCGCGCTGACTTATTGGTCCGACTTAGGGAGGTGTGGGTCGGTGACGGATTGGACTTGGATGACGAGGATTGGCAGTCGGCACTCTCTTCTCCGAAAGAGGTCGCCATCCCCGCCCGTCTTCGTTTGGTTCAACTTAAGATCCTCCATCGGGTGTATGTAACTGGTCCGCGTCTGGTTGTAATGGGTTTTTCCCCAGATGGCTTATGCAAGCGTGGTTGTGGGATGAGTGCTACATTTCTGCATATTCTTTGGGAGTGCCCGGTGGTAGCAGCCTATTGGATTGATGTGCGTGCGGGGATGACTGTTGTGACTGGTGTTACCCTGCGGCCTGAGGCCCGACGATGCCTGTTGAACGTGTGGGAACCCACCGACTATTCTGTGGCCCAGACCAGATGGGCGACCTTGGGGTACATGGTCGCGAAACGGGACATTGCGCAACTCTGGGGCGCATCCAGACCTCCCGACGTATCGATGTGGGACGATAACATGGACTGGTCCATGTTCCGAGAGAAGACCGTCTATGTGGCTAGGGGCAGACCCAGGGCGTGGACGAAGGTTTGGGGTCAGTGGAATGCATATCGTGGAGAAATTTGTACCCCTCCCTTGGTTGACACTTCCGATGTTACCCTATCTCCCTAGGCTGACGTTCCCGAAATTTTTCATGCTGTTTTAGGATTTTCCTGTCCTCCCCGCTGTCCCCCCCCCCCCCGGCCTTGCCGAGTCCCGTTGATTTGTTTTTGTTTTCCTGATTAGTGGCTTTCCCCTCCGCCTTCTGGGCTGACTTGATTACTGTGCATTCGCCTTGTTTAGAGTTTGTTGTTTTTAATGTTTGATACAGAAAATTGTTATGTCCTGTCCTATGCTTTGAGCAATATTTGATATAGGATTTGTGCCTGGCCACGGCAGTGCTCGTTTGCTTCATATGTTGTGCGTTGCTATTAGCGGCCAGCCCGTGTGGTTGTAGGCCCATCTTTGTACTTCCTATCTGATTGCTCAATAAAAGTTTTTAACCAAAAAAAAAAAAAAAAAAAAAAAAAAAAAAATACAAAGCATATTGTTTGATTCAGATGTTTTGGGAGAAAAAGGTTTTGTCTAATTGAGTAGCGGAACTGGCATCTCTTCTTGTTTACTAAGTTGATCTGTGCCATAGCTACCAGAGGATTGAGCTCAGTTTAATTTAGGGATTTAGTGGGTTCATTTTGAGAACGTTTGTGATCATTCCTTGAGGTTGGCTGTTAACCCCCTCCAATTCTAATCCAATTGCTTGCATAGAGCCTTGTTCGAGCACTGTCATCTGTTCTCTGCCACTTCTTCACATTTATTTGTGAGGGGCGATCAGTGGGTGGGGGTCTCCCTTCAGTAGCCTCCTTCCCCTGCGACTTGCAATATTTAAATTACAGTTCATAAACGCATTTGGAAATTGCAGTGCTATTTTGTAAACTGTAGTTTGAGATTTTGCATTCAGAAAGTAAAACACTTTGGGCAGAATACATTTCAAATGCAAAACCTCTTCGTACCTTTGGCACCTGAATAGAATGGTGACAAATGGCTACTCTCTGAATAAATGACATTAACGAAATGTTTATTTATGTTTTTTTCAATGTGGTCGCATCTTTCAGTCTGAAGCACTTACAAACATTCATGAACCATAGTTAATATCTGAAAGGAAGTTACAAAAGGAGAAAGTCAAGGAGTAAAATAAGGGATCATAAACAGAAGTAAAGTGACAGTTAGACTTAATTACTTAAGTCTGTATTTTGGACATTTTCACTAAATACAGTAGAAATAGCTGTGGCAGTATTGCCTTTACCAGTAGCCATTTTAGGTGCACCTTGAAGGCCTAAACAACAAGCATTTACAATGCAACGGTCTCGCCTTTGCAAAAGTTAGAGCTATTGGCATTGTAAATGACCACATTTTTATTTATGTGTTGGTTTTGAAAACAGATAAATAAATTGCATTGTCATTTAGCTTAATCTTTTGCAAATGCGAGACCTATTGCATTTGCACCCACGCACACACAGAGCCACACACACACACAGAGCCACACACACACACAGAGCCACACACACAGAGCCACACACACATACAGAGCCACACACACACACACAGAGCCACACACACACACACAGAGCCACACACACACACACACAGAGCCACATACACACACACACTCAGAGCCACACACACACAGAGCCACACACACAGAGCCACACACACACACAGAGCCACACACACAGAGCCACACACACACACACACACACACACACACACACAGCCACACAAACACAGAGCCACACACACACAGAGTCACACTGTACAACATGGCTAAAACAATCACATTGACAAAACCAATAGCTCTTATGTCGGTGACGCCTACTGGCTTTGCCAATGTTTTTTTCTGCTGGGACAAGAGTTGCGCCCGTTCAGCCAGAGCCAGTCGATCCCATCAGCGTGCGGCTCCCTGGCGACACAGACACCTGCCGCCCAGCCAGACGGGGCTGTGGGGCTGGCGGCCCGCCGGACATGCACCAACGCTTCTTTCTCTGCCACGCCACCCGCCAGCGCTCCCTGCGCACGGGTGCACACGGCCAGCGAGGGGCACCGGGTGGTCATACTGAGCCGTGGGGCCCTGAAGACGCAACTGAGCTGCTCCAACACAATGGCGGGACCTCGCCCGCTGTTCTACCCACAGCCCCGTCTGCTGCCCCCCGGAGCCCTGCAGCACAGCCGCTCCATGTCAATGCCAGTTCCCCTCTCGCCACCCTCTGCTGCCAGCCCGATCAGCCTGTGCTCCAGCAGCAGCGGGCACGGCTCGGAGAGCAGCGCCGCACCTCTACATCCAGCTGCGGCGCCTCTACCTACTGTTCGCCCAGCGAACGAGTACAGCTCAAGCCCTGTAGACGCCGGGCGACCTTGTCCGCGTGCTGGGGTCCTGCACCACCACCACCGCAGCAGCACCCAGGAGTCTGAGGCTGAGACGCTACCCACCCCCGGCCAGGAGATAAACGCCTACATATGCATGGAGCGACCACCCAGTGGGGCCAGCCTCGGCCCCCTCCACCACTGCCGCCTTCCCAGAGAGGAGTTGCTCGATCCGGCACACAGGAAACGTACCTATTCGCTGACCACCCCCGCCCGCCATCAAGAGGAAAACAAAATCAAGATTTTTCGTTACCATGATTGAAGAGATCAGGCGGTAACTAGAATAGTGACCTCCCACCACCCACATGTTGAGCCTAAGCCGGTCATGAAGGCCTACCCTTCGTCTCTCCAATCCCTAACTTTCCCCTCACCCCCAAAAAACAAGTAGCACTTGCAAGAGCAAGCTGCCGCGGGCACTCGGCCACTCACGCTTTGTTTACATATCCTCACGAATCAATGCCTGTCGGCGGGAGGCGGGCGGCGGGTCGAGCAGAGCAAAGGAGTGTGACGTCAGAGGGTCAGGGATGCACCTCGCGGAAGAGCAGCAGTGACATTCCCTCCTAACAGCTGCAAAAACATCACTTGGCACCACTCCGCCTGATTTGAAAACAACACCCTCAATCACTAAGCAGTGTTGTGCCCAATCCTTAAAAAGCTTCTTGTTTCTTGAAAGAACAAGAAGGTAGGGGGTGCACCCCTGCTGACTACTTTTATAATCATTGCAAAGCTACCCTATACCTACGTGTATGGCAGTTGAGGGTGGGGATAAGAGGTTATGTCCCAGTGCAAGGTTAACAGGACTTGATATCACTGGACTCAATGGAGCATTAATATTCGGAACCTTTAAGGATGAAAAGCCTAACTGGCAAAGAGATATACAGGCACGCACACATCACAGCCTCAGGCGCGTTTACCCGCCGAGATGCCTTCCCAGCAACAAGTACGCGTTCTGCGCATTTCGAGTGAGCTAGTTGGTTCTTGGAGGGGGCAGCATAAAAAAGCAGCTGTTACATGGTTGGATGTGAACTTGTGACTCAGGTAAGAGGTGAAGGGCAGGTTCCAAAGTGGGGCTCCAATTTTCAAAGCGTTTATCCCTTAATTGCTGGCCGCCGCTGAAAACGAGCCTCTCTCGCCGCAGCCCACATTGTTCCCGCTCTTGTGAAGCTTTTTGAAAAGCGCTTTAGTACATTCACGAGTGCGGCCGCGGAGAGGTCCCTTAATGTGGGTCATTTTATGTTACTTTGCTATAGTGCCGGGCGCCTAGCAACCCCGTTGTCGTGGGCCACTTAAAAGAAGCAATACCTGGGACACGGCCTTTTAATCCGTCTTCATGGCATTAATTTCATGAGCCTCGTATTTATACAGCCACTCATTTGACTACTTAAGAAGCGCATCGCCTGCTAAGTGTGAAGTCCAGATCAGACGCCCTTGCCCTGCTCGACAGAAAAGAGCGCAGGGGACCCCACCGGCAAATGACGGCCACATTAAAACGAAAACAGCGCTCGGAACAAGCGCCTGACTTCCTGCTGGCATAAAAGGTTCCTTATCTTCTTAAGCTTTTACGCCAGCAGGAAGTAAAGTGAGCCAGTCTGAAAAGGACGGGGCTTACAGAGAAAGAAGAACGTCACTAGGACCTCTTCTCCAATGGCTGGCCACCGTTTAGGAGGCCAGCCAATGGAGAAGAGGGGCGGGGCTCAACCTCGCTAGTGATGTACACTCTAAAACATAAAATCTTGCGAGCTCGACTGCGCATATGCGCAGTACGACACGCGAGACCTAAAAATTGGGGAATATTTGGTAGCAACATTGCTTCCGCGGATTAGCTCAGTAGCTTGCCTCCAGTCAGCTACGGTCAGAGAAAATTTCCTGGTGGGGGGAACTCACTTTCACACATCTCAGCTGTGGGGAATATCTTGATGGGTCTGGCTGAGCCACAGAAATCTGTCCTGGAAGAGGTGGAAGAGATAGATACATTTTACTCAATCACTGACTTTTAAATAAAATATGAAAAATCTGATATGCTAAATTCGACCCAGAACAATGGCATGCAGGCAAAAGTCGTTCTGATCTTCCTATCCCAGTGGACGAACAAGAAAATCAAGTACTTGGGGTTTTATATAACCCCAACAGTTGAGGTGATATGTGAGGTTCTGGTATCTCTTTCAAGACTGTCGGCACCAGTACTATATAACTGCTGGTGGAAAATGCAACAATGGTGGGGGGATTTGTAAGGAATGGGACGACTGTTGACATGCATGCTTGTAGCAAGGGTGAAGAGGGTTGCAGTGGTTTGCTCTACGGCTACCAGATTACTAGAATTTCTATCAGATAAGAATTGTGGTTAGTTTTTGATTAGTCAATTCGGCTCTCAGTAAAGACATGGGCATATATGGATATATCCGTAACTGCCAGATCGACATGGAAGTCGATGTGGGTGCCAAGAAAGATAGGCAATAAAATATAAATGCCGGCAAAATAGGAAACCATACTCAATACTCAGCAGCAATCTCAGCACAGGTTTTCGATAAGTGGAAGACGGGAGTGGGTGAACACAACAGGTTAAGCTCCCTACGAATCAAACACTGGGAAATGACACCAGACGATAAGTTGATGTAGAGGCTAACACAATTCAAAAATATTTTAAATCCTATTAGTCTTCTAACTGCCTTATAAAGAACATGTTTAAGAGGTTGGAAATGGCATATCCTTTTGAGAGGTTGCTATACATGGCAAGGTGGGGCAAGCACTCGTCAGGGAAACAGATTAGGAACAATGGGCCACAATTGTAGATGAACTTGCCAAGAGAATTTAGAACACAAGAAAACAATGTCGGATATAACGACTGGCGGGTAGACGACTGGGAAAGCTGAAGGTCTGTGCACATGAGCTTAAGTATGGACAGTTGAAGAGAATGTGGTCAAGAAGGAGACGAGCTCCACATATATTGTGGCCTTGCCCCAGCCAAAAGCACTTTTGGAAATAGGTACTAGCCCACATTAGGAAGGGCTTGAGCTACACCATGTCTGAGAACCCAGCGATATTATTTCTTTGTCTGAAGGATATGTCATTGGATGGTGTGACTGGAGTACGTGGTAGGAAAGTGAAAGACCCTCTCACAAAATAATTTTGTGCTCAAAGATTTGAGCCATTCTGGCAATGGAGCTACTGACGCCATCTATCACAGTTTCACTTGGGTCTGCTTCGCTCGTTGATGAAAAGGACCCTAAATCTAAACTTCCGGAGGATGTTGCAGACTTTCAGGCCATTGATTTGTGTAATGAGTCACCACAATTCACAAGAAAATAGGACTTCCTTTCGAAATAGGACAGTGGGTGGAACACATCATTGATGTGCTGGTTCAGTCGTACTGCTTTTCTTTTCTGTGGGTGGGTTGGAGGCGAGACCAGCAAGCTGTGACCACCTCTAAATACGCTTATTGGCTGAGTTTGTCTAAAACCACGTAACAAACCTTTTGTGTTTAAGAAAATGTTGTTCAGAATAAAATGCACTACAAGTATTTGTCATTTAATAAACACCCTAAACACAGAATATTGAAAAACAAAACTACCTCCAATCTGAAAGCAAGAACCTACTCACTTGGAGGCAAAGTGAGGGATTGAGAGAACAAACCGGGGACAAATAAGCGGTGCTTGCATTCACCGCTGACCTAGCCTCCAGCCACAAATTAATTCAATTAGGAAAATATGGCGGCAAAGCCACTTCATGATTTATAACTCTTCTTGAAATTACATATCTTAATGAACAGGCTTCATTTCTAATGTATCAAAAGTTTAGCAATAATTAATGTTCTTTCTTCAAATAACCAATTAACCAAAAGGAGACAGGTTGTAAGTTATAAAAAATTGAAATAAATAAATAAACTGCACAGTGACGTGAGTGTGTGTGAAACAAGTATAGTACTAAGTCTGTAGATCAGGTCTGTACTAATATTCATTGAGAAGCTATACTGGGAGGTCTAGTGATTTTTAAATGTTCAACAGCAAGACAATAGCACTGGCTTAGTTTATCCCAAGTCAGGGACACCTGGTACCAAAAATGCTTCATTGATTTGGGAGGCAGAAGTGTAAAACAAAGTCCGGCAGCCTCTTCGTCGCAGGGTTGCACTGGGCTCCTTGCCATGGGGCTAAGGGGGTCAGTCAGGGTCAATTCTCAATTGACTTCCACATCGCGTGACTCACTCAACCCAGTTTCTTACTGAAACTATAACAATAATCTGGACTGCCGTAAGAACCAAGGGGGATCTCAGGTTCCTGGTCATTGGGTTTGAGGGTGGGGGGGCTATCTAGACAGGGTCCAAACTGAGGTGGCATGGTGGGCAAAAGAACGATAGGTTGGAATGCTATCCCGAGCGATTGCCAGTGGTTAGACTAATTGCAAGCATTTCACCCATCACCGTTTGTGTGTTTTACATACCAACCTAAGAGGCCCAGACCTGGGTCCCGTGCTCACTGTGCCACTGGAACCAAGCTACACCCAAATGATGAATCCCAGAACATGCAAAACCGGTCTTGGGTTGCTTGTGTCCCAGTTCAGGGATAACCTGGCCTTGCAGTTCGGGCTGGACTGTTTCTATTGGAGCAGAGTCAAGACTGATTTGCATCTGACTGACTCCAAAGTGAGGTGGTATGGTGGGCAAAAGATCGCCGGGTTGGAAAACTACTCTATTATATCATATCTCACCACCAAGTGAACGTTTGTGACTTTTCTGTGTAAAACCCTAGAAAAGAGGACGTTTTGGGGATGTGTGCCAGTTCTTTCTGGACTTTCTTAGAAGGTAGACTCTGCACTAGACTGTCATTTTATTTATACATAAGTTCTTTCTTTGCCTTTTAACTGAGCAGGCTATGTGTCAGTCTTTTTATTTGCTTTATATTAGGTTTTGGCTTGCTTCAGAGGCTGAAATTATATTAGTTCTCTCACAGATTATGACTTTGAATATTTAATGTAAACTAATTCATAATTGATTAACCAGCTACTTTGTATGCCATTTCTTCTTATCTAAATTTTGAATAAACTATAAGGTTTAACCTCTAAGCCTGTTTTACGTTAGTTATTTGATTTGGCTTTGAACTAAGTGGTATGAAGACTCAGACAATGATGATCCTATTTCTTGATCCTCTTAATTATTTAATTAAAGTATGGGCAGCCCCCATGCCTGCCTGTGGCATCCATGCTGTTCATGTGTGACATTACCTGCCCATGAATGATGAGTCAAATACACCACTGCTGCAGTAATATTATTATTGCAGGTATAACAATCATCTTAGTTAAAGGGTAGCTCTCATTTGGCTCCCTTGCCTAATCAACCTCAAGACGCCACACCCACGATATACATATGACTTTCTTCACACAATGAGCTATACTTAAATGAGAAATCCGTGGCAGCATTCTGACACGAAGTTTGGAACTACATTCCCCATTAGCACCAAGCCGACGTCACCCGACGGACGTTCAAGTCGCCTTCTATGTTGACCCTTTAATGGCAGGCCGTTGGGCAATCCCCAGACGCGAGGAAAAAATTGGCGACTCACAGATGCGCTTGTGGTCTCAGGGACCAGAGCACGGATTAGACGAGACAGTTTGCAGGCTCACAGCTGGTACATGCACAGGTACCAGGCCTCTTTGATTTCCCTGATTCTGGTTCTCACTCGCGCGGCCACCATGCGCAGAAATACGGGCGCTTAACCTGCATTTTTTCCTTTCCTTTCTATTAAGTTCCTTCATCGAAGTATTGAGATGGGATCCCCACGGTAAGCGTCTATGATAAACAAATGTTTGGCACTTGTGTGTTGGTGGAACGCAGGCCTCCTCTGATACAGTGTAGTAAGCATGCGATAATATGCACCTTTTTCTACATCGGTTTATGCCACACTTCCTTTCATGTACTTCATATAACCCTGCATCATCAGCACGTTTTAATTGTATTTGCGAACGGTCATCCATGTGCTAAAAACAATACTCTCCTATCCTAAATTCACAATTAAACACAATATTTTCTATTGCCTGTATGGCACAGTGGTGCTCTCCATGTTTTTATATAATGGGTAAATTTGCACAATTTTAAATGTTTACTAAAAAGTTACATCTCTGGCTATACATTTATGTTTTTGTTTAGTATGTCTAGACGACAACTATGACCTAAGCCCTGCTGAAGACCTCTTTTAAAGATATTCCCAATCCTGTAGGAGTCATAACGCATCGGCGATGGTGAGACAGATGGAGAGGCCTTTTTCCAATCCGTAAATAAGTCCAGGCCTTGAGGGAAGTAACAAACAAATACTCACAGAAATTGAACTCTTCTTAACTGGCTCTCCTCCTAATAGCAAATGTTTGGGATGTTCTTGAGCTGTTACAATAAGGTAACGCTTAACCATTATCCCGCATGGGTAGCTCCTTCATTTATGTTTCTGGACAACCAAAACTTTACACATGTTGCTTATTACCTTTCATTTTTTGTTTGCACTTATGTTTGTATGTAATATACTTTTGATTGCATTGTCTCATTAATGTATTTTGTGTTCACCACTGGCTTGAAAATACCTGTTAAAGTTTGAGGTTCTGTTGTGTACATTGCAAATAATATATGAAACATTATCTGATGAAAAATTGTATATTACACACAGGATTTAGGACAAAAGAAGAAATGAATAGCCAATGGAAGTCTCTCCTTTCTACTGTTAGTTTACAGTTTGATCCCTCCCCCATTCAGGCTCTATAGGATCATACCCCCGTTTTGTTTGTATGGACTTTCAGAAAGTTGGAATTTTTCTGCTCTTAGCCCTGTGTGCCTGCTACCTGTCTCCAATACACATCTGGGGTGGGTGGCTGCTGGGCCTTAGGCATTCCCTCTAGGCATTCACAAAGGAAGCTTGGGTGTGCCTGATAGGCCATTCACATCCTGATGGGTCATCCAGGGACAGGATGGAAGAAAGTGGCTGGCACTTATATCTGAATGGGCTGTGTCCTGCTCACATCCAAACAGTAGCGGTCGGCAGTAGGTGTTTCTGTAGGGCAGTGACGTGGGCAGGGGGAGGGGCAGGGTGGGGGATAGTAATGTATGGATTATGGAGTTTTACAGGTAAGTAAACATTTAAATAAATAAAACGAATTTCTTTGCGCGTACTGCACCACCAAATGTAATGCAGTGCACGCAACGAAATTCGTTTTATTTATTTAAATGTTTACTTACCTGTAAAACTCTGTAATCCATACATTACTACCCCCCACCCTGCCCCTCCCCCTGCCCACGTCACCGCCCTACAGAAACACCTACTGCCGACCGCTACTGCATCCAAAGGACTGCTTAAACCCGTGGAGGATGTCTGGAGTCAGGGCAGGAAGTCACCCCCAATTCAAATGTACCACTGGGTAAAAGAACTGGACTTCTGACCATACCATCTCAGTATACTTCTGCACCTGTGGATACTCTGCCAGGAAGGACTGCTTTGCTGTTGAAAGACTTCCATCAACCCTGCTAAAGCTCCTGGAATGCTGCTCTGAAACAACTGCTTTTCTGTTGTGCTGACCTGCCTGCTGCCCTCTCTGCCTGGGTGAGAAGGACTGGACCTACACCACTTGAACCCAGAGGGATTCCAATGGCTTTCCTCTGCTTACCTCCTGTTCTGAAGTTTCAGGAACATAGAAGACTTCCTGCAACCATGCAACAGGACCATGCTATATGTGAGTTTTGCCCTGCCAAGTGGTGCGAATCCCGTCCTGGGCCCTTGGAAGTGAGTTTTCTGTGTTGTACTTTCAAAATCCATGCATCGCTGTCATTGCGCCTATCAGATCTGATGCATCTCCTGCTTCGAGGACAGCACATCGCTAGTTGTGCGGCTCGACGGCAATGCGTCGCCTACATCCAGTGCTGCTCAATGATGACACATCTCCGAGTGTGCAGCTCGATGATGCATTGCCTACGAATCCTAAGGATCAGAACCGGCGCTTCGTCTCCCTGCTCCTCGCATCTCGCTGTCAACGCATCCTCCAACCAAGGTACTTTTTTGCAGCAGGACAAGGTTGGTCCCTGTATCTGGCATATGCTCCATCGCGGTCAGCCTGAATCTTTGGATTTACCCTGGTCAAGCACCACAAGATAGCCCCAGTTGGTTCTTTTATGCTTTAAGCATTATATTTCAGATTTTCTTTCAAAACTCATAACTCCTGTTCTACTTATTGGTATCTTTTTGTGTGGGGTTTTCACTGTTTTAGTGTTTGAAGTGTTGCACACATACTTTACACATTGTCTCCTAAATTAAGCCTGACTGCCTGTGTCATGCTACCAGAGGTTGAGCACAAGTTTATTTAGGGAGTGTATCTGACTTACCCTGACTAGGATTGTGGATCCGGCTTGGACAGGGTGCATACTTCTGCCAACCAGAAACCCAATTTCTAACAAGGAGCCAGCCATTGTCTCAAAAACGGACAAAATAAAATCTCTGGAATAGGTTTTTCATAAAAAGTGTTGAAGGGCCCAAGACAGTAGTCAGAGCTCGATGAAAAGTCATAAAACCTTTTACATTAGAACAACAGGGCTTATCCCTTAACAGTGCTCATTGGAAGGTTAATGTATGTAACGTTTTGTTAAGATAGGCAAGTAGCAGTGGGTTAATGAGCTGTGTCTACCTCTACTCCAGCCCTAGAGGCCTTTCAGATCTGGAAATGAGAAGTGTTTGCACTGCACAGAGATACATCCTTTCAGAGACAATAGCCTGTATGGAAGTAAGTGCCTGACTCTGTATTTTCTGCCTTTCAGGGGTAGTGACCTGTCATGATAGGGCACATTCTTGCTTCTACCGCTATCCCACTGGAACCTATGACATGCTTCAACTCCAGTGCTCTGGCCTTTCAGAATTACAGGCCTGTCTGACATAACTGCTTCGATTGCATTCCTACTCTCACCACTAAGTAGCACCTATTGGTCTTTTAGAGGCACTGACTTGCTTGTCTTTAAAAGACACAAGACTGTTTCCACAACTGACCCGTTGACACCAACAAAGTGCTCCTCTTTCAAGCAGAAGTGGGCAAGCCACTAAAGGCTCGAGTCAGATGTCTGGCTCTAGCTCAGCTCGAGGTCCTTTGGACCTTCAAGCCTCAAACAAACTGAGCCTTTAGCTGGTTTCTGCCTAATACCCATACTCAGACCACACACACAAATAATTAAACACAAAGCATTCATCCTTGATGTAAAACAGGACAGGAAAGAGAAAGAGATATCTATGAAGTGGGTAAATTGCACAATGTGAACCCTGAAAATCTGGTATCAATCCTGGCTTAACCAAACAGGATGATCTGAGGTAAATATAGTCATCAAGCCTCTTTTTTTCATAATCGCATGAGATAGCATTAAAATAAGTGAGTTTGGGTTGTGATCTTGTGGTTGATATAATTGACTATAATGTTGATCTACCTATAATAAGAATCTAGCTCACATATAGAGCATATATGACAAATTACTTGCCTCTTAAGGCCTGATTTAGAGTTTGGTCGATGGGTTGCTTCATAATAAATGTGACAGATATCCTGCCCGCAATAGTACAAGTACATTCTATGCTAAGGCACTTGTCATTTGGCGGAGAAGAGATCCATCACGTTTATGACAGAGTACCCATCTGCAAAACTCTAAATCAGACCCTTAGGTATCTAATGGAATTGTCCTTAGGGAAGGAGGAGAAGGCAGGAATGCTTCTAAATTCATTTTTAAAAACTATCACTTTTAATGCACTGATATATTCCGATGTAAGTCTGCTCTACTAATGTGTAATGCTTCCCTATTCACCAAGTTCGCAACAAGAACAGCAAGAAGATTTATAATTAGTGAGAGCGAGCAAGTCAACAACCGTTAACCATAAAAAGAAGGATCAAGTCCAATGTTGTTTTGTTGATTTACTTATTCCTCGGTACCACTCAATAGCAGTTGATTACGGCCTTTTGCACACTGATTATTTTGTTTTCTTGTGCGTCCCTGGAACTTTTAAATGATTTTATGCAGGGATTTTACCATACAAATGGAATTGAACTATCAGTGGTATTAGTCATTAACTTTTAAATGACTAATGTCTTGCCCTCTGGCCTCAGCAGATGCTAAATTAGAATGGTCAACTACAGTTCTTAACTGTTTCTTAATCACTCCTTAAAAAGTTGTATTGTCTAGATGAAGCTAATATTTTACTATTATGAACAAATATAGATTTCCAGGTCTTTTAATTATTTATTGATGAATTTTACTTTTCAAATCATTGTGACGGTACAAATGGACGCATTTGGGTGGATTCCTAAAAAAAACTAAGAGGAAATAATGTAGACGAAAACACATGACCTAGATAATGCCTGTCTTTTGTACTATGTGTAAATATTTTAGCCATCATTTGATATATGTTTTTATTAGTGATGCATGTTCACCATTGTAATTATTTTTATTATTCAAACAATAAAGTACTCTCTCGCTTCCCTATATTAAATTATGTTTGTTGCACAGTGTACCTTCCAAACATTAGCGTGGCCTGGCTTGTGCATTAGCTCTTAGAGCCAAGTCAGCCTTTCCTTTCACATATTCTGTACCCCAGCAAGATTATCAGATTGTTAACTTTATGCAATCCTCTCGCTTTGTAGTCTGAGAGAAAAGTAAACACAAACTTACATGTTAAAAGAATAAGCAGCAATTTGTCAGAAAGATTTGCCTGACATTTGACCTCTGTGGCCTCTGTATTTGAACCACAGCAAATGTAATACGATAACAAAATGTAAAGGCATCTCTGCCTTTGTACGCATGTAACATTTACGCAACCACCGGGATCTAGAACTGTATGCACCCTGTTAATATTGTTTGACCTGCAGGTTCTGCAGGAGTTACAATTGTTTAAATGCTATGGTACTCCTGACTCGTTTTGTTTTCTACATGTACTTGTAAGGCTACGGCCCATATTGCACCAGGAAAACCAAATAAAATTGGTTATTAAAAAAAAAAAGTAAAGGCATCTTCATTGCTCATTCACCTACTGACCTCCAGCATGTTTATTTTGGGGATGCTGCAACATCCCCCGCCCACCCACCTCTACTTCGAGCACCTATGGTGAAAAGTCAAGTGTATGCTTCTACCGCAGCACCACAGACTCATACGCCAAACACAGAAGTGTACTGCAGGCCCCTGTAGGGAAGGATGGGCCCAACCCTTCAAGGGGTCACAAAACCTTTAAGGGCCACCATACAGTCCAATGCCAATGAATATCTATGACATACGGGAGATTCAGGGGAACCTCTGCACATTCTGCAGGGTACCTTGTAATGTTACATTAAGCCACTGTTGGGAGAAGAACAGCAAACTCTGAGTTTGCCTTTGGTGGTAAAAGCATACGCCGTCCTTGACCACTTATATTAGTCCCATCCATTGAAAGGAAGGTATAGAAGACAGTGGAATGACAGACAGACTTTTCGACTTTGACACTAATGGTACATTTATCGAGAACATACAGTGTTAGACGTCCCATTGCTTTACTGACAAATTAATAAAGCAACTGCTTCCATATAAGAATTGCTTTTCCCGCCTTAACGATGTGCATAAATATTTGGCTTGTTTAACAAATATACCTATTTGCAAACGTTTAAGTGTATATCTACAATAGCTTCATATACCTCGGAATGAAAACTTCTTCAGCAAGAACTGATCATATGTTTAAGAAAATATGAATATTTATTTTGCAGCATCTGCCAGTTGATCATATTTGTGTATTCATTAGAATGGTTTGTTTATGTATAATTCCAAGAACCAATGCTTATTTTAAAAAAAAAACACATGCAAATTAGGAAGTGTCAGATTCAAACTTAATTAATATTTATTTGCTACACAACGCATGAAATAGCTTTCCCCCTAATAAATACATATCCCATTTTTTTCAAGTAAAAAAAGGAAGCTTTTTAAGCAAGACACCTCTCCTGATACGAGAACTAATTTTTCAGCGACAACCTTGCTGATTCAGTGCTCTGATCACATCTCTAATATTATGTAGTATTGACTATTTATAACAATCAGATCATAAATCGATTGTTAAAAAATACATTATGATTGTAGCTTGTACAATTGCAAATATTAATGGGGTGACTTTCAAAAACAATTATGAATATGTGAAGTCTGATTACAAGAGTACTCTTTCATGTTCCTTTACAAGTCTTTGTAAATGGGCAGCAAAACGTCTAACTCCCTGTTGGGAAAAGTGCAAAGAGGGCACATTCGATAAAATAATTATATATGAAATAACGTACCCACTGCAATACATTATAAAGGATATTACAAGTCACAGAGAAGGGCTCTGGACATACAGCGGAACAAGGGTGAAGGCAGAGTTCATTTATAAGGTCGTGGAACTCCAAGGTGAATTGCAACATCCTTTTAATGCACAGCAGACCATCACCCTTCCCACAAAGTGCATAAATACTTAGTGTCTTACTCCTTCATACAGAAGACATAGTATGGTTGCAGACATAAAGTAAAAAATGGAATCTGTCATTTGAAATTATATAGGCAGTCACTAATTTGTTGCACAAATGTAGTAGACCCAAGTCTAGTGTAGTAACGCAAGTCAGGTTTACAAAAAAGCTGCAGCTCAAAATGTATAGGAAAGTATAGAAATTCGCAGAGATTTTCTCCCTTCCTGTAATGATAAGCAGTGTGTAAAAAACAAAACATGTTGCCATAACTATCTCCTTTCTTCTAATCACTGACAATTTGTGAAAAACAGACCAGAAGGAAAAGTCAGGTCTCATTTTTCCGTGTTTACATTGCAGCTGTAATTATGCTCTGTGACCTGCCTATCATCTTGGTAGTGGTCTGGCGCTGGCAGAAGGCATTATGATGTCACAAGTCAACTGCAATAAGTTATTATGGCTGAGCAGCTACATGTCATAATTACAGGCGACGAGAATTGTCACAATTTGAATGTATTAAGGAAATTAGAGACAGGCTTTTATATAAATATTGCAGTCTCTCATGTATTATATATCAATGGTGTTTGAATATTCTCATTTTAGACGTTTAATGACAAACTCACAAAAGCATGTAAAACTACCTAAAAGGGTAGTACCACAATACCCCGTTATGTACTTCAAAATGACTTAATGAATAGGACTCAAAGTGTGTACATTTATTAATAGTTGAGATTCATAAAGAATCACTTGGCTACAATGGTAATGGCAAAGGTCTGATTTCCCACCTAGGATTTGCGCTTGCAGAATGTGTGCCAATATGCAGATGTCAGGATTTATGCACATACAGTTGTATCAAATGTAAATATATATCAGAAGATGGCCATGTATGGAAATGCACTTGTGCAATTATACTTCCAATCTTCATACATTACAAACTGATGGAGCGAGTTTTGGAAATAATTTTATTTCAACTCGTGAAGTCATACTTCCATAATGGAAAATAACTTTATTAACGTATGGTGCTGTGTTTGTATTAATTCAACCTAGATTAAAATTACACTACACGCGGAAAATTAACATGTGTGCTCATATACGTGCATTTTTGTTGCATCTTTTGTTCGTGCAAATTAATAAATTAATTTTGTCCTTTTGTCATGTTATAACTAATTGCAGCTGTTTTTTTTAACATATGCATGTGCTTGTTTTGCTTCCCTTGTCTATGTGGCGTCACTCTATTTTCTATAGGTGCATAAAGAATTTCAATGGATTTAAAGAAGACTGGTAGATATAACGCTGCTTTAATTGTTTGCTTTGGCCAGGTAATTTAGACTAATGGGTTAATCATTAGTAAATGCTGGGTGGCAACAGAACAAATAATATTTCTTACATTAATTATTCTTTTGTGTTTGTTTATATAATAGTGGATGTTAAATTGACAGCTTTGGGCCTAGTTTACTCGAGTTTGCAAATAATTTCTGCACGGAGCAAGAGAGAGTCCTTTCAAAGAAAGATTTCCTTTCGGAAAGCGTGATGTGTTTCTAGCAGTCTCCTACTCGGACAAGGCCAAGGCCAGGAACCGGCAGGAGGAACATTTGATAACTTTGCATCCGAGGAAGTGAAATAACGTGATGTAAAATTTTATGCAAGAAAATGTTGCAATCTGAGGAAGCCTCGGAGCTCGAATGCTAGAGACAATGGACTCTACGAAAGTCACGGAACTGATGTTTTGAAAAATGAGGTGACATGTCACTTGTCACTTTTGAACCAATGGGACTTCGACTTTTGCAGAAAAGAATTACTTTTACTTAGATTAGTTAGCGTAGTAAGGTATAAAAACCCATTCCCCGTGGAAGGGTTGATTGCTTGCTGCTGCTTTTGCTGACCTTTAGATGAGGATGTCGTGCTGACAGACTTTACTTGGAGCACGTAAGAGCCCTCAAAAACTTTACTTTATTTTCATTTATTTAGCATAGTTAGGGACTTAGCTTTGGAAAATGCCAAATTAAAAAATACCTTTGCAATAATAAAATTTTGAAACTTATAATGTTTTTACATTGCAATGATTCTAATAAAAATGCTTTAATAAAAATTACATTTACGAAATTATAATAAATAGCTAATAAAATCTTACTTTTGAAAACAAGCTGGTCTTGACTTTTCATGGGTTCAGGTTACCATTAGCTAGATTCTATCGCCATAAGTGGCTTAATAAATAGTTAGGTTTATTGAAATGATGATATCCATTTACCGCGGTTGTATATAAATGTATATAATTTGTGAATAGGTTAATTAGGCCACTTGGTTCAGTTGGTCATAATATGTCATGTTTGATTAATGGGCCTTTGTGTTTAATTAGTGAATATTAGTATAAGTTGTAGAGTTGGGTAGTGTAATTTATGACATATTTTCTATAGGCCGCTGGATCAATTACCTTGGTAGCAGAATTTGATGGTTGCTATGGTAACCAACATATATGGTAGTTACATAGGATCGATGTCTAACATATGTTGAGTCCGTTTTCGTGCTATATGTAAGGTTTTTTCCAGCAGCGTGAAAATTCCTTGTTGTACCGGTACAAATTAGTGTGATGAGAAGGTAGTCACACAGCACATTTGATCTGTTTCAGAGTAGTGGTATCGCCGTGTATCACAAGTGTTGTCGCCGTGCAACACAAGTTAAGGTTAGGTGTGAGTGTTGTATAGAGAGGATTATCTAAGAAATTTGAACAGCATGAGTATAGGGACAATGAGCCCGCTCTAAAACTCACTGTGATAAGAGTAATAGTATATATTCAAGCTTGAGTGAAGGGTAAGTTAACGCCGGTGTATGATTATCTATAAACAGGTGAGAGTCCTGTACGGATAACATGCTTAATATCTATAAACAGGTGAGAGTCCTGTACGGATAACGTTGTTTATTTTACTAACGGTGCATGATATCTATAAACAGGTGAGAGTCCTGTACGGATTTCATGTGTGTTTGATTAGGGACATTTTCCGTTTGAAAGTGCGTAATTGTTTTGTAAGAGTATTCAAGTTGAACTTTGAATTGTCACTTGGATGTGCATTCTGAGGGAAATGAGTTCATTATTACTTGTTTGAAGGGTAGAGTAAAGGATTACTTTATCGGCAAATGTATATTCTGTGAGAATAGCGTCGTCTATTCCACGTATAGAATTCTTGTATGATTGAAATACTATCACTTTATTAGAGAAACAGACAGATGAGTCTTTCTTGTGGTTGTTAAATTAATTTTTCATTAAAAAGCGTTCTTAAAATGGCGCTGTGAAAAGTTTTTGTAAAGGAGGGGTGAGCGCTGAGAGTGAGACACGAGAAACCGCAACAGCTGTGTACGTCACACGGTTCGCGCAGTGATTGGGTAGCATACATCACAGGCTGTGTTCTGATTGGCTCTCGTAACTCTGACGTGCTGTAAACTGATTGGTTCTTTGAGAAAGAAAAATTTCTATTCGTTGAGCAAGGTAGTGACGTAGCTCAACTCTGATTGGCTTGTTGGTGTGTTTCGCGCACGGATTGGCTAGTGTTACGGAACATCCAGGAAATATTTTACGATCATTTCCTTCAATTGGATTTGATTCGAAAAATGAGTTATTATTTTAAACATGTTGAGAAAAAGCCTTTAATGCTTCAGAGGTTTAAAATTTTTATTTCACCTGACAAGAAAGTAAAAACGCGAGGTGGTAAATTGCTTCATAAATATAAAACACCTGCAGCGTATATGGAAGGTGAATATGGATATCATACTGTCTTGTGGTTTGATGTCTGGAAGCATTACACAAAAGATGACGGTGTTTTGACTTGGCCAGAAGATGGTTCATTTAATATAAAAAATTTAAGAAATTTGAGAGAAAAGATGAATGCTCTTATACCAAAACCGAGACCTACACAATTTGAAGCTTTAGTTGAATGGGAAGATGAAATGTTTCAACTTCAAAGAGAAGCGAGTGGTATTAAAAGACCTCCGAAAATACCAAGTTATAGACGAGAGACACATGAAGATAGAATGCGAATGTGGAGACAGGGAGACATGTGTGATGGTCTCTATTTAATTAGAGAAATGGTTTTAGGATCTCCTAGTGAAAAGAGATCTGAAAAGAAAAATAATGTAGTAATAGAAAGTGAATCTGAAGATGCAGTTTTAGAAGAAATTTTTACTTCTAATAAAAGAAATGAACCTTTGAGATCTCCTCGATCATGGTCTACTCCGATGGTTTCTATTGAAACCACTCCAAGTGCACCTCCTATTAATGAATCTCCAAAATTGTACCCTAATAATTCAGAATCTTTTGAAACTCCAGAAAAATCAGAAACTGGGACAGATGCTGATGTTTACATTGGGGGTAAACATTTTTCGTTAATTCCAAAAGAAAGGGAAGCTCCTAAAATTTTAATGAGAGAAATTAGAGATGAAGAAATTGTAAATACTTTAGAATATTTACGATCAAAGGAAGAATTAATTCGAAAAATTACTAAAGGTATGGAAGCTGTAACTGTTCCAGTAACTATTAGTCCTATTCAGCCTGTTTTTGAACAAAGAGAAAATAACAGGACAAGTTTAACGATTCCTTTAAATGCAGAAATTCAAAGGGTTGCTGAAAAATTTTATTCTGATTTATCTGAAATTAATCATGAGAAAACAAAAATGCCTGATTTAACTTTCAATGAAGGTTCTTTTAATAATTCACCAATGGGTGCAGAATCTGATGCTGAGTCTTCTGAAAGAAGAGGGTCAAATTCAAAACTTGATGTTGCAAAATTAAAGGCAAATCTAGAAGAATTAATAATTGGTACAATTGGTTCTGACAGTCTAAAATTTTGTCGTGATGATGAATTACTGTTCATCTGCAAAAGTATTCAATGGAAAACAAAGAATAAATATGATCAGTTAGAAGAACTGGCAGCTGAACTCGAAATTGATTTAAGTAGACAAAAGAATTTTGGAAAGCATTATAGATTAGATTTTACAGAGAGGGACATTGAGAATTTGAATTCAATTGGAAGAATAATGCACATAAAAGACTTGATTGTTTACATCAAAAAGCTTGGTGAATTGAGCAAATGGAGAGTGAAGTGGACTAGAAAGAAGGAGGATGAAAAATTAGAGAAATTATCAAAACAATTTCCAATGACAGGATATTTTGCTTTTCACAAATGATTTTCCAAGACTGAGAGAAAAGCCTGTTGAATGGTATCGACAAGTAGACAGGTTTATAAAAGTTTCAAAAGTTCTGTGGATTGATCTGGACGGATTTTTTGACATAGTTGTTCCATCAGATCTTTGGACAGAATGTAAAATTGCTATAAGTTGGCCAAACGAGGAACCAGAGAGAATTAAAGAAACTGGTGCTCCAGCTCCAATAGTGATGGATTTTTACGGAAAAGTGATTTATTGGTTAAAACAAAAGATTGCTCCAAAGGAAGTAGACTGGGTTAAAATAGATCGAACAAATCAGGAACCTAAAGAATCAGTTCATTCATTTTATGAAAGGTTATTACTAGTTTCCAAACAATAGAGTGGTTATGAAAAATTAGACGAAAAGGATATGAGCCATTTTATTTATAGATTTGTTTATGGTCTTAGACCTGAAGTTGGAGAAATTATTAGAAATAGTATTGTCGGATGGCAATCACTCTCAGTTGATGACATTTTGAGAAAAGCAAAATACTGTAGTGATGAGTTAGAAGTCAAACAAAAGAAGTTAAAGGAGAAAGCTATGTGGGCACAGGTGAAAGTGGCTGAACAACAAATTGCCAGTCTTGAAAATAAAAATGGAAATTTTATTCAAAATCAGAATATGAATCAAGGTCAAGGAAAATTTAAATTTAATAATAATAAAAGATATAATGCTAAAATGGATGATTTAAAACAGAAATTGCCTTGTTTTAATTGCGGCGAAATTGGACACTGGAAGAGTGAGTGTAAAAACCCACCCAGAAATTAAAAAAAATCCATTGTTAAACCCACAGATGCAGAACGATGTTGATCTGCAGCAACAGCTACGTTTGCAACGTAAACTGAATGACCTGAGTCTTCAGCGACAGCTACAAAATCAATTGGTTCACCAGCAGAATCAAATTCCACAGCCTCCTTTTCCTAATTCTGGGGGAAGTCAAAAATATAATCCAGGTGTGGGATTTGAAGGAGATGATCAGGTAATAAGGACTCAAAGACAAATTGTACAAAATGCTTCAGGACAGTTTTTGTTAACAGAGAATCAAGGAAGTGATTCTGATGATTACTTCTGACGGTGCCCGAGAGAGGGGGAAGAGTGTGTAATTGGAGCCACTCTTGAGGTTGACCAGTCTGGTCCTTTTGTAAATGGGAAGGTTAATGATGTAGACATCACTTTTCTAGTGGACACTGGTGCTACCCGTTCTACTGTTAGATCAGTAGAAATCGAAAACCTACCTCTCTCTGGGGAAACCATCCAAGTAGTCGGAGTTAGTAATCAACAGATTAGAACCGATTTAACTGATCCAGTGAAAGTTGAAATTGGAAATTTTAAAGACAAACATAGATTTGTGGTTTGTAATAGCAGTCCAGTGAATTTACTAGGGAGAGATATATTGTGCAAGATGAACTGCAGAATATATTGTTCTCCTGATGGAGTAGAGTTACAAACAATGGAGGAAGATAGTTTGTATAGAATGACAATGATGTTGGTAGAAACAGAAGGATCAAAATTGTTTCCTGCTTTTGAAAAAGAAAACCTTCCTGTAGAACTAAAGAAAACAGTCAAAAATGAGATTTGGGATTTTACTGGAAATGAAATGGGTTTGATGAAACATATCGATCCAGTCAAAATTTCATTGAAGCAGGGAATAGAATTTCCAAACATTCCTCAGTATAAAATGAAAGCAGAAACTATAGAGGGTGTTATTCCAGTGATTGAAAAATTCATTAAACAGGGTGTTTTAAAAGAAATTGAGAGTAGCCCTTGTAATTCACCGATTATGGGAATTAAAAAATCAAATGGAACATATAGAATCGTTCAAGATTTAAGAAAGATTAATCAAATTGTAATTCCAAGTTGTCCTGTTGTTCCAAATCCAGCAGTCATTTTATATCAGATTCCACATGATGCTGAGTGGTATACTGTCATTGATCTTTGTAATGCATTCTTTACTGTCCCTTTACATCCAGAGAGTCAGGAAATTTTTGCTTTCAGGTTCCAAAATAGGACCCTCGCATGGTGCAGAATTCCTCAAGGGTATACAGAGAGTCCTTCTATCTTTAATGAGTTATTGAAGAGATCTTTAGAAGATCTAAATCTACCTGGCAGATCGACATTAGTGCAATATATTGACGATCTACTAATTGCTGCAAAATCGAGAGAAAATTGTGTGACAGACACAATTGTACTTTTAAATCATCTAGCAGATGAGGGACATAAAGTGTCTCCTGCAAAGTTGCAGTTTTGTAAACAAGAAGTGAAATACCTTGGACATAGAATTGCAAAAGGAATAAGACAGGTAACAATTGAAAGAATTAAAATGATTCAAGCAATGCAACCTCCAAGAACTCAAAGACAGGTTAGAATGTTTCTAGGAATGGTTGGTTACTGTCGTCAATGGTTAAGTGGATTTTCAGTAATTGCGAAACCACTACAAAAATTGACTAAATCTGATGTAAAAGATCCGATTGTTCTTAATGAATCTGAATTGGAAGCTTTTGAGAATCTAAAAAGAAGCCTATGTGAAGCTCCAGCTCTAGGCATGCCAAATTATGAAAAGGATTTTGAACTATATTGCAGTGAAAGAGAAGGATGTGCATTGTCTGTACTGATTCAAAGGCATGGAAATTTGAGAAAACCCATTGCATACTTTTCAGCAGTTCTTGATCCTGTTGCAAAAGCCTTACCAGGTTGCTTAAAAGCAGTTGCAGCAACTAGTGTCAGTTTGGAGCAAAGTGAAGGGATCATTATGGGGTTTCCTGTAAAAGTCTATGTTCCCCATTCAGTTGAAATACTTCTGACAAGGAGTAAGACACAACATCTAACTAGTAACAGATTGACAAAATATGAGAAAGTTATTTTAGGAGCAGATAATGTTTCTATTGCAATATGTGTAAATTTGAATCCTTCTACATTATTGCCTGATTCTGAAATTGTTGATGAAATTGATGTGGAGCATGAATGCTTGGACGTTATGGAATACTGTACCAAGCCAAGGCAAGATATTAAAGACGAACCTTTGCCTGAATCAGATTTTGTCTACTTTGTAGATGGCTCCTGTTTAAGATCAGAGGGAGGTGTTTTAAAGGCAGCATATTCAGTCTGTACAGTTGCAGATGTTGAAGAAGCATCATGTCTTGAAGGAATTCGTTCAGCACAGATGGCTGAATTGATTGCTTTAATTCGTGCTTGTGAAATATCAAAAGATTTAAGAGTTACCATAATAACTGACAGCCAGTATGGATACGGAGTTGTGCATGATTATGGACAGCTCTGGTCTCAGAGAGGCTATTTAACTTCAGCAGGATCTCCAATCAAAAATGCAGTATTTATTAGGAGATTAATAGATGGCATTCAATTACCAAAAGAAATTGCTGTTGTAAAATGCGCAGCTCACAAAAAGGGTGAGGATTATATCACCAAAGGCAATGCTTATGCAGATGAGACAGCTAAGTATTGCGCAAGAAATGGTTGTGCATATAATCGGGAAAGGAGTAAAGAAAGTGATTTGAATTCATTGATGCTAACAACAGTAGTTGAGACATGGCAGGAAATTAGAGATTTACAAAATGAAGCTGATGACGATGAGAAAAACACATGGTTAAAAGCAGAATGTAGACCACGAGATGAAGACGGAGTTTGGACTTACAAAGATGGCAGAGTAGTTTTACCTAATTGTATGATTGCTGACATGGCCAGATTATATCATGGCCCTGGTCATATAGGAAGAGATTCTATGATCAGACTTTTTAAAGAGACATGGTTTAATACTAAATTTAGAACAATTGCTGAATCTCTCTGTCAGAGGTGTTTAACTTGCCAACAAATGAATCCAAACCGAAAATCAGTTGTAGGTACAGGAATCATAGGTCGAGAGGGTGGTCCTTTTACCAGATTACAAATGGATTTCATTGAAATGCCTTTACACAATTGTTTAAAATATGTCTTGGTGATTGTGTGTTTGTTTTCAAGATGGGTGGAAGCATTTCCAACACGTCATTGTGATTCGATTACAGTGGCAAAATTGCTTCTTCAAGAAATTATCCCAAGATACGGTTTCCCTGTCACTATTGAGAGTGATGGAGGAGGACATTTTGATAATAAACTTTTGAAACTGATTTGTGAAGCTTTGCATATTGAGCAGAAAATACACTGTGCATACAGACCAGAGGTTTCTGGGGTAGTGGAGCAGATTAATGGAACGATCAAAAACAGAATTGGAAAAATGTGTCTTGATACAGGTATGAAGTGGACAGATGCTCTTCTACTTGTTTTAATGTCACTAAGAAGCATACCTGATAAAAAGACAGGTCTGAGTCCTCATGAAATTCTTATGGGCAGAGTCATGAGACAAGCTTTTGTACCAGTAGGGAAATTGTTGAGCATTAATGACAGTGCTATTTTGGAATATTGCAAGAGACTATCTGACGTAGTTACTTCTGTGTCTAATCAGGTGGGAACTGAAGTACAATCAGATGAAAAAGTACAGACACATGATCTGAGACCTGGAGATTGGGTTAGAACTAAAGTACATCGAAGAAGAAATTGTCTAGTTCCAAGGTGGCAGAAAGCTAGACAAATAATTCTAGTAACAACGAATGCAGTAAAGTGTAAAGGATTGAAAAGGTGGATACATCCAAGCCACACGATTCCAATTCCTACTCCTGAAAACTCTGATGAAGAGAGTGATTCTACAGATGATTCTGATTCTGAAGTAGAAGGTGAAAGAAATCCAGATTCTGAAGATCGACAGAGAGGTCGACATCTGGAAAATCTGCAATTGAATAAAGACTTGAACAGAAAAGATTTGGAAATCATTGAAATAGACTCTGAAAGTGATGAAGATCTGATTAAAAGAAATTCAGCAGAAGAGTCTGCCAAGAAAGTGAATGGAGTAGAGACTATTGAAAATTTTGAAGACAGAGAAGCTGAATCAATTGAAATTTCTGACCAGGAGAGTATCGAAAAGCAGAGGATAAGCTCTGGAAGAAGGAACAAGAAATCAGAAACTGGGAAGCTGAAGGTAATTGAAGAGGAGGAGGAAGTTGAATTACTGAGTACCAGTGATGGAAGACAGAGTATAGTTCCTAACAGAGTGAGACTGCCGATTAGAATAGAAATTTCTGATAGTGATTCTGGAGAAAGTGATGTTGATGATCAAGAAGGAAGAGTGGGAAAAAGATCTTGGAAGAATGAAACAAATATAACAGAACCGAAAAGAAAGATCTTGAGAAAAGGAGAATCATGGCCAAGTGAAAATGGAGGATTGAGAGTCAGGTTGATTAAAAAGTCTAAGGAGCAGGTGAACGAAATCACTAGTCAAAAAGAACCTGAAAAGAAAGTTGAAAAAGGGAGGAAAATAGAGGTAGTGACTAGAAAAACAAAGAGAATTTTAAGACCTAATCAGAAATATAAATCTCATGAGTGGACTTATCTGATTATTCCTCCTGTTATTGAAATTAACAGCAGTAGTCAGGAAGAAATTGAAGAAATTAGTGACAATGATTGAAGTACTAATATAAATAATTTTTGGGTTTTGTTTTGGCAAAAGGCTGAAGAAATTGTGTTAGGTGACACAAGGTCGAAGAAAAGTTGTTTAGTTGGAAATTAACTTGTGATATTAGGTCGAAGAAAAGTTGTTAGAGGATTATAAAAAAATAAAAAATAAAATTTTTAAAAAGGGGGGTATATATTTAGTCTGAATTTTAGATAATTTTAAAAATTTGTTTTCTTTTTATTACCTCTTTGAGATAAGATTTTTCAAGGATGCCTTATGTTATGGAGCGGAGTACTTCAAAGTGTTCCATTTTCAAGAAATGCTGTAAGATGACTCTGGAGTGTGTGCTCATGTTAATTCTGCTCTGGTTAATATTGGCTGTTGTCATTCCTTTTGAAATCAGTAAAGATTTATATAAAGCTAACATGACAAGCAAATCTTCAGTTAGTCAAAACAACCATAGTGCAACAGTTATAGCTAACAAAGTAATTGATCACAAACCTGAAATTCATCAGGATAAATCTGTTAGTGATTTTTCAAGCAATTCATTCTCAAGGCTTTTGGGAGAATATGTTAAGGTAATGAGTGTCAAAGATTGCTATGTTTGTGTAAAATTACCTGCTTCTGTTTCTGAGGGAGTGACATACAATATGCTTCCTCTTACATATGGGATAACTTGTAGTGTGTTAGCTAGCTTATTTTATCAGACTGGTCGCTTAGAATATTACTATTCAAACTTTGATGAGATTTTTGCGAATTTAAAAATTGAAAGTGCTTTAAATAAACATAAAAAAGCTAAACAGATGAGGGAATTCTTTTTAGTCACTAATGAACTTACTTATGAGTATGCTTACAAGAATAATTTAACATGCAAATTAAGAGCTGAAGAAAAGTCTTTCCTGAATCTTGTCGAGGAGAGGAGAGCAATTTATAAGAGAAATGAAATAGTCAAACAGACTAAATCTAAATTCTGGCAAAAGAGGATGAGAAGCTTAATGGCAAGACTTTTGATAATGTTGCAATACATATAGACAAGCCAATTAGTGGTAAGCTTTGCATTAGAAGGGATAATACACTGTTTGATAATTATTTTGTAGGTGCTAGTAATTGTGAGGACACTTATCAAATCATGGGAGGCTGGGGATTCAAAGGTGGCAAAGATCCAATTTTTCCTGGGATTTACTTTATTTGTGGTGATAAGGCTTATTATAATCTTCCAGATCATTGGTATGGGACATGTTTTGTTGGGCTTGTCTTTCCAAAGATATTTCATGTTGACAGAAATGAAGAAGGAGTGTTTAAAATTAATAATCATATAAATAGATATAAAAGAGAAAGTTTTACAGAAATTTTGGGAGATATTTTTGAAGCAGTAATACCTTTAGTAGGTATAACCTTGAATGCAGGAAGGATCAGAAAATTATCCACAATTGTTGACAGATTGTCAACTGACACAGCAGATGGTTTCCAATTAGTGAATGTTGAGGTCATTGCAATTAGATCTATGGTGATGCAAGATCGCCTTGCCTTAGACATACTCCTGGCAAAAGAGGGAGGAGTCTGTGGTATTTTACATGTTCAGCACTGTTGTACTTACATCCCTGATGAAAGTAAGAATATTGAGATGTATATCAAAAACATTACAGAGATGCATTCAGAAATAGTTCCTTTAGAAGAAGATGATTTTTCAGAGCGACTTACAAAGAGATTCCAGGCTATTAAAACTTGGTTTCAAGAGATTGGTGGTTCAGTTCTTGGCAAGATTTTAACACCTTTGTTTGTAATAATATTTATAGTAGTTTTGACAAAAATTAGTTGCATGTTACACAAAAGAAAGAAACACATGAAAGAAAAGAAACGAATTTATAAGATCAAAAAGGAACAGGAGAAGGAAATTGAGTTACAAGAGTTACGTAGGGTTCAATATGATAGTTGCAAGGATTTTGCAGAGACAAATTTTTAGAAAATACTAATACAAATGAATTCGAACCATTTTCGGGTAGTCAAAATTTTACAAAATTTTGGGTGTGGTGTGGTGATTTCTTAATCACCAGATGAGGGAGTTGATGGAGCGAGTTTTGGAAATAATTTTATTTCAACTCGTGAAGTCATACTTCCATAATGGAAAATAACTTTATTAACGTATGGTGCTGTGTTTGTATTAATTCAACCTAGATTAAAATTACACTACACGCGGAAAATTAACATGTGTGCTCATATACGTGCATTTTTGTTGCATCTTTTGTTCGTGCAATTTAATACATTAATTTTGTCCTTTTGTCATGTTATAACTAATTGCAGCTGTTTTTTGAACATATGCATGTGCTTGTTTTGCTTCCCTTGTCTATGTGACAGCAGAGCATTTACCTCAGCGCTGCCCTTTCGGTCGCGGTCACGTGACTACTCGTGACTCATCCGCCATCTTGAGCAGGGAAGGGCTGCGCTCCAGTCTATCGAGCGCTCCCGCCCCCTGTGCATATTTAAGGGACGTCTTTTCACAACCACGGTAAAACCTTTATTTTAACTTGCTCTCCCCTGAGGCGGAAGCCGGGGGACCTCTTTTCTATCCCTGAAATTGTTTTTAAACATTGTACTTGTACTGACTGTGGTTACTGTTCGCTCATAGGGCGTTAACCTTGGAGGTGTATTTGTAAATACATCATTGGTGGTTAAAAACTTAGTTTACCTTCTGGAATTTAACGCGCGCTGCATTGCGCGACAGCAGAGCATTTACCTCAGCGCTGCCCTTTCGGTCGCGGTCACGTGACTACTCGTGACTCATCCGCCATCTTGAGCAGGGAAGGGCTGCGCTCCAGTCTATCGAACGCTCCCTCCCTTCCCGCCTTTTTTCATGCATAAAATCGAAGGTACTTCCCGTCCGCGCAGCGGGCGGGCGCAGCGGGCGCGCCGGAGGCGCGCCAGAGGCAAGCCCGTCTGCGCCCGTCCGCGCCGGGACCGGGCCCAGGGCCACACATCCTGCCAAAAATTTATCGGCAAGTATCTTAACTTACTCCAGACTTGATCTACTTGCCTTATGTCTACCTGACACGTCCAAATGTCTAAAAAGGAACCTCTTAGATATTCATTAAGACACGACCATCGCTTGTCCTCACTGCTTCTACTCCATCCCCCTTCTTCCTCCCCTTCAAACTATGGGCACTCCAATCAACTATGATACAGGTGATACCACTTCTATAGCTCTTATCAATGCCCGTTCTCTTGGCAAGCACAGGCAGGAAATATTTGATCTTATTACTGACTACTCTCTCGACATTTTGTTCATCACGGAAACGTGGACAGATGAATCCTCACAGCCAGATCTGGTCATCGCTGTGCCACCAGGATTTAAGGCCTACTGTCAGGATAGGCCCAAACAAAGAGGGGGTGGGCTGGCCATAATTGCCAGAGACACATACCCTGTTAAAACAACCATCATTCCTTCCACCGCCTGTGAGGCCATGCAATTTTCTATCAACATCTCCCCCTCATTCAACTTTAAGGGAATGTTAATATATCGGCCCCCGGGATCAAAAACTACTTTTCTGTCCAGCTTAAACTCTATAATGGAATCTGTAGCCACAGAAACCAGTTTCACAGTTCTCGGTGACCTCAATTTTCACTTGGATCTTGATCACTTAGCTGATTCGGTTGCCCTCACCTCTGACCTAGGCAATCTAGGGTTAAAACAGCTTGTCATGTCCTCCACACACCAAGCGGGCCACATTCTGGACCCGATCTTTTCCAATTTAGAAGGACTCCAAATCACCAACATTCTGCCCATGCAGTGGACAGATCACTTTGCAATCTTTGCGAACATTGCTACTCGCAATGATTATAATAACAATTCCCATTCGGTTCCTAAATTACCGTTTAAAGACTGGAAAAATATAAATCTAGGAAATTTCAAGTCTATACTTATACAAACTTGTCCAGAGTTCGTTGCCGACCCCAATATAGCTCTCCAGCAATTATATGACTGGATTGGTCAGGCATCCCACCAATCAGCCCCTTCCAAGGAACATTCTAGCAACCGAGCTAAACCCTCCGCTCCTTGGTACAATGACAAACTTAGGACACAAAAACAGATAAACCGCAGCAAGGAGAGAACCTGGAGGAAAGACTATGATGATGTCAGTAAGTCTGCCTATAGGGAAGCTGTTGCCCTATATAAAAACATGATAGCGCAAGCCAAAAGAGAATATTATACTGACCAAATTGAGCAGGCCAGGAATTCTAGTAAACAACTATTCTCCATTACCAAAGCTTTATCAGGTAACTCCCCTGACCTCACGCCTCCCCCGTCACAATCTCTGTGTGACGCTCTTGCATCTTTTTTCTACACCAAAGTAGATGACATCTACCAAGCATTTTCTTCCAAAGCACTTCCGGTTGTCACATCTTCCGTCACCTCCTCCTTAGCTAATGTCTTTCCGTGCTTTCAATCAGTTACCCAGGAGCAAATAAAAAACACACTTCTGACCATTAAATCAGGTTCACCCCTCGACCCTTGCCCCCTATCTGTTCTCAGACCAGCTTTAGAAGTTATCCTACCAGCTCTCACACAGGTCTGCAATCTGATACTGCGGTCAGGCCAATACCCTAATTCGCTCAAAAACACGCTACTAAAGCCTTTGTTAAAAAAACCTTCGCTCGATAAAAATGAGCTGAAAAATTACCGACCAATTGCCAGTTTACCGTTCATTGCTAAGACCATTGAAAAGATCATGAACCCCCAGATCTCTGAGTTCGTCGAGGTTCACCAGCTCCTGGACGATACGCAGTTTGGGTTCCGAAAATTTCACGGGACCGAGACCGCCCTGATTAAAGCCGCGGATGACATTAGGGAGATTAGGGACCAAGGTGGCACTGCCATATTGGTGCTGCTAGACCTATCAGCGGCTTTTGACACGGTCGACCACAACATCTTGGTCGACCGTGTCCAAGGATTTGGCATCTGTCACTCGGCCAAAAACCTAATAGCCTCCTTCCTTGCCAATAGAACGCAGGCGGTCATCCTAGGACCCTTTCAATCAGCACAACTCTCCGCCCCCTGTGGTGTCCCTCAAGGCTCATCCCTTAGTCCGACACTTTTCAACATCTATGTGTCGGACCTAGCTAAGACCATCAAAGCTCATGGGATGAGCCTTACCTCGTACGCCGACGACACCCAACTAGTGTTGGCGATCAAGGGTGACGGAGAGCAAGTAGCTGAAAAATTTAAGAAAGGGCTCCTAGACATAGGAGACTGGATGGAAACCAATTGCTTAAAGCTAAACTCAGAGAAAACTGAGGTGCTCATTTTCGGTCCATTGTCCCCAGCCTGGTCCACCAGTTGGTGGCCAGAGACCTTTGGTACCCCTCCCACACCGACCTCGAAGGTCAGGAATCTGGGGGTTATCTTCGATGATGGACTGAATTTCATGGATCATGCCAATAAGACAGCATCCACAGCGCACCTAAAATTAAAAATGATTCGCAAAATTCGTCCTTTTCTACCCGAATCTGCGATTAAGACACTGGTCTCGGCTCTTGTTCTCTCATCCCTGGATTACTGTAACGGTTTATTTCTCAACGCGCAATCTCGAGTCACCACAAAACTTCAAACTATACAGAATGCAGCAGCCCGTCTCATTACCGGCAAAACAAAGTTCGAACCTATTGCCCAAAACATAAAAGACCTTCACTGGCTGACTGTACAAAAAAGGATCCACTTCAAGGCTCTCTGTATAGTCTTCAAATCAGTTAATAATCAAGGACCATATTTTTTGAGAGACAAATTGCAACTTTACAAACCGACAAGAGCTTTACGCTCAGCCACTCTTAATCAACTGTCTGTCCCACGCACCAAAACAGTGTCCTGGGGAGACCGTCGCTTTCTGGTGGCGGCCCCCAGACTTTGGAACACCTTGCCTCTTAACATCAGACGAAGTACTACGCTGTTTCAGTTTCGTAAACTCCTGAAAACCTGGCTGTTCTCTCATTAACCATGTTCAACTTTCATTCTGTCCATTCTTCTCTCCTACTTCTTCAATAATGGTTTTCAGCGCCTTGACGCCTAAGGGTATAAGTAGCGCTTTACAAGTGTCAAAAATAAATAAATAAATAAATAAATATGTGGCGTCACTCTATTTTCTATAGGTGCATAAAGAATTTCAATGGATTTAAAGAAGACTGGTAGATATAACGCTGCTTTTATTGTTTGCTTTGGCCAGGTAATTTAGACTAATGGGTTAATCATTAGTAAATGCTGGGTGGCAACAGAACAAATAATATTTCTTACATTAATTATTCTTTTGTGTTTGTTTATATAATAGTGGACGTTAAATTGACAGCTTTGGGCCTAGTTTACTCGAGTTTGCAAATAATTTCTGCACGGAGCAAGAGAGAGTCCTTTCAAAGAAAGATTTCCTTTCGGTGGCAACATTTGGAAAGCGTGATGTGTTTCTAGCAGTCTCCTACTCGGACAAGGCCAAGGCCAGGAACCGGCAGGAGGAACATTTGATAACTTTGCTTCCGAGGAAGTGAAATAACGTGATGTAAAATTTTATGCAAGAAAATGTTGCAATCTGAGGAAGCCTCGGAGCTCGAATGCTAGAGACAATGGACTCTAAGAAAGTCACGGAACTGATGTTTTGAAAAATGAGGTGACATGTCACTTGTCACTTTTGAACCAATGGGACTTCAACTTTTGCAGAAAAGAATTACTTTTACTTAGATTAGTTAGCGTAGTAAGGTATAAAAACCCATTCCCCGTGAAAGGGTTGATTGCTTGCTGCTGCTTTTGCTGACCTTTAGATGAGGATGTCGTGCTGACGGACTTTACTTGGAGCACGTAAGAGCCCTCAAAAACTTTACTTTATTTTCATTTATTTAGCATAGTTAGGGACTTAGCTTTGGAAAATGCCAAATTAATAAATACCTTTGCAATAATAACATTTTGAAACTTATAATGTTTTTACATTGCATTGATTCTAATAAAAATGCTTTAATAAAAATTACATTTACGAAATTATAATAAATAGCTAATAAAATCTTATTTTTGAAAACAAGCTGGTCTTGACTTTTCATGGGTTCAGGTTACCATTAGCTAGATTCTATCGCCATAAGTGGCTTAATAAATAGTTAGGTTTATTGAAATGATGATATCCATTTTCCGCGGTTGTATATAAATGTATATAATTTGTGAATAGGTTAATTAGGCCACTTGGTTCAGTTGGTCATAATATGTCATGTTTGATTAATGGGCCTTTGTGTTTAATTAGTGAATATTAGTATAAGTTGTAGAGTTGGGTAGTGTAATTTATGACATATTTTCTATAGGCCGCTGGATCGAAACAACATGAGTGGACATGGAATGCAGTTCACTTGGGAAATTCAACGTATGTGGCTTAAATTTCATATTGAGAAATTTAAATGATAAGAAGCATCCTCGTAGACCTTCCGATGCCAACTACATACACCATAGCCTGGGAATATGAAATGTAGGCCTAGAAAGGCCGGATCCATGACGAATTTTCAGTACATTTCAGTAAAAATAAATTGATAAAACAATGAACATGGCAACATACCTTTTTGGATGTCTGACATCTCTACTATAGACCATTCAGTTACCCAAACACCAAATAAAGATTTGGCCAATGTATGCTCCTTTTCCTTTTCTTTTGCAGTGTGATGAGAGAGACTCACTATGATGCAGCATAAACATGAAGATAAACCTCACTGAGGAGGAGGAGGCAGGCATTGTGGTTCACTGTTGCACAACATCATGGCAAGCTATTCATTGCACTCCTCCTAACTTCAAGTGCTGCCCAGAAATAGGCCATATGGCAACACATCACTCATCAGGTGAAAGACATGGGGATTGAGTTGCATACTGTGGAGAAAGTAAAAAAAGGCAAGATGAGAAGAAGAGTTCAAAGGAAACCTCCACCAGAATTTAGATGGAAGCTGCAATTCCTAGTAATAAATCTTCGACTCAACTCCAATCAAGCAGCAGATATTGACCATCATACATTCTCAACTTCAACACAGCCTTACAGATTCACAAACAACATCCTTGTATGGTCAAGTATACATCAAACCCCATTATATCCAGCTCCAATGTCTTCCATGCCCCTGTATACTATGTCTTTGGTCTCCTTCTTCCACCCTGTTTCCATGTTCTACTTTTACCTCTCCGGTACTCCCTGTTCACAGTACTCTACATCTGTAATGCCCACCCATCTTATCCTCCTCTCATGTCCCATACCTCATTCATTGTGTTAACAGTTCAACCATCCCCCACTGTCTTCTCTATGGCTCACATCTATCATCTATTCAAAAGTCACATCTGACCTTGCCTCCTTTGGGGATTCCACTTATCATTTCCATATTTATGCGCTGTAAAACAGATATCCAACAGAAACTTTTGTTTAAAATACAGCAGCAATAATGTGACTGTTCTCCATCCTGGATCTCTTATGGATCTCGACTACGCAGATGATTACACCCACACCTAAGATCCTAATTTCCGCAACCGAATGCATCCTTCCATGCCTGGACTACACCCAGCGCCACAACCCCTGGGCCTCCTGCCCCCCCACCCCGGAGATACACCATTGCCGAGCTCTACACCCTTAACAACCACTGCCACTTCACCAACCCATGCTGAGGTAACGGGTTTTTAGGAACCCGTTTGGTGCCAGGGGATAACACCCGAAGAACTCTGAGTTCTCCCTGTTCCAGACCACAGAAACACGGAGTCTTCTAGTCGCAGTCAGAGATCAAGTTTTATTGGCAGCTACCAAGTAACAGGTGTCCTAGAAGCACGACAAACACGGGTCATGTGTTCTCAGGAGACTGTTCGTTTTTACAGAACCAGCCTTCTCCTTATATACAGAAATTATAGCTGCAAGCAAGAATTCTTGAGTTTATTATATGGCTATACACATATTTCTACAATAATACAAAAGAGCGAAGTCATGTAGGCAAGCCCGTATTTTAGATGTCCAATTCGTGATAGATTACCTAGCCAGGCCCGGAACTCCCATCAGATATCGGTGAAGCCCCAATAAAAGAAGGCACCTCCTAGTCATAAAACTGGCCATAAACAGGGAGCGTGGACAGGTGTGTATGTGTGTAGAAAACATGCTCTGTACGCGGTGAATGGTTTGTGGTATGTTGTGCATTGATGCTATCGTGTTTGGCCACTGGGCGAGGAGCTGCCCAAACAGGTTTGGCTGGAGGCAAGGGAGTCAGTTGGGACAGGTCAGGGGGGAGTCAGGGAAGGTGGACGTGTCCTTTTAGATCAAGCTCGACCTTTAATTGACTTATCATGAGGGCAAGACACAAGATGGATACCGTTTACAAAATGGAGTCAGAGGGGTCGGGACGGAAACTACGATTCAGGGGTGTTAGCATACCTCGATCATGACGAAAATGCATAGGAATGATGTCCTAATCATTATCGGTTCGTCGACACAAAATTCGTCATGGTACGTTGATGTTTCGGGACACGGGTATTGGACCTCGATACCGGGACAACGGTAGGGTCCAGAATTTCAGAACCACAGACCCTCCTTTTGCCCTCATATAAGGCAATAATTCATGTTAATCTGAGTCTAAATCTGTATGAAGGAATTCGTGGAGATGCTGCTGTAGCATCATTCTGTTGCTCAGTTCGTCCCTTGACACAGGCTTCCGTACACATGAGGTAGCACAGAGGCCACATAGTGCAGGAGCGCACTGTACACACAGGCAGAACATAAACAGAAGTGCTAAGATCATCCCAATGAAGATCAGTGTTTTCCATCCCCAGGTAGCGATCAGTTCCCAGAACCACCCTAGTAAGGACCAGTCCCCTTTTTCTACGTGAAGGGAACCAGATATCTCGTGTAGCTTAGAGATGGCCTGGTACACTGTCGGTGCGTTATCAGGGATGAAAATGCAACAACTGGATTGGATCACTCTACACACACCACCACGATCGGTGAGTATGATATCTAGGGCAACTCGGTTCTGAAGGGTCATAAGTCGATCCGACTGAAGTTCGGTCGTCAAATTGCCAAGGGCTCCGGCCGTTGTAATCACGGCGGATTCAACTATCCTCGATAACTGGCGAATATTCCTGCTGTTCACCATAGGCCCCCAAAATGGCAGAAAACCCTTTGCGAAGTCAGCGAATTCCTGACCCGCGGTGTCGTCTTTACTCACGACCCCTCTAGCTGTCCTTGTCCGATGGTAATCTGCTCTGGCCGTGTAGGTGGGAGGCAGCAGAAATGAGATAAAACATGTACCTGAGAAGTCAGGGGGCAACCAGGTGTAGGCTTGATCATGGCAGACGAAATACGTGCCTTTGGCTGCTAATAGTATAGGGGAAGTTCGGGAAGCGAACACATATGTTTCCGCGCATATACTCTTTCCTAATTGTGCTTTGGGATCCCTGCCGATACCTTGTAAACATAAGTGACCTCGGTTGGGTACTATCCAAACTGGGCGGGATTTCTTTGCTGTCTGGCTCTTACTCAGGTAAACCCCATATTTAGTTACGTTCCAACGAGTGTACGGAGTGAGTTCATCTTTGGGAATCGTAAGATAGGTGTCGAACTCTCTACTCATATTTCTTATCCCTGCTACTAGTGCCTTGTTACTGGAATCACTCTCAGTAGAACGGGTCGGGTACGGTTCTAGTGCGAATAGGAACATGGTCTGGAAAGCCCACAGAGAACCATAATAACTGAAAGGCAGGATGAAGTATGGGATACCCTTATCAGTCGTGTGTGGCATGAGTCCGCATACCCAACAGTTCGATGTGTTCATTATGGACTGGTGTTGGTGTAGAAGTTGAATGAATGAGTTATTTACAAATTCGAGTCTTCTGGCAGACTCGTGTTCAGGTAGAGGGTGAAAGTAGTGTGGAGAGATAGTAGGAGGAGGCGGTGGCCGGGTGTCATTTGAAAAAGTAACTTGGAATACGAATAGAGTATAACCAGTCAAAAACATCGTTATGCTACACAACATTAAAATACATGTCATCAAAAACCTTCTTTTGGCCAGTACAGTGCATACTTGTCTTTCAAAGTTTGTGAGTCTGGTAGGTCTCTTTACCCTAGGAAACTCCATCCTCTAGTTGCTGCCCGCGGTGGTAGGTTGGTTCTGCCAGGGAGTGCGCTCTGTTCAGTCCGGGGTAACTCCCTTGGACCGACCAGAACCGTTGACCTAGACGTCCCCAGTTGCACTCCCCAGACTTCAACCGCGACCCTAGCAGCAGAACCGGATGGCGGTTCGAAAATCAAAAATGAGCAAGTTTCCTGAGAGTGAGAGAGCTGAAAAATCAAAAATAGTTCTTGGGGGAAGGGAAATCACATTGGTTTGCTTTTTATTAGTCTCTTTGTCTTGACCTTAGATTATATTGTTGTTTCCCAGGTACGGTGTGGTCTTCAAACAATGTCTTAGGTTCTGAAGTGTCCAACTGCATTGACGGTGGCACAAGTCCTTGTAAAATATGATCACTCTCCTTTTCGGTACCAGTTTCTTTTAAACGTGCATCGCTGAAAGGGATGAAGCGAGGTATGGATTCTGTCTCGGAGTCGGCAATTCCTTCGTTGACCCACCGGTCGTATGGAAGGGGCAGAGGGACACGTTTACAATGGGTCCCGTGCACCCAGTTCTTTTTGCCTTCCACCCGAACAGCTGATCTCGTGGAAAGAAGTACCAGGTATGGTCCGGTCCACCTCGGCTGTCCGTTGTTTGTGCGCTGGAAATTCCGTACCAAGACCCATGTGCCGGGTGCAATGGAGTGACCTGGATCGTCAGAGGCTGGCGGAGAGGAGCTGTGAACCTGTTGGTGTAAAACACGCAATTTAGTTGTCAATTCGCACAAATAGTCAAGCAGTACGGGGTGCTCTATTTCGCTGAGTTTCTTTGGCCTTGGCACGCCCCAGACGTTGGCTGGGCGGCCAAACACTATCTCATGGGGGCTAAGTCCTAACCTGGAATGGACTGTCATTCTGGTTGACAAGAGTGCTAGGGGCAAGGCGTCAGGCCATTTAAGACCTGTACAGGCTTGGATCTTGGCTAATTTGAGCTTTAAAGTGCCATTGTAGCATTCTACTAATCCAGCTGATTGGGGGTGATTCGCAGAGTGAAACTTTTGTTGTATGCCTAAACACTCACACACTCTCTTCATCACGCGTCCTACGAATTCACTTCCATTATCACTCCAGACGATTCTAGGCATGCCGAATCTCGGGAAGAACTCTTTGACAAGGGCTTTGGCAGTTGACAAGGCAGTATTGTCCTTAAGGGGGTATGCTTCCACCCACCTGGAGAAAGCGCAAACAACAACGAGCACATACTTCAGATTGTTGCATCTCTCCATGTGAATGAAATCGAGCTGCAAAACCTCGAACGGATACGTTGGAGGCGCAAAATGACCAGCTGGAGTTGGGGTTCCCCTACCGGGATTGTACTTCAAACACACCATACAGTTTCTGACCACATTCTCTGCATATTTCGGGATATTGCTATTTTGCCATACTGGGGCCAATACTTTACAGATTCCT
Source organism: Lissotriton helveticus (assembly GCF_964261635.1). Taxonomy (NCBI): domain Eukaryota; kingdom Metazoa; phylum Chordata; class Amphibia; order Caudata; family Salamandridae; genus Lissotriton; species Lissotriton helveticus. The sequence continues at coordinate 1,567,004,427 of NC_136063.1, read as the reverse complement.
TTCGAACTGATGTGCGCAAATCCATGAGCCATTGTTACTACTGCAAGTACATAGGCGTTAGGTAATAGCCATCGCTGGTGTTCTGACAATTCGACCCAACAACCATTCGCATCTAACCTACCCTTACTTTCTCTCCATTCATTCACCTCTTTCTCAGTTGCCTCGGCTTGTATAGATTTCACGCTTTCGATGGTGTCCTCACACATTCCCACATCAGTAATCCATCTAGCGGGACCTACAACATATATCCGACTCATTGTGTTCCTTGCAGTCTCTTTCGCAACCTCGTCTGCAAATGCATTCCCGCGGCCAACATCATCCTGAATCTTTTTGTGTGCACTGCATTTTACAATTGCAACTTGTAGTGGCAAGGTCAGTGACTCGAGGAGCTCATTAACTAGCTGACCATGTTGTATCTTTGCACCATGTGACGTAAAAAACCCACGTTCACGCCACAATCTCCCAAAACTGTGAGCCACACCAAAGGCGTATTGGCTGTCAGTGTACACATTCACTCGCTTTCCTTTTGCTAACACACATGCTCTGGTAAGCGCAATTAGCTCTGCAGCTTGTGCAGAATTATGGGAAATGCGCGCGGTCTCTATAATGGTGTGTAATGTCGTTACGGCATATGCTGCAGTCGTATCACCATTCGGCAGCTTGAAACATGAACCATCAACCCATAAAGTATTGTTGCATTCAGGAAGGGGAGTGTCCTGTAAGTCTACTCTCCCTTTTGTCTCTTCTTCTGTCCTAAGACAGCAGTCATGGTTATCAATCTTGTCTGTTTCTGTCGGAATGGGTAATAACGTTGCGGGATTCAGTGTATCGCACCTCTTTATGTGGATGTGACTTGCTAGCAGTGTAAGTTCGTAACTGGATAGTCGAGCGCTAGTAAGGTGTTGTGTCTTCGTCCTGTTTAGTAAAATGTCTACTGCATGTGGAACCATAACGATCAGAGTATTATTCATGACTAATCCAGCGGATTGTCGAATGCAGACAGCTGCTGCGGCGGTAGCCCTCAGACAACTTGGTAGGGCTTTAGCCACAGGGTCTAGAGTTGCCGAAAAATATGCGCATGGGCGCTGTCTGTCCCCAAAATGTTGTGTTAAAACTGATAATGCACAACCTTCCTTCTCATGGACATATAATGTAAAAGGCTTACTGTAGTTGGGGTTTCCCAACACAGGAGCCGAACATAATGCATCACGCAACTCATGGAAACTCGTCTGACAATCTTCAGACCAGGGCATAGGATTTGGCGTGTCTTTACAGAGTAGTGCCAGCAAGGGTTTGGCTAGTAGTGAGAAATTCGGCATCCATTGTCTACAGTACGATGTAATGCCCAAGAAGGCTCGAACCTCTCTCTGTGTCCTTGGGGCGCTCAGTTCTGCAATTGCCTGTATTCTTTCTGGTGTCAGTCTCCTTCCCTCCTTCGACAAGATGTGACCTAAGTAGGTTACCTCTTGTCCGCAAAATTGTAGTTTGGAAAGAGAGACTTTGTGCTTCATGTTACATAAGTGATGCAATAATGATAACGTAGCTTTCTTGCAAATCTCTTCAGTGTCTGCAGCGATCAGCAGATCGTCTACGTACTGAATCAGAGTGGAACCATTCGGTAGAATAATCGTGACTAGTTGTGTTTTCAGGGCCTGACTGAATATTGATGGGCTCTCGCAGTAGCCTTGAGGAGCGCACTTGAAGCGGAAGCTTCGTCCTCCTAAATTGAATCCAAAAATATCTCTACTCTCCTCAGCAATCGGGATGCTGAAGAAAGCGTTCTTCAGGTCAATCACCGAGAACCAATTTGCTGAAGCTGGAACCATCGTCAATAAAGCAGTAATGTCGGGGACAACTGGAAACTGTTGGATAACTATCTTGTTCACTTCTCTGAGGTCGATCACGAACCTGTACACAGGCGGTTGTAAAGGATCAGTACCCTTTAAGACGGGCAGAACTGGACTGTTACAAACATTTCCTGTTTTTTCTTCGATGACGTCTTTATCAATCAGGTCATAAACAATCGTCAATAAAGCCTTTTCACATTCGCTAGATATTTTGTATTGGGGAATACGTGGCAACCTAACGTTGGTTTTCAATGTTATGACATACGGTGCTATCTCCAAACGACCTACATCATTGGAGCCATTAGCCCAAAGTATATCAGGAAGTGATGACAATTCAGTCGGAATATTGTCCTTTGACAAATACATTGGAGAAATGACTTTCTTACCTAAAGTAAGTTGTACTCCCAAGGGGGAACAGTACAAAGTCGCATATAACCTTTTTAGCAAATCCAAACCTAACAAATTTTCACCGCAACCTGTTGTAAGAATGAGGGGTGCTTCTAATTCGCACGGGCCAATAGAAAGAGATATAGGACTGGAGATCGGGTTTCTAACAGGGGCGCCAGAGAAACCTACTGAAACATTCATTTCGCCAGACAAAGGTGCGCCAGGAAGTTTCGAGTGCATGATAGAACTTTTTGTAGCACCAGTATCCAGCAGAAATGGCTCTGACACTCCTGAGGTAATTACCTTGACATAAGGTCCATTCTGATCTACTGGAACTGAAACAACTCCCTCTCTTTGTCCATGGCTGTCCTAGCAATCGTTACCCTCATTTTCGTGTTCGGTGTAATAGTCATCAGCATAGTACTGAGCTGACCTAGACGACGCATTATTCTGTTGGTCAAAGCTGTTCATTGAATTCTGAGGCGGAAAAGAAGTTGTATTCTGGGTGAAATTTCCACGGCCCCTACCTCTAGGGGCATGTTGAACACCTCTTCCCCTTACACCTGAAGCACCGCTCAAACGTCGCGCAAGAGCCGGACAATTACCTTTAAAGTGACCCTCTTCCCTGCAATACGCACATTGATTCGGGCCATAAGCAATACGCTGATGGGAAAACTTGTTTCCTTGCGCGTTTCTCGAATACTGCTGTTGTGGTTGATAACTGGGCTGACTAGTCGTATGAGGCGGATAGGCTTGCTGGAGAAGAACTTTAGTTTTTAAATCTTTTGTCTTTTTGTCGACTTTATCTAGCTCGTCTTTGCGCCTATTTTCATAGTACTGGGCTGTAGCTAAAATTTGCGCTGACGTAGAGACAGCCCAAGCACTCTCTGAATCTTTCAGTTTATTACACAGTTCAGGGATTAAATTATGTACGAATTTGTCTACAAACAATCTTTGACCACCCTCGGTAGCCATATCCTGACCACTATGGTCGGTGAAAGTCTCCTCAAATCTTGTGAAAAAGTCGGACACATTCTCATCTTTCTTCTGCTTGCACGCAGATAGCTTGTCCCAGTTTACGCGTACTTCAGGCATTATCGTTTTCATGTACGCGATAATTCTACTGGGAAGTTCAGCTATTAACGGCTCAGGTTTAGAACCACCAATTTGTCTAGCATCTATAGCGGCAATGTTCGCCCATGAGTCACCTAGTTCTTGGTCATGGTTCGTATGACGTATTTTGCTCCATAGAGGATGTGGAACAACGTTCCCAAACAACATGTCTATATCCGCTAAATTCATTATACATGAGCTTGCAGTTTGCGATAACTCCTTATAATACCCAGTCGGGTTTTTACGAGGATCAGGAAGTGTCTGCTTGAGTGCTAAGACATCGGATCTTTTCCAGGGGACATGTACCCATACACGCTGGAAATGAGGCAGAATTGGTGGATTCGCATTCGCATCACCTTCCCTCCAAACCGGAGGAACCTCTCTCATGGGGTACTGTCTCGCTCTTTTCCCGCCTGGTGCATCGTCTTCGTGACATGATCTAGAGACGTTTCCCTTACTCCTATAAGAGAGCAATAACTCTATCGCTTTCTCAACATCTGCACCTATAATCATACCTTCATAGAACTTAAAGCGTGTAAGCCATAGTTCGTTCATTGTGTATTTGGGATCATTTGTCTTCACATCTTTGCCCAGATATACACACATTTCTTCGAATACGTATCTCTGAGTGGGTGCATTCCATTGACGGAAAACTTCCATAACAGACTGAACATCATATCTAACAGTATCCGTAATCCATTGGCGTGCTAGTTCATTCAGCACTTTTCTTTCCTCGTAATCAGGCAGTTGACTACGGGACTGTCTATGTTCTGTTTTAGGCGTTGTTTTAGGCGACCCAAAGAAAGGTGAAAATAGACTAGTGACGGTACCTGTCACTCTTTGTCTAATAGAAGGAGAACCTTGCGGAGGGGCAAGTGCATCGGAAAAAACAGGCTGAGGCAAAGAAGAAGTAGAGGCAATAGCAGAGGAAGTTGAAGTAGTAGTAGACGTAGTATCATAGACAATAGCTGGAGCTGTAGGCAAAGTCGTAGAAGTAGATGGAGTAGGTAGCAAAGATGGCGGCCCTTGAGAAGGCTGCGCCGGAGAAGTAGAAACCAGCTGAAGAGGAGCTGGCGTTCGTGCAAGAGCTGGGTTACGTGCGCCGGGGCGCGGTATAGTAAAATGCTTTGGCGTTGTAGTAGCGTCTAACGCATACGGTGGAGGTGAGCTTAATAAGTGGGACATTAATGGATCTTTCTCGGATCTCTCCTCTTGACCTTGTCCCTTATTTGGTAACATCGGGTAGCATTTATCTACTGCTAGTTTCTTGCTCCTAAGTATTTGTTCGCTTTCTTGCTCTTCCTCGTTATCCCTGTATGCAATGGCAGCTTGCACCATTGACATACCTCTTTTATTCCTTTTTGCTAATTTTATTTCTTTCTGTTTGGCTTCTTTGCGCCATAAGCGGAAAGAGTCAAACATCGCCGGCCGGGCTTTTCTCTTAAATAATTTGACCTCTAGGTTATTTAATATTTCTGAGTCGAAACTACCATATTGGGGCCATTTTAAAACACCATCCTTGCGGGTGTATTTTATCCACACTTCATTATATGTGATAGGACCTACGCCGTGCTTTACATAGAGCTCATATGTTGGAGTTCCAATCGGAGGTACCGGACAGGAATCCTCTAATCGGGAGTCCTTACTATAACCAAGACAAAACAAGTTTCCAAGTCTGCTAAAACCAGGCATCTTTGCTCACTAGTCTAGCTTCAAACTTCAAAGGATTATCTGTTACGATATTTCTCGTGAATACACAAGTCCTTCGGCTTTGGGGCTTGCAAGTACCAAATCAAAGCGTATCTCAAGGATACCAAAAACTAAGGACAAACTAAGGACTGGGAGACGCTCCACTTATACTTAACTGAAGTATTTGAAGATCGGTGACGTCGCTAGAAGACTCGTCTATCGTTTCGCTCTACCAAGGATCACTGGGTCCAAAACAAGGCGATAGTCAGGGCAGCAGTCCTTCGTAGCCGTTGGGACGCGGGGAACCTCGCAGCAAAGACCTTCGGAACCACGTCGACATACAGGGGTCGCTGAAGTGGCTGGCCGTCCTCTGGAATTTTCACACGAAGCTCCTCACGAACATCTGGCTTGGACCGTCGCCGCTTGATACCGCCCCGAGTTGGGCGCCAACTGAGGTAACGGGTTTTTAGGAACCCGTTTGGTGCCAAGGGATAACACCCGAAGACCTCTGAGTTCTCCCTGTTCCGGACCACAGAAACACGGAGTCTTCTAGTCGCAGTCAGAGATCAAGTTTTATTGGCAGCTACCAAGTAACAGGTGTCCTAGAAGCACGACAAACACGGGTCATGTGTTCTCAGGAGACTGTTCGTTTTTACAGAACCAGCCTTCTCTTTATATACAGAAATAATAGCTGCAAGCAAGAATTCTTGAGTTTATGATATGGCTATACACATATTTCTACAATAAAACAAAAGAGCGAAGTCATGTAGGCAAGCCCGTATTTTAGATGTCCAATTCGTGATAGATTACCTAGCCAAGGCCCGGAACTCCCATCAAATATCGGTGAAGCCCCAATAAAAGAAGGCACCTCCTAGTCATAAAACTGGCCATAAACAGGGAGCGTGGACAGGTGTGTATGTGTGTAGAAAACATGATCTGTACGCGGTGAATGGTTTGTGGTATGTTGTGCATTGATGCTATTGTGTTTGGCCACTGGGCGAGGAGCTGCCCAAACAGGTTTGGCTGGAGGCAAGAGAGTCCGTTGGGACAGGTCAGGGTGGAGTCAGGGAAGGTGGACGTGTCCTTTTAGATCAAGCTCGACCTTTAATTGACCTATCATGAGGGCAAGACACAAGATGGATACCGTTTACAAAATGGAGTCCGAGGGGTCGGGACGGAAACTACGATTCAGGGGTGTTAGCATACCTCGATCATGACGAAAATGCATAGGAATGATGTCCTAATCATTATCGGTTCTGCGACACAAAATTCATCATGGTACGTTGATGTTTCGGGACACGGGTATTGGACCTCGATACCGGGACAACGGTAGGGTCCAGAATTTCAGAACCACAATGCTCCACGGTAGGGCCTTTCACCTGCACCCACTGCCACTTGACCTGCCACAGCCCACACCAGCCCACCCTCCAGCCTAGCTCAAGTACACCACAGACTCCACCAGAACAAAAACACCAACTCGCATGCGCCCTTCTTAACACATGCTCACTATGCAACCATTCCACCGAATTATGGGATCTCATCATCACCCTCGCACCCAACATTGTCTTCTTCACCGAGATCTGGCTCAACCCCACATACAACCCAGACATTGTCACGACAATCCCCAACACATATAAAATCACTCACCAGGACCGCACCAACAAGTCAGGAGGAGGAACAGTCATCAACCACAAAGAAACCATACAGCGCACCTCCGACAATACCACCACCCCATGGAACATCTCAATTTCAAACCCCACACAGACGACAAGACAACCATCAGAGGCCGCCTCTAATAATGACCCTTAGGCCCACGCACCAGCATCCGCAACGCCATTGCAGACTTCACTGCGCCCCTAGTCTTAGATTTTAAGGACTGCATCTTCCTTGGTGACCTACATTTCCACATTAACGACAATGCACACCTCCTTTACAGTATAAGCAGCCTCGGATTGACCCAGATCATCCATTATCCTACACACACCGCAGGACACAAGCTGGACCCCATTTTTACCTTCAGCAATTGCGTCAAATAAAGCCACATCACAGAACTTACATTGACTGATCACTTCATTATCTACTTCAGCATCCCCAGCCCCCACATTGCCACCGCCAAGACGACCAGCTCCCCCACCGGAGGTGGAACAAAATTTCAAAGACCAGCTGGACGGACACCGTCAACACCTCCAATCCCGCTACCGCCATCAACCTCAAACATGGAGTGAGGAACTTCAACACCTGGATCACCAATGGCGCCAACAGCATCGTCCCCATCAAGAGCAACAGCCAGAGAAAATCCTCCAAACAGGCCAGCTGGTACAAACAAGAACTCAGAACAGCGAACCAAGCCAGAAAACAGCTGTAGAGGGGATGGCCCACCAGCTAGAACAACCCCCCTGCCCCCAACAGGGCAGCCTTCGAGATCTCCATCCACCTCTACCACCACCTGTTGAGGGCAGCAGAGAAGAAAGCCCTAGCCGTATGCATCGAAACCAGCGCCAACAACACCAAGGAACTTTTCAACATCGTTAAGGAATTCTCCTACCTGGCTGCCAGTGAAAACAACATCACACCCTCACAGGAGCTCTGCGATTACCTCACCGACTTCTTCCACAACAAGATTGTAACTATATACAGAAACTTTGAACCCACACCTACGGGCTTCCTCAACAGATAGGCCACCACCACAACTGAAACGGACCACAGACTGACCACCAGGAATCTCTTCTCCGCCCAGGACACCACCTCCATCATGAAATCCATCCACTCGGAGCTCCCACAGAACCATTCCTGCACCACATCTTCACCCTCGGAAAGCATAGGATCAGCCAGGAACTTACGCCCTGCTGAATACCTATCACCACCACAAGATTTATTGACAGCTGAAACACGCCAAAGTCAGAGCACTACTCTTATATTCCTCCGCCCCATCCAGTGAACTCAAAATCTACCAGCCAATCTCTCTGCTCACATCCCCAGCGAAAGTACTGGTAAAGATCATCAACAAGCAACTCATGACACACCTAAAGCAAAACCAGCTACTGGTCTCCTCACAATCTGGCATCCGCAGCAAACAAAGCGCCGATACCGCAGCCACCAATAACATCCAAACGCTCCTTGACTGAGAAAAAAGAGCAGCTCTGGTCCCCCTTGACCTATCCACAGCCTTCAACACTGTATCCCACCACACGCTGATGGAAAGACTCCATCACATCGGCATCCAAAGGGACGTGCTCAGATGGATCTCCTCCTTCCTCACCAGAAGAACCCAGAGGATCCACCTCGACCTTTCACCTCTGAACCCTAGGAGATCACATACAATGACCCCAGGGCTCATCCTCACACTCTTCAACGCATATATGACCCCGCTGCCCAACATCATCAAACCCATGGTCTCAACATAATTTCATACGCAGATGACATCCAACTCATCTTCTCACTCACCGACGACCCTAACAGTGTCAGAAACAACTTCCATAGATACATGACAAGCATAGACAACTGGATGAAGAACATCTGCCTGCAGCTGACCACAGATAAGACAGAGGTACTCATATTCGACAACAACAGCAACACATGGAATGACTCCTGGTGGCCATCAAACAAAGTACCTGCTCCCACTCCCTCCAATCATGCCAGAAACCTCGGAATCATTATTGACAACAAGCTCATTATGAAATCACAGATGAACGCCGTATCCGCCACCTGCTTCCTCACTTTGAATATGCTAAGTAAGATTTTCAAGTGGCTACCCCTACACAATAGATGCACCATGACACAGGTCCTCATCACCAGCCAACTGGACTATGGCAAGGCCCTCTATATATGACCTGCTGCACACCTCCTACAGAGACTTCAGACCATACAGAATGCCGCAGCCAGACTCTTTTTAGGCCTTCCATGATGAACCCTCACCCCACCTCAGGCAACTCCACTGGCTCCACGTAAAGTAGAGTTGCCAATTCAACTGCAGACCCACACACACAAGGCTCTACACAATCAAGGACATGCCTACATTAACCACCGCCTGAACTTCCATCAACCGTTGAGAAGAGTATGCTCCGTCTCCTTCTCACTTGGCCACACTGCCCGCATCTACCGAAGCAGAAGTGGAGGATGCTCCTTCTCCCACATTGCAGCAAGCACCTGGAACATCCTCCCAATCCAACTCTGGACCATCACCTCACTTCCAAAATTCTGTATGGTACTGAAGAACTGGCTGTTCCAATAAGTCTTCATGACCTGCAAGTGTCTTTATACCCTATAGAGTGATTAGCCACGCTTTATAAATGCTGATTGAATGATAGGGCACACCTGATGACTCTACATCCCATACATGATGCCATCTGTATCAATGCTTATACTCCTCTCTGTACTGTTAGCAGGCCTCTTTCAGGCCGGTTAGCGCCACATGCGCTGTCCTAACACACTTAGGGGCATATTTATGAGCCCCTTACATGCCAGAGCACAACTTTTTGTAACACTCTGTTGGTGCAAACCTTGAAATCATATCTCTGAGGCCACGCAAAGCCACTTTACGTGGCTTTGAATGGTCGCATAGATATGGAGTAAGCAGGGAAGCGCAAATCAGTGTGTTGTGTTACTCTGCACTCAGGAGGCTTTTCATTGGCGTTGCAGTGGGTGTTACCAAACCACACCTATGCATTTTGATGCTTCCCCAGATTTGCAAAACCATGTAAATCTGAGGTTGCACCAAAACCAAATGCCTCCTGAAGTGAGGCGTAAAAGGAGAAATAACTTTATTTCTCCTCGTTTTTTCTGCTTTCGATGTGTGCTGCATTTTGCAGCACACACAGTAGGAGGGAAAAGCCTTTCAGGTTTGTTTGTGCACAGGAATGTGCCCCCTTCTGCACAAAAACAATCCTGCTGACAACACAGGCGTCCTTGCATCCTTTACTCTGGATCCAGGGTGAAAAAGACAGTAATGCACCGTATTGGATAAATACAGTGCACTTCTGCCATTTCACCTTGACTTGCTGCGCTACCCTACGCCAAAACTTCATAATTAAGGATCATTGGTCCTGTATCTGCCTGCTCTGGTTAATCTGTGCTTGTACCGGGGGTTTCTCATGCACATCAGACACCTTGGCCAGGGCTAGAATGGTGCACTGGGTGTCAGAATCGTCACTAAGGAGGGAAGGAAGAGTTGGGGGCAGGTGGGACTAAGTGATTCAGGCACCACCCTTTGAAGGGCCAACTTTTCAACTACCAAAAAGTTGAGCAGCAGAAGATGAACGTAAGAAAGAATGGAAGAAATTAGCAGAATAAGCCTGGCCATGACCATGTTATTTTAGGTTTAGGTGGGAGGATGGGTAGAGGGGTACTTTGCTGGCACCAGTCAGCTAGCGTTTGGGAGCCAATGTGTTACATATTTAAATTTTTATGTGCCACGGTCTCCTCTGATTAAAAAAATCAACATCACACACCACGCAGGACATGCAGCACACACTCTAGAAGCAGTAGTTTGAGAGCACTGCATATACTTTTTTTTAATGGCCCTAGAGGTTAGAGGGGTATATAATAGGTACAGGAAACGTGGAATGTATCTGAACAAAGGCACAAGTGGCTTTTTATTAATACACACTGCAATGTCTTTTAATTCAGTTTTAAGATTGTGATATATTTCAATATTCTAAATCTGATCCAAATCAAGGTCAGATTTGTAAACTATGTACGTACTTCCTTCTTTTTCCAAGCTACCCCCAAAATAACCAACTTCTCCCACAAGTTAGAATAATTAAGTTGTCAGTCATCAACTCACGTGTTGGTGAAGAAGAAATACCGTTTAGAAAGGGATGTGGAGAAAAGCACTTAGAAGACAACACAACATATCAGCAGCAGCAATTTTTGGTAGATCCTACACTAGCTGTTTTTGTGTCATTCCACATGTTTAGGGGTGGGTACATAAGCCAACCCTCTTCACGTCCCTGGTGGCATGCCAAAAGCAAGCACGTCTGCACCTGAATGCACCCTTCATCCAGGGATGCTGACACATACATGCCAACATTCTGAAACAAGAAAGTGAGATTTTGAAAAAACGTAATTTTCCCCATTGAAGTACAATCGAAGCAATTTCAGGGAGGAGACCAATAAAGTTAAGCCATTTTTTGGCTTATAAAATCTGGGGTCTTACGCCTGAATTGGGTCTGTATGTGGTATGTACAATGGGTTTCTGTTACACTAGAGACTGTCTGCTCTTAGCCTTTACCCATTCCACTGCGTACCTCCCCCTACAAAGCAACAATCTGATGGAATGAAATCTTTTTGTTGAAACAGTTAGTCCATTATTTCTCTGAACGCGGTTGTCTTTCATAATCCACCTTACTTACTGGTGATCCAGCGGGTTACCAGCCACAGGTAATCTAACACCACATACTCACCTGGGCCCATACATGTATTCACAACATACTAGCACTAACCGCCAGGGTCATGTTTTGTAATTCTCTAGATTAGTTATCTTTAGTCCATAACTAATCTTTCACTGATCAAAAGTTCTTTCCTCTGTTCAATGTACCATTAGTTGGAACTAGTTGATGTTGAAATGGCATAAGATTTCAATATACTTACACATTTGGAAATGATCACAGAGTCGGGGTGACTTTTAAAATGTTATCTTAAATTAAATTCTTGTGGACCACTTACAAAGTACAAAACAAACTCCATCTCTCACAAGAAGGAAGATTCAAATATTCAATCGTAATTGCATACAATTATACTTAGCAATGACACTGCATGAAAGGGAAAGTATAAAGAGAACAGCACATAAGCGCATATACAGATTTAGATATAATTACCAAGTATGATGTGGAAACCAACTCCCAGACCTAGGAATTGGAAAGGGTCCCCCAGGAAAGATCTGGTGAATAAAGGCTTCAGGACAGGAATCAGGACAGAACAGATTAACCTCTCTATCACCGGCGCTGGTGTAGCACCCCTCTCTGACACTCTCTTCTCCTTGAGATTCTTCTGTGATCTTCTTCTAAATTAATTTGCTTAAGATAATTGATTAAGCAATTTGATTCTTCTTCGGTATATCTGTCTGGGACTTCCCTGTGCTCTCGGACAGCATCCCGGTCTCTAGCTTCTCTGGTCTCCAGTCTCACTAACTAACTAAGAACTACCTCAATTATACCTTTCTGTATGCGTGTATCACTCAATGTTTCACATTTATGAAACTCCTAACTCTGATTGGACAGGCAAGGGGAGGTGATCATCACACCATGCTTAATTTCTAATATTTTCTTTCAATCCTTTGTTTGAAATCCCACCCCTTGAGTTTTATACATCAGTCATTATTCCCACCCGTATTCACAATGTAACTGTCACATATTAGAAGAGAAACAAAAAACTGTTGTTCTCATGCATTTCAGTGGACTATCGTTTCAGTTCCCATGAAAGTAGCAACTTGCAGCCTTGGACGATGTTCAAATTGACATCGCGTCTTTCAGTTTGGGTTTACTGCGCATGTTCGGTAAAACGAGAGGGAACAGACTGTAGTTCAAGACTCAAGGCCCATAACAAGCACTATTGAAAGAGTCAAAAAGACAAATGTTAAAATCAAAAATAAATGGATTCACTGTATGCCACCTATCTCTACTCTAATCCCATTTACTTATTATTATTATTCCCGCATTAGCATTAGTATAACAGCTGGGTTTAGTTTTTCAGCAAGAAGGTGGCAAGCATGTGAGTTTCAAGCGGCCATTTTGCTAGCTACTGTGGAAATCCAGAAAGTTTCTCACGTAATGAACATGGTGGATTATCTTTATGTGCCTTTTCTATATCTAATGGCTTAATTATTAGGAAGAATTCCCCCCAAAATGCATCTATACCAGTTTTCACTGGATTCATACTCTTTCAAACAGGAATTTATGTAAACACTACATGTATATTAGAATAATAATACTGTAATTTCCTTGTTCTATAAAACAAACTTGACAGTACACTACAAGAAATGCCATATGTTAATGGTAAATGGTGATATGTTACTCTATACAGACATAACAATCACTAATCTTCATTGTGTCTTCATACTGACAAAATCATTTTGTGAATACATATAAAGAGGTATCATTGTCAGTTATTGTGTGATGTAAGTCTATCTCATCTGATCCTTCTAATTCTACTCTATCTCTTTTCAGGTTAGCTGTTTTCTTATTAATGTTAGTGTCATTCTTTTTATCAGTTATCAACAAATAAGGGACTGCTATTGTTAAAAATAAGCAAATTAATATCACTAACAACAGGCTACATATACAAGTTCTACGACATCTTTTTATCCCATTTCTTTTCGGTCTTTCTGTAACTCTGGTCTCAGCCATTTTGATTCAAGATATTTTCTCTTCTTTCTTTCAATTTGTAATCAAATTCTTTTAAGTACTTTAAGGAGGTCTCACTTCCCCTTCGTCAATCTCCTCTATGTTTGCTTCTTCCTCAGATTCTTCATTTATGTCTAGATTCTCAAACTCTTCAAGAATCACATAGGTCCATTCAGGCCCTTTGAAGATATTGTTTAATACTATCATTCTTGGACTTCTACGAATGTTTTTAGCAATTGATTGTTCACCCTGAGTTTGACTTGTAACTTCGTTTACTTGTTCTGGAGCTTCATTTATTGTTTTTAAACGATATTTTAACCTTTTGACCCCACTTTGCCAATTGTCACCTTTTCTGACCCTTTTGGCTTGCACTGTGCTTTCACTTTTTTGGTCTCTTTCAAGAGCCCTTTTACTTTCGTTACGTTGTGGCACAACCTGATTTACTTCTGTTTCTGAGTCCCTCTCTACCTTTCCTTGTTCAAGACTTGTCTGTGTGGCTTTTTAGCCTGAACTCGTTCTTCTCTTTCTACCTGTTCCTGTTCTGGTATTCTATCAGATTGTTCTTTTTCTTCTTCTCAAACTTGTTCTTCTATTCCTAACATGTCCTGTTCAGGTCTTATAGCACGTTTGCCTTTTGCTACCTGAACGTGTTCTTTTTCACCTGTCTATCCCTGCTCAGGTATTTCGATTTCTTTACTTGCCTGAGTATGTTCTTCTGTCCCTATCTGGTCCTGCTCAGAATCTTCAGTTTCTTTGTTCAATTCCTCCTGAGCATGTTCTTCTATACCTGTCTGGTCCTCACTATTCTCCTGTTCTTCTAATTTTGCCCTACTCTGTGTTTTGATGAAGACCTCAGGTATGTCAACTATTGGTACCCAATTGTCTTGACTTGTGCTCGGTTGTTCATTGTCAAACTCTCTAGAGTCACTTGCTACAGCCTCTTCAACAGTACAACCTTCAGAAGCTTCAACTGTTTGCGTCACTTGTGGTGTTTCCTCATCAGGGGCTAGCACTCTTTTTGTATGACTAGCATGTACCCAATTTGACAAGCCTGCACACTTCACTGCGGTGGTTGTAACCAGTATGACTTGTCGTGGCTCATTCCACCGTGGTGCTAGGCATCACTCTGTGGTGTGGTTCTTTATTGACACTCAATCTCCAGGACTCAAATCATGAGCTTGATCCGGCTTCCTGGTGCTGGTCACTGCGTCTTCTCCAACCTGGTGAGAGATATAACGCACTCGGTTAGCCAATACTTTGTAATAATCTAGTACTAGATAATCAGTTATACTCAAAAATCTATGTCCTGGTATAAATGCCTGTCTCATTGCTCTTCCCATGATAATTTCATGGGGACTCAATCCTGTGTTCCTGTCAGGAATACTCATGAGTCCCATCAGAACAAGAGGCAATACATCTGGCCAACTCATTGAAGTGGATGTACACATCTTTCCTGATCTTGACTTTATTTTGCCATTCAATTGCTCCACCACTCCAGAAGCCTCTGGGCTGTATGATCAGTGCAGTTTTTGTTCCGTCTTGAATGCTTCACAGATTATTTGAATTATTTCATAGTTAAAGTGAGTTCCTCTGTCTGATTCCAAAAGTACTGGAAAAACAAATCTAGGGATGAGTTCCCTCAACAATAACCTGGCAACAGTTATGCTGTCATTTCTTTTTGTGGGGTATGCCTCCACCCACTGTGAAAATAAACAAACAATCACAAGGACATACCTCAACCCCCTGCATGTGGTAGTGCTATAAAATCTAGCTGTAACCTCACAAATGGTCCTTCCTCTTTACTAATTTTCCCCCCAACAGATTACTGTTTTTCTTCCTGGGTTCATCTCCCGACAGATTAAACATCTCTGGCAAAGAGTCTCTGCGACTGCCCTAAATCTTGGATTGTACCAATCTTGTCTAAATAATCGAATCATTGCGTCCCTACCTACATGTCTTTCTCCATGGTACATTCTTGCCATTTGTGAAAGTAAACAATCTGGCATAGCTGGTCTGCCATCATGGTACACCCACATACCATCTGCTTCTCTTCGTTCGCAATCTTTTTTGTCCAATTTTCCTTTTCACTTTCCTCCACCTGTTCCTGCAACTGTCTCACCTCCTCCCATGTTTAAAAAACTGAAAATGACATAAGTTGTCAGCTGATTGCACTAGTTTCCATTGTCTGGTTAATGGACATATTGTTTCTAGCACAATATTGAGTAATTTGATCAGCGTAACGATTACCAGCTGTCACTTTATCTTTTCCTGACTGGTGAGCAGCACACTTGACCACTGCTAGTTCTTTTGGCAATTGTATTGCTTCTAGTAATTCTTTCACCAATATTCCATTTCTAATAGGTGATCCTGAGGAAGTCATGTATCCCCTTTGCGACCACAATTGGCCAAAGTCATGCACAACCCCGTAACCATATTGACTATCAGTAAATATGGTTTCGTTCCAATTTTCCACAATTTTACATGCTTTAATTAAAGCAATTAATGTGGCTACTTGTGCAGATTTTACTCCAGGTAAACAAGATGCTTCTACAACCCCAGTTAATTTGCATACAGCATTGGCTGCACTCAGTCCGCCTTCCTCAAGCCTAAGACAGGAACCATCCACGAATAATTCATGTTCTGGTTCTTTCAGTGGTTCTTCTTGTATGTCAGAAAGTGGTTTGGTGCACATGTCAGTAAAGTCTATGCAGTCATGTTCTATTTCATCTTTTACTTCTTCACATTTGGGATCTGGTAATAGAGTAGCTGGAATCATCACTGTACATCTGTTCACTGTCAAATTTTCTGCTCCTAGAATGATCCTTTCATACTTAGTCATCCAACTAGGGGTAAGATGCTGTGTTCGAGTTCTTGTTAACAAAATCTCTACTGAATGTGGAACATACATCTTTACTGGATGACCCATCACAATTGATTCACTCAGTTCCATGCTCATACAAGCAGCAGAAACTGCTTGTAAGCAGCCTGGTAATGCTGAAGCCACAGGATCCAAAGTAGCTGAAAAATAGGCTACTGGACATCGGCTTAATCCATATCTCTGTGTTAAGACTGACAGTGCACAACCTTCTCTCTCACAACAGAACAGTGAAAACTCGTTTGATTAATATGGCATTCCTAGGGCTGGGGCTTCAAATAAAAAGTTTCATAATTTCACAAAGGCTTCTACACTTTCATCATCCCAAACTATTGGATCTTTCGCTCTTTTCCGTGTCATTTGGATTAAAGGTTTTGCCAGTAAGGAGAACCCAACAATCCATTTTCTACTCTACAGTATCCTACCACCCCAAAAAACATCCTGATTTCTCTCTGTGTTTGGCGTAGTTGCATTTGTCTAATTATTCTGATTCTCTCTGTAGTCACTTTCCTCACTCCTCTTTCTATTTGATATCCCAAATACTTAACTCCTTGTTCGCGAAATTGTAATTTTTCTGGAGATACCTTGTGTCCTCCGTCAGCCAAATGATTTCATAATGCAACTGAATCTGTGACACAATCATCTCTGCATTTTGATGCCACAAGCAGGTCATCAATGTACTGCACTAAGACTGATTTTCAGGGCATAACTAAATTTTCTAGACACTTTTTCAAAATTGATTAAAAATAGATGGACTTTCAGTATACCCTTGAGCAATAGATTCCATGCTAAAATACGATCCTCAAATTTAAACGCAAAAAGATGCTGGCTATCAGGGAGTAAAGGAATGGAGAAAAATGCTTGACACAAACCAATTACAGTGAACCAGCCAGCATTCTAATTTATCTGATTCAAAATCACTGCTGGATTTGGCACCACTGGACAACATGGTAATACAATTGTATTCATTTTCCCTAAATCTTGCACTATCCTGTACTTCCCACTAGGCGTTTTGAGACCTATTATAGGTGAGTTACAAGGACTGCTCATTATTTCTTTTAAAATGCCTTGCTTAATCATTCGATCAATTTCAGAAGCTACTCCTGCTTTAACTTCTGGACTCATTTTTTATTGTCGGTGTTTGGATAAACTGCACCTTCTTTTACAATCACTTTCACTGGGTCTATATTCACCTTAAGACCTATTTCTTTTCTGGTGAAATCCCATACTTCTGGATTTACTGTAGTCTTCAACTCTTCTGGTAAGTCATTTTCTGTCATTAATTAATACATCTCGTCACCTTCAGTACCTTGCTTAGCTAGCATTATTTTATAAATCATGTCGACAGGGGTTTGGAAAGCAACTTCATCCCGTGTGCAATGAATCAAGCAAATCATTTTGCACAAAAATATCTGCCTAACAAATTCACTGGACTTGAATCGCTTACTACAAATTTATGCATATCTGTGAAGGTTCCAATTTGTACCTCCATGGGCTTTGTAATTGGGGTTCTGATCTGCTGGTTAGTAACTCCAACCACTTGGATTGAGTCTCCCGAGAGGGGTAGGTTTGGGATGTCAGCTGTTCTCACAGTAGAACGGGTAGCACCAGTATCCAATAGAAAAGGGATGTAATTTCCTTCCACTTTCATATGCAAGCCAGTTTGTTGAATATTTCTTTCTTGTATTGATGGAGCAAGAATTTGCACGTAAAGCGTCTTGCTTGAACTCATGAACCTCAAATAACCCTAATAGTATTAATCAATCTGTTTGTCTTACTAATTTTCCCTTTATTCTGACATTTGGGGAGTCCCAGTGACGCTTGCCTATGTGTTTACTAATCCTAATACGCTTCCTGCTAAAATGGCTGCTACTACGCGGGAATTTCTTCTGCGCATGCGCCGGTCACACTCATGTGACCTGACGTACTCGCAGTTCTGGTGGGAAACCTTTTGCACTTGCGCACTAGACTTAAGATGGCCGCTTTGTGTCCTCACATGCCTGATGCTTGTATCGCTGCTTTCGCTATACTGTTTGTCTTGCATTAATCCTAATGCTATAGTTTTTATGAAATAAGGGGAGTAATGTAGGGATTCATGGTATACAGTGAATTCATTTATTCTGTGTTCTAAAGCTGTTTCTATTGACTTTTTATGTATCGTAAACATTGGGCATGGGGGAAAGAATACTCCATATTGAACTGCCTTTCTGCGCATGACAGTCTTCTGCCAGAGGATGAACTCTGTGACATTGAATGCGTGCCAACCCAGAGGTCTCAGCCAAGATGTGCCTGGGAAGAGGCACCTTCGCCTAGTAGAAGATGCTGAGATGTACTAAATGTATCACATTGTAATAATTGTTAAATTCACCATTGTTATGTGTATGGAACATGTCATGGGAACCCGAAATTTGATGGGTGGGTATGAAAGATGCAAATAAGGGGCTTGAGAAAGTCAAATCCTGCAAGGTATGACGACCTGTCCTTTCTTTTGTCCAATCAAAATTGGGGATCCTTACACTTGCAACATTGGGGGGGTGGTACACTGACCCGAAAAACAGTATAACTAGCCTAGTTTTAGCTAGAGAAATTGTTCGACTTGTCCGAATAGCTGACCTGTCACTGACCCTACGCACTCAATAGCTGATCGAGAAAACAGAGGTCCTGCGGAGCACTCTGTCCGACTGACTCACAGACCCATTCGGGGTTTTGAGAACCTTAAGTGCTGGCGGAGCACTTTGCTGGGGAATTCGAGAACCCAATTGGGGTTTTGACTGATAGCTGCAGAGAGGGTGTAGCGCAGACGTTGCAACTGAACTGCGGGTGCTGGTCTTACCTTGGTGGTCCTGTCCTGATCCTAATCGGGTTTCCTGTCCTGGGTTTCCATTCTGCACCTGCTGACCTACTTTGACTGTATTCCTTGGGGTTCCTACTGTCCTTAACTGACCCATGGCCGGGGTTGGTCTCCACACTGTTCTAGGTAAATATAATTTTGTGCGGGAAATACACTTACGTTCTTTTTGCTCTCTTGAACTGCTAAAAGTTTTATATTTGCCCTTTGTTCCTTTTCTTACCCTCCCTGTGCTGACCAATAAATAAAGTCTTACACTTTTGCTGTTTATTAGCATGTTCCATCTTCTCCCCATCCTTTACGTAAAGGTGAAATACTACTCATGAAATAGATGTTCCTTTTCTTTACCCTCCTTTAGCCAAATAAAGTGATTTCTCTGGATTATTAGCGTGCTCCATTTGTTTTACGTTCCCTATAGCTACATGTTACCTTCTAAATCTCTATAGACAAATTAAAGTTCTTTTGCCTTACCCACCTTTGAGGGGTATTCACACTGTGACGTTCTAGCATGTTCCTTATTTTTCCCGTCCTTTAGACATCATACTGAGTCTAAATTCCTGCAAAATCCTTACTAGTATGTTCCTTGTTCTTACCTTCCCTTTATATCTATAAATGGTTGGCATAATCTATTTCTTGCATAGTTACACTATTTTTATTATTTTGGTTATTGATGGCTTACTCACTGTGAATTTTATTCTTTTCTTTCTGACGATAATGAGAACTAGATAAAGGTTTTCAAAACTTCCCGAGTCTGTGGTTATTATAAAGAGTGAAAATATTATAAATGTTATTGTATTTTTGTGACTGCTTATCTTTTGCAGCTAGCTCCCTGATCCATTGTGATCATAGGTACCCGTGACGAGGATTGGTAAGTCGGGTACATTGGTAATAAATAGGAAGGAACTGGGTTACTGGTAGTAGTGTGTAGGTTACCCGATTAATAAATATGGTGAATTAAATTTATGGACCCAAAGGTTTACATGGTAAAATTGTGGTCGGGTGACCTGCGCGCTCTATCAGTAATTTAAAGCAGAGCTATGGTTAGGGACTAGTTAAAGGTAGGTAGGACTAGTTAAGATAGGTAGATAGGTAAATTGCTGCAAACTGTGAACATTTTATTGCTGCTAAAAGTATCGATCCATCAAATGGAATTGTTTTAAAATGTATTGAAATGTTTTTGATTTCTTTGAAATGTTGCTATATTGATTAAATGTTCTAACCAACTCGTTAGTGATTGTTATATGTTTGTCTGGAATCCCCGGGGGCAGAATAACGGGTGGTGAGGAGAATCCACCGCGCAGTGAGGTCAGTTGCTCGAGGAAAATTGGTGCAGGTTGGGCAGAACTGGAAGCACTAATTAGGGTTTCTGTATAAGTGTATGAATAAATGATAGCAAAGAGTTTTCTGGCAAAACTTCTATTGTGATATCACCTAGTAAGGGTCACACAGAAGGAGGAGCAGGTTCGTCTGAGCTTGATTGATAGCAAAGGGGTTCACTGGTGAAACTTTTGGCTTGGTATATATCCCAAAGTGAATGAGTCGAAGGAGTAGCAGGTTCTCTAATGCTTGTGTGAAGGGTAGGCAGAAGGGATCTACTCGCAGTATATGAAATGTAAACAGAAGAGATTTACTTGCAGTGGAACAAATCTTTTCTTTCTAGACACTCGAGTACAGTGGCGAATGTTTTTTCGTTGTAAATTAAACAGAGCACTTGCACTTTAAATAAAGAATTGAGTTTTCCTTACCATGTGAAGGAGGGAGCCAGTAGCGGAGCTGCTCTAACGTCACTCAGTGCTGCGCTGGTATTGGTCGAGACAGCGGGCGTGTAGCTGAGATAGAATTGTAAAGGAGGGGTGAGCAGAGAAGCGTGAGAACTCGTATCACGAGAAACGCCGCACACCCATTGGTTAAAGTTATTTGAAATCGTACATTTGATTGGTTGCAGAAAAATAAAAGACGCATTTGTATTGGAAGTGATTTTGTAAACAAAGTAATTTGCGAAAAAGTATATGTGGTATTCAACTAACCCAGAGACTAGACCTGATCCAAGATATCTAGGGTTTGCAAAAGATAAGTGGAAAAGCCATAGATATCGCATTATGTATAGAAGCAAGAGAAAGATGACTTTAGTGGACAAAGTAAAGAATTATTTCAAGAAAGACAAACCCATCAAAACTAGAAAAGGTGTTATCATTCCACCACCTAATACTCCCGCATCATTTATGTTATGGTATAAAGTTTTGTATAGCGCCTATCACCGCCGGTCTCTAAGCGCTTAAACAGAAAGAACATAACATGCTGTCACCCCAAAACCCACTGCCATCTCTGATTAGGCCGGAAGTATTGCCTTTTTAAATAGGTACGTCTTCAATTTCTTCCTGAAGGAAAGTAGCTGTGAATCTTCCTTCAGACTGGCCGGTAGCTCATTCCAAAGTTGCGGAAGAATCACCGAGAAAGCTCTGCTTCCTTTAGTTTTTAGTTTAAATATGGGTTGAGTCAGATTGGAGGTCTGACCTGAGCGCAGAGTTCTGCCGGGAACATACCTCCTCAGGCGCTGCTTAATGTACTCTGGGGCTTTACCAAAGAGTGCCTTATGGGCCACACAGAGACATTTAAACTGAACCCTGAGCTTCACAGGCAGCCAGTGCAGCTTCCAAAAGAGTGGGGTTGCATGTGAGTTTCTCGGTAGAGAAAAAATCAATCTAGCTGCGTCGTTCTGCACGACCTGCAGCTTCCTCAGCAACTTCTGTGGCAAACCAAGATACAGAGCATTGCCATAATCTAGCCTCGAGATGACTGTAGCAGAGACGATGGTTTGTAGGGTGGAGGCTGAAAGAATAGGGGTCAGCTTGCGTAATTGCCTCAACACACCCGTGCAAGAGCCTACCACAGCCGAAACTTGAGGGGCCATGGTAAGATCTGCATCGATCTTTAGACCTAGACTTTTTACCACCATAGTAGGAGTTTTTCCTAATTCTGGGGCCAGTACAGATCATCCCAAGGATTTGCCTGGTTGGTGAACACCAGTACCTCCGTTTTCTCAGCATTCACCTTCAAGAGGTTGTTGGTCATCCAATTGACCGTGAATCTGAGCAAGTTCCTCACTGACTCCTGAGCCTCCCTAGTATCTTCCAGCTGCACCAGCAGCTGGGTATCATCTGCGTAGTTAAAGATTTCACAATTCCTACGAATGAGCTCCTCCATCAGTGGTTGTAGGTAGATGTTAAAAAGTAAGGGGGAAAGTGCGGACCCTTGGGACACACCCCATGTCACCTCACTAATCCCTGACAGCTGATCCCCATCTGTACCCTCTGAGTACGTCCTGACAGGAAGGATTCTAGCCACTTGAGCGCCTGTCCTGTTATCCCCAGCTTAGCGATACGGTTCAGCAAGATGGTATGGCTGACCGTATCAAAAGCTGCCGACAGGTCTAACAGAATCAGGGTGCATGGCTGTTTCTAGTCTGCCCTGACTCTCAGCTCATCGGTGACCGTGGCCATAACTAGTTCTGTACTATGCTGTGGCCGGAAACCAGCCTGCCTGGCATGGAAGGTGGTGTTCCTCCAGAAAGCTGGCTAAGGTGTTCAGGACGTGTTTTTCTAAGATCTTACTCAGGAGTGGCAGCTGGGAGATAGGCCTATAGTTTTTCAGTACCTTAACATCGGCTCCCGCTTTCTTGAGGAGTGGGGAGACTCTAGCTTCCTTCAGCTGGGCTGGAAGGTAGCCCGCTTCTAGTGAGGCATTCAGTAGACTTAGTAACTGAGACTGAATACCGGGCAAGGCCAGTTTAAAAATTTTCGGGGGGCAGGGATCTGTGCTAGAACCTGATTTGACATGGCCGACAAGCTCCACCAGTCGCTTTTCATCAATATATGGGAAGCTGTTCATGGTCTCAGTTTGCAGCTGACTATCTTAGCAGGATGGCAAAGACGGTCCAGCTGGGATCGTAGTAATATCCATCAAGATGTCCTGTACCTTCTGGAGAAAAAAGCCTTGAAAGGTATCGCAATCGGGTTGATCACCCGCAACACTTTTCTCGCCCAGCTGCGTAAGTTCCCTTAAAATCACAAAGGTCTCCCTTTGTTTGTTTGTAGCCTCCCTAATTCTGTTCTCATTAAAGGCAGATTTCCTCGCCAGGATGTCCATCTTGTAACTAGCAAGAAGTGATTTAAAGGTTAGTGACTCTGCTGGACAGTAATTGAGTCTCCACCTTCTCTCCGCCTTGCGGAGGGCTTGCTTCTTTTCCTTAAGAGAGGCGTCAAACCATGGGGCTCCTTTCCTTTTGTTCTAGTCCTCTCCATTCGCTCCGGGGCAAGCTTATCTAAGGTGGCCCGGATCCAGGTAATCAGGGCAGTAGTATCAGAGTCCAGGTTAATCTGTGTCATCTTGGGGGGGGGGGAGAAGAGAGCAGGGTCGATATTAGGGAGTCGGCCTCAATCTTCTTCCAAGACCGAACTTTCCTCCGCATTTGCTTTGAGGAAGCCGGCAAGGGATCTCCCGGAACCCAGCACTTGATCAGAAAATGATCTGACCAAATGCAAGGGCTAACTTCAGTTATTTCCATATGGGACAGGGAGGACCAAACAAGGTCAAGTGTGTGGCCCTTCACGTGAATAGGACCCATTACTAATTGTTGTAGGTTAAGTGTAGAGAGATTAGTTTCAAACTCTGTCTCAGTGGGCTCTCTGGGAACCATATCCCAATGGTAGTTGAAATCACCTACCACTATAAGGGACTTATATCTAGAGGCCAAGTCTGTCAGCAATTCAAAAAAGGTGTCATTAAATTCAGGTGAGTTCTGAGGTGGGCGATATACTAGCAACAGCAGGATGCATGAGGATTTAAGTGAAATTTTTATCCCTAGCAGCTCTGCACAAGCACAATTTTCTGCTACAATCTGTGTCACCTTAAGACTCTTTTTGAACAGGATGGCAACACCTCCCCCTCTGCTGTCATTAGGGCGGTTGTACCAAAGTGCATCGAAATCAGGAGGCAGGGCTGCTAGAACGTCCGGTGTCGATGACGTGCCCAGCCAAGTCTCTGAGAGAGCAAGGATGTCTATCTCGCCCTCCGCCAGAAGCGAGAATACCTCTAAGTGATGCTTTTGCAGAGAGCGTGTATTTAACGTTGCAATAATAAGGCCTTGGGTCCTGGTATGGGTGAGTACATCCTCTCCCTGCAACAAAGCCTCTGACCGTAGTTTGGCTAGGGTTATCCCATCTAACACAGTATTGCTTGTATTGAGAGCCCTAAGGGTATCGGACGAATATATACGTGGTCGGCCAGGGGGGGTGGCCCCTGGGCCCGTCCTGGCCCAGACGGGCACAGACGGGCTTTCCTCTGGCGCTCCTCCGGCGCGCCCATGCGCGCTTGCATACTGGACGTATTAGTAGTGTGTGGCTAAGGGCACTCGCAAAGACTATAGCGCTAACCCCCGAGACGTCTTGTCAGCGTCTCTTCCCCACACCTAAGATGGCGGTCGGGCGTGAGGCGGCGTGGAAATCACCCGAATGGTGAGTTGTGCTTAACTCTTAAATATAGTGCAGGCAATGCGGAGTTCCGGGGGAACGTGAATTACAAAGTGACAGTGACAGCAAGAATTTTTTTTAAATTATTGAGGCGAAGCAAATACAAATTTATAAAAGGAGCAGGTACTCCAACACTTTAAAAAATAGCAGCAAGAAATTAAAGGCAGCAGCAGCAAACCGTTCTTATGATGTTTGACAGAGGCTACCATGCTTGCGTGTGGTTAGAAAATTGGGTGGAATATACTAAAGATGACGGAATTTTGGCCTTTCCGTTAGATGGTACATTTAACAGTAGGATTCTGTTCAATTTGAGAACCCGAATGAATGAATTACATCCCAGACCTAGACTAACGCAGTATGAAGCCTTAGAAGAATGGGAAATAGAGGCTTTTGAGCGAGACAGACCCAGAATGGACAACGGGTTAGCTAAATTTTATCCGAAAGTGCAGAAAGAGACCCGAGAAAAAAGAATGAAGGATTGGAGACAAAACATGATGGTAGAAGGACTGTACGACGTAATAACAGTAGAGGAGCCCATGGGAGGGAAAAGGACAGAGAAAACAAAGCATTTAATGACCAGTGGTGATTCGGATGATGATTATTTGGAGGATTTGTTAATGAAAAATCCACCACCTTATAATGAAGGGCCAAGATCCTTGAATGTGAGAGATCAATGTCTGAGACCTCCTTATCAGGAGGAGTCAAGATCTTTAAGTACGGGAAATCCATTTCTGAAACCTAATTATGGTGAGGGACCGAGTATGACACATCCGACAGCCCTGAGTTTTAGTCCTCCGTTAGTTCCACAAATAGTACATGAAACCACCATGGATAAAGTACTTCAGGATAGGGAACGAGAGGCTATAATTAAACAAAGAACAGAATTAATTCAGAAAAACTCTCAAGTGAATACAAGTCCTGAAGCTTTGACGATCCCAGTAACTATTGGACCAGTTGTTCCTCTGTACGGGGATAAGCACAGTAGTCCGAAAACTCCAATTATAACCCTGTCAGTAGTGCAGCCAAGAAAAGAGCCCTTGATAGTGGATGATCAGGCAAGTGAATGCGAGTCTGTGATTTCCTTGATGGATTTACCGATAAGGGAACCAGAAGGGAGTTCACAGAGAAAGAACACTTCATTTACCACGAGAGAAGTTCAGATTGAGTCATCTTCAGATACTAGAAGTTCTACCGTAGTGACTCCTGAAGAAATAGACAGATGGCCCGAGAATTAGAGAAACCAAATCCTCAGCCGAAACCATTGGACATATACAAATTGAGAATAGAATTAGAGGAACTAATGGCTGGGAATGTGGGGTTGGACAGACTAAACACCCTTAGCGAAGAGGAATTGTTATTCATTTGTAAAAGTCTTACCCGAAATACCAGAGTGTACCATAAAAAATTAATGGACACTGCAGCTAGTATGGGAATAGACATTAGCCGATCTAAAGTTTTGCAAAAACCCTACAGAGCAGAATTCTCAGACAAAGATTTGGAGAACATGAATGTGTCAGGGAAAAAGGTACAAATCAGAGAATTGTTAAACCTGTTACAAAAATGGGGAGATTTAGAAAAATGGAAAGCCAGGTGGGCCAAGAAAAAGGAAGATAGTAGATCAAAGCAAATAACATCTGAATATGTTTTAAAAGAAGCAGAAAAGGTAGAAAAGTTATATCCTATGCGAGAAGTGCCAGGTGGAGGATATGTACATGTTCCCGACATGATATTGTGTCCTTTACAAATGACTTCCCAAAATTGCGACAAAAACCTGTAGACTGGTACAGACAGGTCGAGAGATTTGTGAAAGTTCAGAAATGCCTCCTGAAAGATCGAGATGGTTTCTTTGACATTGTAGTTCCTGTAGATTTATGGACTGAATGTAAAATTGCTGTTGATTGGCCTAGTGAAGAATTCCCGAGGGACCCGAAAACAGGGGCTCCTTCAGGGGACGTGATGAGGAAGTATGATCAGGTAATGTTGTATCTAAAAGGAAAGGTGCCTGCAAAAGAAACTGACTGGACCCGAATAGACAGAACTACCCAGAATAGAGATGAAACCGTGCATTCTTATTATGAACGACTGCTACAGGTGTTCAAGACGTACAGTGGTCTGGACAACATTGAGATGATGGACATGACTCACTTCATTTATCGATTTGTGCTAGGGTTAAAGCCTGAGATCTCACAGTGGATCAAAGACAATAAAATCTGCTGGCAAGCAAAACCAATTGATGAAGTCCTGAAGTATGCTAAATATTGCGAGGATGAGCTGGCAGATAAGCGGAAAGAATTAAAGGAAAAAGTCATGTGGGCACAGGTAAAGTTAGCAGAACACCAGGAACAGCAGTTAAGCAAAATGACTAATAATCAGAATCAAGGCCGTGGGGGTGGGGGAAAGCCCAGAGTAAAAATGAGCAGAGAAGGGCAAGGAAGAAGTTCCCCTGTCACGGGGGCGGAAAGATTGGACACTGGAGAGAAGAATGTAAGGCTGTGCAGAATGATAATGTGCAAATTAATGATTTGAATCCACAGACGCAGAATGAAATACCACGGAAGACCCAGCAGCAGGTAAAACAGAATCAGTTGCCTCGTGCACCTAGGCCAAATTACAGGAGCAAAGCACAACAGAGTGAAGACACTGAAGGTTGGGAAGGAAGGGAGGATAGAAATGCAGCAACTTCACAATTTCTGTTAAATGACACGTTTCTCTGTGATGTCACCTACTGACGGTGCCTGAGGGGGGAGGACGAGGAGTGCATGCTTGGCGCCTCCTTGCCGGTGGACCAGTCAGGGCCATACATTGAAGGAAAGGTTGAAGGATATGAAGTCACATTCCTGTTGGACACTGGTGCTACCCGTTCTACTGTGAGAACAGCAGACGTTCCAAACCTACCCCTCTCGGGAGAAGCGGTCCAAGTAGTGGACGTTTTGTGGTATCTCCCACCTGATTTGTCCCCCCGGCGGCTCCGCGTGTAATGGAGCTGCTCGCGGTGACATCACTTGGAATGTCACCGCGACCAGCGTTCCAAGGCGAGCGCCGGGGCGACAGTGTGAAGAAGCTGTGAGCGGAGGCTGTGGCTGAGGTCGCAGAGTATATCTCATCTTTAATAAATACTCCATGGTTATCCTACGTGGCGTCCTCGTATATCATTGGCCGCTACTACACTGGCGACGAGGGAAAACACACCAGCGACCTCAACACGCCTGAAGGAAGGTTAAGACAACAGCTGACGGGAAGACGCAAGAGGAATTTCTATGCGGTAGAAGCAGACAGCCTCGAAAGGAATCATCTCTTCGGAAAGGAAACACGGAGTTGGAGCGGAGAGCAACTGCTGGTCGGATGGTAGTCACATCAGTCTTTGCTGAAGAGAAAGTAAGGTACTCTTGTTAGCGATCATTAGCGCGGTGTAACAAGAAGGAGCATTGAAAGTATTTGACCAGCTGAAGCTATAGCGCGAGCGTCTCACGAACTGTGAATGGGTTACAAGTACATTTGGCAGCCGAACGTGAAGGGATGTGGCGCTAATAGGCATGCTGGCTAGAAATCTATTGTTCGCTCCCAGCGGGTAGCCAAGCGTGGAGGCAGCGCCTGCTGGTGTGAGACATCTGCGGGAAGCATTCACCATTCTCAGTGACTTGGCCGATAGCTAAGTGTGTAACCGGAGGATGACAGGAAAGGCACAGCTGTTTTAAATCAACGCAGCGAGGTGCGCTAGAAGAAGGCAGCTCTTCTGTCACCACAGAGGGCGTTTTCTAAATAACATTACCAGCAATTCACAGTCAAAGTAATCGGAGCTTGACGCATGTACTGTCACAAAGGAACATGATCATTACCGGTATTTGAAAGTCGTATTAACCGGAACTTGTCAGAAAACGTGTGCTTACTTTTAACACATTGAGGGGCGTGTGAAGAAGGAGGTTTCTCTGTCACCACGGAAGCGGTTCAAGAGGAACTGTGCTGGCAGTAAGGAGAAATGAACGCGGTGTAGAGCACACAGTGAATGAAGTCATGACATTTTGAAGGGTGGAGGCCACGCGCTAGTGGAGTCAGCATTCTCCTGCAGTCAGCTTTAAGCAAAGTACAGTCTGCTCCAGGGGGCGTGGGCCGTTCAGGCAAAAAACTAGGAGCCATCTGAAGTATTTCCACTGCCGGCTGAATGTGGACTGCGCTATTCATGTATTATTGAACTTACCTTTAGCATAGAAATCTAGAAGCCCATGCAACTGGGGCACACTCCAACTGCTCCTACTAGAGAGTTATTTGCAAACTAATGTTAGAAGTAGAATTGTGCACGAATGTAGTTTATGCATGTTTGTTCCTTTTTGGTGCAGGAAAATAGTACTCTGCCCTACATTTACATGTGTGTTTAGCAGAATTTGTACATTCTCATCTGGGTTGTAGATCTGCAAAATCTCTCTGTGACACATAGCCATGCAAAGTGTGACCCCTCCACCCTTTTTCTTGACCAGCCCGGGTGATCCCACTATCCAATGGAAAAAATTGAAAAAAGTGTTTTTGAATTACGCTACTGTATGTGGGCCCAACCTTGGCTTAGAAAGGAAGGTAGCATTGCTAGCTTATTACCTAGGTGCGGAAGGAGAGGAGGTTCTAGATCACCTCCCAGACTTAGGGACGCAGGAAGCAAGGGGTCTCAATGAGTTTGAAGTAAGTCTAAAGAAATTAGATTTGCACTACCTCCCCAAGACAAGCACAATCGTGGAGAGGTACCACTTTGGGAAAAGAGCACAAAAGGAGGGGGAATCTATTGAAGATTTTGTTTCTGATTTGAGGAATTTAGCAGCTACCTGCAAGTTCGGTGGGGCAAGTGAGGAAAGAATTAGGGATCAATTTGTTTTGGCTTGCAGAATGGAGCGTGTGCGTGAAGAGTTATGGCTTAAGGATGACCCACCGTTGAGGGAGGTCCTTATCATAGCCAAACAGGTGGAGCACATGTTACAGTGTGTCAAAGAGATAAAACAAGACAGTGGGGAAAAGAGAAGCGATGACAAGACCAATGTCAGTGAAGTGGTGACCGAATGTGAGGCAGTGTCTGTGATCAAAGGCCAGAAGGTAGCGGGCAGAGAACAGAAGGAGAGCAGATTGGGGGAATCGTTCAAGGGCACCTGCTATCGGTGTGGCAAGCAGGGACACCTAGCCAACGACAAAGAGTGCCCCGCCCTCAGATTTACATGTAATAAGTGCGGTAAGAAAGGTCACTTCAAGCAATACTGCAAGAGTGGGCAAGGGGTCAGTAGACAGAGTAGAGACAGGACGAATGTAGTGTGCGACGAAATTGTGGTGCAGGTCAAAGAGTTGCAGGTCCAAAGCCCCAACGACACCATGTGCGAAGAAATAGTGGTGCAGGTTGATGAAGGTCAGGTCAACAGCCCTAAAGACACCATAAAAGTAGGGGGAATTGGTCTGGAAGCATTGTTCGATTCCTGTTCTAGGATAACTATTATCAATGCAAAAGAGTTCTCTCGGGTGTCCAAGGGAAAGATAATCTTGAGGAAAATGAATTTGAGGCCTGGGGGGTATGCTGGTCGCCCTATCTCTATGAAAGGCTATTTCTTAGGGAAAATTGAATACAGTAACAGGACAACGGTGTCCAAAGTTTATGTGTCCACTGTAGGGGACAACATCTTGAGGTGGCAAGCACAGAAGGAGTTAGGGGTCTATCTTAATCCCAACAGTAATCCCCAGATCCTGATACAGGAAATACAAGAACACAAGACAGACATAGTGACAGAGTTCAAAGGAGTGTTCAGAGAAGAACTAGGATGCTTAAAAAACTACTGTCACAAGATAAAATTGAAAGAGAACGCTAAGCCAGTCGTGGCTAAAGTCAGGAAACTCCCCATTGCCATCCAAGAAGAGGTGAAATCCGAACTAGAGAAATTTGCAAGGCTGGCGTCATCGAACCGGTGGAAGCGACGGAATGGTTGGCACCCATCGTGGCCGCAAAGAAGAAGGATGGGTCGGTCCGGCTCTGCATCAACCTGAGGGCGTTGAACAAGGAGGTCGTGGTCGACCGTTACCCTCTACCGAACATCACCCAAATGATGAGCATGCTCGAGGGAGCAAAGGTGTTTTCCACTCTCGATCTCACCTCGGCCTACTTACAGATTAAACTACACGAAGAGTCACAGGAACTCACAGCATTTGTGACACCGATGGGCTCATACAAGTTCAAAAGGATGCCTTTCGGGCTAGTCTCGGCGGCCGCTGTATTTCAGAGACTCATGGGCAACATCTTGGATGGCATCCCAGGCGTCATGTGTTACCAGGATGACGTGCTTATATTCGCTAAGAACCATGAAGAGCATGATGAGAGACTGAGATGCGTGTTAGGAAGGTTCCAGTCACAAGGACTTACAGTGAAAAGAGATAAGTGCGTGTTTGGCTGTGCAGAGCTGGATTTCTTGGGGCACGAAGTGACAACAGAAGGAATATGTCCCAAGGCCGAACTACAAAACACCATCGTAAATTTGGCACCACCCACGAGCAAGGACGAAATCAAGTCATTCATGGGGATGTTGGAGTTCTACGGGAAGTTCATAAGAAACCTGGCAGGAAGGACTTACGCCATCAGGCTGCTGTTAAAGAAAGAGACTGAATTCAACTGGAGTCAGGAGTGCCAGAGGGAGTTTGAAGATGTAAGGAGGGCACTAGCAGAAGCCCCCAGCTTAAAGTCATACATACCCAACCGGGCGACGGTAGTCACCACCGATGCAAGTGCCAAGGGGCTGGGAGCAGTCCTCACCCAAGTAGGCAAGGACGGAGAAGAAACCATAGCGTTTGCCTCAAGGTCACTCCAGAAGTCCGAGAACAACTACTCGGTAATTGAAAAAGAGGCCCTAGCAGTATCCTGGGTGTTGGGGAAATTCAGAGACTTCCTGTGGGGTACTCAGTTCACTCTTCGTACTGACCACAAGCCGTTAGTGGAAGTGTTCAGCAAAAAAGGTCTGGATGCCATCTCCAGCAGGATAAGGCGGTGGGTGGTCAGCCTCCAAGAATACACTTTCGGTGTCGAGTACGTCCCGGGAACGCAAAATTTTGCAGCAGACTGTCTATCGAGACTCGTCAGTGAAAATGAGGTGAGGGAGAAGCAAAGGGAGGTGGATGATGAAGAGGATGAACTTCAGTTGGAGAATGTCTGCACCATCCAGAGAGCGTTGGGAGAGGAAACATGGAGAAAGGCGTTGGAAGAAGACGAGATCCTGGAGGAGGTATGCAAAAGAATTAAAGACAGGTGGAAGAACGAAGATAAACGGGAAGAAAACCTGCGGCCATACTGGGCTGTCAAAGATGAGCTGTCCATAGTAGATGAATGCCAGTTCAGGGGGACGAGACTTGTACCACCTGCGTCGGTGAGAGACAACCTGGTTGAGATAGCCCACGAAGGGCATCTGGGTATCACCAAGACCAAACAAAGACTCAGGGAGAACTATTGGTGGCCGAACATGGACCTTGCCACTTAAAGGAAAATTAGAGACTGCATTCCGTGCAGCAACAGCGACAAAGTCTTGAAGCAACTGACGCCCCCAATGGTATGTAGGCCGCCACCGTCAGGACCCTGGGAAGAGTTGGCGCTAGACATTGTGGGCCCATTGTCTGGAGAACTGCGGACGCCTTACATTTTGGTGCTCATGGATTTGTACTCTAGGTGGCCTGAAATGAAGTTTGTAAATGAAGTCAGGACCAGGACAGTCATCGGGTTCCTGGAAGAGGTGTTCATCAGGGAAGGGCTACCCAGCAACATTCTCACGGACAATGGGGTGCAACTGTGTTCGAAAGAAATGGAAGACTTCCTTGTGGAGAGAGGCATCAAACACAAGCGTTGCGCCTTGTATCACCCCAAAACCAATGGCATGGTTGAGCGATTTAACAAAACCCTCAAGGAGAGTATCCAGCTAGCCAAAGCCAGTGGCATAAGCTGGAAAGAGGAAGCGTGGAGGCGGCTAGAAGCATACAGGTTCACACCGGACCAGACGGCGGGAGTCACCCCATTCGAGCTGCTCCGTGCAAGGATACCCAACACCAAGCTATCCCCAGGGTGGATGGGGTGGCACAAGGGATGGTCAGACCACTCCAAAAGAGAGGAAAGCTTGGAGAAACAAGAGGAAGCCATGAAGAAAAGGAAAGAAAGATATGACCAGCTCAAGGCCACACAGGAGGCCGAATTCAAAGTAGGGGATAGCATCAAGATCAGAACCCCCACTGGAAGAGCAAATTGGTCAGGGTACAGTAGTCCTACCAAAATCACCAAACTATTCAAGAATGCCGTCAAGACTCAAGAGGGGAAGATCTGGAACCTAGGGAGAGTAGTGAGATTTCACCCACCAGGGCATGACCCTAGTAGTGAAAGGGTGGGTGAGGGTGATGCAAGACAGAACCAAGGTCCTAACACTAAGAAGCTTTTGTCATTCCCACACCCAGGTGGTAGGTCTAGCAGGAGAGTGACCAGACCCCCCAGATATTTCGATCAATATATTATGAAGTAACCCCTGCTATCCTCTTGTTCATGAGTTATTCTTCCTAGCAGGATAGTGACCTGCCCCCCCTTGTATTTCTATCAGTATGTATTATGTCTTCTTTGTTTTTCTGTTGTTCATGCATCGCCCTAATGTTTTCTTTCCGCAGGGGAGGGGGATGTGTGGTATCTCCCACCTGATTTGTCCCCCCGGCGGCTCCGCGTGTAATGGAGCTGCTCGCGGTGACATCACTTGGAATGTCACCGCGACCAGCGTTCCAAGGCGAGCGCCGGGGCGAGAGTGTGAAGAAGCTGTGAGCGGAGGCTGTGACTGAGGTCGCAGAGTATATCTCATCTTTAATAAATACTCCATGGTTATCCTACGTGGCGTCCTCGTATATCATTGGCCGCTACTACACGTTTCTAATCAACTAATTAGTACCCCAGTTACAGAACCTATGGAGATTAAAATTGGGAATTTTAAAGAAATGCATCGATTTGTTGTTTGTATTTCCAGTCCTGTGAACCTACTAGGACGAGATTTGTTGTGCAAAATGAACTGCACTATCTTTTGCACTCCAAATGGCGTCGAAATTCAGACCCCAGATGAAGATGGAATTTACAAATTAATGTTAGCAAGACCCGACTCAGAAATGAAAAGGCTGACAATACAGGACTTACCTGAAGAACTCCAAGAGACAGTGAAACCAGAGGTATGGGATTATACTAGAAAGGATGTAGGATTAATGGCAGATGTTGACCCCATTAAAATAGCCCTAAAAGAAGATGCAGTTTACCCAAATACAAAGCAGTACAAAATGAGTGCAGAGGTGAAAGCAGGAGTTGCTTTTGAAATAAAAAGATTGCTAGAGGCAGGCATTTTACAAGAAGTATTGAGCAGTCCTTGTAACTCACCAATAATTGGCATCAAGAAACCTAGTGGTAAGTACAGGGTAGTACAGAACCTGCGCAAGGTAAATAAAATCGTAGTTCCTTGCTGTCCTGTCGTGCCAAACCCTGCAGTGATCCTATACCAAATACCGTGGAATGCAGGATGGTTTACCGTCATTGACTTATGTCATGCATTCTTTTCAATTCCATTGCATCCAGACAGCAAATTTATTTTCTCATTTGAATTCGACAGCATTGTCTACGCCTGGAATCGTGTCCCTCAAATGTACACGGAAAGCCCTTCGATTTTTAATCAGATTCTGAAAAAGTGCCTTGAAACTCTGGTATTGCCCGAAAAATCAGTCCTGGTGCAATATATAGACAACCTCTTGGTGGTGTCTAAGAGCAGAAAAGACTGTGTTACTGACACCATTGCCTTACTGAACCATTTAGGTGAAGGTGGACATAAAGTGTCACCAGAAAAACTACAGTTCTGTACCTCTTCAGTAAAATATCTGGGGCACCAGATAGAGAGAGGTATCAGGAAAGTTACCACAGAAAGAATTAGAATAATTCGAAATATGGAATTGCCAAATACCCAGAAAGAGATCAGAATGTTTCTAGGAGTTGTAGGATACTGTAGGCAGTGGATTGTGGGATTTGCAGTCCTAGCAAGACCATTGATAAAAATGACAAAGAAAGGAGCAAAGGATCCAGTGGAATGGGATGACGAAAGCATGACTGCTTTTGTAAAATTGAGAGAATGTCTGTGTACAGCTCCTGCACTGGGAATGCCTGACTATTCAAAAGATTTTGCACTTTTCTGTGATACAAGAGACAATTGTGCACTTTCAGTTCTGACCCAAATTCATGGTTTGACTCGACGTCCAGTGGCATACTTTTCTTCCACATTGGACCCAGTAGCAGCTGGATTACCTGGATGCTTGAAAGCTGTAGCTGCCACATGCACGAGTTTTGAACAGAGTGAGTCCATTGTGATGGGACATCCAGTCACTGTGTATGTTCCACATTCTGTTGTAATATTGCTGACAAGAACCGAAACCCAGTACCTCACACCTAGTCGGCTGACTAAGTATGAGAGAATCCTTGTAGGAGCAGGAAACGTAACCATTGCTAGATGTAAAATTCTGAACCCAGCTACCTTGCTGCCTAGTTCCTTCGCAGCAGAAATGAGGGAGGAAACTGAACATGATTGCATTGATTTGACCGAGTTTAGCACAAAACCACGCCCAGATATAAAAGAAAATCCTTTAATTAATGAAGATTTTGAGCTGTTTGTAGACGGCTCATGCCTGAGACAGGATGAAGGTGGCCTAAGTGCTGCCTACTCGGTCTGTACTCTAGGAGGCCCAGTGGAAGCATCCTATTTACATGGAGTCAAGTCTGAACAAATAGCTGAATTGGTTGCATTAACAAAAGCTTGTAAATTTGGGAGGAATTCAAAAATAACCATATATATTGATAGCCAGTATGGTTATGGGGTTATGCATGACTTTGGCCAGTTATGGATGCAAAGGGAGTTCCTGACTTCTTCAGGCACCCCTATCAGAAATGGAAAATATGTACAGGATCTACTGGAATCAATCCAGTTACCAAAAGAATTGGCTGTGGTCAAGTGTGCTGCTCACAAATCTGGTGATGACAAAGTGACAGCAGGTAATCGATATGCTGACCAATTAGCCCAACATTGTGCAAGATACCGAATATCAATCAATATAAAGGTTGGGGGAAACGGAAACAGCTGCCAACTTTTGATGCTAGAGGGAGTGAGTACATGGGAGGAAGTGAGAGACTTACAGGAAGCAGCAGAGCCACAGTAAAAAAACAAAGGTGGAGAAACTTTGGTTGTTGAAGGAGAAATGAAGATGGTGTCATTGTTTATCTTGATGATATGCCTGTGTTGCCAGACTGTATGCTTGTTCCTATGGCTAGGTTGATACATGGAGACGAACATTTAGGCAGGGACGCCATGATTCGCATGTTTCATCAGACCTGGTTCAATTCGAAATTCAGGAACGTAGCAGAAGCACTCTGCCAGAGGTGCCTGGTTTGTCAGCAATTTAACCCCGGAAAGAGAACTGTGGTATTACCAGGAACTATTGGAAAGGCAGAAGGCCCCTTTATTAGACTACAACTAGACTTTATTCAGTTGCCCCCTTGTCGAGGAATGAAATACCTACTTGTCATTGTCTGCCTGTTTTCAAAATGGGTAGAAGCTTACTCTGCACGTAGAAATGATAGCATCACAGTAGCTAAACTATTACTGAGAGAACTCATACCTAGATACGGTTTCCCAGTCACAATTGAATCTGACAGAGGAAGTCATTTCCAAAATGAAATAATTAAGCAAATTTGTGAAGCATTCAAAATCACACAAAAACTGTACTGTGCATATCGCCCAGAGGCTTCTGGAGTGGTGGAACAACTGAATGGCACAATAAAAGCAAGATTGGGAAAGATGTGTGAATACACTCAATTGGAGTGGCCTGATGCTTTGCCACTTGTGTTGATGGGACTCAGAAGTATTCCAGACCGGATCACGGGCTTGAGTCCCCATGAGATACTAATGGGAAGAGCAATGCGGCAAGCATGGGTGCCAGGATACAAACTGATAAGCATATCTGATGATTTGGTACTAGAATACTGTAAAGAGCTGGCTGACCAAGTGCGTTCTATCTCTCACCAGGTTGGGGGAGACACCGTCGCCAGGCCAACGACTCCAGCACATGACCTGAATCCAGGTGACTGGGTCGTAATAAAGAAACATACCAGGAAAAGTTGTCTTGAACCAAGGCGGGGAAAGCCACGACAGGTGATCCTCGTAACCACCACAGCAGTGAAGTGTGACAGAGCCTGAAGAAACTGAGGCTGAAGGTTGTGCAGCTGAGGGGTCCCAAGATATCGGTCCTGAAGTAGCTGAAGAAGAACAACCAAGCTCCAGTCAAGATGATTGGGTCCCAATAATCGACCTGACTATCGACCCTATACGAACCAGAAGACAAATCTATTTAGATAGACAGTGGGATAGTGAGGACGAGACAGGTGAAGAAGAAGGTACTCAGATCATCGAAATCCACGTCAAATCTGATTCTGCGGAGGACCAGATAGGGAAAGAACAGGTAATTGACACTCCACCACGAACTCCTGAGCTAGGAGAGGGACCGATAGGAATTAGGGCGGACGTTCAAGCGTAAGAAAATCAAGAGCTCGAAGAGCTTGAACAGGATCAGATAGGATTAGACAATTGTGTTCAGGAAGAAGGAATCGAAACAGATCAAAGCCACATTCAGCATACACCTGAACAAGGCCAGTTTAGGGACCAGGCAGAAGAAACTGATGAAAGACCTGGACCTAGTCAGTTAGGGGAAAATACAGAAGGTGAGCCTGAACAAAATGTGCCACAACTGAACGACAACAAAAGAGTGTTTAAAGAAGGCCAAGACACAGTGCCAGTTAAAAGACTCAGAAAAGGTGACTCAGTACCCAGATTTGTGAAAAGACTGAGATTGCGACTAAAAACGATAAACGAAGAGTCTGAAGAGGTAAATGAGGTCTCAAGTCAAACTGACCCAGCAGCCACAAAGCCAAAGAGAAGAAGTGCCTGTATAAAGAAACTGAATAACAAGTACCCGAGTCCTGAGTGGACTTACTTTGTACTGGAAGAATTTGAAAATTTGGAAATAAGTGATGAAAGTGATGAAGAATTGATAACTGACAAGGCCGAAGAAGGGGCGGAACCAACCTGAAAAGTTGCTCGAGTAAGCAAAAGCTGGTAGAGTTACAAAGAGGGGTTGAAGCTTCTTTTGAGCCAAAATGTCTGATTCTTCTGTGAATGGGAGACCGAGACGAAGTTGTTTAAAAACATGCTGGCAAGTATGTTTATGTAGTGTAGCAATAGTATTGATACTTTGGATAGGATTAACAATAGCTATTCCCTCTATGATGAGTAAAGACCCGAGCTTGTACCCAAATAATCACTTGCCAGACGATACTGTAGAATCACACACTAGAAATACACCACGAAGAGTAGATGCACTAGACAAACCACTTAGCCTTAAGCAAACAGTTAGATTTAGAAGCACCAGATGAGGAAGGATTACATTTCAATAAGATCAAGAACAAAACTCATTTAAATGTTTTCGCAAACCTATTAGTACATTATGTAGAAGCTATGGAAATAGATGATTATTATGTCTGCATGAAGCTACCCACTTCAGTAGCTGAAGGTGTGACTTACCACCACTTGCCCGTAACCTATTGAATTTCCTGTAGCATACTAACTCGTTTATTTTATAGAAGAGGACCTTTACAGTATTATTATTCAAACGTTGATGTGACATTTTCTGAACTTCCTGTCCGCAGAAACCTAAACCCTGTACATACAACTAGAGATGTAGCAAAATACATGAGTGATAATTTTTTAACAGTAGGAAAAATAGACATAGATAACGCACACAAAGATAACTTGACCTGTTCATTACACGAAAAAGAGAAATTGTTTTTAAATATGGTAGAGAAAAGAAGAGAAAGTTTCCAAAAGAAAGCAAAAGACAAAAATCATAAAATTCCTAAATGGGCCGAAAGCATAGAAAGCACCTCAAATGGTGGAGCTAATGCTGCCATATTGCTGGATTTCGAAAAGAAAGGGAAACTCTGTCTTAAAAGAGAGAAAACAAGTTATTATAACAATATCTTCATTGGTTCCAGTGAATGCGAACACAATTACAAGGTAATTGGGGGTTGGGGTTTCAAAGATGGGTCAGAGCCTGTTTTTCCTGGAATATATTTTATATGTGGGAACAAGGCTTACTTCAAATTGCCCGACCATTGGTACGGAAGCTGTTATTTTGGTATTGTCTTCCCAAAGATATACCATGTGGGGAAAATCACTGGAAGCACTGAAAGAACTAATGAATTAGTACGTAGTAAACGAGAAAGTGTTGGTGAAATAGTAGGTGATCTATTTAGCCATTAATACCTGCAGTGGGAGTGACTCTGAATTCACACAGAATTTGCAAATTGTCAACAGTAGTTGATCGGTTATCAACTGACACTGCTGGAGGTTTCCTGATGGTCAATACTGAAATGGTTGCGATCAGATCAATGGTTTTACAAAACAGGCTTGCTCTTGATACATTATTGGCAAAAGAGGGCGGAGTCTGCAGAATGTTGAAAGCGCAACATTGTTGCACTTACATACCTGACAAAAGTGTGGAAATTAAAGGGTATGTGAGGAACATTACTAATTTGGAAAAAGAGCTTAAACCACTGGAGGTTGACAGTGCCTGGAAGGGACTTACTGATGGTCTCTCTGCTGTAAGTCATTGGTTTTCTAACCTAGGTAAAAGTCTTTTGAGTAAAGTACTGATGCCAATTGCGGGAATAGGGTTAGTAATGTTTATAATAGTAATTTGCTGTAAATGTCGAAAACACCAAAAGAAATATACTGTGAACAAGAGGTGTGAAACGAAATGTTGATGAGCTTGAATTAGAAGAACTAAATAATCAGATTTATAAAAGGGTGAAAAATTCTCACCCTAATAAAGAGACTGAGAAAAAGCTGAACCGAATGTTTGAGGAGATTGAATTGGGTAAAATGTGAAAAGTTGGCATCTGGTTCTATTAATTTGTGATGATATAAAATATCATCAAAGAGGGGATTGATGGAGCAAGAATTTGCACGTAAAGCGTCTTGCTTGAACTCATGAACCTCAAATAACCCTAATAGTATTAATCAATCTGTTTGTTTTACTAATTTTCCGTTTATTCTGACATTTGGGGTGTCCCAGTGACGCTTGCCTATGTGTTTACTAATCCTAATACGCTTGCTGCTAAAATGGCTGCTACTACGCGGGAATTTCTTCTGCGCATTCATCGGTCACACTCATGTGACCTGACGTACTCGCAGTTCTGGTGGGAAACCTTTTGCACTTGCGCACTAGACTTAAGATGGTCGCTTTGTGTCCTCACATGCCTGATGCTTGTATCGCTGCTTTCGCTATACTGTTTGTCTTGCATTAATCCTAATGTATAGTTATTATGAAATAAGGGGAGTATGTAGGGATTCATGGTATACAGTGAATTAATTTATTCTGTGTTCTAAAGCTGTTTCTATTTACTTTTTATGTATCGTAAACCTTGGGCATGAGGGACAAGAATACTCCATATTGAACTGCCTTTCTGTGCATGACAGTCTTCTGCCAGAGGATGAACTCTGTGACATTGAATGCATGCCAACCCAGAGGTCTCAGCCAAGATGTGCCTGGGAAGAGGCACCTTCGCCTAGTAGAAGATGCTGAGATGTACTAAATGTATCACATTGTAATAATTGTTAAATTCACCATTGTTATGTGTATGGAACATGTCATGGGAAACCAAAATTCGATGGGCGGGTATGAAAGATGCAAATAAGGGGATTGAGAAAGTCAAATCCTGGAAGGTGTGACAACCTGTCCTTTCTTTTGTCCAATCGAAATTGGGGATCCTTACACTTGCAACATTGGGGGGGGGTGGTACACTGACCCAAAAAACAGTATAACTAGCCTAGTTTTGAGCTAGAGAAATTGTCCGACTTGTCCGAATAGCTGATCTGTCACTGACCCTACGCACTCAATAGCTGATCGAGAAAACGGAGGTGCTGCGAAGCACTCTGTCCGACTGACTCACAGACCCATTCGGGGTTTTGAGAAACTTAAGTGCTGGTGGAGCACTTTGCTGGGGAATTCGAGGACCCAATCGGGGTTTTGACTGATAGCTGCAGAGAGGGTGTAGCGCAAGCGTTGCAACTGAACTGCGGGTGCTGGTCTTACCTTGGTGGTCCTCTCCTGATCCTAATCGGGTTTCCTGTCCTGGGTTTCCATTCTGCACCTGCTGACCTACTGGCGACTGTATTCCTTGGGGTTCCTACTGTCCTTAACTGACCCGTGGCCGGGGTTGGTCTCCACACTGTTCTAGGTAAATATAATTTTGTGCGGGAAAATACACTTACGTTCTTTTTGCTCTCTTGAACTGCTAAAAGTTTTATATTTGCCCTTTGTTCCTTTTCTTACCCTCCCTGTGCTGACCAATAAATAAAGTCTTACACTTTTGCTGTTTATTAGCATGTTCCATCTTCTCCCCATCCTTTACGTAAAGGTAAAGGTAAAGGTGAAATACTACTCATGAAATAGATGTTCCTTTTCTTTACCCTCCTTTAGCCAAAGTAAAGTGATTTCCCTGGATTATT
The DNA here is from genome assembly GCF_964261635.1 of Lissotriton helveticus. Taxonomy (NCBI): domain Eukaryota; kingdom Metazoa; phylum Chordata; class Amphibia; order Caudata; family Salamandridae; genus Lissotriton; species Lissotriton helveticus. The sequence continues at coordinate 1,566,963,188 of NC_136063.1, read as the reverse complement.
AGCTTGCTCCATTTTTTTTTACCTTCCCTATAGCTACATGTTACCTTCTAAATCTCTATAGACAAATTAAAGTTCTTTTGCCTTACCCACCTTCGAGGGGTATTCACACTGTGACGTTCTAGCATGTTCCTTATTTTTCCCGTCCTTTAGACATCATACTGAGTCTAAATTCCTGCAAAATCCTTACTAGTATGTTCCTTGTTCTTAGCTTCCGTTTATATCTATAAATGGTTGGCATAATCTATTTCTTGCATAGTTACACTATTTTTATGATTTTGGTTATTGATGGCTTACTCACTGTGAATTTTATTCTTTCTGACGATAATGAGAACTAGATAAAGGTTTTCAAAACTTCCTGAGTCTTTGGTTATTATAAAGAGTGAAAATATTATAAATGTTATTGTATTTTTGTGACTGCTTATCTTTTGCAGCTAGCTCCCTGATCCATTTTGATCATAGGTACCTGTGACGAGGATTGGTAAGTCGGTACATTGGTAATAAATAGGAAGGAGCTGGGTTACTGGTAGTAGTGTGTAGGTTACCCGATTAATAAATATGGTGAATTAAATTTATTGGCCCAACAGTGTACATGGTAAAATTGTGGTCGGGTGACCTGCGCGCCCTATCAGTATTTATTTTCTTGTGCTTATGTTCATATTCTCATATGAAAATAAGCACAAGAAAATAAATACAAGGAAGAAATGTTCAACAAACTGGCTTGCATATGAATATGTTATGTTTGTTCTGTTTTGTACTTCGAGGACAAGTTTGAGTACTCAGAAGATTAGAATTTATGTATAATTGAGCACCGTAAGGGCAAGTGTATACACGGACAGGTTCTGTTTGTTTTTGTTTAAGTATTGCATACCTGACAGGGGCTAGTCAGGATTGGGGACAGCACCAAGTAAAATTGCTTAACTATGGGGTCAAATGTGTTAACTTTGAAGGTGTGCAGGCTATCACCATTGTCTCATTTCCTACCACGTTCTCATCTACAAATGGACCTGACTGATCTACTGGTAAGGATGTGCCAAGTACACATTCCTCTTCCTCCCCCCTCAGGCACCGTCATTGCTTATATACGCTCTTCCTTCTTTTCTATAAAACATATTGTGATACCACTGAATTTTTCTTACCGCTTCCTGGAAATCTGGCGTCCGCACTGTACTGTGTCTGATTCACAAAATGTGGCATAGGGGCAGGTGGCAAAGGATACTTCTGATTAACTACCTGCTGCAGTTGATTCACAAATCCCTCATTCTGCGTCTGTGGATTTAAGTTTTGATTTGGCCCATTATTATTCTGGATATTTTTACACTCGTTTTTCCAATGTCCAAGTGTTCTGCGTCCAAGACAAGGAAACTTTTTCTTTGCATCCTCTCTGCTCATTCGTCCCTTTTGTTTACCATTACTTACCACATTATCACTCTGACTCTGCTCCTTAGTCTGTCCGCTGTTTTGACCACCTAAATGTATCCCTTGCTGCTCTGCCAATTTCACTTTTGCCCACATCATCTTTTCTTTCAGTTTCTTATGCCTATCCTCGATGTCATCACCACAATACTTAGCATACTTTAATATCTCATCTATGGTCTTTTTTTTTTTTAAAGACCTTTATTTACATTTGCACATTGACACAGCGCTTAGCCTACAACCCTGGGGGCCGGCGGCGATAAGTATAGCAACAAGCAACGATACAGGAGATACATAGCCAATCAGCCGACACCCCTGAGGTCCGACGGCGAAATATCGATGCATGCGTATAGTTGCCAAGGTCTAAATCAGGATAGTCAATAGGTCTATGGAATTTTGTGTTTTTTATACTATGGTGCAGTGTTTGTAGAAACTATTCGAAGAAAAACAAATGAAACAATAACATTCACACAAGGCATAAGAGAGTTAAGGGTACAGTCATGGGACCATGTTTCGGCGCTCAGTAACCATGGTATATACTTTGCAATTATAATTCTTCATGGGAAGGGGGCAGTGAGGAAACCTAAAACAATACAGTATCATTTAATAGGTGGAATGTCAATCAAGCGGACAAGGTTACGTCAGGGAACAACTCTTGCGGGGGGTACAGATATTGCCACGATAAGTGTTCCATTGAGACCAGATCCTACCCCATTTCTTGGGCCTACCAAGTGACAGGTATACAGTCTTCTCACGAAACATGCACCAGTCCATGTTCTCTTTCCAGTGCGATACGGTTGGAGGCCTGGGGGAGCCCCAGAGCTGCGCGATATCTCGTTTGGCAATCATATTGTCTAAGGTGACTCAGGTGATCTGAGCAGAGTGGCAGTCATTGGGCTCCCAGACATTCAGGAGGCAGCGCCTGGCTTCGGGCAGCAGCGCCACACCAGTGACCTCCTCCATAACACCATGCACACGGGACCAAAACTCGACCATATCGGACACTCCCATAGGATGTGAAGGAAGGTACCAGTCATACCACATCCACGCTTACACAGAGCATCCAAAGTGTAACCCATGCGGACCAGACTCGGACCAGTGACATACACACGTTGGAGGATCTTGAGTTGAACAAATCTGAGGCGAGAGGATATAGCAACCTCCTTCGGCGAGGACAGAGCGGACTGCCAGTCCTCATCATCTATTTCTAGACCATCGGCAATCCAGAAGGCCCTCAGGCGCACAAGCAGGTCAGCCCTATTGTTGATAATCTTCTTGTAAATCAGTGAAACCGTGCTATCGGGCACATATCCATCCAAGATGCGATCCTCCAGGGGTGAGGATTCGGGGACGTCTGTGCTGACAGCAAAGACTGACAACAGGGCGTGCCGGACCTGAGCGTACCTGAAGTATTCTCTGTCCCCGAGTTCATACTCCATTTTGAGCGCCTCAAAGGTCTTAACGTCACCTTTAGACCAAAGATCCCCCACCCTAGAGATCCCTATCAAATCCCATTTAGCAAATCCTTTCGTTCGTCACAGGTTACCCAGACTTTCAGAGTCATACAACGGGGTCGCACGAGTTAGTCTGTCATTCCATCCCAGAGCAGCAGTCGCATCATGCCACACACGCACAGCAGTTTTAGTGGGTCCTGTAAGTGTTCTGATGAGCCTCTTGGAGTACAGTGCCCTATTGAAAGTCCCCCCCGGTAGAAGATGCCTATCCATGGCAAAGGCCGGGGCAGGTCCGGGGGCATATGTTGCGTGGTTAACCGCACTCAGCTGGGAGGCCCAGTAGTAGCGTCTGATATCGGGAAGGGCAATGCCCCCGTCATTCCACGAAAGCGTGAGTTTAGACAGGGCTATGCGAGCACGGCCGTCCCAGACGAGTTGCCGCTGTAAACTCTCCACCTCTCGGAAATAACTCGAGGGGACAAGGTCAAAGGAATTCTGGAGAGCATACAAACATCTGGGCAGCGACATCATTTTGAATAGAGCCACACGACCGAGCGGTGACAGTGGCAGACGACGCCAGCGAGTAACATCCAGCTTCAGTCGTTGAAGAGGAGGCAGTAGATTACGCTTGTGGCGAACGGCAGGGTCCAAGGAGATATGTATCCCCAGGTATTTGAAGCCGGTCTCAGATACTTGAATTGGAAATCTACGTGGCAACGGGGGAAAACCACTAGCCAAAATGCAGACACAGGATTTGGTCCAATTGATAATGAGACCCGAGTTCTTCCCGAAGGATGCAAGAACATCGAAGAGCACATTCAGGGACTTCTTAGGGGAGGTAAGATATAGAAGGATGTCATCTGCGTATAGCGAGATACGATCCTCGAAGTCAGGAGTCCACCGAATGCCCTTTATAGAAGGTTCCCATCGGAGCCATTCCGCCAACGGCTCTAGCGCGAGGGCGAAGAGCAATGGGGACAACGGACAACCCTGCCGAGTGCCGCGTCCGAGCGTGAAAACACCGGACACCTTCCCGTTAACCACCACCTGGGCGAGGGGCATCTCATAAGGAAGTTTCACCCACGCGATGAACACGAGACGAACCCGAATTTTGTGAGGGCCGCCCAAAGATAGGGCCATTCGATGGTATCAAAAGCCATGGTTGCGTCCAAAGAAGCCAAAATGGCCAGCTCATTAAGAGTCCCGGCCCTCGCGAGAACTTCGTGGAGTCTCCGAAGATTAAGGGCGGTGTTTTGATGAGGGATGAAACCCGACTGATCCGGATGGATCAAGTCCCGGATCACCTTAATCAAACGATTAGCTAACAGTGTAGCTAGAATTTTGGGTTTGGCGTTAAGAAGGGATATAGGTCTATAGGAGGCACACCGATCTCGAGGCTTACCCTCCTTATAAATTACCACGATGGTGGCAAGTCGCTGATCAGCGGGAAGAGAACCCGAGTCCAAGGCCTCAAGGAACATGCCCGTCAAGTAGTGTGCCATTTTGTCGGGTCGTAGTTTGTAAAGTTCGATGGGTAATCCATTGGGGCCCATGGCTTTACCGGAGCGTAGGGAGCGTATGGCCCCCGCCACTTTGTCCGCCGTAAGGGGCGCATCCATAAGGTCCCTGTCCTCCTCAGAAAGACAGGGCAATGCAATATCACGGAGTAACAGCCGGGAGTTCTCCTCATCCCTATCACAGACCGAAGCATACACTGTTTTAAAGTGGTCGGCAAAGCACTCAACAATCCCAGCCGGGTCAGTGACACACTCTCCATCAAGCCTCTCAATCACAGGGACAACACGATTCACTATTTCTTTCTTGTCCAACCACACAATCAATTTACCAGCCTTGTCACCCACATCATACAGCCTGCCCTGCTGCTCTCTGCTCATCACCTTCGCAGCATCAGTGACAACAGCTCGATAGTCGGCCTGTTTCAGGCTGAGTCAATGAAGTTTTGGGCGTGTCACCGCTGTATCAAGGTCACCCTCCAGTGCAGTTATCTCAGATTCGAGGCGCACAAGCTCCTCATTCTTTGCTTTTTTGGCAGCAGCAATAAGCGAAAGAGAACAGCCACGGATAACAGTTTTGAAGGCCTCCCACAGTGAAACAGAAGAAGAAACAGAACCCACATTTTCATTGAAGTAATGGTCCATAGCTTTAACAAGTTCGGAACGGGTTTGGGGGTTACGAAAGTACCAAGGGTTGATAGGAGCAATTCTGCCTACACTACCCACCCCTACCACAAACCGAAGCCACAATGGGGAATGGTCAGAAATACCCCTGGGAAGATGGCGGACCTCGCTGATGGACGTGGCCTGGTCAGACGGCATGAGAAAGTAATCCAGTCTGGAGAGGCTACCATGTACCCCAGAGTGGAAGGTGTATTGAAGCTGTGATGGGTGCATCAATCTCCAACTATCAATAAGCCCAAAGGTATCTAGAAAGTCGCTCAGCCACATATGAGACCTATGCAGGTCCCTGGGAGGAAAGCGATCAGCTGTACCAGAAACAACAGAGTTAAAGTCCCCACCGAGGATAAGAAGACCCTCAGGCAGTCCCAAGATGACCCCACACAAATCGGCATATGTGGAGGCCTGTAGGCCCGGGGGGACGTATATCGTGAGAATAGACAGTGTTTTCCCCTCCCATCTACCCGTGAGTGCGGCATAACGCCCCCTATCATCAAGTATGACTGTATCAATTTCCAGGGGGAGAGAAGACCGGATAAGAATGCCAACTCCCCTGGAGCCAGAGGTGAAGCCAGAATGAACGGCTAGGCGGTAACCACGCCTGTTCATGGCTCGACACGTATTCCCTATAAGATGCGTTTCCTGTAGAAGAGCAACATCAGGGGAGTGGCGTCTAAGGAACTGCAAGACTACCCCTCGTTTTATCCTGTCTCCCAATCCATTAACATTCCATGATAAGAGTCTCAACTCACCACCCCCCATCCCCTAGAAGAGATCAAGCACCATGCACACGGAATCCCAAGACCGAAGCAGTTAGAAAAAACTATTTGATGCCCTGTGTAAAGAAACAACAAAACAAACACCCCCCACCACCCCCCAAGGCGAACCCGTTACAACACCCCCCACCCTGCACCCCTGCATGAGACTCAAAAGCCACCCCAACTCGCAGTGTGCCTGTCGCCCCCTCAAACCCCATTCTACACGAAGAACCCCGGAGGAGGAAGAGTCCCCTTTCACCCCCGCCACCCTCAGGCAAATCAATAAGGAAAACAAAAGAATCATTGTTCAAACTCAGCTGATGAGATTAGAAAGCTCAGACGTCCGGTCCCACAAGTCACTCTTGCTCCGACTCTTGCTCCGGCGAACCACCATCGGCGCCGCCGGGGTGCTCAGCACGATCATCCCTTTTTGGCAAAGAGTCAAGCCAGTCACTGACACTGTCCGGTCGGTAGAAGAAAAACGTTCATTCCCCGTACTCAATACGAAGTCTGGAGGGAAACAACATGGCGTACTTGAGGCCCAAGTCCCGCAACCGTCTCTTAACTCCCTGGAATCCCATTCTCTGCCTCTGAACAAACGGGGTAAAGTCTGGGTAGAAGTTCACAGTGGCGTTCTTGAACTGCACAGGGCCCTTCTCCCGAGAAGCTTGCAGGATGGCGTCCCTGTCCCTGAAATGGAACAGCCTGGCAACGATAGGTCTCAGGGGGGCCCCCGGCTTAGCCTTCCCACCTGGAACTCGATGAGCGCACTCGACCGCAAAGAATTTAGTGAGTCCAGCGGGAGCTAGATAATTGGAAACTAGATCTTCCACCAGGAGGTCGGTTGCTGCAGATTCGGGATTTTCCGGTACCCCGATTATTCGCACATTATTGCGGCGGGCCCTATTTTCGTAGTCCTCCAGACGACGAGTCACCGTCTCATGGGAAGATCGCAAGTTCCCGATCTCGGTTTGGATGTCGGTAACATCAGTCATCAGACTGGAAGTCTTGAGGTCCAGCACCTTGACCCTCTCTTTGGTCTTCGCCAGATCCGCTTGAATCAACGTTACATCCACCGCCACTGTGTCGATTTTGGAGGCAAGAGCCTCATATTGCTGTCCCATGGAGGCCTTCATACTGTCAATGGCTTCCATGACATCTTGCAGCGACACTTCCGACGTAGCAGCGGAGGCAGCCTTAGGATCATCAGGCGTACGGCCAGCACCACTGGGAGAACCCTTCACTTGGGAGTAGTGGTCCATAATGTTGGTCTGGGTCTGGCCCCCACAATGTAGCGGCTTAGTCTTGCGTTTCTCCGCTTTGGTTTTGGTGGCCATAGTGGAGAATGGACCCCGAAGGGGCCCGCGCGACCTGGTGAAAATGGCCGGCAGCGATATGGCGAAAGACGGCGAAACTAGCCAAAAACCAGCATAGATGCCAATATTGAGGGATAGTCAGGCAAAAGATGAGAAGGCACCTCACTGGCACAGGAGAACCCAACAGGGTCAAGTGGAGACCCGAGCTGTTAGTCGGTCAGTCCGAGCCGAGAGCAGGAAAACGAAACCGAAAGTCGGGCAGCGACCCTCCAGAGGGAGAGATCCCTCCAGCCGTTGTTGTTCAACTGCTCTCTGGCTTGTAGCGTAGCCAAGTCCCCGGTCTCGTCCCGGGGCGGGCCGCAAAGTCCAGGACGACGTAGAAGTGGATCCCGGCGTCCGAATCAGAAGTTTCGAAGGATATTAGGATCAGCCAGAGCTAGTTGTCAAAAGCCCATATTCAAATTCAGGATAAAGTCAGGATTTCTGCGAAGGGCGGCGAAGGGTCTCAGGAGCTCTGTGCTCACGCGACCATCTTGAATGCTCGCGAAGCTCCTCCTCCCTCATCTATGGTCTTACTCTGCCAACAAATCTTATGTTGTTGAATCATCTGACTAATCTCAGGTTTCAGTCCTGTAACAAATCGATACACAAAATGTCCTAAATCCTTATCTCCAATACTCTCGAATCCACTATGCTGCTTACATACCTGCAATAGCCTTTTGTAAGGCATGAAGAGATTCATTTGGTTCTTGATTAGTTCTATCAATTTGTATCCAATCTGTTTATTTTGGAGGTATCTTTCCTTTCAAAAATGTAATTACTTGATATTTCTTCATCACGTCATCTGAGGGTGCTCCTGTTGTTGCATCTCTTGGATACTCTTCACTAGGCCAATCAACTGTAATTTTACATTCTGTCCATAAGTCTGCAGGCACCACTATATCAAACAAACCATCTAAATCCTTTTTTTAAAACTTTGAAACTTTCACAAACCTTTCAACTTGCTTATACCATTCAACTGGTTTCTCTCTCAACTGTGGGAATTTGTTTGTAAATGACAAAATATCCTGACAAGTCCATGGACTATGTAGGTATCCTCCACCCGGTACCTCCCTCATAGGACACAATCTTTCTACTTTCCCTGTTTCTTTCATTAGATACGCAGTAGATGCTTCCTTTGCCTGTGCTTCTTCCTATGCCATCTCACTCTCCACTTATCAATGTCTCCCCATTTCTGCAAGATATTCAGCAACTCTTTCACTTGCAACTTTCTTCCAGACACATTAATATTTTCCAAATCCTTGTCAGTAAACTCCTCTCGGAAAGGCTTCTGTAATACCATTGATCTCCCTATATCTATTCCCATTTCAGAGGATAATTCTGTCAACTTCTCATGAAACAGCCTTACATTTCTAGTTATGCCCCTGCATACAAATAACAATACTTCTTCATCATGTGTTTAATCTATCTATTCCCACATTTCCAGCAATCAATTCTTCCAATTGTGCTTTTAATTTGTGAATATCTAAGATTTTAGAAGGTGAACTTTGTTTTTCAATCTCTTGTGCCCATCTCTTTAGATCTTCAGGAGTTGCTGATGTGGCATTTCTGATCCCTGAGGATGTCACTGTCCTTCCTTCTTTTGAACTGCTAAGTATAACTCTCTTTGGGGTTTCGTTTATATTGTCTCTTATTGGTAGATCCATTAATGAAATTACTGAATCACACCCACTGGCTTGGTCATCAGTTATTATCATTTCTTTTCATGGATTATTTAAAGGAGTCGCTGCAACTTGTGGCTTAGGACAATTTACCTAGTCTCCATACAAAGGAACAACAGGACCTATAGTTACGGGTATTGTCAAAGCTTCAGGATTCACATTTAATTGGGTTATTTTCTGTATTAGTTCTCTATTTTTATTCAAAGCTTCTTTTTCTTTATCATAAAGTACTCTATTAACTGTTGGGTCATGTACAAGCTGTGGAGCCAATGGAGTCTCTAATACTGGGGCACTTGGGATAATTTTACTTGGTCCTTCTTGATACAGTGGAGGGTTTTATTCAAAATGTCCTCTAATAACTCATCCTCTGATTCTCCATACCCAGTTGCGCTCAAATATTTTGATTTCTCTTTACACTTACTCCCTGTTTGTTCTTCAGCCACCATCAATACAGGATACAACCCTTCTGATACCACCGTTCTTCTGTACTGTTTCAATTGTTCTTCACGCATCCCATGCATACCTCTGGTATAATATCCTGAAAATGTTCCACTTTGACCATTTTCTGTCTCAAATGACTCAGTCTCCCATTCTTCTAATGCCTCATACTCGGTTAATCTTGGTCTTGGTTCTAGTTCATACAATCGCATCCTCAATTTCTGTAAAATTCTTCCATTAAAAGTACCATGCTCTGGAAAAGCTAGAACACCATAATTTTTTGCGTATTCCATCCAATTCTCCCTCCATACACATGTATGATAACCTCTCTCCATCTTCATAAATGAAGCAGGCGTTTTAAGTGGCGGAATAGGAATTCCCTCCCTAGTCAAAACGGGTTTATCTTTCTTAAAGAAATTCTTAATTTTCTGAATAAATACCTGTTTCCTCTTTTTACCATACATTTTTCTAGGGACTCAGTGAATAAAACAATAATCCGCAAAATCTTGATTTTACCTGACAGGGCTTCTTGCACCGACAGAAAAATGTGAATCAAGCATACAAATTTTCACTAGCCAATCAAAAATAGTTTTCATTCAGGCTTTCAATCAGGCTTCAAGTCACGCTCGTAATCTGACCAATGCTAGCGCAGCCTTTTGAATGATGTCAGTTCTACTCCTTACAACTGACCCCCCTTTGCAATCTGCGTTTGTCACACACCCGCTGTTTCTACCAATCCCAGAGTGGCTCACTGTGACGTCAATGCAACCCCGGCTATTGACCCTCCCTTCACAAGGTAATGTGTAAACTTCTTTTTCTCTGATTAAATCTATTAACAACAACATATAAACATTCGTTACTCTGTCTGTTCCACTAAATTTCAAAGGATAGATTATTCTTTCAACTGCAAGTAAAACCTTCCGCTCACTCTTCTTTGAGTAAGACCTTCCGTTTACTTTTCATACACTTCGAGTACCCTTCAATCAAGCTCGGGCGAACCTGCTACTCCTTCGGTGTTACCCTAACTAGGTGATATAACACAAAGTTTCACCAGCGAACTCTTTGCTATCAATCACTCTCACGAAATAATCCCTAATTCAACACTGCCAGCCCTACCTAGCTTCTCAGTGTTATTCCAACAGACAAGTAACCTCACTGCAGTGTGGTTTCTATCGCCACCCACTATTTCCCCAGGAATTCTGGACAACATAAAACAAAACACAAACAAATACTAAAAATCAATACTCATCACCAAACTAGTCAATGATAACCATAGCTCTGCTACAAGAAAACTGATCCAGTGGGTTACCAGCAACAGGTAATCTAACACCACATACTCACCTGGGCCCATAAATGTATGCACAACATACTGGCAATAACCGCCGGGGTCATGTTTTGTAATTCTCTAGATTAGTTATCTTTAGTCCCTAACTAATCTTTCACTGATCAAAAGTTCTTTCCTCTGGTCAATGGACCATTAGTTGGAAGCAGTTGATGGTGAAATGACATAAGATTTCAATATACTTACACATTTGGAAATGATCACAGAGTCGGGATGTCTTTTAAAATGTTATCTTAGATTAAATTCTTGTGGACCACTTACACAGTACAGAACAAAGTCTGTCTCTCACAAGAAGGAAGATTCAATTATTCAATCAAAATTGCATACAATTATACTTAGCAATGACACTGCATGAAAGGGAGAGGATAGAGAGAAAAGCATATAAGCACATATACAGATATAGATACTATTACCAAGTATGATGTGGAAACCAACTCCCAGGCCTAGGAATTGGAAAGGGTCCCCCAGGAAAAATCTGGTGAACAAAGGCTTCAGGACAGGAATCAGGACACATGACCGCTCTATCACAGACCCTTGCATAGCACCCCTCTCTGACACTCTCTTCCTCCTCGAGATTCTTCCACGATCTTCTTCTAAATTAATTTGCTTAAGATATTTGGTTAGGCAATTCGATTCTTCTTCGGTATCTCCGTCTCCGGTCTCTAGCTTCTCTGGTCACCAGTTTCATTAACTAACTAAGAACTTCCTCAAATATACCTTTCTGTATGCTTGTACCACCTATAAATGTTTAAAATTTATGAAACTCCTAACTCTGATTGGACAGGCCAGGGGAGGTGATCATCACCCATGCTTAATTTCTAATATTTTCTTTCAATCCTTTGTTTGAAATCCCACCCCTTGAGTTTTATACATCAGTCTTTATTCCCACCGGTATTCACAATGTAATTGTCACATATTAGAAGAAAAAGAAACAGTAATTCTAATGCATTTCATTGGACTATCGTTCCAGTTACCATGAAAGTTGCAACTTGCAGCCTTGGATGATGTTCAAGTTGACATCGTGTCTTTCAATTTGGGTTCACTGTGCATGTTCGGTAAAACGAGAGGGAACAGACTGTAGTTCAAGACTCAAGGCCAATAACAAGCACTATTGAAAGAGTCAAAAAGACAAATGTTAAAATCAAAAATAAATGGTTTCACTGTATACCACATATCTCTACTCTAATCCCATTTAAATATTATTATTCCCGCATTAGCATTAGTATAATAACTGGGTTTAATTTTTCAGCAAGCAGGTGGCAAGCATGTGAGTTTCAAGCGGCCATTTTGTTAGTTACTGCGCAAGTGCAGAAAGTTTCCCTCCAAGCATGGACACATCATAGTACGTAGATGCATGCGCACTAAAGAATTTTAAGCCTATGTGAGGGCAACTCTCAAAATGGCTGCTGTGCACAAAATGAAAGCCAAGGGTTCAGGACGAAAATCACGATTTCGAGGTGAAATCGTTACTGGAATATGACGAAAATGCTTGTACATAGTGTACTAGCCATTTTCGGTCTTTTGATACCAAAATCGTCATACTACGACAAAGTTTATTGCACGAGTCCAGAATTTTCAGAACTACAAACCCTCCTTTTGCCCTTACATAGGCAATTAACCTATTCTCATGCTAATCTGAGTCCAGGTCTATATTCCTAAAGTCATTGAGATGTTGCTGTAACATCATCCTAGTACTTAGCTCGTCTCTTGATACAGGTTTCCTTACACATGATGTAGCACAGAGGCCACATATTGCGGGAGCACACTGCACGCACAGACAAAACAGGAAAAGAATGGCTAAGACCATCCCAATGACCATCAGAATTTTCCATCCCCAGGCGGATATCAGTTCCCAGAACCATCCCATTAACGACCAATCTCCTTTATCCACATGAATAGATTCGGAAATCTTATGTAGTTTGGAGATGGCCTGGTACACTGTTGGAGCGTTATCTGGAACAAAAAACACAGCAACTCGATTGGATCAATTTACATACCCCACCTCGGTCTGCAAGTATGACATCTAATGCGACCCTGTTCTGAAGGGTCATAAGACGATCCGACTGGAGCTCAGCAGTCAAGTTACTAAGGGCACCGGCTGTTTCAACCACGGTGGATTCAACCACCCTTGTCAATTGCCTTATGTTCCTGCTGTTACCCATGGGTCCCCAGAACGGCAGAAAACACTTTACGAAGTCCCCAAATTCTTGTCCTGCAGTGTCTTCTTCGCTGAAGACACCTCTAACTATCCTTGTCTTGTGGTAATCTGCCGCCGCTGTGTAGGTGGGAGGCAGCAGAAACGAAACAAAACATGTGCCCGAAAAGTCAGGGGGCAACCATGTATAGGCTCTATCATGGCAGATGAAATAGGTACCCTTAGCTGCTAAGAACGGAGGGGAAGTCTGAGATGCAAAAACATATGTTTCAGTGCAGATGCTTTTCCCTAGCTGAGCTATGGGATTCTTGCCAGTACCTTGCAGACACAGGTGACCCTGATGGGGTACAATCCAAATCGGGGAAGATCTCTTAGCTTGCTGTTTCTCACTCAGAGTAGCTCCATATCCGGTCACGTTCCATCCTATGTATACTAGTGTCTCATCTCTAGGAATAGTTTCGTAGGAAATATCTTCCTTAATCACGTCTACTATACCCTTAACTAGAGCACTATTCTTAGGATTGTCTTCCACAGAACGTAGGGGGTAGACTTCATGTGCATAGATGAACATTGTTCTGTATGCCCACACAGAACCATTGTGGCTGAATGGCAGGACCAGATAGGGAATACCCTTATCCGTTGTGTGAGGCATAAGACCACACACCCAACAGTTAGTTGTGTTCATTACTAGTTGGTGTTGGTGCAAAAGCTGAACAAAGGAGTTATTAATAAACTCTAATCTCCTAGTGGATTCGTGTTCAGGAAGGGGTTGAAAAGAGTGTGGGGAACCAGTAGAAGGAGGAGGTATGGGCGGTGTAGTGGGTGCAAATGTTACTCGAAAAGAGAATAAAACATAACCTATTAAAAATATCATCACACTGAACAACATGAAAATGCACAATATCAAAAAGCTTTTCTTTGTCATCATTTTACATATTCTGTTTTTAAAGTTCGTTTCCTTGGCAGGTCTCTCCATCTCGAAAAACCCCATCCTCTATACAATGCTGCCCGCGATGGGAGGTTGTTTCTGCTAAGGAATGCTTCTGTCAGTCTAGGGCAACTCCCTTAGACCAACCAGAACTGTCGACCTAACGTCGTCAGCTGCACCCTAAAGACTTTGGGCAATCGCGGCCCTAGCAGCGGAACCCGGATGGCGGTTCGAAAAACAAAAATAAGCAAGTTTCTCAGATGGGAGAGCTGCTCTTTCTAAAATAGCGAAAAAGGAACATTTTTTGTTTATTTGTCCATAGGTCTTGGTCTCAAATTATAACGTTTTCTCCCAGGTACTGTTTGGTCTTGGAAAAGGAGTTCAGGCTCTGTAGTGTCCAATCGAATTGACGGTGATACAGCTGGTTGCAAAATGTTGTCACTCTCTTTTTCAGTAAGTGTTCCTTTTACACGTGCATCACTGAAAGGCAGAAAACGTGGCACGGTTTCAGTCTCTGAGTCGGCGACACCCTCCTGGACCCACCGGTCGTACGGCAGAGGTAAAGGCACCCTCTTGCAGTGTACGCCGTGGATCCAGTGCTTCTTGCCTTCTACACGAATAGCTGATCTCGTTGAAAGAAGGACGAGGTGTGGGCTGGTCCACCTGGGCTGGTCGTTCTTTGTTCGCTGAAAGTTCTTCACCAGAACCCAGGATCCAGGATCGATCTGATGTCCTGGAGCTTCAGAGACCTGAGGCAGAGTATCATGCACCTGTTGGTGTAAAACACGCAATTTAGCCGTCAATTCGTACAAGTAGTCAAGCAAAACAGGGTGTTCAATTTCACTAAATTTTGTGGGCCTTGGCACTCCCCATATGTTGGCCGGGCGGCCAAAAACTATCTCATATGGACTAAGTCCCACTCGCGAATGCACAGTCATTCTGGTGGATAGGAGTGCTAGGGGTAGAGCGTCAGGCCATTTAAGACCAGAGCTCGCTTGAATTTTGGCCAATTTAAGTTTCAATGTGCCATTGTAGCATTCTACTAGTCCAGCTGATTGGGGATGATTTGCAGCGTGAAATTTCTGATGAATGCCTAGCCCTTCACATACTTTCTTCATCACTCGACCCACAAATTCACTTCCATTGTCACTCCAGACCATTCTAGGCATTCCGAATCTGGGGAAGAACTCTTTCACAAGGGCTTTAGCTGTGGATAAGGCAGTGTTGTCTTTTAGGGGGTAGGCTTCCACCCATCTTGAAAAGGCACAAACAACAACGAGTACGTATTTTAAATTGTTGCACCTTTCCATGTGGATGAAATCTAGCTGCAAAACCTCGAACGGATACGTAGGAGGTGCAAAATGACCAGCTGGAGTTGGGGTTCCCCTACCAGGATTGTATTTCAGACACACCATGCAATTCTTGACCACATTCTCTGCACACTTAGGAATTCCAGTATTTTGCCATACTGGAGCCAACAACTTGCAAATCCCTTTCACACTGATATGAGCCATTCCATGAGCCATTGTAACCACTGCAAGCACATACGCATCAGGCAACAACCATCTCTGATGTTCTGACAATTCAACCCAACAACCATTTGTATCCAATTTACCCGTACTTTCTCTCCACACACTCAATTCTTTCTCTGTAGCTTCAGCTTGAATAGATTTCACACTCTCTATCGTGTCTTCACACATTCCAACGTCACCAACCCATCTTGCAGGGCCTGCAACATACATTCGGCTCATCACATTCCTTGCAGTTTCTTTTGCTATTTCGTCAGCGAATGCATTACCACGACCAACATCATCAGTCACTTTCTTGTGCGCACTACATTTCACAATCGCAACTTGCAGGGGCAAAGTCAGTGACTCAAGAAGCTCATTCACCAACTGACCATGCTGTATCTTAGCTCCATGCGAAGTCAGGAACCCACGTTCTTTCCACAATCGTCCAAAACTGTGAGCCACACCAAATGCATACTGGCTGTCGGTATAGATGGTCACTTTCATTCCTTTCGACAACACACATGCTCTCGTAAGTGCAATCAACTCTGCTGCTTGAGCTGAATTATGTGGGAAACGTGCAGCTTCAACAATTGTATGCAAAGTCGTGACAGCATATGCTGCAGTTGTATCACCATTCGGAAGCTTGAAGCATGAACCATCCACCCATAAGGTACCATCACACTTTACAAGAGGAGTGTCCTGGAGGTCTATTCTCCCTTTTGTTTCTTCTTCTGTTCTAAGAAAACAATCATGCTGTTCTGAATCATCTAACTCTGTTACAATTGACAACGTAGCTGGGTTAAGTGTGTTGCATCTTTTTATATGCACATGGCTGGCTAACAATGTCAACTCGTAACCTGACAATCGAGCACTAGTTAAGTGCTGTGTCTTGGTTCTGTTTAACAACGTGTCCACTGCATGTGGAACCATCACAATTAACGTGTTATTCATCACCAGACCAGCAGACTGTCGAATAGAAACAGCTGCTGCCGCTGTTGCTCTTAAACAACTCGGCAATGCTTTAGCTACTGGATCCAAAGTCGCCGAAAAATATGCACATGGACGCGGCTTGTCTCCAAACAACTGTGTCAACACTGACAATGCACAACCTTCTTTCTCATGGACATACAATGTAAAGGGCTTGCTGTAGTCGGGGGTACCCAACACAGGAGCCGAACATAATGCTGTGCGCAATTCAGAAAAACTTTTCTGACACTCTTCAGACCATGGGACGGGATTCGGTGTATCTTTACAAGTTAATGCCACCAAAGGTTTGGCCAGCAAGGAAAAATGTGGTATCCATTGCCTGCAATATGATGTAAAGCCCAAGAAAGCATGCACTTCTCTCTGTGTTCTTGGCACACTCAATTTCGCTATTGCCTGAATTCTTTCTGGGGTCAGTTTCCTTCCCTCCTTCGATAAGAGATGACCTAAGTAGGTCACTTCTTGTCGACAATATTGCAATTTTGAGAGAGACACTTTGTGATGCAGATCACACAAATGACGTAACAATGACAACGTGGCTTCCTTACAGATTTCCTCAGTATCTGCAGCAATAAGCAAATCATCAACATACTGAATGAGGGTAGCGCCATCAGGTAAAACAATCGTATCAAGCTGTGTTTTTAAAGCTTGACTATATATTGATGGACTTTCACAGTAGCCCTGGGGAGCGCGTTTAAAGCGGAAGCTTCGACCTCCTAAACTGAAGCCAAAAATATCCCTACTCTCCTCAGCAATGGGGATGCTGAAGAAAGCGTTCTTCAAGTCAATTACCGAGAACCAGGTGGCAGAAGCTGGAATCATAGTCAATAGGGCAGTAATGTCAGGAACAACTGGAAATTGTGGCACAACTATTTTATTCACCTCTCTAAGATCAATCACAAATCTGTAAACAGGTGGCTGGGAAGGGTCAGTTTGTTTCAAAACAGGCAGAACAGGACTATTGCAAACGTTGCCTCTTGTCTCTTCAATTACATCTTTTTCAATCAGATCGTAAATGATCGCTAGCAAAGCTTTTTCACCTTCACTAGAGATTTTGTATTGGGGAATGCGTGGCATTTTAACATTGGCTTTCAATGTTACAACATATGGCGGTATTTCCAAAAGACCCACATCATTAGGACCAGTAGCCCAAAGAATATGAGGAAGAGATGACAATTCTATTGGAAGTTTGTCCTTTGACAAATACATTGAAGAAATCACTTTCTTACCCAGTGTAAGTTGTACTCCAGAAGGAGAACGATACAAAGTCGCATACAATCTTTTTAACAAGTCCAATCCTAACAAGTTTTCACCACAACCTGTTGTCAGAATAAGGGGTGCTTCGAATTCGCAGGGTCCAACAGAAAGAGACAAAGGGTCAGAAATCGGGTTTCTAACTGGGGCGCCAGAAAAACCTACTGATACATTCGTTTCGCCAGACAAAGGTGCGCCAGGGAGTTTGGAGTGCATAATAGAACTCTTTGTAGCACCAGTATCCAACAGAAAAGGTTCTGACACACCTGATGTAATTACCTCAACGTATGGTCCACTCTGATCTACTGGAACTGAAACAACTCCCTCTCTTTGTCTATGGCTGTCCTAGCAATCATTACCTTCCATATGCTCATCTTCTGCATAGTAATCATCAGCATAGTACTGAGCTATCCTACCAGACGCGTTGTTCTGCTGATCAAACCTATTCATTGAATTCTGAGGCGGAAAGGAACGTGCGTTCTGGGGGACATTTCCACGTCCTCTACCTCTAGGTGCTTGTTGAACACCTCGACCTCTTGAGCCAGAAACACCATTTGCGCGCTGTAACAAAATAGGGCAACAATACTTGAAATGACCCTCTTCCTTACAATATGAACACTGATTGGGACCTACAGGGACACGTGGTTGAGTATACTCGACTCTTTGCGAGTTCCTCTGATACTGTTGAGGCTGCTGATAATTATTCTGATAGTTACTCTGTGCACCACTATTTTGACCACCACGTGGCGGGTACGCTTGCTGTAACAGAACCTTTGTTTTCAACTCTTTAGTTTTCTTCTCTGCTCTATCTTTCTCATCTTTATCTCGATTTTCGTAATATTGTGCAGTAGCCAATATCTGTGCTGAAGAGGAAACTGCCCAAGAACTCTCTGAATCTTTTAACTTTTTATACAACTCGGGAAGTAAATTATGCACAAATTTATCGACGAACAACTGCTGACCACCTTCTGTGCTCATATCTTGACCACTGTGGTCGACAAACGTTTCTTCAAACCTGGTGAAGAAATCTGACACTGTTTCATCTTTCTTCTGCTTACACGCAGACAATTTATCCCAATTTACTCGCATGACAGGCATTAAAGTCTTCATGTAATCAATGATCTTACCAGGAAGTTCTGCTACTAAAGGCTCAGGTTTAGCACCACCAACTTGCCGGTCATCTGCAGCCGCAATATTAGCCCATGAGTCACCTAACTCCTGATCATGATCTGCATGGCGAATCTTTCCCCATAAAGGCTGTGGGACAACATTCCCAAACAACATATCTATATCCGCTAAATTCATGATGCATGACCCTGCAGTCTGTGACAATTCCTTGTAATACCCTGCAGGATTTTTACGGGGATCAGATAATGTCTGCTTAAGAGGCAAAACTTCAGCTCGCTTCCATGGAACATGTACCCACACACGCTGAAAATGTGCTGGTATAGCTGGTGGAACATTACCAGGACCAGCCGCTACTGTTTCCTTCCATACTAGAGGAACTTCTCTCATGGGATATTGTCTTACCTTCTTCTTAACAGAGGAATCAGACTCAAACAACGACCTAGAAACACCTTCGGTCCTAAGCGACAACAACGTCGCAACTGCTTTCTCAACATCTGAACCCACAATTGCGCCTTTTGAAAACTCAAACCGTACATGGCTCAACTCGGGCGGATTAGAGTCCAAATCATTGTCCTCTAAATCTTCACACAGAAGAGCACACATTTTTTCAAAAACTTTGATGTTTCCCACTGATGGAAGACATCCATAACAGATTTTAGATCATACTCCATCGGGTCAGTCACCCATCTATGTGCCAAATGATTCAACGTTTCCTTCTCCCTAGAATCAGGCAGTTGGCTACGCAACTGTGTGCGCTCAGAGGTAGGAGCTGGACTTGCCGCTCCAAAGAAAGGATATAGAATACTAGTAACAGTACTAGCCACTCTCTGACGAACAGAAGGAGAGGTCGATGAAAAGACCAGCGGGAAAGCAGGGTGAGGCAAGGCAGATGCAGAGGCAGTATCAGGAGGAGTACCAGGAGTGGTAGTCGTTATAGTAGTTAAAGTTGTAGGAAGTATAAGAGGAGCAGATGTAAAAGCCGGTGGCCCTTGAGGAGGCTGCACCGGAAGAGTAGGGGCCAACTGAAGAGCAGCTGGTGGTTGTGGAGGAGCAGGAGGCAATACAACCAAAGGTTGCGCAGCTAAAGGTTGCAGAGGTGCCGTAGCATTCTGCGCATAAGGGGGTGGCGAACTTAACAAATGCGACATTAGAGGATCTTTTTCAAGCTCTTTTGCTGCATCTTGCTGAAGAGGCGGCAAAACTGGATAACATTTATCATGTACCATTTTACGTTGCCTGTGCAACTGCTCACTCATCTGTTCTTCTTCGTTATCTTTAAACTGCATGGCTGCTTGCATTATCGAAATACCCCTTTCTCTTTTATTTTTCTTCTCTAATTTAATTTCTTTCTGCTTGGCTTCTTTACGCCATAGGCGGAAAGAGTCAAACATCGCCGGCCGGGCTTTCTTCTTGAAAAGTTTAACTTCGAGGTTATCTAAGATTTCCGTGTCAAAGCTACCATATTGGGGCCATTTTAAAACAGCATCTTTTCTGGTGTAGCGGATCCACACTTCATTATATGTGATGGGGCCTACTCCATGTTTCACATACAATTCATAAGTTGGAGTTCCAATCGGAGGAACCGGACACGAGTCCTCCAATCGGGAATCCCTATTACAACCACAACAAAACAAGTTTCCAAGTCTGCTAAGACCAGGCATCTTCGCTCACTAGTCTAGCTTCAAACTTCAAAGGATTATCGATTACGATAGTCTCGTGAATACACGAGTCCTTCTGCTTTGGTACTTGCAAGTTCCAAATCAAAGATCCCGAAGGGATACCAAACTAAGAACCAACTAAGGACTGGGAGACGCTCCACTTATACTTAACTGAGATATCGATGACGTCACCAGAAGACTCGTCTATCGTTTCGCTCTACCAAACATCAAGGGTCCAAATCAGGGCGATAGCCAGGGCAGCAGTCCTTCGTAGCCGTCGGGAAGCGGGGAACCTCGCAGCAAAGACTTTCGGACCACGTCGACATGCAGGGGTCGATGAAGTGGCGGCCTTCCTCCAGAATTTTCACACGAAGCTCCTCACGAACCTCTGGCTTGGACCGGTAGTGTTGGTATCGCCCTACGTTGGGCGCCAGCTGAGGTACTGGATTTTTCAGAACCGGTACCGAACCGGTAACCCAGTGGTGACAGGGTACACCCTAAGACCTCGAGTACTTTCCTGATTCAGACCACAGAAACTCAGAGTCTTCTAGGTGAAGTCAAAGATCGCATTTATTGGCTGCAACCAAGTAACAGGCGTCCTAGAAGTACAACAGCACGGTGTGTATATTCTCAGGAGACTGCTCAATCTTACAAAGCCAGGCTTCTCTTTTTATACAAAATATTATGCTTCAGGCAAACATTCTTGGATTTACAGTAGACCATTCACATATTTTCACTACAAAGAAAAAGCAGAGTCATGATGACAAGCCCACATTCCAATTTGTTCAGCCCACAATAAATTACCTGGCAAGGCCCAACATTTTCATCAGATATCGGTGTACCCCCAATAAAAACGGGCACCTCCTCATCATAAAGCAAGTGAGAGAAAAGAGCGGGAACAGGTGTGAGCAAGATTAGGCAGGGTGTGTGTGCGATGAAAAGGGTTTATGGCATGTTGTGCCTTGATGCCATCTCGTTCGGCCACTGGGAGAGGAACTGACCAAACAGGTTCGGCCTGGGGCAATGGTCTCAGCTTGCCCAGGTCAGAGAGAAGTCAATTAAGGTGTACGTGTCCTTTGGAATCGAATTTAGCTGTATTATAAGCCTATGTGAGGGCAACTCTCAAAATGGCTGCTGTGCACAAAATGAAAGCCAAGGGTTCTGGACGAAAATCACGATTTCGAGGTGAAATCGTTACTGGAATATGACGAAAATGCTTGTACATAGTGTACTAGCCATTTTCGGTCTTTTGATACCAAAATCGTCATACTACGACAAAGTTTATTGCACAAGTCCAGAATTGTCAGAACTACACCTTTTTGTGGTTGGTTCTCTGAAGATCTGCCCCCCACTAATGTTCTTTGTATTCAGCTGAACACCTTTGGCAAGAAGATTACAATCCCATCTCAAAAAGCAAATGCGCTAGGCTAAACCACGCCTATAGAGCAACCATTAAAAAAGCGAATGCCTCCTTTTACTC
Organism: Lissotriton helveticus; assembly: GCF_964261635.1. Taxonomy (NCBI): domain Eukaryota; kingdom Metazoa; phylum Chordata; class Amphibia; order Caudata; family Salamandridae; genus Lissotriton; species Lissotriton helveticus. The sequence continues at coordinate 1,566,941,453 of NC_136063.1, read as the reverse complement.
CTCGAAAATCTTTCGTGCTCTGGGCATGTCTACTGCTATTTAATTGGTCATAAATGAATAGGAAATCAGTGATATGGCCTTAATCCTCATCCTTTAAGTGGCACGATGTATATGTAAAACAACCACTGAATTTGTTGTTGAGAAGATATCTGCTATTCCGGCCTTATTGAAGGCTCGTTCGAGCCCAGCTTGAGTTCTTGGATCTTTTCCTCCCCATGCCCACCATGCAAACCAGTTGACTGCTTGGGCACCACATGAGACTTAATGTTTCCAGTCGATTGTGAACAGTAGGAAACATTTCACATCACCCATCAACCCTCTGTGATGTGCAGATTCACAAAGTCTTACTTCTGTTTAAATATATACTCTATGTCTGGCTATTTGTGATGCTTTTTTATCTGCATGAATTGCCCCAGAAGCTTCAAACATACATTCTCACTGCTTTGTTGAAAAATCCTTTGTGGATCCTGATACACTGACCGACTATTGACTCATCTCTCAGCTCCCATGCTTGACGAAGCTGTAGTGTGCTGTTTTCCTGCAGTTCTAGGAATTTGGCACTGCCATCTCTGCTCTCCAACTATCGCAATGATGCTTTTGCCCTGGTTCCAATACTGAGCTGTTTTCCAGCTTTTTTGTTAGGTCTTTTGAGATCGCGATCATTCCTTTTATACATACAGTCAGAACTCTGGATTGTGGAGTCTCTCAAGGACCCATCCTTTCGCAATGATTCGTTAATCTGTGCATGCTCCCTTCTGGCCACCTGGTCTACGTCAGTGGGTTTGACTTGAGTTTTTAATTAAAATTACACACAAATATTACTGATGATTGCCGGAAAAGTACTTGATGCATGGGAACTGAAAGATAGGGACACTAACACGATGGTGGCCATGGCAACAGCCCAATATTTTGAGAAAAATGAGGATTCCATCCAATCGACAACTGCCATGAGGAGTGCTAGAGACTTGAAGAGAAACTGCTGCAGCTGGAGGCCGAATATGTGTCAGCCCTCACTAGAGAGCAGTTGAGGGAGTCAGGCGAGAATATGTCGTCTTGGCAAGACAGGCTGCGTATATGAGGTGGGCAACAAGGACGGCAAGCTCCTTGTCTGGTTGGCCAAAAAGGAGGAGCAGCGCTGGTTCAGAGGGATATGAACAGCAGAGCTGGACCAGTGGGAGACGATCGAGGGCAATTGTAAGGGAATTTGCACAATATATAGAACGGCTCTACCAGAGTCGGGCCACTGCAATCAAGGAGATCTGGATGCCTTAGTAGGAGACCTACTGGGCCCCCACCTGGGCCCGGACTGGGTTGAATCGTTGGAGAAGATCACAGAGGGCGAGTTAACTGCAGCCATCTCACAGTTGAATAATGGTAAAACCTCCAGCCCAAACGGTTTCCCTGTAGAATTCTACAAGTATGTCACATCAAAGTTGGTGAAGCCATTGCCTTCCATGTTCAATGCGGAGTGGGAGTTCTGCCGCCCGACCTCTGAGAACCCACGATTGTCCTAATCCACAAAGAGGGAAAGGCAGTTGAAGATTGTGCCTCTTATAGGCCGATCTTGCTGATCAATACCAAAACTAAAATCCTGGCCAAGACTCTAGTAAACCGCCTAATAGAGGTGACTGACTCCCTTGTTCATCCCGATCAGTCCGGGTTCATGTCATACAAGGCCACAAGCGGTACAAAAGGGGGTGGTGATGGACGGAGCATCTGAATCAATCAAACACTCACACCCAGTCAAAAGATCTGGGTTTAATCCATCACCGTTCTTTAGCCCACTCTGCCACCCCAGTTCAGACATGGCTATATGCAAATCAGTCTGACCCTGTGCCTCATGGGGACAGTCCAGCCCGAACTGCCAAGCCATGTCTTCCCTGGACCGGAAACAAGCTTCCGAGGACTGGTTTCTGGCATTCCAGCCGTCTTCAGCCCGGCTTGCTTGAATCCAGTGGCAAAGTGAGCAAGGGACTCACGTCTGAGCATACCCTGCCACACTTATGGCGGCCAAAAGCGGTACAAAAGGGGGTGGTGATGGACGGAGCATCTGAATCAATCAAACACTCACACCCAGTCAAAAGATCTGGGTTTAATCCATCACCGTTCTTTAGCCCACTCTGCCACCCCAGTTCAGACATGGCTATATGCAAATCAGTCTGACCCTGTGCCTCATGGGGACAGTCCAGCCCGAACTGCCAAGCCATGTCTTCCCTGGACCGGAAACAAGCTTCCGAGGACTGGTTTCTGGCATTCCAGCCGTCTTCAGCCCGGCTTGCTTGAATCCAGTGGCAATGTGAGCAAGGGACTCACGTCTGAGCATACCCTGCCACACTTATGGCGGCCAAAAGCGGTACAAAAGGGGGTGTACCGCTTTGGCCGCCATAAGTGTGGCAGGGTATGCTCAGACTTGAGTCCCTTGCTCACTTTGCCACTGGATTCAAGCAAGCCGGGCTGAAGACGGCTGTAATGCCAGAAACCGGTCCTCGGAAGCTTGTTTCCGGTCCAGGGAAGGCATGGCTTGGCCGTTCGGGCTGGACTGTTCCCATGAGGCACAGGGTCAGACTGATTTGCATATGGCCATGTCTGAACTGGGGTGGCAGAGTGGGCTAAAGAACGGTGATGGATTAAACCCAGATCTTTTTACTGGGTGTGAGTGTTTGATTGGTTCAGATGCTCCGTCCATCACCACCCCCTTGTGTACCGCTTTGGCCGCCATAAGTGTGGCAGGGTATGCTCAGACTTGAGACCCTTGCTCAATTTGCCACTGGATTCAAGCAAGCCGGGCTGAAGACGGCTGTAATGCCAGAAACCGGTCTTCGGAAACTTGTTTCCGGTCCAGGGAAGGCATGGCTTGGCAGTTCGGGCTGGACTGTTCCCATGAGGCACAGGGTCAGACTGATTTGCATATGGCCATGTCTGAACTGGGGTGGCAGAGTGGGCTAAAGAACGGTGATGGATTAAACCCAGATCTTTTGACTGGGTGTGAGTGTTTGATTGGTTCAGATGCTCCGTCCATCACCACCCCCTTGATCACCACCCCCTTGTATACAAGGCCACAAGGCACAACCGGCGAAGGTTAATTGTTGTTTGGTACAAAGTGGATGCCTATGAAAGTTGGGGGTCTAACTGTCTTTGGATGCCGAGAGGGCCTTTGACTCCCTGGAGTGGCCCTATATGATTGCTTTCCTTCGGAGGATGGTCTTCGACCCGTATTTTTTATCCTGGATTATCCTACTACATAAGTACTCAGTGGCAAGAGTCCGGGTTAATGGGGTCCTCTCAGATCACTTTGGACTGTCTCGAGGCAAAACGCAGGGCTGCCCGCTCTCGCCTTTACTTTCTGCGATCACTCTTGAACCTCTGGCATCCTGGTTCAGGGTCAATGTACAAATCAGAGGCGTCCAGTGGAACCCAGAATGGGAGGATGTCGCCTCCCTATATATGAATGACATCCTTCTCTACCTCGCTGAACCCTCGCATTCTGTGCAGATCATCTTAGACATTTTGACAATAGTTGAGTCCTATGCGGGCTTGCACATTAATTGAAATATATCAGTGGGATCTTTCTGAGAGTGGATACCCCAGCAATTGTAGGGGAATGCCTGTTTCCGGTGGGTGACCCGAGGGTTCCAGTATCTGATTATCTTTGTCACACCCAACCAGGACTTTGCGGAGAGGGTCCTGGAAGCATACCATAGAGACATGGAAAGATGAAGGAAGTTACGGCTATCCCTCTTGGCTCCTGTGGCTTTTTACAAGATGATTTACTTGCCCAAATGTTTGTATGTTCTACAGAATACCCTATACCCGATCTCAGATCCCTTCTTTCGCAGAACAGACAGTGTGATGAGTGTTGCTCTGGGAAGGAAGTGTTTTGCTTATAGCCCTCTCAGTTCTGACTAGATGCCAAAAGGAGGGAGGAATTGCCCTCCCGAACCTCGGGCTCTATTATTAGGCCTCAAAACTGCTGATTGTTAATGACAGTTTTTTTTGGGTGCAGCAGGAACTCTCCCTGCATGTGGCCCGCACCCCTATGGCCCCAGAAGGATACTTCGGTTGCCTGTATGGGGAGGGGGACTCTCCATTCCTTTCCTAACACAGATGGTACCTAATAACAGAGCAGTCATTGAAAAAAAAAAATGTAATACCGCAGGAGTCCTGCGGGATCGCAGCAGAAACAACACTTATTTTAATTTTGGCACAGGGGAGTCTCTCGGTTCCCCCCCCCCGCCCGCCCCATGGGGCCAAGGGGGGCAGGCTAGCCCTACCCTGCCCCCTTATATTTCTTTTAACACTTCCGGACAGGGACTAAGTTCCGAGTCCTGCAATGGCTGAGTGCAACATTGTTCTGATGATGCTGGCAGCCAATCAGGGTGTTCAGTTCAGTGGGAGTCTGATTCCTGGTGGAGCTTATTGGCCCAAGGAATAAAAAAAGTCCCCAGTGCAGATCAGAATGCTCCATTTTTAAACTGGCGCTCCCGCAAGAGTCTCTCAAGCCTCTGACTGCCCAAATCATTCAGATATACAAATATATTTTATCCTTAATAGCTAAAAAACTGCTGAACAGATTAACATCATATCACAAAAAGCACCATCTGTGGACCAAGATCTAGCTTCCTGACAAATTTGTTGTAATCTCCTTCAGTAGTTTTTTCTGTAGCCCTTCTTAAAGAAGTCTACAGAAAAGGCAAATGGATTTAGCAATTTGGGACCACCCTTTATTCTTTGCCCCCGCTTAACGGATCACCATAAAGCTTTCATTCACAAACTAGTCAAAAAGTAGGACTTTTTGGAAAAGTTCATGGAGATTTGTTAAACAGGGCAAAAGTTATTAGCAACACATACAACACTTTTCCAATGGAACAGCTGACCTAACTAGCCAGTGACGACCACCATTGGGTAAAATACATATATATATATATATATATATATTCACTGAAAAAACCATAGGTTATAGACCATATATAGTTAGGAATTAGCATTTACAAAACCTTATTTTACTCACACAAAACCATTGAAATTCGCATATATAGTTAGTTGCACTAACTATATATCGCGCACCCGCAATCCACTGCTGATCATGTCACATATTACATCATTCATGACATGGTCAGTGACATCACTGATGACATCACTGATGACATCTCAAATGACATCACTGATGACATCACTGATGACATCTCAAATGACATCACTGATGACATCACTGATGACATCACTGATGACATCTCATTTGACATTACTGATCACATCACTGATGACATCATTCATGTGATGATACGATGAACCTCTTCAGACTCTAATATAACCTTAGATACACTCAGTGTAAACATACACTCACAGACTGTCACTCATCCATGGAGTTACTCACACACCTAGTCAGTCATGCAAAGAATCAATCACACCTCCATTTCCTCAACTATACAGTTATACACACCTTACTTATTCAAACATATACTAACACATATTTACTCTCTTATACAATCCCTGATACAAGTTCACAATGATCCATACAGCCACTCACACATTCACTGGCTCTTATGCACAGTTATTTATATATGTCAACTCTCACATGTACTGTGTTTTACATATGTACTTACTTTGACATGTAGCACTGAGATATCCATTCACTCACCAATACACTCATGCACACAGTCAACCGCCCATACAGTTGTTTCCACATGCACTTTTGAACCCATACATCTAGGGAATCAACTGCTCACACATCTATGCACAGAGTCATACACCTCCCAGCCACCCATACACACTCTCAGTCTCCCATACAAATACTTGGGCAACCAATCAATAACCCATATAGTTAATCATATAGCTAATGATCAACACATGCAGCAGTTTACAGAACAACAGACATAATGATGCACAAATTGAGACAGTTTAGTCACTAACCCATGCACTCAGTGAGACACATTTAATCACTCACTCATACAGTCAGTCATGCACCTACTAAATCCTTCATCCAGACACTTATACATCCACTCATTCTTCAATATGTAAGACATATTTTAACTTTACAGAAACATACAGTCACTGGATGTTATCATCAGTGATGTCATCAGTGATGTCATTTGAGATGTCATCAGTGATGTCATCAGTGATGTCACTGACCATGTCATGAATGATGTAATATGTGACATGATCAGCAGTGGATTGCGGGTGCGCGATATATAGTTAGTGCAACTAACTATATATGCGAATTTCAATGGTTTTGTGCGAGTAAAATAAGGTTTTGTAAATGCTAATTCCTAACTATATATGGTCTATAACCTATGGTTTTTTCAGTGAATTTCAATGGTTTTTTAATAGCAAATATCAAAAGCTGTACAATGTATTCTTCTTTTAAAGGAAAAATATATTTTATATGTATTTAATATAATTTTTTTATGTATATACATTTTTTGAGGGAACGAATTTATCAACTATCATGCTGAAGAAGAGTGTGGGAAAAAAACCAAAGAGGAGGACTAAGAGGAAAGAACAATCAGTTCAAAAATACAATTGCTTTAAAGCATGAAGTGCTTTTCCACACATTTACATTTAAATAACCCATATTAGAACATACAAAATATCTACAGAGGAGACGGTGTACATTGAATTTTAGACTCTTCATTGGTACCCACATGTTGGTACTTACATCACCCACACAACACAACAGCTCTATTCAGAGCTACCCTACCTCAAAGCACTCTAAAATATTATTTTACTATTTCCCTTGGTTTTCCCCTTGTTACGCTTTCCGGAACGCTACCCGGTGCGCGGTCCGGGCGCTAACCGTGCGAAAATTTTGGGAAAAAAGTGTGTTTTTTTTAACATATATGGGCCTCCTCAGCCACCCTCAGAAAACCTAGGGGGTCAGGATATGTCTCCCGTGCCCCCTTATACCCATTCCCAACATTGTTTATCCTCCATCTTGTGACTAAATTCGTCCGAAACACAAGATGGCGGACTCCCGTTACGCTACCGGTGAGCTACCCGGTTCGCGTACCGGGTAGCGCTTCCACCGCGAAAAATCGAAAAAAAATGTATTTTATTCTTTTGCCCCACGGGGCCCTTTAATACCCCCACATCAATCCTAGGGGGTCAGGAGGGGTCTACCTTGCCCCTTTCATTCATTTCCCCCTTCGTTTATTTCCACCTCTTGTCTCTCGATCCTACCGAGAGACAAGATGGCGGCCGCTCCGGACTGTTTAGAATGTTGAGAGTCACCGGAGAGCCAATCCGCTTCTCCTCGCGAAGTTCCGTTACGCGTCTGGTACGCGAACCGGGACGCTAACCGGGACGCTGTCACAGATATATATATTTTTTTGAACGTTAATTTCTCAAACTCCACTGGAGCACATATCTTGAGACCTAGCAAAGGCACATCGGGCAAACAGTATACATTGGGCTACATTGGGCTACAACATATATATAGCCCAATGTAGCCCAATATATATTTTTCAAAGTTAATTTTCGTAAAAACCACGGGAGCATATATCTTGAGACATAGCAAAGGCACATCGGGCTACCAGTCCCTACAATTTTGCCAAGTTTTGTGGAAATCCATTCAGCCGTTCGAGCTAAAAGTGAGTCCAACCGCCCTATGGAAAACTCAATGTTAAAAACACGTTTTGGGACCCCCCTTTTTTCTCGGCCCCCGCTTGACGAAACCCCCCCAAATTTTCAGGGGCTGCTCAGAAACTAAATGTGCCATTTTCCAGAAAATTTCAGCCAATTCCGTCCACAAACGCCAATGTTATTAGACATAGAATTTTCAGAAATCCCATAGAGAAAAAATCCTAACTATATATACCTACTGGCTATCGCCAGTAGGATATATATATATATATATATATATATATATATATATATATATATATATATATATATATATATATATATATATATATATATATATATATATATATATATATATATATATATATATATATATATATATATATATATATATATATATATATATATATATATATATATTTTTTTTTTTATTTTTTTATTTTGGGATGGGACTCTACCAAAACCCCCTTTTTAATTTACACCTAACCACCCTTTCACGCTACCCTCCCCTATACATAGGGCTACTAGATTTATGAGGTAGGAGAGGGGCAAATAGTGGTAGGTTTGAGAAAATTATGCAACATAGTGCTGCACATTTTGTAATAGTATTAATTAATTATTTATTTAATCACTTTTAAACTTGGTAAAACTTTTTGGCAATGGTTGCACCTCATTAGTACCAGTTTAGCACTCAAATATAGGAATAAGCAACAAAAAGATGACCAGTTCAGCTTTGCAAAGGAACTTCCTCTGCGTGGCAACAAGTGTTGTGTGTTTTAAGTAACTTTTGAACCGCTTGAGATAAAACCAACATTATAATTGTGTAAAAATGGCAGAGGCCGCACAATCGCATAATTCCAGTGGTCCTGCCTAAACCCCCACAAGTACCCCTAGTACCCCAAGCACTAAAATTACCCTTACCACTCTTCATTACAACCCACTCCTCAACTCAAAATTTACCCTTAACACCCTTTACAACTACCCACCCCTGCATTTACCTTTTACTACCCTTTACCACAACCCACCACTAAACCCTAAAAATGCCTACACCACTCCTTACCTTCCTACCACCAAGCAATGCTAACCACATAGCCTGTCATTGTCCCAGAAGAAATCGCTGCCACCATGAAGTCCATCCACTCAGGGGCCCTATCGGACTCCTGCCCCACCATGCCTACTCCAGAGGACTGCAGCACACCAGCTCGATGCTCACACCCATTCTGAATGCCTCCATCTCTTCCGCGAATGTCCCAGAAGCTTGGAAACAAGCAACAGTCCTCTCAAAACCCTCTGTAGACCCTTCAACGTTCGCTAACTACAGAAAAAACTCCCTGGTACTATCCCAATCCAAGGTCTTAGAAAAAAATCAAGACAACCTTACCGAATACCTCAGTGTCGACCACTCCTCGATACGACTCGGTCTGGTTTTAGACCCAACCACAGCATAGAAACTGCCCTCGTTCGCCGCCATGAATGACATTCACATGACTCTGGACAGAATAGACGCAGCGTCATTCATCCTCCAATACCTGTCTGCAGTAATATACACAGTCTCCCACCCCATACTCATACAAAGCCTACATGACATCCAACGACACACACACTCCAATGGATCTGCTCCTTATTGACTGGAAGGCCTCAGTCAGTCAGCCTGGCACCATACACCTTACATGCCTGTGATCTCATCTGCTGAGTTCCTCAAGGGTCCTACCTGAGCCCAACCATCTTCAATGCAAACTTGGTCCCTTTAGCTAGCATCATCTGCTCTCATAATATCAACGTCCTCCCCACGATGATGACACACAACTCATTACCTCCTTAATAGACAAGAAACCCAGTACCCGGATCAAGTTTAGTGCTGTGGTACTCCACCTGATGGCCAACAGAGTCAGGACTAACACCTTCGCCACCTCCTCTTCACAAGAACCTCAGGATCATCATTAACAGCAAACTCAACATGACCACCCAACTCAATACCATCACCGCCTCATGCTTCCATACCCTGAAGATTCTGAGGAAGACTGATCACAAACAAGCTGGATTTTGGAAACACGCTCTCTGCCAAGATCAACAAAAAACTCACCAGAAGGCTACAGACCATTCAGAACTTGGGCGGCCAGAACTACTCCCTGCTTTCAAGCTGCACTTATATTGCTATACACCAGATGGTGCTCCACTGGTTCTCCAGTTACACACAAACACAATTCAAATTCCTCACCCACTACAAGGCACCACAAAAAACTGGCCCAGCATACCTCAACAATTGCATCTGCTTTCACAAACCTTCCAGTCACCTCCACTCATCTGGAGTCCTACCTACACAGCCTCGAGCAGCAGTGGAGACTCAGATTGATACCCTGAGAGAAAACTTGGGCCTCCTAGTCCTGCCACTTGGCGGAACAAGTCACCTAGCGTAAAAGGAGCTTGCAAAGACTCCCCCAACCTTGGTATCGGCAGGCACCAGGTTGGCCATCATGGAAGAGAAGGTCCGTACCCACAAACGAAGGCAGAAGACGCAGAAAACAGACCCTGTGTGAACAATATCAGAGTCGTGGGGCTGCCCGAAAAAGTTGAAGGCAACAACATGCAGGTGTATATGGAGAAATAGGTTTGGGAGGAGTTGCCAGGGAGGACTTATCCCATTTTTATTCATTCGAACGTGCACATTCGGGTGCCTGCTAAGCTCCCGCTTCCGGAGGCATCACCGCACCGTGTTGCAGTGAAATTTCTGTTTTACAAAGATCGGATCATATACTGAGCCAGGCTTGACAAAAGCGATCGATCACAGTAGAAAATAGTGTGGTCAGGATTTTCCCAGACTACTCCAAAGAAATCCAGTGACAGTGTTTTACATACTTAGAGACTAAGAAACTTCGGCAGATGGAGGTCCCAGAGCATATGATGTTCCCAGCACGGCTAAGAGTGGTGATCACAACAGGTACCCAGTTTTTAAAACCCCCTGGGAAATCTAGGAATGGATCGATCAGTGACCCCACCCGGAGACTGACCAAGCCCCATGCAGTCGACAAGCTAACACAACTGGCTCACGTCGTGGGTGTGGGTGTGGTACCCGCTGTTGTGAAATACGGGGAGGGCTTTTGGCCTCCTTAATTCTAGGCAAGGAGGGCTGTTAACACTCAAACATCTAGGTGTGTCAAGCGCTCCAATAGTTGATAAAGACTGATAATGACAGCTTACGGATGGGATACTTTGTTGACAAATAGCATGCTCAGAATTGTCAATAACGTTTTCTGACTTGAGAGACCGTAATACATTTCCTTTGTTTGATTAATAGGATTGTCAGTTATACACGAAGAACGGTTTAATGTATACATTTTGAAAAAATATAACATCTTCTAAATCGATTGATATTTTGTTGTTTAGAGCTAACGATAGCCATCAAAAGGCTTTTCCCTGGGTGCGAATTGCATAGGAAACTCCATTTCCCAGATTCCCGGGGTCGATAACTACGATCATGTGATTGCGTTGCCGCATCACAAGCCCCAATAGCTAATGATCAGAGATAAATATGGCATTTGAATGCCGCCAGTCACCTCCCCGAGACGGTTTGGTAGACCCCTTGGAGTACCGACGGAGAGGTGAGCTGGCTACATTGAATTTTGCTGTGTGAGTGCAAGTCAATGCAATGATGTTGTACATGGTCTGATTGTTTTCGGGCTCCGCTGAAGAGTTCTCTGGTCAGTCTTTTACTCCAACAGTACCGGCTGAGCTGTCTTTGATCTCACCCGCAGGGTCTCACAATTATTTTCACCGATATACGGCCCTGGGCAAGGTGTGTCATATTATTTAATATACTATATGTGAACACCGTTTGGAGAGTATGTTTCGTCAGTTGGATGTTGTCAGAGGTCAATGTGATTCTTTTGCTTGAGGGCAGACAAACTAAGAAACTGGCCTTATAAATTAACAGCACGCCACGTACGGTGCGGTGGGTCTATACTTAATTATAAGAGGCTATGATTTTGGATGGCATTTTTAATCGTCCATTTGAGGAGTACACTCTCCATAATCATACTGTTCATACACTTTTTATTAACATCTGGTCCTTTGTGATAATATAAGGATCGTTTAGACTCACCTGTGAGCTATATGAGTACTGTCAAGGATGGTATATTTATTTGAAGTGCACAGATTTATCGTAAGAAATAGGGTAAATGACATTGGCTATGTCTATGCCTTCTTTTTTGGTTTTTATAGAGTGGTGCTTCTTCTCCCGGAGCCATAGCCAGGTGAGGTGAGGCCGTACCCTCCTGCAAAGTAGGTAAGCGGGAGCAGTTAGATACTACATATATAAATATATATATACTGCTTGATGTTGACCTTGATGTAACACCTGCAGATGGCAATTGTGCCACATTAGGATGTCTACATATAGAGACACCAATTCTCTTTCTTATCTTTCCCTTTTTTTTTTTTTTACATGTAACCAACATTAATTGTGCATCCCACAGTGGCTGAATAATCCACATACAGGAGGAGGGACCATACACCTAGGAATCCAGGAGATATGGTTTATTTATTTTATCTTAATTTCACATTCATTTCACATTGACTTATTCTATTACAGTAGCAATTATTGATATAGGTCCTGACAAAGGCAGAGGATAGTAGTGTCCTCATGTACTGCTGAAACATGTTCACCACATAACCATAGTGGCAGATATTTGATTAAACTGCCATTTTTTTGCACTGTTTTTAATCTTGAGCAATCAAGCAATAATAATAAACTCATGTTTCCCTCGTTTACCCAATTTTAACTCACCAATTATCCCACAGTCTCACGCACTGCAATTTGTTCATTTTTTACCCATCACTTGACACCATCACTTAACATCTTTATAGTGATCCCGTGCTGCATAATTAGATGCAGGACGTGTCCATCTAATACTAGTATACATCTTTTATGAATCACGATGGGAAGGTCATGAAGGAAGCCCAGATGATGACTAGGGCGGCATCAGATGGTGACTGATGGGTATCCTTATTTATAAGGTGACCTTCTGATATATTTTAACATTTATTTTGTTGGTTTATGTCTCTTTAAGGTGGATTTTAAGTCGACAGACCCATGGACACTCTGTGTATACTATGTGGTTCTCGCACTGTAGTGTAGTTCCTATAGTCCCAATAGGCTCTGCGCATTGGAATAATATCTTCAGTAGTGTAGACGTAGGACTGAGGTTAACTAGGTCTCTACTGACTATATTAGACTTAAGTGTTTGCCAGCTAGCTCAGAGTTCACTAGAAACTTTCTCGAATAAGCGAGGAGGAGTTTAACCTCCCTGGATAGACAAGAAGGGATTTAGTTTCTGACAACCATAAAACATGACAACTTTGCTCTCCCTGAATAAGAGTATATCTCTAGAGTCGTGTGAAAACAAAAGACAGCTATTTCACTCAGTCAATAAGTGCGTACTTAGTTTCACCAGATTGCAGAGAAAAAGAGAGACGGGCGTTTTCAATAAAAGGTGTTATTTATTGAGCAGTCTCTTTACTCATACAAGAGAAATGAATTGCTACAATTGCAATACTTGTAGTTAAGTAAAGTGCATACAGTAAAAGCAGGATTATGAAATAATACTGTAAAAGCATTGATATGGTTTCTTAGCCATATGATACTTTAAAATGGATAAAATTGATACATACATATATACATTGACTAATCGTACTCAACTGGCGCTTCTAACTACGCCTACCCCGGTGTACCTGACCTAAGCCTAATACGTGGGAGGGAGTAAGTAAGTAGCAGTTTAAGTTAAGTTTGTTTTGCCAAGAATCTGACTCAAGAATTCTCTGTAAGGGTTTAGTCAGTTCAGTACCTGGGTATTAGAAGGCAGGAGGGCTGGTATCTCTCTCTCAGGACTCGGTATCCCAGTCACCCGCAAGGGTAGGCTGGAAACGCCGGAGGCTGGATTTCTCGGCAAGAGAAAAGACAGCGTCTTTCTCAGCGCGTCAAAAGGGAGGGGCAGCGTCCGTAGGCTCTCGCATCAGCTGGGCTCTCGGGCAAGTAGTAGCTGCTCCAGATTCATCACCACCGTGTGTTTGCTTAAGGCAACGTTGGTATATTTATACCTGAAAGGTGCCGGGTTTGACGTAAGGCTGGACATAAGACGTCAATAAAGATGTCACTAAGAACTGGTCGTTCTTACAGTGCTTTACAGGAGTTCTCGGACGAAATCAAAACAAAGCAGCGGGGATTTCCCAGGTTGCTGGAGGCTTGGATTTGTTTAAGAACTCGGTGTGCTTTCTAGGGGGCTGGAGGAATAGGCTTGCTTAATGTGACAGCATGCGCTATGACTGAATTATGAAAAAGGGTTTCTATGCCGTTGTAGGGACATTATTGATTTATAACCGGACAAGGGCAAAGAATAGGAATATCGATTCAGGTACCTAGATAAAACACACTACACCCACTCCACGAATTCATGAACATAATTACTAAACTAAGCAATAGTAAACATATCTAACGGTGCATGTGTATACCGATCCACCCCAAAATACATTATCTTGCATCTGAAATGGCATATGCGAAATACACGAAAATGAGTATAGGTACTGTATGCTTTCAAGCAGTGTAATCATTCATTAAAAGGATGCACATATATATCAGCATGAATGATTTGCTAAAATTACACATGAAATGGCTCTTATTACAGAAAAGAAAAGTAAGAGACCATTCCATCACATATAAATACAGTTATTTGTAAATATGCTAGAGGCTGAGGTAATATATTGTCTCTAGAGTTCCTAAAAATAGAAGCTCTGTTCTCTAAGAATAGTTCTACTTTAAGCAGAGGATGAGTGCCAAAAAGAGTAAATATTTTGGAATCGGGGGAAAAATAATTTCGTTTTTCAAGGGAAGAAGTCAAAACAGTTCCAAATATTTTCAGAAGCTTTTGTTTTTCAAAGCTGAAGGCCGAATTCAGAGTTCAGGGAACGCTGAGTGCTCATTTGCTTAAAAGTTTATTCTTTTTGTTCAGGGGAGAACATCATTTCAGACAGATTTTCAAAAAAGCAGTTTACCGCTTCAGGTGAAAGTTCGACCAAGTTGGAAAATGCCGCAACTGTGCAGTCGTGAGAATGATTGCTATCATCGATGACAGGATCAGCAGTGCTCACAGAAGGTCGTACCTGGTTGATTCTGCTCTCATCTTGCACTTCACTACCCTTCAATCGCAGTGGTGAAGTCTCAACGAATGCCGTCATCAGGATGGGTAACCGCTGGGGGCAACACGATGCATGAGCCTTTACTGGACTTAGCAAAGTATCTGTATCCAATGGTACTTCTGATTGTAGTGTAAGACAGACGTCTAACATGCATTCTTCTCCGCACAGCATACATCTTAACACAGGTAAGATACAGTTCTGCCAGATGGGTCTGAATGAAAGAAACCAGGTCATATTCAGATCTCTTAGCCGGGCTAATCCAAGGACTTTAGTTATGCGGTCCCGATAGCGTATTGCTAGGATCGTTTCTTCCATTGTTGCTGGAGTCTTGTCTGTGACGTGGCTTGCCATAACGAAGCAGGAGTATCAAAAATAAAATGCCTGCTACGAGTCCCAACAGGAGTGGAAGGCCGCCAAAGAGTGAATGGACAAAATTAGAAAAGATGCCCAGGACTGCTTTGAAAGGTGTCAACAGTCCCGAAAAAATTGTCTTAAATACACTTGCGATACCATTCGTATAAGAAATGTTTAAGATTTCGTTTAGCATTTCTGCGAAGTGTAGGGGGCAATTTGTTGATAAAAGGTTATGTATCTCTGCCGTTGTCCTTGCAACTTGGAGATCATACGTTTCTTTTGATGACGTCAAGTGCACTGGCGTCTGTAGAAGAACAGACTTCATTCTGCTTAAAGTATCAATTCGAATAGAAGAGATTTTCAAACTGGGCCAAATGTTTCCCTCCCTGTCTGGAGTGTCGTTTGGATACAATACTTTCATACAGCAAGTGACCCTGGACGAAACGCTTACCAGATAAGCTTTTCCTGGCACCAGGCCACAACATCTGTGGTCCACTATTAGAATGTAGCTCCCGTTCGAAAGTCGTCTAAAGAATGGCTCTATTCGAGTTGCAGGTGTGCCAAGCTGGTGACATGAAAGGTTATTTGAAGTCCCCTCACAGGCCCCATGTAGATTTATACCCTGACACAGAAGTATACCACTTAGTGATTTTTCACAATTATCACCACTAAGAAATACATTCTGTCCTTTTTCACTATAACATGTGTGAGTGTAAGGTAATTTCCATGATGACTTGATGTATCCTTTACCCAACCTTTCATACTGGCCTGCCTGTATATACTTTTGGCAGTATCGAAATTGGAAAGTTGTTATCGGAATAGTTATGATTCCGTGTATTATCCATTCAATGACAGGTCGTTCTGACATTGTCAATGGCAATCTCTCTAGTTTTTCAATGCTCAGAATTGTATATTCTGCTCCTTTTTGTGACAAACTGATTTGTATATCAGTAAGGTTAAAGATAGAGAACAGTGACGTTGTGTTGATTAAACGCCAAGGCACGTAGCCTGAACGCAGATTTTGTAACGTCCAGCCAAGCTGTACAATAGAACGCAATTGGGACTGACCATGTTGTAACATTAGCATGTCCTGCTCTATTATATCGATTGCAGATGATACAATACTGTCCAGTGAATATATTCTGGAGGACAGAGTCATTAACCCATTGTCCACAACAGAAAGTGATTTTTCCAAATTAATACGGTCAATTTCCCGTATTTTCTTTGGTGTTTCAATTTGAGTTTCTTTCCAAACTTCGTTATAAGCTGCATATATAGAGGCCGCTATGAAACATTTTTGACGCTGTTTGCGTGGTCCCATAATGAAATCACGCAAGTCAGCACCTTCTTTAAGTAAAGTTAAGTGTTGCTTAATTTCTGCCAGTGTGGATGTATGTAGCCATTCAAGGCAGAGTTTTCCTACACTGTATGTTGTTACTATCCCTGGATGTTGTCGCTGGGAGTACCTAGGGTCTGGCCTGGTCAATTTGAACCCCTGTATTTTGTTCAGGAATCTATCTTGACAGTTATTTGTGTCTGTGGGCCACATCAACCATTTTTCCCAATCAGGATGTGTTCTGTTTTCGTTTAAAATATGGGATACGTCTATCTCAACATCTGTAGTGCTATTACTGTCAGGTGTTGGCTTTGGAATAGACGGTTTGTTTAAGTCTTTAATTTTGGCTAGGCCAAGACAGGTCATTTGTTGAATTGTGTCATTAAAAAATATAATTTGTTCTGGGATCATGCAGGCTCTGAATAATGATTCTATACCTTGGACTTGCCAATCTTTAGTACCCCAGATCGTTTTTGTCTCAATGTTGTTTTTCCAAAAATCAAAACCAAATGTATTCATTTTTTCAAAAAATGTTTCTGAATAGATCAATTTTGTATTTGTCAGCATGGTTTTCATTCCTGTCTTATTTAACAATTTGAAATAAAACGTTACTGCTTCACTTGTGTTAAACCCTGAGAAGTATGGGAATTTCTCATAAAATGTTTTTGAACTACCTTTTGGTGGAGTTGCACAATGTTCCCATTGATTATAATTTAAAACATTTCTAGGTTGAGCAGATTTATGCAAATAATGGTTACCATAGTGGTTGTAGCAGTACATCTGATCATAATTCGATGAACCTTGTAAATAATCATGTTCTGTAAATTTTGCTGACATAACTAAGTCTGACATCATATCATTAATACTTTCAAAGTCCCAATCTTCAGAGAATGTACTCGGTTTTACAAAGTCACTTAATGAAACTTTAAATTGATGAGGATACTTCAAGAGCTCGACCGGGCCATATATATCGTAATCTGTTTTGTCCCATGCTACCCCACCGGGTATCGGATTGGCTGTGAAGTTTACTGAAGAAAGTTCTCTTTTCTCGATGTGTGAAGACTTGTGTGGCTTTAGGACCAGGTTGATATTCTGGCTTGCTGTGTCCATTGTAACATATTTTCCCTCAATGAAGTGTCCCAAGCATAGTACCATGATGAGCCAAAGCAGGAGGAAAAGTACATCTAGCACCACCCAAAATTCAATCCATGGGGAAATCAGATAGGTTTCTTTTAGTTGATGAAAGAGTTCCTTAGTCTTATCTTTAAAAGTTTTTGTTGTTGTTGTTGGCTGTTCCTCAGGTTCACTCGGATCCTCAGAAAAGTCATCGAAATTGATGAAGTAGCCTGATGCAGTTCTGTCAATTATTGGAATTGCTTCTGGATTTTTCTTTGTTTTATTAGCATAGTCTGTGGCTACATCGTTGTAGACAGGTGTTTCTTGACGAATTGTTGCAATTTGGGTTTCAAGAGGCATAAGTTCCATGGCTTTGTTGCATAGTTCTTGTTGATTCACTGTAGGTTTATCAAATGTGATTAGTCTCTCAGTTTGAACCTCTTGTTTTGTAGCAAACTTTGGTGTTCTGCTATTTTTTGGGAGTCCACTTGGCCTACTACTTATTATTGGCCACATGATTGTGGTTTAACCAGGTCGATTGATACAACTCGGTTCTCCTTTTTACCAGCAAGGGGTGGTAGTACAACTGATCTTGTTCCGTTGACAGCTAAGACAGGTACTGTTTTTCTGTAAGAAGGCCCAAATTCCTTCTTCACCGCGATTTTCTCTCTGACCAGATCCCCAATCTTTGGAATCCAGACAGGCCTTGCTGGGACAGGTGGTTTCTCTTCAGTGGCTGTTGGCTGTTGTTTCAACTTTATGTTGCTCAGGTCTTTTCTTGTTTCATTTAAGTCCTGTAAAATAGCCAAACGAACTTTGATATCAAAGCATTTTCCTTCTACCACTGAAGTTTGACTATCGAGATCCTGGATATGCATTCTAGTCCCGAACAATAGTTTGTACGGACTGAAACCTTTTAGAGAATTTCTTGGCAGATTGTTAAGACTACGTTGGACACTTATTAAATGTTTGACCCACCCAACCCCCGAACCTAATACCCTCGCCGTTACAGATTGCTTTATGTCTCGTTTTTTTCTTTCCACCATCCCATTTCCCTCAGGAAGGAAGTGATAAGATTCCCGCAATGCAATGCCCATGCTGGTCATGGCCTCCTTATAAGCTCGAGAGCTAAAAGCAGGACCCTGGTCAGAATGTAGCATGCCAATTGTGTCTATGCCGCTATAGACTCGCAAATCTTTTATAACAGTTCAGACGTCAGCCGAGAGCTGGGGTCTACATTTTAAGTGAAACTAGTCTTAAATAATATTAATGGGACGCATTTTTTCTGGGTATCTCGTATTGATATTCTTGTGATATCTAAAAGAAGGGCATTGGTAGTACCCCGGGCATTTTGCCACTGCGGTCTCTGTTGCAGTTTTGTCAGTAAAATGCAAATTTGTAGTTTTGCAGGCTCATTCCCGGCCACCAGTATATTGATTGTAATTCTTTCAGAGATTCCTTTATCTTAAGGAGTCTTAGACCCTCACCCATATGTGCGTCTGCCACTAATAAGTTTCTCCTGTTCGTGTTTGGAATTACCCTATCCCCCACTCCAGGGATTTGAGCAAAAGGAACGGAGTTTGCATTGATTACGTATGTATAATTGAGTGGATAGTTGACGGGTAGCGCTGCACAGTCGCCTTTTGATGACGTTTTTACTGCCAGCATCGTTTCCCCGTCTACGTATTTTCCTGAGGGCTTTTTTGTAGCTATGGAAGCCGGCTTAGTTGCTTCCGCTGTGGCTGTCTCAGCCAATGAATTCCCTGAAACGTGAACGCCATCACATTCATGACTCAATGAATGTATCACGTGAGTCTTTGGTAGTTCTTTCTTTAAAAGAACTACTTGTTCCCAAAGCGATTTTTGCTTTATTGTGGCACCTGTGTCATCTTTGTAACCGTTTTGAACCCATTTCTGCAAGTCGTTATTGTATGATTTGACGCAGTAATATGAATCGCACACTATTAGTGTCGGGAATTCGCAATCTGCATTATCTAGCGCCATTTTTAACGCCATTACTTCAGTTTGTTTATCTGAATTATTTTCTACAGAGTATGATTTTGTTACCAGAGGTCTCAATTTACCTCCGCACCACACATATTTAACAATCTCGCATGTGGCGTTATAGGCTTGTTTTCCCCAAACTGAGGGTTGTGCATGTCCGTCTGTATATATTACACAGGCGTACTGTTGTATGGGCAGAATGTCGATTGGCAGAGGATATTCTCTTTCATATTCTAGATTTTTTAATTTTTTCATTTCCGGGTCAAAATAGTATTTCACTTTGTCTGTAGCAAGAGAATTTTCACATTGTATCCATTTTGGATTTAATGCCACAGTAGGTAAATTACATGGGCTTGTTAATGCCTCAAAGGCTGATTCTGCTGTTCTAACAGTAATCTGTCTGCCGTCAGCTTGGTCTCTTTCTTTTGCTACAGCTGTTTGAACCACATGAACAATGTTTTCCTTAATGCTGAATGTTTTTTCAGCTTCTGTGTACAAATGTGATTTGTACGCTATTGGTACCTTTTCTCCCTCATTAGAGGTTAGGTATGTGAATCCGCATCTTCCTGGGATGACTCGGATTACAAGGTTGCGAGTGTTATCGCGTGTTTGCAGTTTTGTTTTAGCTAACATGTCTGTTTGCAATGATCTCAAAATTTCTGTGTGTTTTTGAGTCCAATTGATTGTTTTAAAATCTGGTTTTATTAGTTCATAGAGAGGTTTAACCCTCTCTGCATAATTTAGAATGTAAGTTCTTCCGAAATTCAGGAAACCTAGAATTGATTGTAAGTTTTTTAGCGTTCTTGGTGCTTGGATTACAGCGCATTTCTCTAAGAAATTGTCTGCCAGGCTTTTACCTTCACTTGATAATTCATATCCTAAAAACAGGACAGTTAGATGGGCAATTCGTGACTTTTTAAAGTTGAATTTGTAACCCTCTGCTGCGAACCCAAGTATTATGGTGTTCACTCTTTTCAAGTAAGTATCCAAGTCATCATCTGTTAGATAGATGTCATCGACATAAGATAATGCCTCATCATCATACATTTGTAGTAACTCTGTTACTCTTGCTGAGAATAATCCTGGGCTGTTCTTGAACCCCTGTGGGAGTCGAATTTTTTCTGCGAGCCCATTATTGAGAAAGCGGTCAAATACCTGCTTTCAGGTGCTATATTTTGACAAAAGAATCCATTAGAGATGTCTAATGTTGTTTTGTATTTTTTGCGCACGATGTTATTCATTAGTGCTGCACTGTTTGAGTTTTGTACTGCAAAGGTTTTGCAACATGAGTTAAGGTGTCCAAAACTAGACAATATGAATCGTCTGGCTTGGAGACAGGAAACAAAGGATTGTTCATTTGCGAGGTGCATGTTTCAATCACCCCTTGGTATTCAAGTTGATCTAAGATCTCCCTGACCTGTTTTTTAGCTTCTTGCTTAATTGGGTACTGCCTCTGTGCAGTTGGTTGACATTTTAACTGGATTTTGTGAGGAGGAGAGTCCTCATCCCATCCAACATGGTTTTTATATAAGGCAGGAGCCTGGCCTACTGCCCACTTTCTTGCAAGTGTATATTTTTTATGAATTGAAATGTGATTTGAGAAGGCAGGCATAATCATTTCTTCGCCATGAGGACACTCCCTGACAAACTCCGGTGGCCAGTCTTTTTCAGCTAAAAGGATGTCATAGCCTTTTGAGTGGTTATCCCAAAATAGACCCCTTATTTTCCTAGTCTTATCTCCCTCTATACGTAATGTTATTTCGTATATTTTATGAGGTTTGCTAACTCTGGTATCTGCAGTTTCCACCTGAATGTATTCATTCGTGTCCACTGTCTCCAGATGATTCATCAGGATCTTGCAAGCTATGCTCACTTCTGCTGCGCTGTCTAGCATTGTCTGAGCCCACTCCCTGTTTTTCAGCTGTGTCCTCAGGATCTTCGGCATGTTTGATTATTTTAATACTGGCTACCTTCTTTTTTGGAAATTGTAGTTTTTTACTTTGATGAGCAGGTTCTTTGTCTTTGGACTTGACGTGCTCTTCCCTGTGTTCTGACCGTCCTCTTCTTTACGATTTCTGCGAGGAAGTCTGAAAAGATCGAGAGGGACGTGTATCAATATCTTGATATCTATCAGGTTTCTTCAAATTATCCCTATTTCTAAGGTTGTATCTTTTCTCAGAGGGCTCCCTCTGGGGAGACTTGTGTCCTTGGTCCGGTGATCTTTCTCTCCGCCGAGGAGACTTTCCTCTGGACTGGAATCTTTTTTCTTTGGGAGTGGATTGTTTATTTCCATCCCAGCTCTTTTTTGGAGTGTTTAGATTATTTTTAATAAATATTTTTTCAGGATTTTCAGTTAGTTGGGGTTTTACTGGTTTCCCACCCAAACTATCTCTTCCTAGCTCTTCATAGGATTTTTCTATGATTCTGGCAAGTTCAAATGGTTGTTCTGCTATATCTGTTTCTTTCCATTTCTGGCGGATCTCCACAGATGCTGCTTCTCCTTTTATGTTAGATAATATTAAAGCTGAGACCTGCTTGAAGTCTTTCAGTAATTTCATACCCAGAGTTAAAGCAGGTTCTGGACCGTATTCATTTTGAATCTGTCTTAGCACATCCGGTATTACCGCCATGGACGGAACACCATGTGTTTTTGTGTAAATGGAAGCAAAGACTGTGCCCCAAGTGTCACAGTCCTCCACATGTGGTGCGATCCCCATTGGAAGACAGATAGTCAGAATTCTGTGTTTCTCAGTAGGGGTAGTATCCGGAAATACTGCCTCTATTTGAGTGATTTTTTGTGCTAACCAGAATGGAATTTGTTCCCGTTTTACGGGTACTTTACCAAGACAGGATTGTATATTCTGTGGTGTTATTTTGTTTGTGTTCCCCTGATGAGGGGTCAGCTGTGGAATGTTAATAGCTGGTTGGACTGTTGAAGTCCGCATTACATATTGGACTAATTGTCTATGTATTTTAATAAGTTGTTTTAACTGTACTAAAAATTCTGGTATTGACATTTTTTCGATGTCGGGATGTGGTGTGTAGCTGGCTAGAACCGGCCACGTTGCTCCTGGTCTACCTAGTGGACCGAGTCTGGTGATGTGATTATTATGTTTTAGGGCGCCTTTAAACCAGAGCAGGAGCTCTTGGTATTTTAATGGGATTTCTACCTCCTCGAAAGGAGGGTAGATATCCGGTGGTTCCTCTATTTTGTAATGGTGGAATTCATGTGTGACAGCGTTTGCTGCTGGAAAGTTTATCCAGGAATAGAATACCTCTGTCTGCCGATATTCATGTGCCTCAATTACGAATATGACTGTACCACCTCTCGATGTCAGTCCATTTTCTATTAGTTTAATAGTTATAGTTTTTCTTATGCTGACCGGGATGAGTATTGCATCCGTGTCTGTCTGCAGGAGACTATTGTCTTCCTCTAGGAGACGAGCTGCTATTCTAGCTGCCTCCCTTTCTTCTTCACCGTCTGACATTTTACTGAAAGGAAGTTTTTTTTTTTTTTTTTTTTTGTTTGCAGATCAAGTTTTCAAGGAAACAAAGATTAGGTGCACAATATTTTGGAACACTGTATCCTTCAACGTTGAATAAACCAAAAACTATACATAGAAATCTCTTCCTACTAAGTTCCGGTGGATTTTAACCTTTGACCCACTCCAGACGTCTTTGGAGTATTTACGGGAGAAAGGGTCTGTGTGAAAAAGCACGACTGAGTTACTCTAACGTCTTGCTTTAGATTTATCGCCTTACCAAACGTTGGGCGCCATGTAGTGTAGTTCCTATAGTCCCAATAGGCTCTGCGCATTGGAATAATATCTTCAGTAGTGTAGACGTAGGACTGAGGTTAACTAGGTCTCTACGGACTATATTAGACTTAAGTGTCTGCCAGCTAGCTCAGAGTTCACTAGAAACTTTCTCGAATAAGCGAGGAGGAGTTTAACCTCCCTGGATAGACAAGAAGGGATTTAGTTTCTGACAACCATAAAACATGACAACTTTGCTCTCCCTGAATAAGAGTATATCTCTAGAGTCGTGTGAAAACAAAAGACAGCTATTTCACTCAGTCAATAAGTGCGTACTTAGTTTCACCAGATTGGAGAGAAAAAGAGAGACGGGCGTTTTCAATAAAAGGTGTTATTTATTGAGCAGTCTCTTTCCTCATACAAGAGAAATGAATTGCTACAATTGCAATACTTGTAGTTAAGTAAAGTGCATACAGTAAAAGCAGGATTATGAAATACTGTAAAAGCATTGATATGGTTTCTTAGCCATATGATACTTTAAAATGGATAAAATTGATACATAGATATATACATTGACTAATCGTACTCAACTGGTGCTTCTAACTACGCCTACCCTGGTGTACCTGACCTAAGCCTAATACGTGGGAGGGAGTAAGTAAGTAGCAGTTTAAGTTAAGTTTGTTTTGCCAAGAATCTGACTCAAGAATTCTCTGTAAGGGTTTAGTCAGTTCAGTACCTGGGTATTAGAAGGCAGGAGGGCTGGTATCTCTCTCTCAGGACTCGGTATCCCAGTCACCCGCAAGGGTAGGCTGGAAACGCGGGAGGCTGGATTTCTCGGCAAGAGAAAAGACAGCGTCTTTCTCAGCGCGTCAAAAGGGAGGGGCAGCGTCCGTGGGCTCTCGCATCAGCTGGGCTCTCGGGCAAGTAGTAGCTGCTCCAGATTCATCACCACCGTGTGTTTGCTTACGGCAACGTTGGTATATTTATACCTGAAAGGTGCCGGGTTTGACGTAAGGCTGGACATAAGACGTCAATAAAGATGTCACTAAGAACTGGTCGTTCTTACAGTGCTTTACAGGAGTTCTCGGACGAAATAAAAAAAAAGCAGCGGGGATTTTCCAGGTTGCTGGAGGCTTGGATTTGTTTAAGAACTCGGTGTGCTTTCTAGGGGGCTGGAGGAATAGGCTTGCTTAATGTGACAGCATGCGCTATGACTGAATTATGAAAAAGGGTTTCTATGCCGTTGTAGGGACATTATTGATTTATAACCGGACAAGGGCAAGGAATAGGAATATCGATTCAGGTACCTAGATAAAACACACTACAGCATCTCCACGGCCGCATGTAAGGCCGAGATACAGCAAAAAAGACAGGTTGTTGTGGCAACTGTAGCATCAGTGATTACTATTGTAGCCTGCAGAGAATCACCAACATCCAGAAGAGCCACTCGAGATTCTGAGTTAGGTCATAGTACATGTATATCAAGGTATCTCCAGGCAAGAACTGCCCAGAATAAATCCAGGGACATCTGACAAAATGATTTAACTTGAAAAGAGAAAAAGATGTTTACAGAGTTCAGACAAGGCAACAATCGCCCGTGAGGGGCGGGGTGAGGGCGAGAGATTTCTTTTTCCCATGAGTCTATAGCTCTAAAAGATTGACATACAGGAGGGGTTAAACCCCCACGGGGACCGCCTCAACCTCTTACCCCCTCCCTTGAGTAACCAGTGGGTGCTTACATGCACACTTGTGTGATTTGTGAGAGCTAGGACAATTTGGAGGGGGGTTATTTACTCACTCATCTTGGGGTATGGGAGTTGGGATGCTAGTTGTTTATCAGTTGGGGGAAATTGCGATTTGCATCCAAGGAAACAATATGTGCGAGGGCGGCCCCGTAACAGAGTAAGGAATTCCACAGAGTGGGATGGAAGTGGGTCCACACACAAGGAATGGCCATGGATACCCCCTTGACCTACAAAATCATATCATGGAATATTAGGGGTAAGCACAGTACGCCCAAGCAGTATAAGATATTCTCTTACTTGAACAAGCGGAGTATCCACGTCGCTCTTTTGCAACAGACTCATCTATTGGCCAAGGAGGGGGCAGAGGTCCAGCAGATGAAGAGGACAAGCTTATTACACCACCTACTCAGCACATGCCAGGAGAGTCCTGAAGTGGATCAGAGAGGGGCTCCTCTTTCAACACACAGGAGACTTGATAGACCCAGAGGGACGATATACAGTGGTAACGGGTAGGCTAGTTGTACGGGAGGTGAATATAGTAAATATATATGGCCCCAATTGGAACAGGGAGCTTTCCCGACAAGCCTATTGGGACCACTGGCCCCCTACCTGATCCACTCCACGATTAAGGGGGGACACTTTAATTGTGTGGTTGAACCACTGATAGAATGCTCGCACCCCTGGAGATTCACTAGCACATCATGTGGCCCGCACCTTCGCGGAATGGCAAGCAAGATGGGGGCTAATAGACACATGGAGACGCATTCACCCACTGGAACATAACTAATAATTTTTCTCACAACGTCATGAATTGCACGTGTGATTGGACACCTTCCTCTGTACCCCAGATGTGCATGGCCTGGTTACCTATGTAGAATATTTGGCCCGTACATTATCAGACCACAATCTGGTCCTTATGCAATCAACATGGGAGACTCCCAGTCAACGCATATCTACCTGGCAGCCCAAACCAAAGGTTTTAGAAGACCAGGTGTTCCTGGAGGAGATTAGGGAACAAATTGTCCATTATTTTGTGGATAATGCGGGCATGGCGTCCTCCCCACAATTAGAGTGGGATGCGTTCAAGGCGGTGATAAGAGGCAGGTGCATAGCAGCATCAATGGAATTGAGGCATACCCTGGCAACAGAAATAGAGAAGTCTTGTGGGACATAGAAAAACAAAGCCGGGAAACCCGGACATGCAGCAGTCCCTGCTTAATTCTAGGGAGGTGGCAGCCCATGTTTAAACTAGGAGAGGCTCAGCCATAGTTGAGATTGAAGGAGAGGATGGCCTACAAAAATATAGGCAAGAAGAGAGCAATCGGCACTTCCTTGGATATTATACCAACTAATACAGGAGTGTAGCAGGGTGGGACGAGGGAGCGATCCAGGACATCTTGGCACAGCTACCCCTTACAAATCTCACAGCTGTAGAGGTGGAGGTGTTGGGGGAAGCAGTTACCCTACAGGTCAGGGCAGGAGCCATCAATGGGCTCGCAAGGGGTAAAATCCCAGGCACAGATGAACTCCCCGTGGAGTTCTACCTGGGTATATATGGAAGAACTGGCACCTAAACTACTGTAACTATATGAGGTGGCTAGGGCTGCTGGGTCCCTTCCCTTCCCAATATGACAACTCTGGTGGTGCCACTCTTAAAACCTGGTAAGCCGCCAAAAGGGAATAGAGCATTTAAACTGCTGTTGATGCTTAATCTAGAGTTTAAAATCCTGAGTCAAATATTGGCCACAAGACTCTTCCCATACATGGCTCTACTGATCCATCCTGACCAAATGGTATTCATAACAGGGCTTCACACAGTCCTTAATATAAGGCGTCTAATGTCGATACTGGAGACGCAGGACAGGGATGGGGGGAAACCACCATCTTCGCAATTGATAGAAAAGGCTTTTGATGGCCTTGAGTGGAGCTTCTTAACTACGGTAATTGAGCGCATGTAGATGGGGAGGCTTCCTGGCTTGGGTTAAATTATTGTACGTGCACCCTCAGATCAGAACAGGTAAACAATATCAGAGCAATATACAGTGGAGCGGGGGACCAGGCAGGGCTTTCTCCTGTCCCCGTTGCTCTTTGCTCTGGTGGTGGAGCCCTTGGCCACCCTGGCCCACTCTGGAAGGTGCTATCAGGGCATACCAACAGGTAAGCATTGCCAACATATAGCGCTATATGTGGACTAGCTGCTACTTGTGGGAGAAGATTGGAAGGAGCCCAAAGAATGACGGTTTGGGCCCCTATCGGGGCTCAAGATCAATTGGCAGAAGTCTAGATTATTCCCAAGGGAGGGGGGGGGCACAAGCAACCCTCTGCTTTAACTTGCTACTTGCTGTTAAAGCCTCATGGGTCACTTGGCAGGGAGGGGAAGAGGACCGGTAATTCCGATCAGCGTGCTCCTGCGACCTATCACCTCACTCGGGACACTGGAGCAGGACGATAGGTCGCAGGAGCACGCTGATCGGAATTACCGGTCCTCTTCCCCTCCCTGCCAAGTGACCCATGAGGCTTTAACAGCAAGTAGCAAGTTAAAGCAGAGGGAATCCCCCTCTAACACGTACAGCACCTTAGCGAGTGCGACACTTTTTACCACACACCAAGTCACTTAATATAGTTTATTGTCACCCACA
Source organism: Lissotriton helveticus (assembly GCF_964261635.1). NCBI lineage: Eukaryota > Metazoa > Chordata > Amphibia > Caudata > Salamandridae > Lissotriton > Lissotriton helveticus. The sequence continues at coordinate 1,566,913,738 of NC_136063.1, read as the reverse complement.
CATACTCATTGGTCCTGAGGAAAGCCAGTTTTAACCAAAAGGCCTGGCTGAAACATGTAGACCACAAAGGACGTAGGAGCTCTTAATACACTCCACATCGTCCACAAGCCTTTTTATCTTGCTAACAGGGGCCCAGATATTAAAATTTACCTTTCACCCTTGGGAACTGGGACTACCTGTATAGCTTTTAACTTTTCACGTTCATACTCACCTATCACTGCACACTCAGTAAGCATACCAGCTCCTCAGTAATCTGGAGTCGCAGCACACCCGGGACACATTCGGTGTCACTGTGGTGGGCCCGATGATGAAGCATGACACCAACTAGGTTGGTGTGTGAGGGCTTCATGACCAAACCTAATGGTTTGCCCACAGATGTACCTCCTGAGTCTCACTAACACAACCTAGCTAGTCCTATATTGATATTTCAACAAATAATATGTAACAAGTCAACAACATAAAATATGGCATGTGATGCACTAATTTCAAAATCAATCAAAGGTGTTTAAAAAAAAAAAAGAAAAAGGTGCATGCCCGTCCTAAATTAGGGAACTCTCTGAGGTCCACTTTAATATATGTGGGACCTTACAAGAACTGGAGTAACTATTCTTCACTGGTCTCCTCATTTGAATATGCATGAATCAGAGGAGGACCTTCGATTCCCTTGTAGCGTATGGTCGTATTTGAGGGAGTGGAAAAGCTTCTCTTCCTCTTCTATTCATTGTGCGTGCATTACGGCCATTTTCTCATTATGATGATAACACAAATATACGTTCTGTTATCAGGTACAGCTCATTTGATATTTTTTTTTCATTTTGTCTGATGAACAAGTTACTTACCTTCGGTAACGCTTTTTCTGGTAGATACAATATCTGCCTGTGGATTCCTTGCCTTGTGAATATCCCCTTGCGTCAGCAACATTCGGAAATTCTTTTCGTAGCTTCGCGCCGACGTGGACTTGGACGTCATAGAGGCACGGCATCGCTCGCGACTCCACTGACGTCACCGACGCCTATAATAGGCCCACGCCGGCGTGATGACATCAGTTCCGCCCTTTTTTCCGTGCCTTCGAGGCACACGGACGGACTAATGACAGTAGACATATACACAGTATACGCAGTACAAATATCAAGGTAACACACACAGTGTGAAGCAAATGCAATAAAACATTTGAAATAAACAACTCCTTGACCATAAAATAAATACATAATAGAAACTCTGGCATAGAAGAGTGGACAACGGGGAGGGGGGTGGGTCAGTGAGGAATCCACAGGCAGATATTGTATCTACCAGAAAAAGCGTTACCAAAGGTAAGTAACTTGTTCTTCTGATAGATACATCTGCCGTGTGGGATCCTCACCTTGTGAATAGAGTCCCACAGCAGTCCCCACTCCCAGAGGAGGGTGTCCACTCTTCTAGACCAGAAAATCCTGGAGAACAGAGCGTGCAAAGTGACCGTCCCTCCTCACCTTGGAATCCAAGCAGTAATGCTTCGCGAAAGTGTGGAGGGAAGACCAAGTTGCCGCCCTACAAATATCCTCTACAGGAACACCTCTAGCCAATGCAGAGGTTGACGACTTAGCTCTAGTAGAATGAGCCCTTATACCCTCTGGAGGTTCCTTACCGGCCAAAGAGTAGCAGATCTTTATACAGAGGACGATCCATCTTGATAAAGTTCTTTTATGGACCGCTCTTCCTCTCTTGCAGCCAGCAAAGCCAATGAAGAGCTGGTCATCCAACCGACAGTCTTTAGATCTGTCCAGGTAAAAAGACACCGCCCTCTTGGGGTCCAGACGGTGTAATCTATCCTCCTCCTTGGAAGGGTGTGGGGGAGGATAAAAGGTAGGGAGGGTAACAGATTGAACAAGGTGGAAAGGAGTCACCACCTTAGGCAGAAAAGCAGCCCTGGTCCTAAGAACCATTCGATCAGCATGAATGGACAAGAAAGGGGGCTTGGAACTAAGAGCTTAAAGCTCACTTACCCTCCTTGCCGAGGTTATTGCAACGAGGAAAACTGTCTTAAGAGTCAAAAGCCTCATAGGACATTTGTGAAGTGGCTCAAAGGGAGCACCCATCAGAAAGGTCAAAACAAGATTTAAGTCCCACTGAGGCACAACAAAAGGAGTAGGAGGGAACTTATTCGTGAGGCCCTTCAAAAACCTTAAAACCACAGGAGATTTAAAAAGAGATGGCTGGTCAGGCAAGCAGAAAAATGCCGACAGCGCTGAAAGATAGCCCTTCCCTGTGGCAACAGCAAGCCCCTGTAGCACCAGAGAAAGGGCAAATTGGAGAACATCAGACAAATGGGCTCTCAAAGGGTCTATAGATTTCTCCCCACACCAAGCGACAAATTTTGACCACCTATAAGAATAGATAGACTTAGTGGAGTCACGCTTGGCTGACAAGATGACATCCACCACGTCAGGCGGGAGAGAAAAAGAACTCAGGTTGCCCCGTTCAATCTCCAGGCATGAAGGTGTAAGGTCTGGAGGTGGGGGTGTAGAACGTGCCCCTCCATCTGGTTGAGGAGATCTGCCCTGTGAGGGAGACGGAGCGGCGGGTGAGAGAGGTGGAGAAGTTCTGAGTACCACACCCTTCTTGGCCAATCCGGGGCGATCAATATAACTTGGGCCCGGTCTTGGAGAATTTTCCTCAGAACCCGAGGAATCAAAGGTATGGGAGGAAACGCGTAAAGGAGTTGTGAGCTCCAACTCAACTGAAACGCGTCACCCAAGGCTCCTTGCATTGGATACTGGAGACTGCAGAATAACGGGCAGTGAGCATTCTCTTGAGTGGCAAAAAGGTCCACCTGAGGAGTTCCCCACGTCCGAAAGACGTGACGAACTACCTCCGGATGAAGCCTCCACTCGTGGTCGGCAGAGAACTGCCGACTGAGACTGTCTGCACGAACGTTCTGAACACCGGCCAGATGATTTGCCATCAGACAAATCTGATGGTCCTGAACCCAGGACCAGAGAGGCAGAGCCTCTCCCTGCTTGTTGATGTACCACATCGCGGTCGTGTTGTCCGTCAGGACCTGAACCGACCGGCCGCGAAGGGAAGGGAGGAAGGCCTTGAGCGTCAGATGTATCGCCCGCAACTCTAGAAGGTTGATATGAAGCAACCTTTCCTCTGGAGACCAAAGACCCTTGACCTCCAGGTCCCCCAGATGACCACCCCGCCGTAGAGTGGATGCATCCGTTATTACCGTGGCCACCGATGGAGGAAGTTGAAAAGGCTTTCCTTGCGACAGATTGCCTTCCACGCTCCACCAAGACAGATCCGTCGCAGTTTCTCTGAAGATCCTCACGGACTCCCTGAGATCTCCGTTGTGCTGATACCACTGCCTGCGGAGGCACCACTGGAGTGCCCTCATGTGCCAGCGTGCATGGTTGACCAACAGAATGCAAGAAGCCATCAGACCGAGCAGGGGAAGGACCTTCAGGACTGGAACAATCGCTCCATTGAAGAATAAAGGAATAATTTCCTGTATGTCGCGAATCCTTTGAGGAGGAGGGAATGCACAACATACAGTAGTGTCCAGTACCGCACCTATGAACAGGTTGCGCTGGGAGGGCACCAGGTGAGACTTGGGTACATTTATCGAAAAACCCAACCTGTGCAACAAATGAGTTGTCTCTTGCAGATGATGGAGCACCTTCTCTGGCGACTCCGCTTTGATCAGCCAGTCGTCCAGATACGGGAATATAGGAATCCCCGACCTCCTGCCATCACCTTGGCGAAGACTCGAGGCGCAGTAGTAAGACCAAACGGAAGGACCGCAAACTGGTAGTGTTGCGACCCAACTGTAAAACGGAGATACTTTCTGTGCGACTTCAAGATGGGAATATGAAAATACGCATCCTGCAAGTCGATCGACACCATCCAATCCTCTTCCAGCAGCGCTTGAAGAACCTGTGCAAGAGTGAGCATCTTGAACTTTTCTTGTTTCAGGTACAGGTTCAAGATCCTGAGATCCAGGATTGGCCGACGTCTGCCATCCTTTTTGGGGATCAGAAATACCGGGAGTAGCACCCCTGACCCCTCTCCTGTTCCGGAACCACCTCTATCGCACCCTTTCTGAACAGTGCCAGGACTTCTTCCTGCAGGAGAAGCAGGCGGTCCTCCGAACAAAAACCCTGGCAAGGAGGGTAATTTGGGAGAAACTCCCGAAAGGGAAGAGCATACCCATTCCCCACGAGATTGAGAACCCAAAGATCCGATGTTATCAATTCCCAATCCTGTAGAAAATGGGTAAGCCGGCCCCCCACTGGGCCCACATGATCCAGAATGGCGGATCTAGGGCTGCTTTGCTGCGTTGGCAGGGGGCTGGGAAGGGGAAGAGGAGGAGATTTGACGGCCTCGAGAACGACCTTTTTGTTTGCCCCTATAAGACCTGTACAGCGTGTTTTGTTGCTGCTGCGGCTGCTGCTGCGTAGATTTGTAGGATCGAAAGGAAGATCTGCTAAATCCTCTAGTATGCCTTCCAAAAGTACCCATGGTCTGAAGGTCCAATGACTTGGCTGTCGCTCTGCTGTCTTTAAAGCGTTCTAAAGCAGCGTCTGCCTTCTTGACAAACAAACCAGATCCGTCGAAGGGGAGATCCAACAACGTAGATTGGACATCTAAGAAAACTCACTCGACTTCAGCCACACAGCTCTCCTCCTAGCTACAGAAGAGCCCATGACCCTTGCCACAGAGTCCGCCGTGTCCAACCCACTCTGAATCACCTGCCTTGCTGCAGCCTGAGTGTCAGAGATAGCCTCCTGGAAGTCTTTTCTATCCTCCTCAGGTAATTTGGGTACCAACTGTTTTACAGTGTCCATAAGGGCGTGAATATAACGCCCCATCAGGCAGGTCGTATTTGTGGACTTCAGTGCCCTGATCCTGCTTTCTCGACTCTTTTTCAGCTGGAACCTGAGGAAAAGCTCCTGTTGATCGTTTGGAACAGGCAGCCTGCACCACCAAACTCTCAGGCAGAGGGTGAGCGGATAAAAACTCTGGGTCATCTGGAGCAGTCCTGTACCTTCTAGCAACAGCCCTAGACACAGCAGGAGCTGACAAGGGTTTCTTCCAAACCTCTAAAATAGGATCTTTAAGGGCATCATTAAAGGGCAGCAATGGTTCAGTCACCGATGATGGAGAGTGAAGAACCTCCGTGAGTAGATTTGAACTCAGCAGTAGATAAAGCAATGTTCAACAAATTTGCCGCTTTTTTAATCACAACGTGGTAAGGAGCCACATCTTTAGAGGGTTCGTCTGTTACTGAAACCAAATCCCACTCAGGGGACAGTTCAAGACCACTGGCCACCGAAAGATCCTCATAAGGGTCCTCAGGATCCTGCAGCTCACCCTCCTCCAAATACTCCTCACGATAGCTCTCTTCTTCTATCAGCCTCTGGGCTACACGCCTCGACCTGTGCTTCACTTTCGAGGCCGTCGGATCCACTGTCGACTCCGTCGAAGTCGGAGCCGGCGCCGAGCCCGACGCGGAAGAATTCCACGACGTCGTTCGGGGTTCGGCATCAGGGATGATGGAATCGGCGTCGAAGGATTCGGCGTCGTCGACTTCAGCGTCGATGGCTTCGGAGTCGAAGGCCTCGCCGGTGTCGGAAAATGCCAATGCGGCGCCGGAGCTGGCATAAAGGGCATAAAGGGCGCAGGGGCATAGGTTTGGGGGACACCCAGACCAAATGCCATCGGACCCATGGGACCAACAGGAACCCCAGAGGGGTACATAGCCCTGGAGTAGATACCATACATCGCATTTAGAAAATGCGTTGGATCCTGACCTGGAGCCGGGAAGGCTGGGTACGGATATATGATGTTACCACGCATACTTTTACCACGCATACTTTTACAACGCATTTTTTACCACGCTAATACTATTACAACGCATGTAATTACCACGAGTACTTTTACAACGCAATATAATGTAATATAAAGAAAAGTACTATTACAACGAATATGATTAAAACGCATACCATTACAACGCAAATGAAATATATATATATTTTTTTTTTAGTAAAATAACCACTGGGACGGGATGTAGGGAAAATAGGGGTTTTGGGTGGGGAAGTGTTTTAAAAAATGTTAAAAAAACTACAACGCATTAATGAAAAAATGTGTAATTTCAGCAAAATTAATACTCGAGTATTAAAATTAATACTCAAAGATTTAAAAATTATATATCAAAATATTAAAATAATTTACATTAAAATAAATTAATTAAATTTAATTATATTTAATTAAATAAATTAAAATAATTTAAATAAATTAAATAATTAGAAATATACAGTGAACCAAAATTACAAATTTTAATGTAATTTTTTTAAAATAATGAACGAAATACATTAAAACTAGAGTTTTTGGTTGGGGAATTGCTTTAAAAAACTTGTAAAAAATATAAAATTAATTAATCAAAATATGTGTTTTTTACCAAAATTTGTAATCGAGTATAAAAATAATACTCGATTATTCAAAAGCATAATATATTTCAATACTCATTTCAACAAAAGGATATACTTTATTACTAAAACAACGCATGCAGAAATAAATTAATTAATGTACTCATTTAAATATGAAGAATAATAATAATTAAGTTAACATATTTCATTGTTTACGTTTCGAAAATCTATCGCCATTTTAAGTCAGTAAATCAAAAAGTAGTCCTACAACAATTTCAATGACAGTAAAATCATAACAGTACTTACAAAATGGATACCAAAACGGCACAAGTAACCCGATTTTCGTTTCTTTAAATAAAAATAAAAACTATATGTTTACACAGAAATATATTTGTTTTAATTTTTACATTACAACGTTGTGTTTATGTGAAAAAACTGAAATAATAACCCAAAACATATAAATAGGAGACAGACACCATTTTAAGACCAGTTGATCCGCAACTATCAGAGTGACCAGACGCCAAATCTGACTCTCTCACCTTTTCACCTCTTCAAAAGAAAAATCAAATCTACGGAGTATATTTGTGCGATTTAAAAGTAAGTAAATGAAATAGCTAACAACATATTCAAAAAATTAATTGTTGATATAATCCCAAAATAAAATAGTTTAGATATATATATATATATATATATATATATATATATATATATATAATCAATTAAAACGTAAAAGTTAATAATTATATTATTTAGTATTTTTTAAATTACTAGATATTTAAGGAAAAGATATAAAACTATCCAATAAAATAATTAATTAAATCACTCAAAATTAATAATAATTTTTTAAGTTCAAACATTTTTCCTCACACTTTATTTTTCCCATTAGTTGAACAACTGAAAACATTGACGCAAAGAATTACAGCTACCAAACTGTGCTAAAAAAATTACGAGGTAAAAAAGAAATAATTTTATACATAATTTCTAATCTTGTGAAACGCAAATAAAATTGTTAATTAAAATATTTTTCACATTTTATTCAGGTACAATATTTGACCGAAAATATAAGTTTTTACAAACATCGACATTTTCAAGGTCTTCACCTTATAAGGTAAAATAAAAAAATATATTATTGTATTAATGTTTAATAAAATTAGAGTAAACAGAATTATTAATAGCGTAGTAATATTTTAATGTAGAATAAGGAAAAATGTAGTATAAGTGGTATAAGAATATTTTGGTGCTGTACCTGCTCCATGCGTGAAAGAAGCTTGCACTGTTGCTACCTGTGCTGTACCTATTCTATGTGTGTTGGAAGCTTACACTGTTACTGACTGTGCTGTACCTGCTCCATGCGTGAGAGAAGCTTGCACTGTTGCTGCCTGCGCTGTACCTATTCTATGTGTGTTGGAAGCTTACTCTGTTGCTGACTGTGCTGTACCTGCTCCATGCGTGAGATAAGCTTGTTCTGTTGCTGACTGTGCTGTACCTATTCTATGTGTGTTGGAATCTTACACTGTTGCTAACTGTGCTGTACCTGCTCCATGCGTGAGAGAATCTTGCACTGTTGCTGCCTGTGCTGTACCTATTCTATGTGTGTTGGAAGCTTGCACTGTTGCTACCTGTACTGTACCTACTCCATACATAAAGGAATTTTGTACTGTTGCTGCCTGTGCTGTACCTATTCTATGTGTGTAGGAAGCTTGCACTGTTGCTACCTGTGCTGTACCTGATCCATGCGTGAGAGAAGCTTGCACTACTGTTCCCTATACTGTACCTGCTCCGTGTGTGAGAGAAGCTTGCACTGCTGCTGTGTGTGCTGTAACAGCTCTGTGTATGAGGGAAGCTTGCACTGCTGTTGCCTGTGCTGTACCTGTTCTATGTGTGAGGGAAGCTTGCACTGTTGCTGCCTGTGCTGTACCTATTCTATGTGTGTAGGAAGCTTGCACTGTTGCTACCTGTGCTGTACATGATCCATGCGTGAGAGAAGCTTGCACTACTGTTCCCTATACTGTACCTGCTCTGTGTGTGAGAGAAGCTTGCACTGCTGCTGTGTGTGCTGTAACAGCTCTGTGTATGAGGGAAGCTTGCACTGCTGTTGCCTGTGCTGTACCTGTTCTATGTGTGAGGGAAGCTTGCACTGTTGCTGCCTGTGATGTACCTGTTCTATGTGTGAAGGAAGCTTGCACTGCTGTTCCCTGTGCTGTACCTGTTCTATGTGTGAGGGAAACTTGCACTGCTGTTGCCTGTGCTGTAGCTGCTCCGTGTGTGAGGGAAGTTTGCACTGCTGCTGCTTGTGCAGTACCTGTTCTATGTATGTTGTAAAATTGCAAACAATAATTATTTTTCCATTTCAAATTAACCGACATAATTTTTTAAACACCAATGAAATAACTGAATAATAATCATCAACATTTCTCTCTCTTATTTTAGAAAAAGAAACCAACTTATATTCCGCCAACCAAATAACAACAAACCAAAGATTCTGACTACATTTTTCATCAAAAACAAACAGCTACCAATAAGGTAAATCAATTATTAAAGTGCTATTGTAGTTAAAGTGCTGGATAGTGTAAGGGTATTAATTACTATTCCAACTCCAGGTAAGTGCTGCAGTAGGGAAAGTGCTGGATTGTCTAAGGGTATTAATTACTATTACAACTCCAAGTAAGTGCTGCAGTGGTGAAAGTGCTGGATAGAGTAAGGGTATTAATTACTATTGCAACACCAGGTAAGTGCTGCATTGGGGAAAGTGCTGGATAGTGCAAATGTAATAATTAGTATTCCAACATCAAGTAAGTGCTGCAGTAGACTTAGTGCTGGATATTGTAAGGTTATTATTTACTATTTCAACTCCAAGTAAGTTCTTTGGTAGTGAAAGTGCTGGATAGTATCAGAGAATTAATCAGTATGCCAACTGCAGATAAGTGCTGCTTTAGATAAAGTGCTGCAAAGTGTAAAGGAATTATGTAGTATTCGAACTCCAACTAAGTGCTGCATCAGAGAAAGTGCCGGATAGTGCAAACATGTCAATTTTTCACAAATATACATTGAAATATTGTACCATTGCAAAGAATAATTAGTTTTCAGTTTCAAAGTAACAGACACAATATTTTAAAAACCAATGAAATAACTGAATAATAATCATCAACATTTCTCTCCCTTATTTTACATAAAGAAAAGAACATATATTCCGCCAACCAGATAACAACAAACCAAAGAAGAATCTGACTACATTTTTCATCAAAAACAAACAGCTACCAATAAGGTAAATCAATTATTAAAGTGCTATTGTAGTTAAAGTGCTGGATAGTGTAAGTGTATTAATTTCTATTCAAACTCCAATTAAGTGCTGCAGTAGAGAAAGTGCTGGATAGTGTAAGGGTATTAATTACTATTCCAACTGCAAGTAAGTGCTGCAGTAGAGAAAGTGCTGGATAGTGTAAGGGTATTAATTACTATTCCAACTCCAAGTAAGTGCTGCAGTAGAGAAAGTGCTGGATAGTGTAAGGGTATTAATTACTATTCCAACACCAGGTAAGTGCTGCAGTAGGGAAAGTGCTGGATAGTGTAAGGGTATTAATTACTATTACAACACCAGGTAAGTGCTGCAGTAGGGAAAGTGCTGGATAGTGTAAGGGTATTAATTACTATTCCAACTCCAAGTAAGTGCTGCAGTAGAGAAAGTGCTGGATAGTGTAAGGGTATTAATTACTATTCCAACACCAGGTAAGTGCTGCAGTAGAGAAAGTGCTGGATAGTGTAAGGGTATTAATTACTATTCCAACACCAGGTAAGTGCTGCAGTAGTGAAAGTGCTGGATAGTGGAAGGGTATTAATTACTATTCCAACACCAGGTAAGTGCTGCAGTAGGGAAAGTGCTGGATAGTGTAAGGGTATTAATTACTATTACAACACCAGGTAAGTGCTGCAGTAGGGAAAGTGCTGGATAGTGTAAGGGTATTAATTACTATTCCAACTCCAAGTAAGTGCTGCAGTAGAGAAAGTGCTGGATAGTGTAAGGGTATTAATTACTATTCCAACACCAGGTAAGTGCTGCAGTAGAGAAAGTGCTGGATAGTGTAAGGGTATTAATTACTATTCCAACACCAGGTAAGTGCTGCAATAGATAAAGTGCTGGATAGTGTGAGGGTATTAATTAGTAATCCAACTCCAGGTAAGTGCTGCATCAGAGAAAGTGCCAGATAGTGCAAACATGTCAATTTTCCACAAATATACATTGAAATATTGTACAATTGCAAAGAAGAATTAGTTTTCATTTTCAAAATAACAGACACAATATTTTAAACACCAATGCAATAACTAAATAATAATCATCAACATTTCTCTCTCTTATTTTAGAAAAAGAAACCAACTTATATTCCGCCAACCAAATAACAACAAACCAAAGAAGAATCTGAGTACATTTTTCATCACAAACAAACAGCTACCAATAAGGTAAATCAATTCTTAAAGTGCTATTGTAGTTAAAGGGTTGGATTGTGTAAGGGTATTAATTACTATTCCAACACCAGTTAAGTGCTGCAGTAAACAAAGTGCTGGATAGTGTAAGGGTATTAATTACTATTCCAACTCCAGGTAAGTGCTGCAGTAGGGAAAGTGCTGGATAGTGTAAGTGTATTAATTACTATTCCAACTCCAAGTAAGTGGTGCAGTAGAGAAAGTGCTGGATAGTCTAAAGGTATTAATTACTATTCCAACACCAGGTAAGTATTACAGTAGAAAAAGTGCTGGATAGTGTAAGGGTATTAATTACTATTCCAACTCCAGTTAAGTGCTGCAGTAGGGAAAGTGCTGGATAGTGTAAGGGTATTAATTACTATTCCAACTCCAAGTAAGTGCTGCAGTGGTGAAAGTGCTGGATAGAGTAAGGGTATTAATTACTATTCCAACACCAGGTAAGTGCTGCAGTAGGGAAAGTGCTGGATAGTGTAAGGATATTAATTACTATTCCAACTCCAAGTAAGTGCTGCAGTGGGGAAAGTGCTGGATAGTGCAAATGTATTAATTAGTATTCCAACATCAAGTAAGTGCTGCAGTAGACAAAGTGCTGGATATTGTAAGGTTATTATTTACTATTTCAACTCCAAGTAAGTTCTTCGGTAGTGAAAGTGCTGGATAGTATCAGAGAATTAATTAGTATGCCAACTGCAGATAAGTGCTGCTTTAGATAAAGTGCTGCAAAGTGTAAAGGAATTATGTAGTATTCGAACTCCAACTAAGTGCTGCATCAGAGAAAGTGCCGGATAGTGCAAACATGTCAATTTTTCACAAATATACATTGAAATATTGTACCATTGCAAAGAATAATTAGTTTTCAGTTTCAAAGTAACAGACACAATATTTTAAAAACCAATGAAATAACTGAATAATAATCATCAACATTTCTCTCCCTTATTTTACATAAAGAAAAGAACATATATTCCGCCAACCAGATAACAACAAACCAAAGAAGAATCTGACTACATTTTTCATCTAAAACAAACAGCTACCAATAAGGTAAATCAATTATTAAAGTGCTATTGTAGTTAAAGTGCTGGATAGTGTAAGTGTATTAATTTCTATTCAAACTCCAAGTAAGTGGTGCAGTAGGGAAAGTGTTGGATAGTCTAAAGGTATTAATTACTATTCCAACTCCAAGTAAGTGCTGCAGTAGAGAAAGTGCTGGATAGTGTAAGGATATTAATTACTATTCCAACTCCAAGTAAGTGCTGCAGTAGAGAAAGTGCTGGATAGTGTAAGGGTATTAATTACTATTCCAACTCCAAGTAAGTGCTGCAGTAGAGAAAGTGCTGGATAGTGTAAGGGTATTAATTACTATTCCAACACCAGGTAAGTGCTGCAGTGGTGAAAGTGCTGGATAGAGTAAGGGTATTAATTACTATTCCAACACCAGGTAAGTGCTGCATTGGGGAAAGTGCTGGATAGTGCAAATGTATTAATTAGTATTCCAACATCAAGTAAGTGCTGCAGTAGACTTAGTGCTGGATATTGTAAGGTTATTATTTACTATTTCAACTCCAAGTAAGTTCTTCGGTAGTGAAAGTGCTGGATAGTATCAGAGAATTAATTAGTATGCCAACTGCAGATAAGTGCTGCTTTAGATAAAGTGCTGCAAAGTGTAAAGGAATTATGTAGTATTCGAACTCCAACTAAGTGCTGCATCAGAGAAAGTGCCGGATAGTGCAAACATGTCAATTTTTCACAAATATACATTGAAATATTGTACCATTGCAAAGAATAATTAGTTTTCAGTTTCAAAGTAACAGACACAATATTTTAAAAACCAATGAAATAACTGAATAATAATCATCAACATTTCTCTCCCTTATTTTACATAAAGAAAAGAACATATATTCCGCCAACCAGATAACAACAAACCAAAGAAGAATCTGACTACATTTTTCATCAAAAACAAACAGCTACCAATAAGGTAAATCAATTATTAAAGTGCTATTGTAGTTAAAGTGCTGGATAGTGTAAGTGTATTAATTTCTATTCAAACTCCAATTAAGTGCTGCAGTAGAGAAAGTGCTGGATAGTGTAAGGGTATTAATTATTATTCCAACTGCAAGTAAGTGCTGCAGTAGAGAAAGTGCTGGATAGTGTAAGGGTATTAATTACTATTCCAACTCCAAGTAAGTGCTGCAGTAGAGAAAGTGCTGGATAGTGTAAGGGTATTAATTACTATTCCAACACCAGGTAAGTGCTGCAGTAGGGAAAGTGCTGGATAGTGTAAGGGTATTAATTACTATTCCAACACCAGGTAAGTGCTGCAGTAGGGAAAGTGCTGGATAGTGTAAGGGTATTAATTACTATTCCAACTCCAAGTAAGTGCTGCAGTAGAGAAAGTGCTGGATAGTGTAAGGGTATTAATTACTATTCCAACACCAGGTAAGTGCTGCAGTAGAGAAAGTGCTGGATAGTGTAAGGGTATTAATTACTATTCCAACACCAGGTAAGTGCTGCAGTAGTGAAAGTGCTGGATAGTGTAAGGGTATTAATTACTATTCCAACACCAGGTAAGTGCTGCAGTAGGAAAAGTGCTGGATAGTGTGAGGGTATTAATTAGTAATCCAACTCCAGGTAAGTGCTGCAGTAGTGAAAGTGCTGGATAGTGTAAGGGTATTAATTACTATTCCAACACCAGGTAAGTGCTGCAATAGATAAAGTGCTGGATAGTGTGAGGGTATTAATTAGTAATCCAACTCCAGGTAAGTGCTGCATCAGAGAAAGTGCCAGATAGTGCAAACATGTCAATTTTCCACAAATATACATTGAAATATTGTACAATTGCAAAGAAGAATTAGTTTTCATTTTCAAAATAACAGACACAATATTTTAAACACCAATGCAATAACTAAATAATAATCATCAACATTTCTCTCTCTTATTTTAGAAAAAGAAACCAACTTATAGTCCGCCAACCAAATAACAACAAACCAAAGAAGAATCTGAGTACATTTTTCATCACAAACAAACAGCTACCAATAAGGTAAATCAATTCTTAAAGTGCTATTGTAGTTAAAGGGTTGGATTGTGTAAGGGTATTAATTACTATTCCAACACCAGTTAAGTGCTGCAGTAAACAAAGTGCTGGATAGTGTAAGGGTATTAATTACTATTCCAACTCCAGGTAAGTGCTGCAGTAGGGAAAGTGCTGGATAGTGTAAGTGTATTAATTACTATTCCAACTCCAAGTAAGTGGTGCAGTAGAGAAAGTGCTGGATAGTCTAAAGGTATTAATTACTATTCCAACACCAGGTAAGTATTACAGTAGAAAAAGTGCTGGATAGTGTAAGGGTATTAATTACTATTCCAACTCCAGTTAAGTGCTGCAGTAGGGAAAGTGCTGGATAGTGTAAGGGTATTAATTACTATTCCAACTCCAAGTAAGTGCTGCAGTGGGGAAAGTGCTGGATAGAGTAAGGGTATTAATTACTATTCCAACACCAGGTAAGTGCTGCAGTAGGGAAAGTGGATAGTGTAAGGATATTAAATACTATTCCAACTCCAAGTAAGTGCTGCAGTACAGAAAGTGCTGGATAGTGTAAGGATATTATTTACTATTCCAACTCCAGGTAAGTGCTGCAGTTGGGAAAGTGCTGGATAGTCTAAATGTATTAATTACTATTCCAACACCAGATAAGTGCTGCAGTAGGGAAAGTGCTGGATAGTGTAAGGGTATTAATTACTATTCCAACTCCAGGTAAGTGCTGCAGTAGAGAAAGTGCTGGATAGTGTAAGGGTATTAATTACTATTCCAACTCTAAGTAAGTGCTGCAGTAGAGAAAGTGCTGGATAGTGTAAGGGTATTAAATACTATTCCAACACCAGGTAAGTGCTGCAGTAGGGAAAGTGCTGGATAGTGTAAGGGTATTAATTACTATTCCAACACCAGGTAAGTGCTGCAGTAGGGAAAGTGCTGGATAGTGTAAGGGTATTAATTACTATTCCAACTCCAAGTAAGTGCTGCAGTAGAGAAAGTGCTGGATAGTGTAAGGGTATTAATTACTATTCCAACACCAGGTAAGTGCTGCAGTAGAGAAACTCTTTGGGAAAAGTGCAACATTTTAGAAAGTCTTGAATCTTAAAAATAATTGAGTAAATATTCTAACCCTGAGTAAATAATGCATTTGTAAATTAGCAACAATCTCTAAACATATTACTCACCATTCATACTTCTCATAAAATGCTGTAGTATGAAAGCTAAATGTTGTAAAAATAATTATAATTTTTATAAATACCCAAAATTTCATAGAAACTCTTTTTTTTGCTCTTTTAGAACATGACTACTCATCCAACTGCAAATTTCATTATGTCCCGAAAAGGAAACCGACTCTTAAATCATGGAGGATACATTTATTGTAGGGAAAGAATAAGTTTAACAAGGAATCATTGGAGGTGCGTGAATTACTTTTCAACCCGTTGCAGTGGCAGAGCGGTAACGGTTGATGATATTATTGTAAGAACAACTGACCATAACCACTCTGCCTCTGCAACGGAGGTTGATGTAAGGGAAGCGGTAAATGAGATGAAAGTAATGGCAAGCACCTCCAATGATTCCACAGGAACAATTTTAAGAGAGGTTGCTCAACATGTCCCTACACATATAGCAAGTAATATGCCTACCATCCATAATTTGCGTAGAATAATTCAACGTCAAAAGCAGGCAAGTAATACCCAAACTAATACACCACAAACCTTTTCAGACATAGTTATACCTCATGAGCTTACTATATCTTTTTCTGATGAATCTTTCCTTTTGCACGACAATGAAAACCCTCAGAAACGTATATTAATATTTAGTACTCCCCGTAACCTTGTAAAACTAGAAAGCAGTGAAATTTGGATGATGGATGGGACGTTTAAAAGCACACCCCATCCATTCACCCAAATTTATACAATACATGCTAAAATTAACAATAGTGTAATCCCCCTAGTATATAGTTTGCTGCCTGATAAAACTTCTGCAACATACACAGAATTTTTGTCTGTTATTAAATCCAAAACTCACCAAAGTCCTAGGAAAATAATTATTGATTTTGAATTGAGCATGATCAATGTGATCTCCAAAATGTACACGGATACCCAAATTCAGGGGTGTTTTTTCCATTTTTCCCAGGCATTCTGGCGTAAAGTACAAAAAACACCCCTTGTTACAGAATATTCATCAAACAGCAAACTACAAGTCGAAATAAAAAAATTAACTGCTCTTTGTTTTGTCCCTCCCGAAAGTGTAGACGAATACTACACTGCCATTATAGAATCTGAGTATTATTTAAGAAATGAAGAAATATTGGCACCTATTCTAAATTATATGGAAGACACATGGATTGGACACCTAAGCAGATCGGGTCGCAGGAGGAAGCCACGTTTTCATGTGGAGTGGTGGAACTGTTATTCGAGTTGCTTACAGGGAGAGGCTAAAACAAATAATGCCATAGAGGGATGGCATAACTCCTTCAACCATGTAATTGGCAAACACCACCCTAATTTCTACTCTTTTTTGGAAACTTTGAAGAAGGAGCAAAGTTTCCAAGAAATGAGAATTTCTCATACTCTCACAGGTAAACTAAACTCACGGATTACTCAAAAAACAAAGGAAATGTCTGAACGACTATTGGCAGTACTGCAACAGTTTTCGTTGTGCGTGGCTTTGGATTACTTGGAAAATCTTGCAAACATTCTCTCTTTTTAGTTGTTATTATGACATTACTTTCCTGCTTTGCCCCAAAATTAATTCCTCATAAAAATTGAAATTGGCCTTTTATTTTTTTTAAAAATCTATTTTTTCCAAAAAGAAGTCGGGGTTCTTTCTATTACTCAAATATTTTTTACACTCTATAATACAATTTTTTTGAGTGTTTTTCTTCTATTTAGTGAAGATTCCATTTAGTTAGGAAAAAATTGTTTTTTTTTTTTTTTTTTTTACTAATGGATTTTTTAAAAATGCATTCTTGATAAAATCTGTAAACTCTTCTTTTCTTTCCTATTTCTCCAAAAATTGTTTTAATAAAGCTTCTACAAAGATCCTTTTTGTAATGGCAAATGGAATATATTCTTAAAAAGGTTTTATATACAAAGATGTTCGAAATTATCGAAGACATTTTTTTCTAACATTGGCTAAACATTTTTTTCTCAACATATTGGAAATGTAATTTTTAAAAAATTGGAAACTACAATTTTTCAAACAAATTATACACATAGTATTCTATATTATTCAGATGATGTCAATGCTTGCATATTATTGTAAAATATTATCGCATTACAAAAATAATAATATGCATAATATTTAACAAATATTGTCTTAAATCAATAACTATTCCAAATCATTTAGAAAATCACAGACACATATTTTCCAAAATCGATCTCATTCTGATAATTACATCTCTCAACTAATTCAATCATAAACGCTCTCCAAAAATAAATCCAAGACAAAGAAACATAACTTTCTATCTTCCAACTTTAAGCACCGAAATCATCCAAATTCCAACAACGTTTACTAATCTATTTTTCCGTTTTCAAAGAACACGAACCAAATACACAATCCATTTGCCTAAATCAAAACAATATCAATCTTACTTTGTCAATGAAGCTTTTGAAAACAATAAATTAACCTCGATTTACTCTGTTTGATTTAACTCTGTTTGATTTTCCGAAATGTTTTTGTACATTCAAAAATGCATTTTTATACAAACAATTGTTCAAAAATAAATGCAGCATAAATATAAAGCATATACAAGTTGCATAAACGTAAACATTTATTTACATATTTAAAATGTAATGTACTGAATATACATATCGTTTTATTTAACACGGAACCCGACTTAGACATATTCTCGTTATATGATTAGCGACATGCATTTTTAAGTTAATTTACATTTTTTTTAAAGAACAACCTCGACTTATTCTTCCCTTACAATAAATGTATTCCTTTATAAATATTTAAGTTTATTATAAAGTTTAAAAAGTTTCCTACCTGGACGCAGATCTGTTTCCTGCTGCTTCCTCCAACGATGCTCTTCAAAATGGCCGCCAACGCACACTTTAACGTCATGACGTCATGGATGCCTACAACGATCAACAAGGGACTACTTTATTTGCAGAATATTATTACTTTGTTTTGTTTTTTAAAAATTGTACGAGTGGTGCAAAATATTCAAAAAATATGTATTAAATGTAATAAAAAAAGTACTTTCATTAAAAAAGATATTTTTTTAATTAAAAAATTTCCAAATAAATTTCTGCCTCTGTTGTTTATATAAATTTATTTTTACTGTTTATTATTAATTAACTACATTGTATATATATTAACTATAATGTCTCCTTACCTGTTTTCTTGCTTCATTTTCTTTCTTTTCTTACTCTATCCTCTTCATTTAATCATCCTTTAACTGTATCGCGGGACCTATATGCAATGTCATTGAAATAAATGAAGGACAATTCCTACCATAGGAAACAATGTTAAACCGTGGGAACCAAAACTTCAAATATATTTTTAATCAATTTATTAATGTTAAATTTTCATAAAATATTGCTCAATATTACAAACATTTCTTTTTTAATTTTAAATTATAAACATTATTTTTTTAAACAAATTTAAAATGTATTTTTAATTATTTTTTAAAAATTACATTTAAGTGCTTAAAAATTAAATATAATATCAATAAAATTACATAAATTAATACCAAAATATATTAACTTATTTCATACTGACTTTTTTTAAATATTCTATTATTTCTTATTAAAATAATTAAATGAACTAAATAAATATAAAAAATTAAAATATATTAATATAAATAAATAAATATAAATATTAAATAAATAAATTATTAATACTTGAGTTTTAAATAATGAAATTATTATTTAAATAATTATAATTTTAATTAATACATGTTTGCAAATTTAATACTCGACTATTAAAAATGTAAATATATTAATATAAATAACGATATAAATATTAAATAAATAAATTATTAATACTTGAGTTTTAAATAATTAAATTATTAGTTAAATAAATATAATTTTAATTAATACATGTTTGCAAAATTAATACTCGAGTATTAAAAATTTAAATATATTAATAAAAATACATAATTATAAATATTAAATAAATAAATTATTAATAACTTGCGTTTTTAATAATTAAATTATTATTTAAATAAATATAATGTTAATAAATAAATATATACTAATATAAATAAATAATTATAAATATTAAATAAATAAATTAATACTTGAGTTTTTAATAATTAAATTATTATTTAAATAATTATAATTTTAATTAATACATGTTTGCAAAATTAATATTCGAGTATTAAAAATGTAAAAATATTAATATAAAAAAATAAATATATATATTAAAAAAATAAAATTATATTTAAAATTAATATAATAAGTAATATTATTAAATACTCGAGTATTAAAAATACAACTCAATTATTTATCAAAATTATATAAATATTAATAAACAAAAATAAATATTAATAAACAAAAATAAATATTACACATTAAAAAAATTCTATTATTAATAAAAAAATGTCAATTAATGCGTTGTAAATAACATGCGTTGTAATGATACTCGCGTTGTAAAAGTATGCGTTGTAAATGTATGCGTGGTAAAAGTATTTGCGTGGTAAAAGATGCGTGGTGATGGTATTGCGTGGTAAAAAATGCGTTGTAATGGATGTATACCCTGGGTACGAATCCCCAGGTGGTTCTTGAGGACGTGGAGTCGATACGACGTCGACCTCCTCTTCAGGCTGGTGCACCAGAGTCGACAGACCTTCAGGCAACGGAGCCTCTCCCTCTTCAACCATCTCCTCCTCACCTTCATCCTCCCGATCCAGAGAATGGGATGGAACCGGAGATGGATTCGCTGTCTGCTTCGGCGACCCAGGTGAATTCGCATGCGACGCCTCACCTCCGGCGTCCTGTTCTTCCGAAGCCGAAGACACCACTTCTTTCTCGACCAGCTTCACCTGCGACTTTGGCTTAGAACCCGAATCTTTCTTCGAACGATGTCGGGATTCATGAGATCTTTTCTTATGCTTCTTTTTTGAAGATCTCGAAGCATGGGCCGAGGACGAATCCGAACACGACCTCGAGTGAGATCTTGACCTCGAGCGTCGAGTCCGCGACCTCGATTTCTTCTTCTCCTTACTTCCTTTAAGCTTTGCAACAATAAGCTTAGCTTCTCTCTCCCGGAGGGCCTTAGGAGTCATCGTCTTACAGGATCGGCAGTCTTCGACATCGTGGTCGGAGCTAAGACACCATAAACAACATTCATGCGAATCCGTAATGGACATGGTTCTGCCGCATTCTCCACAGGCTTTAAACCCGTCTTCTTCAAAGACATGTTGAAAGAGGAGATAAAGGAACACCAACAATACAAAGTCACTGTAAAAGCTACGGATGATCCCTAGAAAACCGTTAGCGTCGCCTACGCGGAAAAAAGGGAACTGATGTCATCACGCCGGCGTGGGCCTATTATAGGCGTCGGTGACGTCAGCGGAGTCGCGAGCGATGCCTTGCCTCTATGACGTCCAAGTCCACGTCGGCGCGAAGCTACGGATAGAATTTCCGAATGTTGCTGACACAAGGGAATATTCACAAGGTGAGGAATCCACACGGCAGATGTATCTATCAGAAAGATATTGTGCTACGATTCAAGCAAAATAGTGTACAGCTTAACCCTGAAAAGAAAGACATAAGAGCCACTGGAGAATGAGCCAAGACAAGTTCAAGGTTAGCACAAAAAATCTCCACACCACGGCTGACTAATGGTTCAACACATCAATCCTTAGTACATAATTGTAAGAGTCTTGTGCATATCACTTCCGGAAACCGCTGCAGTTCGGCTCCACTGGAATCCATCCAAGTAATATTCTCAGTAATACACACTTTTTGCCGGGCGTACCTGCTGCTGATTAGAAAAAGAACTTCCAGACTGACGGGCCTGGATTGGAGAGATGTGAACCCTTACTGTGGTGCTTCTTCTTGAATGAATGAGATACTGAGAATATTACTTGGATTACTCCACCTAGTTTACTTTGCCCTGATGAAGTTCCTTTGATAGGAACGAAACGAGTTGGCTGATGTCTAATTGTTTGTTATATAAAGAAGAATAAAGAAATACAAAGGACTTCCTTAAGAGTGCGTGATTTCTTTCCTGGTGTGCCTTCCACTGTCTTACAAGGTAATGGTTACTTGGTCTCCAGCAGTAAACATCTCCCTCTGTCCAAAAATGTTAATATATGTTGAGTGACTGGTGCTATTGTCAATTCAGAGATTTCATTCCGAGGACTGCCACAAATGTGGTCTGCCTTAAAGCACATTATTGGACCAACCCTTTGCATGTTCAAACTATGGGAATGTCATGTTCATTTTGCACAACAAGATTTCTTTCCTCAAGAAAGAAATAACATGCTTGTTAAGTGAGCCTTCTTTAGTGTGGTACTGAATGATTAGTATACTCTCTGACCCAGTGGTGACATTAAGAAAACAGCAACTTACTTGTAACTATAGTTCTGCGGGTTTGGTATCTATGATAGATTCACATGATTGAATCATCCCCTATTGTCGAGCTGGGAGTCCCACAGTAATATTAGAATAGCAGTATAATGTTAAGCTGAAATGAAAGGATTTAAACATTGTTAGTTTAGTAATCCACTCACTTAATTGGAAAATATCCAAACATTAACCAATCTAGGTGAAAACACAGTGAGAGCACCATTCCACGCAGAAGCTACCACAGATCAGAGTTTCTAGCATGTGTGAAAGGATTATATATAGTAAGCAAGCCTTTTACAGACTGGAGGGTAAACTGCATGTGAATGTATAAAAGAAACTAAAGCTGGAGAACTTTATTTACAGATAACTTTTTTCTTCTCCAGCATTGAATCTTCATAGATTGACATACTTGAATCAGAATAACACGTAGATGGACGGGCCACTGATGATGGTCTCTGGCTGTATGCTCGATTCTGGCTCAACTCCAGGAACTATAGGATTCAAGCCAAAATGAGCCAATCTTTTATGTGGCTTCTGCCTTCCATGTGTGCTCCCAAGCAATAATGTACTAGCACGCTCAAAGTGCCCTTGAATGTGAAACAGGAGGGATTAGCTAGCGGCTGTGGGATGTTTGCATTTTGATTACCGCTATTGGGGAGGAAGCACCTCCTACCACTTTTATTTTCCACATTTCGTCGACTGTAACTTGCTGTTTTCATCCTTTGAGGAAAAAAGTAAAGAACCTGCCAGACACAAAGCATCTTCATTGTCTGAGTTTTGTTTGTAGTGGACCTGATTACATTCTCTGTTCCAATGCGATCCAGGTTGCAGTACTCTCTTGATTATTCTCTAATAAAGGTTTAGGTTTGTTTGCTTCACCCCAAGCCCTTCAATTGTTTTCAATAGTCTAAGTTGTGTCTTCTTTATTGGGAATAAAACATTTCCATTACAGCATGCACCTCATCTGACCACATACAGCTGGGTTAGGTGGGAAGGCCTGAGCAGGTCAGAAATGATGATAAAAAAGGAAGCATAGAGAAATAGGGAAATGACAGAGATGTGGAGCAAGTGAATGGAGATGAAGACGAGTTGGCTATGTCATTAGCTGCCTGACAACTTTGGGTAGTCCCCACACAATGCATATGAAGGCCACACTAACGAGGAAACTTGATGGAACATGGGGGATTCAGAAACTATGAAATGATACAGTGAAGAGAGTTAGAGATACGAAAGGCAACAAGGAAATAAGAAAATGTTGGTTTGAGTAGAGAATGACTAGTGAGGTTCTGTTTAGCATAAAGTATTTACTTTCTGTAACTTTAAAATATTTTTTTCAGGATTCGCCAGGTACATTCCATTCCAAGTGTTTATTTGCATTCTGGGACCTGTAGTCTTGTTAATCTATACTACTATTTTAAAGAGAGAACTGGGAACCTTTGAGGCGGGTAAACTCCAGAAGTACACCACCAATCACGACACCCAATACAGCGTTGTAAAGGGGAGTTCCAGGAGATGGACATAGGCTATACATATGCCCACCATATACATTACGAAGTGCAAACAACATTAGGGGTAAAGTAGTTCCTTGTGGGCGTTGTTCTGCTGTTAGGGAGTAGCATGGCCGTGTCAAAGTAAACATGTGGGCGGCACCAACTTCACTCTGTTACATGGGCTGCGACTTCAGGCACACAGAAATGGGCTGCGACTTCAGGCACACAGAAAACATTGCCAAACCACTCGGCGCTACAGAAAAGATTGCCAAACTACTCGGCGCTACGTTCACAGCTTTCTCCAACATAAACAGCGTTGTTCTGCTGTTACCGAGTAGCGTGGGCATGTGTAACTAAAAAGGTCGGCGGAAACATTGTCAGAGGAGCATGGCACAAAATACAACTAATGCCATGCGACTTACATGGGCAGTGACTTCAGGCACAAGATCACTAAAACACTCGCCGATATATCACAGGGGCCGTCAATGCCATAAACAAAGGGGCACAGCTTTTTACAGGGGCGGCAACAAGTAAAAGAGGCGTGGCACCATTGTTCACACACGCACGCTGTCATAAGGGGCGGGCACAAGTAAAAGAGGCGCGGCCTTATGAACACAAAAAAACCATCGCCACAAACATTTAAAACACTTTACTCTCAACACTCACAATAATTTTTGCCCATCATCATTTCCAAAATATGGTCAAAAGTTGCGCACATAAAGGCCCTTCGCTTTCTAAAACATACGCGTTCGTTCATCAGTGGGGTCAGGGTTAAAAAAGGGGCGCGGCTTCCAAAAACAACCAATCACGCTATATTTCCAAATTTTGCACAGTACTTGCGCAGAGAACTATGCAAACCCTTAATGTATTTGGCAAACAACCACGTTCCAAATAGGGGGCTAGACGAGGGAAACAACGATTCTGAAGGTACGAACACACTCCCATTCTCATTCACAACATTTCGCCAACAACACAATCATTACTGAGTGCGGACAGTATTTCGGAATTACAGAGAAAGGCATTCTCGCAGGGCCACTCTGTACAATTGCTGCGCGAAATAAAACAGACTTTCACACTTTGGAGTACATCAAACCTTCTCACAGGGGGCTGCCATTAAAAAACACATGCCGATTTCTGTACTAACATTTTACACATTTCTTTTATTCCTCGGACAACGTCGGGACGGGCTGCTAGTCCTGTATAAAACCAGAATCACAAATCCCAGGATACAAAGATAAAACATAAACTGGAGCAGATAGTCACGCATGGACCTGGGAAACTTGGCAGCTATGAATGCATGATGGGTTTTTTCCTGGCTTGGCAGCGGTTTTTCCGCCGCGTTCGGGCGTTCTAAAGGGTGGGCGGGGCTGCGTCGGCTGTTGGCCGACCGCAGCACTAGGGAGGTAGTGCTGCCGTCGGCCAAATGCCGACGGCAGCACAGAACTGGTTAAAACAGGTGCGCCCGGTGCAAACAGGGAAGGTGTGTCCTATTACCCAGGGTAACAATAATCTTGTGCTGCTTTGGGGGCAACGTATTCAGGTGAAAATGGGAGTGGCTTTACAGCAGCCGCTATGGTGAGTGCTTGACGATTGTAGTTATTTGGAATCAGATATACCTCGCATTGCACAGCGAATTTTTTTTTGTACAATAACATTTTGTAAACAACACTTGATCTTTTCACCTTCAGCACTGCACAGAGGCAATCTTTGGGTTACTTTTCTGTTAATATCTGTTTTCTATAAGGTTTTCATTTAGGTGTGTTCAATATAAGCAACATACCATACTTTTGTTAACTTAAAGCTGTTGAGTGTAATATCACACCGTTGTATTATCGACAAGGTCAATAATGAGTGAATATTTGTTGTAGGTTTGCCCCTAAGGAAGGGACTCTTTGGTCCCGAAATGCATCGGGTAGCACTTGAAAAACGGGTGAAGATTTGAACAGAAGTTTTTTGTTCTGTATTATGGTTTTGTTTATGCTGCAAGCAGTATCAATATTGAATTCTTATGTACTTCATTAAATAGGAACTTATGTTTCCTATAATTTGAACTTTGATTGATATTGACAAATTGGATTTGTGTTTTTGAAAAACTACGTATATACAGATGACATATATCTAGATTTTTGATTACTTGATTTAATAGTAAGGCGTTTTTGGAACAGAACCCAGTGAACAGTGCATGGTACCAGCGGGCCCTCCCGCTGCTTTCTTTCCTTTACAGCAGCCGCTCCATGTTTGACTGTGCAGGCGGCAACCAGCCACCATTTTTAAAGAGGGTTAGAGATCCCCTTGCAAGTGGGACCAGTGAGTAACTGCACCTTCCTGCAAGGGGATGTTTGGGGGTTCAGGGACCCAATTTTCCCCCTCCAGAGGGCCGCCATCAGGGGGTGCACTGAAAGTGAGCCACCTTTTAGGTGGTGCACTGTCAGTGAGTCTCCTGACAGCTTCTTTGCCTTTGCGCCCACGTCTATAATATGGCTTGGCCACAGAGGCAAAGGGATTCCCTCATTTGCATGGAGGTACGCCCCCATCAAATGAGGGAACATCCTCTTGAGAAACCACTGGTGCTGTATGTGCGCCAGTGCTTTCAGTATAACAGAAGGGGCTGCGTAAGTGTCTGCAGCCCCTTCTGTAATACCAAAGTGCCCCAGGGGTGGCCAAAGAGGGTGCAAACGCCTGTTGCACTCCTGGGGCACTGTGTAATACGGCCCCTGGTTCTGCTCTTCCCATGAATTGTCTGCCTTGCCCACCCTCTAATAACAAGCAGGATAACATAATTATACATGAGCAAACAGCAGCTAGTAGCACCTGTTTCAACAGCGGTTGTCCTTTCTGAAGATGCCCATAAACTAACAAGTGGTCATTTGTACTGTTAATATAGATCCTTGCACATCAACTGACTTGCAAGGTGTGCAGCGCTCTCTCAGCCAAACATGCTGGATTTTGGAAACATGTTTTTAATAAAACTGATTCATTAAGATGAAAATTAGTTGCCACTTTAGGAACCTAGCGAGGATTTATTCTCAAGGTAACCCTATCCTTACAGAACTGCAGAAATGTTTTTTGTATTACGCCCTTTGCCTATGATGCCAGGAGTGTAACCTTCCAAGATATTTTATTTCTGTCTGTGAAAGGGTTCTAAAGGAGTTCTCATCAATTGTGACAACACCATACTGAACTGTCAGAAGACTGATAGACGTCACACAGGAGGGAAAGCCCTGAGGAGTCCTTTGATAAATTCCTTGATGACTCTTAGTCCACGGCGATGGCTGGTCAGCGGCTTTTCTGAAAAATAAAAATAGCTGCATGATGTACTTTGATGGAAGTGTGCCTCAGACCTGAATATGCTAACTGTAGAAGGTACAGTAGGATTTGGAGAGTTAAAGCAGATGCAGACCCTAGCTATTGCACCAGTTGAAGAACCGTTTCTAATTTGCTTCACACGTCTTGTTGGCAAACACAGTTATAGCTTGACACAATTTCTCTAAGCATTACTCCAGACCGCTGCTGACAATGTTAGCAATGCTTGGTTGAGGTAGACAACTGATCTTCAGAATAAGATGGAAGTTTTAGCAGCGATGTCAGTTGGATCCTCTGCACCTCGGAGAGTAGGAGCCCCACGGATATGGGGCATGTTGGGGCTATGAGAATAAGCCAGTATGGCTCTCATGCCATATTGCCTAGCACTTTCACAATCATGAAATTCAGGAAAGGAATAAGCTGAAGTCCCTAACCATAGTATCAACAAGCATTTGCAATGCAATAGGTCTCGCAGTTGTTAGATTTTGAGCTATTGACATTGTAAATGGCAATGCCTTTTATTTACATGTTGGTTTTTAAAACATAAATGAAAGGCATTGTCATTTACAATGCCAATAGCTTAAACTTTCGCAAATACGAGACCTATTGCATTGCAAATGCTTGTTAAAATGAAGCCCTGGGGTCCTCAGTAACCCGCCTTTGTAACAGCGGCTCGGTGAATTAAACATTTATAAAGTCATTTTACTCTTGATAAACTGCAGGAAATGTTTGGGGAAATCATGTTCTTTGTATAATTTGTAGAACCCGTCGCATACGTTACAACACAAGAACTCCAGAGAGCCGCAGCCTCTGTGCGGCAAGAATGGATCCCAATGAAACAGCAGATATACCGAATAGATGACACACTTCAGACCCCCTCCCAGTGGGGTAAAACAACTGACCTGGGTCTCCACACGGATACAGTGATGGCTTCAGACACACATCACTATTCCCGGGGTTACAGAAGCTCTGCGTCGCCATGGAAACAGTGCAATAAGCGGGATGTGCTCTTCCAAATTATTGCTGTCTCAGTCTCCCCGTTCCGGACACTCCCTGTGAGGTGGGGGAATGTTGGTGTTACTACGTGAGGGACAGGCCTGCACTAGTGGCAAGAGTCTTGTGACGGAGGGCGATGTGTTGGATGGAGGGTGTGTGCGTGGGGTCCACTGATGTAGCCTTGCTCCGAGGGAGAGTGTGAGTGTGTGTGTAGGATTGGTGCAAGAACTAGTGAACTGTTGTGCATGTGAGGAACACGGTCCACGCTGATGTGCGCACCCTGTAGCGCCTGTGCAACAATTGGTGCAGCAGCAAATGCGCTGTAGTGTGCACCGCAGCGCTAGCTGGAGGGATAGTGAGAGGCTAGTAGCATGTGCCTCAGATCACTCGCAGCTGAGCAGTGGAGCCGGAACCAGGGGGGCAGCAGCAGCTCCATAAAACGTGAAAGATGGGGAGCGAGCATTAAGGAGCTGTCCACCTGCCTTTCTTCTGGTGGCATTTGTGGTGTTCTCAAAGTCAGCGGGGCACACGTTGTCCCCTCGGCCTTTAGTGAGGTGACGTCCCTGGCAGCACCCCTGCAATGGAGTGCAGGGCACACGATGGAGGCGTGGCTGATCTTGTCTGGAGTAAATCCATGTGTGGGTGGGATCAGTGTGTGTGTGGAGTACAGAGGAAGGTGTATTTTGTATCACGTGCTTTCTCGGTAGGAAACGTGTCACAGTGGACAGGTTTGGCATCACCGGGCTCACACTAGTCGCCAAGGTGTCGCTGTGTAAAAGGAGTGGGGGCGCAGTGTGATAAAAGTTAGCCAAACAGTAAATGTATGACTTCCTTTTCTCTGTAAGTGATGCACCTACCAAAATGAAAAAATGTACAAGTGCAGGGCCGTGCTCTAACGTGTGCAGAGAGTATTGAAAAATGCGACATGCGGTATTAGTCTAAAAAACTATTAATTGTACACATATATTAATATAGGGAATCTCTGTAGCCACTGTAACTGCTAAAGTCACTAAAGCAATGTTTGTTTCTGCGAACAGGTTCTCAGGTGACTGCGCCAATACAGGAACTACAGGCAGACATAGGAATGTGTCAGCCCTTTACATCAAAATACTGGGGCTTTCATCTTGAGAAATGACTGATTTAAATATTATGTAAATCACCACATCGTATAACTTCGAAAACACAAAAGTAAACTCTCACTCCCACGCAGCAAACACAAATCATTTCAGTCCTGTTTAAAGTAGAAAAAAATATTCAAATTGTATGCCAAAAACGATATCAAATCAATTTAAGATGCTGGATGGGAATGCCAAGGTTGTTCTGCCCCCTAGATGTGATGCTCCGTTGGTATTTACACAGTGAGGTTGAGTCTGTGTTGAAAAGGATTCCAAGTGGAAAAGCCCCTGGACCCGACAGCATCCCTGCAGCCCTTTTTAAGCACGAGCCTGCTATATGGGCCCCATATATCACTGTATTAGCTAATGCCCTAGCTAGTGGCGCATCGGTCCCAGATTCTTGGTTCGGAGCGGAGATCTTACCGATCTATAAGAAAGGCGACCGCTCTGCTCCGGCCAATTAGCCTAATAGATGCGCTGCAGAAAATATTTGCCCGCCTAGTACTCGGGAGAATCCAGAGATGGATGACAGAAGAAGATATCTTAACCCCCCTCCAGGCAGGCTTTCGGTCACATATAGGGACCCTGGATCAGGCCTTCCGTTTTGTACTCTTGTATTGGAAAGAGGTATTTTTAGGGAGGGGGGGGTATGCTCTTTGCGGCCTTTGTGGATCTAAGATCCGCTTTTGACCTTGTGCCAAGGGCAAAATTATGGGAAGTACTCTTGAAGCAGGGGATGCCTAAGGAGCTGGTTGCTATTTTAGTCAAACTTCATGAGTTTATGCACAGGTCCGTTGGGGTGGTCCATTATTTTGCTAATCACCCAACTGACGCCCCAATGCTCGCTGGCATGAAAGTCCCACTGCTCATGTTCGCGGACGACACCCTGCTTATATCCAAGACGAGACAGGGATTACAACTAGCACTGTCTCGTTTTGAGGTGTTTTGCCGCGAACATGAGCTGAAGGTCAATGTGGGAAAAACCAAGTTTATGGTGCTCCATGGGTCTAGGCCGGTTAGAGCAAGGGTCTTTATGGGTGGTGATCTCCTGGAGCAAACATCAGTTTTTACGTATCTGGGAGTTACCTATAGTGACAAAATGAGCTGGAAGCCCCAAATTGATATGTTAGCCTTAAAACATACAGTAATATCAAGAAAGGACTAGCTTAGTTGTGTTGGCGAGACTCAGAGGGTACGTCTGTGGGCAAACCATTTGGTTTGGTCATGAAGCCCTCACCCACCAACCTAGTTGGTGGCATGCTTCATCATCGGGCCCACCACAGTGACACCGAATGTGTCCCGGGTGTGCTGCGACTCCAGATTACTGAGGAGCTGGTATACTTACTGAGTGTGCTGTGATAAGTGGGTGTGAACGTGATGTTAAAAGCTATGCAGGTAGTCCCAGTTCCCGAGGGTATAAGGATAATTTTAATATCTGGGCCCCTGCTAGCAGATAAAAAAGGCAAGTGGACGTTGTGGAGTGAATTATAAGCTCCTACGTCCTATGTGGTCTACATGTTTCAGCCAGACCTTTTGTTTACAACTGGCTTTCCTCAGGACCAATGAGTATGTGTGGGTGATAAAGTAAATAAACTATATTAAGTGGTTGGTGTGTGTTAAAAAGTGTCGCACTCGCTAAGGTGCTATACGTGTTAGAGGGGGATTCCCTCTGCTTTACTGTACATATAACATAAAGACACAAACAGACATACAAGGTAGAGCCAATGAGAATTGTATATTTGTAACACAACATGTTGCCGGCTTCTAAGGTGCGTGATCGACCTAGAGCGGCAGGTAGAACGTGGCCATGAGGATTTGCATGGCAGGTGTGAATATAGCGTTATTTACAGCGTAGTGGCGGTGGTGGGCTAAACAGCGATGCGAGCGTAGCGTGAGGTGCAGGTAAGTATAATACATATTTCCTCACACTTGCTATTTGCTGTTAAAGCCTCCTGGGTCACCTGGCAGGGAGAGAAGACCCTAGGCATTGCAAAAAGGTATAGGTTAGGGCTTAACCTGTGGAAAAAAGATACTGCTGCTTACCCAGTTCGCAGAGGTAAATCACCATGTTTACTCACGGAATTGCCGATCTGCGTGCTCCTGCGACCTATCGTCCTGCTCCGGTGTCCCGAGTGAGAGTTTAGAGCTTCGAGGACGGCTTTAAATAGCCTGTTTCATTCGCAGCACCTGGGGCAGGACTGAAAATAGAGGGTGTGGTCGCGCAGAAAGCGTGGTCATCTCCCGTACTGCGCATGTGTGCGAGACAAGCGCTGGTAGCGGTCAATGCTGGTTTCGCGCATGCGCGGAGTATAGACTCTGTGCTGGTGCGCTTGCGCAATGGGTGCTATTGCGGTTCAATGGTGATGGCAGCGTGAGGGGGTATCTAACCATGTTGCGGTCAAGTAAAATGATACGACTATGTGCCAATCGTGTTGGGGACTGAAGGGTGAATTTAAAAATAAGATTTAAAATGAGATTAGAGGGGATAAAAATAGTACAGACTTGGGACAGACCACGAGTCAGAGCGAGTCTAGGAATGGAACAAGGAGCCGGTTAGTTTGACAGCGCATTCCACGGAATGGAATCATTAAGCCCCTCTATATGTGTAGAGAGGCGGTATATCCAGCGCTGTTCTTTGGTGAGAAGAGTTTTCTCATTGCAGTCAGATACTGCGAATCGTTCAATTACTGTCCATGTAAAGTCATTTGGGGTGTGATTTTGGGTGAGGAAGTGTTGTGTCAGTTTACTGATGTTTTTACCACAGCGCATGGTGCTTCTGTGTTCAGTCATCCTGGTTCTGACTTTTCGGGTGGTCATGCCAATGTATCTGAGACCACACCGGCATGTGATGAGGTACACAAGATTGGATGAGTTACAATTGGTAAACTGGCGTTGTATCCAGGTTTTGCCGTTTTCCAGGGACAGTGTTTTGGAAGGGGTGGTCAAATGACAGACACTACAGTTGTTACAGGGTTGGTGGCATGTTATTTTGGGTAGGCCCCATGCGTTTAAGATCGTGTTGCCTGTCGGCCAGGGATTTTTCTTAGGTCTAGTGGACACCAATTGGTCTTTAAGGTTCTTCGCTCTTTTGTAAGCGAACCGTGGTGGCTCCCACTTTCTGGTGCCAGAATTAATGATCTTCCAATTTTTGCGGATTATGTTGGATACCTGGTTAGAGGCTGTGTTGTAGGTAGTGACGCACGTCAAGGTGGGCGTTTACGGTGGTTTGACGAGGGTTTCCAAGAGTGCTTCTCTATTCTGGTTGCGTGCTCTTTTGCAGGTTTTGGAGATGATTCTAGTGGGGTAGCCTCGATCCTCAAGTTTGTGGACTAGTGCCTTGGACTGTGATTTGAAATCCTGAATTTTGCTACAATTGCGTCGTATGCGCAGAAATTGACCGAATGGTAAATTCTCCCTGAGCGGTCTGGGGTGGAAACTGTCAAATCTCAGCAATGAGTTCCGCGATGTTGGTTTATAGTGTGTGGTGGTAGTCAGGCCCCTCTGTTCAGCTCTGATATTGAGGTCGAGGAAGGCGAGTTCAGTGGGACTGCTAGTGCAGGTGAACCGAAGGTAGGAGTCGCGGTTGTTAATCCATGTTAGGAAGCCCTTCAATGTGTCCTCATTGCCTTCCCAGATAATGAAAATGTCGTCGATGTAGCGACGCCAAGTTACAATGTTTGCCGAGTAAGGGTTAGTGGGAGCATCAATGTGCGTCCGTTCAAAATGATGAACGTACAGCCCCGCCACGCTAGGGGCAAAAACACTCCCCATAGAGGTTCCGTTGGTCTGGAGAAAGAACTTACCCTCATATTCAAAATAGTTCTCTTTCAACGCGAGGGATGCACAGTCCAGGATGAAATGACGTGGAGTTCTCCTGATGGAGAACGACTAGCAAAACCGAACTCCTTGTGCGGGGCTGTACGTTCATCATTTTGAACGGACGCACATTGATGCCCCCACTAACCCTTACTCAGCAAACATTGTAACTTGGCGTCGCTACATCAACGACATTTTCATTATCTGGGAAGGCAATGAGGACACATTGAAGGACTTCCTAACATGGATTAACAACCGCGACTCCTACCTTCGGTTCACCTGCACTAGCAGTGCCACTGAACTCGCCTTCCTTGACCTCAATATCAGAGCTGAACAGAGGGGCCTGACTACCACCACACACTATAAACCAACATCGCGGAACTCATTGCTGAGATTTGACAGTTTCCACCCCAGACCGCTCAGGGAGAATTTACCATTCGGTCAATTTCTGCGCATACGACGCAATTGTAGCAAAATTCAGGATTTCGAATCACAGTCCAAGGCACTAGTCCACAAACTTGAGGATCGAGGCTACCCCACTAGAATCATCTCCAAAACCTGCAAAAGAGCACGCAACCAGAATAGAGAAGCACTCTTGGAAACCCTCGTCAAACCACCGGAAACGCCCACCTTGACGCGCGTCACTACCTACAACACAGCCTCTAACCAGGTATCCAACATAATCCGCAAAAACTGGAAGATCATTAATTCTGGCACTAGAAAGTGGGAGCCACCACGGTTCGCTTACAAAAGAGCGAAGAACCTTAAAGACCAATTGGTGTCCACTAGACCCAAGAAAAATCCCCGGCCGACAGGCAACACGATCTTAAACGCATGGGGCCTACCCAAAATAACAGGCCACCAACCCTGTAACAACTGTAGTGTCTGTCATTTGACCACCCCTTCCAAAACACTGTCCCTGGAAAACGGCAAAACCTGGATACAACGCCAGTTTACCAATTGTAACTCATCCAATCTTGTGTACCTCATCACATGCCGGTGTGGTCTCAGATACATTGGCATGACCACCCGAAAAGTCAGAACCAGGATGACTGAACACAGAAGCACCATGCGCTGTGGTAAAAACATCAGTAAACTGACACAACACTTCCTCACCCAAAATCACACCCCAAATGACTTTACATGGACAGTAATTGAACAATTCGCAGTATCTGACTGCAATGAGAAAACTCTTCTCACCAAAGAACAGCGCTGGATATACCGCCTCTCTACACATATAGAGGGGCTTAATGATTCCATTCCGTGGAATGCGCTGTCAAACTAACCGGCTCCTTGTTCCATTCCTAGACTCGCTCTGACTCGTGGTCTGTCCCAAGTCTGTACTATTTTTATCCCCTCTAATCTCATTTTAAATCTTATTTTTAAATTCACCCTTCAGTCCCCAACACGATTGGCACATAGTCGTATCATTTTACTTGACCGCAACATGGTTAGTTACCCCCTCACGCTGCCATCACCATTGAACCGCAATAGCACCCATTGCGCAAGCGCACCAGCACAGAGTCTATACTCCGCGCATGCGCGAAACCAGCATTGACCGCTACCAGCGCTTGTCTCGCACACATGCGCAGTACGGGAGATGACTCCACGCTTTCTGCGCGACCACACCCTCTATTTTCAGTCCTGCCCCTGGTGCTGCGAATGAAACAGGCTATTTAAAGCCATCCTCGAAGCTCTAAACTCTCACTCGGGACACCGGAGCAGGACGATAGGTCGCAGGAGCACGCAGATCGGCAATTCCGTGAGTAAACATGGTGATTCACCTCTACGAACTGGGTAAGCAGCAGTATCTTTTTTCCACAGGTTAAGCCCTAACCTATACCTTTTTGCAATGCCTAGGGTCTTCTCTCCCTGCCAGGTGACCCAGGAGGCTTTAACAGCAAATAGCAAGTGTGAGGAAATATGTATTATACTTACCTGCACCTCACGCTACGCTCGCATCGCTGTTTAGCCCACCACCGCCACTACGCTATAATCACACCTGCCATGCAAATCCTCATGGCCACGTTCTACCTGCCGCTCTAGGTCGTTCACGCACCTTAGAAGCCGGCAACATGTTGTGTTACAAATATACAATTCTCATTGGCTCTACCTTGTATGTCTGTTTGTGTCTTTATGTTATATGTACAGTAAAGCAGAGGGAATCCCCCTCTAACACGTATAGCACCTTAGCGAGTGCGACACTTTTTAACACACACCAACCATTTAATATAGCTTATTTACTTTATCACCCACACATACTCATTGGTCCTGAGGAAAGCCAGTTGTAAACAAAAGGCCTGGCTTAAACATGTAGACCACATAGGACGTAGGAGCTCATAATTCACTCCACAACGTCCACTTGCCTTTTTTATCTGCTAGCAGGGGCCCAGATATTAAAATTATCCTTATACCCTCGGGAACTGGGACTACCTGCATAGCTTTTAACATCACGTTCACACCCACTTATCACAGCACACTCAGTAAGTATACCAGCTCCTCAGTAATCTGGAGTCGCAGCATACCCGGGACACATTCGGTGTCACTGTGGTGGGCCCGATGATGAAGCATGCCACCACCTAGGTTGGTGGGTGAGGGCTTCATGACCAAACCAAATGGTTTGCCCACAGACGTACCCTCTGAGTCTCGCCAACACAACTAAGCTAGTCCTTTCTTGATATTACTGCATATAAACCAGGGGATCCGGACTAGCCTATCTAGTCCTCTCTCCCCATTTTGATTTGCTGAGCCTTAAAACATACTCAACTAGGTGGTGCACTGATTAAAGAGCATAGGCAGTCACTCACTAAACCTATTGCCCCCCTTATTAAAATGTATGGCTCAAAGATTCTGCCCACAATCATGTGTGGTGCCGAACTGTGGGGTTTTAGCAATTTGCCTCTTATCACCGTTGCACAGAACACATTTTTTAGGTCTGCGGTGGGACTACCCCAATCTTCGCCACGTATTCCCCTACTTGTGGATTTTGGATGTCAGGCAGTCGAGGATGTGGCAAGGTTTAGACCCCATGCGTTTTGGAGACGTTTATGGACCACTCCTGAACTTTCTTTATACGCCAAAGCTATGCTAGAAGTTAGAGGGCTGGCTGGCTCTTATATGACCTCCTAGCTGGTTGAAATTAAATCAATTTTGACACTTATGGGGATGGGGGAGCTTTGGGCTAATCCCGATAGAGCTGTGTTTCCCTCCAAAAAGATTTATAGTAACGTGTACTGGGATATGATCAAAACTAAGAGGCTCTCGTCCCAGTTAGGCAGTTCCTTGACAGCAACCTTCCTTGACATTAAGGATGATCCCCGCCTGGAAGAGTACTGGGACACTATTACAAAGCCACTAGATCGTAAATTGTACCAACAGTTTAGAGTAGGCTCACAACCTCTACGTTGGTTAACCAGTAGATGGGATCCTGCTAGCAGTGATAAATGTGTATTTTGTATAGATCACATCGAAACCACCGATCACTTTTTATTTGTCTGTCCTGCATACCACCAACCTAGGCATGTATGGATTAAACCTGTGTGTAGGCTTATGGGCACAAGCTCGGCACAGGTGGCAAGTAGAATTTTGAGGAATGACACTACTAAAGTAATCATAATCAGCGTTGCAAAATTTCTGAGCTGGGCCTGGGTCCTTCGGGTAAAAAAGTTAGGTCCCAGCTTATAGGCTGAGTGATGTTATGGTTACCGGACCCAGGGAGTTAGTGGAGCACAATAGTAGGTTTTGTGGCTCATATTGAGATTATAAACAAGATTGTTTTTAAATATGTCTAAGTCTATTGCCTATTGTACATTTAATCCTATTTTTAGCTTATTTAAAATATTTAGGTGCCAGTGTAGTTCTGGTTTTTAGAAAGACTTTTGTATATGTTGTTATTTATGCTGTTTGGAATTATTGTTTTAGAATGTCTTTTATGATGAAGAATCGCAATAAAGACTTTTTTGACTTGACTTGATATCAAATACAGTGCTTCAGGCGCATATTAATTTCGTGATAAGGAAGAGGAATTCCTTTATTCTTGCAAAAAGGTCAAACGGGTCACATATGCAATTTCTTTCTATTATTGTATGGCGAACATCCCACAAAAATATTTAAGTAATGAGTTCTAAAGGCTTTCTTAAGGAATTGAGAGTTGCTTATATTTAAAACCCGTCCAGGTTCCAGAAGGTTTTCTCCAGTGCTCGATGGCTACAAGCAGTCTACCGAGCCTAGGAGACAGCAGAGCTCGGGTTGGAGGGAAGCGAGACTAAGCTTTGTAATAAAACCTTGAGCTTCGCTGCAGAGCTGGTCTTGGGAAAACAGGAGGAGGTGGCAGGCCGCGGTCTCCCGCCCTGGCCCCTGTCTCCGATCCCTGCCTTTCATTCTCCCAGCCTTGTTAAGATGCAGGCAGGCCCATTAATCAGGGCATTATCTGCCCATGGATAAGTCAGCGGGGTATTGGATTCAAGAATAAATCATTTTTTTTTGTGGGATAGTGTGGAAAGGATTTTGTGTGGTATTACACCGTCTAATACATAAAGCAGGCGGGATCAATCGTTTTCCTGTGGTGTGTTCAACAGGCTGCCTGAAATATGTGAAATATGGCCCCCGTCTTCCTCCCCACTCTACACTCGTGTATTGCTCTATGCATGTGGTTGGCCCGTGACTCCCCACAATAGATCCTCATCAGCTACAGAAATTAGGGGTGTCCGTGCCTACAGGGAGCGTGCACTGTCAGTGAAAGATATTGCGAAAAACATGCCCCGTGCGCCTCAGCGCTCTGTGCCTGGTTCAGGGCTGTACTGAAGAATTTTCTTATCTGCTTGTTAAAATAAACAAGCAGATAAGAAAAGTCTTCACGACAGTCTGCCGCAAACCAGGATACGGTGTCCGGAGGGGCTGTCCGAAAAACGGACAGGGTGGCACCCAAAAACACTTCTTTCCATTGGGAAGCCAGCGTTTATCATAAACACTGACGTTCCCCATTGAAAACGAGGGGTGGGGCTTACAGTCCCTTTTAGAAATCTTGTATATACAAGATCTCTCGCAGAGGCGGGGCAGCTTTGCTGCCACGCCCACGCGAGACCTAAAAACGCATTCCCCCATCCATGAGTGTCTGCTGCTGTAGTACGGGCAATTGATGTTCATGTTGGTGGCAAAACATCTTGTTTTTGGAAATGTATAGTAATTGGGCAGCACTTTTTGCAAGTCTTTAACCAATGATGTAAGTACTTGAAATATGGATTGCTCAAGGTACCATTCTTCTGTCTCGTATGGATCATATTTGTACATGCCATTGTCTGTCAGCATGATATTCTTCATATGTCTTGTAGGGGATGTGCAATTCATCCATCTCACTGGCCTGAAAATCAATCTCGTCCTCCGCATCATCACCTGGAACCTGGTATTTGACCTTCATTGGTATTGGACTATAGGCAGGGCCAAAGGGACCATTATCTTTCTAATATTCAATATCCAAAAGCCTTCAAGGTGACAGGAGTGACATCTTATTTGGGGATGTGTGAACTGTCAACAGAGGCATTGGGATGCTTTTCAGTGAAATCAGAAGTTTGGTCATTTTTGACAATTGCTGTGCCAATGGAACCATTGTTGATGGGATGGCCATCAACAATTTGTTGACAGGATTGCCAAGGAGAGCGGTCAAAACGGTAAGTGGCATAGTCGCCAATGGAGATGCCATCAACAGCACTTGTCATTGTTTTTATCAATAGTATTCTAAAGAATGACAGTGCTTCTTCGTTGATGGTGTCATCGTAGCCGGTAGTCAGAGATTCTGTTGTCAGTGGCTTTTTCGATGTTGGTGATAGTTCTACAGATTTATTCTTTTATAGCATAGCAGGGTCAGGCATCGGGTTATCAGATGCTAGTTTCTATAGTGTTTTTATAGCTTCTGAGAGACCGGGCTTTGGTCTCTTGTCTGCTTTTCAGGTGGGTCTCTGTAAAATGATGGAACCTCATCTAAATTAAAACTCTGCAATCAAGTCATCCACACAATGTACTCCTTTGGAACCTTTTTTAAGGTATACAATATAAGCCTTCTGAATCATCCTCTGCAAAGGGAGTATCCTTAGGCTTGGCTGTTTGAATCCATATCAGCCTACCTTCTCTGTCCTTGAGGGTTTTAGTTAATAATTTACTTTGCAGTGCCTTGCTTTGTGGGAATGATGCAAACAATTGATGAGGATCTTATAAATAGAGTCTCAGCCTCCCGCAAGATTCACACGGCCTATTTTTAAAAGTCAGAAATGGTCTATAAACACTACTAAAAGAATTAACCGGAGACAGACGGCTGATCAAGGATGGTAAATTCTAGGTTTTGAATAAACATATATGAAGCAGACTGTGCACAGCTGGGTTGAGTGGTATTCACTGTGCACTCACCTTATTGATCAAAGATTGGGCCTTTTTCATTGAGGTGAGTGTGTTAAGCAACAATGTTTAAAGGCTTTCCTTCTCTGTTTAACATTAAAATGCTATTTGAATACTACAGTGGGACTCCAAGATTGTCAATGGGGAAGGATATAAGCATATGAATTTATGAAACATCAAATGCTGGAATATGGTCTCCAAAGGATGCAGACATTGTCAATATACGGTTTCCTCCTGGCAATGATGTTACATTAAGTGAGATTTACATTTTATAACATATTTCTATGTTACACTGAACTGATACTTTTGCAGAGTGGACTGGTAAAGGTTTAGAAGTGTAGACTACCAAATGGCTTCATAATTACGGAGAAATCTGGTAGATAACTCACACCTTGGTTCAGACAGTTATCATTCCATCATCCCAATGATCCTTCTAGTACGTTCCCTAAAAGTACTCAAGTAAAGCTCACTTTTGGCACACAAATGTGTTATTTTTCACTTATCTTACACATATGCATACCCTGAGATTAAAGTGTGGCAAAAGGAAAAAATATTTGTTTCAGAGGCAGACTTCCAGACAAGTTTTTTTAATTAATTCACGAAAAGTGCTTTCACACCAGTATGGTATAAATCGAACTGCATTGCGATACAATTTTTAAAATATACAAACTTGCATATACAATCTTGCTGTTGTTGGAATTAATAAAGAAACTGAAGGCTAATGGCATGCTTCTCTTGCTGACCACACACGTTTACATATGTAGCATCTACCACAGATAGCCTTTTAGTATATATGTCTATGGTTTCTTTCTTTATGTCTGCTGTTGATGCCGATGGTTATTTGTTTTTCTAATATTTCATATACAACTTTGTCAGCTCCAGTCCAATTCTTTGATGTTTGTGCTTGAACATGCAGCCTGTCTGTGTTTATTCAGACTAGCATATTTCTCAACCTAAAAAACAAGAAATACGAGATGGTGATGGATGTGCAGAATAATTGTCAAAATGCATCTTTCATAAACTCGTGTGGTTACATATCACAGATTAAACCTGTTTTACAACGAGGAATTTTAGTTACTGAGTTAATGTGTCAAGCAAAACACATTTTTAAAATTAAAGAAAAAAGGATCTACTTGGCAAGCCAGGGAATCTGCTTGCATTGTCTCAACTGACGGTGCATTATACCATTTTGTATATTCCGCAAACAAAAAATACACTTACAATTGAGAAAATGGATGTGGAATGTAAATGCTCCACTTAATCCAGGAGCTGTCATGCAAAGAAAGTTATTTGTGTCACTAACAGCATAACACATGGTTACATAGATGACTACAAAGTTCCACAATAAGGAGAAATTTCGCACTTGTAATCCGATTTCTTATTCATGAGTACTGCTTATACGCAGAAACCCTGAACATATGAAAAGACCATCTTTTTAAATAATCTCATAATGAAAATATGTTGATTTTTAAAGAACAGCCAGTGATAATTCCAATTACATTTTCTTTACCCTATGGGATCTCTGTTCAACGCCAGGTGGGCACGCCGCAAATCTCAGTGACTGGTCCACTTTACAAGAAGGCCACAGTAGCTACTTGTGGGCCTGGCACTTGGTTTGCCAGAGACGGATCTATTTGCCTGTTGATAACAAACAGTGATGCAGAATTGCTACCGATTCTATTGCAAAAAACAACAGGGGGCTGGCTCTAATCAGTAAGGCTGAGCCTAAACATCAATCAACAAAAGAAATGCCAGTACTGATATGCACAATTTTAACAACAAAGCAACTTTGCACCAAAAACCCGAAAATGAATCAGGAATTGGGGATACTACTCAATAGTTTTTTATTCACATTATTTTCAATATTTGACTTAACATTTGATCTAAATTACAAAAGGATGTATTTACAGTGGACACAAAGGACAAAAACTATATATTAATGAGTCAAACATTCACTCAAGTACATTCATATCACAAGCAACATCATGTATACATACTGGGGAGGAAAAAAGGGGGGATGGAGAAAAATCACAAAAAAATATATACACGGTCTACAAAATTTTTCAACATTTTTTTTTACAAAACTAATTAGAGTATGAGTACATTCCTATAGTTCTACAGGATCAAATACAACTCATTGAAGACATTTTTACATGGTAATGTACAACACTATGCTTGGGGTTCGGCTAATTGAATACCCAAAGGCATCAGTAGACCAGTGAGGTGGGGCCTACGCGTTTCGAATCCCACTGGAGTCGTGAGGGATTCTCTTCAGGGCCTTTCGAGTTCCTATGCTCGA
The DNA here is from genome assembly GCF_964261635.1 of Lissotriton helveticus. Lineage (NCBI taxonomy): Eukaryota > Metazoa > Chordata > Amphibia > Caudata > Salamandridae > Lissotriton > Lissotriton helveticus. Next base: position 1,566,872,892 of record NC_136063.1, on the reverse strand, counting down.
ACAGCGGATATGTGTCCTTGTGACAATTATCCCCGTGTCTTGACTACGCACTGGAGGGAATTGCGGTTGCCTCTATCTTCTAATACAGGTGTATTCTCGATAAACTCCAAACCTGGGACCCAATGGAATAACGGGCTTATATTCTTGCAGGAGCCATCATTGTTTTTTTTGACGTACGGAGCCACGCCGATGAAAAGTGGCATTCGATGATTATTTGGTACCACGGAGTACGGAAGACAGTTTCAGCCTACTCTGGTCCGGAATTCGTGACAGTAATCAGCCGGCGCAGCCGGGTCGGAACCGTCAACATCTCAACCTGGGCTGTCGGCGTCTCAATCTGCACTACTCCCTCACGCATGCGCGAGGGAGTAGTGCAGATTGAGACGCCGACAGCCCAGGTTGAGACGTTGACGGTTCCGACCCGGCTGCGCCGGCTGATTACTGTCACGAATTCCGGACGAGAGTAGGCTGAAACTGTCTTCCGTACTCCGTGGTACCAAATAATCATCGAATGCCACTTTTCATCGGCGTGGCTCCGTACGTCAAAAAAAAAACAAAAAAAAAAAACAATGATGGCTCCTGCAAGAATATAAGCCCGTTATTCCATTGGGTCCCAGGTTTGGAGTTTATCGAGAATACACCTGTATTAGAAGATAGAGGCAACCGCAATTCCCTCCAGTGCGTAGTCAAGACACGGGGATAATTGTCATAAGGACACATCTCCGCTGTTCGAGCATAGGAACTCAAAAGGCCCTGAAGAGAATCCCTCACGACTCCAGTGGGATTCGAAACGCGTAGGCCCCACCTCACTGGTCTACTGATGCCTTTGGGTATTCAATTAGCCGAACCCCAAGCATAGTGTTGTACATTACCATGTAAAAATGTCTTCAATGAGTTGTATTTGATCCTGTAGAACTATAGGAATGTACTCATACTCTAATTAGTTTTGTAAAAAAAAAATTTGAAAAATTTTGTAGACCGTGTATATATTTTTTTGTGATTTTTCTCCATCCCCCCTTTTTTCCTCCCCAGTATGTATACATGATGTTGCTTGTGATATGAATGTACTTGAGTGAATGTTTGACTCATTAATATATAGTTTTTGTCCTTTGTGTCCACTGTAAATACATCCTTTTGTAATTTAGATCAAATGTTAAGTCAAATATTGAAAATAATGTGAATAAAAAACTATTGAGTAGTATCCCCAATTCCTGATTCATTTTCGGGTTTTTGGTGCAAAGTTGCTTTGTTGTTAAAATTGTGCATATCAGTACTGGCATTTCTTTTGTTGATTGACCGATTCTATTGAGCATGTCAACCAAATATGGATGGACACATAATTTACAAATACCTGCTTAGACTTGCATATATCCTTCAGTCTTATCACATCATCTACAGGCCCTTTTACTATTTAAGAAATGAAGGTACCTCTCTGCTTCGGAAGTACAGTTGAGGAATTTATTAGGCCTCCTTCCAATGCCAGTCTGATTGACTCTTTTAGGTCTGCGTTAGCAAAGACCTTTTGATTTTGCTAAACGCATGTGTATAACATAGGGCCTGATTTAGATCATGGTGGACGGGCTATTCCGTCACAACAGTTACAGATATCCCGTCCGCCAATATATGAATCTCATTATATCCTAATTGATTTATATTTTGGTGGATGGGATATGCGTCACAATTGTGACGGAGTAACTTGTCTGCCAAGATCTAAATCAGGCACATAGTTACTTATCAGGTTTCCAGTCAGACATCATTCATTAGTCGGTGGTTGGTGTTATTTAAATTTTTCTTCCACCCAGTCCAGCAAGCACTGTGAGGCAGAGTATCAGCCCACTTCAGACACTGGCTGACTTCACTACGGGTTATGGCATGCAGCCCTTTCACAAGGAACAAGTCCACACACAAAGCAGTTCCCTTCAGTGCCAGGGAGTATTATGGTAAGGAGTGTCTTTTTTCAGACTAAAAAAGCATTTTTGCCAGTAGTAAATTAATTGCTTTTTTCAGCTGATGAGGGCCCGACATCTTCCCAAACAATTACGTTTTGCAAAAATAATGACAAAACAAAACTTGCCATAATACTGGCCGCCAACACCAGACCTTTTGCCTTGCCAATGATTGTTTTGCTATAGCCCCTTTTTCACTACAGAATGAAGTGCGGGCTTTATCTTTTCATCTTCCATTCTGGAAATCATTTAAAGCACATTTAATTAAAATGCATTAAAATTCAGTCAATAATTCCTTTCTGCACATAAGCCTAAAAATCACTTATGTTCCACATTTCCTAACGTTATTTTTAGCTCTATTTCAATTTTGAAATTTCACACATTTACAATTTACTTTTAACACTCATTCTTGCCAAATGCATTTAAAAACATCTGTCCCTTCATCAGGGAATGGCAGTGAATCCTGCAAATGAAAAACAACACCACATTCTAATTTCCTTCGGTGGGGGATCTGGAGTTCAAAGGACTTTGGTCTCCTAAAGAATGATTGTTTCATATCAATCTATTGGAATTGGGGTCCAATCCATGAAATCTTTCCTCCTCTTTAGATGGATGTGGAGGAGGATAGAAACTAGGAAGGGTGATATGCTGTCCCAAGTGGAAGGGAGTGACCATCTTTGACAGAAAAGCAGTCCTGGTTCTTAAAACCAACGTATCAGCTTAGAAAGTTGTGAAGGTAGACTTAACACTACGGGCCACATGTAAAACCATTTCATTTTGTGACTCGCAAATGGCAATTGTTTGCGACTAGCAATTAGTGAGTCACAAAATGAAATGTACAACAGTTCTGAGACATTGCTTGTGATTGCCAAATGGGTCGCAAGCTACCTGCCTCATTAATATTTATAAGGTCTGCTGTGGTGCTTCATAGCACAAAAAGGCGTCTGAAAGCAGGCCCTACCATACAGGCCCTAGGAAGGAGGTGGTGGCCTGCAGTGACCATATTTCTATACTAATCTCCGCTAGTACAATTTTATTGGGTCCCATGTTACAGCCCTAGCCTGGCCTTGGGCGCCTTGTGACGAGGGGCGCATTCTCCTGCCCGTTCCATTGGTACTGGTTCCGCCGAACCTCGTGCCAGACTAGGCCTTTTGAAACCACCTAAAGGGACTGGAGTGCTCATGCTGAGGTGCCTGTGGGGATCTATGGGCACATAGCAGCGACGTCCTGAAGTTCCTACCTCGGCACCTGCCCACGTGTCAGACAGCAATGAGTCGCCTACGCTCTGACACCCAAAGCACGCCAGCACACTCACTTGCTAGACACGGTCTTGGAAGCTGTTGAGCACACCAGGGCCTCACTGGAAAGTACTTACGCTTCCCTAAGGAGTAAAATCGAAAATGTTGCTGCAGACCTCACAGATATCATCCACGATCTGCGAGGCAAACCAGAGCTCAGACCCCAAAGAACAAGTTACTTACCTTCGGTAATGCTTTTTCTGGTGGATACAGTATCTGCCTGTGGATTTCTCACCTTTAGAATGCCCCCTGCGCCAGCATTCTGCGGAAATTCTTTCCTTGCTCTCCTACGTCAACGAGGACGTCATAATAGCACGGCTCCGCTCGCGACTCCGCATTACGTCATCGGAGCCATAAGAAGACCACATCACCGAGGCAAACGGGCGGACCAACACATTTTCACATTTATACATAGTATACTAATATATATATATATATATATATATATATATATATATATATATATATATACACAAATGCATAACCAATAAAGGCATGGTGAAAAAGCAACAGACCAAGCATTGCCCACTATTAAAACATAAGCATGATTAAGACATATTAAAAAACACTCAAGTCAAACAGTTGAAGCATCTTTTGGTAGAAACAGGTGGACAATGGGGAGGCGGGTGGGACAGTGAGGAATCCACAGTCAGATACTGTATCCACCAGAAAAAGCGTTACTAAAGGCAAGTAACTTGTCCTTCTGATGGATACTTCTGCCTATGGATTCCTCACCTTTTGAATAGAATCATAAAGCTGAACCTCTCCCGGAGGAGGGTGTCCACCTGACTAGACCAAAAAATCTTGCAAAACAGATCGGGCAAAATGCTATCCCTCCTAACCTCCAAATCCAAGCAGTTATTTCTTTGCAAAAGTATGGAGGGAGGCCCAAGTTGCTCCTTTACAAATATCAATAACAGGAACACCTCTAGCCAAAGCAGAAGAAGAAGACTTAGATCTGGTGGAATGAGCTCTAATACCTTCAGGAGGGTCATTCTTGGCCAAGGCGTAGCAAATCTTGATGCACAAGATGATCCACCTGGGGAGAGTCCGCTTGTGCACAGCCTTGCCTTTCATCTTCCCAACGTAGCCCACAAAGAGCTGATTGTCCAGTCTCAGATCTCTTGTTCTGTCCAAATAAAAGCGGACAGCTCTCTTAGGGTATAAACGGTGTTGTCTCTCCTCCTCCTTGGTTGGAAGGGGGAGGATAGAAGGTAAGTAAGGTAATGGACAGTCCCATATGGAAATGAGTAACCACCTTAGGAAGGAAAGCAGCCCTGGTCCTAAGAACCAACTTATCCGCATGAATGGTCAATAAAGGAGGTGTAGAATTAAGAGCCTGAAACTCACTTACCCTCCTAGCCCAGGTAATGGCAATAAAAAAAACATCTCAAAAGATAGAAGCCTTAATGGGCAACTATGAAGAGGCTCAAAAGGAGAACCCATTAAAAGGGTAAGAACAAGATTTAAATCCCACTGAGGCATAATGAAAGGAGTGGCAGGAAACCTATTAGTAAGTCCCTTAATGAACCTCATAACAATGGGGGACTTAAATAAAGACGGCTGGTCCGGCAAACACAGAAAAGCTGACAAAGCCGACAAATAGCCCTTAACAGTAGCCACAGCACAACCCTGCTGGGCCAAGAAAAGCGAAAACTGAAGAACAAGTGAGCCCTCAAAGGATCTATGAACCTCTCTCTACACCATTTGACAAATCTAGACCATCTGGAGGAGTAGATAGACTTAGTGGAGTGTCACCTGGATGATAAAATAACATCCACCACATCCGTCGGGAGAGAGAAGGAACTCAGGTTGCCCCGTTCAATCTCCAGGCATGAAGGTGTAGGCTCTGGAGATGGGGGTGTAGAACCTGTCCCTGCGACTGCGAGAGAAGGTCTGCCCTGAGAGGGAGACGGAGTGGAGGGTGCGATGAGAGGTGAAGATCTGTGTACCACACCCTTCTTGGCCAATCCGGGGCGATCAATATGGCTTGGGCCCTGTCTTGGCGAATCTTCCTCAGAACCAGAGGAATCAAGGGTATGGGAGGGAACGCGTGTAAAGGACTTGCGTGCTCCAATCCAATAGAAACTCGTCTTCCAGCACTCCTTGCATCGGAAACTGGACACTGCAGAACAACGGACAGTGCACTTTCTCGCAAGTGGCAAAATGGTCCAACCAAGGAGACCCCCACATCTCAAAGATGCGATGGACCACCTCTAGATGAAGCCGCCACTCGTGATCGGCCGAGTAATGCCGACTTGAGACTGTCCGCACGAACATTCAACAAACCGGCTTGATGATTTGTAAACACACATATCTGATGGCCCTGAGCCCCGGACCAGAGTCGCTGAACCTCTCGACAGAGGCGATACAACCCTACACCTCCTGTTGCACAAGTTACATACCTTCGGTAACAATATATCTGTAAGAAACAGTAGTTAGTGTTAGATTCCTTACCTTAGAATATCCCCAGGCGTCAGACTGGATCCGGAAAGTTTTGCGTTGCAGTCCCCCTGCGCGTCGGTAGGTGTCGTCTGCGGCTCCGCATCCGTCGTCGGCGTCGTGGTCTCCGGGATGACGTTGGAGTACTTAGACGCCCCCTCGCGCGCTGACGTCAAGTTCTTGTACATAGCTTTCCGTGCCAGGAACGCAGAGCCATGCCAGAGACCGACACTGGTGCCATAAATCTAGGGCCCTCAAAGGGAAATACCTTAACCCTAGATATCGGTCCACAGAACGGGGAGGATGGGTGGGGCGGTAAGTAATCTAACAGTAACTACTATTCCTTACAGATATATTGTTACCGAAGGTAAGTAAATTGTGCATCTGAAAGAAACAGGTTAGTGTTAGATTCCTTACCTTAGAATAGATACCCCAGCAATACCAACCCTGGTGGTCGGTCTGCGGACCAAGATCACACCAGAAAGTCCTGGAGAACGGGAAGGCCGAAAAAGCCATCTCTCCGGACTTGGCTGTCCAGGCAGTAGTGCCTAGCAAACGTGTGCAGCCAGGCCAACGTAGCTGCCTGGCAGATGTCCTGCAAGAGGACTCCTGGCCCGAGTGGAATGGGCCCTCTGCCCAACAGGGGGCTCCTTCCGAGCCAAAGAGTAGCATACCTTGATACACAACACGACCCACCGAGAGATGGTCCGTTTGTGTACCGCCTGTCCCTTCTTAGCGCCCACGTGACCAACAAAGAGCTGGTCGTCCACCCGGAACTGGCGTGTGCGATCAAGGTAGAAGGAGAGCGCACGTTTTGGGTTCAGACGGTGTGTAGGAGAGAGGGGTCTGCAATCCTATGGTCATCCCAGATTTTTGCTTTTTGCTTCACTGGTTTACGACTTTGCCTGGCTGTGGGCCTGCTAATCAGACCCACAGCCTAGCTGTTCTCTCTCTAAATTGACAACCATGTACTTTAGGTGCATTTACCAATTGGTACTGGGCCACCTTATCAGTCCCTGTGCAGTGTACCTTAGGTATCCAGGGCATAGGTGTACCCAGGGCCTACCAGGGGCTGAAGCATGTATTATGCCACCCCTGGCTGGCCATCTAAAACTGACACAACTGGCTGCACGACAGCTGGGGCAAGGTGGTGTAATCACCCTTTGCTGTAGATATAGTATACCTATATCTAACCCTAAAATGGACACATATCTTCCTATCAGTCACTCCTATGGCAGGCCTTATCAATCCTGAAAGCAGAGTGCTTGGAATTATGTGAGATGGTGCTCTGGCATGAGCTGAGCCCGTCTGCAGCTTGCGGAATTAAGTCCTAATAGCTGTTCCATGATAACGCTATACCATATACTCTTAAGTGCATTGTAATCATCGCGGTTGAATGCTAACTGGTATAACATTTTCAAAACATGTCGAGTAAGGTGTCATACGAATTGGAATACTACCCACTCGCCAATTCTGGCGACGGGGGTAGCATTCCACCCTTCTAGAGGGGCACGACATGTATGTAACTGTGAACCCCGGTTAAAGTTAACTCGAGCCTTGGCATCACAACATGGATGCTGCCACCACTGACACAAGTCTGACCTTCTGCTGCTGGGAGTCCTTCCAGCGAGGGAGGCTTGGACAAAGGGTTTCCTGCCTTGGGAGGTGCTAGCACCACCCCAAACAGGATTTTGTGTATTGAGGTAGGGAGGCCTGAAAGGAATGAGACATGCCTGGGGCACACAAGGTGCCCTGTGCATACACCGGTTCAAACCAGTTGCTGGGGCATCCCTGCCCCAGCTCTGGCGCGAAACCGAACAAAGGATAGGGGGTGTAACCACCCCCCTTCCTGGTCCCACCCAGGGGAGGGACCTAGTCAGTAGTGCAGCCCCCTTTAGCAGGATAAAGGTAGGAGCTGGTCCCATTCCAAATTAGATTAATCCTGAACTACTCTACAAGAAGAAACTCTGGACTTCGACGTTCTGCTCCACAGAAGACTGAAGAAATCTCCCTTGTGGGCAAGGAGTGTCCACCCTGCAACTGCAGGCACCCTCAAGCGTCCAGCGGCTTCACTTTGTCGTCTTCCCTCGAGGATCCAGACTTCAGAGCCCGACGAGACCCGGATTCCCAGACCTCTCCGACCTCAACTCACATCTGCAGCAAAGCTGAGACCCGTGGGTGCGACGAGACACGTGGGACCGGCCATCTTGAAAGAAACTGCACTTCGCTTCCAGCACGACTCCCGAGGTAAACTCGACCAAGTGCTTTGGGGATTGAGAAGCCCCAGCCCCGAGCAGCCCCTGCACCGAAGATCAGCCATCCAGCTTCCACGAGATCTGCGTGGGGCCCTTCTGCTTGTTTGCTGCTCGACGCGTTGTCTGGTCACTTGCCGGCTGGCTAGTGCCCTCCTAGACGACGAACCTTGAAACCTTCACTGCTGGTTTGCACATCGCAGTAGTGTTGTCCGTCAGGACCTGAATTGACTGACTGCGAAGGGAAGGAAGGAAAGCTTTCAGTGCTAAACGTATCACCCGCAAATCCAGACGGGTGATGTGAAGCAACCTTTCCTCTGGAGATCAAAGACCTTTGACCTCCAGATCCCCCAGATGAGCACCCCACCCTAGAGTGGAGGCATCCGTGATCACTGTGGCCACCGGCGGTGGAAGCTGAAAAGGCTTTCCCCGATATAAGTTTCCCTGCACACCCCACCAAGTCAGCTCCGCTGCAGCATCTCTGGAGATTCTGACCTTCTCCCCGAGATCTCCATTGTGTTGATACCACTGCCTGCGGAGGCATCCCTGGAATGCCCTCATGTGCCAACGTTCATGACTGACCAACAGTAAGCAGGAAGCGAACAGACCGAGCAGACGTAGGACCTTCAGGACTGGAACAACCGCTCCATTGTGAAATAAAGGAATCAACCCCTACATGTCGAGAATCCTCTGCAGAGGCGGGTATGCACAACATACAGTAGTGTCCAGTATTGCCCCTATGAACAGGTTGTGCTGAGAAGGCACCAGGTGAGTTTTGGGTACATTTATCGAGAAACCCAATTTGAACAACAGTTGCCTTGTCACTTGCAAGTGGGGCGAAACCAACTATGGAGAATCTGCTTTTAACAGGCAATCGTCCAGATAGGGGAAAACAGGAACCCCTGACCTACTGAGATGTGCCGCTACCACCGCCATCACCTTTATATAGATCCGAGGTGCAGAAGTCAGACCAAACGGAAGAACCACAGCTGGTAGTTCTACGATCCCACCGTGAACGAGAGATACTTCCGATACGACTTCAGAGTGGGAAGGGAAAATACGTATCCTGCAGATCAATGGACAACATCCAGTCTTCCTGTTGCAGTGCAAGAAAAACCTGAGCTAAGGTCAAAATTTTGAACTTTTCCTGCCCGAGGTAAAGATTCAAAATCCTGAGGTCCAAGATCGGCCTCAATCGACCGTCCTTTTTGGGGATCAGGAAATACCTGGAGTAGCACCCCTAACCTCTCTCCTGCTCTGGAACCACCTCTATCGCCCCTTTCTGTAACAAGGTAAGAACCTCCTGCTGCAAAAGCAGTAAGTGGTCCACTGAACACCAACCCTGGCGAGGAGGGTAAGGAGGAGGAAACTCTAAAAAAGGGAGGGTGTACCCATTCTCTACAAGATTTAAAACCCAACGGTCTGAAGTCATCGATTTCCAATTTTGTAGAAAGTGAGACCCCCGACCCCCTACAGGACCAACATGTTCTAAGATGGGGAATCTAGAACTGCTTTCTTGAGGCACCAATGGTGGCGGGGGGGGGGGAGGGAGAGAGAGAGAAAGAGTAGGACTGCTGCCAGGTGGCTCCCCTAAGATGTCCTCTATTTTTACCCCTGTACGATTTGTTCAAAGGATTCTGCTGCTGGTTCTGTTGAGACTGTGGGTGGCCACGAAAGGAAGCAACCCTTGCAAATCCACGTTATCGCTTGTAGCCGTATCCTCTAGACAGTGTTTGAAAGCCCAGAGATCTTGCAGTCGCTCTGCTATGAATGAATGAATACTTATTTCTATAGCGCGTGGTTACCCGGAGGCATCCCAGCGCTGCAGTGAACCAATTCGTCACCCGAGAGATTACAGAAATAGGAGGGTTTTTAGCATCTTTCTAAACCTAAGGTGGTTCTCTTCCAATCGAATAGGGTCCGGCAGGTTGTTCCAGAGTTTAGCTGATTGGACAGAAAAACGTCTGCCGCCCATACGAATTCTCCTTATTCATGGGACTGCCAGAAAGTTCTTACTGCTAGATCTAAGGGTCCTATTGGTTTGGTAAGGGCAAAACAAAGGTTGGATTAAACCAGGCCCTGTCTTTGTCATGGCTTTATGGGCAATGGTCAGAGCCATAAATTCGACCCTTTGTTGTATTGGAAGCCAATGGAGTTGACGGAGTGCTGGTTTGGCAGAAGTTCTACGCGGTATCTTTAGAAGCATCCGAGCTGCACAGTTCTGTACCGTCTGTAGGACCCTGAATGTCCCTAGTGGTGCTCCCAAATATACTGCATAGGCATAGTCCAGGCGAGTTAAAATTAAAGCCTGGACTAATATCCGTCTTGCTTCAAACGGAAGCAGTTCAGAGATTTTCCTAAGAGATCTCATCAGGGCGTAGCAAGTAGCTGCGACCTTCTGAGCTTGCACCAAAAAGTTGAGTGCTGGGTCCATCCAAACCCCTAGACTTTTAATTTTCGTTTTGGGGGAGGGGGGGTGGCCCAAAGTGATAGGCCACCATCCGCCCACCGTGGATGGAGCATCATGCCCCAGCATCATGATCTCCGTCTTTGTTCCATTAAGTTTCAGGAACGAGGCATCCATCCACTCACGAACTTTACTAAGGCAGGAGGAAAGTTTATCATAGGCTGACATCTGGCCAGAAAGGGTGATGATGAGCTGCGTATCATCAGCATACGTCACTAGTTGCAACCCCCAGGGTAACACCGCCTCAGCCAAAGGCCTCATATAGATATTAAATAAGGTTGGGCTGAGGGATGACCCCTGGGGAACGCCACAGTGAAGATGCGCAGGTGGAGAGGAGATGTCATCCTCGAATACAGAGAATGTCCGGTCGGAAAGGTAGGATTGCAGCCACTTCAGCGCGGTCCCAGTGACACCCACATCACCCAGCCTTTGAATCAAAATAGAGTGATTAACGGTGTCAAAGGCCGCGCTGAGATCTAATAACAGTATGGCTGCACAACTGCCTTCATCTACAATCTTTCTTGCCTCCTCAATGACCGCCACCAAAGCTGTTTCAGTGCCTTGTTTGCATCTGAATCCAGTCTGGGTGGGGTGCAGTAGATTCTGGGTTTCTAGATGGTTAGAAATCAAAGAATTAAATTTTTTTTCCATAAGTTTGCTAATTGTTGGCAGCAGAGAGATAGGGCGGTAGTTAGCCCAATCGTCAGGATTGAGGTTGGGCTTTTTTAGTAGCGCCTTTACTCTTGCATGTTTCCAATGGAGGGGGACTTCCCCGGCTGAGAGCGACGTATTGATCACCTCCTTAATCACCGGGGTAACAACATCAGAGACCCGGTTGAGCATGGTGGGGGGAGCTACATCAGCTGGTGAACCTGATTTAAGGTTACTCAGAAGTGATTGAACCTTAAGGCAGTCAAGAGGAGGAAACGTTTCAAGGAGATTCAGCTCAGAACTGGGGGGGGGGGGGGTGCTAATATCCAAGGTGTATCATGGAAAGTGGAGTAGATGTCTGTTATTTTTGATATAAAAAAGTCAGCCAATTCAGTGCAGCGAGTATATGCACAACTGGGATCAACAGTGGGAATAGGTGGTGAGACTAAAGACTTAAATATTTTGAAGATTTCCCTGGGGGAGCTGGAGGCAGAGGGGATTTTTTCCTGGTAATAGTTGGATTGAGTGGATTTAATCAGTTTTTTATAGTTGCGAAGCGCAGTCCTATAAATATCCTTACTAACTTTTTGGTAGTCTTTTCTCCAGAGCCTCTCTTTCTGTTTACAGAGTTGTTTAAGGGTTCTAAGCTCTGGGGTGTACCAGGCTTTTTTATTTACTCCGATCCGATGGGAGAGCTCAACCTTAGGTAGAGTCTGGTCCAATGATTCCTCAAGCCAACGATTATAACAGTCGTTGGCATCTGAGGGGTCATTGCTAATTTCAGGTACGGTTTCTGAGAGGTTGAGTGTCCATTTCGCAGTTACTAATTTAGACCAGGGTCGTCTGTTTTTTTTTTACAAAACACGCCTGGCCTGTTAGTACCTGATGGGTAAGGGAGAAGGACAGAAGAGAATGGTCGGACCAGGGAATTGAGATCGTATTTATAAACTTCAGCGCGCTAAGATTAGTATAGCATTGATCCAGTGTATGTCCTGCTTTGTGCGTCGGGCCATGCACAATTTGTCTAAGTTGGACTGTGTCTAACGCTGCCAACAAATTCTGACAGATTGAGGTATCTGGTTTATCTAACTGGATGTTGAAGTCTCCCAACACCGTAAAATTAGGGGTGTTGCAGGATAGATTGATGACTGAACTTAACAAATCATCGCAAAACTGTCCAGTCGGTCCTGGGGGTCTGTAAACCAAGAGGCCCGAAAGCGAGCATGTAGGGGAAAGGGTAATCGAGAACATCATACACTCTGCCCCAGGGATGAGAACTTTCTCTGTTCTACAGCTTATAGATTTTTTATATGCTATGGCGATCCCTCCCCCTCGTCCATCCATCCGATCTTGCCTTACCATAACATAATTCAAAGGAAGGGCCTGAACAACATCAGGGTCGGAGCCGTCGTTGGTCCATGTTTCTGTGAGGAAAAGAACCTCAATCTCTGAGTCCTCCAGTAACATGGAGATCTCTAAGGCATGTTTAGGTAGGGATCGGCAGTTTAGAAGAGCCAGTGAAAGAGAGGGTTGTTCAGGGGCCCTTATATCTGTGGTAATGGCAGCCCGCGCACGAGTTGTGATCGTTATAGGTGTTTAACAGTATACAGGTCGGTCCGCCCATACCTCTTATAGACAGAAGTTGACTTCTGTTGTATGAAATCAAAGGCCTGTTAACAGGTAAAGGAACAGGGGGGCTGGTCCCTGGGCCCGGCGAGGCCCGGACGGGTCCAGACGGGCTCCGCCGCCGGCACGCCCGCTGCGCCGGCGAGATCCTCTGTTCATTTTATGAGAAAAAAAAAGGGCGGGAAAAGCGGCCTGACATCTGGTGCGGGGATCGTTATTCCCTCACCTAAGATGGCGTTTACTCCGTTTTTCGCCGCCCCAGAACCTAAATAGTTCTGGTCGGGTACCAGGGTTCAAGGCCAGTGAGTGCCAGAAGAATCCTTGATTTTAAAAACAGTTTACAAACACAGTAAAATATTCTCAAGGGTTTTGGCAGTTAACAAACTAAATTTATGTTACTAACCCCCGGCTTTCCGCCTCAGGGGACAACAGATTAGAGCACAGGTCTGTGCTGGCGCGCTAGCGAGGCTTAAATAGCCGAGCAGGGAGGCGGCCTGACAGCTGGTGCGGGGATCGTTATTCCCTCACCTAAGATGGCGTTTACTCCGTTTTTCGCCGCCCCAGAACCTAAATCGTTCTGGTCTGGTACCAGGGTTCAAGGCCAGTGAGTGCCAGAAGAATCCTTGATTTTAAAAACAGTATCCTTAAAGCGTTGCAAGGCAGAGTCAGCTTTAGTGCTAAACAGTCTCGATCCATCAAAGGGCAAATCCAGCAGAGTTGCCTGAACATCAGGAGAAAATCCGGACAACTTGAGCCAAGCTTGTCTTCTTATTGCTACTGAAGACCCCATTACACGAGCCACAGAGTCTGCAGTGTCCAGACCCGATTGTATCACTTGACGGGTCACAGCCTGAAAGTCAGAAAGGGCCTCCAGGAAATGATTCCAGTCATCCTCAGGCAACTTTGGAGATAACTGCTTGACAGAGTCCCTCAGTGCATGGATATACCTCCCAAGTAGCATTAGTGGACTTTAGTGCAATACTCGCAGAAGAAAATACCTTCTTGTCGCTTGATCCATTTCTTTTAGAATCCCTATCACCTGGTATAGTAGAAAAGTAATCAATAATCAAAAGAAGAGTGTCTATGGAGGCCAAGCCGTCCCTGGGAGCACAACAAACAACCACACTGGGATGTTGAAGAAGGCCCTCACTCACCACCTAGTGATGACATGCTTCATCATCGGGCCCCACCAAAGAGACCGAGTGTCTCTTTGGTGTGCTGCAACGCCAGGTTTACTGCGGAGCGGGATGGTGAGTATAGGGCGTGTTGAGTGCAAATGTGACTTAGTGAGTGGTGGGTGTATTAACAAGCATTTACAATGCAACGGTCTCGCCTTTGCAAAAGTTAGCGCTTTTGGCATTGTAAATGACAAATGTTTTATTTATGTGTTGGTTTTGGAAACAGATAAATAAATGGCATTGTCATGAGCAGTAGAGAGTGAGTAGTAGAGAGTGAGTAGTAGAGAGAGTAGTAGAGAGAGTAATAGTGAGTAGTAGAGAGAGTAGTAGTGAGTAGTAGAGAGTGAGTAGAGAGTAGTAAGTGAGTAGTAGAGTGTGTAGTAGAGAGTAGTGAGTGTGTAGTAGAGAGTAGTGAGTGTGTAGTAGAGACTAGTGAGTGTGTAGTAGAGAGTGTGTAGTAGAGAGTGTGTAGTAGAGAGTGTGTAGTAGAGAGTGTGTAGTAGAGAGTGAGCAGTAGAGACTAGTGAGTGTGTAGTAGAGTGGTGAGTGTGTAGTAGAGTGGTGAGTGTGTAGTAGAGTGTGTAGTAGAGTGTGTAGGAGAATGTGTAGTAGGGAGTGTAGTAGAGTGTGTAGTAGAGAGTGTGTAGTAGAGAGTAGTGAGTGTGTAGTAGAGAGTGTGTAATACAGAATGTGAAGTAGAGAGATTGAAGTAGAGAGATTGAAGTAGAGAGATTGAGGTAGAGAGATTGAATTAGAGAGATTGAGGTAGAGAGATTGAAGTAGAGAGTGTGGAGTAGAGAGTGTGGAGTAGAGAGTGGAGAGTCTGTAGTAGAGTGTAGTAGAAAGTAGTGAGTGTGTAGTAGAGTAGTAGAGAATGTGTAGTAGAGTAGTAGAGAGTAGTAGAGGGTGTGTAGTAGAGTGTGTAGTAGAGCGTGTGTGTAGCAGAGTGTGTAGTAGAGTGTAGTAGAGTGTGTAGTGTAGAGTGTGTAGTAGAGAGTGTGTAGTAGAGAGTGTGTAATGTAGAGTGTGTAATGTAGAGTGTGTAGTAGAGTGTGTAGTAGAGTGTGTAGTAGAGTGTGTAGTAGAGTGTGTAGTAGAGTGTGTAGTAAGTAGTGACTGTAGTAGATAGTGTGTAGTAGAGAGTGTCTAGTATAGAGTGTGTCGAAGAGAGTAGTGGCTGTAGTAGTGAGTGTGTAGTGAGTGTGTAGTAGAGTGTGTAGTAGAGAGTAGTGACTGTAGTAGAGAGTGTGTAGTAGTGTGTAGTAGAGAGTAGTGACTGTAGTAGAGTGTGTAGTACAGTGTGTAGTAGAGAGTAGTGACTGTAGTAGATAGTGTGTAGTAGAGAGTGTCTAGTATAGAGTGTGTCGAAGAGAGTAGTGGCTGTAGTAGTGAGTGTGTAGTGAGTGTGTAGTAGAGAGTAGTGACTGTAGTAGAGAGTGGGTAGTAGTGTGTAGTAGAGAGTAGTGACTGTAGTAGAGTGTGTAGTACAGTGTGTAGTAGAGAGTAGCGACTGTAGTAGAGAGTGTGTAGTAGAGTGTGTAGTAGAGAGTGTGTAGTAGAGTGTGTAGTAGAGAGTAGAGTGCGTAGCAGAGAGTAGTGACTGTAGTAGAGAGTGTGTAGTAGAGTGTGTAGTAGAGAGTGTGTAGTAGAGTGTAGTAGAGAGTAGAGTGCGTAGCAGAGAGTAGTGACTGTAGTAGAGAGTGTGTAGCAGAATGTGTAGTAGAGAGTAGTGACTGTAGTAGGGAGTGTGTAGTAGAGAGTAGTGACTGTAGTAGAGAGTGTGTAGTAGAGAGTGTGTAGTAGAGAGTGTGCAGTGATTTGAGTTTTACATCAAATTAAACACGGGAACGCAACAAACTCATCCTATACATTATTGTGGTAGGTGCCCACGCATATAGGGTTAAATGATGCGTTAGATGCCACAGGTCCCACCAACACGCTTCCTTTATGATAGGAGAATGCCCAACATCGCGGAGATTTGCTCTCTGCTCTTCCCGGATATTTGTATTTTCAAATGTATAATGTTATCCTGCTAAACGAAGACGATGCTCAAACTATAAAAGAAGAGGGTTTCACAGATATGTTAGTCCTTCCGGGCAAACGAAATGACCCAAAGAAAGATCAAGTGACAGTTTAGAGCTCCAAGTGAGTCTTAATAAAATCAGTGTCTGGAACGCATAGCATCAAAAAACGAGCGGGGCATCAAACTGCAGTGTCATTCAATCAAAGCTTCAAGGCTTCTGAGCGCTAGCCGAGAATTATTTTTTGTGAAGCACTAATCACTGTGGAAGGTGCCCCTGCTATCCCAGATGTGAGAAGTCAGTCTGATATGAAAATAAGCAGTATTTGGAATGAATGTATTTGGCAGGGGGAAGGTGGGGCGGCGCAAGACCGTACTGACGAGTGAACAGGAGCCATTTTGTACCGAGTGATTCTGCCTGTGTGCATGTAGACAAACCAGGCAGCAGCATGAGCATGTGATTCGGTAAAATAACAAGCATTTACAATGCAATGGTTTTGCCTTTGTTAAAGTTAGAGCTATTGGCATTGCTCTTGACACTCTGAAGCTCCACTCTGCATTCTGAAGCTCCACTCTGCACTCTGAAGCTCCACTCTGCACTCTGAAGCTCCACTCTGCACTCTGAAGCTCCACTCTGAAGCTCCACTCTGAAGCTCCACTCTGAAGCTCCACTCTGAAGCTCCACTCTGAAGCTGCACTCTGAAGCTCCACTCTGCACTCTGAAGCTCCACTCTGAATCTGCACTCTGAATCTGCACTCTGCACTATGAAGCTCCACTCTGAAGCTCCACTCTGCACTCTGAAGCTCCACTCTGAAGCTCCACTCTGAAGCTCCACTCTGAAGCTCCACTCTGCACTCTGAAGCTCCACTCTGAAGCTCCACTCTGCACTCTGAAGCTCCACTCTGAAGCTCCACTCTGCACTCTGAAGCTCCACTCTGAAGCTCCACTCCGAAGCTCCACTCCACTCTGAAGCTCCACTCCGAAGCTCCACTCTGAAGCTCCACTCTGAATCTGCACTCTGAATCTCCACTCTGAATCTCCACTCTGAAGCTCCACTCTGAAGCTCCACTCTGAAGCTCCACTCTGAAGCTCCACTCTGAAGCTCCACTCTGAAGCTCCACTCTGCACTCTGAAGCTCCACTCTGAAGCTCCGCTCTGAAGCTCCACTCTGAAGCTCCACTCTGAAGCTCCACTCTGAAGCTCCACTCTGAAGCTCCACTCTGAAGCTCCACTCTGAAGCTGCACTCTGAAGCTCCACTCTGCACTCTGAAGCTCCACTCTGAAGCTCCGCTCTGAAGCTCCGCTCTGAAGCTCCACTCTGAAGCTCCACTCTGAAGCTCCACTCTGAAGCTCCACTCTGAAGCTCCACTCTGCACTCTGAAGCTCCACTCTGAAGCTCCACTCTGCACTCTGAAGCTCCACTCTGAATCTGCACTCTGAAGCTCCACTCTGCACTCTGAAGCTCCACTCTGAATCTGCACTCTGAAGCTCCACTCTGCACTCTGAAGCTCCACTCTGAAGCTCCACTCTGCACTCTGAAGCTCCACTCTGAAGCTCCACTCTGCACTCTGAAGCTCCACTCTGAAGCTCCACTCTGCACTCTGAAGCTCCACTCTGCACTCTGAAGCTCCACTCTGAAGCTCCACTCTGAAGCTCCGCTCTGAAGCTCCGCTCTGAAGCTCCGCTCTGAAGCTCCGCTCTGAAGCTCCACTCTGCACTCTGAAGCTCCACTCTGAAGCTCCACTCTGCACTCTGAAGCTCCACTCTGAAGCTCCACTCTGCACTCTGAAGCTCCACTCTGAAGCTCCACTCTGCAGTCTGAAGCTCCACTCTGAATCTGCACTCTGAATCTGCACTCTGAAGCTCCACTCTGCACTCTGAAGCTCCACTCTGAAGCTCCACTCTGCACTCTGAAGCTCCACTCTGCACTCTGAAGCTCCACTCTGCACTCTGAAGCTCCACTCTGCACTCTGAAGCTCCACTCTGAAGCTCCACTCTGCACTCTGAAGCTCCACTCTGCACTCTGAAGCTCCACTCTGCACTCTGAAGCTCCACTCTGAAGCTCCACTCTGCACTCTGAAGCTCCACTCTGAAGCTCCACTCTGCACTCTGAAGCTCCACTCTGAAGCTCCGCTCTGAAGCTCCACTCTGAAGCTCCACTCTGAAGCTCCACTCTGAAGCTCCACTCTGCACTCTGAAGCTCCACTCTGAAGCTCCACTCTGCACTCTGAAGCTCCACTCTGAAGCTCCACTCTGCACTCTGAAGCTCCACTCTGAAGCTCCACTCTGCACTCTGAAGCTCCACTCTGAAGCTCCACTCTGAATCTGCACTCTGAATCTGCACTCTGAATCTGCACTCTGAATCTCCACTCTGAAGCTCCACTCTGAAGCTCCACTCTGCACTCTGAAGCTCCACTCTGCACTCTGAAGCTCCACTCTGAAGCTCCACTCTGCACTCTGAAGCTCCACTCTGAAGCTCCACTCTGCACTCTGAAGCTCCACTCTGAAGCTCCACTCTGCACTCTGAAGCTCCACTCTGAAGCTCCACTCTGAAGCTCCACTCTGCACTCTGAAGCTCCACTCTGAAGCTCCACTCTGAAGCTCCACTCTGAAGCTCCACTCTGCACTCTGAAGCTCCACTCTGCACTCTGAAGCTCCACTCTGCACTCTGAAGCTCCACTCTGAAGCTCCACTCTGCACTCTGAAGCTCCACTTTGCACTCTGAAGCTCCACTCTGAAGCTCCACTCTGAAGCTCCACTCTGCACTCTGAAGCTCCACTCTGCACTCTGAAGCTCCACTCTGCACTCTGAAGCTCCACTCTGAAGCTCCACTCTGAAGCTCCACTCTGCACTCTGAAGCTCCACTCTGAAGCTCCACTCTGCACTCTGAAGCTCCACTCTGAAGCTCCACTCTGCACTCTGAAGCTCCACTCTGAAGCTCCACTCTGAAGCTCCACTCTGAAGCTCCACTCTGAAGCTCCACTCTGCACTCTGAAGCTCCACTCTGAAGCTCCACTCTGAAGCTCCACTCTGCACTCTGAAGCTCCACTCTGAAGCTCCACTCTGAAGCTCCACTCTGAAGCTCCACTCTGCACTCTGAAGCTCCACTCTGAAGCTCCACTCTGAAGCTCCACTCTGAAGCTCCACTCTGAAGCTCCACTCTGAAGCTCCACTCTGCACTCTGAAGCTCCACTCTGCACTCTGAAGCTCCACTCTGAAGCTCCACTCTGAAGCTCCACTCTGAAGCTCCACTCTGCACTCTGAAGCTCCACTCTGCACTCTGAAGCTCCACTTTGCACTCTGAAGCTCCACTCTGAAGCTCCACTCTGAAGCTCCACTCTGAAGCTCCACTCTGCACTCTGAAGCTCCACTCTGCACTCTGAAGCTCCACTCTGCACTCTGAAGCTCCACTCTGCACTCTGAAGCTCCACTCTGAAGCTCCACTCTGAAGCTCCACTCTGAAGCTCCACTCTGAAGCTCCACTCTGAAGCTCCACTCTGAAGCTCCACTCTGCACTCTGAAGCTCCACTCTGAAGCTCCACTCTGCACTCTGAAGCTCCACTCTGAAGCTCCACTCTGAAGCTCCACTCTGCACTCTGAAGCTCCACTCTGAAGCTCCACTCTGAAGCTCCACTCTGAAGCTCCATTCTGAAGCTCCACTCTGAAGCTCCACTCTGCACTCTGAAGCTCCACTCTGAAGCTCCACTCTGAAGCTCCACTCTGAAGCTCCACTCTGAAGCTCCACTCTGAAGCTCCACTCTGCACTCTGAAGCTCCACTCGGAAGCTCCACTCTGAAGCTCCACTCTGAAGCTCCACTCTGAAGCTCCACTCGGAAGCTCCACTCGGAAGCTCCACTCTGAAGCTCCACTCTGAAGCTCCACTCGGAAGCTCCACTCGGAAGCTCCACTCGGAAGCTCCACTCGGAAGGGGCAAAGATCGGAGCATCACGGAACTAAAACAAATATAAACAAGGCAGTGAGTGCAGCACCGCCTTAGCAGTGGGATAGCAGCCTTGATAACATCGGAGCAGCCCCTGCGCCCGGCCTCAAAACAATAAAGGCAACTCTAGAATGCAGATTTACCTGTATCCCGCAAGTGATGTACGCAGATGGGAAAGAAACAAATAGCAACCTTGGAGAGCTGGCGGGGCAGGCAAACACAGCATCGGGAGACGCAATATAAATAAAATAACAGCTAGTATCAAATTATACAAAAGCCCAACGTAACGAATTGCTCAAAAAAGTCAAACATCATGTGTACATGAAGACGCAATATAAATAAAAATAAAAAAAACAGCCACCAACAGATTAAAGAAAAGCCCCTCCATAGCGGATCGGTAAATAAACTCCAAACGCATCTGTTTATGCAGCATCACACAACCCACATGCCCGTAATATTAAACAAAAAAGTCCAGAGGCAATAATTATCAAGAAATAAAGATTATTTCAAAGTTACCTTGGCGGGGCTTGCTGGGGTTGCTTGTGTGCTTCCCAGAGAGACAGGAGATTGGGAAACGCGCGCGCGCGGCCGGCGCCGATCGCTTTCCAGAGCGTGCGCGTGACATCTCCTGTCTCCTGGGAAGCATAGCCGATGACTATAGTATCGCGCCTGCGCGATGCGCATATGGCTTTGCCATATGCATCGCAGGCGCGAGACCTAAAAATGTCTGTAGTGTATCTGAGGTAATTATTTTTATTAAATGATCACTAAACACACAAAAATTAAAATATGTGAGGAAACAGTCCACTGTAATTGAGTGGTAGATTCCTAAAGGGTGGTCGACATGTTTCTTGCCATCGAAACGGTGTTAATTTACCCGGCAATTCATCAGGACTGTGTGTGATAAACCCTGGCGGTATGGGCACTCTAAGGCCCACCCTTACCTAGGGACGTGAATGTGAAAATTAAATAAAGGTGAAAAAGTGCAAAACAATTAGGAATGATTGAACTATTCCTAATTACTCCTGGTTTAGGAGGCTTCTACTTATCGTTTCTGCACTTTGTAGGTGTTAGGAATGAACACCATGGGTCTCAGGAGGGGGGTGGAAGCGTATTCGGCACACCGCCCTTGATGCTCAGCACCCGCAGTCTACCTACGTCACCCTCGAACCGGACCCCGACGATCATCGTCAGCTGCCTTCTTTATTACGACATGATAAGGAGCAACATCCTGCAATACTCCAACCTTTGGAGATGAGAGTTCATACTCGGAAGTATCCAATCCAGTGGACGATCATCGTCGGGGTCGGTGTGCCGAATACGCTTCCACCCCCCTCCTGAGACCCATGGTGTTCATTCCTAACACCTACAAAGTGCAGAAACGATAAGTAGAAGCCTCCTAAACCAGGAGTAATTAGGAATAGTTCAATCATTCCTAATTTTTTTGCACTTTTTCACCTTTATTTAATTTTCACATTCACGTCCCTAGGTAAGGGTGGGCCTTAGAGTGCCCATACCGCCAGGGTTTATCACACACAGTCCTGATGAATTGCCGGGTAAATTAACACCGTTTCGATGGCAAGAAACATGTCGACCACCCTTTAGGAATCTACCACTCAATTACAGTGGACTGTTTCCTCACATATTTTAATTTTTGTGTCTTTAGTGATCATTTAATAAAAATAATTACCTCAGATACACTACAGACCTTTTTAATACACCCACCACTCACTAAGTCACATTTGCACTCAACACACCCTATACTCACCATCCCGCTCCGCAGTAAACCTGGCGTTGCAGCACACCAAAGAGACACTCGGTCTCTTTGGTGGGGCCCGATGATGAAGCATGTCATCACTAGGTGGTGAGTGAGGGCCTTCTTCAACATCCCAGTGTGGTTGTTTGTTGTGCTCCCAGGGACGGCTTGGCCTCCATAGACACTCTTCTTTTGATTATTGATTATTGACCGGGGAACAAGAGTGTCATTATACTCTCCCTGCCTCTCTCCTTGTTACTCATAGTAGAAAAGTAACCAGAGGATTGCTTCGAACAAGAAGCCTGGACCAGGCTTCAGGTGACGGATGTGAAGAACGAAACGCCGGATCCCCAGGAGCAGGTCTGTACCTTCTTGCAATGGACCTGGGAAACTGCAGGAGCAGTCAAGGGTTTTTGCCAAACTTCCAAAATAGGCTCTGTTAAAGGCTCATTGAAGGGTAGAAGAGGTTCAGAAACTGCTGAAGATGTAGTAAGAACCTCAGTCAGGATGTTAGATTTTACCTCAGCTGAAGGTAACTGCAGATCAAGCAACTCAGCTGCCTTCTTTATTACGACATGATAAGGAGCAACATCCTGCAATACTCCAACCTTTGGAGATGAGAGTTCATACTCGGAAGTATCCAATCCACTAGCCTCCTGTAAGCCTTCAAACTCGTCCACAGATTCAACAATCTCTCCTTCCTCCTGTTCCTGTCCATATCCCTCCTCTTCAAGGAGCCTCTGCGCATCCCAGCCGGACAATGCCAAGCCAGAGTCATCGGCAAAGAATGGCATGAAGGGCGCCTGGGCATACTGGTGAGGTACACCCAAATTAAAGGGCAAAGGTCCCACGGGGCCCGAAGGCGCACCAAATGGATTAGAGGCCCTGGCAAACATGCCATACATCGCATTTAAAAAATGCGTAGGGTCTGTTCCAGGAAAAGGAGGATATGGATCCGTACCTTCCTGAACAAAGAATCACCTGAGGCCAGTGTTCCCTGAAAGCTGCGGGCTCGCATGCGCACCTCTGTGCCGCCAAGCGCCCACATCTTTGAAGAGCATTCGCGCCGCACACTTTTAAATCGCGAGCGGCGTGAAACACGGTAATTTGATGATTGCGGGACAGGGAAGCCTGTGCACGCAGGGACTCCTGTACTTGCCGCAATATTTGATTAATGGAGCGCGACTGGGGGCTGTTTGTGGGCCTTCATGTAAATATTTGTTAATTGCAACACTGTCGTGCGCTGCAATTAACACATATTTTCACAATGGCCCACACTCAGCCCCCAGTCGCGCTCTGTTGAGAGAAGAAATGCAGCAAATCAAAAAGCACGACGTGTGCTTTACACGTCGAGCTTTTGGACCTAATACTTGTCTTGTCCTAATGAAACACGACTGCGGGTTGATTGTAGGCTATTGTGAAGATATTTATGTTAATTGCAGCGTATGTTAGTGCTGCAATTAACAGCAATAGTTTCACAAATGCCCACAATCAGCCCGCAGCCACGTTCTGTTAGGAAAAGAAATGCATTAAGTCCAAAAGCACGACGTGTAAAGCACACGTCGTGCTTTTTGATTTGCTGCTTTTTTTCTATGTTAACGTGGATTATTGATAAATAAACGGGATAGACCCTACATCAGTCTGGCCTCAAACAGCGAGCTGATAATCAGGGGCAGAAAAGACTGTGACCAAAATAAAGCATGGTAGCAATGGAAGAATTAGTCTGGAGATGCTATCGCAAGACTAGCGCTTCTCTAAGCACCGCTGTTGTGTACCTGTCAGAAACCATGCATTTCTTTGTACTATTTGGGTGTCACCTCTCTTCCTCTCATGTTCTAACTTGGATTTGTGATAGTATTTACATAGCTGCCAAGGTTTCAAATTGATATGTGTGACATTTTCATAACTTCAGTTTAATTATGAGTGACATTTCAACAACGATGAGTCACACTTTCACACAAGAAAAATCAAGCAATAAAGCATCGGTAAATATATAAATTATATCAATCATTACACCGATTTTAGCAACGAGAAACTAAGAAGTTACTGAACTAAAGTGCATCAGCGGCAGGCAGCTGAAAATTGAGCAGAGTCATGCTGCGTGACTTCACCGTTCTCAGACTCAGTATACTAAATGCAGGTGGGGCAGGCTGCTCAGAATGATTGGGGCATTAATGTCATTTATTAATAACATCCATGGCAAGATAGCTGAACTACTAAAACACAGATGCCTTGGCCAGTTTTTGCCCACACTGGGCCCCCTGGATCATCCCTGCTGCCCGCAATCAAACAGTCAAGTCAGGATCCTGAGCATTAGTGTGGCTCCCATGGCCTATATGTCCCAAATGGGACAGGGCCTAAAATAGAAGGATGTGAGGCTCCGACATGAATAACACGGACCTCAGCTGCAATACTGTCTAAGCTGCAACAGTGGTGAACTCATTTCTGTCACCTGTGCTCGATTCTTGCCTGTTCGGTTCTGCAAGCAGTGCAGGAGTCAGACTCACTGTGCAAGCGTCATACTAGCAGGTTCACCTGAGGGGTGGCACAGGCGGTTATGCTCCTACAGTCAGCTGAGGCCGTGACTTCAAGCTGTTCAGCCGGCCTGTGCCTTTTAAAAAGAACCATGGCACAGTCCTACCAGGAGGACACCAGTTGAGTTGATAGTGATCAATGGCAAGCGTTAAAAAGCAAATTTGACACTTGGATGGGATTCTATGTCTACACTTACTTGCGAAGAGAGCCACTGCATTCCTGTTTTCAGGCCGACTGCCCTTCTACTCAGAGTCTGGCTAAAAGGACATGCTCGTTTGGCATGTTAAACGTGCGCCGCCCCCGGTATCAGACTCAATGAGGAGCAGCTCGTCTCAGAGTTGTACTGGGCAGTGGATTCCAGCGGCCGCCGTGGTACGTGGAGTCATCATTTGATTTTAGTTTACTGTTGTGCTATTTAGCCGCAGCCTAGCCGCCCAATCTTTTAAATGCAGCCGGCAGCAGGAGGTTGTGACGTCTCGCCACGCAGCGGCTTTCATATAATTTCCGTCTAAGCATTGATAAATTGTAAGGAACCAGTGAGCTAGCAACTACTAGCTCAGCCGGCCCCCAATTGTGCGCTGCCAATCCTGCTTTAGTTTATCCATAGAAGCACTGTGAAGGCTTGACAGAGGAGGCAGCACTATGCCTATTATGCGTGACAATGCATTTCAGTGCGGTAATGCGGACCACCACACTGAAATGCGCTAGTCGTATGCCTGATGCTTGGTACTTAGCAGGACTGTATTTATGTTAATTGCAGCACATGACAGGCGCTGCGATTAACAGAAATAATTTCACAAACGCCCACAATCAGCCTGCAGCCGCGCTCTATGAAGAAAAAGAATGCAGCAAGTCTAAAAGCACGACGTGTAAAGCACACGTCGTACTTTTGGACTTGATGCATGTCTTTTCCATAGCTGCCAAGGTTATTTATGAATTTTAGTGTTTTTATGGGCGATATTCAACGACTATGAGTAACACTTTCTCGCAAGTAAAATCAAGCAGTGAAGATAAGGGAAACATAACATTATCAGAAATCACACCGATTTAAGCAACAAGAAACTCTAAAAAGATCTTAAAGCCGCTATAAGTACAGCAAGTTGCATGGCGTCCCATTAGTTGGGATTTCAGTGAAGGAAAATGGGCTCTGTAAGATTATTCTTTTTTTGGTATGCATGGGGAGTTTAATTGATTTGCCCAGATCACAGGACGTTAGGCTGACCAGAGACTCAAAATCCATCTACTAAGTCGGCAGCTCGAGCATTAAGCCACAACCTCTACGACAAGAATGCAAGCATTTTCAATATTATACGCAACTTTATGCAACAAACAACTATTGACAAAGCGAAGAGTCCTGGCTTGTTGTAGGTGTAATGTTACTTGTATTATATATCTGGATGCAATGACAGAAGAAGCAAAATATCAGTCGGGTGGCACACTATTCTAAGCACAGATTTTTCGCTTTACTGCTTTTAAGCCATGAATCGGTCACGCCCCTTTGATAAACCCCAAACTTAAAGCCCTGGTCTACACGCGGGGTCGGGTTCTTGGTGCACATAGCCTTGGCTGCAGCGCACAGAGACCTTACTCTGCCGCACATAGAGAAAAAAATTAGAGGGAACATTGCCTGAGGCTGATCTGGAACCTGCAGAGCCGCTGAAGACAGCACCCACACAGGTGAAGCCACATGAACTGGACCGACTCCCTGGGAGTCGGAGACTTACTGGGTGCCGGACAATCTTTAGGCGTCAAAGAGCCCTTCGACGCCAGCGATCTCGGAGCCGGAGATTGAGATGGAGTAGGAGATACTAAGTCTTGCCTTCAAAGCCGCTTCGCTGTAGAAGGCGATCTTGAAGCCTTGTTCTTTGACGAACGGCGCAGAGAACCATGCCTCTTCTTCGACTTCTTGTGTTTTCTTGACTTCGAAGTATGAGAAGACGACTACTTCGTACGCTTCCAATCCCTCTTCTCCTTTTTGGCTTTGGCCATAAAAAGTTAAGCCTTACGTTCTTTAAGGGCTTTTGGATTCATCTTCCTGCAGCATCGACACTCATCAATTTCATGATTGGAAGACAGTCACCAAAGGCAATCATCATGGGGATCAGTGATCGACATATGACCGCCACACTCCCTGCAGGGCTTAAATCCGGACTTCCTAGAAGTAGCCATTAGAAATCTTCAAGAAAACAAAGTAATCACCATATGAAAACTGTTACGCGTCGACGTCGCGGGAAAAAAAGGGAATGGACATCAGCACGCCGACGAGGTCTTCTAATGGCTCGACGTATACATCTGTTCTTTTTTGAAAGATGGGGAACCATTATTTACCTTACTCACTTTTGTAACATTTGGTCATGGGGATTTCGAAGGCAATAACGTGGAGATCTCAAGCTCAAAAAACCTCTGTAGCGAAAAAGGCTGGTACTTTTCAAATAAATGCACACTTTCCTTGCCCTTTTTTACATACCAAAGGGAGCGCCTGCCTGGGTACTAAAGTCCCTAGATTTGTAAATTGGAGCAGGATTTAGTTGTGTTGGAACTACAGCAATAATGTTGAGACTGGCACTCCCTTTTGGAAAGTGCAGCCTTAGTAGAGGAAATAAGAAAAGGTGAGGAGGCTTTCCCA
Source organism: Lissotriton helveticus (assembly GCF_964261635.1). Lineage (NCBI taxonomy): Eukaryota > Metazoa > Chordata > Amphibia > Caudata > Salamandridae > Lissotriton > Lissotriton helveticus. The sequence continues at coordinate 1,566,846,154 of NC_136063.1, read as the reverse complement.
TTTAGAAGTCTATGGTCCAAAAGAACAGATTTAGTCAGGAACAAAAGGAAATCCAGAATGTGATCGGAGTTGGTCACAGATTTCTCCATCAGGGCCAATACAGAGGACAAAACTCTTTCCAGACAATGCAGAGATTAGGAGTACAGAACTTTATTCCCTGGTTGGCTACTTGGACTCAAAGACAAATTTGGAGTGATTGATGCCCTTGAATTTGTTATAGAAATTCCACTGTGTGTAATACTAAAAAACTGCATCTTGATAGAAGGACCAATAGGTGTATCCATTATGTTTTCCCTTAGGTTTAAAGAGGATGGAATATCGATGGGTACTTTAGATGTCTGAGGGCCATTCATGGCAAAGTAGAAATTGCTATCTGGGAGGGTAAAATCTTCCAATAGAGGACCTTCCTCCCTAATTTCAATACTTGTTTCAGTACATGACCAGATCGCACTACTTCCAAGTGTATTAAAACATTGATTTGGCCCATGAAGTATTTCCGCCTCAACTTTTCCAGAGGGCAATTTGGATTTATTCTCCATGGCAATCACTTTGTTTAATCCTGCCTTTCTTTTAGAGAAGGTGGGAATAGCATTGAAACATTTTAAGGAATTTATCTGTATTGACATTTCTTAGAGGGTTGACTTTGTTTTGTTTGGAAACTCTTGTAAAAAAATTGAGTGCTGCTTCTTGGCAGCCATGCTTCAACCCTCAGCTACACTTTATCACTGGCCTTGGACCCAGCCGGGCATCGTTTCGTCAGATTTCCTCCTGGATAGAATCACCAGAGGCCGATTCAACCGGGTATTGATGCTACTGGAAGCTGAGAGGAATTGCTCTATTATCTGAGTTATTTCATTTGCTCATGCTCGGACTCTTTTTAGGATGATTTATACTTAATTACGTTCACCCCAAGAACTAGTGGGCAGAGGTGAGAAGGGAGAATGTGATAGCGTGACCACTGCTGGAGCAAGCCGCACCGACCAAAGCTGGGCACTTCTGCGCCTGCAGAAAGCACGGCTCGAAGCGTTATTTACCCACCCACTATAAGTCCAGGGTCATAGAGAGGGCGCTTTTCCCAGAGTGTGCACAGTTCTGTTTCCGGAGCAGAAAGGAGGACGTAGGTGAGCTAATCACATCAGCAACTATGTCTTCACTGATTCCACTTCTCGAAACCTATGCCCTATTCTGCTTCATGGCCCATATGGGTTTATCATTAGGGAAAATATTGCACAGAGAATCCTGCGGGGGTGAAAGATGCTGTAAATGTCTTTGCCCTGAGTACTACTTCTGTCCCTGAAGCGGCTGACAGCACAAAGCGGCTGACAGCACAATGCAGCTACCAGGGCGGTGGGCCCAGAGCAGGAGCTCATCAACCCCTCCTGGTTCAGTTAAGAGAGTGGGGAACCTGGAAAAAGAGGAAAGAACAATGGGGAGGAGATAACAACAGTAGCTGCCAATGGAGGCAAGGAAGTCACATGGGGTGGGATCTAAGGAAGGTTTTTTTTACTTATTCACAAATAGGAAAGCATTAGGAAGTAGTTGGATGGCCAAGGAAGACAACTTGCAGGTCTGCCTTAAGCAGTGGTGGTGAACCAGCCAGGAAAGAGGACCTGAAACTTTGGGGGTTTTCTTTCTTACTTACAGCTTATTGACTTTCAACAGTCCTTTAAAATTGCACGTCTAAACAGTCCATGATCTAATGCAATCTGTGTTACTGGTACACACAGGTCGCAAAACAAGTGCAAAGTTAATTCCAGTCCAGGCAGAAAATCGGCAGCCCACGTGGGAATATCACACTTTGTTCCGCCACAGATTTTGCAAGGTAAAAGCTGATGGAATCCATTAAGGGAACATACAGCAAATTCAGAGTTTTGCACCTCCAAAAACTGTAAAACATTTGGTATTCCCTGTTATCTCCAATTATGAGAAGCAAAACTTGGAATGGGAAGGAAGTATTGCATTCGGTTAATATAGCACATATCTGAGCCACTATTTATCAGATTTAGTATTTCCACTCATCTTGTAATGACCCATTACATTTACATTAATCCTTTAATTCTTGTGCACGTTTGTATTAATACTCGGTTTTGCAAATAAAATACACCAACTATAGGGATTCAAATTTCAGTTAAAATTCCAAAAGTCTCAAAATATGGGAACATAAGCTATTACATTTCTTGGTATTGTTACAATAATTTTCAGCTAACAAAAATGATTTTGAGGGGGATTGAGGAGGAGGGATGAGTTACACTACAAATTATATATGATACCATTAGCTAGTTTAATTAAAAATATTCGTTTTTCAGAACTTGAGGGCATTTTTCTGGTTAACACATGGTTGACCTTAATGGTAAATTAGAGATTAACATGATATATTTACTAATATGGTGTTAGTAAAGGATGGCACTTTCTAGGGTTATGGATGGATGCTTAATTAATCCTTATTTTGCATCCAAAACAGCAACCACCCCAGTATTGGTAGGAGTGGGAAAGCATACATGCTGAATGAGAGGTGTGACATATCAGGATGGGCACCTGCTCCAGATCAAAATTGGGACCTTTGTTTATCCTTTATTCTTGAATTTGATTTTCGTTTTTGGGAGGCTGTGCATGCAGTTATCTGCTTCGGTGCTTTATTCTTCTTGTACTCACTTAATGCAGGATCTGTAAGAAATACAAAAAAGACCAGAATAAAACATTAATTTCCAGAAACCTGTTCAACTAACATTAAACAAGACCAAGAGCAAATCAAATACCCACAATATGAACAATGTATGTTGGATTCTGTCTCCTAACTGAAAAAAATGAGCTTAAATAACTGTTAGATTATGTTGTTGATGGGCACCAATACTTATAAGCAGTAACAATGTAACCTGGTCATCATTAGTTTACTTATAAATAAAATCTTAAAAGGTGCATATGCATAAATCAATTGAAATCACCAAATCTAATTTGACCTCTGTTCTGGATTGTTAGGGTAAAATGAGAGCTCATAAAATAAGAAACCAAAGCTAATGGAGTTGATGGCATGAAACAGTAATAACGAGATCAGAAATTAAACTCACCTGAGAAGTTGTAATCAGAAATCGGTGGAATTACAACTCATTTATCATAGTGGCTGTTGTTCTAGTAGCCCCTAGACAGCTCCCTACATACTAAATGGATGTGCCAAGCAGCAGGGTGAGGCATGGGAAGACAGCTTGCACAGCAAGAAATTAGTTACTCAACTGTAATTCCAGTACTCCAATGTTGGTCTGGTATTTCTAGTTGTGAGCCAGGGAATCCCGTAGCTTTAAACAGCAGTAAGCATTGTTAAAATTGCCCTAGGCCTCAACAACAGTGTTTGTTTAGTAGTACATCAGCGTGATTCGAAACAACTCACACATGCCAATGAGGTGAAGGTGCTAAGCTCTCCTACTCCTCCCAGAGGCCACCATAATTCATATTTCCTAGCACAGAATTGAATCCCTGACTACGGAGGAGCTAGGGTCACATATGAATAGATGAAAGATGGCAAACATAGTAAGATGATGAAACTTTTTAGACACTCACACCCAGTCACTATTAGATCTGGGTTAAATCCATCATAGTTCTTTTGCTCACTTCCCCACCCCAGTTCAGACCCAGGCATATGCAAATCAGTCTTGGCCCTGCTCCTCTTAGGAACAATCCAGCCCGTACTGCCAAGCTAGGTCCTCCCTAGACCGGAAACAAGCATCCTGGGACCAGTTTCGGGGTAACACCACTCATCAGCCTGGCTAGCTTGAGTCCAATTGTACGTGAGACACAGATTCACGTCTGGGCATATCCTGACAACTTAGGGCAAAAAAATCAAACACAATAAGATGATGGACAGAGCGATGAAACTTTTCAGACACTCACCTCCAATCACTATTAGATCTGGCTTAAATCCATCATCATTCTCTTCCTCACTTCGCCACCCCAGTGCAGACGCAGCCATATGCAAATCATTCTTGACCCTGCTCCTCATGAGACCAGTCCGTCCAAACTGCCAAGCCAAGTATTCCCTGGACTGGTTACCGGATGAGTGGTTGAAAAGTTTCAGCACTCCGTCCATCAAATTGTGTGTTAGCTAAGTTTGCCCCAAGTAGCCAGGGGTATGCCCAGACGTGGATCCCTTGCTCACTGTGCCAATGGATTCAAGCTAGCCTGGCCAATGAGGGGTAATACCCCGAAACCGGTCCCAGGATGCTTGTTTTTGGTACAGGGAGGACCTGGCCTGGCAGTTTGGGCTGGACTGTTCCCATGAGGAACAGGGTCTAGACAGAATTGTATATGGCTGGGTCCAAACCTATGTAGCATAGTGAGCAAAAGAACAATGGATGAATCCCAGATCTGTGACTGGGGGCGAGTGGTTGAAAAGTTTCAGCCCTTCGTCCATCATCTTTTGTGTTTACTAAGTACGCCCTCAGTGTCCGTGGGTATGCCCAGACGTGGGTCCCTTGCTTATTGTGGCACTGGATTCAAGCTACCCTGGCTGATGAGGGGTAATACCCCGAAACCGGTCCCAGGGTGCTTGTTTCTGGTCCAGGGAGGACCTGGCCTGGCAGTTCGGGCTAGACTGTTCCCAGGAGGAACAAGGTCAAGACTGATTTACATATGGCTGGTCCAAACTGGTGTGGCATAGTGAGCAAAAGAACAATGGATTAAACCCAGATTTGTGACAAGGGGTGAGTGGTTGAAAAGTTTCAGCACTCAGTCCATCATCTTGTGTGTTTGCAATAGATGAAATATACCAATGCTGGAGAACTGGATTAACAGGTCTGGCCTCTACAGAGTACAAGTCCATCTCCTATGTTACTCAACCCTTTGGATTGTCCACCACTGGGGGCAGCAACCAGATGGAACGACCTGCCCAAGGATCTCAGACTCACGGACTGCCACCTGACTTTAAAAAAAACCTGAAAACTATTCTTTTTCCTAAACCCGATTAACTCTATATAACTCAAGTATTAACCCACAGCTTACCACAGAAATAATAGCGCCGCAATATCCTATCCAGGATGATTGATTGCGCTTTAAAAGCAACATTAACATTAACATTTTTGGAACATGCTGAATCTCCTTTCTTATGCCTTGACTGATGACAGTCCAAGCATGCCCAAAATGCCCAGTTCTTACCGTAGCCCTTACCCTTGTTCTGAGAGTCTTGGTGCCTGCCCTCTTGAGAAAAACTGTGGAGGCCTTTAGAGAACTCCTTCTTTTTGTGTTGGTTGTTGCTCCCCTCCTTCCCCTTTCTTGTTGCTACTTCCATCATGGACCATTTTGGTCACCCTGATACTGACCCACTTGTCAGCTATCTTCCCCAGTTCTCTGGGAGAAGACAACTACGAATCCAACAAAAGATAATGCAATTTCTCTGTGGTACATTTATACAAACTGTGCTCTTTTATAATCAAGTTATATAGCCCATCATAAATGTCCACCTCATTGCCTTTTATCCATCCTTCCAGTGATTTGACTGAGGAGTCTACGAAATCCACCCATGTCTGGTTTTGACCTTTATGGGTGTCCTTAAACTTCACTCTGTCCTTTTCTGTGTTGAGTCCAAAACCTTCTATGAGAGTCTTTGTCATATGATTGTACGACTCATCTCTACCTCATTAAGCGTCAGAAGTCTATATCTGCCCTTTACTGAGAAAAATATCTGCCCTTTACTGAGAAAATCTATCACAATAGAGAGCCCCAGCACTGGTTTGCAATCCTCCTAATTTTGCAAGCCCTGTCAAAGGCTGAAAAACATTTTTCAATGTCATCACCATCACTAACTTAGGGACAATCCTTTTGGGGATCTTAGGGTCAAAGCTTTCTTTTTTTCATATTAAAATTGCTGCCACCATTAACTTTGGGCCTTAAGCCCAACTAGACCCTTCCTTGCTCAAGGGCTAGTGTCCTTTCTTCGAGTTCAACCTTTTTCTCCTCCAGTGAGAACAGGTCAAGCTCTAAAGCAAAGGTTCCTACCACCTTTTCAGTAGAGGGTCTGCTAGAGTGACTTATGTTACTTCGCACTAGTAAAGGGGGTCCGGGAAATGGTGGAGTTGTTGGGTCTTCACAGTTTTCCTCAACATCTTCAATTTGGGCTAGGGCTTCATCCCCCCCCCCTCTTTAGGGTCTTCTTCTGAAGAATAGCCCTGCCCCTCTAACTTCTTCTGTTCATAAAAGCTGAGAGCTCTTTCGAGTTTCTCCTCTTTGGTTGTTGCCCTATAGGCAATACCCTTTGCCTTTCACAGAACTCTCACATTATTGATCTTCAGAGCGGAGATGACTGACAAGTCGAGATTCAGTCCGGCCTCCATTGTGCCTTGCTTTTATTTGTAAATTGAGATATTTTTAAAACTTTGAAAAACAGATAAACCTTTTATTCTGTCTAAACTTTGTTACTTTAACTTTTGGAATGGGGGGGAGGGGGTCTACACATGGTCCCCTGAAATTCCAACTAAATGTTTTTATGAAATAAGTTTTTTAGTCTAAAGTCAATAGTGGATTCCTTGAGCAAAATTAATTTATGACCAAGTGGTACTGCGATACACAAGTTCAGGATCGCTCCGCTGTAACACTAATGTAGGAAAGTGGAGTATTATGTGGTGATGCTGATTAGGCCTCACCATGTAGTACTAACATGATACCCCAAAGATGGTCCTTGAATTCACAATAATAAATCCTTAGCTCAGTCCTGCTAGTGTGGCAAAGAGCAGTCAGGCTTTACTAGAGGAACATGTATTAAGCATTTCGAAGTATCAACATGGAAGATAAGTCATTGACACGACTCAAAGGAAATCCAACGCCAAATTATAAACATAAGGCAAATATTTGTTGGCATTTAGACACCAAAACGAATACCAGTGGATTAGTGGATGTATAAACCGTAGTTATGGATTTTAGAAGAAATCATAAATCAGTGCAATTCAATACTGTAAACTTTACTATTGCAGTCAATAGGAAAAGATACTAGTGACAATAGGTTACTTGCAGGTCGAGTTACGTGGAACCCATGGTGGGGTAAGGTGCTGAGTGCCCCTGGGCCACGTCACAGCAGTCAGTTCAATTTTACTTGGCCCGAGAGGCCGAGGTACAGAATTGTCCTGGCAGTCCTTGGTGCTCAAGTGGGAGCCGCAGGAGAGCTGGATCTACCCCTTAGACGCTGCTGGGAAGAAAACAGATGCAAAAGGTCGACAACTGGGCCACTGCTGTGGTCATTTGAAGGTGTTGATGGGTTCTCTGTTGTTCCAGAGTCAAGTAAAGGGGGTGGTGCCCAAACTGGTCACCAACAATCCTTAGTAGCGACAAGGTCAGCGAATCAGTACTTTGACGTCCAGAGGTCCTGTGGAAAACAGCAGCCCTCTGAAAATTGCTGGAGGTCATAACTACATTTTCCACAATGCACTGGAGCATATACTTTTGGACAATCCCTTGGAGGGTGAGACGGCCAGCGATTCTATGGTTCCGGGAAAATGTTTTTACCTGCGGTGTGCAGGGGACTAATGCCACTAGTCCAAGAGAGTTTGGCTATGCCTTGGCTCTCAAAGAGGTCCCTCTGTCTGGAGGAGCCAATCTTTGTTCCGGGGCAAGTCACATTAGTGCAGTTCCTGGACCGTTGCTGGACCTCGGATTTATTTTAGTAATCCCTAGCTCAGTCCTGGTAGTGTGGCAAAGAGCAGTCAGGCTTACTTGGAGGAACATGTGTTAAGCATTTCAGAGAACCAACATGGACGATAGGTAATTTACATGTTTTAAAAGAAATCAGACACCAGATGTGCAAAATATTGCTAATGTTTATATTAATTTAGACACCAAAACGAAGTAAATCCTTCACGTATACCCAGAGTTATCAATTTTACAGTGATTAATAAATCAGTACTTTACAGAGCTGTCAAACGTTATCATTGAGGTCTGCGGAGAAAACACAAGGTGGTATTGGTCACTTGCAGGATGAGTTCAAAGGAACCCACTTGGAGTTAAGGTCCTGCAGGTTCCCAGAACAAGCTTCGACAGTCAGAACAATTTTACCATGGCCAGGGATTCTGGGTGAAGAGGTGATTTGGCTGTCCTTGGTGCTGAACGCAGGAGCCGCGGGTGCTGAAAAGCAGTACTTGTGACACTCTGTCACTTGCAAGGTGAGTTAAGGAGAGTCCACTGGAGGCTAAGCTTGGATGGTTGAGCTCGGAGGAGCCCTCGAGCCAGGGATCAATAGGCAGAACAGCTCTACCTAGCTCGGACGTCCCAGATGCAGAGGTGTACCTGACTCTCCTTGGTGCTTAACGGGCACTGAGTTTACCAGGTGGGACAATGCAGGCAGGAATCAGATGCAAACTCTCGACAATATAGCCACAGGTGTGGATGATTGAAGTTGCAGGGTGATTTCCCTCTGGCTGAAGCGTCGAGTAAAGCAGTTAGTAGTCAGACAGACCACCAAAAAAACTAGGCCACGACAAACACAGCAGCATAGCAAATCTTCTCCCAGAAGTCCAGGGGAACACTGAGGTTCAGGACTATGTTTCACAGAAATTACTTTTTGAAATAAGTTACAAAACAAATTTTATGAGAATGCAAAAACCAAACCAGCTGGGGTATGACAAGAGATTTATATATAAATTGCTTCATTTATAAATACCCTTGTACGAATATATACATGGCTGTCAAAAGTACATGGTCGCGCATCATATGTGAGAGAATTGTGACATTTGGTGCTCAGTGATATTCGTGAAAGTGTATTATATACAGTGGTAAAGGGAGAGGGAGGAAGGGGAATTGGCCAGTGATACAAAGTTCTTCGGATAGTTCTGTGCACCACGATTGTTAGTCTAAGCACAGAATCCCAAAAGACTGGTCCAGATAGTTCTACAGTCGACGTTTCAACCCTCTGAAAGCACTCTTAAAGTGTCATTGCGGGTCTTCATCAGGACTAGGTAAGGGGGGGGGGTGGGGTTGATAATTCAGACAGCCTGTTTATTAGAATAAGCTGGGGTCAGTTTGGATTTTGCAAGACAATGAGTCTGATAAGTGGTGTATTATTTAAGGACATGAGGACTTGCCTCAAGGGGTGGCGTCAGGTAACTTTCTCATGTGCTAGCTCTTACACGGCCCCTTTTACTTCTAGGTAGATCAATTCAAATCACTCCTGTTTTTCAATGATTCTCCAGTTTCAATGGTACTTAATTAATACAGTCCGCTTGTGTGTATGTTTAACATCAGGGCGAGGGAGCAGAAAAATCTCCAATCGCTGTGGAGCCGTGATTGCTTGGCAAGCAATCACGGCTCCGCAGCGATCGTGGATCAGAACACATAGACCATTAGAGATTAATTATGGCCCACTGTCTATCTGCCATCCATCGCCTTGTTGCCTTAGACGCACAATTGGACCACATTAATAGAGTGCCATTAAGATTGGAGAATTTTCTGCTCCCTCGCCCCGATGTTAAATATACACACAAGCGCAGCTAATTCTTGCTGAACCATTAATAATGCCTGAAGGATATCATCCATAGAGGCCATGACTCGGAGCACCTGGATCAGGCGAAGCAATATTTCGTGGGTGCGTAATTCTGTCAGATCTAAGGGAAAAGGTAGAGAAACTGTCTCGAAACCCTTTTGACGCTAATCCGGGCCCTTCACAAATACAAGTCACAGTACCCCCCCCCCCCATACCATTAGCTAGTCCTGAAAGGTATGCGGGGAGCCCACAGAAAGTCCAGGTTTTCTTGACATAAATCATGTTGCACTTCTCATGCAAACCTGCCTCTTTCCCCAATAACCATTCACGGGTAGCCTTTGCCATATCAAACTTGGTGGGGGACGCAGCTAATTGGGCGGTCCCTTTGGTGAGGAATAATGATGCAGTGTTGTCAGACTGGGCCGCTTTTAGAGCAGACTTTGAAAGGGTGTTTGACAGGAGAACTACCACATTTAGGGCGGAAAAAGAGTTGTTGGAACTTAAGCAGGGGAGAACAGATCTAGTGACATATCTAACCACGTTTAACCGATTGTTGGCAGAAACCGCATGGCCCTAAGAGAAATGCATATCATTATTTTACCAAGGCTTGCGGGATGAATTAAAAGATGTGTTGGCACAGATAGATCCCCAACCCACGACGTGTAACGAGATGATTAATTTAACATTAAGGTTAGATGGCCGCATGACAGAGAGGGGGAGAGAGAAAAAGATGGGGTAGTTACTACAGAACTGACAGAATGCCTCGCCGAGTAGTGGGTACCTCCGAGACAGGAGCAGAACCAATGGAAATAGGAGCGATTCGAGCCCCATTGTCTAGAGAAGAAAGAGAGACCCGTAAAGTACAAGGACTATGTATGTACAGCGGGAAAAAAGGGCATTATGTCAAGGATTGTCCATCAAAATCAAAAAACACAGGTAATTGGTTAAGGAATATGAAGGTGGCAGTGTCTGCCTCGGTTCCTGCAGTGAGTGGCAGTGTGGAAGTTGCAGAAGAGAAGGTTTGGCGTATCCCATCGTTGGCTACTCCCTCAGTACAGGACACAGAATCCCATATCGTGCTCCCTATTAGTCTTGAATGTGATCCCCAATGCCATCAGGTCCTAGTCATGATTGACTCAGGAGCGACCAGAAACTTTATAGACGATGGGTTGGTTACTAGACTGGCTCTGAAGAGAGTGCCTCGGGAGACCCCGGAAGAAGTGTTGGCGGTTGATGGTAAACCGCTTAAATCTGGTCATATCATATCATTGAGCAAACAGAGATGGTGGGTTTGATAGTGGAGGTGGCCCAAGGCCGGCATAAGGAGTTGATGAGGCTAAACATCATAGATGCTCCACAGTACGAAGTGATTCTTGGAATGCCGTGGCTGAGCCACCATAACCTGACAATACATTGGAGAACAAAGACCATACAGTTCCTGTCTGAGGAATGTGTGGGACATTTTCATTCAGAGTCAACCTACTCAGGCGGCAGCTCTGTTGTATCCCTTTGTTGTGGCTACAGCGGCTGAAAAAGAGGTTGAGTTGCCCCTTGATTATGAGTCATACAGAGATGTATTTAGTGAATCCAAAGCTGAACAGTTGCCACCGCATCGGGAATATGACTGCCGTATAGATTTGGTAGAGGGGGCTAGCATCCCGGCCTGTCGGGTCTTTGCTTTATCCATTCGTGGAACACAACATTTACGGGAATATCTGGATCATTACCTAGAAATAGGGTTTATCAGACCCTCATGTTCTCGTGCCGCCTTCCCGCTTTTTTTATAGCCAGGCTAACGGAGATCTGAGAGCCTGTGTAGACTACAGAATGTTAAACAAAAACACTATACGCAACAGATATCCTCTACCCCTCATTTCAGTATTGCTAGACCAAGTGAGGGATTCCAGTATATATACCAGACTGGATTTGAGGGGAGTGTATCATTTGGTAAGTATCCGTTCTGGAGTTGAGTGGAAAACTGCCTTCAAGACTCGTTATGGATTGTATGGATATATTGTAATGCTGTTCGGCCTGTGCAACGCCCCGGCGGCATTCCAGTATTTTCTCAATGATGTCTTGAATGAGTTTGTGGACCTGTACGTGGTGGTATACATAGATGATATACTCATCTATTCTGATGACGTGGAGAGCCACAAGACACAGGTCATCAGCGTGTTGAGGAAACTGCGTGAACATTGCTTGTATTGCAAACTTAGCAAGTGTGAGTTTGGTGTAAGGGAGGTGGAGTTCCTCGGGGTCATGCTTAGTCCTGATGGGTTATGTATGTCAGAACGGAAAGTGACGGCAGTACAAGTGTGGCCAACCCCAAAAAACATGAGACGTACAGTGCTACCTGGGTGTGGCGAATTACTATCGCAGATTCATTCTTCGCTTTTCTCAGGTAGCACTTCCGCTTTCCAGGTTACTCAGGAAAGGTGTGTCGTTTGAATGGTCTAAGGAGGCTGAAGACGCTTTCATGTTCTTGAAGAAGGATTTCACCACAGCTCCCATACTCCCCCACCCTAAACCAGAGTATCCATTTGTGGTTGAGGCTGATGCCTCGGATGAGGCCATCGGAGCCATTCTATCACAAAGAGATCATACGACCGGACAGCTCGATTCGGTAGCATATCTGTCTAATAAATTGAATCCAGCGGAACGTAATTACAATATTGCAGAGAAAGATTTACTAGCAATAAAAAAGGCGTTCCAAGAATGGAGACATTATCTGTGGGGGGGCAGCTACCCCATCACTGTGTATTTCGATCACAGGAACATGCAGTATCTGAAGTCTGCACGACACCTGTCGCAGCGTCAAATAAGGTGGATGCTCTTCTTCTCAGAATATAACTTTGTGATTACATTTAGACCTGGGGCTGACAACTGTAAGGCTGATTTATTGTCTAGACAGGAAACACTAGCTGTTTCAGATAACCACAAGATCATGGAAACCATCATCGAACCCTCTAACGTGATATGTGCCGTCCGAGCAGATGAGTTCCTAACAGAAGTCAGGCAATACCAGACAGGGTCTAAGTGGGAAGATTGGGCCAAACAAGACACTAAATGTGAAGTGAAACAGGAACTGCCTTTCTGGGACAACAAGCTTTTCCTGCCTACCAGGGGCTTACAGAAGAAGGCGTTTACTTGGCGTCATGCATCCCCACTGGCTGGTCATCGGGGAATAAGTAAGACCATCCACCTGATACAAAGACATTTTTGGTGGCCGGCTCTGAGAACTGACGTTCAATTATGGGTGAGGCTTTGTGAGGAATGCGCTAGGGCTAAATCTATACACACCAGAAAGAAAGGAAAGCTCCTACCCATGCCCACATCGCTATGACCATGGCAAAATATCAGTCTGGATTTTGTCACGGGGTTTCCTTTGGAACAAGGATGTTCGGCTATATTGGTAGTCATTGACAGCCTCACAAAAATGGGTCAATTCATTCCTTGTTCTAATCTACCAACTGCTGGGCAGACTGCTCAATTGTTATTGTGCAATGTCATACGGGTGCATGGTATTCCAGACGTTATTGTGTCCGACAGAGGGCCACAATTCATAGCTAGGTTCTGGAAAACTTGGTGCAGCGCTTTGGGAATTGAGGCTACACTCTCAACCAGTTTCCATCCACAAACTGATGGACAGACAGAACGGCTGAATCAGTCCTTAAAAAAATACCTCCGATGCTATGCAAAAGAAGCTCAAGACTCCTGGGTGACATTGTTATGGATGGCAGAACTGTCTTACAATAATGCTTGGCATATTTCTCTGGGAATGTCACCATTCAGGGCTAATTACGGATACGATGCCAGAATCCTCCCCATCAGTATCCCGGAAGAGAAAGCTTCACAACCAGCTGTTTTGAATCAAGTTAAGAACCTGCACAGGACACACAAGAAAGTGCGTGAGCATCTCGTGAAAGCCAAGCAATGTTACAAGAAGTGGGAAGATGTTCATCGTGTGGATGGCCCCACATATAAAGTGGGTGATAGGGTGTGGCTTTTAACCAGGAACATCAAGTTTAAGTTGCGCAGTGTGTTTCATCCCAGATACATAGGCCCTTACACAGTGGTGAAGCAGGTTAATCCTGTGGCCTACAAGCTGAAGTTGCCTGGTTCGCTTCGTATACATCCCGTTTTCCATTGTAACCTCCTAAAGCCTGCCCTTTCTGCAAGACGGCGTGCTCCGCCTCCGGTGGTGCGTGATGGGAACCTGTAGTATGAAGTGCGAAGTATCAAGGATTCCCGGATGAGGAGGGGTGTTCTGTGGTACCTGGAAAGGATATACCGCCGAGGATGATTCATGGGGTTCCTGGCATGATGTCCATGCTCCTGGGGCGCTTCGATCATTCCATAGCAGATATCACACCAAGCCTGGTCCTAGGAGGCGCTAGGGGTGGGGACCTACTGTCAGGTATGTCCGTAGCAGCGCCTGCCTAGAGGAAACTACAACTCCCATGAGTCCTTTGGGTGATAGGAAGTATTTCAGACGTCATGACGCTGACATTAGCGTGCGTAATTCCTTTTCGGATAACTTTGTTCCTGTTCTGCCGAGTTTGGAGAGTCGTCGGCTCTTCTTCTGAAGCCGTCCAGTACCGGGATCGAGGCTGGGGTTGGAGTTGTTTTCGAGTGAGTACTCTTGTGGATATAGTGTCGGCTGACGCTAATGAAAGTTGCGAGTGTGAGCGGAATGTAGCAGTAAGCTGTTCGCTGCACATTACCGTCTCACTGCTGTTTATTCCTTCTCCTTGTACTGTGGGTGAACGAGCAGGAATATCTGTTGTATTTATTGTCAGGAGCTAAACGGAGCGCGGTTCTTAACCACGCGTTACCGTTAAGAGACAGGAGTCTCTTGCGGGAGTTGATAACGGAGCGATGTGACGATTCCTGGTCACCCGTTACCGTTAGTAGACTGGAGTCTTTTGTGGCAAGTAAAACGGAGTGCGGTGGTGCTGTCCTAACCACGCATCACCGTTCAGAGGCAGGAGTCTCTTGTGGTTTTAAGAGAACAGAGCGCTGTGACTAATCTGGTTACGCGTTACCGTACAGAGACTGGAGTCTCTGTTGCATTCTACGGAGCGCGGTGGCTATTTTCCTAACCACACGTTACCATTAAGAGACAGGCGTCTCTTCATGCAATTTGGTTTGGAGTTCTCATGCTATGCTTCATTCTGCTGTTGGATATATATATATTTCTAGAACTATACTTTGACTTTGAATATGCAGGGTGTGTGGAGTAACATCACCCGTTCTAACATTTAAATCCAGTACTGTTGCCATTTCTTTTCTCATTCTGGATATTTTGGGGTTTCATTTCTTCTTGACATAGAAGTGAGATTCATGTTCCCTTTACTTTTATCCTTCCTGATTGGGTACACAGTTTATGAATTCTTGGTATGTATGAATGGGTTCTGAGAATTGTAATTCTATCATCGTATGAAGACTTGGGATTCTAATCTGTTTGAGTTATGTTTTATAGTGACTATTAATGAACTACACAACTTGGAAGGGAGATGCCTTATAAAGGAAAAGACAAAGCATATTGAGAGGTACACAAAAAGGGGTTTAGTGAGAATTTATGAGAGTAGATTGTATGCATTGTTTACATATCTATCTTTCTCGTTTCAGGTCCTATTCGTCCCACGCTGTTCCTTCCCTTTCCCTTCCCTCGCCTGATCCCTCGAACACCCTATATATATATATAAATTATTTTGGGTGTTGGTGTTATCAGGAGGTGGACCATTACTCGTCGCATCTGGATTCCGCGAGGCAAGATCTGACACTATCAGTGTTTTCACTAATGAATAAAAACAGACAGGAGATGTGAAACTACAAATGTTCACTGGGAAATGCTGTTCACCAATAATCCAAAGCACTAACCTTCACTATCATAGACAGTGCTTCTTTACTATCACAAATGCCTGTGGATTATTATATTTTGGATCATTGTAACTCTTATAAAAGATTGATGTTGCTAAAGGGAAAAGTATATACGTACATTTGTTCATTCGTTGGTTCTGGAGTCAAAAGGACTCTGGTTAAATTCCACATGTAGCATTACAGTGCCTATACGATGGTGGGGTGCATTTCCTTTCTACTGGAAATAGGTTGGACACAAAGTTTTGTATCTTAAATTCTCTTTCTGGAGTTTTATTCTTAGCATTACATGTACCTTTAGGCTTTTCAGTATTGCTGGACTTCTGCTGAGCCTTTTTGTCCCTATCATTGCGCTGTTGGATCCAATCATCTCCATAACCATTGCTTAATAACTTGCTAAAGTTCACTGGATCACTGTTTCGTGACGTCCGCCTGAATGAAAAAAACGATGGAAATATAAATGAAAGCATTAATGAAAGCAAGCAACCTTGCTGCAACTTTTTCATAAAGGTAATATATGAAGTACTGTTTCCTAATTTTACAATCTGCCAGCTGCCAATCGTATTTCATTGGTATCTCAATGCTTCACACACATAGGTTTACCTGATAAAATTATGCTACAGCATTGTGATACTCATTCAAAGTGAATGCTTGGTTGGATGACATATTGAGCATCAGTTAAAGATTCTGAACACTATATTTAGTACAATAACCCCTCTGCAGTCTATTGTTGTGGACTAAGTTTCTTAATGCGATCATAAAAGCTGTAAAAAGCAACATCCTAA
The DNA here is from genome assembly GCF_964261635.1 of Lissotriton helveticus. Taxonomy (NCBI): domain Eukaryota; kingdom Metazoa; phylum Chordata; class Amphibia; order Caudata; family Salamandridae; genus Lissotriton; species Lissotriton helveticus. The sequence goes on along the minus strand of NC_136063.1, from coordinate 1,566,830,038 downwards.
TGCATCATTTTTTATTATTTATATATAGGAAAAAATTATATAGCAAACAAAAAACAATTGAGGAGATGGGTTACACATAAGAATGCAGGGAAGATATCTACAGTTGATTACTATTGTAACTGGATAGTTACATTCTTTCTTTGGTCTTAGATCACACACAGGTACATATGTTTTAATAGAATTCAAAGCAGCATGGATGAGCTTTTAGTTGAAGCATTCAATATCCTTTTGTTTAAGCATTTAATACATGTCATAAATTATTTAGCTATTTTCTATGTAAAGGGTAGTTTAAAGACATGTTATGTTCTTGTGCATAGGAGATGAATTAGCCCTGAGGAGAGATAAGTGATGCTTTCTAAGATCAGGAGATCCTTCCTCAGAATGTGGCCTATCTATAACTGGTAAAAATGTTTTTTAAAAAGACATAAGACGCAGGGTAGGGATACCCTGACCCCCTAGGTACCCCACCAGGGGCCAATTTTTTTTATTTTATTTCGCAACATATGTAAATAAAATGTGCATGCTCCTGCTCTATACAAAACAATATCCCCCGGGGTGAGTCAGGGAACGAAGGGATGGTGCATTTATGATTTAGGGAAAGGAGTGTGCATGGCCCCAGGGGCCCCATCACCCATGGCCAATATTTTAGTAAAGGGGGCGCACACAGCCCTCCTATCCAAGACCTAAAGAGGCCCTGGTGACCCTATTCCCCGGGGCCGCATAAACAATATAGGGGAGGGGGCACACCGCCCCCCTCCCCAAACCTCTAAGAGGCCCCAGGGACCCCCATCCCCCAAGACCAATATCTCAATAAAGGAGAGGAGGGTGGCTTGAACCCCCCCCCCCCCCCCCCCGGAGTCTGAAAAGGCCCCTGGGACCCTATCTCAAGGGGCTGGCGGAGGAGGGGGAGTACGCAGCCCTTTCACAGAGTCATTTATTGGCCCGGAGGACACAGCCGGATTGGGGATTGTGCTCTGGGATCCCCAACCCTCAAGACACTGTCTATTTCTAACAGCGCAGGTAGGGAAAAGGTTTTGTGCTCCCACCCGGCGGCACCACAAAGCATTCCCCAAGCTGTCCCTAATAGCCAGAATGGTTGTCACATAAATCCTCTCACTTTTAAGACAGAGAAAGAAAAATAAATTCCAAGATCCCTGAAAGAAACAGCCAGACATTTGACCTCGGTCTTTGAAGGTACAGCACGTTACAAGATAAGAACAAGATTTAAACGTCTGTTTACAGAAAAGGGTTTGTGGAAGAAAGCAGTAAACAAGGGCTGGGCAACGGGAGGGACTAACTCGAGCTTGACAGCCTAAAGCAAATAAAACCAGCAAATAGAAAGCAAGTGAATGTGAGTAACAAGCCACAAAGTCAACAGAAAGCAACAGGTGGAATGCATTCCTAGGTCAATTTTCTGAATGCCCCCAAGATGTCTTTAGCAAACCAGACAGCTGCTCTGTCTGGTAGGCTGTGATCTAAAAAGGGAACATCAAATGTAGTCTGTGACTGACTAGAAACAGTTTCCTACCTGTAATTCCAGTTCTCTCGTAGGGGTATTTCCATGATAAGTCATAAGCACTTGATTAGTCCAGCCCACGTGTGGGGACCCAGGAGCACTTCTTTAGCTATATCTTCTTAAGTGGGATTCTTTGCCTTTCTTCAGTAAGGCCTGCAAAGACACTTAAGAGATAGAGAGACAATAATGCAGCCTAAACAAATGGGCTACGCTGGGTGCATATTCATCGTAAAGTGAAAAAAAGGAGCCAGTATATTATATTTTGTACCATTTTTGAAGTGTTTAATACATAGAAGAATCCCCTTCACAAAACTCCTTTTTTCATGATAGATATGAAAGGAGAGGACAGAATAGCCCCAAATGCTCACATTATATGTCTTAAAAATAAAAGCTGGGCCTTTAAGAAGCCACAGACCACCAGTATCCCATCTTGCACAACTAGTGGCAGTTACTTCAGTTCTTTTTGAGGGCGATGAGAAGTGAATTCATGTTTTATGTTATGGATCTCTCTGTCTATTCCACCCGGGAGGAGGGAGGGTTGCTTATGACTTACCATGGAAATACCCCTAAGAGACAACTGGAGTTACAGGTAAGAAACTGTTCTTTCTCTAGTAGGGGTTTTCCATGTATTGTCATAAGCACTTGAATAGACTAGCAAGCCCACCCGTATACAACGCGATGGAAGAGACAGAGAAAAAAAGGAATGCAGATTTACGTAAATAGGTTCCCAAGGGAAGTTTGCCCTACTTGAGTATTTGCCTTGGCATCCATGTCCAGGCAGTAATGTTTAGTGAATGTATGAACTGATTTCCAGGTTGCAGCTTTGCATATCTCTGCAATGGGTATATTACGAAGCAAAGCCGCAGTAGCTGTCTTCCCTCTGGTAGAGTGAGCTTTAGGCTTAAAGGAAAGAGATTTATTAGCATTTTGGTAGCAGAGTAAGATGCTAAACCTGTAAGGAGGGAGCCATAGTTTACAAATAATCGGTCAGATCTCCATAGATCCTTAGTTTTATCCAGATAGAATTTTAAAACCCGTCTAACGTCCACGGAATGAAGAGATCTCTCCACTGCAGTAGATGGATGTTGGAAAAAGGTAAGTAAACAAATCGTCTGATTTACATGAAAATCCAAAACCACCTTAGTGAGGAATTTCGGATGAGTCCTTATGACTACTTTAGATGCATGAAACACTGTGTATGGCCCTTGACAGCAAAGTGCCTGGATTTCACTAACCATGCGGGCCAATGTAATAGCCACAAGGAAAGCAGTCTTCCAAGACAGATACTGAACAAATGCCTTATATGTATGGGTTTAAAAGGATCCTGCATAAGACGAGATAGGACCACATTAAGCTACCAAGGAGGAGAAGAACTTCTAATGGGAGGAAAACCCTTCTTCAAATGCTCAAGGAAATCTCTGATGACAAGAATTCTGGAAAAGGAAGTTTGTGAAGGGCATTTCCTGTAGGCAGTTAGGGCTGCCAAGTGAACCCTAATGGAAGAACAATGAAGGCCAGATTGTGCAAATATATCGAAGAATTACATCTTCCTGGCAAGAGGTAGGATCCTCATTCTTCGATGAACACCACATACAGAATCTCTTCCATTAATGAGCATAAGCGGAATGTGTGGAAGGCCGCTTTGCTTCTTTGAGGATTTCCATGCAGTTGTGAGGTAAGTTCAAGTGTCCATACTGTACTATCTCAGGAGCCATGCTGCCAAATTCAAACAGGAGAGGTTGGGGTGCACCAACTGGCCTCTGAACTTTGTTAGCCGATCTGTTCTGCATGGAAACCTGAGATGTGGACGGATAGACCAGTGAAGGAGGTCCGGGAACCACCATTGAAGTGGCCACCCTGGGGCTAAGACTATCATTTTGGCCCGTGACTGCGACAGCTTGATGAGGACTGCCGAGATTAGGGGAACTGGAGGAAAGGCGTAGAGAAATCTGCCTGACCAGTTGATCCATAGGGCATTCCACAGGGTTCCCGGTTGGAAGTACCTTGACGCAAAGCTTTGACATTTGCTATTTTCTGAGGTGGCAAACAGGTCGACCTCCGGAGTACCCAATCTATGAAGATATTGAGGACCACGTCATCGTATAAGACCCACTCGTGGTTTCCCTGGAGGAGTCTGCTGAGAGAGTTGGCCTAAGCATTCTGAACACCTGGGAGTTGAGTTGCTGTTATGGTCAGGCTTCTGGCCAGAAGCCACTTTCAGATTGTCTGGGCTTCCCGAGATAATGGTCTGAACCTCGTGCCTCCCTGCTTGTTGAGGTAGTACATTGTTGTTGTATTGTCTGCCTGGACAACCAGAAGGCAGTTGGAGCAGAGTGATGCCTGAAAAGCTTTGAGTGCCAGATGAACTGCTCGTAGCTCTAGCAGATTGATGTGGTAAGTGGGTTCCCTAAATTTGAAGTTGGCCTGTGTGGGCTCCCCATTTTGGAGAGAGGCATCAGTGACTATGACTTGAACAGGTATCACCATGTGAAAAGGGATCCCTCATAGGAGATTAGAGGGATAGCACCACCATTTGATGGACTGGAGGGCATACTGAGACAACCGAATCCAGGCTTCCCAATCTCCTGTTCGCTGGTCCCATATGGTCTTCCAGGCTTTCCTGCAGGGGTCTCATGTGGAGGTGTTCGTTTGGTGTGAGGAATATACAGGATGCAAATGAGCCCAGGAGCGAGGAGACCTTCCTTACGGTTGGGTGAGACATTGTCAAGACAGCCTGAGCCTTCCGAAGGATCGATAAGCGCCTCTCCTCCGAAGGACACACGTTTACCGTGAGAGTATTGATGGAAGCTCCCAAATACTGCAGGCACTGTACAGGGATCGAGGTTGCCTTCACCTGGTTGACATGAAATCCCAACCGAATGAGAAGATCTGAGGTCCAATTGATATGCAGTTGAGCCTCCTGAGACATGGATGCCCTGATCAGGGAATCGTCTAGATGGGGATAGACAAACACTTTGTGTTTCCTCAGATGGGCCACTACCACCGCCATGCATTTGGACAAAGTCCTGGGTGCTGACTTCAGGCCAAATGGAAGCACACAGTACTGACTGTGGTTGTTCCCCACGGTAAACCTCAAGAATTGCGATGCTTCCTTATGATGGGAATGTGGAAGTATTGATTGCGCATAACCAATCCCCTCGATGTAGCGGAGGGTAAATTTGGTGCAATGCTAGCATCCGGAACCTTTCTCTCTGAATCCATTTGTTGGCAGTCACGAGGTCGAGAACGGGCCTGAACTCGTTCTTGTCTTTCTTCTTCACAAGAAAGAATTTCGAGTATAGCCCGTGCCTCCTTGTAAAGGCCCCAGACTTTTTAGAGAACACCAAGGAAAAGATTCACAAAAATCAAATACACTTAGTTGCTTGAAAAATCAGCACATTGTAATATACATAACAAAACAGAATTTTAAAGTACGCACCAGGAAATAAAGAAGTGACACCCACTGTTTTTTCAGTAGAAAACGCTATTTTATAAAGACATTACTGGTGCGTACTTAAAATTCTGTTTTGTTATGTATTTATTACATTGTCCTGATTTTTCAAGCAACTAAGTATATGTGATTTTTGTGTATCTTTTCCATGGTGTTCTCTATAAAGCCTGGGACCATTTGTTATTTATATTATACTATACCCAGGTCCTTAGACATTGATTGGGTTACCCCATTAGTCTGCAATCACAAAGGAGAGTCAGGCCCCACCTTGTCTCATTTGTACCCACCCACTAGGCTCCTTGGTTGCCCATGTTTATTATCCTCTATAGTGTTTTAAATACTGCTTCTACATTCACTACTGCAGGGTCCTATTGGTTGTAGAAATGCTTGTTTAATCCAACCTGTAAATGCCAACGCTAGTTTAATTGTAGCAATGCTTGTTGGACTGCCTTCATTATGACATGTGATAGCCAACCGTCATATTGGTGGAGGTGGAAAGCTTTGTGTAACTGCATGCGGAGGGCGTGGTTTGCCTCATGTGGAGGGGCGTGGTTTGCCTCATGTTTACAAATACCTGTCCTGTTGGTTATAAAAGGGCAAGCCCTGCACATGCCAGTGCTTAGCTTATTTCCTGGATTCCTGCAGGCTGCTATCTCAGCATCTCTCCGGCTGTCATGTGCCAATGCCCAATCCGACTTCTTCGATTAGGCTTTCAAGAGGATTCCTTGCACGTTGGACAACCTTAGTGCTGCACATTTCTTCCACTTGTCTTTTCACCTTGTCTGTGGCTTCTTGACCTCATGCTTGGCTACTTCTTTTGCGCTTGGTGTAGAACATTAACCACTGACTCTCTGAAGTGGCAGCATTGCTTTTGAAGGCGATTTTCTTGGTTTTTGTCTAATGCCCAAATACGAGACTTTTAGGAACAAGAAAAAAATATATTTTTAGTGTGTTCATCGCCCTTTAGGAATTAACGAACAGTGTTTGTACTCAGTATTTCTTATAGTTAGTATTGTGGCACAATGTGTTGTACTTTCCTGTGACAAGTTCAGAAATTGGAAACTTTAGTGCACGTTATGAATGGTGATATTTGTTCTTGAAACACAAGTGCGCGTTATGAATGGTGACAGTTCTGACTTACTTTGTTTTTCCTTTGAATCTTTTGTTTTGAAATACTTACTCCTGTTGGAACTTGAGACTATACTTTTAAACCAAAGCACTACCACCCCTTTGGATTGAGATATTAAGAGGCTGCAAGTGGTCCTTGCATAAGTTGAATACACGCTTGTTATATGACTTCGATATATCTAAACTTGTGAGTATGTATGTGTGCCGAGAAGTGTAACTGTACTCATCCTAACTATTTTTAGTCAGAATATTACACAAGCAAACGCTGTACATTCCTCAGAGACCCAAGACGTAGTGCCAGGCTGGACCAGGCTGAGTGAAAAAGCAGTGTTTTTCTCTTTCTCATCCACTTCCCCTTTCCTTTTGGAAGATCTGCCAATGTGACACCGTTTTAGTCCCAGCACTGAGAGGTGTTCCAAGAGGTATTAGGATTATTCGTCATTCATCGCTCCTGCAGCCATCCTGAGATTTCAGGTGAGTGGTCACACCACACCCTTACAAGGAGAAAAGGGTTCCACCGCCTGCTTCTGTAAGAGGATGTTCACTTCCAATTGTAATTGGTGCAGTTGCTATCTAGATTGTTTTGGAGGTACTGAGGTGGAGGGCTGATGAATCTGGGAGAATATCCATTGCGAACAATAGTCAGCACCAAATTGTCTTGCGTGATTGTTTGCCACTCTGCCAAGTAATGTTGGATGCTTCCACCTACCGGAGCGAGTAACGGAAGAGGGGAAAGACAGAATTCAGGGTTTCAACCCTGCTGGCATCTTGCCTCCTTGAGCAGGTTGCTGTCCTGATCTTCCTCTTGCTTGTCTTTTCTTATAAGGCTGGTAGGAGTGTTGGTACTGTTGTTGCGTACCTGACTGGCCGCCCTGTTACCACCGAGGGATTTGAACCATCTGTGTAGGATAGCGGCTTTGAAAAGGTCTGAAAGATTTACCCTGCTCCTTAGGTCTTTCCAGGCCAACAGCTTTTATCATCTCCATTTCTGCCTTCTTCCTGTCCATTTCCTCTTCTGCACGAGTGCCAAAAAGAGTTGTACCTGAAAACAGGAGATTCAGGATGCGCTGCTGTGATTCAGGTTTAAGCAACGTAAGGCGCAGCCATGAGTGCCGCCGAAGTGCCATGCCGTGGCAATACCCATTTGCAGCAAGAAAGGATATGTCCGCTGCTGCGCTTATGACTTGATTTGAGACCCTAAGACCTTCTGTCAAGATTTCATTAAAGTCCTCTCTTTTGTCTCTAGGGAGGTTGGAACGATTCTCACAGTGCCCAGTCATATCTGCCTAGTAAGGCTGTGGCACTAGCAGCTTTCATGGTAGTCGCTGATGTGTTGTAAACCTTCCTTCCTACTGAGTCCATTTTTCGGCTCTATTTATCTGGTGGCACTGTAGAGGTTGGAGCTGTGGCATGTTGCTTTTTCACCACCACCACGATAACAGAATCCGGAGCTGGGTCAGTCCGTAGGAAAGTAGGGTCAAGCTCTGGAGGCCGTTATTTCTTTTGCAGCCTGGATGGAACGGACTTAATTGAAGAGGGTGTAAGAAAAAGTTCCATAGCTGGTTCTAAAAGACCGGCACCAGAGGAAGCAAGGGACGTGAATCTTGTTTTTGCTGAAGAGTCTCAAATATTACAGAAGATGTTGGCGTTGCAGTGGACACTTGAAAGTTTAATTTCGAAGCTCCCCGCACCAGAACATTTCAAAAGGTCGAAGTGTCATAACCTGGTGAAATCCTCGGTGGAGCAGAGTCCGACAGTGTAGAAGTATACCTCCCTGTGCTTGAAGGGAAGGAGTCCCTGGTATGTCTGGAATGAGACCTTCCTCCGTGACGCAGACGATGTGAATGAGTAGAGGAGCATCTATGACTGTGAGACCAATGGCTTGTGTAGAACATAGACCTTGGTCTTTGTGTTGGTGGAGGAGGAGGTGGAAGTCTTGGTTCCACATCTGGTAGAGGAGGTTGAGACTGCGGAGGAGAAAGCGTTGGAGGGGGGACGTTCTTAGAAGGAGAATAGGTTCGGGAATACTTCGAATCCGATATGTAAATCAGCATTCTCTTTTCTGCGCCTCCTGAAGCCTTGAAGAAGTTGACAAAGTTCCTGAAGAAGATCCATCCGTCCCCCTTGATGTTGATTTATTCGTCGACGGTGACCTTCGACGCAGCCTCGAAGGAGGATCTCGTCTTGACGTCGATGGACGACCTCTCGGCATCGACCGACGGCGGGAGTGCGTTGGCGACCGACGATGTGTCTCGATGTCGATCGACTGTAACGGTGAGAAAAGGTCCTCGATGACGACTTGCGAGGTGTCACCATTTGCAGTGGGCTTCCTGATGCCGACCGAGGTGTTCTCGTCGTCGGCTTCGTAATCAACGAAGTTCTCCTCAAAGTGGGATGTCGAAGATCTTCTTCTTGACGTGTAACGCCAACGTCGTTTTGACCCAGAGCTCAGGGTCGTGGCAAACAGGTCAGCGCTGTATCTCCTCTCTACATCATCGTCCTCGACGTCGCCCGAGACTGGCGCAGTTTCTCAGACCTTCTTCTTCTGGGGAACCCCCCAGAGGCTGAAGACAGAGCCTTGGTAGAGGACTGACCCTCTCCTTGCTCTGAAGTCCCCACTGAAGACTGAGCCTGCTGTTTTTGTCACTCTTCTGATCCTTGAAGTCAAATCTTCTCTCAATCACGCAAGGTGCCCTCAGAAAACGTTTTACAGATGGAACAGGAGTCAGGAACATGAGTAGCTGAGGCACAGTATACACACTCTGTGAGGATCAGTCTTGGTTTGCTTCCTACCACAGTCTGAACAGTTATCAAAAAGAGATGGCATTTTTTAGTGAAACCTTTAAAAATTCATGTCAGAAAGGACAGAAAATGTAGGGAAAGACCAAAGATGTTGAGTGAAGTAGCTATTTGTTAAATTCAGAAGTGAATTTTGAAGAAAAATTAAAATTGGTATAGCTCAATGCTCCAGGGTCCTGATAGCAGGAGCTGGAAAAAAGAACTGAAGTAACTGCCACTGGCTGTGCATGATGGGATACTGGTGGTCTCTCGATTTTTAAATGCTCAGGTTCTATTTTTAAGACATATAATGGCAGCTTATGGGGCTATTCTGTCCTCTCCTTTCATCTATATCATGAAAAAAGGAGTTTTGTGAAGAGGATTCTTCTATGTGTTAAACACTTCGAAAATGGTACAAAATACAGTACACTGGCTCCCTTTTTTCACTTCAAGATGAAGATGCAGCCAGTGTAGCCTATTTATTTAGGCTGCATTATTGTCTCCCGATTCCAGAAGAAAGGCAAAAAATCCCACTTAATAATATATATCTAAAGAAGTGCTCCAGGGTCCCTGCACGTGGGCCGGACTATTCAAGTATTTATGACTATACATGGAAATCCCCTAAGAGAGAATTATCTTTTTGTGTTAGGCATTATCTAAAAAACTTCTTGAATCAGACACTTTTGCAATATAAAATCAATATCCCCAATTACGGTGTTATAAATTATTTGTGTGGATAAAATTTTATATAAGTGGCTGGAATCATGGTAATGCAGAATGTTTCAAAACTACTTACATAGGTGGGAAGACAACTTTTTTCCCCGGATGTTCTCGTTTGCTGGTGGTGGTAGGTGGCAATACGTTGTTCTGAACTACTGTAGTTTTCTCAGTCTTGACACTTGAATTTATTGCAGGGAGCTTTATGTGCTTTAAAATAACATGCATTTTATTTAGTTTACATATATATACATTGGTGACTGCAAAATTGGATGAGGAGCAATACATGTGGCAAAATACTGATTTTCTGTTCTAGATTCACCTTTCTAAAGCATACATGCATTGCTTGAATACTCTTCAGAACTAATCAAGTTTAAAATGAGGACTCTTTGTTCTAATGTCCATAGAAGGTTTATACTATATTGAACACTGACCTGAGTTTCAACATAAGGCGCGATCCTCACTGATACATCATCAGTAGAATATACCAACATCATGCAATGCTGTTCATGCAACATACCTGTCCAGAGTAAGACACTCCCTTACAATGCCATCTTTATTTCCATTCTCAAAGAAATATATTGGGTCAATCAGAATTGGAGCCGAGTGGGTATAGTGATTCCATTCATGGATTAAAGAAACTGGTTATGAATAATTGTGTGTATACATTTTGGTATTACAGAAATGCAACTATCAGTGTTGCTGTAGATAAAGATATTAAACTTGTCTTCTACCGAAATCAATGAGGACAAGTGTAAATGATGAAAAGGTTTGTGAGTAACTAATGTTTAACATCCTTAATCAGCTTGGTAACAGTAACAAAGACACTAAAGGTAATTTACATTCTGAGCAAAAGAGCCTGTCAGGTTTAGAGGTATATCGTCCTATATGCTCTGGGTCTCTTCTATTCCCAATGTGTAGGACTATTCAGCAGAAAGCAAATAAATATTGTTAGGAAGAAAAAAAGCATCAGGCAGCTAAGGGATTAAAAAAAAAAGTTTCCCGAAGACCTCTAAAGAAAACCCTCCGTTGCTAAAAGAATTATCAACAGCATAGTGCCTGCAGAATACGTGAGGGGGCATGACTGCACTCCAACTCTCTGTGACTGAAATGAACCTTGTGAGTGTTGCCAATGTTGCCTCTGCTCTGGGGGAATGTAGCAAGATACCCGATGGAAAACATCTCTCCTGCAGTACCTCGCTAAGAGATATGCAGGAGATGAGCCATCTCTAATCAGTGGTCACAATGCAATACTGGGCACAAAATTACAGATCAAGTACTCTGTACACATACAATTTGAGAGCATGCCTGCCATCGATAAATAATATCCATAACTGTGTAAAAATAAAACTGGAATAAAATGGCATTATTTAAGTGAAATTTGGGGACATGGGACAATCCTAAAAGCCATCATATTTGGGTGGAAAATATTACATGATACTTCTTTCAGGAGGCTCCGATAACTACTAAGGTTGTCTTGGATTATACTTGAATACCGGAGTCTGCTGGTGCTTGACACTGTCCGCAGAAGAAGAAAGGATTGACGCCCGTGGCCAAAACAGAATGACAAATCAACAGCCAATTGCTACTGTATTGAGATCTGGATTTCCTGGTAGACACAATAACCTCCCGATTTTACTGGCAGATACCAAGATGAGGAAGACTAGCTCCTCAAGTCCAATGTGCCTGAATTAAGCGACAGCAGGGACTAGCATAAAAGATCTCATGAAGTAGGCGTAGCATGTCTTATTCCAAGACCTTCTAGGATCAGGACGATGGGTCACTTATGAGAATCTTCTCCAACCAGCCTAGCATGTTCAAAACATTTTTGCATTTCCTGTTCAGTGTGCTGCGAAGTTGTTCAACTTAACTTAAGGCACCTAAAAGCCTAGAACAAGTTGTCATGGACTGCTGGGTACCCCTCCATGGAGTGAATGGAGATTCCTGTTGAGGGTCTTTGCTCTCTAGTTCAGAAACCCTGCCCTGAGGAGCAGAAGCAACATGCTGTGGAAGGAGGCCCATTCCAACAGGACTACTGCTATCCTGAAAACCTATGTAAAGTAGCATATATCTGCCTTCTGAAATGAAACAAGGATGTGGTGCTTACCACCAACATCTTTACAGTGAGCATGGTTACAAGACTTCTAATGCCAAGAAGATGGCCTTTAACTCAAACATATTAATGTGGAGGGTCAAATCAATGCTGTCCCACTAGTCCCAGATGAAGAGTTACTTGCAGTGTGCACCCCGGCTCTCGAAAGAATCTGTGGTGATCACGATCTGAAGTAATGAAAGGAGGAAGGGACAGCCCACCAACAGCTGGGGTAAATTGGCCTATCGCTTGAAAGCTGAAAGATTATACAAGTTGATTTGGAAGAATATAGACTTATGGTTCAATAGCTGGTGCAGCCAGTACGCTATCAGGTGACAATGCATGGCCCACACAAAGATTGATGGGGGAGGGGACAATGTTGGACACCTGTAGTCTCAGAGGCACCCAGTACCTCCATATTGTGAAGAATTTGTGACCCCAAAAAAGATTAGTGGTCTCCTTTATGGAAGAAATTCTTTGTTGGGATTTAAGGGAGAGGGGAATCGCTTGTCTAGCATGGCCTAAAATAACTGTATTCTCCCTAGATGTGTCAGAAAACCAGAGATTCAAAAGCACAGAAAAGAAAATGGTGACATTGTTCACAGCCAACACTCTGGGAGATGTCTTTGCCATACAACCATCCAGACAGAGGTAGAAGTAGACCTTCTGCAAATGCCGAAACGCCATACCCAAATACAGAATTCTGGTAAATAGTTGGGCAATTTAGGTCAAAGGGAGAATTCTGTATTGACAGTTCCCTAAGGTGAACCTTAGGGACTCTCTGCAAACCTTTGGGAACAAAACATGCAGGAAAATAAGTTACTTACCTGTAACTGTAGCTCTCCTGTATTGGTTTCTTTCGTAGATTCACAGACACGAATCATTTCCCGTCTTCGAAGTGGGAGTCCCATGGTACCATAGAAAGCAATAGTGATAGATATACATTGAAGTCAAAGTTAAGACATTCACTTAAATAGCTTATTACCATTATTTAAAAAGACCCAAAGTCCAGCCAATCATGCAACAGCACCCTTTAGAACCCTTACAACAGACGCTCCAGTCCCTCAGATTTTCCAGCAACAGTGGGATGAAGCACATAAGCGAAATAAGGGAAGTCTCAATGGGGAGAAGGGTGAGTCACATGTGAATCTGTGAAAGATACCAATTCTGGAGAACTACAGTTACAGGTAAGTAACTTATTTTCTTCTCCTTTCACAGATTCACATGCATGATTCAGAATAGTTAGCAGTTAGCATTTGTAAATAACCACATTAGTATTACATTGCGGAAGGTGGGAAAACAAGTTCAAAATGGCTCACCTTATCGAAATAGATGGTGCAAAACTACTTATCCAGAGCCGCATTGCGCTTGTTAGGGCAATCCAGGCAGTAATGCTGCATAAAGGTGTGACTGCTGGACCATGTTGCTGCTCTTCATATCTGTTGAATGAGCACACCAGCAAAGAGAGCCATGGAAATAGAAACAGCTCTAGTACAATGAGCCTTGACTTTATGCGTTAAGGGCTTCCCTGCTTGCCTGTGGGTGGAAGCTGCGATCCATCTTGTAATGCTTAGCTTCAAAGCTGGGCACACTTTCCGTAAATTACCATTAACCATAAACAACTGATCTGTTTTTGCGGAGTTGTTTCGTTCTTTGTAAGTAGAATTTGATACAACTTTTACTATCTAATGTATGTAGAAATGTTTCTGCCAATGTCTGTGGATTGGGAAGTGTCCTTAATATTATAGGTTAATTAAGATGGAAATCCGAAGGTACCTTTGGTATGAACTTCGGATTAGTTCTTAATATGAACTGTCCTGTTTAAATTGCTTGAATGGTTCTTTGACTGTAATGTCACTAACTCTTCTTGCTGACGTTGGTGCGAGAAGCAGTGCTGTCTTCCATGTGAGATATTTTAATTCTGCTTTGTGGATCGGCTCAAAGGGAGCCGCCTTCATTAACTGACTCAGTACTACATTTAGATGCCAAGTAGGAGGAGGTTCCTTCACAGGAGGAAAAATCCTGAAAAGCTCCTGAAGAAACTGCTTGATTACACTAGAGGACCAAAGGGAGGGTAGCGTATCTGATCTTTGAAATTGGGATATGGCTGCTAGATGCACTTTAATAGATGAGTTAGTAAGAACGGATTTTGTCAATTTGAGAAGATACAGCAGGACTTGTTCTGGGGTTGATGAGATAGGATGAACACCCATTCCCGGGCACCAGAGACACAAAAGCTTCCACTTGAGCTTATACATCTTATATATATATATATATAGGTAGTGTCTGCCCTGGCCTTTGTGAGGATCTCTCTGTAGTATGTACCAGGCTCTTGTTCATCATCAGCATTGTTGGAATGGGCTTCAGATGAATGTGGGCCTGTTCCGAAAGAAGCAGGAGTTCCGTAAACCAAAACTATCTGAGCGGCCTGGGAGCAATCAGGATCATTTGACAGGGTTCCCTCTTAATTTTCCTGAGAGTCCACAGGATTATTGGGATTAGGGGGAAAAGCGCATGCAAAGATCTTTGACCATCTGATCGAAAACGCATTCTCCCATGACCCCTCCTATTGAAGTCAGCTTGCATAATACTGGCATTTTCACTTGTCCTTGGTCGCAAACGGATCCAGACTTGGTTAGCCCCAACGAGTGAAAATGCTTTCTAGAATCTACTGAATGAGTTCACATTCGTGGCAGCTGGTAGCCATTCTGCTAACATATCCGGCAAGACGTTGACTGCTTCAGGCAACTGTTCCGCTCTTAGTGTTATCTGGTTCTGCAGGGCCCAGTCCCAAATTTCTTGCACCTATTGGGACAGGGTTGATGACTCTGTTCCTCCCTGCTTGTTAAAGCAGAGCATGCTGGTGGTATTGTCTGTGCGGATTAGCATGGATAAGCCTGCTATTTTGGGAAGGAACAATAATAGGGCCAGTGCTATGGCCTTGAGCTCCAGTAGGTTTATGTGCATCTTTTCAAAGTTTTTCCATTTTCCACTGACAGTCAAATCCTGAAGATGAGCGCTCCATCCCCCTAAGGACACGTCTGTCATTATGACAAAGTCTGAAACCTGGTGAGGATTGTTAGCACCTTGATATTGCTTCCACTCTGAGCCCACCATTGCATGGATTCTACCATGGTTGGGGAAATCTGAATGATGTAGTCGAATAACACTTGAACTTGCACCCATTGCTTGTCTAGCTCCTCCTGCAATGGTTACATGTGAAGTCGGCAATTTGAGATTAATAGAATGCAAGAAATAGCATTCCTAGGAGTGACTTATACAGTCAAACTGAAACGGACATTCTTTTGCTGAGTCATTGAGCCAGTTGTTGGATTCTTGACTACCGTTCCAATGAGGCAAAATCTTTGTTTGGTTGGAATCTAGTACTGCTCCCAGGAAAATCAGCGTTGTTGTTGGATTGAAAGATGATATTAGCTTGTTACTAACGAACCAGCTTTTTGAAGAGTGTGAGGCAGATCGAAGTATCTGTTGTGGCCTGCCAAGACGTTGGAGCTTTTGGTAACTCGTCGTCCAAGTATGGGAATACCTCTACTCCTCCTTATTTCAGATGAGCTGCCACAGGGGCCAGACACTTGTTGAAAATACATGGGGACGATTTTAGTCCGAAGGGGAGGAATTTGAATTGATAATGGGTGCCAGCCCCTTTGAATCTCAAGTACTTTCGATGCTTTGAGTGAATCAGGACATGGAAGTATGCATCCTTGAGATCTAGAGCCATCATAAGATCCCCATGACTGAGCAGATGTAAAAGGTATACAACCGTTTCAACGCAACTTTTACAACGAACTACTTTTACAATGCAACAGTCACATCGCAGGATCCATTACAACGCATGTTTTTACATCGCAGGTGCCTTTACAACGCATGCCATTACAACGTAAGTATTGGTAAGTATATAATTATATAAAATTTTTTATTTAATTATTTTTATTAAAATAAATAAATATTAATTAATTATTATATTAAAAAATAAAATATTATTTATTTAAAAAAATACTTTATGTAATTTTATTATTAATTAATATTTTTATCTCTACACTATCCAACACTTACCCTACTATTACACCCCCCTGGAGTTAGAATAGTAATTTTTACCCCTACACTATCCAACACTTACCCTACTATTACACCCCTCTGGAGTTAGAATAGTAATGTCTAACCCTACACTATCCAACACTTACCCTACTATTACACCCCTCTGGAGTTAGAATAGTAATTTTTACCCCTACACTATCCAGCACTTACCCTACTATTACACCCCCCTGGAGTTAGAATAGTAATTTTTACCCCTACACTATCCAGCACTTACCCTACTATTACACCCCCCTGGAGTTAGAATAGTAATTTTTACCGCTACACTATCCAACACTTACCCTACTATTACACCCATTATTTAAAAACACATAAAATATTTGTTAAAAAATATATACATATTTATAAAAAAAATTAAAAAGTAAAATAAAATAAATAAATAAAAATTAAATTAAATTATATTAATTTAAATTAATTATATTAAAAAAAATTATATACTTACCTATACTTACGTTGTAATGGCATGCGTTGTAAAGGCACCTGCGATGTAAAAACATGCGTTGTAAAGACATTCGTTGTAATGGATCCTGCGTTGTAAAAATTGTGTTGTAAAGGTAGGCGTTGTAAAAGTATGCGTCGTAACGTTATACATCCGATGTAAAATATCTTGCAGGGTGACCATGCAAAAGGATTGTCTTTTCAGGTATTTATTAACCTTCCGAAAGGTCTAAGACAGAGCACAAGGGGGCGTGGCCAAGATGGCAGCGGAGTAGGGCGTGCTTCCCTGTCCCTCCGGCGCCGCCTGACATCTAGCGTTGTACATCGCCCTACCTGGTGCCCATCCACGCCGCTGACGGTGTGCTCCTGTACCCTCTCGCTGTCCTGGTCCCAGCGGTGCCCTAATTTTTGAGCTGGGTGAGGGTGTCTCGCCGATTTGGGCGGCGCGGCCCTTACGTCCTCTGGGCCCGCGAGCCTCATGGTGGGAAGAGCGGAGCCCTGTGCGTAGCGGTGCGGCGCTGTGCATGCGGAGGGCGGCCGCCCCTTGCAGTGGGTGCTGTGAGTGGAGCCGAGTTAGCGGCGGCGGAAGAGTGGGGCAGTCGCTGCTGGGCTCGGAGCGGCGCCGGTCTCTGTACAGCGCTGAGGTCTGCCCGGGGTAGGCTGGTGCGCTACACGGGCTTCCGCTGCGGAGGCGGCGGTCAAGCACCCCGGACGGAGGTTGCCTGGTCCTAGAGGTGAGGAGTGGAGGGGCGGCTGGCCGGAGGCCCGGGACTCGGTCCGCGAACCGGCGGACAGCGTGAGGCCCACGCGGGTGTTTTCAGCGGTGGGCCTCGATTCTGGTGGCACGTGCGCCCCCCCCCCCCCTGGTCTCGGCTGCTCCCTGGGCCGCGCTGCGGTAGTCTTTGCTGCCTGGCTGGGGCCTGCTGATTTGGGGCCCTGCGGCGCTCTGTTCCGGCCCGCAGATCAGCGGGCGGTGAATCAGAGGGCCCATTCTCCGCCGCTAGCTGGAGCGCTGGCGCAGTAAACGCGGGGCTGGTGTGGGGCCTCATATCGGCCCGCATTTCGGCAGCCGGCGCTTCCCTGCTTGGCTTTCCCCCACTTGCGGAGGACGGGGGTACGCGGCGGTGCCCCGCTGGTGATTTGGGCACGGCGCTGGGAGAGAGTGCGGAGAGGTCTCCAGAGGTGCCCGTAAGAGGGCTCGTGGGCAGAGAGGAGGAGATGGGTGGGGCCTGGTGACTGCCTGCCTGAGTTGCGGCCTCTGTGGAGCTCGCAGGGCCTGGGACCAGTCTGGCTCCTTGTATTGAGAGCCCCACTGCCCTGCTTGCCTACTAGCTGTGAGGATCTCTGGGGTGCCCTGGATTGAGTATTGACGCAGCCACCTGGGCAGCAGAGAAGTGCGCAGGCGGCGGCCTGCGCGTGCCCTGCACCAGGGCAGACCTATGCAGTTGTTGGTCCTGGGGACTGTTCTGCCGCGACACTGCTGGGGCAAGGAGCTTGCTGGATAGAGGAGGGCACGCCATTGGCCTGTGTGTCGGCGGGCGGCGGTTTCCAGCTGTGGCCCGGGGCTGCGCTGAATGGGGAGGTGTAGGTGCTGTTGGAGCCTGTTTGTGCCCCACTGGGCCCTCGGCGACGCCACTATGTCGGCTACCAGGGGCAAGAAAGATAAACGCCTGAAAGACTCGCTACTGAAGGCGGCGGGTCGGACGGCCTCGCAGTCTGATGCCCAGTCCTCACAGCCTGAAGATGTTGATGCGCCGGCGACTAAGGTCTTTATGCTGGAGCTCTTTGCTGCCATCAAGGAGGACATCTTGGAACTTCGTTCCCAGCTCTCCTCGGATGTCCGAAAGATGCGGCGAGATGTAGACGACATTGGGTAGAGAGTGGCGACCCTGGAGGAGCATGACCTGGGCACTGCCGATGAGATCCACCAGCTTCACCAAGACATTCTCCGCCTGACAGAACAAAACCTGGATTTGCAGGCGCACACTGAGACCTGGAAAACCGCTCGCGGAGAAATAACATCAGAAACGAGCAGTCCCCTGGGAAGGGGACAGTCTGCGGGAGTACGTGGAGGCGTTGTTTCGACAAATCCTTGAGGAGGGGGATGAGCTGGACATTCAATTGGACCGTATGCACCGCGTTGGCTTACTGAGGGGTGCCAAGGCTCCTCCACCAGACATCCTGGTTTGCTTGCATGACTGTCGGATCAAAGAGCGGATTCTTCGTAAAGCGCGAGAACTCAACCCGGTGCAGTTTCGTGGGCATCAACCCGCTCTCATTCAAGATCTGGCGGCCTCTTCTCTTGCCAAATGCCGCAGCTTCAAGCCTATTACAACCCACTTGCGGGAACAGGGCATCCCCTAATCGTGGGGGCACCCGTTTCGCATAATCTTTAGGTTCAAGGGTAAACTTCTGCAGATCCGCTCGCTGGAGGCAGCTTACGAGGCGCTAGGTTTGGAGAGGTCTGTTGCTCGGGCTGGATAAACCGGATCACCTCCTCGGCAGCGCAGGCGTTCCACGGAATGGCAGAGAGTTGGAAGATCGCCTCCACTGGTGAAGCCTGACCTCTCTGCAAGCCTTTTGGTGAGGGAGGCGGCTGTCTCCTCGGTGGCGCTGGTGATCAACAGTGAGAGTGTCCCTTGAAGGCTGCTATCCTGGCACAGGCTGGGTTCTATAGCGGTGCCGGAGGTGGGACATGGGGGGGTGAGATTGTGTCTTTTGCTCTTCTTTTCGTCCTTGTTGTGTGGTGGTGCCCTGTATCAGGGGTGGGTAAGGTTCTAGGATGGCGCCATGTTTTCCCTACAGAGTGATTCTTCAGACGAACATTGGTCACCTCACAAGACTTTTGCTAATTTTCTTCTTTTCTGTGGTTCAGTCCTTTTGTGGGGGTGTTGGGGGTTGGTTTTGGAATTGGGCTTGTATTTGGAGCCCCGCATCAGTTCTCCAGGTGGCTAGGTGTAGGTTGGGTCCGCTGATCGCTTCCTGCGCTTACTCTAGTGCTCCTGTCCTAGGAAGTTGTGCTGGCGCTTCCCTCCCTGTTAGGGGTTATGGGTAGAGATCTGAAAATTGTAAGCCTGAATGTTAGGGGCCTGAATAACCCTGTCAAGCGCGCGGCCATCCGTTTCTTGTTGGAGAATGCAGACGACGATGTGTGTCTGTTGCAGGAGACCCATCTCCTACCTAAAGATACTAGGAGGATGAAGGACAGGTGGTTTCCTGTGCAGATATGGTTCTCGGGTCCAGCGAAGAAACATGGGGTGGCTATTCTCTTTAGTGCTCGGGCACATTGCAAGATCCTATCCCAAGTGGTTGACATTAGAGGGCGGTTTGTGGCTGTCTGGGTTCAATGGGGGAACACACACTTGACAGTGGGGTCGCTGTATGCTCCAAACGAACACCAAGATCCCTTCTTGAAAGCGGCTCTCTCCGAGGTGCTAGCTTCCCCAGACGCGTTTGTGCTAGTAGGGGGGGGGGACCTGAACATAGTAATGGACTCGGGGCAGGATAGATCCGCGGTGCGATCGCACCAGACAGGGGCCCTGTCGCAGGGGGGGAGGCAATGGTTGCAAGAAGGAGGGCTGCATGATGTGTGGCGTGTCCAACATCCCCTTGATCAGGATTACACTTATTACTCTTCAGCCCATAAAACTTATGCGCGTTTAGAACTTTTTTTGGCTACGTCCTCTCTTTTGCCCCATCTGTCAGCAGCAACTATCACCCTGAGCTCTCTTTCAGACCATGCACTTATCTCAGTCCTGCTTACCTGTAGCGGGCAGCGGCCGCCCTCGTCTGGCTGGCGTCTCTCTCCTCCATTCGGAGTCTGCAGTCACTCGCATCAGAGACGCTATCACCCAATACTTCGCTACCAAGGACCAGGATGGTGTGTCCTTAGCGTCAGTATGGGAGGCCCTAAAACTGGTGGTTCGGGGGGAGTTTATTGCGCTGTCTGCGACATGTTCGGGTGCGTAGGGAGAAGCACGCGGAGCTAGAGAAGGAGGTGGGTGATCTGGAGGCGATACATAAGAGGACAGGGGCTCCACATGTATGGAGGGAATTGGAGACGAAGAGGCGCATGCTAAAGCACCTTGACCTAGATCGAGCAGAACATGCCCTTTTGCGCTTGCGACACAAATTCTACCTTAGCGGGGACAAGGGGGGGCCGGATGTTGGCGCACAGGTTGGGAGCGCGAGCGCAGCAGTCAGCCATGCAATCCATTAGGGACTCTCACGCAGTGGAACATGCCACCGATTCCCTCATTGTAGAATCCTTTCGGCAGTTCTATCAGAACATATATCAGGGGGAGGCTTCAGACTCCGAGCGGGTGGCTGCTTACTTGGCATCTTGCGGCGTTACGCCTCTTCTTAGGGCTTCGGCGGAGGCTCTGCATGCTGCGATACGTATTGAGGAGGTCATATCTGCGATTGCACGTCTGAAACTAGCCAATTCCCGGGGCCGGATGTCTTCTCTGCCACCTTTTACAAGACTTATTGTGTGGAGCTGGCTCCTTTTTTAACACGCACACAGAATCGGAGCTTAGAGGGAAAATAGGTCTGGACCGCCCCCCACTCAATACGTTATCAAAACAACAATGATCCAGACCAAGGGCACTCAATATATTTCCTAAGACTTGGCTCCCTATTGTCATATTCTTTTAACAATGACCACCCATTTCATAATGTGTAGGGTTGGGGGTACACCAGTCAATGACCCATCTTAAAAAAGCCTGTCTCTTTCTCTACAACAATTCTAATACCCACACCATAATGTGTAGAAAAAATGTGTGAAAAACGTGATAACACCTCACGGGCGCACCACCAATGGGACCCCTGGCTGGTACTCACCAGGACGGCCCTGTTATCATCGGTGTTATCACGCTGAACGGAAACGTGTCCAACCAAACCAGCGTTAGTAGTGATGTGTGCAGTGGAACAAACAGACAACACATACATATAGTGAGACAATACCACATATATAAAATCCACAACAAGCATGAACCGACCACTTTTATTCTTGTTCTAATCTGCTTGTTGTACTCAAGTTAAAAAAGGTGAGAAAGGCTACTACCTATAGAGCCAATATCAACTTGCCGACATGTTTCATTGCCTTAATAATTTCAGGCAATTTCTTCAGGGTATATCTTTAGTCGCCACTGCTTAGGACACCAGGGTTGTAGATACTGTTGTAAAGACAAACCACAAAAAAGCGTCTCACTCATATATCCTTTACGTGTGTAATTCTCTTAACACAATGCACCGCACACACAATCATTTTTTGTATATTTACCCTCGATCAGCCAAAGTGTCTCCTACCAGCCACGAGGTCTTTAAAAACAAAATCCCCCGGAACTCCAGTCGTGAGTTCACGAGGTTCCTTTTTTAACACACCTTTTTAATTCCTTTCTGGAGGTGGGGGAGGTGACCCCTTCCATGTCGGAGGCGGCCATCACAGTTATTCCCAAGCCCGGGAAGGATCCTGCGGAGTGTGGATGGTATCGCCCGATCTCGCTCCTTAACATGGATGTCAAGCTCTTTGCCAGTATCTTAGCGGCGCGACTCAGCCTGTTGATGGACGGCATCATAGACCCGGACCAGGCGGGCTTTAGGGGGATAACACTAAAAGACTTTTGCACCTCACGGATCTAGTCCATCGTTCTCGCGTGCAGGCCCTGTTCTTATCTATAGATGCAGAGAAGGCCTTCGACCGTGTTGATTGGAAATATCTGTTGCTGTATTGAAGGCCTTCGGTATGGGGGCTAACTTTGTGCGATGGATCGGCTGCCTATATGCGGCGGTGCGGGTGAATGGGTGCAGATCAGCCCTTTTTCCTATCACCACAGGGACGCAGCAGGGGTGCACCTTGTCCCCGCTGCTTTTTGCACTATATATGGAGCCTTTTGCTCAGCGGGTTCGGTCCAACAGAGGTATAGCGGGGATTCAGTTTGGTCCCTGCTGATGAGGTGTAGGATCTGCAGCAGGACTTTGCCTATCAGTGGGTACATTCCGACATTCCGTACCCGGGAATCCGTCTTACCCCATCTATTGCAAGGACGGCTTCCCTTAATTACAAGCTGTTAGTGGCCCAGACAGCCAAATCACTGTCAGACTGGTCCCGTCTTACCTGGCTTGGTTCTTTAGGATGGCGGCAGTTAAAATGACAGTGCTCCCTCGTATCCTGTACCTTTTTCAAATGCTCCCATTGAGCCCTCCACCGGGTTCCCTCCAGAAGCTACAAGGGCTTATTAATAAGTTTTTATGGAACCATAGAAGGCCACGGCTTGCCTTATCACGGCTCCTAAGTCCAGTGGTGGGATGGGTTTCCCCTTGCTGAAGGCGTACTTTCAGGCGGCCTGCCTGCGGTTCGTCCTTGAGTGGAATAGGCCCTGGTCCAGTAAGCATTGGAATTTCATGGATCGGACGGCAGCGGGGTGCAAAATTTGGCACGAGTTGTGGCTTCCCAGAAAGCACAGAGCTTGGGGTCTTTACTCTTCCCCGGTGACGTCACCGATGCTGAAGGCATGGGACCAATTGGCGCATGCTAAAGCACCTTGACCTAGATCAAGCGGAACATGCCCTTTTGCGCTTGCGACACAAATTCTACCTTCGCGGGGACAAGGGGGGGGGGGGGGGGTGCGGATGTTGGCGCACAGGTTGAGAGCGCGAGCGCAGCAGTCAGCCAACCAATCCATTAGGTACTCTCACGCAGTGGAACATGCCACCGATTCCCTCATTGTAGAATCCTTTCGGCAGTTCTATCAGAACTTATATCAGGGGGAGGCTTCGGACTTCGAGCGGGTGGCTGCTTACTTGGCATCTTGCGGCATTACGCCTCTTCTTTGGGCTTCGGCGGAGGCTCTGGATGCTGCGATACGTATTGAGGAGGTCATATCTGCGATTGCGCGTCTGAAACTGGCCAAGTCCCCGGGGCGATGGCTTCTCGGCCATCTTCCACAAGACTTATTGTGTGGAGCTGGCTCCTTTTTTAAAACGCCTTCTCAATTCCTTTCTGGAGGTGGGGGAGGTGACCCCTACCATGTCGGAGGCGGCCATCACAGTTATTCCCAAGCCCGGGAAGGATCCTGCGGAGTGTGAGTGGTATCGCCCGATCTCGCTCCTTAACATTGATGCCAAGCTCTTTGCCAGTATCTTAGCGGCGCGACTCAACATGTTGATAGACGGCATCATAGACCCGGACAAGGCGGGCTTTATTCCGGCGCGGCAGGGGTATAGCGGTATAGCGGGGATTCAGTTTGGTACAGATACGCACAAAATCAGCTTGTATGCTGACGACGTGATTCTTTCGCCTACGCAGCCCCACTCTTCCTTGCGGCACCTGTCAGCAGAACTTCTCGAATTTGGCAAGGTAGCAGGGTTTAAAGTTAATTTCTCCAAATCGCAGATACTCAATGTATCGGTCCCTGCTGCTGAGGTACAGGATCTGCAGCAGGACTTTGCCTATCAGTGGGAATATTCCGACATTCCGTACCTGGGAATCCGTCTTACCCCATCTATAGCAAGGACGGCTTCCCTTAATTACAAGCTGTTAGTGGACCAGACAGCCAAATCACTGTCAGACTGGTTGCGTTTTAACCTGGCTTGGTTCTGTAGGCTGGCGGCTTTTAAAATGACAGTGCTCCCTCGTATCCTGTACCTTTTTCAAATGCTCCCATTGAGCCCTCCACCGGGTTCCCTCCAGAAGCTACAAGGGCTTATTAATACGTTTTTATGGAACCATAAGAGGCCACGGCTTGCCTTATCACTTGTCACGGCTCCTAACTCCAGTGGTGGGATGGGTTTCCCCTTGCTAAAGCCGTACTTTCAGGCGGCCTGCCTGCGGTTCGTCCTTGAGTGGAATAGGCCCTGGTCCAGTAAGCATTGGAATTTCATGGATCAGACGGTAGTGGGGTGCAATATTTGGTGAGAGTTGTGGCTTCCCTGAAAGCACAGAGCTTGGGGTATTTACTCTTCCTCGGTGACGTCACCGACGCTGAAGGCGTGGGACCAATCGGCGCAGCGTAGAGGTTGGACTACTTTCCCGTCCCCTATGACGCCCATTGTAGATAATCCGGACTTCCCACCGGTTTGTGCGTCCCCGATCTTCCTGCGCTGGAGGGAAGAAGGTTGTAAGAGAGTGGGTTCCCCCTTTGATCTTGATGGCCTAATTCCGTTCCCCCTGCTTCGTCGGGAATATTTTTCTCTCTCGGAGTCCAATGCGTTTCCTTATGCGCAAGTAACGCATTGGGTTACTCGGCCTCCTAACATTGCGTCTATGTCCCGTCCCTAGACGGCTTTCGAAAAGTGGATAGTCTGCAAGAAAGATGATCGCAAGCTTATATCTGACTTGTATGCTATGATCATGGCACGTCCCAAAGCTTTACGTACAAAAGCGCAGGTTCGCTGGGAGATGGAGCTAGGGCACCCGTTGTCGCGTAAGGAGTGGGAGCAGGTTTTCTACCGTGCGCACCACACCACTGCCAACGTAGCAGGCACTGAGTCCGCCTAAAAGGCGGTTACTTATTGGTATTATACCCCCAGCTCGTATTAAAGCTTGGGATCGGAAGAACTCAGGCCTCTGTTGGAGGGGGTGTGGTTCCCCAGGCACCTTGACGCACCTTCTGTGGCATTGTCCGAAGCTAGAGCGGTATTAAACGGTGATCCTTGACGACCTACACGATGCCTTTCGGATCACGTTCCCTCGAGCACCTGAGCATGCACTATTAGGGCTTCCACATGTGAAATAGTTTCTTCTGCGCTCGCTGAGGGGTAGACAAATCGCTCTGGCCTTGCTGGCAGCGCGCCTGGTCATTCTTGCGCAGTGGAGTTCCCCAGACTGGATCCGAAGGCTATGGCATCTTTTGGCTATGGAGCGGCTATCGCTGAGTATGGATGGAAAGGCAGCGGAATATGGGGAAATGTGGGGCCCATTCCTGCATCTTCTATCTAGGGACTTGAGGGAGGTCACTTGCCCGAAGTACTTGCAGATTCTTAAACTTATACCTTTGGAGCCTAGGGGACCTGCTAAAGTGGTTTGAGCGGCGCTTAGGGGGGGCGTAGGGAGTGTAAGGAGGACGATGAGACTGATGGGGAGGTGGGAGGCGGAGGGGCTAGGTTTGGGGTGGGGGCAAGAGGGGTTTCCTTTGTCTTTGTTTGTTCTTGTACTTAAAAGCGGTAGCTTTGTGTTTGCACTGGCTGCTCATCAGGGCATTACATTTTCCCTCGCCGGGTCTCCCTCCGCGGTGTAGGCCCGAACGCTGTGTCTAATGCTTTTGGATTTTGCCCTGCTGGCCAGCGGATGTAGGCAGCTGAGCTGTGTTCCGAGTTGTTATACTGCTCAATAAAAATGATTGATTCTAAGATAGAGCACCAGTATCCTGACGTTTTCCTTCCCAGGAAGAAACAGGAATATAAACCAATTTCCTTCTGAGTCCTCAGGGCCTCTTCTGTTGCACCCTTTGGTAGCATGGTTGATATCTCCCGCAAGAGTTGCTTTAGATGGGAATGTGGTGCCCCTTTTGGGGGAACATTTGGCAGTTTGCTGGTGATTTTGAGCGTGTGTCTGAGCTAGGACATCCAGGACCCATCTGTCTGTTGTTATGGGGGGACCACTGATGGAGGCGGTATATCCCATTACCTTCAAGTTGTTTTTTCGAAGTGTGTGGGGCAAATGGCACGTTGAAGGGTCACTGATTTCTGGCAGTAGCTCTACCTCTTGTTGGTTGCTTGTATGGCACTGGAGGTGGTTGTCTGTATAGTTGGGTGTATTGGGAGCGATACTGAACCTGAGAGGGGTGAAACTGCTGCCTATAAGGCTGATATCCTCCTCTATAAGAATAGGTATGTCTGTCTTTTGCCCCTCAGTTGTAGAGTTCCTAGGGTCTTGGCCGTGCCTGTATCTATTTTTATAGCTTGGAGAGCAAAGTTAATAAGCTTGCCGAACAATACTCCAACATTATATGGCATAGCCAAGATCTTGCGTTGGATTTCTGGTCTGAAAGATGTTGCCTTCCGCCAGCCTTGTCTTCTAAGCAGAGCTGCCCCTGCTAATTGTCTAAATACAGTTGAGGAGAGGTAAATTGCACAGTTGGTTATCTCCGCAGCGGCCCTCTCTCCCTCCTGGAGAATTTTCTTAGCCTCAATTTTTGCATCCTCTGAAAGGGGGTCAAGATATTGAGCAATATTAGACCACATTTGTCTGTCTTATTGTCCTAAAATCGCAAGGGAGCTGGCTGCTCTGACGGGAGCTGGCTGCCATGGTGGAAAAGTGTCTGCAAATGTTATCCAGTCGATGCCCATCCTGATCTGGTGATGTTGTGATAGGGGTTGATGGATTCTTTGAACACCGCTGGGCGGCTTGCGTGATGACGGAATCCGGCTTGGGGTGACCAACTAAACATGCCGGTGAATCATCTGGTGCCTTGTACTTTTTATTCAGTCTAGGCAGCACTACCAACACCTTAGCTGGATTTCTAAGTCCTGATGCTTTCCTCCCAAATGAAGTCTATAATAGGAACAGCCCTTATAGATTAGTTCATGGGTCTTTAAAATCGAAGAGGAAGCAATCAGATTGTTTGGTGGTTAGGGGAATCTGCAATCTCTTTGCTGCCCTCTCCATGATGTAGTGGAAACCACTGATGTCGTCTGGTGGCGAGTCCACTGGTGGTGGTACCGGAAGGAATGATGTTGGTATTAAATATTCGGCCCAATCGTTGGGCATGGAACCGGAATCTCTTATCTCTCCCTCATCCGAGGTAGGTGGAACATCCACTGGTGAGGCAGCCAATGTACATGTCTGTACTGGCAGAGGGGTCACTCATAACTGTAACGTATGTGGTCGAGGAACCGGTGTCTGAATGTGTGGAGACTGGATGGGTGTCGTTAGTTGTTCCAGAGGATCAGATGTTGCTGGATCTGGGTACCTTTTATATTAGTCCTGGAGTATATGTTGAAGATTGGTGACTTACTCAAGTGGCATTTGGGCTGAGTGCACCTGCTGACTATAAACGGAGTACTGTTCCTCATAATGTTCTGGTTGTTAAACAGCATAATATTGACCTCATAGTATTGGTCTTCTTCATCAACTTCCTGCCACTTTACATGTAGGTCAGAGGGACTATGTGCTACACAAATGCGACTGTCATCCTCTAAGTCGTCCTCATCAAATAAATGCACAGGTGGGACAGGATAAACTTTACTGGGTAATGTATGAATAGGAAGAACTGTTCCTGTGGGAGATTTCTCTGTAAACAATATAGTAGAGACAGGCATCACTGGTGTTAGTGGAGCCTTTGTAGACGGTGGTAGTGTTTCCAACGTCATCGATGAGGTCAGTAATGTAGGTGTTTTTGTCAATGGGCTTCCCGTCGGCGTTGTTGCCAATGAGGGTTTATATGGCGTTGGCGTCGTCATTTGTGCCTTCGTCGATGGGGCGGTATCTTTGTCTACAAAAGTTGTTTAGGTGCCACAGTCAGCGTTATGGATGATGTTATTGAGGTATTGAGCACCTTTCAAAATGATGGTGCCGATAGAAGTTTAGATGTTACAGTGGTTGTTGATGCCACTGGTGACAATGTATTATCGGCGATGCTGCTGATGTGAACATCGATGTTATGGTAGTGGAGGTGATTGACGACTGTGTCGCCGACAATGCTGTCATCTAAGGTGTTATTTTTGACGAAAACATTTAAGAGCAGACATTGTTTTTTTGAGTCTTTATTATCAACTGAAGGAATTTTTACGACTTTTTAAGAGAAACTTCCTTCAGAGATGGAGTTGTGGGTTCAGATGGAACCTTTTCTGTGGAGATATTCTCTTTTTTTGAAGTTTGTGAACGCTCCTCAGATTTTTTTTTATATCCTGATGACCGCTGGAGGGTCTTCTTGAGAGTCTTTTTACGCATTCTGGAGGCTCCTTCTCATAGGATCTATCCCTCTGTCAGGACTTTTCTGTTGTAGCGGAATTGTCACTATCCTGCTCAGAAAGAGGATTTTCTTTAGATTTGAGTTTCTGCAGCCATATCAGTAATCTTCCCTTTCTGTCCTTCATTGTTTTTTTTGGAGAAAGGGTGGCAAATCTATAAGTCCTTTACTGTATGCTCAGGATGGGGAAAGTAAATGCACACCTTATGAGTATCTCCTGAGTGCAATCTCTTTGTCACAGGTCCCACATTACCTGAATAATCCTTTTTAGGTTGTTCTGACAAAGTCAGGTAGTCTAAGTCTAGATAAATATACCTATGTATCTGACCTTAAGAGAAATCTTTTTCAATGAAGATCTAATGAAGAGAAAATGGAGCAGAGCTCACAGAGACTCTCATCACACGACGTTCGGTAGAGAATCTCAGGGACTGGTACCTCTGTGGTGAGGGTTCTAGATGGGGCTGTCGCCTGATTGGCCAGACTTTGTGTCTTTTTACTTGAGGTCAATAAGCCATTAAAGTGAATGTCTTTTAACATTGACTGCTATGTATATCTATGGTACTGAGGAACTCCCACTTTGACAACAGGGAATGATTCAAGCATGTGAATCTATGAAAGATCCAATACTGAAGAAATATGTGGCTTTAGGTTTGGCCAGGCCGAACCATTGTTATGACTTTTTCAGCATTATTAATTGTACAAAAGGTGTGACATGGCTGATTTGATACAAGCATAGTATCAGCTGAAGCTCGCTTCTCTTCTTCAGATTGATGAAATAATGGTAGTCATAGCCCATTTCCCTTTTGGAGGGCAAGATGAACAGGTGGAGCTGCTCAACATTTTCCATCTGTTCTTGGTGAGTGACTGAGGCAGGAATGATTTTGAGAGGTGCGCCTCATGAGGAAGTGTAGCATCTCCATGGAAATCCACAAAGGATCCCAGCCTTTAGTGGTGATTTGGGTACATTGGTGGCAGTGGTGAGACAGGTTTTCCCCCATTGGAATGGCAAGTACTTCAAGCAAAAGAGTGCTTGGGGATTGCACTTCCACACAGTTATTGTGACCTCACATCCTTGATTGTGGATTGAGAAGTGGGCTTGAGTTCAACCTGACGCAGCTCTATATGTAGAGAGAGGCTGTAGCTGAAGAAGGTACTGAGGAGCTAGTGAAGGTTTTGTGTGAAAGGAGAGACTCTGGTTTTGAAAGAGTGAGAACCCTGGCAGGTGGAAGGAGTTTTGATGCCACAGTCCTGGCAAAACAGATTTTACCTGGTGCTTTCCTCAGGCACTGCTTGAAAATAACTTGAAAATCTATCATCTATTAGACAGTGTGAGCAAGTTAAGAGAGTGTTAAGTTATGTGGTATAAAAAATATTCTGTGTGCCTACACCAGCCTTAAAGTAGAGTAATTACTCTTGGTCATTTTTTATGGGTAAAGGGCTAACATTTGTTTCAGTTTATACCAGCAAATCAGTATGGATAAGGAGCCGAGAGGAAGGTATTGCAGGTAAGACGAGAAACAAGGGGAAGGTGTAGGGCCTGTTTGCATTTACATGTGAGCAATAAGAAAGAAAATATGGAGCCATTAGAGATAAAGTCTACTTCTACACATGAATCGATGAAGCCTTTTGAATTCACAGGGAAATAAAAAGGAATCTACTGAAACATCAGATTAGTAGTAATTGCATACTAAACCTGTTCAACTATGTACAGATTTTAGAATAATGCAGAGTTGTGCTGACATTCGTGAAACAGTCAGATCACATCAGAATCAGTTGACACACAATCATTCCTTATCAAGTGGAATGTCCATGGTACATATGTTAACCCTAGCACAAGGGAGTGTCAAAGATGTAGCTTCACCTCCTCGTTTGGGGCTGCCCCACTGGGGTTTCTGAATCCCTGCCCAGAGAGTGGATACCTCTAACATTTCTTAGTCAGTGGCCCAGAAGAAAACAAGTTACTTACCTGTAATTTTAGTTCTGCAGTATTGGAAGCTTTCATAGATTCACATGCCTGAATAATTCCCCGTCGTCGAGACGGGAGACTCCGGTATATAAAAAATCAAGGCTTAGTTAGATAGCAAACTGAAAAGAGGCCTAGGCCCATTTCCTTTTGCAACCCATAACCTTTGTTATGTAAAAGAGACCAAACTTGTCCCTGAACCAATCAGAGCCCCTCACCCTCTAGAACACTCCTGAGAGAACCCTTTGCCCCTCAGATTTTCATGCACTTGTGCCTAATACACCTTTTGTGCTAAATCCAAGGTGAGCCTCTCAGGGGAGGGGGTCGCATGTGAATCTATGAAAGCTTCCAATACTGGAGAACTAAAGTTACAGGTAAGTAACTTGTTTTCTTACTCCAGTATTGGAGCTTACATAGATTCACATGCCTGAATCAGAATAGCGAGCAGTAAATCATAGCACATTTTTTGTTACCTAAGACCTGGAACTAGGCAACATATGTAGTGTGATAATAGCAGTCTTCGTATATAAATACATATCGAAAAACATCACAAATTGCATAAAATACAATATACAGCAATAAAACGTGCATATGTAACCCATAAAGGAAGGAGGGATAGTAAAGAGGGCTCACTGTCACAAGAAAATGTTCCACAGTACTGCTTGTCCTACTGCCACATCCTTCTCTGCAGCTGCATCGAGGCAGTAGTGTCTGGTGAAGGTATGCGTACTCTTTCAGGTAGCAGCTCTGCAAATATCCTGGATAGGTACTCCAGCAAACAAAGCAGTGGAGGTGGACACTGCTCTTGTAGAATGAGCAAGAACCCGTGCATTCAGCGGCTTTCCCACCGCCTGATGACAATACTGTATTGCACTTGAAAATCATCAGGCAATTCCCCTCTTTGACAAAGGAAACCCCTTCCTGAGGGCACTATAAGCAACAAACAGTTGGGAAGACTTGCGGAAAGGCCTTGTCTTTTGCAAGTAGAACTTCAGACATCGTTGAACATCTAATTAATGAAGAGCGTTTTTCAGCTGCTGTTAACGGTTGAGGAAAAAACCTCTTAAGAATCAGCGGTTCATTCAGGTAAAAATTCGTTGGCACTTTCGGAATGAATTTCGGATTAGTCTTGAGAACAATCCTGTCCCCTTTGAGCTGCAAAAACTGTTTTTGTATTGTGAGAGCCTGTATTTCCCCAACTCTTCTGGCTGAAGTGAGAACTATTAGAAGAGCTACTTTCCAGGATAAGAATTTTAGATACGCGCTGTGAATTGGTTCGAAGGGCTGCTTTATCAATTGAGATAGAACAATGTTCAACTGCCAGAGAGGTGGAGGAGGTCTTATGGGAGGAAAGGTCTGAAATAATCATTTCATGAACTGCTTGATAATTCTTTCAGACCACAGTGATGGCCCCGAGAAAGTTCTTCTATATCGAGAAATGTATTTATTTATTTATTTTATTTAGAGAGTTTTATATAGCGCGAACGTGACCCGTGGGTATCAGAGCGCTTCACATACAGTTATACATTCTGTACATATGCAATTCACATATAGAACCATTACAGCTACTAAATTGAGTGAGGTAGATAAGTCTAGGGTGTCATATACTAGAATAACAAAAAACATTATCAATGATATATTGGAAGAGGTATATAAGTGTCGTATAACAAGAAGTTACGAATATATATATTGTAAAAAAGTGTCGAACTAAATAGCAACATTTCTCGTTGAGGTGAGGTAGTATCGGCATAAGTCAATAGAAACTCCTGGCATATGAATAAAGATTTGTATGGGATAGTCAGTATTCCTGTACAGCGTGCTCAACATCGCTCTTTATTAGTGTACTCTTCTTCCCGGCTCAGGGGACTGAATCTCCTCCAGTTTCTTGGTGACGGCTAGGTCAGATCTTTCTTATGTCAGGAACTTGCTCATTAGGAAGATCTTCGTTTCCCTTTTGAACCTTGTCGTGTCTGTAATTATTCTGATAGTTGGAGGGAGCGAATTCCATATTCTGGGGGCTGCCCCTGTGAACGCTCTGTCATACGTTTTCTTTTTCCTGAAGATAGGTGGTTTCAGCATCAGCAGATTAGCGCTCCTTACTGGTCTGTCTCCTCCAGACAGCTCAATCTTCTGGGCCAGGTATTTAGGTGTTTTGTAGTGAAGAGCTTTGTGGGTGACACATGCCATTTTGAAATGGATTCTGGCTTCGTATGGTAGCCAGTTTAATGCTTTCAGATGCGGGGAGATGTGGTCAAATTTCTTCCATCCGGTAATGAGTCTAGCTGCCGCATTGAGGCATGCTTTCAGCGGGGCTGTAGAGATTTTTGATAGGCCTGCTAGGGATGTGCAGCCGTATTCAATCCTAGAGATTACTAACGATTGTATTGCTAGTTTGAGGTCTGCCGATGCGATGAATGGTTTCACTTTCTTTAGGTAGTTCAAGTGAAAGCGAGCGTTCTTTGCCATTGAGTTGATGTGAGCTTTCATGTCTAGGTTCTTGTCTAATGTGATCCCTAACGATTTCGCTGAATCCACCAACGTAGGGGTGCAGTTTAGAGCTGTGATCAGACTGGTCCATTCTTTTGCCTCTAGATACTTCTTTGCGGAAGCAATTAAAAGGAATTCAGTTTTTTGTGCATTGAGCTTCAGGTGATTGCTTGTCAGCCAGCTTAATGTCATTTTCAGTGCTCCATTCATTAACTTGACGTCTTCCAGTGATTCTATGTTTAAGTATACTTGCGTGTCGTCCGCGTACATGTGATAGGCTATGTTAGCGTTTCGTAGGATTTCTGCCAGGGGTTCGACGTACAAGTTGAAAAGTGAAGGTGATAGTGTCGATCCTTGGGGCACTCCGATTGAATTCGAGCATGACGAGGATAGCATCTGGTTGACCCAAAATCTTTGTGATCTGTTATGCAGGAATGATTCAAACCATTTCAAAACAGTACCTGTCATTGCCATCCTGTTGTGAATTCTTTCCAGCAATTTTTCATGATTTACGGTGTCGAACGCCGCCGACAGGTCAAGGAGGACTAGTAAACACGTCCTATTGCAGTCAAGGGCCTGTACTGCGTCGTCCACAATGTGCAGGATCGCGGTTTCCGTGCCGTGACCTGCTCTGAATCCCGATTGACAGTCGTCCAGCAACCTAAACTTTGTGATGTGTTGGCTCAATTTGTTCTGTACGCATTTCTCAATTAGTTTGGCCAGTAGTGGGATATTGGTAACCGGGCGGAAGTTGTTAGGGTCTGCTGGATCCATTGTAGGTTTCTTGATGATCGGGACAACTTGGCCCGTTTTCAAGCAGTCTGGAAGGATCCCTTGCGATAGGGAGGCGTTTATTATTTTAGTCCAAATTGGGACGATGACGTGGTTTACTTTTTGTAGACATTTGGCGGGGAGTGGGTCATTGTAGTGGTTATTCGGTTTGATATCTGCCAGAGTTTTGGCGATGACTGACTGATCATAACTCTCGAAGGTATCCCAATGCGCTTTATTTTTCGCTTCATTGTGGTTGAGTGAAGTTGTGGCAATGGTCAGATCTTGTGGTTTTCCGTGCAATTGGTCTGCTGCCGTTTTAAGCTCTATTTCCAGCTTGGTGGCCTTCTCGGTGAAGAACTTTGAGAATTCTTCACAGCTTAGCTGTGTTTTAGTGGTTTCTTGAGCTGATTTTGCTAAGTTATTAGATTGTTGCTTTAGAATTTCAAATAGTTTCCGTGGTCTATTTTTGGCGTTATCCAGTTCCGATCTAATGAATTCTTTTTTGACCCTAAGGATCTTTTTGTTGTATTCGTTTCTGATTTTTCTGAGTGAATTCAGTTCATGAGTTGATGGGTGGTCTCTCCATTTTCTTTCGGCCATTCTTAGTTTCCTTCTATCCTCGTTCAGTGATTCGTTAAACCATGGGTTCCTGTCTTTTTCCGAGATTCTTTTCAGTTTTAGTGGCATGGTGGTGTTAACTATGTTGGCTACAGTTTTAGTGTAGTGCTCCGTTAGTTCATTCACATTCCTCAGGTTGTTTGGTGGCTTCAGATCTTTCTCACAATATTTAACTAATTGCTCCATCTCTGGTTCTTTCGTATTTCGTGTCCACTTTTTGCGTATGATGGGCTGTGGTTTCTTTTTCCTCTCCTGTGTAGGAATCAGGAAGATTGGTGATCCGACCAATCACATGGCGTGACTGATTGGACACTTATGTTCTTTTTTCTAGATAATATCCAGTCCAGTATGGCTCCTTTTGCGTGCGTTGGCTGTGTGCAGACTTGGGAAAGGTTTAGTTCATTCAGGAAGTCTTTTAGAGCGATGATCTGTTTATCTTTCATGTCTTCCCAGTGCAAGTTGAAGTCGCCCAAGAATATGTTATTAGAGTGAATGTTATTGTTATCAGTTATAATTTCCATCAGTTGATCAATGAAGATCTCATTCTTTCCTGGAGGGTGGTACATAGCGTGCAGGGTGCATCTTTCATTGTTTATTGACTTTATATTAAGACCTAGATATTCATAAGATTCCTGAGAATCTGATTGTATTTGTTTTATTTCCATTTCTGATCGGTGGATGCAGGCTATTCCGCCCCCTCTCTTCTTTGGTCTATCTAGCCTCACTAGGTTGTAGTGTGGGGGCACTAGTAGATCTATGCAAGGAGAGGATGATTCCGCCAGCCATGTTTCTGTTAGGATTGCTAGATCAATTTCCTTGTTCATAATAAATGCAGCGATGTTTGACTCGTGTTTTACTGCGGACCGGCAGTTGAGCAGTAAGCATTTCAAATGATTTTTTGTAGAGCTTTGTTCTCTATCACTCATGTTGGTGGAAAACTGGATTTGTTGTAGGTTGTTGGGGTTTGGTTTCCTAAAATTCTGTTTCGAAGTTCTATTCATGTTGATCGGGACTGTTTTGATTTTTTCTCCTCCATCTTGATCTGTCGACTCGTAGGTCTTTAATAATGCAAGTGTTTCTTCTTCTGTTATGTACTTAAGGTTTCTTTCTGGCCTGTTATGCCGGGCTGTCAGTGGCATGGACTTCTCCTTCCTTTTTCGATTTCTTTCTGGTCTGTTACGTCGATCTATCAGGGGCATGGACTTCTCCTTCCTTATTCCTGGTGTTTCCAGCATTAATTCTTGGATGCGGTCAACTTTCGATTGTGTACCTATCGTGATTTCTAGGATTTTTGCTATTGTATTCATAGTGATCCGGATATCCCGTGCCATGCTGTTAATTTGTGTCTGGATCTGTATTGTTCCTCTCATGTTCTGGTTTGGTGTATTCACGGTGTTCAGTCTCCTAGTTTCGACTTTATCGTTTAGGTAGTCTTGGCTCACGTTAAGTGTATTCCTGGTTAGCCTTTGTGTATCGCTTCGGGATGGTGTTGCCTGTATGCTATCTTCTACATCATTTGACATAATAATCCTCTTTTTTGCCAAGTTGCAATGCAAGGGCATCTCCAGTGGGAGCAGGTTCTTCTGTGCAATCAACGTTAGTTCTTCTCTGTCTTCTTGTTGCAGTGTCGTATTCTCCTGAGTTCTCGCTAGATCTTTTCTCTCTGTAGAGTCTTTTGCCATTTTCTTTTCAGCGTTCGCTAGAATTGCTGGCGTAGCAGCCTGATGTGGCCACGTTTTTTCTTCATTCTGTGTTTGTGCCTTCATAGTGTTAACAGGTAGATCCACTATTTCTGACCTCTCTGAGGTTTCGTTGTTCCGGCCGTCTCCTGTCTCCGTTATGTCATTTAGTTGCTTTCGTTGATGAAACTGTGGAAGCTCTCTAGATCGCCTAATGACATCTATTTCAACTTGTGGCGTTCGGGTAGGTGGGTCTTGTGTTAGCATAGGTTCTTTGTTGTCTGTATTGTTAGCATTGATGACTTCTAGACTATCTACATTTGCGGTCGGAGGACGTTGAAGTTGTGGTTGATCCCTTGGGTTCACTATCCCTTTTTTTAATGTGGGGAATATATCGTCAAATTTCTTTAGCTCGTTATTGGTTGCTTGTATAAGCACTATTCCAGTCTTGTATAGCGTTATGCATAGGTTAGCTCTCAGTCTTGGCGATGGAATGCTCACTAGTTTTGTGCCGTGTGGTATCCTGTTAATCGTTTTTATGTTGAGATTCTCTGTAATGACTGTGCGCCATATAGCTGTTTTTCTGGTGAAGAATATTAGATCGTTGACGATTCTGCCTTTGTTAATGTTGAACGATGGGTCAGAGATCAGAGTATATGGGTTTTTCCTCAGCACGTTGTGTTTAAATTTCTTGACTGCTGTTTTGGATAGATGCGATGGGTATTTTATGCTCATAGCATTTATGCCTGAGGCCTCTAAATCGGTATCATCCATTTTTAGTATTTTAGGCCCGGTGGGATGACTTGTGTATCTTCCCGTGGCGTTGGTTCTCTTAGCTATCGTCACCACACCCCTGCTGAGTTCCGTTCTGACTGATTCTTGGGTGTTTCTTAATTCTTTGGTGTTGATTCTGTCATGCTTACTCTCTCTGTGATGCTCTATTCAGTAATATTCTTAGCTCTGGTTGATATTATCACTACTTCATCTCTATCTTTGTTGAGAGTAGGGCCGGTCTACTTGCTCTCTTGTTGTTGTCATAGCTATTTACTTTCCATTTATTAGAAATGTCCAGTGTGTCTGGCTCCCTTAGTTGAAAATAGCCCCTGCTGTAGGTCCAAGCTTATGTCTGCGATGGCCGCCATTTTGAAGTCAGGCAGAGCGGATCATGCTATGCTCGTTATTCTAATATCTTTTTATGGCCTGATTCTTGTCCCAGCCTTCAATTATAAACGTGGTGCTAGTGCTAGATATCTCGATCTTAACTATTTCCCAAATAATCCTCGGTTACCTGTAGTACACACGGACTAATTATCCGTATCGGCCGGCATGTTTAGATCAGACGGGAAATACTTTAGCTTTCCCTCCAGATAGATTGATTTCCCTGATCCGCTTTTTAGTTTTCCTCGGCGGATAAAGACGATAGTGCAGGTGAGGATGAAGATGTTTGTCCCATTAATCCTAGTTTATCAGTTAATCAGTTTAGCGTGCAGAAATCCGTGAGCTAGATGTCCGCTCCGGTCGCCATTTTAAGATCAGGTGGACTGCATCTCTCCTTTTCTCATGATCCTGACCGTTTATTGTCTTAGTCTAATCTCCTTGCGGCACATGCGGGGAGGGGGGGGCAGCGCTGCATGTGAGTAGATGCCCGTACCTGTCCAGGAGTCCTGTCCCTCCTCCGGCATCGATCGGCGCTCCTCAAACCCCCGATGGCAGCCCCTGTCCGCAGTTCCGGTGAAGCAGCTAGTGATCTCCCTGATCTCCCCCGGAACACACCAGCTCCACGCTTTCAGGGCGATATCTCCACTGCTGTCACTGCTCCAGTGCCCTGTCGATGGATCCCTCGATTCAGCCAGTGCAGTCGCCGTCCCCTGGTCATCCGTGTGTCCATATACATCCCAGTCCTGGAGTCCGTTGAGGAGATGCCGCCTTGAGAGAAGCTCCGGTATGGTCTTTTACCGATTTTTTTTCTTCTTGTTTTTCTTAATCCATTTACTCTTATGAGATCGGTTCGCAGCGATGGCTGTCGATTACAGGGATATTGACCAGAAAGGGGATCCCAATCACTGGGAGCTCTTTTGAGATCCCTTTACCAGTCGGCCATCTTTGGATTGCGTCCAAAGAGAGAAATAGCAGCAAGATGTACTTTAATAGAAGCATGGGCCAAACCAGATTTTGCTAAAATTAGAATATATGGAATAATTTAATGTGCCACTGAGTTTAGAGGATGAATATTACGTTCATGGCACCACAAACAGAATCTCTTCCATTTCATACTATAAGTCCTGTTTGTACTTTCCGCTCTGGCCTTTGCTAGTATATTTCTGCATTCTGAAGAAATATCTAGGTTGTGAAATTCGCAGTATTCAGGAGCCAGGCCGCTAAGCGGAGCCATTTCGGGTCTGGATGAAGCACTTGTCCCCGGAACATTGTCAAGAGTGATGGTATTGGTTGCAGACAAATCGGATGATCCTCTGACAGTAGGAGCAACTCTGTGAACCAGTGTTGCCTGGGCCACCACGGAGCTATCAGTATTACTTTGAACGGTTCTTCCTTTATCTTTGTGAGAATGCGTGGTAGGAGGGGAATCTGAGGAAAGGCGTAGGCAAAGACACCTGACTATGCCATCAAAAACGCATTCCCCCAAGATCCCTGCTGGTGATGCCAACTTGTGAAGAACCAACGTTTTTTGTTCTGCGCTGTCCCAAACAGATCCACTGTCGGAATTCCCCACTTGAAGAAGATGCTTTGCAATATGTCCTGGTTGACCTCCCACTCGTGGCAGGTCGACTTCAGTCTGCTGAGAGTATCCGCTTTGACATTCTGATCTCCTGGAAGATGCTCCGCTTTTAGAGACACTCGGTGTTGAACAGCCCACTTCCATACCTTTTGTGCTTCCTGCGACAGGGAGAGTGATCTTGTGCCTCCCTGCTTGTTGAGATAGTAAATCGCAGTTGTGTTGTCTGTTCTTATCAGAACAGATGCTCCCTGAATTCTTGGTAGGTAAGCCAACAATGCCAAGCCTACCGCTTTGAGCTCCAGCAAGTTGATGTGAAGCTGTTGTTCCTGCAATTTCCACCAACCGCTGACCTACAGGTCCTGAAGGAATGCCCCCAATCCTTCCAGGGATGCATTGGTGGTAATTACCAATGAAGCTGATTCGGTCAGGAAGGAAAGACCCACCGAAATGTTCCTTTTGTGGGTCCACCATGCTACTGCTTGCACCATATCCGGCGTGATCTTCACTCTGTCGTCGAAGTATCCCTCTGCCATAGTGCCATTGTCGATCCAGTTCTTCCTGTAATCAATGCATTTTTAGTCGGCATAAAGGAAGGTATGCAAGAGGACATTGTCACTAGTAGCGACTTGTACCTGCATACTGAAAGACACTATGTTCTTGGCAAGAGACATGAGACCCAGTTGCCTCTCTATGGAGGGAAATGCCTTGTTCACTGAGGTGTCCAGAATCGCTCCCAGGAACGCAATCTTCCTTGAAGGTTGAAGGGATGATTTCTCTATATTAAAGTCAGCCCCAGTCCGGCAAACAATTGTATGCATGCCGTAGTTGACACCTGGGCTGAAGTTTCTGACAGCACTTTTACCAACCAGTCGTCCAGGTAGGTGTGATGGTACCAGAAGAGCAATTTTGCTTGGGGAGGTGATCTCTGGTGTAATCTTCCTCTTCCTGACAATTCCCAGCTTTTCTGGAGATTTCCTCGTCGACAAGTCCGTCGAAG
The DNA here is from genome assembly GCF_964261635.1 of Lissotriton helveticus. Classification (NCBI taxonomy): domain Eukaryota; kingdom Metazoa; phylum Chordata; class Amphibia; order Caudata; family Salamandridae; genus Lissotriton; species Lissotriton helveticus. The sequence continues at coordinate 1,566,790,638 of NC_136063.1, read as the reverse complement.
TGATCGCCGTCGACAGCAATGTCGTTGATGCCATCGTCGACACCAGGTGTAGAGATGTATCCATTGTTGACGACATAGTCACCGTCGTCGATGTTCCAGTCGACGACACCATTGTCTTTGCCGTCGACGCCGATCCCGTCGTCGACATTGTCACTGTTAAAGTAGTTGTCGATGTAACAGGCGTCAACACCACCGTTGACGATGACGTCGTCGACGGAGAGGCAACTGTTATAGGCAATGAAGGTGGCTTTGATATTAGCTTTACCTCAATCTTTTTCGTCGACGATGATGACTTCTTCGTCGACACAGGTTTTTTAGGTTCTACCTCAGGCTTCCTGAAGGGTTCTTTGACCTGAAGAGGTGATTTTGACAGCTCAGAACTCGTCTTTTTTGATGGTTTTTCGCCAGAGGCATGTCTTTTACTCTCCTTTTCCACAGCTTGAGGAGATTTTGAAGGACTGACCCCAGAAGACCTATGAGTGGTCTTTTTCAGGGCCTTCTCAGGACGTTCTTCTGAGGAATGAGTATGAGGAAACTTTCTTCTCTTTTGAGATCTCTTAGATGTTGAGAAGGAAGCCTCATCACTATCACTGGAGATAACCTCCTTTCTGGCCTTTAGCTTTTGAAGCCATATCAAAAGGCTCCCTTCACGATCCCTCAGAGTCTTACTTGAAAAAGTGCTACATACCTTACATTCTTTTGCCTGGTAATCTGGGCATAGACAGTAAATGCAGTCAGTATGAGAGTCATCAGTATAGAGCCTCTTCTTGGAACAAGTGGCACAGGCTCTAAATAAACCTTTCTTCTCCTTTCCAGACATTCTCTAAAGAATGTGGATGAAGACAGTCCAGAGTAGTATGAAATCCAGATAAATGTAAAAAAACAAAGTTCTCAAATGAGGTTGAAAAAGCAGAGTTTGAGTAGAGCTCAAAGGAGACTCCCTAGCACAACGTGCGGTAGAAAATCTGAGAGGCAAAAGGTTCTCTCAGGAGTGTTCTAGAGGGTGAGGGCCTCTGATTGGTTCAGGGACAAGCTTGGTCTCTTTTACATAACGAAGGTTATAGGTTGCAAAAGGGAAATGGACCCAGGGTTCTCTAAAGAATGTAGATGAAGACAGTCCAGAGTAGTATGAAATCCAGATAAATGTAAAAAAAAAAAAGTTCTCAAATGAGGTTGAAAAAGCAGAGTTTGAGCAGAGCTCAAAGGAGACTCCCTAGCACAACGTGCGGTAGAAAATCTGAGAGGCAAAAGGTTCTCTCAGGAGTGTTCTAGAGGGTGAGGGCCTCTGATTGGTTCAGGGACAAGCTTGGTCTCTTTTACATAACGAAGGTTATGGGTTGCAAAAGGGAAATGGACCTAGGGCCTCTTTTCAGATTGCTATCTAACTAAGCATTGCTTTTTTATATACCGGAGACTCCCGTCTCGACGACGGGGAATGATTCAGGCATGTGAATCTATGAAAGCTCCAATACTGGAGTAACCACCTATTCATATACAGCTTTCAAACCCTTTTTTTGCACCAAAGATCCACAACAGTAGGAAGGAGTCGGCGGAGTAAAAGAGGTGTCAAGGGTAGCGTTGAGATGGTCCATAGCTGAAAACTGCTCGTATTCAGTTGTTGATATATTCCACTGAAATCAAGGCATTCTGATTTAATAAACTTCCTGACAGTTGATATAGACAGATTAACACACAATCTTCTGGTCTTGCAAACATTGCTAGTGTACAATACGCTGGTATGGGTACATGGACATATTAGGTCCTATTCACAAAGGCACTTTCTAGGTAATAAAGTAATAGTCCTTTAGAACTCTTTTATATATCTTTGTGAAATTGCCCCAAAACATCTAAAAAGGTTATCTAATAGGAAGTTGGAAGTGCATGTAAGATTACATAGAAGAGTAACGCTATAGTACTGCTTCCACTAACCAAATGCTTTTGTTAATCGACAAACCTAGTAAATTTATCAGAGTATACTAAAAACTGAAAACAGTACCTTTTTGTCTCCTTCATTTTCTTTTTCATTGTCATCTGCATCTCTCTGCCAAGATGTCTTCATATCAAAATCAAATGGCCCTCTACGGCTTTCATACTTGCTGTCAGACTCCTCAACCTTTGACTCTTCGTGGACCATATAATCTGGGAAATATGATACAGCAGCACTATGGACAAAGGGGGTGAGAGATTAAAAGTGAGTTGTAGCTGGAATGGTACATATTCCAGAAGTGAAAGTGCTGTTGATAAGAGAAAAAAACGTTACTCTGTTGTACAACATTCAATATCCTTAAAAGGGAACACTAACATAAAAAAAATATTTTATTCCGCTCAGTTTCCTTTTACCTACCAGAGGTTTCTTCAAGAAGAACTCCAACATTTTAAGTTCCAGGTCATACATCCCTCCTTACCCATGTGCACAGGAGCATCGTTCTTTTGAAAACACTGTATCAGGTGATGGTAGAAGATGGGTGCATTCCAAAAACATTGACTTTATCCCAGAGACCGTTCTAAAATTATGCTTACTAAAGGCCAAAGGTACTTAGGCGTTTTGCAGTCACTAAGGGTCTAATTCCCAAATTCGTACCATTTGCTGCTGTAAAATGACCTTTTAGTAGGTACCAAACACAAATTACGATTCAGTAACATGTGACCTAATGGCAATTTGGGTTTGCGACTACATACTGATTCGCTATTCAGAAGCGGAGTGCTTACAGTGTCCCTTCCAAAAGGCAAATAGAATTGGACATATTAATGTTTTGCAACCGAAATCCAGTCACAAAACATTAATACTTTATCAACAACACAAAGGTAGTGGTAAGCCAGTCGTAAACAAGAAGGGCTCCTCAAGAGACTAATTCCCCTTTGTGAATATTGACAAAAACATTTTCAGGAGCAGTTGTCCATAGTCCACTGCCTAGCCTTAAAAAATGTTTGCAAAACCTATCAAATTGTTTTCAAACAAGATTCACCATTCGCCCCAATATGGAACTTTGTGATAAACTCGGAGCCTTATTTTGGCGATACGATCATCAGATACCATCATTGTGAAGTCCCTACTCCTCAAGCTGAACTCAAGGCGCTATTCATAAACTGCATTTTAGAGTAAGTTTAGTAGCACTACAATAGTAGTACAGAAGTACAAGTAAACGCAGTTCACTAACCTATGAGAACTCTGCTGCTCCTGTATTCTCATCTTGAGATCTCTTCATTGCTACCTGCAAGTCACAGATTTACTTTCAAATCATGATCATTTTGCCCAAGGCCATTTACAGAAGCCCTCCAATGTTTCTTCTGTCCATATTATTGTGGTACAATTCCACTAGAAACCTTTGTTCTTTCAACTTTTTACTCCATTCTTTCCCCAGATAAATAAAACTGCCTTCTATGGTGACATAGCATTCTACAAAACTGCTGCAAAAAATCTGCAACTCATTGCCTTTATCCCTAGGATCTGAATCCTGTGTTCTATGTTTCAGAAAGATCTTGAAGCCTCTTTTTAATGAATACACTTCTATAACCCCAGGTGTTACAAAATAACATGGCTTAACAGGATTTATATGAGGGTGGTTATTTTTATAATTTCTAGCGGTGAAAGATGGTCTAGATTGTGGAGATTAAAATAGTTAGTAAATCACCAGTGTGTAATAAAGACTTGTGACTAAAGCAACATACAGCTCAACAACTAGATTTAATGCATCAAGATGAAGACTATTCTGAAATTGTCTTTGGACTACAGCTGCTGAGGATGAGACAAGAGAAAGAAGCATGCATATAAGAAAAGATCCAAGAACTCTGGATACAAATGGTGAAGGAATCATTGAAATCTGTTCTCGCCAAGATGGACTGTTACCCTACTAGCGTGACTGGCTGTGCAAATCTCTCTCCAGGAAGTCAAGCAAACTTCCTGGATACCTGGCTAAATATGTGAAAGGTCGTTTTAGGTTACTCAAACTTTTTTCTCCCCTAGCTAAATAAAAAAAGTCTAACTTTTGGAAAATTATGAACGACCAGGAAGGTGCAAAGATTACCCACATAGCGGAGGGGACAGTTTGGTTGTGATGACACAAAGGTAATTATCTGTAAACCCTAACCTACAACTTAGCAATGAGTTAACATTTCACCTGTTGAGATTTTGTAAGGGTTATACTCATAAATAAGTTGGTAACTGATTAAGTAGTGCAGACATGGAGATCTGAAGTAAAATATGCATGTCTAAGATGGCGATTAGAACGGAGGTGGAGTGAAGGAGCTTTGCTTTACAAGCCCGCATGACACCCTTCTGTCATCTCTCCATCCAACACTGGGGTGATGAAGACCACTGGAAACCCTGCCGGAGCAGGGCAGGCGGGTGGGAGAGAAAAAACGGATGGGGCAGGCAGGTTGGAAGACTGATGAGGCGGGCGGGTGGGAGAGAAGGAACGGATGGGGCAGATGGGTGGTAGAGAAGAAACGGATGGGGCAGGCGGGTGGGAGAGAAGAAACGATGTGAGAAGAAACGGCCAGCGGGTAGTTGGGAGAGAAGAAAGGCATGTAGAGAAGAAAGGCATTGGGCGGGCAGGTGGAAGAGAAGAAAGACATTGGGCGGGTGGGCTAGAGAGAAGAAAGACATGGGGCGGGTGGGTGGGAGAGAAGAAAGACATGGGGCGGGTGGGTGGGAGAGAAGAAAGGCATGGGGCGGGCGAGTGGGAGAGAAGAAAGGCATGGGGCGGGCGAGTGGGAGAGAAGAAAGGCATGGGGCGGGTGAGTGGGAGAGAAGAAAGGCATGGGGCGGGTGGGTGGGAGAGAAGAAAGGCATGGGGCGGGTGGGTGGGAGAGAAGAAAGGCATGGGGCGGGTGGGTGGGAGATAAGAAAGGCATGGGGCGGGTGGGTGGGAGATAAGAAAGGCATGGGGCGGGTGGGAGAGAAGAAAGGCATGGGGCGGGCAGGCGGGTGGGAGAGAAGAAAGGCATAGAGAAGAAACAGATGGGGTGGGTGGGTAGGGGAAGAAGAAACAGAATTGGAAGAAGAAACAGATGGGGCGGCTGGGTGGGGGAAGAAGAAACGGATGGGGCGGGCGGGTGGGGGAAGAAGAAACGGATGGGGCGGGCGGGTGGGGGAAGAAGAAACGGATGGGGCGGGCGGGTGGGGGAAGAAGAAACGGATGGGGCGGGCGGGTGGGGGAAGAAGAAACGGATGGGGCGGGCGGGTGGGGGGAAGAAGAAACGGATGGGGCGGGCGGGTGGGGGGAAGAAGAAACGGATGGGGCGGGCGGGTGGGGGGAAGAAGAAACGGATGGGGCGGGCGGGTGGGGGGAAGAAGAAACGGATGGGGCGGGCGGGTGGGGGGAAGAAGAAACGGATGGGGCGGGCGGGTGGGGGGAAGAAGAAACGGATGGGGCGGGCGGGTGGGGGAAAGAAGAAACGGATGGGGCGGGCGGGTGGGGAAAGAAGAAACGGATGGGGCGGGCGGGTGGGGGAAGAAGAAACGGATGGGGCGGGCGGGTGGGGGAAGAAGAAACGGATCGGGCGGGTGGGAGAGAAGAAAGGCATGGGGCGGGTGGGTGGGAGAGAAGAAAGGCATGGGGCGGGTGGGTGGGAGATAAGAAAGGCATGGGGCGGGCGGGTGGGAGAGAAGAAAGGCATAGAGAAGAAACAGATGGGGTGGCTGGGTGGGGGAAGAAGAAACGGATGGGGCGGGCGGGTGGGGGAAGAAGAAACGGATGGGGCGGGCGGGTGGGGGAAGAAGAAACGGATGGGGCGGGCGGGTGGGGGAAGAAGAAACGGATGGGGCGGGCGGGTGGGGGAAGAAGAAACAAATGGGGCGGGCGGGTGGGGGAAGAAGAAACGGATGGGGCGGGTGGGGGGAAGAAGAAACGGATGGGGCGGGCGGGTGGGGGGAAGAAGAAACGGATGGGGCGGGCGGGTGGGGGGAAGAAGAAACGGATGGGGCGGGCGGGTGGGGGAAAGAAGAAACGGATGGGGCGGGCGGGTGGGGGAAGAAGAAACGGATGGGGCGGGCGGGTGGGGAAGAAGAAACGGATGGGGCGGGCGGGTGGGGGAAGAAGAAAGGAATCGGGTGGGTGGGCGGGTGGGGGAAGAAGAAACGGATGGGGCGGGTGGGTGGGGGAAGAAGAAACGGATGGGGCGGGTGGGTGGGGGAAGAAGAAACGGATGGGGCGGGTGGGTGGGGGAAGAAGAAACGGATGGGGCGGGTGGGTGGGGGAAGAAGAAACGGATGGGGCGGGTGGGGGAAGAAGAAATGGATGGGGCGGACGGGTGGGGGAAGAAGAAATGGATGGGGCAGGCGGGTGGGGGAAGAAGAAATGGATGGGGCGGACAGGTGGGGGAAGAAGAAATGGATGGGGCAGGCGGGTGGGGGAAGAAGAAATGGATGGGGCGGGCGGGTGGGGGAAGAAGAAATGGATGGGGTGGGCCAGTGGGGGAAGAAGAAATGGATGGGGCTGGCAGGTGGGGGAAGAAGAAATGGATGGGGCGGGCGGGTGGGGGAAGAAGAAATGGATGGGGCGGGCGGGTGGGGGAAGAAGAAATGGATGGGGCGGGCGGGTGGGGGAAGAAGAAATGGATGGGGCGGGCGGGTGGGGGAAGAAGAAATGGATGGGGCGGGCGGGTGGGGGAAGAAGAAATGGATGGGGCGGGCGGGTGGGGGAAGAAGAAATGGATGGGGCGGGCGGTTGGGGGAAGAAGAAATGGATGGGGCGGGCGGGTGGGGGAAAAAGAAACGGATGGGGCGGGCGGGTGAGGGAAGAAGAAACGGATGGGACGGGTGAAGAAGAAACGGATGGGGCGGGTGGGTAGGTGAAGAAGAAACGGATGGGGCGGGTGGGTGGAGGAAGAAGAAACGGATGGGGCGGGTGGGTGGGGGGAAGAAGAAACGGATGGGGCGAGTGGGTGGGGGAAAGAAGAAACGGATGGGGCGGGTGGGGGGGAGATAAGAAAGGCATGGGGCGGGTGGGTGGGAGATAAGAAAGGCATGGGGCGGGCGGGTGGGAGAGAAGAAAGGCATGGGGCGGGCAGGTGGGTGGGAGAGAAGAAAGGCATAGAGAAGAAACAGATGGGGTGGGTGGGTAGGGGAAGAAGAAACAGATGAGGCGGGTGGGAGGGGGAAGAAGAAACAGATGGGGCGGCTGGGTGGGGGAAGAAGAAACGGATGGGGCGGGCGGGTGGGGGAAGAAGAAACGGATGGGGCGGGCGGGTGGGGGAAGAAGAAACGGATGGGGCGGGCGGGTGGGGAAGGAAGAAACGGATGGGGCGGGCGGGTGGGGGAAGAAGAAACGGATGGGGCGGGCGGGTGGGGGAAGAAGAAACGGATGGGGCGGGCGGGTGGGGGAAGAAGAAACGGATGGGGCGGGCGGGTGGGGGAAAGAAGAAACGGATGGGGCGGGCGGGTGGGGGAAGAAGAAACGGATGGGGCGGGCGGGTGGGGGAAGAAGAAACGGATGGGGAGGGCGGGTGGGGGAAGAAGAAACGGATGGGGCGGGCGGGTGGGGGAAGAAGAAACGGATGGGGCGGGCGGGTGGGGGAAGAAGAAACGGATGGGGCGGGCGGGTGGGGGAAGAAGAAACGGATGGGGCGGCCGGGTGGGGGAAGAAGAAACGGATGGGGCGGCCGGGTGGGGGAAGAAGAAAGGAATCGGTGGGTGGGCGGGTGGGGGAAGAAGAAACCGATGGGGCGGGTGGGTGGGGGAAGAAGAAACGGATGGGGCGGGTGGGGGAAGAAGAAATGGATGGGGCGGACGGGTGGGGGAGGAAGAAATGGATGGGGCAGGCGGGTGGGGGGAAGAAGAAATGGATGGTGCGGGCGGGTGGGGGAAGAAGAAATGGATGGGGCGGGCAGGTGGGGGAAGAAGAAATGGATGGGGCGGGCGGGTGGGGGAAGAAGAAATGGATGGGGCGGGCGGGTGGGGGAAGAAGAAATGGATGGGGCGGGCGGGTGGGGGAAGAAGAAATGGATGGGGCGGGCGGGTGGGGGAAGAAGAAATGGATGGGGCGGGCGGGTGGGGGAAGAAGAAATGGATGGGGCGGGCGGGTGGGGGAAGAAGAAATGGATGGGGCGGGCGGGTGGGGGAAGAAGAAATGGATGGGGCGGGCGGGTGGGGGAAAAAGAAACGGATGGGGCGGGCGGGTGAGGGAAGAAGAAACGGATGGGACGGGTGAAGAAGAAACGGATGGGGCGGGTGGGTAGGTGAAGAAGAAACGGATGGGGCGGGTGGGTGGAGGAAGAAGAAACGGATGGGGCGGGTTGTGGGGGGAAGAAGAAACGGATGGGGCGAGTGGGTGGGGGGAAGAAGAAACGGATGGGGCGGGTGGGGGGGGGAGAAGAAACGGATGGGGCGGGCGGGTGGGGGGAAGAAGAAACGGATGGGGCGGGTGGGTGGGGGGGAAGAAGAAACGGATGGGGCGGGTGGGTGGGGGGGAAGAAGAAACGGATGGGGCGGGTGGGTGGGGGGAAGAAGAAACGGATGGGGCGGGTGGGTGGGGGGAAGAAGAAACGGGTGCGGCGGGTGGAAGAAGAAACGGATGGGGTGGGTGGGTAGGGGAAGAAGAAACGGATGGGAAGAAGAAACGGATGGGGCAGATGGGTCGGGGAAGAAGAAACAGATGAAGAAGAAACGGATGGGTTGGGTGGGGGGGGGAAGAAGAAATAGATGGGTCAAGTGGGTGGGGAACAAAGAAACGGATGGAAGAAGAAACGGATGGGGCAGAAGAAAAACAGATGGGGTGGGTGTGTTATGGGGAGGAAAAATGGACTGGGGAGCAGACAGGCAATAAAGGTGGCTACGAGGGAGGCAAGCAACGAAGGGAAAAGTAGTGACTGTTTCGGGAAGAGGTTATCTGTGGACAGGGCAAGAAATGGGATGTGAGAGGGGGCAAGCAACAACAGGAGGGACGTGGGGGAAACACAGAAAAAGTAGCAACAAAAACGGGCTGGGAAAAGACAGTTGGAGGTGGCTACGGGGAGGAAAGCAAAGAAGGGAAAAGCAGTGAAGGGGTATGGGAGAGGGAATCTGTGGACGGGGCAAGAAACAAGACAGGGGAAGCAGCACTGAATGCGGGTGGGGAGGGCAGCCAGATACAGCCGGCAAATCGATGCACTCAAATGGAGTGCTACACTACAAAGAGTAAAACAGTACCTCTGCAGGCACGCACGCACGCTCAGACAAGAAGCAGTACTTGATTCATGCTCCATGGCATGCACACACACACAAAGCTTCAGGAGGAAGCATGAGGTGAGGAGGAAGTGCTGACCAATAACAAGCAAGGGAACAAGAATGACGGGGGAGCCAACCAATGGTAAGTAAAGGTAAGTAATGGGTGGGCTCTAAATACCTTCTAAGATGTCTTTCTTTTTCGTAACAAGAGATTTCGCAAGCACAGAGCAAGGGCTGTGTAGGTGAAACATAAAAAAGAGTATACTTAATGTGTGATTAGAAAGTAAAGGGGTATATCTGAATATTCTTATTGTTTAGGAGCAAATAGTTTTTCCCTAGCTGTGCTACATGTTCTGCCAATTAATCTTTATAGGATTGGTATACCAGGAGTTGGCCTGTTGCTTGTTCAGGAATGCTTGGTATTATATTTTTAAGTATCATTCCTATAGGCTCTTTTGGCGTCATACTGGCCTCTTTCAGGACTTGCAAAATATTTCTGACTTCTAGTTCAGTAATTTTAGGATGACGTTCATTTTCCCTAATTCTTTCAACTATTTCATATTTAGTGATAGCCCTACCACAGCATGAGTTGGAATAATATTTAGGGCATTTCTAGTGTGGTACTGTCCTTACTATACAAGTAAATCCTCTAGAATGTAATATTAGCTTCCCTTTCCCTTTTTGGGATTGTATGTACTTTCCTGTTTCCTACACTTCATCTGTGGGTTTTAGAGCAAATAAAATATATATTCTTGAAAACAAAATAAAATATGAGATAATATTTTTTCAACATTTTTTCCATTGCAGCTGCACTTTTGACTTATATTGTGATTGTTACCTTTACTTCGCTTTAGTTGTATATGTATTGTTTGCTGTTCTGTGTAGTATATTTAGCTCACTTGTCTTACGAAGCAGTCTGCAGATAGGAAAAATGTGTTCATATAGTATTGGCTAATTTTTTAATGTAAAGTTTACTTTTTTTTTTGAGTTGTGCTTTGGTTACAATACTTACTTTTGAGGTGGTCTTTTTTGTATTTCGAGTATTTTGATTTCTGTTTTTTTTATTTCCTTTTCTTTTTGGCATATTTTCATTTGTTGTAGAGAATGTATCTGTATGCTCGAGAACTAAACATGTAATATAGTTTTAATTATTTGTTTTCTTATCATAGTATTAGTTGTTTATTATTTTTGTTAGCTTTCCTTTAGTGTCAAACTTACTTTGATTGCAGTATTTAGTGGTTTGTTTAAAGTCTTTTTTTGTAGATTTGCAATCTCGCATAGTGAGGCTATACTGCTATAATTCTTTTTCTGAAGCAATTTTTGAGAATGTGGCATTGTTATACTGCTTTTTAAATGGGAAATCATTTTTATTTGTTAACTATTTTTAAGTTTAGGGGGGCGGAGCTTGCAGGCAGCGACGATGGCCGCTTGATTCCCCAGCTCTGTCGGCACCACAGATAATCCTCTCATTATCCTCCATCAGAGCAGCACTTTTGGTCCCCCTCCCTCATTGCTGTCCGTCGGAGTGGTTCTAGAGACTAGCGGTCCCGCGGCGGAGGTAGATCGGCGCCCTGTCAGGCGCGAGCGGCTCCGTGAAGACTCGGACAGCTGCAGGCCGCAGTCCCCGGACCCCAGTGGCTCATCGATCCGGGAGGCGTCGCTGTACGTGCAGCCGAGGGGGGCGGGTCTGCCCCGAGTGACGGAGGTCGGCCCTAAAAGTCCGAAACATTCGGGCGCTCATTGTGGACGAGTGCTTGACACTGCCTTTTTAAACCCCTCCTAAGGTCGGATCTCGCACGGTGGGCATACGGGACACCCTGGGCGGCTGGAGAAGTACATGACCCCCGGGGACCGCCATTTTGGGCTCTCCGTGCACCCGAGTTAAACATACCCGGACAGCGCGGCTGTGGCAGAGAGACAGATTAGGGTCCCGGCCGCTGCCTAGGACTGGAGCGCAGTGTCCGCAAAGGCCATATTTTGCTGCGGGGGGTCGCCTACGGCATCGGGCGTTCTCTCCTCAACCGGGACGCTTCGCGGGGGGGGTCCCCGTGCACGAGGCCCGCTCCCAATAGCCCGCGGTGGTGCCCTGCTCCTTACCCACTGGGGTAAATCCACCTGCAGACCTTGACTTGCTCTGGGGGGGGACGCTGAGGGACTCGCGTCAGAGCAGAGACAGAGACGACACGAGATCAGCGCTCTGGTGCAGATAACGACGCTTGCCGCCATTGCCCTGGGGTGCAGGAGAGACCTTTCATGTCCTAACTGGGCAGTCTGAAGGAGATTGGTGCTGGGGTCCGTCGTGTGGCCGTGATTGCTTTGTTGAGAATAACGTTGGAGCCCGCGCTGGGTACGGGCCGGTTCCGCATCAAGAAGCCACGCCAGAGCGCCCGGTGGGTCCCCCCTTGGTGGGCGCAACTCCCTTATTGAGGAGCGCGGACGCTGACCGCTCCGCCAGGATGGGGAAGGGAGATAAGACCCAGAGCATACTCCCTTTTGCGCAGCGGCGAGCACCGTTACAGAGCCCTCCCACGCATCACAGGGAGGACCCACACCCAGAAGAGTCCGGCGCGATGGACTCCGACCTCAAGTCAATGCTTCGTTCCATGGAGCAGAGCCTACAGACTAGCATCTCGGCGCTGGGCACCAAAATGGACGCCATGACCTACAGAATGGACCGCATGCCTGAACGCCTCGACAAGCATGCGGAGAAGCACGACATGGCTGAACGGAGAATCACGGAGGTTGAAGAGGCGCAGACGGAGTTGGACACGGCCCACAAGCGAGTGGAGAACCTGATGAGATCCCTCCAGGACAAGACCGAAGACCTGGAGGCGGATTCACGTCGCTATAACATTCGCATTACAGGCCTACCGGAATCCACTCAGACCGGTAAGATGGAACTCTTCGTCGAGCGGCTGCTCACCACCCTCCTGGGGGAAGGGGTATTCTAGACGATGTTCGTGGTTGAGCGAGCGCACCGTTCCCTGGCTCCAAGACCGAAGCCGGGTCTGCCCCCTCGCCCGATAATAGCGAAGCTGCTCAACTACAGGGACACGGCTTTCAGGCTTGCACGGACCAAAGCGGATCTACAATATGAGGGCTCGGCGATCTCCATAATCCCGGATTTCACAGCTCGAGTCCAGGAAACCCGTAAGCAATTTGCTCCGCACAAAAAACGTCTCAGGGATCTGGGTCTAGATTGCGCGATGCTGTACCCTGCCAAACTGCGAGTTAACAGACAGGGGCACTCGCACATCTTCACGGACCCTACGGAACTGCAGAAGGTGTTAAAGAGTTGGTCTAAGGAGCAGAGAAGTGGAGGTTCGAGCCAACAAACGGATAGTGACAAGAGCCCACTGGATGAGCAGGAGTGAAATTGTGGATGGCACCCAGAGGCGGGGGGTTCTGCGGCGGACACTGACCGTCGCTGCGGGCCCCTCCCGAGCTGGGAGATGAAGAGAGCTGGACACTCAACGTCATGAACAGACTGGTCTCTTGCAGTTAAGTGTAAGTTGGGTTTCAGGGGATTCACGCCTCCAGCACGGAAGCAGTTCGGTTATCCAGCAATATAGAGACATTCTACTGTACTCCCTCATTTTACTTATTCGTAACGGGGGTCTGCTCCAATTTCATGCCTAGGTGGGAGGGACAGAGTTTGCCTGGAGTGATGGTTAATGTAGTATATGTACTGTTCTGATTGCTTTACAGGTGGTGCGCGGCGGGGGGGAGATGGGGGCTGGACTTCAGTGACGGAGGTTGTTGTGATGCTAAAACTGTCTGGCGACCTCGACCCCCGAGCGTATTGCTTTGTTGGAGTTGGAGTCAACTCATTGAATGGCATGATGGGAGGTTGGGGTGGGTGGGTTGGGGACCGGCGAGGCCAAGTTTGGGTGGGTCTGCTGTGGGAGGGGGGTGGAGGTTTGGGGAATGTTGCTAACATGCTGTTGTATTTTTTGCCTGCTGACACCGCCTGCGCTTGCTTTGTCCTTCTTAGTGTTGTATGTAGGTTTGCCACATTTCTGCTTTCCATGCTACGCACTCAGTGGCCTGCCCCTGCTTGTTTATTTTACCCGAATCCCAGGTGGGCTCAATGCGTCTCATTGTATTTTATCCAGAGTCTGTTGCATGTCAATTTAAGGTATACATACCCTTATCTCAGAAATGGCTGACGCTACTGTCTTTTTGAGAGCTTTGACATGGAATGTGAGGGGTCTCAATGACTTTCGGAAGTTGAGAAAGGTCTTAAGTTACCTACCTTAGACAACACATTGATCTGGCACTCCTCCAGGAAACTCACCTCCCTCTCACTAGCAAAATGCTTTCGGCTAAGGGCCTTGCGGGTTGTAGCAGAGCAGCAGGGATTTCTACACACTCCAGGGGGGTGGTCACCTGGGTCAATCCACAATCTAAACTGAAATTAACGGCACTTGAGGCGGACCCGGAGGGCCGCTATTTAATTGCTAGATGTGTAGGTAAGGGATATGATCTTCTTGTGGTGAATGTCTATGGCCCCAACTACGACGCCCCAGACTTTTATACTGTGCTGGCCCAGCATTGTAGCACTCACAGCTACTCTAGGTTGCTCTGGGGGGGTGATTTTAACTTGGTGTTTGATCCGGAGCTGGACAGGTCAGCGGGACCGCCCCGACGGCCGAGGCCCTATCTATGCAGGCGGAACTTGTTAAATTAGATCTCCTAGATGTCTGGAGAAGCCGTCATCCCTTGAGAGGCGGGTACACACACTACTCTGCGTACCACGATATCCATACCAGAATCGACTATTGGCTGGCCTCCCAGGCGCTCGCCCACGGCATTAAGGGATGTTCCATACTACCGCGCACCCTCTCAGATCACTCTCCGCTGCTCCTAATCTTGGAGACCCCAATGAAGGGAATCCCTCCATTCACATGGCGCTTCCCTCCGTATTCATTGTTAGATGACGTATTCCGGGGAGAGTTGGCAGAGGAAATAGACAACTTCTTTGAGATCAACGTTGGGACTGTCGATAGTTTTCAGACAGTGTGGGAAGCATTCAAGGTATTCATCCGCGGGATTGCCATGTCCAAGCACTCTAGTGTCCTGAAATCTATCAGGTGAAGGTTGCAACAGCTTGAAGCCCAACTGTCCGACCTGGAATCACTGCAGCTGAATGAGCCTGATATAGACTTGGCTGCGCAAATCAAACTTCTAGTCACGGAATATAATGAGGAGGCTGACAGAGAGGTGCAGCATATGGGTAAATACGCTACTGCACGCACATATGGCGAGGGGGAGCGACCTGGCTCCCTCCTAGCTAGAGTTATACGCAATGACAGACGCCCGCTGGTTGTGGGCGAGCTGGTGTCGGAATCCAGGAAGGTTCTCACAGAAGAATCGGAGATACTTGCAGAATTCAGGGATTACTACTCTGGCCTTTACAAGTCCAAAACCTCCCGAGTTGAGGAGGAAATTGATGAATATTTGAGCTATATTAAAATGCCCCTACTGTCCAACTCCCAGAGAGAATTTCTCATGATGCCCATCCAGAAGGAAGAAATCGCTGAGGCGCTGGAGGGGATGAGGTCCGGAAGCGCCCCTGGCGCGGACGGGCTAACAGTGGGTTTTTTATAAGGCTTTCAAGGATAAGCTGGTGCCGTTCCTGTCCACCCTCTTCGATGACATATGTGTGGAGGGAAGTATGCCCGATTCTATGAGGGAGGCCCTGCTTGTTACACTGTTGAAGCCTGGGAAGCCTCCCAACGAGTGTGGCTCTTACAGGCCACTATCCCTGATCAACGTGGATGCCAAATTGTATGCTAAGGTCTTGGCCACACGCTTGGCTTTACTAGCGCCGGAATTGGTTGCACCGGAACAGGCTAGATTTATTCCTAAGAACCTCACATATAACATCCGCACCGTACTAGGGGCCATGCAGCACGTGCG
The DNA here is from genome assembly GCF_964261635.1 of Lissotriton helveticus. Lineage (NCBI taxonomy): Eukaryota > Metazoa > Chordata > Amphibia > Caudata > Salamandridae > Lissotriton > Lissotriton helveticus. Next base: position 1,566,775,571 of record NC_136063.1, on the reverse strand, counting down.
TCAGGAAAACAAAGCGCTGGCGGTTTTCCTTGACATGGAGAAGGCATTCGACTCTGTGGAATGGCCCTTCATGCTGAGGGTGCTCCGAAAGTTGGGGCTGGGCGAACCCTTCTTTCAGATGATTGGTGCGCTGTATTACAAACCTAAGGCCAGATTACGGATAGGTGACTGGGTCACAGACGCCTTTGACATCAGTAGGGGCACCAGGCAGGGCTGCCCTCTTTCGCCCTTGCTGTACGCATTAGTTGCGGAACCGTTGGCTTGCGCGCTCCGTGAATACCACCGGAATGAAGGTATTAGCTTCCCGACATACAAAATCTGTATTTCCACATATGCAGACGACACTCTGTTGTATATCCGGGACCCGGAGACTAACCTCTCTCCAGTGCTGAGGGAGGTGGTTCGGTTCGGAGCACTTTCTGGACTGAGAGTGAATTGGAGTAAATCGGTTGCGTTCCTGTTAATACCTGTGACGTTACAATTTGACATGGAATACCCGTTGCAGTGGACTACAGAACCGGTCAGGTACTTAGGGATCCAGCTCCATCCAGATCCAGACGTACTGGTGCGGGAAAATTATGGCGTCGCATTCACTAAGCTGGTTGAGGATGTGGATAGGTGGTGCAGGCTTCCACTGTCCCTCCTAGGGTGAATCGCAATTATGAAGATGGTCGTGCTGCCCAGATTCTTATTTCTGTTCAATAACATCCCGGTGGTCCTCTCTAAGGCCTTCTTTAAAACTTTGACGCAGGCTCTTATTCGGCTTGCCTGGGGTGGTAAACAGCCCAGAGTTCGATGGAAGGTTCTTATGCTCCCATATGAGTTGGGAGGGCTGGGCGCTCCAGACATGGAGCGATACTACCGGGTTGCCCAAGCGGCTCATCTGCATATATGGATACACGGAGACCCAAATACTCCACACGTGATTCTGGAACGCTTGTTCACTGACCCATTGCCGCCTCCAGCTACGGTGTTCCAACCGGCTGACCGACGCATAGGCGTACTGGACTCGATTAAGACCACAAATCACGCATGGTACGCGCTGTTGAAGGAGCAGGGATGCGTACTGCTGTACTCTCCACTTGTGCCTATAGAATGGGCGGTGTGGCTTGCACCGGTGGCGGAAAAGGGGGTCACGCGATCTCTGACCCGGTTGGGTGTTTTAACATTGGGTGATCTATTCAAAGACGGAGTGGTTAAATCTTGGGAGCAGGTCGCATCCACAGGAGCTGAGACCACGCTATTGCTGCAATTTCAGTTCCATAGAGTCCAAACTGCGTTACTGGAACTTTTGGGCCCAGACCTGGCGGAGCCCCCGGAAATCCCCGAACTTACGTACGTGATCAAAACATCTTCGTCGCGCAAACTGATCACTAATTTATTTAAATTAGGGGCGCAGCATGGGGAACAGCAACTCTCGAAAGCCAGACTTGCGTGGCAGCGCGATCTGCAAATACAGATTGATGATGAAATGTGGAAGTACTGCTGTCAAAACACAAGGAAACTGTCTCTTAATGGAAGACACAGGCTGATACATTTCAAATATTTACAACGGGTATATTACACTCCAGAACGTCTACACAGATATGGGCTTAGACAGTCTACCGAGTGTGAGCGCTGTCGTGCTCCAGTGGCAGAGTTCATGTATATGGCATGGAGTTGCCCCAGTATCAATACATTTTGGGACAAAGTTTTTTCGGAATTGAGCCTGATATTGGATACGGAACTCCCGGCTAACCCGGCTCTAGCGTTGCTGGGTTACTACAAGACACTCCCGGTGGCATTACGTCGCCTGGCGGATATGGGTCTGCTGATGGCCAAACGAGTTGTCGCCATGTGTTGGATGAGAGGTCCGCTGCCGGTCAAACGTAGATGGGCCAGGGACATGCTTTACTGCTGTACACAATCACAAACTTATAGTGAGCTCCTTCCGCCTGTGAGTAGGCCTAAATTTTTTTGGGGTCTGTACCAGACATATCTGAACACCAGGGACAGTGCGGAGGCGGGACACGGTGGGTCCGATAACAGTCCGAGAATACTGGAAGAGGTAGTTGGCCCTATTGACTAGGCACTCATCTACAAGGGAATTTTCCTTGGGGAAGGGGAGGTACCTGGATGCATTCACACGAGGTGCGACGGGAGGGCAGAGAGCTGTGGGTCTTTCAACATACGACTACACCTGAGGGTATGTCGCGGTAGAGGGTTGCCTGGGTGGTCTTGACATAATGGTGGGACGGGGCGGGGGGGTCCAGGGTGTAGGAGCTTCCAACACAATAGCTGAGGGACGGAGACACTGTCTGTTCTTCTGGGTGAGTGGGGCGAACTAGCGGGCAGTTTGTATGTTTGGGGGGGGGGGGTGTTGGGGATAGTTAACATATTGTTCAGCGGAAAGGGATTGTAATGGTCTACTACATTGCAGAACAGCCACAACAGTGTTCTATGATGGAGTGACTACATTTCTCCTTGTGGGGCAGGACTGGGAGAGGGGCACCGAAATACCTTGAAATCTGGAAAAGACTGCATTTCATTGTACTGCACGCCGCCGGACCTCCAGGTTGTCGGCTAAGTGGCTGTGTTCGTTCCATGCAGGTAACGCGTCCTAATTGTCTTTGTCTTGCTGCCGGCCCCCTGGGTTGTAGGCTGATAGCTGTGTGTGATGTACGATACCTGAATAAAGGTTTTTGAAACTTAAAAAAAACAAAAAAAAAACTATTTTTAAGTTTAATTTGATAGGTTAGTTGGAGATCATTTTGAATTTTTTTGTGCCATTTACGACAAACACTAAGTGCCTCATTTGGATGTCGGTGAGACCACCACTGACAGGCCGTCGGTGGCGGTCCCTCCGACATCCAGGCCATCGGTCCAACCGTCGCATTACGATGCGGGTTGTCGGAATCCCATTGTGGGAGCAGTCAGAAGCCTAACCCTACCATGAGGACGGTGCCTGCGCAGGCACCGTTGTAGGGATTAGGATGTCTCTTTCCGACTGCCTTTTCATGGAAAGGCAGTGGGATAGGGACTTTAGGGACCTCAAGCAGGGCCCCTGTTCTCCCAGGGGGCACATGTAGAGCCCCCCACACATCCAAGCACCATGTACTAGGCACCACATAGTGCACATCCATGCACTGTGTGCCAGGCAACAAGTGCCTTTTACTACTGCGGCTTGTGCTGCAGCTCTCTTTTCATGGGCCGCAGCGCAAACCGTAGTAGTAAAAGGCATTTTCCGATCACCTGCCTGGCAGTCTTATCATAATAGGGCAGGTGAGCCCACAGACTCATTGTCGGACGGTCACCTGTGCATGGCAATCTGACTGTCATCGTAATGAGGCCCTAAGTAGTGTTTTAGTATATTGAATGTACAATAATTTTATTTTGACTTATGTAATGAAATATTTGTTTGATTTATAATTAGTTCAAGTATTCACAGTTTGATATTTTGATTTTCATGATTTTTGAGATGAAAATTCTATAGAGACATTTCCGACCAACTAATGAAAAGGGGATTTTCATTTGACGAAACCTTACACAAACTGAACATGAAGTCTGAACATTTTTAATTCTGTGCATTTACAAACCAGTCTATTTGTGGGGTAAGAAAACAAGTTACTTACCTGTAACTTCAGTTATCCAGTATTGGTATCTTTCATAGATTCACATGCCTGAATCATTCCCCGTCGTCGAGGCGGGAGTCCCACGGTAAATAAAAAAGCAGTGCCAAAAGCACTTTGCAGTAGTAGGCCCTAGAAAAAAGGCCTGAGGCCTATATTATAGTAGCCTATCTACCTCCTTATGCTAAAAGACCCAAAGTCTTTGCTCCAACCAATCAGCTCACAGCACCCTCTAGAACCTTCCCTGCAGAGCCAGCTCTCCTCAGATTTTCGTAGCACAAGTGGGAACAAGTATCCCAAACTAAGAGAACTGACTCTCCGGGGAGGAGGGTGGGTTGCATGTGAATCTATGAAAGATACCAATACTGGATAACTGAAGTTACAGGTAAGTAACTTGTTTTCTTATCCAGTATTGGGGTATCTTTCATAGATTCACATGCCTGAATCAGAATAGCAAGCAGTAAGCCAGGCAAAGTCGGTTGCGGATGGTGGGAGACTTATTGCAGTGCACCCCCATGAGTGTATCGTCAACAACCAACAAACGCTTAGAGATTGAACCATTACTACATCACGTTCAAGTTCAACATTGACATTACTCATTTTCTTTCTGGAAAGAAATCTTAGGCATCATACAACAAAAACACAACATGTTAAATGCTTTCATATATATATAAATACAATCTAATAAAAGCATATACTTTAAATGAAATAAGTGAACATCAGTACCTGAACATACTCCTTATGGAAACAGGTGACGTAAAACAGCTTGACCTACTGCCGCATCATCCTGATTTGCTGATTGTAGGCAGTAGTGTCTTGTAAACGTGTGGACATTCTTCCATGTCGCAGCACGGCAAATGTTCTCAAGCGTCACTCCTGCAAATAAAGCCGCAGACGCTGCTACAGCTCTTGTGGAGTGAGATCGAACAGACCTTGTCAATGGTCGATTAGCCTTGACGTGGCAGAATTGAATCGCGGATGCGATCCATCTGGAAATTGTGGCTTTAGTGACCGCTTTCCCCAAAGTATTTTGACCATAAGCCACAAACAATTGATCTGATCTTCTCAAAGTTTTGGTTCTCTGAAGATAGAATTTTAAGCATCTCTTGATGTCTAAAGAATGCAATGTCTTTTCAGCCGGGGTTGACGGGTTTGGAAAGAAAACTTTCAGCTTTACAGGTTCATTTAAATGAAACTGGGAAGGCACTTTCGGTATGAATGTTGGATTTGTTCGTAAAGTGACATAGTCCTGGGAGAAATGCAAAAAGGGCTCCTTTATAGTGAAAGCTTGAATTTCTCCCACTCTTCTTGCGGAAGTTAGCGCCAATAATAAAGCAACCTTCCATGTTAAGAACTTGAGGTCGGCTCTATGGATAGGCTCGAACGGATGTTTCATCAGTTGTGATAGAACCGTGTTGAGCTCCCATTCCGGTGGTGAGGGCTTGACTGGTGGATAAGCCCGGAACAGACCTCTCATAAATTGCTTGATTAGCGATGAAGAGCAGAGTGACTGAGCATTGGTCCTCTTTCTGTACCTGGATAAAGCCGATAAGTGGACCTTTATTGATGAAAAAGAAAGGCCAGATTGCGCTAAGTGTAATAAATAGGGCAATATCTTTTCTGCCGGTGCCTCTATAGGGTGCAAAGCACTAGAGATGCACCATGCGCAAAAACGCTTCCACTTGAGACGATAAGTCTTTAATGTACTCTGGGCTCTTGCCTTCTCTAGAATGTCCCGGCATTCCTGAGGAATTTGAAGATGCTCAAATTCTAAGAAGTTAGGAGCCATGCGTGCAATTTCAGTGATTGAGGATCTGGGTGAAGTACCTGACCCTCGTTGCGTGATAGTAGCTTCGGAACTACCCGCAGCTTGATCGGTGGCTCCTGAGAAAGTAGCATGAGTTCCTGAAACCAATACTGGCGAGGCCACTTGGGAGCAATGAGGAGAAGGCGACAACTCTCCACTTTCATTTTGCGCACCACTCGTGGAATCAGAGGGATCGGAGGGAAAGCGTATGCATATGTTTCTGACCATCGCATCGAAAGGGCATTCCCCCTTGACCCCTGTTGAGGATACCTGCTGGCGTAGTACCGGCATTTCTTGTTCTGTTGGGTCGCAAATAGGTCCAACCTGGGTTTGCCCCATCTCTGAAACACATAGTTCAACTGGCCGTTGTCCAGTTCCCACTCGTGGCACTCTGACAAAGTTCTGCTCAGTTTGTCTGCCAAGGTGTTGTAGAGGCCTCTGACATGCTCCACTTTGAGGGTTATGTTGTGAACTGTTAACCACCTCCATAGCTCTTGGGCTTGTTTGGATAGTGTTGCCGATCTCGTTCCTCCCTGCTTGTTGATATAAAACATGCTTGTGGTGTTGTCCGTTCTGACTAAGACCGAGGATTCCACTATCCTGGGGAGGAACGCTTGAAGAGACAGACAAATGGCTTTCAGCTCTAGGCTGTTGATGTGGCATCTCTTGTCTTGCTGAGACCATCGTCCCTGCACTTGCAGTTCCTGGAGGTGACCACCCCAACCCTCCATGGACGCATCCGTTGTAAGAATAAAATCCGGAGGATTCTGCAAGAATGGAAGCCCCTGCTCCAGATTGCTGATCTGAGACCACCATTGGAGTGCGTGTACCATCCTGTTGGTGACTGTGATGGTGTCCTCGAATGAACCTGTCGCTTGATGCCATTGACAGTTTAGCTCCTCTTGCAGCGGTCGCATCTTTAGACGCACCAATGGAATGAGGTTGATGGCTGAAGAACACATCCCCAGAAGTGATGCATATAGGCGAACTGAAAGTGACTTTCTTCTTGCCAGCTTTCTGGCTAACGCCTGCAGACGGAGTTGTCTCTCTCGAGACAAGGATGCCTTGCATTCCACCGTGTCTAGGCAAGCTCCTAGGAACAACAGGCTTTGTTCCGGATGCATATGAGACTTGGTTTTGTTGATTGTGAGGCCTAGCGATGCGAAGAGATTGCAGCATGCCGTAATGTCGGCTCTCACTTTGGCTTCTGATGGACCTTTGACTAGCCAGTCGTCCAAATACGGGAAGACCTGCACTTTTGCTGCCAGAAGAGCTGCTGCCACCGGGGCCAGGCACTTCGTGAAAATCCTTGGGGCCGACTTGAGGCCGAATGGGAGAACTTCGAATTGATAATGGGCGCCTGCCACAGTGAAACGGAGGTACTTCCGATGGTTTGGGTGGATTGGGATGTGGAAGTATGCGTCTTCCATGTCCAAGGAGGCCATGTAATCTCCCTCGTTGAGGCAACTGAGAATGTCCGAGAGGGTGACCATTCGAAATCCCTGCTTCTTGAGATATTTGTTCAGATTGCGCAGGTCTAGGATCGGTCGCCATTCCCCGGTTTTCTTTTTTATGAGGAAAAAAACGGGAATAGAAACCCGTCCCTCTCTGATGGATTGGAACCTTCTCTACTGCGTTCTTGAGTAGCATAGCTTGAACCTCCTTGAACAATAGGTGAAGACGAGGGGGAGGGGGGCCCCTGGGCGGAGTTGGTGGAGGTTTGGTGATGAACTCTAGGGTGTGACCATGTTGGATCAAGTCTAACACCCACCGATCCGATGTTATATTCTGCCATTGTTGTTGAAAAGCAGATATTTTCGCGCCCACGGGAAGGTAAGGGGTTGGAGGTGGCGCCCAATTGCTCTCACTGTTTCTTGTGACTGTCTCGTCCTTGGTTGTTTGCGCGCCTTCTTCCTCCTTGACGAGAGAAACCAGCCGATCCAGATTGTCTGTAAGCAGACTGGTAGTTTTGACGGTATTGTGGTTGATACTGTCTGCCTTGTTGGTAATAACTTCCCCTGGAAGAATAACCTCGTCCTCTAGCTCCTCTGAACGCACCTCTTTTATATTGTAAGGATCCTAGCGACTTTGCGGTATCCGTGTCAGTTTTAATCGTCTGGAGAGCCTCATCGACATGTTTTCCAAAGAGAGACTTTCCGTCATAAGCCATGTCCAGAATTTTCAACTGAACCTCCGGACGAAACGTAGTGGCTTTTAACCACCCTTGACGTCTCAGGACGGCTGCTCCAGCCAACTGCCTGAAGTTCGTATTCGCCATATCTAGAGCGCAGTCGATGGATTCTTCCGCTGCCCGCTCTCCTTCCATTAAAACTTTCCTGGCTTCTTGCCTTGAGTCCTCTGGCAATAGCTCTATGAATCTAGCCATCTCCGACCACATTTGGCGATCGTAGCGTCCAATAATCGCCATTGAATTTGCTATCCTGATGGATGCTGCAGCCATAGTGGAGAACTTCTTCCCAATAAGGTCTAATCTTCGTCCCTCTTTATCTGGTGGAGTAGAAATAGGGGTAGCTGGGTTCTTTGACCTTTGCTGCGCCGCTTGAGAGATTACCGAATCCGGGCGTGGATGGCCAATAAGACACGCCGGACTAGAAAGCGGGGCACGATATTTCTTTTCTATTCTGGGTAACACAGCAGGCACAGATGCAGGGTTTTCCATTATCTTTATGCCTTCCTTCCAAATAAACTCAATTATGGGAATGGCTCTAGATATCTTCCTTGTTTCCTCTTTAAAGTCATGGAGAAAACACTCCGTTTGCTCCACTGTAACAGGGAGCTTAAACCTGGTTGATGCCCTCTGCATCAGGTTGTGAAAACCACCTACATCTTCAGGCGGTGAATCTGAAGGTTGTGGAGTCGGAGGGGACGGCATGGGTATAACATATTCATCCCATGGGTCCGATGAAGGAATGTTAGGCAACTCTCCATCTTCTACCTCCTCTTCTGATGATGAATCCAGAGGTTGTGGAGGCAAGACCGGTTGCGTAGTGTCCACAATTGGAGAAGCCGGTGGCTGTTGCCGAGGAGGAGCTACCGTGTCAGATTGAGGTACTTGCGGAGGAAAACGCTGTTTGTAATCCGCCAGCATAGCCTGTAAATCCTGTATCAAATTAGGCGGCAACTGAGTGACTTCCGGGACTCTAGGCCTTCTCTGATGATCCAATGAATGAGGCACTATGATATCCCCTTGGTAATAGTGCTCAGCGTATGAATCCTCCTCATCATCATCTTGGCACTTGATGACAAGCTCGGATGGATGACGTGCCACACCAAAAGCACCCTCATCATCATCATCCTCATAGTCATCTTCTTCATCGTCCGCATAGGTTTCCAGAAGATGAGAAGGCATAAGTGGAGATATGTATGAACCTTGTTGCCTCTTAAAAGACACTAGTTGAAAGTTTTTTGTCGCTATTGGCGTACAAAAGGCCTGATTCCCAGTGGCAGGTCTTAATAAAGCTGGTTCCATCGACCTTGATGACCCCGGAGACCAAGGCGCATCCATTTGTTGAAAAGATGTCGTCGTCGACGGATTTATCGTCGACGAGATCGACGACGAGGGCATCGTCGACGATAGGCTTGCCGTCGACGGGGCTGTCGTCGACGGGCTGGACGTCGACGGGACAATCGTCGATGGACTCGTCGTCGATGGAGCCACCGTCGACGGGACGGTCGTCGACGAGGCAACCAATGACGGGCTCGTCGTCGACGGGATAGACGTTGATGCTTTCTTCGACGACTGCCTCGTCGACGGGCTCTTCTTAGATGACGAGTTTTTTGATGATGACGACGTCTTCGTCGACGAGTCGTCTACGAGAGTTCTTTTTGTCACGATACTGATTTTAGTAGACACAATAGGTGTAGTGATAGACGTAGTGGATATCATATCCATAGAAGAAGAGGTTGAAGTGGAGACAGTGGTAACTGGAGAGGAGACAGTAGAAGTCTTACTCACTGTTTTCTTTGCCGGATCGTTGGTGGCTGAGGCTCCAGAGACAGAATGTTTGGATCTCTGTGAAGAGCCTGAAGTAGAGTGGGAGGCCTTAACATGCTTTCTCCCCTCACTTATCTTATCCTCCTGAGACCTCGCCCTCTTGCTAGAGGTAGAGGCTCTGTCATCATCATCCTTGGAAGAGGATTTAAGCCACAAAAGGACTCTGGCCTCCCTATCCCTTAAGGTCTTGGCAGGGAAGGTAACACAGATCTTACAGGTCTTTGCCTCATGCTTGGGATATAGGCAATAAATGCAGTCCTTGTGTAAGTCATCCACATGGACCCTCTTCTTCTCACATGTTCTGCAGGGTCTGAACAAGGCCTTCTTGTCAGACATCTTGAAGCTCTGAAGAAAAAACTGAGTCAAGACTCAGGGAGACTCCCTTCCACACGACGTGCGGTGAAAATCTGAGGAGAGCTGGCTCTGCAGGGAAGGTTCTAGAGGGTGCTGTGAGCTGATTGGTTGGAGCAAAGACTTTGGGTCTTTTAGCATAAGGAGGTAGATAGGCTACTATAATATAGGCCTCAGGCCTTTTTTCTAGGGCCTACTACTGCAAAGTGCTTTTGGCACTGCTTTTTTATTTACCGTGGGACTCCCGCCTCGACGACGGGGAATGATTCAGGCATGTGAATCTATGAAAGATACCCCAATACTGGATAACCTAGTTGCCTAACCCTGATATAAATCTATGGCCCTGCTTATACACATGTATGCATTCCGAAAACATGGAAGATATACTACCGCTAATGAAAGGCAACAAGTGAATAATCAAAAAACGATGGTCTGCGAAAGCCCTCTATTTTGCCCCTCTTTATTCGATCACACAGTGCATCACTACTTTATATTTGATTTGGATGAGTTGACTTGAAAGTTCAAATGGAGCGATGACTTTCAACACCTCTGATGTGAGGTGAAACCCTACTTCATTTTAACAGTCTGCAACACATCCCATTGCTCCCTTATCCTTATTTTAATTCCACAGAGAACTTTGATTCAGATGAACCAATAGTAGCAATATAAAAATATAGGAAAAATAAGATAAACAGAAGATTTTAAGGTAATATAAACTACTCACAACCCCAGAAAGGTAATGCAGAAGGAGGTTTTATTATGGCACCATACTCCCTGTACTAGCTGTCTCTGCCATCCTATTACATTGGATAATGTTTCAACTAATGAAAAAGACATTTCTTTCAGACAAAAAAAGCACCACCTGAAAAAATCAGTAAGGCTATCATTGCTCCTAATGACTAAACTTCTGCACTGGCAGGGTGATTTTAAGTGAGTCCGTCAGGGTGGTAGAGGACATTACAATAATGCCCTCCACCATCCTAAATGACTATGGTCCACCAGATTTAGATATGACCTCCCCCAGCCCAGAGATCTCCAAGTACATTGAGAGGAATTGCTCTCACTAAAGTTCCGTTTACTGAACTAAATGTTTTGAACAGTGGACGCGGTCGCTTTTAACTGATCATCAAACTTTTTCAAAGATGTCATTTTTTTTTAGAAACAAACTCCCAAAGCTGGAGTTTGTTTATGAAAACCAAAAAATAATGACCAAAACACATTGGGAATTTTCTCAAAGGGCCTGGGGGAGTCATTACTATTTTTATCTGTCCCTCACTGCCAGGTTTTTCCAAGTGGTGATGGACAGAACAAAAAGAACATTACACAGTCCACCCTAAATAAGATAGGTGTTGCAATGCCTTCCTCCAACAGCCCCTACTTCATTGGGCCTACACAGGAAGCTTTCCGGCGACAGAGCTAACAGGACCCCCATCAACAGAAACCTTACAATTCTCCTGTCTCTAAATGAGGCAAGTGGAGCAAGAGTTTGATGGCTATGGCACTCCTTCACATTTAGGACAGAGTACCTTGTCCCCCAAACTCTAAATCACATCCTTCGATTTGACTAGGCTAATCTACTAAAACTTTAAGTACGAAGGATGTTTTTAAATATCTTGCAGTCATTAGTAAATTATCACTTTTATTAGGCAGTAATCTAGGGAAAGATAGACATTAATCTTCTTTTTTTTGAAGTGTGCTCCCCCCATTGCTTTGCGTTAAAGGATATGTGGTGCAGATTTCAGGCCAAATAGAAGGATCTCTTGCTTTGGTAGTGGTCATGTCTCACCACAAATCTCACAAACTGTCAATGTTACTTCACTATTGCAGTAATTAAGTAAGGACCTTGATATCTTTAGTGACTTTGAGTCGGCTAAATGAAGCTGCAGGAGTAGGTGATGCAAAGCTCACGTTATGAATTTCACTTTCTTCACTGTTATTTGTTGTTTTAACATTCAGGATTAGTCTGTAATCTTGTTGTAGAAATATATCCCTGAGCCTTTTTGAGCTGAAAGATGCGACTCTCCCATTTGTCCCTGCTAAAGATTTGACACTTCTTGTATTAGTCGGTCCAGAAGGAGCTGCTTGGTATTTGTGGTGGAAGACCAAACGTTGGGGACTTCTGCAAAATTCTCAGGAACTATTTATCCCATTCGATATTTTACCTCTTTTTAGGACAGTACGATATTTATTCATTCTCATTCATTTTCTCTCTCTCTCTCTCTGCCTTCTATCTCCGTGTAAATGGCTTGGAAAAGAGTCCCAAGCTTAAAAGGGAGGGCGGATTCACTTGCAGCTTTCATTGTTCTGACCGATGAAGGACAATTAAGTCAGTCTTCTTTGGTATACCTTCTTAATGAATTCTGAATATAGCAGGAGGGGTAATTTCCCAGGTAAACAGAATTCTATTCTGAAGGCTTTCATTAATCAGTTAACGGATAGCTAATTTTGAGTGGTTTCAACAAAGTCCCATGGTGGAGCGCCTCAGAAATTACAGTAGATCTAGTCTTTGATGTTAATAGGGAAATATAAAATTTTGCAGGCTAATAAGTCATGCAAAGTTAATATGTCGTCTACAGGACACATCTATGAAGCAGATGAATGTGAGTACATGTCCAATGTAGGTTCAGGACTTGTATCTTTAATCGGAATGCAATCTCTTCCTGAATATCACTCCTATACTTTGCAGGTGCAGTGAACATCCTTGTAAATTGAAAGCTAACTGGTATATCCCTAGACTACGGTATCTCATTACGCAGGAGTATACTGTTCTTACGTTTATTTGTTCCAAGGGTAACAATACCCTTATCTTAGGTGAGGAGTCCCTTGGATGAGTTCATATCCTTTTTTGATTTACATTCCCTGATTCTGTATGTTTCTTACAAATGACTTCTCCGGGCAAGCTTTCTCTCAACAGAAGCCTCTCTTACTGGTGATAGAAGTGGAGTTTCTCTTTCAGCAAAATATCTTTTATTGGGATGTATAATCTTGATCTTGTTCTTCACCATGAGGGTTTGATGAAGAAGGACTCAGGCGAATTTCTCAATGTCATCAGCTTTGACTTTAAGTTGGTACAGCAAAGGCTCTGATGTATTACAATTGCCCACTTTGTTTTCAGACATTTGTCTCAGTCTTTTTGTCCTTGACTGACGCTATAGATAACATGCCAATTATATAATTATTACACTGTTCTATTGCAAATCAGGCTATGATCCCACATTCAGGAAGATACTGATTGGCCTTTGTACCCAACTACTGTCAAAGAAAATTCTACAGCTGGGTAATTTTAAGCTTTGGAAAGCATCCTAAATATTATTAGGCTACCAACATCATCAACAATCTAGAACCACTTGGATTCACTCAATGGATAGCAACTCAGAACAGGTTAGACACTGGACTTGGTTTTCTCCTGCAGCCTGACCACCTCTGGCACAATCACCACACACATGTTATGGTCTGATAACTCGCTGGTTACCTTAAATTCTAAGTGTAATAACTACCAGTTAAATAAGTCCAGCTAACGTAAACCATCCAGTGTTCTATGTTTTGTACAAAGAATAGTCAGCTCCTCCAAGAAGGTTCCGGAAAGCCATTAACAGTTGTCGGTCTCATCCACCGGTGCCTTTGGACTCAGAAGCCCTCAATGAATAACTCATCAACTCTGTGGCTCCACTACAATGGAAACAACATAAATGGATATGCAGGCTTCTAATATGTGCTTGCACACCCGGTCACCCTAAAAACACACAAGGATTTAAACTGGAATAATGATGGAAGAAATCACATTTATCCACAGACAATGAACGCAGCACATCCAACACAAAGACTTGCCACAAGGTAATTAAAAGTCCCGAAAAAATTTATCCATCCTCATTTAACCAAGCTCCAAACTTAAAGGAACTTTTCACAACCTTCAGAGAATTAACAGATACAGAAATAGTTAAAACCACCACGACCACCTCAGAACAACCACGCAAACCTTTCTTAACTTCCTTGAAGAGAAGAGGCCAAATGTACCATGCTCCTTTGCAGTCACACAATCTGCAGTTAGTAAAATCATAGGGTTGTGACCACAAGAGGGCTTTTTAAAATGTAAAAAGCCCTTTGACGAGTCTGAAATTGTTTCCAACTCATAAAAGGGTTTTTGCCATTCTTTCTGAATTGCAAATAAGGTTGCTGGGGGTGGGGGGATTAAGGGGGCATCCTCCTCTTTTTTCTGAATCAGAGGGGAATGTATCAATGTTTTGTAAAAACAATTGTGGACACAAGTCACTGTCGAGTTACCGACCACCGATTTGCTTTTAATTCCTTACCAACCAAAGCCACAAAATGAGGGACAGGGACTCATCCCTCAATCATATCAATCTCGAGTCAACATTAAATCCTAACATTTAGCTCTTGAGCTACTCACTTCCATTGAGGGATTGGTTGTATTGACACATTTTGTATCTCTCTAGTGTACTGACTACTGGTCACAAGTGAGTACTACAAAAATACATAATTGAATAAATAAATAAAAACAAGTGCCCTTTAAAAGTCAATTTAGTGTAAGATGCAGTTCTGGAGCTGCTGTTTCCCTTAAAGTAGCATTGGCAAATGTCCTCTCAACAAAGGTGTTCTCTCTCAGTCTGAATTTTCTGTATACAGTTCACTTTTTTCTTTCATCAAAATTAATTTTAATGGGATCATCTCACAACCCTGCTTTGCTGTAGCAGTGTTTCGTAGTACTAACTGGGTTACTTTTAGAAATAAAAAAGGAAATTAAGTTTATCTTACCTTCATTTGTCTATGATTACGAACACGTGGTTAGATGTTTTTACTCTTAGGACTTAGTGAGCTCCAGATGAAGTCAGATATGTCTTGATATGTAAAACCATAGACTCTTAACAGGGTGTACTTTCTTTAGCACCTCAGTGTAAAGTTGTGAAGTCTTTCGAGTAACCTTTACGAACTTACTTATTACATTAATAAGACTTGCAAAATGTGAGGCTTGTAATGTATAAATAAAAACAAAAGGCAATGACCAAGACATGGAACCGCCCAGGTATAAACATTATGTTGTGGTGGCAAAACCAAAATAGTCCCTTATCTATTTATCTATCCATACCAATATAAAAAGGATAGCCCTGCTGATGTGGGTGCACCTGACAAATAGGTGCTGAGGCATTTTAAGAATGCAAGCCATTTGAGAGGTTGCCGACATCTGTGAGGAATTAAAGTTGCCACTGATATTAAAGAAGCGAAAGGTGAAGTTGTTTCCCAGGGAGTTTTACATACCTTACTGCATTTATTTCAATTTCAGGCCTGGCTTCAAGAGTTGGCTTTCAGCATCTTCACAGCACCCACGGTTGGTATTTTGACACTACAAAAATTGAAGCTAAGTCCTCTTCGATGCCAAACTTTTTAGATGCTTGCTAGCTTAAAATGAATGTTCCATGAGTCTTTGAGAAATAATCAAATGCAGCAATAACAAGTACTTGAAGGGAAACATTTCTATTTATAACAACACAAACTTACTCTGTTTGTTTTGCTGGCGGAGTCATTGCCTCATGAGTATACCAGTCAGGTATGGAATATGATACGGGGGATGATTTCCTTGCTGCTGGTGTCGTTTGTTTCAACAAATCTTAAAGATAAGAAAGCAGAATCAACGTCAAAAGTCACACAACACTGTTCAACAGAATATTTACCCCACCATCAACATCACAATAAAATCCTTTTCTGCCAAACCCTCTAATAAAGATATTAACTATTCATCAACCATACAATGTCTTTGACTTGAGAAACAAACAAAACCCCTCCTTCTCTGGGGATCATCTAGTGTGTTTCAATGATAAGTACAAATAAATAGCTCCATAATGAGCATGCATTGCATGGTATTATCTGGGGAAAATCGTTAATTGCTCTGCTACTCAGAGTAAGAAGGTTCCCTAATTAGTGAGTAGGACCAGAACAGATTACAATAACTTACTTGTACTGCTGTTTCTGATAATCACAGCTGTTGCTGTGATAGCTGTTGGTATTTGAAGGGTTAATAATCATTGTAAATAAGATTGTAAAGTGTTGGGTATTTTCATACCTACCCTCAAGCTCCCATTAAGTATACCCACTTTACACCTCTCAAGGTGAAATTGTCCACCCTTATGAAGGTCCAGCAAATATCCTTGCATATACTGACTTTTCAGCTCAAGTGCGTGATAAAATGTCATCATTTGTGCAATATAATGATGGTGATAGTTGATAGACGGGGTAGATTTGGGAGCGATCTAAAGTCTACCACTGAGATAAATCTCAATTTGGATTCGATTTATTAAATGCTGAATACACATCGAAAGAGTTGGGTGACAGACTACAGAAGGAGAGTTAAATTATGCACCAAATCATACGAGAAGTATTAAGTTGCAAGAAAATATGCAAATAGGGTGCAACCTGGCATAACGTGGGTTTGATCATAAATGAGTCTGGAAAATTCAACAGACAGACTACAGAACCTAGAGGGAAAATGTAATAACACTAGAAAACAATATTGGTAATGTTATAGAGTAGTGTTCAGTATGCACGAAGGTAAGCATGTTTGTATGAATGTATTTCTATAGCACGTACTGGGACAAAAGGCAGCGGAAAATTGTAGATGGTGAAAGACAATCATATAGTCAATGAATGATTAGAGAGGTAGCTGGTTTATGGACTATGATTTTATTTTAATTTGTAGTGTGCTTTAAAGAGGAGCGCGTCTTCAACTCTTTCCTAAAATGGAGCAGCGATGGGATGGTCCTAATGATAGGAGGATATAGGCCCAGATGTTGAGGGCACACAGGGAAAAGGCCTGCTGCCTTGTATTTTCTTTTTTACACTTCTTAGTCTGCAGTCTGATGGTGTCCTGGCTGGATGTGTGTCAAGAACTACCAGAGATGGTGAGCTTGTGTGCTGGTCGATAATATCTTGGATTGTCTTCATGATGAGTCTCATGTATGAAGATTGTGTACTACCCTCCTTTGACTTTATGGTATTCCCAAAAGCATGACATCTACACAATAAGTCTATTAAAGTTAAGGAAATTGTAGAGGACTTTGAAGATATAAACAAGGTAAAAATCACAAATGAATTTGATCTTCAATTCTATAAATATTTTTCAGCCATCTTAGCTCCCAAATTAATCTAAATATTTGTTTGAGGCATCAGAGGTGTATGAAGTGCTAACATCATTATGAAAAGCTAAAATCATACTTTTACTTCTGACAGGGTGGGGGGGGGGGGGGGGAGTGCCCTTTAAAACACTTAGCAGATTTTGCAAATCTACACATTCATATTTGCTAGTGCTAAAATGCAGTTCACAAATATTTTCTATGAGTACCATTTCCTGGCCTACTTTTACATATTCTTGTAAATTCATGAAAGCTGTAAATGTGCACAAATGCAAGGACAAATACTATGGATGCACTTTTATGACTTTCTTTAAGAACCGGACACCTAATTAGGTGTTGTGTTACCAAGACCTTTGTGTTTTTATTAAAAGTCTATCCCTCTAGATCTATCAGCTGGCTTAACTCGGAGCCACAGCATGCTGCTCTTTCACAATGAGCCTATCAACACGCAAAGTTGTTTTTTTCAGTGCCAGGGACTCGCTGTGGGTGTCAATGCGCGCTTTTTGAGATTAAAAAAAGATTTTTGCCAATGTTTATTATAATGGTGAGGGCCTGACAGCTCACACAACAATACAGTTTTACCAAATTCATGTAAAAACAAGATACACATTGTCAAAATGAAAAGGCTGCCCACCAATGGCAGAAATATTGGCGTTTGCCAATGCTTGTTTATGTTCATATTTCCCATAATCTTATTGAAACTAGTAACACTCATTTTTCATTATGAATATTTTTGGAAATATTAACATGTAACAACACATCTTATTAAATGATGCTTTCAAGAAATGGTACCTAAAATTCAACAGTAATTAAGCAAAATGTTTTCTTTTCTTAGTTGCACTTTTTTGTGAACATTTTATTTGAAAGCAAAGAATCAACAGTCTTGCTTTCAAGCATCTGCAAATATTTACACTTAATCAGAGAGCATTTAGGGAGCATTATATGAAGCCTCATTTTGTTAAACTCTGCAAACACGTTTGGACATTTTTATACTGGAACCACGGTCAGTGGAGTCTGAGCTTACAACATTTCCTTAGAGCGCCCACCGTATAATAAAGGCTTTACATTGGGGGGCGTGGCTTGCGCGCCGCTACGTGATGGCGGATCGCGCTTGAGTTCCCGGGCAACAGCGGCTGTCGGGACGATTTTGAGATCCCTGCTGACGGCGCTTTTTGCTCTGCTCCTGGCATATTGAGTCGGAATATGCCGTGAATGTACTGAGAGGTGCTACCCTCGCTGAAGTTGACAGGAACTTGCCGTTTCATCACCTGGAAGCTCCGACTCTTCGATTTCGCGAGCGGCCGCCATTTTGTTTTTGCGGTGGCGTCGCTCGCGTTTTTTCCCTCAAGTGATGTGGCGGTTTGCCGGAACCCACATTGATGCTGTCATGAGGTGATATGTTCCATTACAATTCCCTAAGGTTGCTTCCAACATGTATTTCACTGCCTGCAGCTGTTTTTATAAGCCTCTTTGCTTGACGAGGCTTTTTGACTGACATTTTTGCTTTTCACCTAAAGTTTTGATGTTCTATTCTGACCACCTTGAGATGCTGCAATTCTTTATCTGATTTGGAGGCTGAGGGGCAGTTGGAAAGCTTATTACTTTATCTTCTGGTGGCAGCTTCTATGGCGTTCTTTCCTACATTTGTTTCTGCCCGCCATTTTGCGCTTTAATACTACGCCCATGGTCTTTGCTTGTTATTCTCACAGTTTCTGCTCTCAGTGAGCCCTGAGAAATTGCCAGTTTTGTCATTTTTGACCTATTTTGTGCTCTACCTTTGCTCCACATAGCTGTTTTGCTACATTCTGGGGCTCTCATAGTGGACTATTCTTTGGCGGATAACATGGGTCCTCCTTCCAATCCTAAAGACTCTAAGGGGGCTTTAAAGCGGCTCAAACAAACTTCTCCTACCCCAGAGTCTCCTCAAAAAGATACCAATACCACTTTGGATACTATACTGTCGCGTCTTAATGCGGTACATGATATCGCACAATCTACCAACACGAATACTGACCTATTACAAGTAGAGGTGACGGCTATCAGGAATGATTTTAAGGCATTATCTGTTAGGGTCACTGCTGCGGAATCTCGCATTAGTGGTGTGGAAGATACTGCGCACCAACATTCACGGTCTCTTCAACAGATGGAACGCTCAATGGCAGCTCTGCGGAGAGACCTTACGGAGCAGGAAGATCGTAACCGAAGAAGTAATTTACAAATTTTTGGTCTACCTGAAGATGCGGAGAAGTCAGCCTCCTCGATGATTGACTTTCTATCCCAATGGCTTCCTTCCAACTTACAAATTTAATTCCGGAGAGATTTTGAGATTGAGAGGGCTCATCGTGTTCCTTCCTTCAGGTCTAAATCCTCGACAAGTCCAAGGGCGATAATTTTCAAACCACTGCGTCATCAGCATTCAGAGCAAATTTTGGCTCATATGAGGAAGGTCAAGTCAGTGACTTGAGAGGGCCATCAAATTGCTATTTCACAAGATTTTGCCAGAGAGAAAGGGGTTCCTTAATTTGCGGACCCGTCTTTTGGACATGAACATCCCCTTTTCCTTTGTTGGTCCTTCCAAATTTCGTATCACCTTCAAGGGTCGCTCTAGAATTTTTGATGAACCTTCTGATCTTTCCTCTTTTCTAGATAATCAATCTGAATCGCAGATGTATTCTTCTCCTGTTCCTGGTCCTTCTGGATCTTGATTCTTTTTGTGTTTTTTCTGTAGATTCTTCCATATTACCACATGTTGATTAAGGCTCATCCCACTTTTTCAGGTGTCTTGTCCTTTCATCTTTCAGTTGTCGTGGTTACTTGTAGATGTTGAGTAGTCTATTGATCTCTTGGTTTTCTTATCCGTTTTGGTTTTCTTCTTTCTCCTCATAATACTTAATCTGCTTTGGTTGCTCTTTCTGTAACCTTAATTATTTTTCTTTTACACTGGTGCTCTTATTTCCTGGTTGGTCATTATCATTCTCTTTGATATTTGCTTCATGTGTTGTTCTCCTGTCTCATTACTTTCTCTTTAGATAGTAATAGGCTTATTTGGCCTTTTCGTTTTTCCCTCGCGTAGTGTTATCCAGCGTGGTGCTATGTTGTTAGTTATACTTCCTCACACTGTCTGTCATTTTTGTCTATATCTTTGAATATTTTTTCTGTATGATGTCAGGTTTTTTGTTTCGTTTACATGACTTTAACGTTGGTGTTTTGTACATTGTTATGCTTAAGATATTTCACATCATTCTCTGTTATTTTGTCTCCTTGATATTACGGTTATCTAATTTGCCTTTTTATAACCTTAGATAGTGCATTTATCTATTTCTTATGCTAGCATAAGTACTTCTTCTTCATTCTGATGTATTGATTATTGTACTGCTTTTAATTCTGTATTATCTATATAGTTACAGTTTTTTTTTCATTATTACTGTACCATATTTACACTTATTGTTATTGGTATTCTTATTTATGCGTAATGTTGCTATACATTGCTTAACTCTATTTTGGACATTGACTGGTTATTAAGTGACCTTGAACGTTGTACTTACTAACTTCACTTCATATACTTTTATTCCTGTTTACACTCATACATATATTCTCTATACTGAGTTTTTATTTATTACTCCTTTTGGCCGTGTGGGTCCGGACTTCTTTTACTCCACTCTAGTTAGTGTTTTACTTTTTCCCTTCTGTTTCCGATGAATTATAATATATACTGACATATATTTACATTCAGTCTGGTTTCTATATATCTTTATCGCCATGTTGGTTGGTATGGGGTCTGTAGTTTCTCTCATTTGCTTTTTCCTGATGGTCTCATGTTTCCCTCTCCATGTCCCCCCTGGTATAAATATGGTCTTTTCTGGACCTCCCCTGGTGGGCTTCTCTTTCTTTCTTCTACCTCTCTTCTCTTTCCTTTTCTTTTTTTCCTCTCGTCTTGCTCTTTTTCCATGGATCTTTTGTGGGTGCTTCCTGTTTGTGATGTTTAATGGGTCTCTGGTTGTCTGACTTTGTTCCTGTACTTTTTCCTCTTTTGTTATCTATGTGGTATGGACTTTTTAATTTTGTAAGACTATGCCTGGCTTGAATGTTTTGTCCCTTAATGTCAGAGGGTTAAATCATCCGGTGAAAAGGACTAAAATTTTGGATTATTGTAAATCCTTATCCTCTGACTTGGTCCTTCTACAGGAGCCAAAGTTTCTTCTAAAGAGGCTGCGTGCCTATGGAAAGACTGGGTATCTGATGTTGTATGTTCTGATGCCCTGGGCAAAAAGAATGGAGTAATTACATTAATTTCAAAGAAGTCTGATTTATCTGTGGTCTTTGCGGAACATGGCTCGGGGGGTCGATGGTTGTTGACCAGATTCTCTAATGGTATTCAGGATTTATATGTTATGAATATTTATGCTCCAAATACTGATGATCCATCATTCTGGCGGATGATCACTAAAACATTAGCTGATACTCCACATCATGGGAGTTTGATTGTTTTTTTTTTTTTTTTTTTTTTTTTTAAACCTTTATTAGCATCAAAAGGATATACAAGTCTAGGCCTACAACCAAATCGGCCGGCATCAATGTATAAAGCGATCAAAGGTTCCAAGGCATACAGTACAGATTCAATCAATAAAAACAGGGCAAAACAATCATAAAAAGGGGGGAGAAAACACCCAGGAACCAGACGGCCAAAAAACAGGAGGAAAAAGGTTAATTTTATAATACGGGGATAAGGAGTACGATGGGCTCGCTTTAAATATAGAGGTGTCTGGATACCCAAAACCATTCTCAGCAACAATAAGGGGACATGGGGCCGTAATACAGGAGAGGCAACACAATACACACCGGGAGACAGGGACATTTTAGACGTAGTCCACACGCGTTCCTTTATCATTTTCACAAGCCGCCACCCAAAACACAGCCTAACCAGGACAAAGGGATCGGACAAATATTACATCAAAACCAACCCATCATAGTGACCTCTAGGAAAAAGGGGGGGGGGGGGGAGAGAGGGAGGGAGAGGGGGGCGAAAGAAAAGGGGAGAGAGGGGGAGAGGAGGGGGGAGGGAAGGAGGGCAAAGCAAAAAAATAAAAGCACACAAATAAAACACAAAAACGAAAGAAAGAAGACCACGCCGAAACAGGCGGTCCGTGGTGAGAGTACAGGAGAAAACAGGAGCATCCGTAACAAGGAGGGTACAGCAATCGAGACGAAAAAGAATCAACCCTGAAGAGGAGGGTCAACGACGCCACATACCCACCCCAAACATACCACGGGACGCAAGGACAGACGCGGCATTATTATAAAGAGATACAAAAGGGCCATAGAACCATAAAACAGACGACAAATAGAACCCAGCCCACCCATCCCACCCTGCACCCCTGTAGAAGGCTATGGCCTACCCTTCAGACAGCGTGCCTGTCGCCCTAAACCAGAACCCGAAATATAGCAAGAAAGAAAGAGAGAAGAACGAGACAAAAAGAAACAAAGACCTAAAGAAAGAAAACAGGAGGGAGGAGCATGAGAACAGAAATCAATACGGACGGCCGCCGCCCCCCGCCCAACCAGACAGTCGCAACAAAAAACAGACCAGGACGACACCATTTCAGGCGCCAAATTACTTAGAGGAGAGGACCTCACACCCCGCAATGGGGACAAACAATCGCGCCACGAAGACGCACCGCAATCATCCCCAGAAGTCGCGCATATCACCCCCAGCCCTTTCGAACAACATAGCCCACCCACCACATGACAATGTAAAGTGAGCTACTCAATACCAAATCAGCACACAATCGAAAGAAGGTTTTTCTTTTCTCATGTAAACAAGGGGGGTCAATCGATACACAGGTGAGCGAAAGTCCGAGTAGAGAGGTTGTAAACATCAGCAATTGCAGCACGGGTGATGAAGGGCAGGAGATCAGTTCCGCCGTTTGGGAAGGCGAGGGGTTCCCGCGATAAACAAATATGAAGCCATCGGTGCAGGCGCAGGCGGCAGTCCACCAATATTTCCGGGCATCCCAGCCGAACAAAGTCCCGACACAATGTCCAAGTCCCCGGGGTCAGAACCTCGAAAAGTAGGGAGTACCGAAGTCACCGGCACACAAAATGATCGTCGATCAGCGGCAGCAACACTCGCAGCAGTCGAGGGGGGCGAAGCAATGGAGTCTCTGAAACAGGAGGGAGGCAGGAAGAAACGGCTGCTCAAAATGGCGGCAGATCGTGGCGGGCTCCCGGAGACATCGGGGGCCAGGAATGCGCGCAGGGATCGGAGAGCTTCCAGGATATCTCTGAGTGTGAGCTCCCGCTCACCAGACAAGACCCCCGCGCAATCAGGCAACCCAAGCCTGCCGCCACGAGACGATATAAGTTCCAAATGGTCGGCCACCATTTCGCGAAGTCAGCCCAGTCGCCACCCTCCGCGACTCTCAAAAAAACAGTTCAAAAATGTAGGGACTTTACAGAGCTCCGGGGGGCCCCCAGCGATGGCAGCCTTGGTGCAGAAAGGATGGCTGCCCCACGCGGGTCTCCGCCTACACCAGCACCGGTGCCCCAAACAAGCAGAGTCCGGGCGAAGAGGTCCGGGGCCGCCGGACACAGCAGCGGCGGGGGCGACCCCCTCACAGAATCAGCCACCGGTGCGTTTCCCCCAAGCGGCCTAGCGGTCACCAGGGCAGGCCCGGATCAGGAGCGCCGGGATTTTCGCACAACGGCTCTCACCATGGGTTCACTCTCTCGACCGGGGCCGACAGTCGTCGGATCTCACAGGCTAGGTCCCGGGCCAGGTTTCACGGAGGTCCCGGTCTCGCGGAGGGCACAACTTTGGAACCGCTGCACGTAGAAACCTCCGGGCCAAACGGTAAGTACAAGTGAGGTGTTCCGTCTCCAATTCTCCAATAATGTGTCGTCACCGGACAGGATATAATACAGGATATACGATCAGGCCGGAGGGCTGCGGGAGCCGAGCTAAAAGGCGACCATTACGCTCGCGAGCTAGGCTCCTCCCTCGGGGAGTTTGATTGTTGGTGGAGATTTTAATTTACCAATGGACCCCCTGTTGGATAGGCAGTCTGCTTTTTCTTATCGTCCGCCTAGGGCACATAAACAAATGACGAACATGTGTTCCTTTGCTCATCTTCAGGATGTTTGGCGTCTTCATAATCCTACAGGTAGTGATTTTTCTTTCTTTTCCTCTCCCCACTCCAGTTTCTCTCGTATTGATTATCTTCTAGTTCATTCCTCTCTTGTACAATCTTCATCTTCTCCGTACATTCATCCTATCCTTGTTTCTGTTCATGCGGCCGTTTCCTTTACCCTCTTGGCTTTTACTTCTCCTGAACAACATCGCTCTTGGAGACTAAATACGGAGATTCTCCATGAGGACTCTCAGGTCTTAGCCCTCTCTGCGGAAATTGAAACTTTTTTTGCAGAGAATGATGGCTCGGTTACTTCTCCAATAGTTTTGTGGGATGCTTTTAAATGCACTTTTCGAGGTCATGTTATTAAATGTATGGCACAGAGAAATGCGGCTATTAAAAAAGAACTTACTTAACAACACTGCCCGGTCCGCCCGGCTCGCTTGGACCCTCCACGCTGCTCTGTATGCCGATTGATGAGTGGACGTATGTTGGTACTATTGATAGGAAAGGCCAGGGGTGAGACCGTCTAGGTCATGGTGGAACTTATTGTTGGCTGACTGTGATTTGGGGACACTCAGCGGGGATGTTCTTGAATGTGCTATCGATGCTTAATGTTTGCCATGGCTATTGGGATCTTGCTTTTAGGATGTCTACTGTGCGCGGTGGTGGTGGTGGTGGGGGGGGGGGGGGGGGGCTAGGGCCGGGTGGCCAGATCGATGGCCCTTCCCCACATTTTTCCTCTTTTTCTATATTTCGGGTCTCTTATTTAGGGCGACAGGCACGCTGCTGGGGGGGGGGGGGGGGGGGGTTAGGCCGTAGCCTTCTGCAGGGTGGGGGGTGGGGGGTAGGGGGATGGGGTTTGTTAATTTGTCCTTTCTTTGTTTCTATGGCCCTTTGTCTTTCTTCCTTTTTGGTGTCGTTGTTTTTTCGTGTTTCCTACAGTATGTTTCGTCTTGAGGGGTGGGGTGCAGCTTTGCTACGCAAAGTGTTTGTTTTTACATTTATCCTGATTCGTGTGCCTTACCCCCAATACTTCAAACGTATTTGCACTATTTGCGGATTTCCTGTTTCATGCTTGCTATTGTAGGACCATGTATGACCGTATGGCATTGATTCTGAGTTTTTCTTTATTGTAAAATGAACCTTCTCAAATCCTGAATCTCGCACAGTACGCTTGATTACAAGTTATATCCTGGACACTTCTAAGACCCTGATTTTCGGGCTGCTGTATTTTTCTACATTGATTTGCTGTACTTACGATTTGACTAGCGGCCGGCCGGGGTGGTTGTAGGCCCATACTTGTATTTACTTGAAGTGACAATAAAGGTTCTCAAAAAAAATAAATAAATAACTTACTGATCTCGCAAATCAGATTAAACAACAAGAACTCCTTTATCGTAGCTCCCAGGATAAGCAACTCTTAACTTCTATTAAAAATCTGAAATACTCTTATAATACTATTGTTACTAAAAGAGCTTATATAGGAGTGCAAGCCCAGAAATCTAAACGGTTGCTTCTCAAGAATCGTGCGGGTAAACTCTTAGCAGCAACATTGAAATTTCAGGATCATACCTTTAAATCATCTCAAATTTCTTCTATTACTGATAGTTTTGGAGTTAAACAATTTCAGACCAAGGAGATTCTTGGAGTTTTTCGTGATTTTTATAGTAAACTCTATACTCCCACAAACCAAGCCTCCTTTGAACACGGTCAAGATTTCTTGAAAACCATCCCTATTCATACTGAATCAACGGAGGATGGTCAGAAGTTGGGTGCCCCTATTACTTCTGAGGAAATTATAAAAGCAATCAAAGACACACGTTCTGGGAAAGCTCCTGGTCCCGATGGCTTCCCGATTATGTTTTATAAAACTTTTCTCCCTCTGGTCGTTCCTCGCCTTAAATTGGTGTTCGAGGCATTCATCCAAGCAGGCTCAGTCTCCGGTTCGGCTGCTGATGCCACTATTGTGGTGATTCCGAAAGAAGGTAAAGTTCACTCAGACCCAAAAAATTTCGCCCCATTTCCCTTCTTAATATGGAAGCCAAGATCTTTGCCAAGATCTTGGATCGACGGTTAGAATCTTATATTCCCACGCTTGTGCATCCTTCTCAGACGGGTTTTGTCAAAGGCAGACTGGCTAGAGATAATATTCGTACCTTTTGCCATGTTCTAGGCTCAGCGAAGCGATCTACTTTTCCGGCTGCTGCTGTGGCCCTTGATGCAGAGAAGGCCTTTGATAAGGTTTCTTGGCCTTTTCTCCGTGCGATCTTATGTGCACATAATCTTGGGGAATCTTTTATTAATATGGTTATGTCCCTATATGCCCAACCTAGAGCAAATATTAGGGTTAATGGGGCGACGTCTTCATCTTTTAGTTTGTGTCAAGGTACTAGGCAGGGATGTCCTTTATCCCCCTTATTGTTTTTATTATCCATTGACCCGCTTCTTCGCTTGATTGATCGTCATCCTAATATTAAAGGTTTTACTTTTGGTTCTCATTGTGTCAAGACGGCCGCTTATGCGGACGATGTCCTTATTTTCTCAGATGATATTGATTTGGCTATTCCCGCTATTTCCGACACCATTTCTATTTTTTCTGATGTCTCTGGCTATTCTCTTAATAGAGATAAGACGGAGATGTTCCCCTTAAATGCGTATTGCTTTCCTGCGCATATGGGATCTGCAGGCTTTAAATGGCAATCTAAACCACTTAAATATTTAGGGATCTGGTTCTGCAGTACTCTTTATGATACCATAACGTATAATGAAGCACAAACTATTGCTAAAGTACGACATCTTCTTGATACCTGGTTTCCTAAGCATATCTCGTGGTGGGGCCGTCTCCAAACATTGAAGATAATGATCACACCTATTGTTAATTTTGTGTCCTCTATGCACCTTGTAAAGTTGTCTTCTTCTTTTTTCCATGAGTTATACATCCTTACTTCCAAATTTCTTTGGAATGGTAAGAGAGCTAGGATTGCATATACATTTTTACGGAAACCTTATGATATGGGGGGGGGATGTAACCCCTGACTGGGAAAAATATCAAACAGCTTTTTTGGCTTCTCAAGGAGCTCTTTGGTTTTCTTCTTGCTCTGGCCATGTGCCTTCTTGGTTGCATATTGAACAGGAGCTTTCTTCTCCCATGCCACTGTCTTCCTTTTTAACTGCCTCCTCTCTCTCTATTCCGTTTTCTCGTACGATTATTATAGATATGATCACAGCAGTTAGGGTAATTGATAGGAAGGTCTCTGTTCCAATTCATAAATCGCGGTGGTCCTCTCTTTGGCGCAATCCTAGAATTAAAATTGATATTGATCCTGCTTTGATGCAATACTGGGCTACCAAAGGGATTACCCTGGTATGTCATCTCTATAACTCAAGTAATGACCCATTACCTTACTCCTCCTTGGCCCAACAATTTGCCCTCACTAATATGGATTTTTACACATTTTTGAAAATTAAAGTTGCTATAGCCAAGTTACGGTTACACGCAACTTCTCCTACTATTACATTATTTCAATTGTGGCTCAAATCTGGACATGTGGCTTCAAAGATTTATAAATTCTTGTCCTCTACTACCTCTAACATAAGTACTGTTGCCCAATCTAAATGGTGTTGTCATTTTGATTCAGAAATGATTGACCACATTTCTTCTGATGATTGGCAGATGATTGGGAAGCTCTCGCTTCGCAATAAGATAGCCCCTTCGTTAATTCAGTCTAAATTCTTCTCTATTAATCTTTTACATTGGACCCCAGTACGTTTACACTCTCTACATCTGAAAGAAGATGACCTTTGCTGGAGTTGTGGTTTGGCGGCAGGTGACTACCAGCATACATTTTTTGATTGCTCCCTTCTTCACTCTTTCTGGGATTTAATACATAAACATCTTATGTTAATTTTTCATATCCAATTCCAACTCTCTTTTCCCATGATTATGTTAGGTCCTTTAGGATCCCGAGTTCCCCTACCTTTAGATTCCTTAGACTTACAGTTAATGGATCTTTTATTGACGGTGGCTGTTAAAGTCGTTCTTATGGAGTGGAAGTCTTTTTCTTCTGTATATTATCATACTTGGTGGGCTTGGGTCCCCTTTTTGAGTGGTGCGCATACTTCAGTGGATGAGGCACATCTTTCCCCTTCAATTTCTAATGGTGTTTGGAGAGTGTTGGATGCGTATATGGATTTGGCATCGAAAGGTTTGGTCAATCAATTTCCCTTTACGTAATCTCGGGTTGTGCTGTGTTTTTGTTTTGTCTGGTGAGCCCTTCAGAAGATCCTTCCTTTCTCTCTTTTTCTCTCTCTCTTTTCTTTCTTTTCCTTTCCTTCTCCTATTCTTTTTTCCTCTTTCTCTTTTCTTCCTGTCTCTCCTGTTTTTTCTGGGTGATACTTTTATTGTCGAACATGTTTTATTTCTAGAACAATTTTGGCGCACTTTATAATGATTGTATTTATCATACTGGATGTATTGTGCGCGATTTCTCACAATTGTACAGTTCTTCTTTTAATTCTCTTCATCTGTATCACTTTGTATGTATTTTACCTACTTATGTGCTCTATAGTAGATGACAAGTACACACTTATAGTGCGCAAGCTGCATGCACATACCTACGTTGGACGAAATGTACATATCTACAGTGATAAAATTTATTGAACTAAAAAAATAAAGGCTTTACATTAATTAACCATAAATACATATCGAACACCATTAACATATAGATAGCAATATTGCCTTAACTGCAGAAAATACCCTTCCTACATCCATATTATGGTTTTGTAAAGTAGCGGCCAAAGAGTTTCTGCTGCAAGGGATTGGGCCTACTTGTCCTAAGGACAAAATAAACATGAAAAGCTGTTGTCCTTGACGTCACACAATTTGTCCTTGGGGTAGGGCTAAAGGAATTTCACACCCCTATCAACCCCTTTATATTACCGAACTCCTGTTAATCCTGCCCCTAAAAATCCCTCATCACCCTAAACATTACCCATCTCTGAACCGAAAAACCCCACCGTAGTCATAAACTTCGCCCAAGTTTAATTACTATTTTGGATTTTTCCTTAAAATGATATTTCCTTTCAAATATTTCCTTTGGGGGGGCGTGGCCAAGATGGCGGAGAGCTAAGACGTGTTTTGTCTTCGCTCCTCCACCCGCCGACTTTCTGCACCGGCCTACGCCCCTCAGTAGCACGAGGAACTGCAGTTGAGCTCCCTACCGCACCCAGGACCGCCAGAAGACCTACCCGGTGACTCCCAACTTCCCGCGATGACTGCTGCGGCTGCCGGGCCCGCCCTGGGTCGCGGCGGTGGTGGAAACGGCAACTAACGTGCTGGGGGAGTCCTGGCGCTGCGCATGCCTGTTAGAAATTAGTGAGTGGGACAAATTACTGGGTGAAGAGCCACATTTTCAGCCCCCTTCTGAAAGAGAGACGATCTGAGGAGTCCCTTAGATAAAGTGGGAGCGCATTCCATGCCTTGGAGGCGCATGCGATGAAGCTTCTACCTCCCCAACTGGCCTTTTTAGTCACAGGCGTTACAACAAGTTTGGATCCTTTGGACCGACAATTTCTGGTGGGCACATACCACTTAAGTTTCTGCCTCAAATGACTAGGGCCAATTCCGTTGAGGGCTTTGAAGGTCATACAAAGGGCCTTAAAACGGACTCTTGACCTCACAGGAAGCCAATGAAGTTGAGCAAGCTCTTTCTTTACCAAGACAAATTTAGGAGTGCTAGTGATTAATCATGCTGCCACAGTTTGGGCAATTTGGAGTCTGTTGATGTGCCTCTTTTGAGTGTTTAGGAGAAGACTATTACAGTAGTCGATCCTTGCCATAATCAGTGCGGTGATCACAGTCCTTAAACTACACGTCGGTAGAAATAATCTTATTTTCCTTATTGTCTTTAGGATAAGGAAGCAGGCTGAAACCACCATGCTTACATGGTCACCATACATATGTATTTGTAAAGCGCACGTTCACCCATAGGTCTCTTGGCGCTGAATAACAGATGTTTATTGTTACCCAACTCAATGGTACTCATTTTATCGACCTCAGATGGATGAAAGGCTGAGTGGACCTGCCGGGATTTGAACCTGTGACCATGAGGTCGAACACAGGCCCCTGCAGTGGATGCATCAGTCCACTGAGCCACCACAACGGCCTGCAGTCCATAATCACCCCAAGGTTTTTTGCTTTCCTAGTGGGTGATGGGAGCGGGCCTAGCTTGTCAGGCCACCAATCTGGCATCCATGTATTGGGATTGTTTCCAAACATAAGGACCTCTGTTTTCCCAGAGTTTAATTTTAGACAGTTAGCCGTCATCCATCCGGAGATGGCCCTCATGCAGTTATGAAAGCGAGCCCTAGTTTCCTTCTCCTGACCAGGTGCGATCGAAAGCACAATTTGCATGTCGTCTGCATATGAACTTATTTGAAGCCATGTGATCTAATCAGGGTTGCCAAGCAGATCACATAAATATTAAATAGCGTTGGGCTTAATGATAAACCCTGGGGTACACCACAGGGAAGGGTAAATGGTTTAGACCGGTCGTTGTCCAGGTCCACCGTTTGTGAGCATTCTGACAGGAATGAGCGCAATAAGTTCCAGGCCGCCCCTTGAACCCCAATTTCCGACAGTCGGTCCATCTAGACCTCATGATGAACTGTGTCAAGGGCCGCGGACAGATCCAACAGAACCAGAATGGCTGTTCCTCCTCTGTCCAGTGCCTCCCTCACCTCCTCAGTGGATTTAGTTAGAGCCAACTCAGTACTGAGGTCGGCTCTAAATCCACATTGCAAGGGGTCAAGGAGATTATTTTTGAGAGGTATGCGCTAAGTTGAGTGGAAGCCTTGAGATTGGCATGTAATTGTTAGTATCAAAGGAGTCCAAGGTAGATTTCTTTATCAAGGGAAGAATGGGGCCATTCTTGGATCGGGAATGTACCAGAAGTGATTATGTTATTAAAAAGTGGAGTGAGGATTGATCCTATCAATTCCGGAATTTGTCTTGGTATTGAAGCCGGCCAGGGGTCCATCGGGGATCCGTACCGAATGGAGGAGAGAAGTTTTATAACCCCAGGTGGTTCAATCATCATAAAATTGACTAATGAAGGTGTATTTGATTCTATACTATGTGACATTCTTTCTTCCTTTTGTCCTATGTTAAAAGTGGAGAATATCGTTTCTACTTTTTGTTGGAAGAACTTGGATAGTGTTTCGCATAACTCTAGGCTGCTTTTGCTCTTAGGAGCCTCTGAGGCCACGAGTTTGGAGATAGTTTTAAAACGTATCTTGGGGTCGGATTTGGCCTGATTGATTTGTTCAATGTAGTATGTTTTTTTGGTTTCTAGCAGTTTGTCTTTCCACCTCCTAAGACTCTGCTTATAGCTGTCCTTATCACTACAAGTGTAGTATTTCCTCCATACTCTTTCCATGCATTTGCAGGACTGTTTGAGTGTTTTTAGTTCATCTGGGAACCATGGGGCGGACGGATTAATCCTTTTATTTATTTATTTTTTATTTATTTATTTAGGCAATTTGTTGAGTGCACAAATACCCTTGGGTGTCTCGGCGCTACGGACGGTTGGGGATAAGAAAGAATGGGTGCTAGTGATTTATTGGTTGAATAACCAGGTTTTCAGTTGTTTACGGAGGGCAAGGAGGGAGGGGGCAGTCTTGATGTGAAGGGGAAGAGTGTTCCAAAGTCTGGTGGTGGCGACTATGAATCTTTTGTCGCCCCAAGATGCTTTTTTTGTTCTGGGGACATTTATCAGATTTGCTGCTGAGGAGCGTAGGGGTCTGGTAGGTTTGTACGGGCAAAGCATTTTTTTTAGGAACTCAGGTCCTGCGTTGTTGACTGCCTTTGAGGCAACACATAGGGCCTTGAACTTTGTACGGCTCCTGATAGGCAGCCAGTGGAGCTGACGTATTAAATTGGATGTAGGTTTAAATTCAGGGGTGCTTGTCAGGATCCTTGCCGGATCCATCTTTTTATAGGGGCGCGTTTGTTGCAGACTTCCAGTAGCCAATCAGTGTATGCAGAGGCCGCCTCTTCCACCTTTGAGGGAAGCGGAGGCCTAGTGTTATTTAATACTTCACGTAGCTTTCCGCTGTCAACATTTTTACAAATTCTTTTCCCCGTATTCCCTTTGAGGTCAGGTTTAATTTTCTGAACTCTGGGCTCTGTGACCTCAAAAAAGACGGCGCTGTGATCAGACCATACCAGCAGGAGTACTGAGGTGACCGTGGGATTGTTTTAATATATCCCATCTAAGGTATGCCCCTTAATGAGCTGTTTGAGATCACCTGCTTCCATCAGTTGACCTAGCACGACAGTGTCTGGATTCGTTAGATCCTCCAGATGGAAGTTGAAATCCCCTAGTACCAAGAAGGAGTCAGCGCATAATCCTTCTACGAGCACTGACCCCAGCTGCTCCGGAAAGCCACCCCTTGGACCTGGAGGGCGATAGAGGAGTACCCCCCTAAGGGTACTGTGGTGCGAGGTACGTAGATTGAAAGAAAGAGCCTCACATGAGGCATTAGAGACATTGTGGAATAGGGGTTCCACGGAGTGGTGATAGATAACTGCTAGAGGTGGGCGGAATACGCACTGGGCGCCATTTTGGAGGGCCTTTCGCCTCGCTGGCCGAACTGCGATGTAGACTCCTCCCCCGCGGTCCGTGCTAGCGGCCTTCCCAGGTGAACTCGCTGTTTCCTTGCGGCCCCTGGGGCGGGCTGTATTCAGAGACGGGCGACCCCCCTGCTTTGTGCCTTCATTTGCCCTTGTGGGACACAGTCGCGGCAAACCCCTGCGCCTATCAGCCGGGTGTCGCCTCCGCGGTGGGCTCTCAGGGAGGTGCGAGTCAACTCCATTGCGGCTTTGCAGCTTTGGGGCCCGTCTGGGGAGACTGCTCATAGCCTGGCGGCGGTTGGACATGCCTGGGCCCTGCTCCCTCTCCGGGACGGCACCTCCGCCTCCCTCCCGCCTATGTCTCTGCATACTGGGCTCCCGCCAGGTCACAACACTGCAGATGCCCTGAAGTCCTTGGACAACCTCCTTGGCTCCCCAGAGACGTCCCTAGCACCAGCAAGCGACGTTCCCCTCGGCCTGAGTCGATGCACTGAAGGGGCGGCCTGACATACCGGCCCAGCTGGACACAAGATTGGACGGACCCGGTTCCACTCTCCCGGTGGCCGCCATTGCTGGAGTGGAGGAGACCCTGATCATGTCATCGGCCAGGGGAAGGAAGGACAAGTCTCCAACCAGGGAAAAGAATGCTCTGAAAGATATGTTCGCCAGGGCACAGGGCGACCCAGATCGATCGAGACCCACTTCGCAGATGGTGTCCTCGTCGGAAGGCCCAGTGACCCGGGCCTTTTTGGATTCGCTATTCGCCACTCTGCACGAGGACCTCCAAACTGTAAAGCGCGATCTAACCGCAGAGCTGAAGGATGTACGGAAGGATGTGGATGACATAAGGGACAGAGTGCCATCTCTAGAAGACAAGAGCGACTCCAGAGACACTGAAATGGCAGCCCTGCAGCAGGAGGTGCTTTGCAGACACAAACAACAAGTGGACGTGCAATCTCATCTGGAGGACTTGGAGAATCGATCCCGGCGCCATAACATTAGGATTCGTGGGGTAGGCACTAACGAGGAAGCCGGAGACATTTTTTCCTACATGCGAGAACAGTTCAAACACATTCTGGGTAACCCCCTGGACACTCCATTGAAGTTGGATCGTGCAAGCACCCCCCGCTGACTGGTTTACGTCCAGGACTTCCATACTAAAGAAGAGATCTTACGCAAAGCCCGCTCCCTACAGCAAATCTCTTTTCGCAACCAGACGCCCACCCTATATCAGGCCTTTGTAGCTATCACTCTCCAGAAACACAGAACCTTCCGCCCCATCACAGAGGTCCTTCGCCAACGCAACATCCCCTACTCCTGGGGGCATCCGTTTCGCCTGGTGTTCCGCAACGTTGGCAAGTTATTCGTTCTTTGTCCGAAGCCAGCAAGCTCCTTGGGATCACTCTCCCGGAGGACACAGACGAGGGGGCTCGCTCGGAACAGGGGTCCAGCGATGACAGACCTCAGTGGAGACAGCAGAGGGGGTGCCGCCGTGCTTGCCGACTGGATCCTGCAGTGATCAAGATGGAACAACAAGCAGCCCTGGAGGCTCTTCCCGGGGCCCTGGCCAAGGCCTCTACTGACTGACAGATCCTGGTATCATGGCTATATCCTTTTTTCGATATGTTGGGGATAGAGGGGGGCGGTAGAAGAGGTGATATTGGCCACGCGACCGCCCAACAGACTTCCTCCCTGTTCATCTTTGGATGACAGACAATGTTTGAACATTGAATTATTTTTGCTGCCTGTTGCGCCTTGTTGGGTTCTTATCTTTTTGTTTATTTTTCTCCTTCTGCAGTTGGGGTCTTTTATTATTTTAGGCACTCTTCACCCTCTTTCCTCTCCCCTCAGCACGAGACTTCCCCTCGCTTGCACTGCGCCTGGGCCTCCTCGCCACACAGCTGTTGCCATGTGTGGCTTTCCTCAGCTAGCTCGGGGTTCTGGCCACGCCAAGTCTCCTGCAGGATGCCTACACTTCCCCCAGACCTGAATGCCGCCTTCCTCCATTAGGATCCTCACTCTCAATGTGAGGGGCGTTAATAACCCGATCAAGCGGAGAGCTCTCCTCTCTTATCTTGAAAGCACGGGCGGATATCTGTCTCCTTCAGGAAACACATCTTCTCCCTAAGGATTGTCACAGACTTCGGTCCCGCTCCTTCCCGACCCAATTTCACTCCTCCGTAACAGCGAAGAAGGCTGGGGTGGCCATATTGGTTTCGAAACATTTTCAGGGGAGGGTGGTACAAAAGTTGGCTGAAATACGGGGCAGGCTCCTCACCTACCAATTCACCACAGAGGGACGT
This sequence comes from Lissotriton helveticus, assembly GCF_964261635.1. Lineage (NCBI taxonomy): Eukaryota > Metazoa > Chordata > Amphibia > Caudata > Salamandridae > Lissotriton > Lissotriton helveticus. The sequence continues at coordinate 1,566,740,583 of NC_136063.1, read as the reverse complement.
ACATTCACAGTAGGGTCCATTTACGCACCCAATGACGGCCAGGATCGCTTCTTGATAGCAGCGATGGCGACTTCGGACCGCCATATATTGCTTGGGGTGATCTCAATTTAGTATTCGATAATGTCCTGGATCGGTCTGCTCAATGCACTAGCCAAGTCAGCGCCCTTTCCCCCGTCCGGACATGCTAAACTCATGACATGGGACTCACGGACTTATGGCGACACCTCCATCCCGGCACAAGAGATTTCTCATTCTATTCCAACGCACATAAAACCTACGCCAGATTAGATTATTTCTTGGGCACTAAACCTATCCTAGACATCACGCTCTCAGCTGACATACCAGTGGCGACCCATTCCAACAACTCTACAGTGGTCGTCACCCTAGCATTTCCGCAGGCGCATCACCCCGGTTAGACATTGGCATTTCAGGGATACCCTCCTACACCGACCAAACACAGCCACACGACTACAGCGAGCACTAGACGAATACTTGCGACACAATGATAACGCAGACACAGCTCTTTCCACTGAGTGGGAAGCCCTTAAGGCGGTGATTAGGGGGGAAAGTAATTGCTTTATCTACAGCTGATAATGTAGAATGCTGGTAATGTAAAACACAAGAACTGGAGCAGATGCACCAGCACACCGGGGCCCCGCGAGCCAGGACGCAACTGGCAGCTCTGGACCGTGATAGGGCAGAGTACGCAGCGATGTGCTAGCGACATTCCTTCTATGTGGGAGGGGATAAGTGGGGGCGGCTACTCGCGCACAAACTGTGGGAGGTCCGTCAACGAGATGGGGTCCGGGAAATCAGGGGACTCTCAGGAACACTTCATACCGACGATGCAGCCATAGCTGAACCATTCTGTGAGTTTTACACACAGCTCTATGACGAACAGCCTCTAGAGACAGCAGACATTGACTCGTATCTGGCACAGGCTCGCCTTCCCAGCTTGACCCCCGACCAGGCCGCGCAGGTGGAGAGAGAGAGATCAGACTGGAAGAGGTCATTGCTGCTATAGCTCGCCTTAAATGGGGTAAATCGCTGGGTCCCGACGGCTATAAAGCAGCTTTCTACAAGCAATTCTGCGCCACACTGGCCCCCCTGCTCACCCGACTCTTTAACTCCTTTGCCGAGCTCGAAGCAATCCCTGCGTCCATGTTGGAGGCTGCAGTGGTCGTTATCCCGAAACATGGGAAAGATAAAACATCCTGTGGATCTTACCGGCCCATCTCGCTCTTGAACGTTGACCTGAAGCTATATACCGGGATCCTAGCTGCCCGACTAGGCCCTCACATGCAGGGGCTGGTAGACCCCGACCAAGCAGGTTTTATACCGTTGCGCGAAACGAGAGATCACACTAAGCGAGTCACGCACATGATCGAAAAGGCTTCCCGCACCCCTGGAGAATACATTCTCTTGAAGGTGGATGCAGAGAAGGCCTTTAACCGCGCCCACTGGCCATATCTCGAACAAGCCCTGATACTCGCTGGTGTCCGTGACAAGATGTGGACGCACATCCTGAACTTTTATTGCTCTCCCGCTCCAACTGTCCGAGGGAATGGCCATACCTCTGCGCTATTTCCTAATCGCAGAGGCACTAGGAAGAGGTGCCCTCTATCACCCCTGCTTTTCGCTCTATACATGGAGCCAATGGCTCAGAGGGTCCGGCATCACCCCAGATCACTGGTATCCACTTTCGAGGGGACACACATACCATCAGCCTTTACGCGGATGACATGTTGACCACTCTCACGAACCCAACAACCACTTTATGGAGCTTCTTGGAGGAGTAAGAGGTCTTTGGTAGAGCCTCTGGGTTCAAAATCAATTTAGCAAAATCCATGGCACTGAATCTGTCTCTGCCGCCGAATGTCTTGGCTGACCCGCAGGCCCGATACCCTCTCCACTGGTTGGACGAGGCGGTTCCCTACCTGGGCATACAGCTGGCCCAGACTCTGCAGGCTATGAAACAGATCAACTATTCCATCCTGCAAGCACACGTTTGTGCTGCGCTGCTAAAATGGAAACACTACCCAATATCGTGGCTAGGGCGAATCGCAGCCGTTAAATTACCATTCTCCCCAAGATCTTGTACCTCTTCCAGACGCCCACCGGATAGCTACAAAGAGTCCAGTCTGACCTCTCCTCCTTCATATGGCAGGGACGAAGGCAGAGAATGAAGCGGCTGGTGAGCTTCCTCCCACCGCATGAGGGGGCCTCGGGGTTCCAGACCTCGCGCTTTAATATAATGCCACGCAACTACGGTACCTGGTTGAGCAGAGCGGAATATGAGAAGTACTGGCTTTTCCAGGATCGGGCTGTTGCCGGCACATTTCTAATGAAGATCCCCTTCTTGCTCAAACCCCATCGCCCACCCAACCTGTACACTTGTGACGCGTTCCATTCTTAAGGTTTGGGACCGGACTAATTTACGGCACGCTGTCACCACATTCCCCTCCGAGCTCACCCCCTTATAGGACAATCCAGATTTTAAGCCCGGCGTAGACACTCGGGCATTTCCGCTGTGGAGAGAAGCAGGTTGCCGCATCTTATGTCACCTGTTCCACAAAGGCGAAATCGTCCAGTTTTCGCAACTTCGAGCAGACCACAGCTTCCCTGACTCGGAACGCATGCACTATCTGCAGGTCTGTCACTGGGCCATGCATCCTGATAGCCGGGCACAGGCATTACGGCTCCTCACTCAATATGAATGATGGCTCATTACGTGCCCCTCGGACAAGAAACTGATCTCGGACCTTTACAAACTACTCCTGTCCAGATTCACTCACACTTATCACGCTGGACAGGCATGGTGGGAGAGGGGCTTGTGGCGGGACCTTACTACTCAGCATTGGGACGGCGCGTGCTACAGGGCACGCCACACAGCAACACAAGTAGGCCTGACTGAAACCTTTACCAAACTCATATACCACTGGTACTACACTCCAGAGAGATTGCACCAGGCTGACCCTACACATAGCCCTGATTGCTGGAGGGGCTGGGAACAGAAGGGCTTGTTGGTCCTCCTCCTATGGGACTGCCCACACATTCAGGCTTATTGGACACACGTACTTGATGAGATCAACATGCACTTAGACACAGAACTCCCCAGGTTCCCCGCATACGTGTTGCTGGGGAACCCGCTCACCTATCCTTCCTGACAGGTGTTCACAGTGAGGACAGGTGTGTGGATCATGATCTTCAGGCAGACACAAGATACAGACGTCGTGATTGTCTGATTTTGCCTTCTTGTTGCCACAAGATGGACATTTGTCAAAGAGTGAAGGCATTCTCAGAAGAAAATGTTAACTAAACTGACTAAAAAAGACAGTATCTTACTTGACTAGTTGTTAAATGTCAAAGTAAGTGTAAAAATAGACAAAAGTGAAGTATTTTTCTGTCAGAAAACAGACAAACTAATGGAGCTGTGTAACCAGGATCCTTCCTGAAGGAGCCGGAAAGAACAACTGACCTAACTGTCACCCCTGAGGCATGATGGGATACTGGGGGTCATGGGTGCCTTAAAGGCACGGTGTCAGTTTATTGCTATGCAGCTACAGGTTAGCTCTTCAGTCTTTTTAGACTGTGTGTTTGCAATGCATTTATATATATATATATATATATATATATATGAGTATATATATGTGGGACACATATAATATAGTGTTTCCGGGGTCCCGCACATGGGCGGGAATATTCTAATGCTTATGACTATTGATGAGGATCCCCTGGAAAAGAACAGATAGCTATCGCCCTTGGCACAGCCACCCAGAACATACTCATACATTGGAAATCCACCCGGGTTCCCACACACATGGGATGGTAACAGCGTCTATGGCAGGTGGTACCAGCGTCTATGGCACATGCTAGGCATGGAGAAGATCTCTCTCACCTTAGCTGGCAAAGGCTCTCCCTTTAGCGATCTTTGGCAAACCTTTCTAGCCCTACTGGTCCCTGATTTCAGGGAACTCTATTGCCCTAAATATCTACGCCTCCTGCACCTTACCACGCCGGACACCCACATATGATACATCTTCGCCTTTCTAGGATAAGCCGCTCCAGGCTGGACCATTCAAGAACAATGACTTTCGGGGGAGGGAAGAGTCCTTTTCTTTTCTTTCGCTGGTCTCTTCTTCTTTTTTTATTTAGGTGAGTGGCTTTTCATTGGAGCCTACACACCTTGAAGCATTTCACTTCATCTGCCGAGCCCTGCATGGCCCGATGGTATTGCGCCCTTTATTTGCGTTGCTCCATAATAATAAAAAGATTTAAACCTAAAATATTTAATTTCATTTTCAATGTATTTCCCTAAAATTGTCTTTCACTAAAATCGAGATTTCATGATTTGGTTTCCTCCAATGTGATTTCTTAATTTTGGTTTTCCATTAATTCACAAACATTAGCTCAAAGTGGTAAGATACCAGCTTTTATTGTTAAGTGTTCTAAGAGGTATACCAATAGAGAGATTGGCATCGCTGGGTTCTCACCAAATAACTCGACCATCCACTGGGTGCCCTCTAAAGCTCCCATGATTGATGTCTGGGAGCATGACTTAGTCCAATTAGTGTTGGCATGTGAAAACCGCGAGAAAGAACATGAAACTGACTAAAGATATAGCATACCAGTCCTTCAAAGGTGGAAAAGCCCTGAAAAGGCCCTTCATAAATTTCTTTACTATTCTCGTAGACCATAGCGAGAGTTCCCCTGGCTGCCTGCGAAACCTGGAAATTGCTGCCAGGTGTACTTTGATGAACGAGCCAGTTTTGATTTCGCTAACAGGTGGAGATATGGCAATACTTGCTCCGTTGCAGAGGATGAATGCAGCTGATTTCAGCAGGGTCAAAAGTTCACTCACTGACAAACTGAGCAGCTCAGGGAGACTCCCTCACACATATGCGGTTAGAAATCTGAGGTATGGTGGCTCTGCTGGGGAGATGAGGTCTGGGGCCCGTCTCTGATTGGTCAAAGTTTAGATCTACATAAAGAGGCAGATGGGTGTTAAAGTTTCCTTTCTTTCTTAATGGTCTCTAATGTACTTCTACAGTACTGCTTATGTAAGTACTGTGAGATACCCACCATGAGGATGGGGAAGATTCAAGCAAGTGCATCTAAGAAACACTCAATACCGGAGAAATAGTCTTCGTTGTCATGGACTGTATGATACATCTTGGCTGCGGCTGAATTAACTTGTGTACTGTGACTAAGAAACAAATGCTGGAGTTAGTGCAGTGCAAAAAATACTTCTTATTGTCAAGCAACTGAAAGCTGTTGCTTATTATAAAAACTGAATAAGCGGAGTGTTCTAAAAAATAAAGAGTTATAAAAAGTATAATCTGTGAATTATCTCCTAAAACACCCAATATTGTAAGGGACTAAAAAAGAAGAAAATTATGTACTTTGCCCCCGATTGCCTAATATTAGAAAGTAAGCAGAAAAGAGGAAACACATTTCATTGACAAACTTTAGTTAGGGACACTTCTAATGACAGTACTAAAGCAAGATTCTTTTTTGCAGCTGTACTTAATAAAATGAGGTTCGCAAATCTGAATACACTAAGTAATCAGGAAACAAGTAGCCTTGATATCATTATTCTATACAACGGAGAGGATGAATATTTTGTTGGTGAGGGAACCGTAGAGCTTCTAACAAAGGACCATCAACTGGCTGGCTCTGCCTTTAGAACTAAACTGTGAGGGACCCATTTATCATGGGCCCACGACATTACAGCATACAGTACTAATTGTACAGTTCAGGAGCAGGTCAAATGTATGAGTATTCCCAAGATACAGGGAGAAAAATCTTTTTTGATTTTTTGATTTCTCAGCACAGCCAATACATTTTATTTCTTCAACAGGACTTCATCAGGGATCTCAAGATTCTGTTTATAAAGGCATTCTCTATTTGTTAAGTACTACCCCTTCCATATCCCACAAAACATATGTAAAATCCTTCCATATTGATAGGGTTGCAGCAAATATAATGCAGCATCGACTGTATGACATATAAGCTTCGGTGAAATTGGTTATTATAAAGGGGGTCTTCTGACAGTGGGACCCTAGTGGTGAACGTATACCATTTACTTACTCTAGTGTGTGTTATTTTTGTACCATTTTTTTGGTCATTGGTGTCAGTTACCCATTTCAAATCTGAAGGTCACCTTGAGGTAAGTACCCTCTCCAATTCCGGATTGATGTAGGTGTAAATGAGGGTCATCTTGACACTTATGGCTACATGTCAAGGGCTACTTCCTTAATAGGCTCCCTCTGTCGAATACTGTCAGGAGACCTGTCTGCATATGACTAAGCTTCTGGATGCTTTTGCACATTAAGTCTTAGAAGTAGGAGCATCTTATGAGGTTAGACACGGAGTGCTATCTCGAAGATACAACTTCTCTTGCTTAGAGTCATTGGGACCATTAAAGGCCTCCAAGTGGCAGACATTTTCCACCCACCAATATTACAACTAAAATGTTTTTAACACAGAGAACACATTTAAGCTATTAGAAGAAAGCAGGGAAATATTTAACACCACATCCTCTTATGAATACCTACCCAAAAATGTTTGTCTGAAAACGTGAGTACAAAATGATATAATAACATAATGTATCTGTCAGGAAAACAGCTTACAATTAAAACCAAGGATAATTGTTCGTAGCTAGAGGATGCCCGAAGAAGTGGGGGAAAGTGTGGGGAGCGTGGAATACTTACAGAGGAGAGAATTGTGAACCACCGTTGCCAAACCTGGGAGCGGAAGCGCAGGAATCCCCTTGACCCTAGTATCGTGTATTATTGCTTGAGATTCTGAACCCAGCCACAATGACCCCTGTGTAACAGACTGTATGAGATCACCTGATTTTTATTATTTGTTTTCTTTTTGTGTGGTACATGTTTTGTTCAATAAAAAGAATTTTAAAAAAACAAACAAGGATAAACAACGTCAAATGGCACTAAATAAAAAATGTAAAATTAAATCTCAGTATTTGGGATCCTATCTCCACATAATGGATACAGTAACTGACAGTAACACTCACTGTAAAATATTCAGTATTGATCTTGTTGCATTCTGTCTTAACGTGGCAACGTTTTAATAACGTTGGTGCCTATCTATCCAGATTTCATGCATTTTTTCTTTCGAGCAAACAGATAATTAAAAAGAATTTTTAATTAGAAGATGGCTTGTCTTCTTATTTAGTCTAATTGACATTTTAAAAAAATGGAAATGTTACCTTTAGTTTACTACTGAAAATATACAGTTTTTGAAAGAGAAATTGTTTTGAAATAAGTGCATTTAGGATGTTGCACACGGATAGAGATATTCCGTATTTATGAATATTAATGAATATCACATGATAAAGTGGCAGATATAAGAAACAGCAAGCAATCAAATGGCAATGGCCCAACACTTCAGTAGAACTACATATAGACCCAAGAAATTTAGACACGATGAAGGAAGTACAGGAAACCAAATCCTTAAACAGAAGCATTTAACACATTTTCTAAAATCTCCAAGTTATTAAATAATCTCATTTTTAATGACCAGGCGTGATTTTTAAATCCTCTGTCAAATACCTAGAATATGCACTCTCTCTTCTAATTAAGCTACAAGTACTGTGGGGTGTTTCTTTTACTATATAGATTTATCAAGCAATGTATTTCAAATGTAACTGAGGTGGTTACTGGCAGCTATTGTAGAAGCCTTAGACAGCAGCGATCACGCCTAACATCACTAAATTAGGAGCAAACGTTGCTGCCATGTTCTGCATATGTTACATGTGATTTGACACTTAAGGGCTATCAAACAATTAGAGGAGATGATCTCAGAAATTTCGGACTTCATCCAATTTGGAGAACTTTTGTTTTGGCTGCATTCAATTTCAGGCCTCTGTTACTGAACAAGCTTCATCTACTCCATCACTTTATTTAGGGTGAGGAAGTCATCTTCCGGACTTTTTTCATGCAGATTAAGGTGCATTGTCAGCTGCATAAAAATGAAACTGCACACTTCTGGTCCTGATGATCGAGAAGGCAGCTTAATGAAAAGTGATGGAGAAGAGCCCAAAGATATCTCAGGTTGCAACCTAACTTCAGATGACTCGAACAATCAGTGAGTTACATTTTGGATGTGATCAGTTACAGACAATTCAAATCACTTTATAGCTACATCTGTCATAGCAGCCTCTGACCTGTGCAGATCAAGCGACAGATCAAAGTTCACTGTGCTGAAAATTGCAGACCGACTATAGAGAACTGCAAGACTCCATTAACAGAGGCTTCAAACACATCATTAAGGATGTCTCTATGACACACTACTGTCTAAATCCTGAATGGTGGCTTCCAGCTTTTTAGGGGTGAATGATCCTCCCTATGTTTATAGTCGGAAGATCTTACCTGAAGTGATGCGCAAGGCCTAACTCCAGATTCAGATCTGGCAATGGTCAAAAGGATGCCCAAATCTCAGGAAGCCAGGAGAGAAGGTTAAAGAACCTTCAGAAGCCACCCCACTTGAGACTATTCCAAGGGGATGTGAAACTCTTGCCTTTCCAAGCAGCACAAGAGTTGCAGTCTGTATTCCGATGCATCACTAATGACTCAATCTCTGACTGTCCCAAAGCTTTGAAGATAGATTTGAAGACTGCCTGGTTGAGCTCCCACCCGTGTGTTGCATACTAAGAGGGATGTGTCATGGGAAATACCCACTGCCACATTTGCACAGCCAGCAGGCACGAATGTGATGAGTTAATCACCCTTTACTTTCTGATAGAATAGGCATGTTGTTACAAAAGGGCTTTAAGGCCAGAAAGAACACTTCAACCTCAAGAGGTTTATGATGAGGTGTTTGTCAGATCTATCCAATAAAGCTCTTATGGGCATCTCCTTAAAGTCAGACCAGTCAGTCATGATCGGTTTATGCAGGTGCAGCAGGTGGAAAAGGAGAGGTCAAAAGAGATGGGCGGAATGGAAAGCCTTGGAAAAGCTGCCCAACAACTGACCTCAGTGCTTCATTAGGTGAAGCGGCATGTATCTGGTACGTCGCATGGCAGTCTACCCCAATGCAGGAAGTCTGCAGCCCCAGAAGACTCGAGAACAGCTGACAATCCTGAATCGGGCTCCAGAAAAGTGTCTGCTGACTCCTTGATGGGTGACATGCTTTTTGATTCCGGGGAGACTCTCGCCATACTAGAATGGCCACTAAGAATTTAGGACTAGATGCTCAAATATCTGGTCACAGAATACCGGTTGCAAATTGCACCTAGCATGTTTGTGACTAGTAAACATTTTTAAGAACCGACCTATATACTAATAGTTAATTCTTAAAAAGCCAAATTGTAGTGGGTCTCAGTTTGACCTATCTCTTAATAAAGACAGAGGCTGCAAACTGCGAATCACTATGATTGAAGGCCATCATAGGGATGGTGGCCTGCTAAGGTCAGCAGACTACCATGCCTGTGATTGCTTTTAAATAAAGCAAACCTTTTGTTTTAAAAAGCAGCCCATTTTCCCTGAAGGAAATGTGGCTGTTTAGAAAACCAGTTTTCTTTTTTTAAATATATATGGTTAAGAATTGGCTCTAAACAAACTTTTTCTTTTACAAATGGGTTCCCACAACTTTTGTGGTGTTGGGAAAATATCAATGTTTTGTGACAGGAATTTGGTCGCAAAAAATTGATACATACAATACCAAAACTGAGTTTTTGAAGGACAGCCTGCAACAAGCCTTAGCCAGATACCAAATTGGTATTCATCCAATATCCCATTTGAGGAGTCTGAAAATCTTGACCAACTCCTAAAAAAGGGTAGTACATAGGAATTGGAGTGTTTGTGTCTCGTAAATTGCTTAGCACATTGAGCTGTTAATCCTTTACAGTGGTTTCGATAAGGGTGTTGAGGACTCAAAACAAATTGAATACAGTAAATTCTTCTAAGGATACTGTTTCTGGGCAGTCATCAAGGTAGGATCAGCAGCCAAAAAGTTGGAACATGTTGCCACGCAAAGACTTCGTGGAATACACTGACATCAAGCGAATGCCTTATATCCTAGTTAACGTTGACCCAAATGTGTAAGCCAAACAAATTTTCAGCAGTCCTGATGCACAGAGACATGAACATATTAATCCTGCAGATTTAGAAAGCATAACTAATTGTTGTGTAGTCCTAGACCAGAGTAGGTATCTTTAACTTCTGGAGAGAAAGTAAAAGGGTTAGATTATGTAGACCCAGTATGGGGAAAATGTCACCCCCTTAAAATGGACATACAAATTGCAGGAGTAATAATGATGCCCAATATAGAAAAGCAAGAAAGGATCTATGGCACCTAAGAGGAAGAACCTATCTGTATTATTCAAACATTCCACAGACACGGACTGAAGCAGTGGAGGATGCGATGGTGGTGTCTGAGGGAGGAGTATCGCTTTCTGATGACCAGTATCACCCAGGAGTTGTCAGTGATCGGGGTCCAGTGATGGTTGTGGAGACAAAGTCTTCCCGTGGCATGGCAAACATTGTTTGCAGTGGAGCAGTGAGAGTCTCTTGACCATAGAGTAACCATTGAGACTATTTAGCCCCTGTTGAGGCATTTAGGGCGGGCTTGGTTTCTGCCTAAGTACTGCCACTTAGTTCGTAAGGGTCAACCAGAAAAAAATGGAGCAGTGTCTGGAGACTTAGGACGAAATGTGGCCTGTTCCTTGAAAGAATGTAAAGGCCTGGCTAACAGGAAGGAGGACCTGAGTCTAGTTAATTCTTGGATGAAACTTGGTAATTATGCTGTGACCGTGCTAATATTGTAATGCTGGTAAACTTTGTCTGATGAGAAAACAGTTTTTTCTCTCAAAGGCAAGATAAAGTGCTTATTTTCAACCTGCTGTTTTATGTCTAACCATGCCTGCGAACACAATGAGAACTGGTGATCATAGGCCTAAACAACAAGGCCCCTAAACATAAAATTAACAAAGACAAGTTTACGGAGCAGAGAGGTAGAGACATGATATTTCTCTTATATATGTAAGCCGTTACGCAATCTATGCTTAACTGACTGTAAAAAGGGGAGCCCATGCGGCAAAACAGAGCTCAGGATCTCTTACCATTACGTTTGGGTGGAGGACTAAATTAAACAGTGCCTACCCAGTACCTGCTCAAAGAGGCAAGAAGGTAAGGTCACATGTTGTTCAGCGAGTGAAAACTGATCACAGTAAAGAGTCAATGTTCAACTGGATTTGTCATCACAGCAGGATAGAGAGATTAACTTAATTTGGTGCTGTCACCTTACATATTTTTACCAGAGTACCTCGCTATCATTGAGCTGTGAGGTGACAGTTAGATCTTTGGAAACTATAGCCTACTTCACTTTCTCCCCACAGAGGCTTCCTTACTCAACAACTCAATAGTCATTTCCTCCTCAATTACCTCCTGCACTAGTTAACAGTGAGGCTAAAAAAAGTATTGAGGAGGCAGAGTTTCGAACAGAGGATGCAATAGAGTCTTAAGAGGATCTGACGATCACATTCCAAAGAGGTGATTAGCTCTGGGGCATGGGACCACCTAGGGTCGAAATTGCTATTTCAATCTTGTTAGAACAACTAGTCAGTGAACAGTTATGCAATGCTGTGCTTTCGCCATCTAGGCAGTTACTAGTAAGTGCTGCATTAGTTCAGAAAAGATCACCTCGGCACAGAATTGGAAGGAGGAGTAACACTTTTGAAAAACGTGCCTCGCTGCCTCACTGACTGAATAAATGTATGGTACCACATGCTGTTACCAAGCATCCCTGGTTGTTTCTCGAGTCCTCTTAAAAAATCTAACTGAATGCTCTACATGAACACCAAAGGGATTCCAAAGATCTTGCCTTGATGGTTCCCACAGCAAAGCTTGTAGAGAAAGGCAGGTCGATTACAGCATGGTTAGAATACTGAACATTGTAATGTAGGCTGCTTGAACAGAACAAGTAAAGATTAAACAGAGAAAGGAAAAAGAAGACAAGATAAAGACCCAGCATTACACACCACAGGGAGAAACTGATTCCAGTCTACATCAATAAGTGGAAAAAAAAGGAACCCCTGAATGTGTGACCAACAAAGGAAAGTGGTTCTAGCTTCTTAGGATTGCATGAACAATGCCAGTCACACAAAGATTTGTATAAAAAACCTTGGGAAGCAGATGTTGATCTCACCTTTAAGTGAGGGGGTCCCTCAGATCAAGCATAGAAGGCAGATTGGAAGGAGTAGCTCACTTGAAACATGGTCTAGATTTATTTTTCCAGTTATGAATGGAATTTATTGCCTTATTACAACTCATTGTTTCTGGAACTCAAGCAGCATCATTAATCCATACTCAAGAACTATAAAGTGTAAATGGCATATAAAGGATGAGACAGGGTGCTTAGATGTGTCTATTTCAATAAAGGTCTTGTCTTAAGCTCTTAAACTAAAGACCAGAAACAAAGCAGCTCACAGTGCTTATGTAAGGCCAAACCTGCATTTATCTGGGGTATCTATCATTTTCAACTTCCAATAAATCAGTTGTGTGTGATATATAATATTCTGGATTATCCATCCATCCCCGGAAAGGGATCTGTCTCTATGCTGTGGACAAAGTAGGACAGCGAGCCAGCATTACTAATAACATCACAGCCAGTAAAATGAGCACCTTCATACAATATACACAACCTTCAGAAATATCACAAGAAACAAAATAATACACCATCCGATATTATGAATAATTTCGGTAAAATAAATAATCATTTATATAACCTAGACATTCCAAAGCTGACCAAAAACAACAAACCACATTATTAACATTTACCAGGCCTTCCTCCTTGTTTGGACAGCTTCACATAATCGGAATCCGTGTCCTTGATCCATTTCCTGCGGCTTTGGGTGTCCAACTCATTATGAGGCTCTGCTAGATCACTCAGACCAGGAATCTGGGAGGCAGGAGGGACGGACATTTCTGCGTTTGCCCCTTGTTCTGTCTGTTTCAGTGGAGCATGATAAAACCACTCTGTAATCAAAGGTAAATAAGTTAAACACTGTTTGAAGTGGAAAAGTTTTACTTTTGTTCCACTACACTAGATGTGTCCCTATAGCCAAGTCAAATGTTGAATGCTTTGTTCAATTCATAAAACAGCAACACTTGTTTAGGAAGAACAAGTTACTTACCTTTGGTAACGATGTATCTGAAAGAGACATATATTAGTTATAGATTCTTTACCTTGGAATTACCCCCAGGCATCAGATTGGATCCGGAGAATGTTTTCTTCAGCATTACCCATGCGCATCAGTAGGAGGCGACAGTCGAATCTGCGTCCGTCGTCGCTGGAATGACATTGCAGTGCCTCCTTAGACGACGCCCCTGCGCGCTGACGTCAGTTCATACATGACTTTCCACGCCAGAAGTGCAGAGCAATGAAAGACGCTGACCACTGGTGCGCCTCACTAGGGCTCTGCAAGGAAGTCCTTATCCCTAGAAGTCAGTTCACCGAGCGGGGAGGATGGGTGGGGCGGTAAGGAATCACAAGCATTGGAAATGCAATAGGTCTCGCACCATTAGAGTTAGTGCTTTTAGAATTGTTTATGGGTTTTTTTTGTAAATGTTTAGCATTTTTGTTTCCTGTAGCCAATGCTAAAGTATTACAAATAAAAAAAGCCATAAACATTTCTAAAAGCTCTAACTGAAATGGTCTGAGAACTATTGCACTGTGTGAGGGTGAGGGTGAGTCTGAGTGAGGGTGAGTGAGGGTGAGTGTGAGTGAGGGTGAGTGAGGGTGAGGGTGAGTGAGGGTGAGTGAGGGTGAGTGAGGGTGAGTGAGGGTGAGGGGTTGAGGGTGAGGTGTTGAGGGTGAGTGAGGGTGAGTGAGGTGTTGAGGGTGAGTGAGGGTGAGGGTGAGTGAGGGGTTTTGGGTGAGTGAGGGTGAGGGGGAGTAGTTGAGGCTGAGTGAGAGTGAGGGTGAGTGAGGGGTTGAGGGTGAGGGGTTGAGGGTGAGTGAGTGAGGGTGAGGGGTTGAGGGTGAGTGAGGGTGAGGGTGAGTGAGGGTGAGGGGTTGAGGGTGAGTGAGGATGAGTGAGAGTGAGGGTGAGTGAGGGGTTGAGGGTGAGGGGTTGAGGGTGAGTGAGGGGTTGAGGGTGAGTGAGGGTGAGTGAGGGTGAGGGTGAGGGGTTGAGGGGGAGGGAGTGAGGGTGAGTGAGTGAGAGTGAGGGGTTGAGGGTGAGTGAGGGTGAGGGGTTGAGGGTGGGTGAGGGTTTGAGGGTGAGGGGTTGAGGGTGAGTGAGTGAGGGTGAGGTGGTGAGGGGTTGGCGATTCTAAGGTGGCCCCTTACTGCAAAACTGGTTGCGGAAATCCTGGTGCATGAGCTGGACTGCTGCTGGGGCGCATTGGTGCTGTTACAAGGGTGTAAGTGCAGCAAAATCACCCGATTGAGCGCTGGGCGCTGCGCATCTAAAATGACGGCAGCGCACTGAGGGGGAGACTTCCACCGGCTGCGGCAACGGGAGATGTGCACTCTGTTTGTGAGCGGCTGGGAGGCGATTCGGCGTGCAGACTCACAGCGGAAAACTGCGGAGGCGGCAGTCCTGGGGGAGAAGTCTGGAGGGCGAGATCGCCTTAACCTTCCTGTGGTGCACTACGCTCCCAAGATGGCAGTTATGGGATGCGGGCGGAGGCCTGATGCCGACGAAGGTGAGAGGCAGACCGAGGCGGTGAGGCGAGGAGGTGCTGAATGCTGGAGTTTCTTTGTAGCTCGGGACCTGGTTCAAGCAGCTGTAGGGACCACCAGCAACCAGGTTTGATGTCCTTGCGTGGCAGGCCGCGTTGTTTGGGGGAGCACGTTTGGGTGAGGTGGCGAGCCTGCGAGTATATTGAAGTTACAGTAGGAGAACGGGTGCGTTTGCCTGTGCTGGATTTTATTCATGCAGTCAGGATTAGCACGGTCGGGCAACTCATGTGTGGGATAAGAGAAGGGCGATCCAGCACCGGGCTAAGGGGGAGCGTGGCAATTACAGCACCGGGCTAACGAGGACAGATCCAGCACCGGGCTATGGCAGAGGAGATCTTCCGGACCGGGCGGGGTAAAGAAAAGGGGAGCCAGCAAGAGGATAAATAAACGGAGACCTCGCAAAACCGAGTTAAAAAGGGGAGAACGATATATCAAGCACTGGAGGTAAAAAGGGGGAAACATCGCGAAGGTTAAAAGGGTAAGATTTAGTAAAAGCGGTGCAAGTTTGAGTAAGAATAGATCATCCAGGGCAGCTAAAGGAAACAAGACGGAGGGAAGAGAGGGGAGGGGGGAGGAGAAATGCGTCTCGGCCGGAGCAGGGGGCGGAGCAGGGAGAGCGGGCTTTGGAATGTAATTGACACGGCCGGCCGGTCGTGAAACTGAAAGCATGGCCGGCCGGCCGTGAAAGCCTTTGATGCGGCAGGGGAAATGCGAGACGGCGGGAAGGGGAGGGGGCGGAGCGGGTAAACAAAGACGGACGTGCACGCGCTTTTAAGCTCAATGCGCATGCGCATTGAGCTTAAAAGTCACGGGCACTGCAAGGAATCGCCACGATTCCTTGCAGTGTGGATAAAGAGTGGATAAGTCCCAATACTCTCGCTTGCTCGATGCGCATGCGCATCGACAGGCGAGACCTAAAAAACTAATATACGTCTCTTATAGATACATCGTTGCCGAAGGTAAGTAACTTGTTCATCTGAAAGAGACTATTAGTTATAGATTCTGTACCTTGGAATCGATACCCCAGCAATGCCAACCCTGGAGGAGGAGGGACTGCGAACCAAGTTTACACCACAAAGTCCTGGAGGAGAGAACGGCAAAGGAGCCATCTCTCTGGACTTGCCCATCCAGACAGTAATGTATGGTGCACATGTGCATAGAAGCCCGTGTGGCCTCCTGGAAGATGTCAATAAGTGGGACTCCATGTGACAAAGCAGTAGTTGCTGCCATGGGTCTAGTGGATTGAGCTCACAGCCCCAATGGAGGTTCCTTTTTAAAAGGAGCATTACAAATCTTTATACAAAGGACGACCCATCTAGAGATGGTAGGCTTTTGCACAGTCCGACCTTTCTTGGTACCCAAATAGCCAACAAAGAGTTGATCGTCCACCCAGAAATCCTTCGTGCAGATAGCCTTTAAGAGTGCCCAGAGCAGAGTCCTGCTGGGATAAAGAAAGAAGGAACAAAAGAACCTCAGAAAGAGAGGCAGAAAGGGGATCCACAGCCTTTGATGTGCACCATGCCACAAACTTATTCCATTGACAGGTGAATACCTTCTTAGTGGAGGGATGCCTAGCTGCCAAGAGTAACATCACAGATTTCGGGAGGAAGGTAAAAAGCGGTCAATTGTCGCCGCTCAATCTCTACGCAAGGAGGTGAAGGCTGGACAGGTTTAGGTGAAGAACTCTCCTCTGCTGCTGCAAGAGGAGATACTCCCGAAGAGGCATTCTTAGTGGAGGATCGATGGCCAAGGTCAGGAGCATGATCTTCTTCAGGAGTCGGGGCAGTAGTGGTACAGGCGGAAAGGCATACAGGAGACGCAACTTCACTTGCGACGAAAAGGATTGGTGAGCGAGTACCGCCTTAGAAACTCCAACGCGCAAAACTGCTGAAATTGCGCATTCTCTTCAGTGGTGAACAGATCTAACCAAGGCCTTACCCACTGCTGAAAGAGACCGTGCATCACCTCTGAGCGAAGACGCCATTCATGATGCACCAGGCACCGCCGACTGAGTTTGTTAGCCCTGGCGTTCACAGAACCTGCCAGGTGTTGACCACCAGGGTCATGCTCTGATGTTCCAGCCATGTCCAAAGGCGAAGAGCCTCCTGACAAAGGGTCCATGACTCCACCTGCCCTGTTTGTTGCAGTACCACATGGCAGTGGTGTTGTCTCTGGGAGGGAAGGAATACCTTCGGTACAGCAAATTGCCTAAAGCTCCAACAGGTTGATATGGAGCCCGGACTCCCCCGGAGACCAGACTTCTCTGACCTCCGCCTCTCCCAAGAGTGATGCATCAGTCACCACTGTGAGGTCTGGTTGGGGAAGGGAAAGGGATCTGCCTCAGAACCAATCTTGGTTTGTTAGCCATCACTGCAGTTGTTGCACAGTTCCCTACGAGATCTGGACGTTGTCGGAGAGATTCCCCTGATGCTGCGCCCACTGGAACTTCAGGTCCCACAGCACACATATGCCAATTGGCATGATCCACAAGCAGGAAGCCATGAGGCCCAGCAGCCTCCGGGGTAGAGGCTGAAACATCGGTATCATTGCCCAAATATCCAGGACTCGCTGCTTGGCCCAAAACTGCACGGTGTCCAGAACAGCTCCGATGAAAGGGAGCGACTGAGAGGGAGTCAGGTGTGACTTTGGCATGTTAATAGTGAACTCCAGTGAAAACAGGAGGCCTGCCGTAGTCTGAAAGTAAAGGACGACAGCCTGGGGCGAGCCCGCCGTGAACAGCCATGTGTCGAGATAGGGGAAGACTGAAACCCCTGATCAGCGCAGATGAGCTGTGACCACGGCCATTACTTTCGTGAACACGCAAGAGGCACTGGTAAGGCTAAAGGGGAGCACTGTAAACTGAAAATGCTCATGGCCTACAGTGAACAGTAGGTAACGTCTGTGGGCTGGCAGCACAGGGATGTGAAAGTAGGCGTCCTGCACGTCCAACGCCACCATCCAGTCTCCAGGGTTGAGGGCAGATAGGACCTGAGCCAAGGTTAGCATTTTGGACTTCTCGTTCCGGAAGAAGTGGTTGAGGACCCAGAGGTATAGGATAGGACGCAGGCCCATGTCCTTCTTGGGCACCAGAAAGTAGCGGGAATAGCAACAACAACTTACTTCTGGCGCAGGGACCCTTTCGATAGCTCCCTTGGCCAAGAGAGCTGAAACTTCCTGGCGGAGAAGTGCCAAATGATCCTTCGACATGCGATCGAAAGACGGTGGCATGGAAGGAGGAGGAGTAGACTCAAAGGGGAGGGAGTAGCCCCTAAGGACTATCTGCAAAACCCACCTGTCTGATGTGATGGATTGCCAGTGGGAGAGGTAATGGTGAATCCTGCCACCCAATGGCCGCTAATGGGCCTGAAAGGGCAGACTAGCAGGGTTTGGAGGCTGCTGCAGGGGGGGGGAAGCATGGACTGGCCCGCCCGCTGGATCTCATGTCTGTGGCCACGCAGAGGCTGGGCAGCTAGCACAGACCAGTGGCTGGACTGGGCAGTGGAGGATGGGAGGATGCAGCGAGGCCTAAGGATCTGGCCATAGCTCGAGAATCCTTTAAGTGCTCCAGCGCCTAGTCTGCCTTGTCACCAAAAAGGAGACGCCATTGAAGGGCATGTCCAGCAGAGTCGACTGAACATCCCCCGGAAAAACGGATGTCCTCAACCAGGCACTGCAC
Source organism: Lissotriton helveticus (assembly GCF_964261635.1). Lineage (NCBI taxonomy): Eukaryota > Metazoa > Chordata > Amphibia > Caudata > Salamandridae > Lissotriton > Lissotriton helveticus. The sequence continues at coordinate 1,566,722,198 of NC_136063.1, read as the reverse complement.
CAAAAGGCTACCTACGGGACAATCGCTCTGCCCAGTGAGTATGTGGCATCCAGACTACAACGAATTGTGAATTTTGCTGCATCCCTCCCATCTGCCAAGGCTTGTGAAAGAACGGCCCGGGTCTCCTCTGGGCACAGAGGCAGCAGCTGTGCAACCATATACCAGATGGTATGGGAGTATCGGCCCAGGAGGCATGCGGTATTCACGGAAGGCAGTGCCAAGCTGGAGGAAGAGAACATACGCTTCCCAAGATGATCCAGCTTCTTGGATTCCGTGTTAGGGAGTTCGGAAGGGAATGCGCCCTTGGAAAAAGAAGCTTGGAACACCAAGCACTCTGACGAAGGGTGTTGGGTGAGGAAAATGGGATCACCCGGAGCCGGGTGGGGTCAGGGATCAATCGTTCGTTCTACAGGATCCCCTGTGCTGGACTTAGACCAAGTGCCCATAAGGACGTCGGTGAGGGCTTCACTGAAGGGCAAGAGGTGTTCAGAGGATGTTACTGCTGGTTGAAGCACCTTTGTCAGGAGGTTAGTCCTGACTGCCACTGTAGGGAGCTCCAGACCCAACACCTCGGCTGCCTTATGCACCACCACTTCATAGGACGCTCCCTCCTCAGTAGCCATGGTAGGGAGAGAAAGCATGCCAGGGTCTGGTGAAAGGCCCAGGTCACTGGTGTCACCCAATTCCTCTCTCAAGTCCCCTTCTTTCAGCTGGTCTGTCAAAAGGTCAGCACCCCCTCCCAGTCCTCATCACCACCCTCCGGGCAATATGGAACTCCAGGGATGAACGATGGAAAAAAGTACCCTCCGGCATCAGATCCTACGTCGGTTGATGTCGGTCCGGCTCCGGGTCATCTCGGGGATGAAGATGGGGGCACGGCCGACGCCGGGAGCGTCATTGCCGGGGTCGTGCTGGGGAAGGACGAGTAAGGTCGCCCAGCATCTATCCGGATCCAGGCCTGACTCTGCGGGCCCAAAGGCATGCCAGGGGGATCCGGCTGTCCAGAAACACGGTGGAGTGCTTTGTAAAATGTACTAAGTTGGGATGGGGACGCCTCCACTCCCGGAACAGGGGAGGCGCAGAGTCGTCCTTGAGTAAGGCACCAGAAACGGAGCCTTAAAGCGACAATGCTCCTGATCCCGCATTGCGTCAGCCGACCGACGGGGAGAAGTTGAAGAGGAGAGAAGTTGCTTCTTTGCCTTCTTCTTGTGCTTTGACTTACGCAAAGAGTGTGAAGACTTGGACGAGGTGTGGTGGCTCCGCTCTGGGCTCAAGACCTTCCTCTCGAGCGAGACGCAAAGCCGACTGCCGGGCCTCCAAAAGCTTTCAGGAAGGCTCCCGCAAAGACTTCGGATTCATGTCCCGACAGTCTGAGCACGACTTCTGGTCGTGGTCGCGCTCCAGGCACCAGAGGCACACGAGGTGCGGGTCCGTCACCGACATCAGCTTGTGACAGGTCTCGTAGGGCTTGAAACCAGTTCGACAATGGTTCGCGCACCAGGAGTCAAAGACTCAAAAAAAGACGTCACCAAATTTGAAAAAAGATTAATTAAAAAGTGACTAAGGGGCAAGCTCTTTCCGGAACTGCACTAGGCTTGCGTGGAAAAAGAAAGAACTGACGTCGGTGCGCAGGGGCGCCGTCTAAGTAGGCACCGCAACATCATCCCAGTGACCCTAGAGCCGATAAGAGACACAGAGTTGACCGTGATGGAAGAAAACAACAGTCTCTTTCAGATACAAAATATTACGTATGGGTACCATTACCGCTCGTCTGAAAACATTAATGAGTCTCGTATAGCCAGCGTAAAAAGTTTCAACTATTTGTTGTCCAAGTTGTTGAATTCTTTTCAAATGTAAATATTCTTACAAGGATGCGATTGTTGTAAAATTTAGGACAGAAATGGAGAAGTTGGAGTTTACAAGATATCCCATAGGAGAAGTACGATTGACTAGCGGCATAACTATTTTAAGGAACCAAAATCTGCAAAAGCCATACCTGAAACATGATCAGCATCAAAGTATAGGAGCACCAGAGCAGGGTTCTTCAAACCCATCACTGATCTGGCCCCATGTCACTTTAGTTAGTGTCAAAACTTGGGACCTGAAAGGGGGAAAAACCCAAGCCCTAGAAATGTGTCTGCATAGCAGGGAGGTCTGTGAGGAAAGTGCAGCTATATACTGTCTCTACCAAATAATTTGTTACTGAAGGTAAGTAACTTGTTCATCTGATAGAGACTTCTAGTTGCAGATTCCTTACCTTTGAATAGATACCCAAGCCATACCATCCTGGTGGTGAGCTGCGGACAAATTGACTATACTAATAAGTCCTGCAGGACCAAACAGGTGAAATGCCAACCCCTGCGGATCGGACTGTCAAGGCAATAGGGTATGGCAAACTAGTGCATAGAAACACCACATTGCTGTCTGGCAGATGTCCTGGACGAGAACTCCAAGAGCTAACGCTGTGGTGGCAGTTTTTCCTCTGGTGGAAAGGCTTGTAAGTTCTCAGAAGGCTGCGTTTTAGCCAGGGCATAGAAGACCTTAATACAGAGAACAGCCCAGCACAAACTGGTCAGTTTCTGAACTGCCTGACCTTTTTTGCTCCTACATAGCCCACAAAGTTGGTCGTCCACCCGGGAACTCTTTCGTGTGGCAAAGGTAGAATGACAATACTCTTTTTGGTTCTAAAAGGTGGAGTCTCTCCTCTTCTGTAGTGGGATGTGGAGGAGTATAAAAGGTAAAAAGGGTGGCAGATTGTCCCAAATGTAATGGGGTAACCGCTTTAGGTAGAAAAGAGGCCTGGTGTGAAGCACCACTTTGTCCGGGAATACCATAAGATAGGGAGGCTTGGATGACAAAGCCTGCAGCTCACTCATCTTCCAGGAAGATGTATTGTCACCAGAAAAGATGTCTTGATGGTGAGCAGCTGGAGGGGCCAATTGTGTAGCGGCTCAAAGAGAGCACACTTGAGGTAAGTGAGTAAAGTGAGTACCAGATTCAGATCCCAGTGGGGCATGATGAAAGGTGAAGGCAGAAAACACATGTACAAGCCCTTTCAGGAACCTAAAGAGGGTTGGTCAGGCAGCTGCAGGAAAGCGGACAGAGCAGAGATAACTCTTGAGAGTGCCAAAGCAGAGCCCTGCTGGGCAAAAGTAAGAATAAAGAGAATAATATCAGAAAGAGAGTCAGATAGAGGGTTGTGGTGGATTCCCCCCATCACGGAGCGCCCCGACCACTCCAACATGGCGGCTGCTGAAATCCCGACCGGAAGTGGGTTATACGGTCCAGCCGTTCAAACAGGAATAACAGTACCAGAAACTGCGAGCCAAAGAGGTGGAGCCGATGGACGAGCTCTTATGGCGGGGACGGAGGAGCAGGAGGGAAGACAGAGAACAACCGGGAGCAGAGGACGAGACCTTCATCCTGTGTGGAGGAGCCAGGGAACCACCACTGTCCGGAAGCCCAAGTAAGGAAGAAGAGGACCGCACCAAGGCTAACCGCTCAAGGAGCAACGCCCACGAGTCTGGTGCTCCAGCAAGGGAAGCGAAGGCCATGACTCCCCTCCCCTCGGCCCAGGAGGGTTGTGGGTGCAAGCAAGTGCCGGGATTCTTCTCATTCAGGGTCTGGTGGGCAGGAATGCAGCGAACCTCACCTTGAGAGACCACGATCCCCTTTCACCTAGGCACATCACGGGAGCAGCACACGAGTGACGGTGGCACTTTACCTTCCCCATTTACTCCCGCAAGGACAGCGGTTTTGATGCCTTTTTCTTTCTTTCTTTTTTTTGTTCTTTCCGGTTCCAAACCGAGGAAAAGAACGGAGCCTTCCTCGAGGAGGAGACCGGACCTGGGGAAATAGAAGCAGAGGAAACTTCTATCACTGCCTCAATTTAAGCCCTATTATTTGACTGTACCACATTCTGACCACTCTGAAACTGTTCCCAGGGGAGGACGTACCCTGGAAGGACTAGTGGCAAATTCCTGAACCTGTAAAGAGGAAAAATAAAGAAACTTCTTCCTCACACTACCCTACTTGGTCCTGGCATTCTTGCAGTGGGAGGGACGGTGCATACTCAACCTGGTCTAATGCCCACAGTGGTGTCAGAAGTGGGATGGATCGTGTCTAGCCCAACACCGTGGAGTCCATGATTTCCCAATTGGCAGAGGGCCAACGCCCCCTGCAGCTAATTTTTGAACAGCAAACCAAGTTGGCCCAACAGTAACGGGAAGCCCTACACACCGCCTTGAAGGACCAGACATCTCTCATGACATCTAACCAACAGGTGAAGGATACAGCCATCATGCGATTAACAGATGCCATATCTAGTGCGTGGGTACACCCTAATGTGCCAGGCATCATGCTTCAGAAGTTCAAGGAGGGGGACAACCCTGATTTCTTTTTTGTGAATTTTTGAGCGGATCGCCTCCACCGCAGCTTAGCTCCAAGAGAGATGGGGACAGTACTGTAATGTATTACTTTGCTCAATTGTACTTGATTCCTCATAGAATGTGGAATTCTCTCATCATACCATTCTGAGAATACCGTTATGTTCTGATTTGTCAGTTACTGCTTGGCTGTTCGTGGATGAGGCTAATAAATAGATCCTGATCCTTCATCTGGATACTGAACTTTATTCATCACAACAATTTACTGATTTTACACTGGCGACTATTCTACCTCATTGCCTCAACACGCGGCCGTCCCTGACACCTCTCCAGCGGCAGTACCATCAATTAAGGAAGCGTAGTCTTCCCAGCGGCCGAGTAAGTAAATCATCACCGGAAGAGAAACTGATACGGTGAGGAGCAAGCGGGAGGTTGTTTGGAAGAAAGGGACTTAAATTTCAAAGAAGCAGAAAAAGAAAATAATTGGGCGCGTTTACTTACATTTAAAACGCTGCGCATCCCTCGCGCGCTTGCTCTGCGTTTTCTCGCACTGGTTGATAAACAAAATGGATACGCGTTCCAGTGACGCGGTGATTGCGTGTCATTGAGGAAAAAGCTTAGCCTCGTTTTGAAGAGAACTCAGCCTCTCTTTGAACGAGCATTGGAACGCGTGGAATACGCGAAAAAGCATGGACGTGCCTGACTTTTACTCAGGGCTTTTTGACGCCTGATCGTTCCAATAGAGGAACGTAGTATTAAACGTGAAGAAAGAGAGCATTGTGAAGTGCTCATGAACTTAAAAAAAAAAAGAACGCTGTATTCAATTCAAAGAATAAGAGCATTGTGAAGTGCACAGGAGTTTTTACAAAGAAAAAATTTTTAATAAGAAGAATACTCTGAACACTTATGAATAGTAACAAAGTTGAGTATGCTACAGGAATGTAGGCATATCCCTGCGGCGGGCACACTGGATCAGGTTCGAGAGCACCAGGGGTGGTGCGACGAATTCCAATAAAGTTTGAATCAAAAAGTTATCTTTTGAAGTTTTCAATTTATTATCCATTTCATTCGTTTCTCATGGTAATTCATATTTTCATCATATGAAACATCACGGTAAGTAAATAATTTTTACATGACGCTGGATTTACTCCAATGCATTTCGGACTGGAGGTCCTTTGTCAAGGAGCACTACAACAGAAAGAATAAACGGAGTATCAATCAATGAGGGTCCTGGATAAAACAGGTTATGGCTGTTGAATAATCTCATGCATTCATGCATTCATGCACTTAGGAGACCCAAATGGTGAAAGAGGAGACTAGGTGAATATCGTGAGAAAGACGAGGTCCTAATAGTTGCGCGTTTCGTGAGTGGGCGAGTGAAGGGAACAAAGTGGATGTGTCCGGGTTTGGGAAACGGGTGAGAAAAACAGGGTTCGTGGCTTTAAACAAGGAACGGGTGAAACGCAGTAAATGCGGTGCGGTGTGGTGCGGTTCAATAAACGGGCTGCTCAGTGTTATCTGAGACTTATGTCCTTAGCAAAATGAAGAACGGCTACGGTTTTAAAACACTTACTTAGGATGTCAGCGTCTCATGGCAGCGTGAGGGTGTCAGGTTCAATAACTTCGCGGAGTTGAAGCGAAGTTGAAGTGGAGAAAAGGGTGATGGTGATCAAGGAAGGACTAGGAAGAAAGTGTGAAGATGGAAGAAGGGCTATACCGGGAGTGTGGCAAGAATGGAAAAAACTTAGGCAGCCATATTGGAAAGGAGTAGAGACGGGAAACGTAACATGCAAGGAGAGTAATATTAATGTCCAACAGAATTACAAAAATACAGTGCATCAAAGTAGTTCATTACAAATAGCAGCTTAATTCGGTACGATCATTGAGACCGGCCGGTCTCTGTGACTGGAGTCTATAGATCCAAGATGTTTCACGTTGAAGTAACATTTTGTTGTTATCTTTGCCTTCAACTTTCTGGACCATTTCAAGTACTAAATATCTCAACTGTGCCACGCTATGGTTGGCCTCCATGAAGTGGAGGGCTACATTGGACTTGGAGTTTCTGGTCCGAATGTTCGATTTATGTTCATTGATACGGGTCTTAATCTTGCGGGTGGTTTTGCCCACATAGATTTTGCCACAAGGGCATTTCAGTAGGTAGACGAGGTTGGCAGAGTCGCAGGTTGCATCCACATTGAGTTTAATGTTGAACCCTCGCATGGGGTGATTGAGGGAATTGCCTTTTATGATGTTATTACAGTTGTTGCAATGGTAACAGGGGCGGGTTCCAGTATGTTGAGTGGATATGGTGGTGATGTTGGTCTTGGATAAAATTTCTTTCAAGTTCATGGGACGGGTGTATGCAAAGATGGGTGGCTCCTTGAAAAGATCCTTAAAATCAGGTTCTGACGATAGAATGCGCCAATGCTTTAGGATGATATTCTTATAGCTTTTGCTTGCGGTGGAATACCTGGATACTAAAACCATTCGTTTTTCATCAGTCTTGATTTTGTGTTGGAGAGCTTCAGTCCTGGATATGGTTGAGGTTAGTTCAACTGCTTGGTTTAGGATTTCGTCAGGATACCCTCTATGTCTGAATCTAGTGGCCATAGATTCCAGTTGAGTTAATCTGGTGTCTGGGTTAGAAACAATTCGTACCACTCTCAGCATCTGACTGTAGGGTAAATGTCGTTTAAGGGAATTCTGGTGGAAGCTACTGTAAAGAAGAGAATTGTTGCGGTCGGTGGGTTTCCGAAAAAGGTCAGTCTCAATTCCATGTGGGGTTAGTTTGAGTAGGACATCCAGAAATGTGATTTCCTGGTTGCTGATATTCCAGGTGAATTCAATGTGGTCGTCTTTGGTGTTGAGGTCTACAAGTGCATGTTCTAGATTCTCTTTTGTATCTCTCCAAATAAAGAACAGATCGTCAATATAACGTGCGTAGAATTTAATATTTTTCATCCAGTTTGTGTTTTGGTAGATGTGAATGTTCTCAAAGTTCCCCATGTACAAATTCGCGTACGTCGGTGCTGCACAATTGCCCATGGCCATGCCCGACATTTGAAGATACCAATCATCTTGGTGTTTGAAGTAACTGTGGTATAAGGTGTATACCATCAGTTCAAGAATAAAGGCTTTTAGGGAGTCATCCATCTGTGCAGATAATAGCGCTTGTTCTACGGCCTCAATTCCTCCTTGGTGGGGGATTGAGGTGTACAGACTTTTTACGTCAGCCGTGCATAGGCAGATAGCTTCATCTTCCAGGATTTGTATTTCAGATAGTTTGTTTAAAAAGTCGGTGGTGTCTTTTATATAGCTCTTTAGCTCAAGGACCATCGGTTGGAGGTATCGATCAATTAGTTTTCCTGTGGGTTCATGAATAGACCCTCTTGTGGAGACGATAGGGCGAAACGGGGGATCCGTTAGGTTTTTGTGGATCTTCGGTAACATCGTTATCGATGGACTTCTTGGGTGTTCCACAGTTAAGTACCTTTTCGTTCGGTCGTCGATGGTGCCATCAGATATGGCTTTTTCAATGATATCGGTTAATCCCAATTTGAATTCATTCGTTGGGTTGCCTTCCAAAGGTAAATACACTTCATGGTCGGTAACGTGTTCATGAACCTTTCGATTGTAAAATTCCGCATTAAGAATTACAAGGGCTCCGCCCTTATCTGCCTTTACGCATTTGATGAGGGGATTCTTAGCTAGATTTTTAAGTGTGTCCAGTTCTTTGTTGGTGATGTTTTTGTGGACTTTTTTCCGGAAATTGATCTTGGATATGTCCTGTTTCACTAAAGTTTCGAAAGTGTCTATGCTTTTGTGACTGGTTGGTGCCATAAATGTGCTCCGTGGTCGTAAACCTTTGAGTTGGTCTGGTTTATTAGAGTTTGCTGAATCCGGTATGTTCTCGAAAAAGTGTCTGAGTCTCAGTTTTCTGGTGAGTTTGAACGTACTTACATCCAGTTCAAGAAGGTTCGTCTCACTGGTGGGAATGAAAGACATGCCCTTTTGAAGGGTTTTTGTTTCAAAATCGGTAAGGGTGACCTCTGAGATGTTAATCACTAACGATTCTTCTTGTTTTTTTGTCTTGTCTTCGTGGTTGGTTGGTTGTCTTCGTGTTCTTTTGCCTGTCTTTTTGCCCCGTCGGGGTCTGTGGTTTTGTCTGGACCTACGCCTAAAAAAGGCTCAGTAGTGATTAAGTCGATGTTGGATGTCGACGGTGTTTCATTGTTGGGACCTGTGGAGGTTGTTTGACCTGCAGGATATCTTTTCGGTGGACGGTTGGTGGTGTCATGAACCCACAGGAAAACTAATTGATCGATACCTCCAACCGATGGTCCTTGAGCTAAAGAGCTATATAAAAGACACCACCGACTTTTTAAACAAACTATCTGAAATACAAATCCTGGAAGATGAAGCTATCTGCCTATGCACGGCTGACGTAAAAAGTCTGTACACCTCAATCCCCCACCAAGGAGGAATTGAGGCCGTAGAACAAGCGCTATTATCTGCACAGATGGATGACTCCCTAAAAGCCTTTATTCTTGAACTGATGGTATACACCTTATACCACAGTTACTTCAAACACCAAGATGATTGGTATCTTCAAATGTCGGGCATGGCCATGGGCAATTGTGCAGCACCGACGTACGCGAATTTGTACATGGGGAACTTTGAGAACATTCACATCTACCAAAACACAAACTGGATGAAAAATATTAAATTCTACGCACGTTATATTGACGATCTGTTCTTTATTTGGAGAGATACAAAAGAGAATCTAGAACATGCACTTGTAGACCTCAACACCAAAGACGACCGCATTGAATTCACCTGGAATATCAGCAACCAGGAAATCACATTTCTGGATGTCCTACTCAAACTAACCCCACATGGAATTGAGACTGACCTTTTTCGGAAACCCACCGACCGCAACAATTCTCTTCTTTACAGTAGCTTCCACCAGAATTCCCTTAAACGACATTTACCCTACAGTCAGATGCTGAGAGTGGTACGAATTGTTTCTAACCCAGACACCAGATTAACTCAACTGGAATCTATGGCCACTAGATTCAGACATAGAGGGTATCCTGACGAAATCCTAAACCAAGCAGTTGAACTAACCTCAACCATATCCAGGACTGAAGCTCTCCAACACAAAATCAAGACTGATGAAAAACGAATGGTTTTAGTATCCAGGTATTCCACCGCAAGCAAAAGCTATAAGAATATCATCCTAAAGCATTGGCGCATTCTATCGTCAGAACCTGATTTTAAGGATCTTTTCAAGGAGCCACCCATCTTTGCATACACCCGTCCCATGAACTTGAAAGAAATTTTATCCAAGACCAACATCACCACCATATCCACTCAACATACTGGAACCCGCCCCTGTTACCATTGCAACAACTGTAATAACATCATAAAAGGCAATTCCCTCAATCACCCCATGCGAGGGTTCAACATTAAACTCAATGTGGATGCAACCTGCGACTCTGCCAACCTCGTCTACCTACTGAAATGCCCTTGTGGCAAAATCTATGTGGGCAAAACCACCCGCAAGATTAAGACCCGTATCAATGAACATAAATCGAACATTCGGACCAGAAACTCCAAGTCCAATGTAGCCCTCCACTTCATGGAGGCCAACCATAGCGTGGCACAGTTGAGATATTTAGTACTTGAAATGGTCCAGAAAGTTGAAGGCAAAGATAACAACAAAATGTTACTTCAACGTGAAACATCTTGGATCTATAGACTCCAGTCACAGAGACCGGCCGGTCTCAATGATCGTACCGAATTAAGCTGCTATTTGTAATGAACTACTTTGATGCACTGTATTTTTGTAATTCTGTTGGACATTAATATTACTCTCCTTGCATGTTACGTTTCCCGTCTCTACTCCTTTCCAATATGGCTGCCTAAGTTTTTTCCATTCTTGCCACACTCCCGGTATAGCCCTTCTTCCATCTTCACACTTTCTTCCTAGTCCTTCCTTGATCACCATCACCCTTTTCTCCACTTCAACTTCGCTTCAACTCCGCGAAGTTATTGAACCTGACACCCTCACGCTGCCATGAGACGCTGACATCCTAAGTAAGTGTTTTAAAACCGTAGCCGTTCTTCATTTTGCTAAGGACATAAGTCTCAGATAACACTGAGCAGCCCGTTTATTGAACCGCACCACACCGCACCGCATTTACTGCGTTTCACCCGTTCCTTGTTTAAAGCCACGAACCCTGTTTTTCTCACCCGTTTCCCAAACCCGGACACATCCACTTTGTTCCCTTCACTCGCCCACTCACGAAACGCGCAACTATTAGGACCTCGTCTTTCTCACGATATTCACCTAGTCTCCTCTTTCACCATTTGGGTCTCCTAAGTGCATGAATGCATGAATGCATGAGATTATTCAACAGCCATAACCTGTTTTATCCAGGACCCTCATTGATTGATACTCCGTTTATTCTTTCTGTTGTAGTGCTCCTTGACAAAGGACCTCCAGTCCGAAATGCATTGGAGTAAATCCAGCGTCATGTAAAAATTATTTACTTACCGTGATGTTTCATATGATGAAAATATGAATTACCATGAGAAACGAATGAAATGGATAATAAATTGAAAACTTCAAAAGATAACTTTTTGATTCAAACTTTATTGGAATTCGTCGCACCACCCCTGGTGCTCTCGAACCTGATCCAGTGTGCCCGCCGCAGGGATATGCCTACATTCCTGTAGCATACTCAACTTTGTTTCTAATTTCAGTCGCACTCGAACAGTTGCGACACCTGCAGGAGCACCTCAAAAATCCTTGAAACTTTTGGCAAACCCTCCGCCAGAATTATTAACGTTTGTTGTGCGCCCAGCCCTAATTGTTAGACTCACTTATGAATAGTGACATCATCAATAAAAAATAAATATATTTTTTATTGAAAAGAAGTTTCTCTCTTTGATGTTCTTTTGTATAAAATAACACTAATTTTAACAATTTTGTTATCTAAATTGTTAAAGGAATATATTACAAAGAACCTTGGGAAAAAAAAAAGTACAACAAATCTGTTTTTAACTTCACAAAAAGAAGAAAATGCAGAATGTAACACAACCTGCTTTTTTCTTAACAAGTCCAGGTGAACCAAACGTAAAATGGCAGAAATGGAAAAAGATCTTTGCTAATTATGCAAGAGTATGTGGCACGAATTTAAGTGCAGAAAGAAAACATTCGTTGCTGTTACATTGTCTAGGAGGAGAAGGCCAAGATGTATTAGAACATTTACCTGAACTCACCGCGGCTGAACAAAGGAATTTAAACGAATATGATATAGCAATTGAACAATTAGACCGACACTATCTTCCTAGACTGAGCACGATAATGGAGAGATATCATTTCGGCTTAAGGGGACAAAAGAAAGATGAATCAGTTGAGGAATATGTTTCCGCTCTTAGAAAGTTGGCTTCATCTTGCAAATTTGGACAGACTTTGGATGAGAGAATAAGAGATCAATTTGTGTTGAAGTGCGCTCATGACAGTATTCGGAAGGAACTATGGCTAAAAGATGAACCACCATTGGATGAAGTTCTTGTGATAGCAAAACAGGTTGAGCACATGACAAAATGTGTGGATGAGTTAAAAGAGGAAAAACAAAAAATGGATGAACCTGAGAAAAAAAGTGAATCTAAAGTAGAGGAAGTTGTGTGCCAAGTGAAGAAAGAAGAAAAATCGTCTGAAAAAAAATATGAAAATGGAACGAATAATTTCAATCCTAACTTTAATTCTTCTAATAAATTTTCATGTTTTAGGTGTGGAAATAATGGGCATTTAGCTAATTCACCAAATTGCCCAGCTTTAAAGTCAATATGTAACAACTGTGGTAGAAGAGGTCATTTCTCTAAATGTTGTAGGACTAGATCTGGTAAGAGAGATAATGTATATAGAAAATGGTCTCAACCACAGGTGAAGACTGTGACTTTCCAAGTAAATAGTGGTCTTTTGGAACATCCCTCACATTTGGTAAAAGTTGATCATGCCATGATTGAGTTTAAATTTGATTCCTGTTCACAGATCACCATGATTGACCAAGAGTTATTACGTAAAACCTTTGGAGATAAAGTCAAACTTTTTAAAAGTGACATAATACCCTTAGGTTATGGTGAAAAGCCTATTAAAATATATGGATATTTCACAGCCACTCTTGAGTTGGGAAGTCGCATCATTCCAGGAAAAATGTATGCGACTAACTTTGGTGATGCCTTGATTAGTTGGAGAGATCAGAGAGATTTAGGGGTGACGCTTGATCCCAATGCTTCACCCCAGGTGCAAATACAACAAATTGAGAATTTGTCAGAAATGTTTTCAAAAAAGTTTCCAAATGTGTTTAAAGAACAGTTAGGATGTTTAAAGGGATATAAACACTGCATAAAGTTAAAAAAGAATGCGATACCTATTGTAGCCAAAGTAAGGAGGATTCCCTTAGCTGAACAAGGAAAAGTGCAGAAGGAGATTGAAAAATTAATTAATAATGACATAATAGAACCAGTAGAAGCTACAGAATGGTTGGCTCCTATTGTTATAGCTAAGAAGCCTACTGGGGAAATTCGTCTATGTATTGATTTGAGGGCATTGAATAAGGAGGTAATTGTAGATAGATTTCCGTTACCTAACATTGATGAGATCGTAGGGACATTAGAGCAGAGGTCTTCAATCTGTGGGGCGCGACCCCCAGGGGGGTCGTGGAGTCCTGGGAAGGGGGTCGCAGATTCTGTCAGACCAGTTCCTTGAAACGCGTGGTTAGCCTTAGTGGCGTCGGGCTGATTGAGGGTGCTCACGGCGGAGGCCTAATTCACACCGAGGGGTGAAAAACATCAAAGCCACATTAACGACCCGTGAAGTACTCTGGTGTGGCTTTGTGTGTGTCCAAGCTGTTTCAGATGGGCTCACGTACACAAGGGGGAGCGGGGTGGGGTGGCTCGGGGAGGAGGCTGTAGAGCTCCCCAGTGCACCATTGAAAGTAGCCAGGGGCACCGCGAAAAGATGTGCACCAAGCACACAGTTTGGAAACTAATATGGACTGATACACAATAATAATGGTAATACCAGGGGGTGGAGGGCATCACGCTGCAGACAGGGATTTCTAATCAGAGGCAGCTTTATTCTTGCAGTTTAAAAGCTGGAGTTCCAGAGGCTGGAAAAGAGCAAGAGGTGTAGCACATTTATTAGCAGTTCAGGCAGAGCCTTTCTGGGGAAGAGGATGGGGCCTACGGGGGAAATACAAGATAAGCAAGCTGGTAGACGGGACTGCCGGGATGTAGGTCAGTGTGCCTGGAATGAGACTCGGAAGTGATACTGAATAAGGAAAACAAACATCCTGCAGTGATTAACGTAAAAGTAAACAGCCTGATTTTACACACAACTGCCCTTGATAATGATTTATAGCGCCTGGGAGCCACCTCCATTTCAGTGCTGCTGGCAGGTGAAAACTCATGGCTAATAGCCGAGTTCTCCAAGTTACACACATTATGGGAAGATATTTGAGTACGTTAATGTGCCTGCTGCTAAGAGCTGTACAAAACCTGTGGGTTAGAGCGATTTTGGAAAGACTAACCCTGGATTAAATGCAAACGGTGTGCATTTGCTTCCTACTTTATGGTTTGAGCGCAATACTTGCCTATGTCTGCTGCTATTAGTCATTAACATGAAACGGATGTATGGATGGATGGATGGATGAAAGGGTGGATGATGAAGGATGGATGGTTGAAAGGGTGGATGGATGAAGGATGGATGTGTGAAAAGGTGGGTGGATGAATGATACGTGGATGGATGGATGAAAGGGTGGATGGATGAAGGATGGATGTGTGAAAAGGTGGGTGGATGAATGATAAGTGGATGGATGGATGGATGAAAGGGTGGATGATGAAGGATGGATGGTTGAAAGGGTGGATGGATGAAGGATGGATGTGTGAAAAGGTGGGTGGATGAATGATAAGTGGATGGATGGATGGATGAAAGGGTGGATGGGTGAAGGATGGATGTATGGATGGGAGGATGAAAGGGTGGATGGACGAAGGATGGATGTATGCATGATACAAGGTTGCATGGATGAATGATGGATGGATGTGTGAAAAGGTGGGTGGATGAATGATAAGTGGATGGATGGATGAAAGGGTGGATGATGAAGGATGGATGGTTGAAAGGGTGGATGGATGAAGGATGGATGTGTGAAAAGGTGGGTGGATGAATGATACGTGGATGGATGGATGAAAGGGTGGATGGATGAAGGATAGATGTGTGAAAAGGTGGGTGGATGAATGATAAGTGGATGGATGGATGAAAGGGTGGATGATGAAGGATGGATGGTTGAAAGGGTGGATGGATGAAGGATGGATGTGTGAAAAGGTGGGTGGATGAATGATAAGTGGATGGATGGATGAAAGGGTGGATGGATGAAGGATGGATGTGTGAAAAGGTGGGTGGATGAATGATAACTGGATGGATGGCTGGATGAAAGGGTGGATGGATGAAGGATGGATGGATGAATGAATGAAAGGGTGGAAGGATGACGGATGGATGTGTGAAAAGGTGGGTGGATGAATGATAAGTGGATGGATGGATAAAAGGGTGGATGGATGAAGGATGGATGTGTGAAAAGGTGGGTGGATGAATGATAAGTGGATGGATGGATGGATGAAAGGGTGGATGGATGAAGGATGGATGGATGAAAGGGTGGATGGATGAAGGATGTATGTATGGATGGATGGAAGGATGAAAGGGTGGATGGATGAAGGCTGGATGGATAAAAGGTTGCATGGATGAATGATGAATGGATGTGTGAAAATGTGGGGGATGAATGATGGGTGGATGGATGGATGGATGAAAGGATGGATGTATGGATGAAAGGGTGGATGGATGAAGGATGGATGTATGGATGGAAGGATGAAAGGGTGGATGGACGAAGGATGGATGTATGCATGATACAAGGTTGCATGGATGAATGATGGATGGATGTGTGAAAAGGTGGGTGGATGAATGATAAGTGGATGGATGGATGGATGGATGGATGAAAGGGTGGATGATGAAGGATGGATGGTTGAAAGGGTGGATGGATGAAGGATGGATGTGTGAAAAGGTGGGTGGATGAATGATACGTGGATGGATGGATGAAAGGGTGGATGGATGAAGGATGGATGTGTGAAAAGGTGGGTGGATGAATGATAAGTGGATGGATGGATGGATGAAAGGGTGGATGATGAAGGATGGATGGTTGAAAGGGTGGATGGATGAAGGATGGATGTGTGAAAAGGTGGGTGGATGAATGATAAGTGGATGGATGGATGAAAGGGTGGATGGATGAAGGATGGATGTGTGAAAAGGTGGGTGGATGAATGATAAGTGGATGGATGAAGGATGGATGTGTGAAAAGGTGGGTGGATGAATGATAACTGGATGGATGGCTGGATGAAAGGGTGGATGGATGAAGGATGGATGGATGAATGAAAGGGTGGAAGGATGACGGATGGATGTGTGAAAAGGTGGGTGGATGAATGATAAGTGGATGGATGGATAAAAGGGTGGATGGATGAAGGATGGATGTGTGAAAAGGTGGGTGGATGAATGATAAGTGGATGGATGGATGGATGGATGAAAGGGTGGATGGATGAAGGATGGATGGATGAAAGGGTGGATGGATGAAGGATGTATGTATGGAAGGATGAAAGGGTGGATGGATGAAGGCTGGATGGATAAAAGGTTGCATGGATGAATGATGAATGGATGTGTGAAAATGTGGGGGATGAATGATGGGTGGATGGATGGATGGATGAAAGGGTGGGTGGATGAAGGATGGATGAAAGGGTGGATGGATGAAGGATGGATGTATGGATGGAAGGATGAAAGGGTGGATGGACGAAGGATGGATGTATGCATGATACAAGGTTGCATGGATGAATGATGGATGGATGTGTGAAAAGGTGGGTGGATGAATGATAAGTGGATGGATGGATGGATGGATGAAAGGGTGGATGATGAAGGATGGATGGTTGAAAGGGTGGATGGATGAAGGATGGATGTGTGAAAAGGTGGGTGGATGAATGATACGTGGATGGATGGATGAAAGGGTGGATGGATGAAGGATGGATGTGTGAAAAGGTGGGTGGATGAATGATAAGTGGATGGATGGATGGATGACAGGGTGGATGGATGAAGGATGGATGTGTGAAAAGGTGGGTGGATGAATGATAAGTGGATGGATGGATGAAAGGGTGGATGGATGAAGGATGGATGTGTGAAAAGGTGGCTGGATGATGATAAGTGGATGGATGGATGGATGAAAGGGTGGATGGATGAAGGATGGATGTGTGAAAAGGTGGGTGGATGAATGATAACTGGATGGATGGATGAAAGGGTGGATGGATGAAGGATGGATGAATGAAAGGGTGGATTGATGACGGATGGATGTGTGAAAAGGTGGGTGGATGAATGATAAGTGGATGGATGGATGGATAAAAGGGTGGATGGATGAAGGATGGATGTGTGAAAAGGTGGGTGGATGAATGATAAGTGGATGGATGGATGAAAGGGTGGATGGATGAAGGATGGATGGATGAAAGGGTGGATAGATGAAGGATGTATGTATGGATGGAAGGATGAAAGGGTGGATGGATGAAGGATGGATGGATAAAAGGTTGCATGGATGAATGATTAATGGATGTGTGAAAATGTGGGGGATGAATGATGGATGGATGGATGAAAGGGTGGGTGGATGAAAGATGGATGTATGGATGAAAGGGTGGATGGATGAAGGATGGATGTATGGATGGAAGGATGAAAGGGTGGATGGACGAAGGATGGATGTATGGATGATACAAGGTTGTATGGATGAATGATGGATGGATGTGTGAAAAGGTGGGTGGATGAATGATGGGTGGATGGATGATGGATGGGTGGATGGGTAAAGGACGGATGGATGGATGGATGAAAGGGAGGATGTATGGATGGAAGGATAAAAGGGTGGATGGATGAAGGATGGATGGATGTGTGAAAGTGTGGGTGGATGAATAATGGATGGATGGATGTGATGAGGTCTAACAGGCGCATTTATGGTTGTCGATAGTTGTTGATGATGAGGAGTACCAGTTTCTAGAAACTTTTGTCGGAAGGGAGTCCTTACGCCTAAAAAGGTTTTACAAGGGGGTCTCGGCATCCAAAAGTTTGAAGACCTCTGCATTAGAGGGAGCGAAGTACTTTACCACTTTAGACCTAGCTTCCGCATACCACCAAGTGGAGCTAGATGCTGCATGCCAAGATCTGACTGCTTTCGTTACCCCTATGGGAACCTTTAAATTTAAAAGGATGCCATTTGGATTAATCTCAGCAGCCTCAGTATTTCAACGAATTATGACTCACATACTAAAAGGTCTCTCAGGAGTGAAATGCTATCAAGATGATTTACTAATTTATGGAGCTAATATGCAAGAACATAATGAACGTGTGTCTGAGGTGTTGAAGAGGTTGTCAGATTCTGGATTGTCTCTTAAGAAAGAAAAGTGCAAGTTTGGTTTGGAGGAAGTGAACTATCTTGGTCACTGTATTAAGAGTCAAGGTGTTTTTCCTAAGTCTGAGTTGGTCACATCGATTGATAACATGGTCGAGCCGGTAAATAAAGATGAGTTGTTATCATTTCTTGGAATGGTTGAATTCTATGGCAAGTTTATTTTACATTTTGCAGACAAGACCAAGAATATGAGGAGACTCACCGCTAAAAATGTGACATTTGAATGGTCAGTTGACTGTAAAAAAGAATTTGATGAGATAAAGAATGAGTTAAAGAATGCTCCGTGTCTTCAGGCATTTGTTCCTGGTCTGCCTACGTTTGTTTATACAGATGCTAGTGATAAAGGTCTGGGAGCTGTTCTAGTTCAAAACAAAGATGGACATGATTCTCTTATTGCCTGTGCATCAAGATGTCTTCGTGGTCCAGAGCTCAATTACTCGGTTATTGAAAAAGAGTCATTAGCTATTTTTTGGGCACTCAAGAAATTTAAGAATTTAGTCTGGGGCACGAAATTCGTTGTAAAGTCAGACCATAAGCCCTTGAAGGAAGTTTTTTGTAAGAAAGGGTTAGACTCAATTTCTTCAAGGATTAGAAGATGGATAATATCCTTACAGGAGTTTGATTTTGAGGTGCAATATTTACCTGGTGTATCAAATAAGGCAGCAGATTGCTTTTCAAGACTTGTAAAAGGAAATGATCTGTGCAATGATGAGGTAAATATAGATGAGGATGATTTTCTTGATGTTTGTGAGGTCACTGAGGGTGTTGTGGGGAAAGATGAGTGGAAAGAAGAGTTACAAAAAGATGAAGAGCTTTGTAAGGTAATGTCTTTGATGAGGGATAATAAGCGTTTAGAGAAACCATGGTCGTTGCTTTCACATGAATTATCGTTAACTGATGATCTTCTGACACGAGGTTTGAGGCTAATCCCTCCTATTACTTTAAGGAAAAGATTGTTGTCACATGCACACTCTGGACATCAGGGTATAGTAAAAACTAAAGAAATGTTGTGCCCCCAGTTTTGGTGGCCTGGCATGGATTTGGAGACAGAACGTATGGTAAGAGATTGTGTAGAATGTTGTGCAAGTGACAAAATTCTGAAAACTAGACAGATGCCTATGGTGTGTAGAGCTTTACCTAATCACCCTTGGGATGAATTAGCTGTTGACATTTTGGGTCCTCTATCTGGTGTTTCTGACACCCCTTATTTAATAGTTTTAGTTGACCTATATTCCCGTTGGATTGAAGTGTGTGCTGTCAGTGAGATAACTTCAGAGTGCATTATAAAAGTTTTTATCTGAGATATTTATGAGAGAAAGTTTTCCAAACAGCATTTTGTCAGACAATGGCCCTCAGTTTTGTTCTGCGCAGTTTGATGCCTATCTCACTAAATGTGGCATATCACATAAGCTGTCCTCTTTGTATCACCCAGAAACTAATGGGGCAGTCGAGAGGGTAAATAAAACACTAAAAGAATGTATACAACTTGCCAGAGTCAATGGTTTAAATTGGAAAGAAGCACTTAGAGAAAGGATTGAGGCTTACCGGTGCTCCCCTCACTCTACTACTGGTAAATCTCCCTTCGAGTTATTCAAAGGAAGAGTACCCAACACAATGTTGTGTCCTGGTTGGATGAATCTAAACAAAGGGTTTGTTGACAATCACATTGGTGTATGGAGGGAGAGGGAGTTAGAGAAGCAAGCATGTAGGAAGGCTTATTTTGATAAAAAAAAATGTGTTCGTTTTCAGAAAATCAATGTAGGTGATTTTGTAAAAATAAAAGCACCTGTTGGGAGAAGTTCATGGTCTAAGTATACAAATGTCAGACCAGTTATCAAGGTGTTTGATAATGCCATTAAGACACAAGATGGACATATCTGGAATAAAAGTAGAGTAGTTGTGGTTAGATCGAGAAATGTTTCTCAAGAAGGTTCTGACACTTCTTGTGGATCTTCTTCTTCCTTCAGACTTCCTTTGTCCCGTTCCAACAATTCTGTTTCTCCTCGTATGAGAAGTCAGAGATTACGAAGGGCACCTGCTTATATGAAAGATCATGTTTAATCTTTTTTTTGCATTCTCTGTTAAGTGTGTTTTATGTATTTTTGCCGTGCTTGTCTTTTCCCTTATTTCTTTTATTACTTTTATTGTTATTGTATAAGAGGAAGATGTGTAATGTATTACTTTGCTCAATTGTACTTGATTCCTCATAGAATGTGGAATTCTCTCATCATACCATTCTGAGAATACCGTTATGTTCTGATTTGTCAGTTACTGCTTGGCTGTTCGTGGATGAGGCTAATAAATAGATCCTGATCCTTCATCTGGATACTGAACTTTATTCATCACAACAATTTACTGATTTTACAAGTACATAGCCCCCCTTATTGTCTGGTGAACTACAAGCTGCTTTTCAAGCCACCAACCCAGCAGGAACTACTCCCTACAGTGAAATAAAGAGAGCTATCTTGGAGAGGCTGGGCTGCGATTACAAGTATTATTGCAACCGCTTCCTCATAGAAATTTGCCTGATGAATTCCATCTTCATATTTGCAGGCCAACACTACAGGCAAACACGGAGCAGTGATGGATATCTGCTTCGCCCCCAGCTACACAAATCTATTTGTGGGTTGGTGGGAGAAGCAGGTAGCCTTGTCAGAGGAAAGTGACCATTAGTTGGAACGGGTTATAATGTGGGTCAGATATATTGACAATCTCTTCATTATTTAGAGGGGAACCAGAGAGTCATTGCAGGACTACATCTCAACCTTAAATTCCAACATTCTAAATCGGGGATTCATGAGTGAATTTCGCACCAGGAGGGTAACATTCCTGGATCCGAAAGTGTGTAGCAGACAAGAGAAGCTGTAAATCCCTATACAGAAAGCACACTGCGGGAAATTCTTTATTGCACGCCAGGAATAATCACCCTAAAAACCTGAAACGGAGCATCCCCTTTGGGGAGCTCCTGCGTACTAAAAGAAACAGTACTAGGGAAAGAGAATGTGATTCAGCCCCAAGGGACGTCATTGAGAAATTAGAGGATCGGGGGCAGCCTAAGAAAGTAAACAGGGCAATTAAAGAGAAAGTGTGTGATCAAAAGAGAGGACCTCCTGAAAGAAAAAGTAATAACAGAAGGGGGAAATGAATTGAGAATAATAACAGACTGCTCGGAGTTTAAGTTGCTTTGCTTCAGGCTTAACTGGGAATGTTTTCACAGGAAGTTGAGGATTTCAGTGTGGGTGGTAGATGGGAAGGGAGTTTTTGAAAGTAATCAACAGCTGTATAAACAGACAGGATACATAACACTTCAAATCAACACCTTTTTCCAAATGCAGGCACAAACGCTTGGAGATTGATCGCTCCGCTGACGGGCTTTCCCATAAAGCTTATCGCTCAGGATGCATATAGTTAAAGCGATCACCAGGAATATTAAGCAAACGATTAAACCTAGAAATAAATGTTTAGGAAGACATGGTATAAAAATAGCTATTATTTAGGAGGCGCACTTTGGTCCAAATAAGATGTAGATAAGTGAAGGCAACTTAGGTTCTTTGGATTATACAGCACTTGCTCACAAGGAATTTCAATACCGGTACATGAGTCACTTTGCTTTAAGGTAGTCTATATCTTTGCTGACCCACAGAGAAGATTCATATTTGTTACTGGCTCAATATATCACCATCCTGTCACTTCCGCAATATCACTGGAAATTGGTTTACCTGACCAAGCAATGAAGTATTGCATCCGATGCTTAGCCTACACAGCCCTAGAAAGACCCAGTATTTTAGATCAGAGATTTCCACCTCCATTGTCAAGTTCTTTGACATGTTGGAATATAATAAAATGTCTTCGCTGTATTGCTATGTGTTGTTCAGCTTAAGTTAAAATTCGCAGCACCATTTTACGTTTAGCCGCCATGTTGTGTCATGATCGTGATTTATTCTCTACTCAGCTCAGCTAGAAGCAGCCAGGATGTGTTCTTTCTCTCTCTCAAGGTTGGGCCTTGCTGTACTAATGAATATATTGTTATTGTTAGCGCATACCTTTCTCACAAGATAGAAGCCCGCTCCCACTAGCTAGGTTAGGGGCGCCGGCAGAGTGACCTTGGCACACAGATAGTGTGTGCCCAGTCTCAGGGTCGAAACTTTTCTGTATCTTCATTGTGTAGCTGGTCCCAACTGGAAATTTCCAGTGTGGGCGTGTTTTACTGATTCTGAATCCTACATAATGTAATACCATGAGTTCTGATGTCAGTTCCCTCTGCAGCACCCTACGAGACTGGCAGACGGGACTCCACTATAGTGTACCTGAAAAAAACATATACTTAGTTCTTATTTTCTACTGTCTGACCAACTCTTCATTTGTATGGAAGACTGAGAGGTGGTCGCGAGTGACCCGGGTGACCCGAAACGGGTCACTTCCTTCGGTTGGCACCCGAACAGGGACACCATTGGGTGATCCATCCTTGCCCGCGGACGGGTGAGGAGGTTGGGCCCATCGTCAGGTTGGACGGGCGGACCAGGGATCCCTGCAGGAGGGAGTTCTGAACTCGCAGCTGCCCCGTCTGTCTGGCCAGTCAGTGCCTCGCTCAGTGATCATCCCGGCTGGGGTCCTGAACTGCAAAACCCTTGGATCTGACCGTTTGGTCGGAAGAGTCGGCAGTGAAGAAAAAGTTTGCTTGGCCTGCGGAGCACCGGGTGAGTTTACTTTTGTTTGTACTTGGATATGATACTATTTTGGTTTGTATTTGGTGCGGTTTGAAGACCGCATTTGTATTTGGTGCAGTTGTGAAGACCACTTTTGGTGCAAAGTGCCTGTGAGCATTTTGCCGGCAACTTAATGAATTTGGCTTACTTTTGAAAATGCCCGGTTGCAGGAAGTTTTGGGTTTCTTGCTGCCGATGTTGAAAATTTACTCACAGTTTGAATTTTCTAAAAATGTCTTGGAATCTTGTTTACACGATTTAGTTCATTGTTGAAACCTTCTAGGTTAATTTGCTGGGCGCTTCGCTAGAGCAGGGAGGGTTCTTCGGGCTCACTCTCGTGAGGAACTGGGGATGCCACATTTCTACCCAGTGTCAGCTGTGGGTGGGTGAAATCTCATGACCACTCTCTAACCAATGGGATAAAAGTTCCATGGGGTGACTCAACCCATTTTTGCAGCTCTTCCCGTGGGTTTTACTGTAAACTGGTTCACAGTTTCTCTCTCTACCTAAAACCAACATGGCAGAACCTTTCTTCCACAGTGCAGAGCTCAGTGTGCCTACCCAGATGTATGGCTATGAACATGGGCAAATCCTCCCTTGTGGTCACTCAAAACCAGTTAGGAAAGCAGCCACCCTCCCACTGGAAGTGGTGCTTGATTGTCTAGGAGGACAAAAGAGGGTCCCAGGTGTGAGCTAAATCTGCCAGTGACAAGGTACTCTTTGTAGTTAATTAGGTTCTTGGGCACAGCTAAGATGGCCATCCTGTCAGGAAAGAAATCATCTCCCCACACTCCACTGTCTGGGTGCAGTATACATTTCATCACTGGGGAAACATCAACAGTCAGGTGACACTGAAAACTGGCAGAAAGGCATATTTGGCTCAGGCATATGCCTTTCTGCCAGTGTTCAGTGGCACCAAGGGCTTCTGGGCAACGCTTGGAGTGTCGTCTTGGTTTGAAGACAAGGCCTCTTATCTTCAGAGGCGGTGCCAGATGCCAGAATAATAACAGAAAGACTAGTAATGCTCTAGAAATTAACTCAGAAATAGGATAAAAAATTAGAGTTCAGAAAAAACTTTCTTGCGAGCCAGGCTAAAGACTAGATGAGAGTAAGAAGGTTAACAACAGGAACTAGAGAGCATGCAGGGTCGACGAAATCCAGGGTGCGAGCAAAGATTCAGGAACAATTGTGACACAACTGGACTCACGATGAAACTCCCTTATTTAGTGAACAACAGGGTATAAAATAATTCCGAACTTTGTCAGACATCTTGGATTGGGAAGGTAAGTAAACACATTTGAAAAGAACATAAATAGTGTAATGTAAATGAACAATAATAATTTGTCAGTACTTTCAAGAACAAGTATTGGCATAGCCAATAGGTCTCGCCTTTGGGACCTTATGAAAGTATTTAGCCATGCAGCACGTTATCCTGGGTGCTACAACATCTGCCTTACAAAAGAAGTCTGCATCCTTAAATCTGCATCAGGACCCCTACAGTTTACAGCCCAATCCTCGGCTACTCTCCTGGACCCCCATCCCCATTCCAATGACGTTTACAAGCGTGACTTTAAAAGGCACCCTGACATTCTTTCTTATCAATAGAATTAACATGTTTCCACCATTGCACAGCACTAATATTTATTAAATATAGATTGTATATAAGTTCCAGACAGCAAGGCTCTGGATGAACGCACCCTGCTGCCACCACCACTCAGCATATGTTTGTTCGTTTTTCATACATAACGGTGGCCTTTTTTTGCTTTGCATTTTTTTCACACCAAAAGTAACACAGGTTGCTCGCTAGACAAAGGCATGGATTTCAGGTGCACCCCTTTTAATTAAACACTTGGGGACAGAGTCTGAAGTGACGGGGTGCGGGTAGGTGGGGGTCTGCTGTCATTGTCTTTGTGCAGTGAACTTTGAGTGAGCCACGCATACTGGATACAAGGCAAGGCTTGTTTAATCATATCACTGTTTACACAAAGCAGGCAGTTAAGAAATTAGAGCCTTGCCAGGGAGAAGGCAGAACCTCGCCATGTGAAAAGACCTTTTCTAGCCCCCAGCCTTTCTTTAGAGTCTGGGCTGCAGCTTCCAAAGCCACTGGCCCGATTAGGCAAAATGGACACTCTCTCTCCTGTTGCACTGCAAATACTGGCGTGCAGAATTGCACTTGTTCGAGTCCGCCCTGCGCACAACACAGCCCTGGTTGCAGCACTGCACGGGCTAAACTTGCTGGGCCTTGTTCCGACTGTGGCAACCCATTGAAAGTCCCTGAAGTGACGTGTCCAAGCTGATAAGTAAAAGAGGTTTAATTCTAGAGGCGAGGGGGGAGGAGCCTAGCGAGCGACCAAGATGGCCGCTTAGGAGACCGGCTCCGCCGACTTCCCTACCTCGCCACACTATCCTGGCCCACATCCTGGGACTGTGCCCCGCTCCCGGCTTAGCGAGTGGAAGCGATGCCTGCGGCACCTATTTTGAGCTGTCACCGTGGCCCAGGGACGAACATACATCGTCCTGCGAATTGGGGCCTGGAGGTCTAGTGAAGCCGGGACCTCGAGTGGTGTGGTGGCTGCCCCCGAGTGCATCAACAGCGGGGGCCGGGGGTCCACGGTCCGGCCCGATCCTCGCCCGAGCGTCCCCAGATCCATTTGGCGCCCCCCTGCGGGAGTGAAAGGGGGCGGGGAATAGCGGCCCAGTCTGCTTCGGACCCGTGGGTACCGTGGCGGTGATACCCCGGGAGCTCTGAGTGGTTAAATATCGGGAAACGTGGACAGCGAAGGACACATACCCCAGAGACGTGAGAGACAAGTGCAGGGACAGCGTGAGTGGAGGACAGCCCCCCCCGGTCCGCCTGTCGCCATCGGCTGCTGGGAACATAGCGGCGGGATGTGGCGCACTGTGCAGAGTGTCTGCTAAATTCACTGGGCTGGAGGCGGCGAGGGGCGAACCCTAGGAATCCATATTGTGGCACTGTGGGATGCGCTGGATGGCGACCCATTTGGCAAAGGGGACTCTCTGCAGCCAGACCAGCTATCTGTGTTACTCCTGGGGCCTGGGTGGCCGATTAAGCGTGGTGGAGGCGGTGGAGTCGCACCGCGGCGTGGACTGCCCGCACCTGGGCTGACTGAGCCCCGTGACATCGGGAATGCCTCTGGAGGTGCAGCGGGCCACGGTAGACTGCTCACCTAGCGATAACCTTTGGAGTGGTGGAATTTATCTGACCCGTCATCCACTGAAGGATCAGAGCTGGACCGGCGGAGGCCCTGGAGATGCGTGAATGGTGTTCTGATGTTGATGGGTGTCAAGGGGGTGCAAATACACTGTGGCCCGAGCTTTTGGTGTGGGCTCCGGAACGCACCTGGCGCCGATATTCAAGAGAGTGAGATGGCGACTAAGACCGACGTGGATAGATCCCTGCCTAGATCCTACAAGGGATCCAGAAACGTTCAATCCAACAAGTTGGACCGATATACCATGCCCAAGGGGTCCCCAACGGAGGTGAAAAGAACCCAAGTGGGAGGAGAAGAGGCCGTGCCTGGTCCCACTGAGCCAACTTTGACAGATCTCATGGCGGCCCTCAATGGGGTTCAGTCGTCCCTGGGCCAGAAGAGTGCCATGGAGGCCCTGAATAATAAGCTGGATACAGTAACGATTGAGATGGGGCTGATACGGGCGGATCTTACTAAGGCGAGTGAGAAAGTGAAGACACTAGAGGTCAAGACGGCCAGCCTGATCGACGACGTGCCTCTGTTGCAACAAGAGGTACGGGACCTCAAAGCCTCAAAAGTTCTTACAGACCGTGAGCTGGATGACTATGAAGGGAGGGCCAGGCGTAACAACGTCCGCATTCTTGGAGTGTCCGAGAAATCAGAAGGTCAAGCACCGGACCTGTTCGTCTAGGACATTATTCTTAATCACCTTAAGCCTAAAGGACTAAGCAATTTCTTCACGGTCGAGCGTGCACACAGGGTACCTGGGGGAAGGCCACGAATCGGGGCACCGCCCCGCCCCATGATTGCACGGGTCCTCAATTTTCGTGACAGGATGAGATCCTACAGACGGGGCGTGCGGGCCCCCCTGAAGTATGAATATGCGACCTTTTCCTTCTTCCCAGACTTTACTCAAGCGGTGCAGATGAAACTTCTGAGCTTCTTGTCGGTGAAAAAGAAGATGAGAGACAAGGGACTGAAATGTGCCATGATGTTTCCGGCCTGCCTCCGGATGGAACTCGACGGGAATACCTGTTTTTTTGATAATCCTGAGGTGGCGTCGGACTTGTTGGAGAGTGTGCACTCGACAGAGGCGGAGGGACGAGGTCAGGAGAAAGCAGATGAACAATAGGAGAACCCACAATGAAGACTGCAGGACTTAATTTGCCTTATGTTATGAGCGGGGGACGGGGCTGGTCCGGAAGGAGTCCCCGGGTTAGTTATCTTAGATTAGGAATTATACTGGACCAGTCCGGAGTGAAGAAGTAATGGCGAGACTGGGTGGGGGGAGGCGGGCGGGTCGTTTGGGCCCCCCTCCATTTACTATTTTTAGTTAGTTGTATATTAGTGTTGAGGCGACAGGCACACTGCTGGTTGTGGATGTTCGCAAGCTGCATGCAGGGTGGAGGGTGGGGGGTCAAGTGTTGGGGGGGTTTTGAGATAAAAAATGTATTCAGTGCAGTATTATTAGCGACATGTTTTTACTTTTTGCATCAGGTGACAATATTGCAATTCGATGCTAGCGGTGTGGGGTAAATATCTCGTACTAGTCCGGGATCGGGGATAAGAGTGTTGAGCTGGAATGTCAATGGTCTGGGCGAAAAGATAAAGAGAGGGATGGTGAATCAGCTAATTAGAAGACACTCCCCAGAAGTTGCACTATTGCAAGAGACACATCTTGTCGGGAATCGGTGCATGGGCCTCCATAAAGGGGGATATAAACTAGTGGCGCATGCTGGGTTTAGATCGTGGTCTAGGGGAGTTGGTATCCTAATAAAAAACTCCTTTCCGTTTGAAATGCAGGCTACATGGTCAGACCAGAGGGGCAGATATGAAGGTGTCTCGGGGCAGCTGGGGGGTACGATGGTTACCTTCTTGTCCGTATATGTGCCTCCGGGCCGTCAGTCAGATACTTTCAAAGATTTGAGTGCCGTTTTTCCCCGATCCCGGACTAGTACGAGATATTTACCCCACACCGCTAGCATCGAATTGCAATATTGTCACCTGATGCAAAAAGTAAAAACATGTCGCTAATAATACTGCACTGAATATATTTTTCTAACCCTGCCCCTGGGTCTCCTTGTGCTGGGGGGAGATTTCAATGCAGTACTCGATGGGGGAATAGATAGACTCCCAGAGCGGATTCATACACCATCGCAGAAGTGGTTCCCTGACTTCCTTGAAACGCTGGGGTTGGTTGATAGTTGGAGGGTGCGAAATCCGACTCGGAGGCACTTCACTCATGTGTCCGCCGCACACAATAGTATGTCCAGATTAGACTACATATTGATACCGGCAACTATGGCAGGCACGATTAGAGAAGCAAGATACCTGGGGAGGGGCATCTCAGATGATTCCCCGATGTGGCTACAGGTTGAGATCGGGCAACCAGCGGTTGGCAGGGTAGCCCCGATTAATGCATGGCACTTGAAGGACCCAGCCATAAAAAAGGAGATACTCCAAATTTCGGAGAGCTATTTTCGGGAGAATGTGGGCACTGTCGACTCAGCGCAGTCCCTGTGGGAGGCATATAAAGTCGTACTTCGGGGTGAGGTCCTTTCCTTGATTGCAGGCAAGAAGAAGAAACACCAGGCGGAGGTAACCAGGGTGGAGGCGGAAGTTGTTGGGTTGGAGGAACGGGTGGCTGAGACTGCTGCTCAGGGATACCTGCATCTGCTGAAGTTGAAACAAGATGAGTACAAGGTCTTCTCAGGGAGAGGGCAGTCTATCATAACAATGTCATACAAAGCCGAGTATATGAAAATGGAGATAAGGCCGGTATTTTAATCGCTTGGTTAGAACGTGGAGAGGGGGCCTCTCGTTTGGTGCCTGACCTGGAGGGGTCGGGTCCTGATAGAATTACTGATCCACAGGCGGTGGCAGAAGTCTTTTCTGAGTATTAAAAAGATGTATATGCCTCGGCAAATGGTTTTACTGAGACCGAGAATGGCGAAATGATCGGAGATATCTGCATGCCAAGCCTCTCTGATGACAATAGGAAATATTTAGACTCTTCCATTACGGATGATGAAATGGCACTGGCGATTAGAAGCATACAGTCTGGGAAGGCAATGGGTCCTAATGGGATGCCTATAGAGCTATAAAAAATGGAATGCCCATAAAATCGCTCCGCATATTCGTACCATGTTTCTAGAAAGTAGAGAGCTGGGGCAACTTCCATACGACCAGCGGGTGGCAAATATTGTGGCTATTCATAAGACAGGCAAGATTAGGACGTCCCCTTCCTCATATAGACCCATCTTGCTTCTCAATGCTAAGCCCAAGATATTGGCAAAATTGCTCGCCACCAGGTTGGTCAAGGTCATTACAACCCTGATACACCCCGATCAATCTGGCTTCATGCCGGGTCGTAACACAGCCCTGAACTTGCGGAGACTCCACGGGATCCTGGGTGGCTCCCAGAGGATACTGGAACCGGCGGTTTTGGTGTCCTTGGATGCCACTATGGCATTTGATAGGGTTGAATGGGCTTATCTGTTTGCGGTTTTGACTAAGATGGGCTTTGGCTCGGAATTTATCGGGTGGGTTTGCTTGTTATATGCCGCTCCCTTGGCCAAAGTAAATAATTGTAAATCAGCTGATTTTACCCTCGGGAGGGGCACGAGACAGGGATACCCGTTGTCCCCACTTCTCTTCGCACTGGCGTTGGAGCCTCTGGCGGCCTGGGTCAGGTGGGACTGGTCGATACGTGGCCTGCGGTGGATGCCAGAGTGGGAGGATAAAATCTCGCTTTATGCGGATGATATTCTGCTATATCTCACTAACCCCAGGGCTTCCCTGAGTAATTTTTTAGATGTCCTGGCCATATTTGGTAGATATTCCGGGTTTGTTATAAATTGGTCAAAGTCGGTATTGTTTGTTATAGCGGGTGAGCCGCCTGTGGTCCCGCAGTCATGCCCTATAAAGATCGAACTAGTGGGATTTAAATATCTTGACATATATATAACACTGGACCCGAAGGCGAGATATGCTATTAATTTAGAGTCCCCCTTGAGTCGGTTCAAAAAAGATGTGGAACGCTGGAGGGCTCTCCCCCTATCATTACTTGGAAGGGCGGTGTTGTTTAAGATGACGGCCTTACCTCGGTTCCTCTACATACTCCAAAATACAATGGATCCAGTGCCTGTTACTCACTTCAGGGAGATCGAGACACTTCAGCGGCAGCTCCTCTGGGACGGCAGGCCCCGCATAGCTTTTACCAAGCTGACTCTCCCGTGGCATGATGGGGGCATCGGTCTCCCGGACTTGAAGAAATATTACTGGGCCTCACATCTTGCGGCGGTGAATCAAATGGTTTATGGCCCCCCGGGGACCCAGGCTATGCTATGGACCGTGGGCAGGCACCAGGTGGAGATATCATTAAAGCCTTGTATGCCAAGCCCGGAAGATTCACGTTGGCGGGCCCGACGGCATATGCCGTACATGTGTGGCACGCGGCTACCAGAAGTTTGGGATGGGAAGGAAAACAGACATTGGCCACCCCCCTGTTCAGCTCAGAGAAGCTCGGGAGCTTGTGGAAGTCTAAGGGGTTTGATAAGTGGGACCTTATCGGAATCAGCCAGATTAAAGATGTGTGGGAGAAGGGCTGTGTGAGACATTCGAATCTCTCAAAAACCAATACAGCTTGAATGATAATGAACACTTTCGGTACCGACAGATTAGAAACGCCCTTCTTGCCAGCATACCAAGAGGCACGGAGCTTCCGGAGGATTCTCCCCTTGAGGACCGAGTGCTAGACGGTCACATCCCAGAAAAGACTATTTCCCTGATATATAGGAAGCTTGTAAATAATATGGATGACCCATTGGGGAGTACTAGAACAGCGTGTGGAGCAGAAATTGGAGTTAGATCATGAGGACTGGGTGGAGGCTGTCTCCTCCCCCAAAGTGGTTGCAGATCAGATGAGGCTTAGGTTGGTGCAACTTAAGATCCTACATAGATCATATATCACAGGGCCTAAACTTGTACATATGGGGAACGTGGTGAGTGGAGCCTGTAGGAGAGGTTGTGGAGAGCTGGGCACTTTCATGCACATCCTATGGCACTGTGAAGAGATACAGAATTATTGGATGAAGGTACACAATGTGATCAAAGAAGTACTGGGGAAGGAGATACGGCCGGAAGCCCGGAGATGCATATTGAATGTATGGGAACCCACGGATTTGAATGGGTATCAGAAACAGTGGGTGACGTTGGCATGTATGGTGGCGAAGCGTAATATCGCTCAGTTTTGGGGAGCCAGTCAGGACCCCGGACTGCCAAGTGGGCCCAGGATCTAGACTGGTGTATGTTTAGAGAAAGGGCAGTCTATGTGACTAGGGGTTGTCCGGAGAAGTGGGGGAAGATCTGGGGGCCTGGAATAGTCATTGTGGTGATTTGTGTACACCCCCAACAAGACAAAGGGAAGTTGAAGCACAGGACTCCCCGTGATCCCAAAGTTTATGCATATTGTAATTTATGATTTTGTACGAATGACAAATCAAACCCCGCAATGATGTCATATGTTGATCACCTGATGCTAATGTTTCATTTGTTTTTCTTCATTAAAAAGAAATTTAAAAAAAAATCTAGAGGCGAGAAGGCCTGGGAAGAGCAGGCATGCAGGCCCGGAGTGGGCAGGGAGATTAGTGAGTGCGGTGTTGTCACTGGAGTGAAGTGCTGCAGGAGTGTGAAGAAATAGCGGCTTGTAAACAAACAGCGGCATCTTAGTGCACATGCACCTACTAGATAGCCGACCAGCTGGAAGCTGACGGAAACAAGAATTACAGCCTTGTATTGCAAGTCGGAGTGACAAAAAATAGGTTTAACCATTCACGCAGCACCCCAAGGACCGGAGCAGTCGTGGACATCTGATATTGAATTAAAAGACTTTTCAACATTATTTTCTTAATTCAAATCACGCCCTGGTTTAGGTAAAATTGTGACTACGCTATTCCAGTTCTCAACGGAGCAGGAAGAGTGGGAAGGATGAGAGCAACAACAGGGGATGGAGAGAATGGGAGCGAAGATGCAATACAATACAGTGTAATTCAAGCAGAAAATAAACGAAAAAATAGTCCCCCAAACAAACAGATAAAGAACCAAAGCGTAAGATACAGACAGTACTTGGTCCATGCTCCGTAGACGGAAACAAAAGACAACAAGCATTTGCAATGCAATAGGTCTCGCATTAGGAAAGTTTGAGCTATTGGTATTGAAAATGACAAATTTTTTATTCAGGTGTTGATTTTAAAAGTAGCGAAATTAATAGCTTTGTCATTTAAAATGCCAATAGTTATAATTTTTCCAAATGTGACACCTATAGCATTTGTAATGCAATATGTGTTGTATTTACGTGACTTACAGGTATTATTACAAGTAACAATGGCTTTTAATTTTTTTATTAATTAATACTTAAATAAAAGTTATTGTATTTTATAATGGCAATAGCTTAAACCTTTATAAATAACTTATGAAGATTATATTATGTTCAGTGTATTTTATTGTGATGAAAATCCAAGAACAGAAGTGAAATATTAACATCTTTTTGTGACATTTGTAATAAACCTTGAAACATTGAGAGAACATATTTGAACCAGTTGTTGTTGAATGGTTGCACAGATTGATGCTGTGGTGGCGCTGAGTGGTGTTGTGGTGGCGAAGAGTGATGCTGTGGCGTTCAGTGATGCTGTGGTGGCGCATAGTGATGTTGTGGTGGTGCAGAGTGATGCTGTGGTGAAGCAATAGATAGAGTGAGTGCAATAGATAGAGTGAGTGTGATCGATAGGGTGAGTGCGATAGATATAGTGAGTGCAATAGATAGATAGAGTGAGGGCGATAGAGAGTGAGGGCGATAGATAGAGTGAGGGCGATAGATAGATGGAGAGGGGAGATGGAGGGGAGAGAGAGGAGTGAGGAGAGAGGGGAGTGAGGAGAAAGAGAGGGAGGGGAGAGAAGGTTTGGAGAGTGAGGAGAGGGGAAAGTGAGGAGACGGGAGAGTGGGGAGAGTGAAAAGTGGGGAGAGGGAAGAGTGAGGAGAGAGGGGAGAGTGAGGATAGAGGGAGTGGAGAGAGGGTGGGGAGAGGGGGAGTGAGGAGAGAGGGGGAGGGGAGAGTGAGGAGAGAGGGGAGAGTAAGAAGAGAGGGAAGTGGGAGGGGAGAGCGGGGAGGAGAGAGAGGAGAGGGTAGAGGAGAGAGGTGGGAGAGGGGAGAGTGAGGAGAGAGGGGGAGGTAGAGAGGAGAAAAGTGAGGAGAGAGAGGAGAGTGGTGAAAGGGGAGAGTGGTGAGGGGGGAGAGTGATGAGAGAGGATAGAGTGTTGTGAGAGGAGCGAGTGGGGGAGTGAGGATAGTGAGGAGAGGGGAGAGGTTGAGAAGAGAAGAGAGGGGAAAGGGAGGAGAGTGAGGAGAGGAGAGTGAGGAGAGGGGAGAGAGGGAGGAGAGTGGAGGGAGGGGAGAGTGGTGAGAGGGGAGAGTGGTGAGAGGGGAGAGTGGTGAGGGGGAGAGTGAGGGGAGAGGGAGGTGAGAGAGGGAGTGGAGAGTGAGGAGAGGGGAGAGTGGTGAGAGAGGAGAGTGTGGTGAGAGGAGAGAGTGGGGAGAGTGAGGATAGTGAGGAGAGGGGCGATTGAGATGAGAGGGAGGTGAGAGAGGGAGGGGAGAGTGGTGAGAGATGGAAGAGTGAGGAGAGGGGAGAGA
Source organism: Lissotriton helveticus (assembly GCF_964261635.1). Taxonomy (NCBI): domain Eukaryota; kingdom Metazoa; phylum Chordata; class Amphibia; order Caudata; family Salamandridae; genus Lissotriton; species Lissotriton helveticus. Next base: position 1,566,688,658 of record NC_136063.1, on the reverse strand, counting down.
GGAGAGAGGAGAAGAGAGGAGAGAGGAGGGAAGAGGCGAGAGAGGAGGGAAGAGGCGAGAGAGGGTAGAGAGGAGAGAGGGGAGAGAGGAGAGTGGGGAGAGTGAGGAGAGGGAACAAAGTCACAAAAAGAACAAGCATTGTCCGCGGGGCCGGGAGCGATGACGAATTTTGGATTGGGGGAGGGAGTATTGCAGATCCTGATGCAGAGGTCTGGCCTGGGACTAGGGTTCAATACCCGCCTTGGCGGGTCTTGGGCTCAATTTTCTGGGACCTGACAATTCTCGCCTCAGTGCCTATTCTAATCATGGGTCCCACTCTGCGACTCTGGGAAATAGCTTGCTTAATCTCCACAACGGCCCCAAAAGCGCTGGGATGCCTGTTTTCACCCTGGGGGGTGCCCAGGAGTGGACACTCACAGGGAAAAACCAGGAAGGGTTCCTAAGCGGTATACGGACAGCGCCGGGACACTACCTCCGGGAAGTAGCTGTGCGCTCTATAAATACCAGTACATTTATTTACATTTTGAAGTTTCCTTGAAAGTAATAAAATTAGCCAGTCCTCGATGCTGGCCCAGCTCGAGCCGGCTGCATCCTTGTCTCGCGCCTGACACTGTCTTTTCGAGTTCATGCAAGTGATTTGGGCAAGAGCGAGGAAAAGCAAGCATTGGCCGCGGGGCCAGGAGCGATGACGAATTTTGGATGTGGGGTGGGAGTATTGCCAAGCACTTGAGAGCTAACAGAGATTTTATTACAAAGGCAAACAAAACTGTACCGCAAGTCACAAAAAGAACAAGCTTTCACTTTGTAAATAATAAAAAAACAAGTTGGATGGGGGTGGGGGGCAGTGGAGTGAGCGAGGGAAAGGAGGGCGGGAGAGACGGAGGGGAGGAGACAGCTGAGGTGCTGCGGTGATTTGGGAGGGAGGGAGGGGGTGGGTGAAGAGGGCACGGGACTGTTGGGGCGGAGGTAAAAGAGGCGGAAAAGACGGTTGGGGGCACACGGCCTATTTGCATGTATGTGAGGCTAGCGCTAGATCAACTACAACTACGTTGTAAGATTATAAAAAACAAGTCTTCGGAGGAGGGCTGATTCTGCGGAGCGCGTGAAGTGGCAAGCTCTGGCATTGCGCAGAGGGGGGCAGGGGAGAGCATTCCTTTTAAATCTGAAGCTCTCGGCTTTGCTGTGGAGGGTCTGATGGGATGAGCGAGGCTGCTCGGGGAGCAAATGGCAAGCGCGCGCACGGGCACATGCACTGCGTAATCCGCCTGCCAAAGCCCCTTGGTCAGCTTTCGTGATCCAACTCTATATGTCTCGAGCTGCAATGCGCATTGGTAGGTCGAGACCTAAAAAGGAGGGACAAAGAGGAAGGATGGACCACTAGCAAGAAAGGATTTTCAAAGGACACTAAAACAAACAAATGAAAAGCAGTGGGCAGGCTGTAAGTCCACAAAGACGTATATACAACAGGTCTCGAAAGCTCAACCTAAAAAAATATCCCTCTATCTTTTAATGGCTGCAACAGAGTTTTAATAAAGGAAAAGACTCATTTGGAAGAAGAAACGCATAATTTCAAGATGACTGCCAGCGAGGTCACTGAAGAGTCCTTGCTTTGCTGGAGCTATATATCTGGCAGCAAGAATGGGGTGTTGCAGGAAGCCGGACGTGTCAGAAAACAGCTGAGGAGATCTGCTGTGACACACCTGCGTGCAGCCCGCAGATAAAGGATTGTAATCCTTATACTCAGTCATGTTGAAGGAGCCATACATCAAACTTTCAATGCATTTACAGACACTGCCGTGACGGTGGTGTTTGTAAATGCAAGAGATGTCTACTGTGCCAGTGGACATCTCTAAATTTGGTGGGCGGAGTACCCTTGCCATGGAGGGAGTGAATACTCCACCACGGCGGCGGTACTAAATCCATTCACCAAACTCAAAATAAGACTCATAATTTCTACATGTAAAGAATGGGTGGCATAAATAGGTTATGGGTGCACAGCCTGTCGTGTTACAAAATACTCTGGCAAGATGTCTTAAAACGAATTAATTATTGACCAGCACAGGGAGAATTAAAGGAATATTCCTACCTCTTGTACATTCATCTGTCATTAAGATAATGCCACTACAATACCTGTACAGAAAGCATCACCAACCATATCGGGGAATAGAATAATATACAGACAATTTCTTCAGGTTTCTTTTGTTCCCATTTTTGAATGTGGATTACGAATTATTCAATAAAAGGTGCAAGACATCATTCAACGGGTAGTAAGGATTTTAAGTAGTAAAACTGGTTAATTTGGAGTTGCTGTTACGTTCTTTCTGCTCTCAAGCTGCCGGCGAACTGTTTACAAGCTGCAGTGAACTACAACTGGGGTACTTAGGAAAGAAAAACCCAGTGAAAGAGATGGATTACATAGCTTCAAGATAGTATGCAGGCATAGAAAGACATAAACCACATCAGAGGACGTATTTCTTCAACTTAATTTGCATCTATTGCATAAGCTTACGTGCTAGTTTTGAATGTGCTGCAAGTTCACTCTCCCTGTGTACTGGTATAAATTCACTGGTTCTGGAACTGCTGTGCTCTTTTACAATGGGTTAAAAACGCAGGACTCTTAAGAGTCTTTTATGATACTTCATGGGGTCTAATAAGAAGTATATCAATTCAGTACTAGACGAAACCTTTTTGCATGTACCCTCTTATGTCAATGAGTAACTTTAGTTTGATTCCATTACACCTAAGGGATACATACATACATACAATAACAGCAGTAAAAAACAATAGCAAAATAGATTTTCCATTCTGTACATAAAGTAGAATAACATGATTATCTAATGCACTTTTTTTTTTTACAATTAAGATGAAAAACTTACCACAAGTAGCATATCGGTTTGGGGTTGCCTCTTTATTTACTTGTCTCATCATGCACCTTTCCCAATGGAAAGAAGAAAAATTAACACACATTTAAACAGCAGCAACGAGCAGTGTTACAATATGTGGGTTTGAAGCAGATTTTCGGTTATATTACACTGTTCTTGATAACTTTTGCTATACCTATCTGTTATAAGACAATTCAGCATTATCAATCAGAAATGGTAGGAATCGTACATATTTGCACAATATGTATAAAACTGTACTAGAAGCTGCACCAATACCAGCAACCTGGTATAACTCCAAACAAGGGCCCAACCAGTATGCTGTGCTGGCTATGAACTGAAGAAACATCAGTATTAGGGGGTGGCAACTGAGTACAAGGTTTTCAATTTGCTCTGCCTATTAGTCAGTGCCAGTGGGATCCTTTACTATGCTAAGAGTGCTAATTAAGCAGCACCTTCCATGAAATGCTAAATAATCATACTCAAGATTTAGTTTATGATATCACAATGTGAATCTACACTTACTGCCCGCACTTCAGAAAATATCAACTCCATGCCAAAGGATATACTTCTCTATTTAATGTGTACACTTTTTTACAATCAGTAGACCTACGTTTGCAACAGTGGAGCTCAACTAAATACACACCACTATCAAGATGTATAAAACAGACACATTCAAGTCTGGGAAGACATGGTGATCTTTCCCATCAAATCATTTGGCTAATGGGGTCATTGGAACAAGGTGATCAACATGAATTCCCTTCCATGTATGGGTTTATTGTCTCATACAGTATCCAAATTGGATTTTTATGTTGTCACTTGGAAGAGCCTTTATAACAACAAAAATGGACATAGATAATTTATTTACAATGGTAACAAATTAGAATCCTGATTTGGGCAATCCACCTTGTGTATCTTTATCCATAGGGGGAGATAATTAAGTATTTAGAGAAATCTGCTTACAAACACTAGAACGAAATTTTACTTTTCTGTAGTGTGGTTCTTCAAGTGAATATTGTAACACTACAGGTTCACTATTTTAAAACAAAAAAATTATTTGTGTTTTCTGTAACCATCACTGGGAAACCTCCTTTTCAACGTGGGTAATACAGCATTGTAAAGCTGCCAATGAGTGGTAAAAGCATTGCGTCGTAATGGTTGTGTGGTGAAGGCATGTGTTGTAAATGAATGTGTTGCTAAGTCATACAACCCTATCACTACTTTTGATAACAAATTATCAGGACTATTTACAGAAGTTCTGCTCATCTGCTGCATATTAGCTATTTTGGAGATCAATAGTACCACATGAGAATGTATACCTGCAACACAGTAGCAGTGCCCATTCATCGCTAAACTCTGCAAAGTTTACCTGCTCACAGACTAGCTTTAAATGAGGCTTGTTATTGTCCACAAAGTGAGTATTGAACCAATAAACAAATAGGCTATTTCAATGCATCCTTGCATGCAGAGGAATTACAAGACAAGCTGCACAGTGAAATAGTACAATATATCAACAAATTAACATTGTTAAGAAAAACTTTTAAAAATACACTTTTGCTGGTACGCAGGACACACAATACACCATTGAGAAAGAGGAGTAAAAGAAAAAGTTACTTAGCAATCATTCATCACATTTCTGGTGGATACATGTTTCCGGAGACTCCCAACTATATAAACAATCTCTTGTGGCTTCAGATTGGTCTAGAAAAAGAACGGTGACTCTGCATGTGGACATGAAACACCTGGGGTATATTAGGCATCAACCAGCATGCTGGGCAAAGTACTCGTCCCTGTGAGCCTGAGACATGAGGCAATACTGCTTGGAAACAACATAAAAAGTTGACCACAAACCCCCCTGGCAGATGTCAGCAATGAGGCCAACTCAGGAAAGGCCCGTGGAGTCAGCCATGCTCTAGTGGTGTCGGCACAAATGCTCTCCCAAAGGGTTTTCTTAGCCAGGGCATAGCAGATCTTGATAAAGAGAACTATACATGTAATGGTGTGTTTGGTCCACCACAATGCCCTACTGTGCCCTGCCAAAGCCAGGAAAGAGCTGATCAACCTCCTTGGTCTGACAAGTGCAGGCATAGAAGTAAGACACCATACATCTAGGGTCCAGCCTATGAAGTTGCTCATCTGCCTTGGTTAGATGTGGAGGAGGGGGAGAAAGACGGAAGTGTAATAGACATACAAAAAGGAATGCAGAAAACATCTTGAGTGAAAAGGATGTGCAGATAATAATAACAATAATAATAATCCACATTTGTAAAGCGCACAATCACCCGTAAGGGTCTCTAGGCGCTGGGGGCCGTCGGGAAGATTAAGCAAGCTATTGCCCAGAGTCACATGATGCAAGGCTAACCTGCCGCCGGAGCCGGGGATCGAACCCTGATCCCCAGATTCCAGCGTCAGTCGCCCTGGCCGCGCCGCCACACCTCTCCCACATAGGAAGAACCAACTTATTTGGGTACAAAAATGTGAAAGGTGGATAGACTCATACGGACAGAAGGTTTCCAAATATGCAAATTGAACTTACCATCACAAACAAATCTGTCTTAAAATCCCACAGAGGATCAAAAACAGAGTGGGAGCAAACAAGTAAAGCAAAACCTTTAGAAAACTAGTAACAAATTAATGATGAGTTAAAAAGACACAGTAAATCAAGCAGAAAGGGCTGTAGATAACAAGCCACCGTACTTGATGCTCCTGTACCTTCCACAGTACTTTAAGCAGAAATGCGTCTCGCAAAAATTCACACATCAGGCTCTGAGGTTTGTTGCACATAAAGACATGGCCCGACACAACTATTCAAAACAAAGTGTATGGCACAAAACTGAAGATCTTTTTTTTCCAAGCTTTGGCCAAGGGATCCAAGAATGGCAACCGCAATCTGGGGGCAATTATTTCTTTAGGGTGTAGTTTCCACTCGTGGTCTTTCAGTGAGTTGCAACTGAGAGCATCTGCCCAGACACTGAGAAAGCTGCTATGTGAGCCAACACCGGAAAGGCCCTGTCACAGTGGGCCCACTTGAACAGGCGGATCACTTCCCAACATAGGAGTACACAATGCTATACCACCGTGACTTTTGATTTAACTGACTGTGGTGGTGTTGCCTGATAGAATCTGAATCTTGCTCCCAGAGATGGAAAGGAGAAATGCCTCCATGGCAAGGTGGAGAGTATGCAGCTCAAGCACAGTGTGGGCACTACCCCGACGTGGATCAAAGGCTCATGTTGCCATCTTGGACAGATGGGCACCCCTGCCCAGCAAGAAGGCACCCATGACCCTGGTAGCCTGAACAGAACTGAAGGGTGATCCACCCAAAGTTTGGAAGGGTTCATCCAAAAGTGCCAATCCAGATGAAAAGGGTGAGAGAACTGCACCCGAGCAGTGAGACTCTCTTGATGCTGGAGCAAGTGTGGCCACACACACCACTTGAAGGCAATGGTCCATTGTGTTTGTGTGGTACCAACAGGATGCACAAGGACAAGTAAAGTAGTATGAAGAGGTAGTCAGCCAGAATCGGAAAACTAGGAACTGACCATATTGAGTTCTTATAGTAAACTTTAGGTGACGTCTATAGCGGGAAGTTTTACAAAATGGAAATAGGCATCCTAAAGCTCCAGGGACGTCATTCTATACCTCACATTTAGCGCCAGTACTACTTGTATCACGGACAGCAGCTTACTTGTTTCTTGCTAAATAAACAAGTACTGAACATGAAGATTCAAGAAACCATTCTTTTTGGGGACCAATAAGTAGAAGAAATATAATCATGTGTCCCTTTCTTTCAAAGGAATTACCTTTATGTCCCCCTTTTGGCCATATTGCTCAAGAGGACAGGATGTGTGCTGAAGAGCATGTCCTAATGTAAGGAGGATGGCCTAGAGCAAGGGACATGGAAGGGAAAGGCGAAGTCCTTGTGGATCAGCTGTATGATCTGTTGTGATCCGTTCCTGAGTAGTGGTAAACTGGGAGACCCTCTACCAAACCAGATAATGATGGCTCAAGGGAGCTGGAGTAGAGGGGTCTGAGGCAGCAGTGGACTGTAGAGACTGCATCTACAGCGACTACTGTTGCTTTTGTCATCCATGGTCCAAAACAAGCAGTATAGCTATTGAGGTGTCTGGACAGGCTAAGAAGTTTATCTTCCGGGACTGTACTGCCCTCGAGTAGTCACAAAACTTTCTATATTGTTACTGAAATTGACGCACTGGAGGCGCTTGGCCAAATGTGTCAGTCATAGTCTATTGTTTTTGACGTGTTGAGGGAAGAGTTGCCTTTCACTCCATACAGCTGCTCGTTATCAAAGGGCATGTCAATAAGAGTGGCTTGGCTATCTGACATCTGACAGCCATGCACATGGATCATTCAATAGTGTCTGCAGAGTCGAGGCCTCCTTTCAATATTTGTTTGGATGTGTCCAATCTCTCATTTACCAGGTCAATAGTTGTTTGGATGTGTCCAATCTCTCATTGAATAGGTCTGTAAACAGCTTTTTTATGTGGTCTGGCAAAGTGATCACCACCAGTTTTACCAATTCCCATATGGCTTGCGCAAATCGGATCAAAAAGCAATTGCCATTAGGAGTCAAATGCCAGCCTTCCAGAATCAAAGACTTTTCAGCCCAAGTTTTATTGTGAGGCGTTATTGGGAAGGTATTGTGGTTTTGCTTTGAGGGTTATCTTTAGAAACTAAACTTGCTGGTGACAAGTAATAGTACAACAAGTGGGAGTAATCCAGAGCAGGACTATGATGTCTTGCACTCTGTCTGGAGAATGTTGGGCCTCAAAAAGGGTTTCATCCACACCGTCAAAATAGGATCGAAGAGGGCCTCACTGATTGAAAGCAAGGGCTCAGTCAACGTTTCAATGGCATTAAACTTTCAGGCAGACTGTTAGACGTCACCTCTGCAGAGGGCAGGGTCCAATCCAGATCTTCAGTTGCTTTTTGGAACACAGTTGTAAATGAGGACATTTGCTATGAGGCAGGGCTTGATGTTTAACTGATGTCCCAATGAGGTGAAGTGCCCAGTCTACACAATTTTTTATAGACAAAAGCTAGCATCAGTATTTTAATGAGGAAGGATGGCATCAGCCTCTGAATAATCATCTTCTGCATAGTCATACTTTTTATCAGGTATAACAAAGGCATCAGATCCAAAAGCCTCCTACATGCAGGAAAATCTATGAGCCTTCAGGAGTTGGTATACCTAGGGAACAACAATAAACTTTGCCCTACAATGTTTTCTCCCGCAACACAGTTTATGTCTCCGACATCAATGGTGACATCGTAGTTGGCTGCATGAGTGTCATCAGCACTCAAGGGGTTCCAAACTAACAGAGCATCGATTTGGCAGGCTTAACCCTCTTTTTAGGCATCAAGGCCAGAGCTCATGGAGGTGTGGCAAAAGAGGCATTGGGGCTGCCAGAGTCGCCAAACCAGCAGGAGCGTGCTCCGCTTGGGGATGGCCCAGGTGGTGCAGGAGTCATTGAGTACAGATCAAGCATAATAATCGGGAAGGCCTTGACATGCACAGAGTTGGCCAGTCAAATGGAAACGGAACTCCAGTTTCACCTTTGCCAGCCTTGGGATCTGCTCTGCTGACTAGTGTTCAATTTGTAGAATATTAAGTGCCAGAGCTCTAACCAGGAAGCCACTGCAGCTTGCACCTCCCATTGCCATCGCTGATAAAACAACTACTAACAATCTCTCTTGCATGTAAATGCGAAAGTTCCGATTATTCCAGGTCCCCAAAGCTGAAGGAATGGCTGGGGAGGCAGGTATTAGCAATTTTAATGTTTATTGTATTCCTAAACTACCGTTGTTCTGCTCATCTCTAAATTAGATGAGCAGCGCTACCATGTGGTGGACTGTTCTATCTATGTATGGTGTTGACAATTAGGTGCCGGTGCCGAGCACTGAAAACCAATGAAGTGCTGGTGATTGGCACCGGAAAACCCTGGTTCAAATTAAGTTCTGCAGCCGACAAGGAAGTGTTCAACATAAGGAAATGCAGTTGAGACTCATTATGTATTTTTTGTGGGAAAATCAATCCCTCACAAGTGAATTACCTGAAGGTGAGGATGATCACTTAGGTGTCTCCATGCAGTCCTTGCCAGAAGCATTTTTGGCCTCCTGCTTCCTTTAAGTCCACGAAAGCACAAGAATTGCAGGATGGGTGTCGTGCATACCAGTCTGAGACACCACATGCTGTTGTCATGTGGGACTGAATTGGACATTTTTGTGCTCTATCCGGGACAAGGAGTGAAACCTAAACTTTTAGGCAGAGACAGCTGACCTAGTCACTGTCAAAATGATGAGGAGTTACATTGGTGAGACATTGAGAGAAAGAGCTCCATAATTGCACAGTCTGGAGAAATAATGCATAAGGAAAGTAGTCAGCAAGAGGATGCATTCATCAGAACACCATGGGCCCCATGCATCAAACTAAAAACCGGTCGCAAAACGGACAGATACTCAGAATCTGCCCCTTTGTGACCGGTATTTTTGCATTTGGGATGCTTCATCCCAAATGCAAAAATCGCAATATAAGGAATCACAGAATTTGCAATTACGATTTCGTTATTAGAGGTCGCAAATTACCGTTAAATGACACTGGACGGTAATTTGCGAAAAGTTTGAAAAAGGCACTAAAGTGCATTTTTCAAAGTTACATGTTACACACACACACACACAAGTTTGTGTAACCTATGGTCACATGGCAATTTCAGGGGTGCAACAGGGTATCCTTTTGGCACCCTTGCACCCTGACATTGCATGGGCAATTTGTGAGTACCTATTTGAGCATGCAATTTCCATTGATTCATATGGGCCTCTAGGCCCATAGGAATGAATGGAAAGCAATTCCTTCTCTCAATTTGCGAGTCGCAATTAAGGAATTTGTAGGAATCGCTAATTTATTTGTGATTCCTACATGCATAGCCAATAGCAAATCTTTAATCGCCATTCCTTAAAAATCGCAATTAAGGACTCGCTATTTTGATGCATGTGCACCCATATGTCTAAATGGTTAATAACTAAAAGCACATTTTCAATACAAATTATTAAAGCATATTACTTTAAAGCACAGTTTTTACCCTAGGTATACCATCAATTCAATAAAGCCACAGTGATTCACTTTCAAATTGCACATGCTCTGTTAATGACAAGCCCTGCAGAGAGGTATCTTGAGAGAATGTTTGCATTTCACATACAATGAATATTAACCCCTTGTGTGGATTGGTTGGCCGGGAGCCGTCCGACACCACAGTGGGCGTGTGCAGCGGAGACCCACCCATGGTCTGCCCTTTTTGTCACCCCCACCAGGGATGGCAGAGGAAGTGCTTCCGCTGCCCCTCGCCTCCCCCTCCATATCATCTGACGTCAGCGCACACTGTGTTCTGAAATTATTAGTGGTTGCCTGAAGCACTGGAAACCATTTGTTTCCAGCGCGTCGAGGAAAACAGGTATGTTCTCCTTGGAGGGGAGGGGGTTGGTATGAGGGAAATGAAAGATTTTACTCTAAATGGCTGTGAGAGGCCCCTTGGGGAGGAATTGTGTTGGCCGTTTCTGCCCCCCTTGTGTGCAAATCATTTTGAATTTATGTTTTTTGTTACCCACTAGGACGCCAGGGATTTTTTGATTTTTTTGATTTTGGGGAGCGGTCTCTTGGACAAGGGCCACTCCCCTCTAAGGGGTGATTCTTTTGGCCGTTTCCGTCCCCCTTGGGGGCAGATCAGCCTTATGTTTTAAGGCCCATCAGCCACTAGACACCAGGGATGGCTGAATGTTGTTGTTTGGGAGCGGCCCATTGGGCAAGGGTCCCTCCCCTTTTAGTGGGTGATTTTTTTTGCTATTTGTGCCCCCCTTAGGGGCAGATCGACCATATGATTTTAGGCCCATCTTCTCCCGGGGGGGGGGGGGGGGGGGGGGGGGAGATAGGGTCCGGGAGATGGGGGTAGAAGCCACTAGACACCAAGGATTTATTTTGTTGGGCAATATTTTTGTTGTGGGGAGCAGCCCCTTGGGCAAGAGTCGCTCCCCTTTTCGGATTGATTATTTTGGCTGTTTTTGCCCCTCTTCGGGCAGTTCTGCCTCATGATTTTAGGCCCACCTGCCCCCAAAGCTTTTGTTTCCGTTGATGTGATTCCCGTTTCGGCAGTGGTTAATCTGCAGTTTACGTAGTTGCATGTGTTTAGTAAGAAATATTTTTAGGATGTGTTTACTCCAAATGAATATTATAGTCATTCATGAGAGAATTGTTTGTAAGTGGTTTCTTAATATCAGAATATTTAGCTTTTGTTTTGAGTGTGAAATTCTCTTTGGATTTGTGCACGATGTGTATTGTGTTGTCTTATGTGTATTTTTTTTTCTTTTTCTTTATTAGGGGGATATAGTTGGTCCTTGCAGAGTATGCAGTCGTGATTCAAGCTGTTTCTGGCAAGTGAGTGGAATTATTTTGGAGTATACAGGTCTTAGTGATAAAGCCACATTTTGTTTATTATTTATTTTACAAAGTGTTTGCTGTTGTTGACTTGTTTGTCAAGTTACCTTTATTAGTAAGGAATGTGGCTAACCACAGGATTACTGTTCAGAAGGTTGTTGGAATGCTTATTGAATATTCCTCTGACCATGATTATGAGACCAACAGTGCATCTGAGATAGAGGAGGAAGTGCAAGATTCTGGCAGGAAATTTTCTGTCCACGAGGAATCATCTGATGATGAAGCTACTCTCAGTCTGTTTTAGAAGAGGAAACTGATGTGTCGATGGTGCAGCAAGAGGCATCTGGACTGCAGCCTGGGGCTGCAAGGCTTCCCATTTGAAGTGCTTAACTCTGGGTTGATCCACAAATGGTGCAGCCGGTGTTGCCTGCCTTTAGTGGTGTTGCAGGGTGTAGAGTATATTGTGAAACATTTTTGCCTATACATTTTTTTCAGTTGTTTATGGACAATGTATTTTTGGCTCAGATTGTTGGACGGACTAATTTGTATGCTGAACAGTATTTGAGGGACAACACTACCAGACTTAGGCCCCACTCTAGAGCTACCCTGTGGACTCCCACAAATCTGGTTGAGATGAAGTTTTTGGGTTTCACTTTTTTGATTTGCTTAATAAGGAAGACATCCCTGGCTTCATATTGGTCCACCAGCCCCTTGATGGCAACAGCCATATTTCCTGCAATTATGAGTTGTGATCAGTATTTACTTTTGCATCAGATGACGCATTCGGTTGATAATGCTTCAGCGTTGCCACGAGATCACCCTGATTGTGACCGGCTTTTTAAGTTTGGTCTGTCTTTGATCACTTTGTAGATCGATTTTCAGAGATCTATGCTCCAGGGAAAGAAATAGCTTAGGTCCTGTTCTAAGGCTGTTTGGTTTTTAGGCCGTACATTCCTAGCAAGAGGGCACATTATGGAATTAAGATTTAAATGTTGTCTGAGAGTAGGACAGGATATGTCTATAATTTCCAGGTGTACACAGGTTCCACTATTGACCCTCTGGATGTCCGTCCACTTTTGGAGCTAGTGAGAAAATTGTGTGCGAACTTGGTAGAGGACTTTTTAACAAAGGTCACCATTCGTACCTAGATAACTTCACCACTGCAGTGCAATTGTTTAAGGAATTGTTCAAAGTGGACACTGTTGTGTGTGGTACAATCCACTCTAACCGTAAGGGATACCCAAAAGAGCTTGTTTGCAAAAAAGCTTGAGAAGGGATAGTGTAGTGCCTTGGGAAGTGATGAACTGCTAGCTGTGAAATTTGTGGATAGAAAGGATGTCGACATGACATGCAGACTACCATCCATGGATGTGTGTCTAACAAGCTGACTACCATCCATGATGAACGCATTTCACCTGTGACTGTTTGGGGTCAGGTTGCTGAAGTGCACATGGGTGATGTAGATAGAGTAAATCAGAGGTTGGAACCTTACACTGCTGTTCGTAAGGCTTACATGTAGTATAAGAAGTTGGCCATTCATCTCTTCAACTTAGTAACTTTTAATGCTTTTGTTGGGGTTTAGGAGTGTTTTCTAGTGTCAAGGATGACTTTTGTTCAGTTTCAGGAGTCTGCGAGGGGCAACCTTGTTGCAGTGGAACAGGCAAGGGTTCCTAGAGTCGGTGTGGGTGAGGATGTGGCTAAATTGAAAGATCACTTTCCTGATTTAATTCCTCCCACACCCCAAAAAACAATTCCTGTAAGAGATGTAGAGTCTGTTTACAAAGAGGTATGCGGAAGGGGAGTCATATACACTGTGCTGATTGTCCTTTGAATTCTGGGCTGTGTCTGCCCACATGTTTCAGATTGTATCACACACAAAAGAGTTTTTGGAAGCAACCGTGTGTGTAATAGTGAACTGCCTGGTCTGTATTGTTTTATATTTTTAGTTTTGTTTCACAGTTGGCATTAGTGTGACATATTTAGTTATAGCTGTTTTGTTTGTAGTTATAGTTTTGTATCTACTGTTTGTGTATTCATTTTTGTTTAAAAATAATTGGTGGCGGTGTGCGTGCACTGGTGTTTGGCTGGCGGTATTCGAGGAACTGGCGCTTGGCTGGTGGTGTGTGGGTACTGGCGCTTGGCTTGTGGTGCGTGCTTTGGGGCGTGGCTGTCGGTGTGTGTGGCTGGCGCTTGGCTGGTGGTGTGTGTGGACTGGTGCTTGGCTGGCGGTGTGTGTGGACAGGGGCTTGGCTTGCGGTGTGCGTGGATTGGTGTTTGGCTGGCGGTGTGCGTTGACTGGTGCTTGGCTGGAGGTGTGCGTGCACTGGGGCTTGGCTGGGGGGTGCATGGACTGGGGCTTGGCTGGCAGTGTGTGTGGACTGGGGATTTGCTGGCAGTGTGAGTGGACAGGGGCTTGGCTGGTGGCATGCATGGACTAGCGTTTGGCTAGTGGTGTGCGAGTAGTGACTTGCTGCTGGTCATTACGGGAAACGTCGTTTACAACGCGGTAGTTACATCGCGGATGCCATTACATTGCGGTTTTTAGAACGCAAGTCGTTACAACGAATTGCGCTGGTAGGCGCTCTAGGACAAGGAATAGTATAATTTACTATCCAACACCTTCCCTACTGTATGTAGACTGGAGTTGGAATAGTAAATTATACTACTCCTAAGTCCAGCGCCCTCCGACGCAAGTCGTTGTAACGATTTGCGTTTAAAAAAACGCTATGTAATGGCATGCGATGTATTAGCATGCGTTGTAATGTCATACAACCGTCATCACACACACTGCTAACCAAACGCCACTGCACACACTACTTCAACCGCCAGCTAGTGTGATTGCTGTGTCAGTTATGTGGACGTATGAAAGTGATGAGCCCTTGAATGGCGCTGTCTCTTGATGTGAATGTTGTAATGTGCTAGGCCAGCAGCTGGCAGTGTGAATGGTCTTGTGCGTGTCACGTATGAAAGGTGTGTGAATTGCCTGTTAACAGGTTGGTGCCTGGTTCAGGTTTCTAACCTTTTAATTATTAAGAGTGCTTTTCCTTTTTGTGACATCTCTTGTTAATAAAATTGTGCGCTATGACCCTTCACCTACTATCGTAACAAATCCAACCTGTATGTGTGTACTTAAGGAATAGTTAGTTGTGAAGTAAAATTTACCTTTTCTGTCTTTCTCTGCCAGGGTGTACATTGTCTCCCCATTGTCTGTTGATGCAAGTGCTGTAATGTGCTGGGCCTGCGGCTGGTGGTGTGAATGTGTGTGTCAAGTATGAAAGGTGGGTGAATCGCCTGTAAAGAGGTTGGTGACTTGATGTGGCTTTACAGCTCACAAGCTGTAAAGTTTTTAGCTTCAGGTTTTTAACCTTTTATTATTAACACTGCATTTGCTTTTTGCGAAATCTCTTGTTAATAAAATATACATTTTGAACCAACCTTTCATTCACCCTTGTACCAAATTCAACCAGTATGTGTGTGTACTTGAGGAACAGATGGATGGGCAGTTATATTTGTTTCTGCCAAGGTGTAGTTTGTCTCTAGGAAAAATCTACAAACTCTAGATATTTGACCATGGGGAGTACCTTCTGGTGTGCCGCTCATGGATCCCAACATGTTTTCTTACCCACAATGCTATGCAAACCTGAAAATATGACTATAATCACACATTTTCCTTGCAATACTGTACCATAATCTTCTGGAATCAGAAAAAAAAAAAATTTCCTACCGCCACGCATTCCCCCAGGTCTCCTGATACAAATGGTACCTCACTAGTGTGGGTGGGCCAAGTACCCATGGCACGGAAGGGCTCAAAACGTATTGTGGAGACATCAAAATTATCTCTCAGAAAAAAATCTGGATTAGCAAGGGGGTCACCAGTGTTCTTGGTCCCGGGCTCGGCGGCCATCTAGGGAAGCCTACCAGACCTAGACATTTCTGAAAATTAGAAACCCGGGGTAGTCCATGTAGGTTTGGCTTGCATTGATCCCCCAACGTTTTCCTACCTAGAATCCCCTGTCTGGGAACTCTAGACTTCGCTCTGGGCATCAAGTCTGCAACCGTGAAGTCTTCTGCTGCTCCTGATCTCTTTGCTCTGCTCGTCTGCTGCAACATCCGTGCCTGTGCTCCATACAGGAACTCGTCCAGGGCCTGTGGACATCCAAGACACCTGAAGGAATCTCCTTTGAAGTGAAGGAGTCACTTCCCTGCATCTGCAGGTACCACAACTAAGCTGACCGGTCTGCTGATCTTGGGCTCCTACAGACTCCGAAAGGCTCAGCAACACAGGTGGTGGTTCTTCACATCCTTCAAAGCCTGCCCGGTCCTTTCACTAAGTTTGAGGCCAGTATCCCTCATCTGAGTTGCAGGAACCGAACCCCTGAGCACCACATTGACTTGCAATTGCAAAGGCTTGATGGCTTCCTTCAATAAAAATCTTCGGGCTCCAAGTAGCCCCAACCTCAGCACATTTAGTTGAACACAAAGAGATAAAAATGTGATGGTAAAGAGCAGAGGGACTGTTGCTGAAAAATGACACCGAGAGATTGCCAATAGCTGGAAATATCTGTGAGCATTCCACTCAGCATCTTTGTATTTTCCTCAGTTAAGATAAAGAGGGCCTGTGCTACACTGATGCAGAAGCCAGTATGTTTGTTCAGGCTAACGAGCTTCTGCTTAGACAATCGGCTTTGAATACTGGACGGGCTGGCTCAGCCATTCATCATGTCAATTGTGATAAAATCAGTATCGCAGGACTAAGCAATTCCAGAAACTTTTATTTTACCACGTAGATGAAGTGCACCGTGTAGTGTGTGCTATATAACTAGTCAGTGTAGTAAGTAGTATGCATATTAATGCGCACCTAGCTATTATGGAAAGTAACGGTTATACCTTTTCATAGATGGCTAGCGTTTATTTCACATCCTCATCTGTGCCTCACGAGTTTGTTAGTGTTAGAACAGCACAGGCCTTTGCAAAAAAACATACATTATGTAATCATTTGGAACAGCAAAGACCAAACACTTTAACCAGTGACGCCCGTTGTAGCTTTTAGGATGTACACTACTCTGACGAAACTTGTACCTTCTTGGATGAGTTCTAAAGAGCACCGATTATAACGCACGCCCATACGTTAAAAAACACACTGAGAAGTGTACCTTTTATGACTGAATCTCCTATTACCTAGCCTCATCGCCCCAGTAAACCTCCATGTAGAGATCAGTTTGTAGCAAATTATTAATGAGTAGTTACCAGCAACAGATGTACTATGTAATGAAAATCCAATGTGTCACACTAAACCACAAGGTCGAAAGAGATATGATAGTCTTATATTTTATTTACAGGATTATATCCCACTTCGTGTACTTTGATGTCCATTGTCCATTATCCTATAAAGGAATTTGTTAAACCTTAGAAGAGCCGGAGCGTTACATAATTAATATTTTGCTAAATGATGGGAATCTGCAAGAATAATATGACTTTTCAATTATACCCCTCTAATAGACTAAAGGTACACTTTTCTGGAATGTTTTTGTTGCAACAGTACAAACAGATTGGCAGACATTTTTACCTGGAAATAGGTGAGAATCATGCCTAGATATAAGATAACACACAATAATGAATGGTTAGATGCTGATCTAAGAAGACGAGGTGTGATTGATACTCCTTTGAGGCAATGCTTAATTCCTGCCATCCTGTGTTGTTTCCCCATTAGTATGAAATGGCACTGGAATACAATAAAAGGAATAAAGGTTGGGTACGTGTTAATGCACAACTGAGGCATCCACTAGTTATAAGTGACTTATAATTCCAACCTTTGTAGTCACAGAGATTCCACAGGTGTACGTACAAGCCAGTCACAATTACAGTGCAATGCACAGATAAAGTACAACGAAACAAGATCAAAATCGCTATAAAAAGACTCATTTTTAGGTCTAGCTTGACAATACAGCTGTCTGCAACATTAATTGTTACCAATCCTTTAAAGGTGTAGATAGGGTAGACGTGGGCTCCGCCCACTGGAGCATTACTGTATCATCTCATGTTATTGACTGTTTTGGGAACTATTCCAACTCCTTTTAATAGCTTGCTATGGATCAGGCAATATTTCACATCTCAAAAGTACACCGAATAATCACATATAAAACTATGTTACTCATACATGCTATATATACAGAAAACAATCAGTTTATAATTTTCTCGTGCCAGCAGGCTGTTTTAAATGTTTTAGCTAGAGCTGAAGGTGCAAGCTTAGACCTACTGGTCTTACCAATGCTGTTTTCTTTTTTTAAGTAGAAAGAAAATACTATTTAGAAAAAGTATCTACTTCCCCTATTAAATATTTGTTGGCCATTAGCCATTTAGAGTGTTACAACTACTCTGTGTAGGGTGCTTTAGTTTCAGGTCTAATAACTATGAGTCTTGAATCCACTTTTGCTGACAATATGATGATCACATATTTTGCTGGTACTGTTTTAATAAGAAGGCTCAGCTATAAAATACGAAACTTTTTAATAATTTGTGTTAAAATTAACAGCAATCTACTTACTATGATATATATTCATTAGCTGTTTAGCTACTGAGTATTTGAATTCACATTTCAAAAATTAGTCAGACCGGCAAGCTAATTACCAAGCAGAAGAAACAGGTGGGGGGAGTACCCTACTAATAGCAAATTGCACAAAGGTGAGCTAAAATTAGATGGAGTAACACGGGTTACACTCACAAGTTCTCTGCAGGTGAATTTTTCTACGCCGTGAGGGCAACGGCTCCACTTACCTGCTTCTCCTTCTCCTGCCGTGAGGGCAACGGCATTACTATCTCCATCTTCGTGCCCTGAGGGAAACGGCTGCAGGGTGACCACGCCGGACCCACTGGCAGAGGGCGAACCACAACTCCCAGAAGCCCCGGCGCAACACTAGTGACGCCATCGACACGCCCGGAGGCGCATTAAGAGCAGTGAGCGCCGAACGCGCTCGGGGCCTCAGCAGGTGAATTTTTCTACGCCGTGAGAGCAACGGCTCCACTTACCTGCTTCTCCTTCTCCTGCCGTGAGGGCAACGGCATTCCTATCTCCATCTTCGTGCCCTGAGGGAAACGGCTGCAGGGTGACCACGCCAGACCCACTGGCAGAGGGCGAACCACAACTCCCAGAAGCCCCGGGGTCCGGCGCAACACTAGTGACGCCATCGACACGCCCGGAGGCGCATTAAGAGCAGTGAGCGCTGAATGCGCTCGGGGCCTCAGCAGGTGAATTTTTCTACGCCATGAGGGCAACGGCTCCACTTACCTGCTTCTCCTTCTCCTGCCGTGAGGGCAACGGCATTCCTATCTCCATCTTCGTGCCCTGTGGGAAACGACTGCAGGGTGACCACACCAGACCCACTGGCAGAGGGCGAACCACAACTCCCAGAAGCCCCGGGGTCCGGCGCAACACTAGTGACGCCATTGACTCGCCCGGAGGCACATTAAGAGCAGTGAGCGCCGAATCCGCTTGGGGGCCTCAGCAAGTGAATTTTTCGACGCCGTGAGGGCAACGGCTCCACTTACCTGCTTCTCCTTCTCCTGCCGTGAGGGCAACGGCATACCTATCTCCATGTTCGTGCCCTGAGGGAAACGGCTGCAGGGTGACCACGCCGGACCCACTGGCAGAGGGCGAACCACAACTCCCAGAAGCCCCGGGGTCCGGCGCAACACTAGTGACGCCATCGACGCGCCCGGAGGCGCATTAAGAGCAGTGAGCGCCGAGCGTGCTCGGGGGTCTCCGCAAGTGAATTTTTCTACGCCGTGAGGGCAACGGCTCCACTTACCTGCTTCTCCTTCTCCTGCCGTGAGGGCAACGGCATACCTATCTCCATGTTCGTGCCCTGAGGGAAACGGCTGCAGGGTGACCACGCCGGACCCACTGGCAGAGGGCAAACCACAACTCCCAGAAGCCCCGGCGCAACACTAGTTACGCCATTGACGCGCCCGGAGGCGCATTAAGAGCAGCGAACGCCTCCCGCCCCGTGGGACGCGCGCGGGCAGCGCCGAGAGAAGCCCGGGACCAGGGCGGGACCGTCTGTGGCCGTCAGGGGCCAGAGGAGGCCGGGCCGGGCCACTCCCCTAACATACCCAAAGAACAACCACGAAGAGTGGACAATTACTTAAAGGTACTGTTATCTGAAACTATCACCACGTGGTTACCCTTGTTTCCAATCCCTCTTCCTAGTATTAGGAGGGAGCGTTGTCTATACAAGGATTAGTCACCCTTCACTTGTAAAAATGAGTCATAAAAATCCAAAAGCCTGCTGCTTCCCGCCCCATGACTAGGCAGCAGGTCGCGACAACACAATCCCTTCCTACCCTAACGGCTATTGACAAGATGCTTCAAAAAACTATCTGGGTAGTGGTAACTGCAATAGAAAACACAGAGAGAAGATTATCAACTACTCCTGCTGCCACTCTGTTACAGCAAGTGGGGGACTACTCAGCAATCACAATTAACCCCCCCCCCGATTCAAGTTCCTTTCTTACATCGTCCTTTGCTGAGCTGCCTTGTGCTCAGGTTCCCATAGATGTAGAAGTCAGCTTTCATGCTCCTAGTTCCCCCCTTCCCCCTGTAATCAATGTAACAAACAAACTGCGCCCCAGAAGTAAGAAAGTTAGATAACCAAAAAAAATAATTAAAAGGACCATGCCCAAACATGACCTTGTAACAGCTACTGCTGGCACTTCCCTATCGACTGTGGGTGCACCGGTCTTGGTTACCAACCTTGTTGCCGATTTTCAGGCTCTGATGGAGCAGATAATTGGCACACACATTAAACCCTTGGTATCTAGGATTGATAGATTCGTTTCTACCCTTAATAATATGGGTTTAGGTAGAACACAGTCTATCAGTCCATTGGGGAAGCTTGCCTCTAGTGAGGTCGGTGGTATTCCAAAGCCTATCCCCCATGGTAGGACCGCTTCGCCCAAAAATAGTGTTATTGGGAATCAAGGTACAGGACTAGTCTCGAATATTACTGAGTCTGTCCCCGATTCTGTTAGCCCCCCACCCAGCAATATATCCCGTTGAAAATCCCCAGGTAACTAGAAACCCTACTCCCATTTCTGGTAAAACAAAACCCACGCCTAGGGATGGGAAAATAGGAAGTGAAAACAACAGAATGGTGAGGGGGGCTCTTGATCAGCGGAACCCAACCAGCGGAAAGGCATTACCTAAAGGCACCTCATTGGAGTTGCCGACCATCGAGCTCCCCCCGGAATCTCTACCCTATGTCGTAGTATTAACGGGGGTACCGCCCTTAAGCCAGGGAAAAAGTGAAGATCATACAGACCTAAAAAATAAGTGCATACAATGGCTCAATGCCAATAGGCCTCTACCCCCAAATGTTTCAGGGGAAATACTTTCTGTCAGAAGAATAGAATGGATCGGGAGGGGACCTAAAACTATTGCAGGAAACAGCGCAGTAATACATTTTAGGGATACTAGCGCTGTTGAATAAATTTGTAGTATATCCCCCAGCAGGTCAAATACCCAAATCCTCCCCCTCCATTTGTCATACTTCTATCCTACCCCTCACTTGAGGTCCGGCCAATGTAAAAGTGTCCACTATGGTGAGGGCCATAGTAGTCGCCCATATAAAATGCAGCAGGGGCAACAACTTGGGAGGACACTCATTCATATATTCCTCCACTCTCACTGTTCCCTCAAAGAAACAGGTTTAGTGTGTTGGAACAGGTGGATTGACGCCCTGTGAATGAGAATTCCCTACTAAACAGTGCCAGTGGAATACCTACCCTTGTAATTGCATCGGAGGGAAATGTTATAACTACTACCCCCGGAGAAGAAATAGTACCTCATCCCCTGACCGGGGAGGGAAGGAGAGAAGAGGGGGAAATGGTGTACCATTTGGGAGTTTGTACTCCCATTGAGGCTGTACCTTGTGTGGAAACGAAGGAAGGGAAAATTCAGTTAGGGACCATCACTAGTGATAGCTGCCCCGCCATAGGAATAGGCAAACCACAAGCCAATGCTGAGGTAGCTGATGGAAGTATAAAAATCCTCTCGTGGAACGTAGCCGGGTTAAAAAACAAATTACTTATGCCTGAGTGGGGTCCCTTCATGGCATTACATGACATCTGCCTGATGCAGGAAACCTGGGCATTGGAGGAGAGTATTTTTTATAAATGAAAAAGCACCGCTACAAAGTTAAATGTCCAATAGTTCGTTGAAGAGTATTAACTCGTTAGGCCGTTCACATTCATACCGACGCTGAATCGTGAATAATGATGAAAAGATATATGGAATTCAATGTTCCTTTAATAGTCCATACAAACACCAGCCAACGCGTTTCGTTCCGTTACCAGAACTTCTTCAGGGCTGTAAATCACAAAAACATACAAAACCACCATAAGTGCCACAACATAAAACCAGCATGTATGCATACATACATACATCAGTGTTTAAAAACAATGCAATTCTATACAAACAGCGACAATGGGAAACCTTTATCAATATTTGTAAAAATCTCCCCTCTGGCTAAAAAGAAGAAAATCATTTTTTACATCCCAATTATTTTTCATCCTATTTACATGTCCCATGTCGCGTGTTGTTGACTGTATTCTTAAATTTACATTAAAATTCATACTTTGATTGTGTATATCAGCGTCATTCTTTTTCTACTAGTTCATTCTTTCATAATCGATTGTGGGAACTAATTTAGCATATAACACATTGATTTATAAGAAAAAAATCAAGTCACTTTGCGGGAAATGGCTTCTCCCCAAGCGCATTGCAATTCAAGCTCGGAGGTCATGGAAGGACAATTCCTTCATGTAGTCATCACTATCATCATGTCAACATTGATATCAGCTAAAGTATTAGAAGTAAACATTCCAGCACGGTTCGTTACCAAATTACCTATCTCCAAGTGTTTTCACCAAAGTAGTTCGTCAGACTGAGAACCCACTGGAAGGAATGTATGAATTCAAGACCACAAAAACACAGTATCTGGCACAAAACCCTACCCATTCCAATAATATATATCCTGTATGCTATTCGATGGAGTAACAACTTGTGCTGTGTCTATGCATTTTTAACACACGTGAAACAACAGATATTTAGAGTCATTCGACAAAAAGTCCTACCTAAATAATTTTCCAGACGCTGGGTGTTTCTGATCCGAAATCCTCATCCATACGTGTATCAATATTTCCGGGATTACCTCGCTAAGTTAGGACTCATCTTATTGGTCCTGTTCCATTGGGAAAACATATATGTCCGATATTGTGCCAGGTATTAGCCTAAAGGTTAGGATGACAGGAAAAGGAATAGTGGAATATGGGGGACGGGTATCCACAATTTTATAGGTACATGTCCACACCAATATCGTAGATATATGTGGACAAATGGTCCCACCCGGACATTACTTGTTTCCAATGGCATTGACTACCCCTATTAAAAACGCCTACCTTTTCAATATGTGCAGAGTCTCTGTCTTCAATTAAGAATGTATCCCCTTGGCTCAATAGTCAGTTTCAAAAATAATATCAATTCGTGGTAGTTACCTATAAAGAACAGAAATATATACAAGAGGTGTAAATATAATCTTTGTTTACATAAGCACTAGGATCTGCTAGCCCTGTTTGTATATTAGTATATTGCTAAGTCCACATGTAAGTTGTGTGACCCAGTTATTGGTCTACACGCATGTCCACATCCCCTATACTTCGAAAAAAAATTGTGAAGGGGATAATTATACAAGTGCACGATTTAATTAATACAAGAAAGCGTGCCGACAATCTGGGACTAACACTTCTTATCAGTTTGAGCCATAGAGAGTGAATAGACGTGGACCCCGCCGCCAAGTAAAACACTTGTGTGAAATTGCTAGTATGTCGCTAGTTTGGCGTGCAGTTACCATCCCATACGGTGAAGCGAGTGCAGCTAAATATTTAACGCTTTGCAAAAACGGGGATAAACAAGAGAAAAGGCAAAGTGGGAGAAAGGGTCTCGTCCTACACGAGAAACTCTATTGTCAATAGACAAAGATTCGAGTTGTGCACATACCCGTGTGGTCAATAAACCATCCTCGATAGTAGCGTCTCGGATCCCCGGCGTCAGTAGCAATCCAACTAAGGGTAGGCGGCCCGCTCGCCCGCCATGGAGTTTAAACGCGATTCGCGTCAATCACGTGTGTGGAGCCGCAATTGAATCATATTATACCTTGGAGGAAGTCACGAACATGACCGCCATCTTAGCCTAGTCATTAGTTGGCGGTTTGTAAACAAAATGCGTTAAAACCAGCTAATATCGCTTAGTGCGAGATAGTGATTGGATAGAAAACATCCTCAACAAATGGTGACATAGTGACCATGCCACCGAAGTGAATGTCATTTGATGGTTAATTTTTGGCAAACAAAGCGAGAGACGACAAATGATTTGTGCAGATTACTAATTCGCCCGAATGAGAGTCTATCAACGAAAGGCAACCCATAAATATGAGTGCATCGCTAGGGCAGAATAATAGCATATCAAATTGGTTTGGAATGGCATCCCTCAGAACAAAACACATTTAAAGCAACAACCATTCAAGTTCCTTAGCAGAGGGGCGCACAATGTAGTATAACGACAATAGCGGGAAAAAAGATCTCTCAAACTTTTAGCACATGTTATACAAATGGCAATGAGGACTAAACATTATATCCAAAGTCATGCGAGCTCAAAAGCACAAAGGAATCAACAGTTAATTTGTGATCATGTTACCATAATAGCAAATGTGTAAATCATAGGAATATTAGTGAAAGACTTGTCGCAACTCATGTCATTAAAAACTCTCATTGCATGGGCAACTCATAAGTAAGCTCCAAATGAGTTGGCGAGAGAGAGCCAGTAGAAAGACCCCAATAATATTATGTAGTATGTATCAAACATATGAAATACCTTTCAATGTGTGTTCATGAAACGGTTGATAAAATAGATATAACAGAACAGATCATTGTAAGTAGTAGTGCATCTCATCCTCTGTGTTGTGTCCTTTTTCCAGACACCTCAAGCGACAAATCCGGGCTGCCTCCTTCCTCCTTAGGGTAAGTTCACGATCACCCCCTCTGGGGTGTGGAGGCACATGATCAATACCCTGTACCCATATCTTACAATTATCTTTGTGGTGTTCTCTCATGTGATATATCATTGGGTATCGTAGATCGAAGTTTTTGATGGCCCGTACATGTTCTTGGATCCTCATTTTCAAAGGTCGTGTCGTGCTACCGACATATATCTTGTCACATCCACAACCAATCACATAAACTACATGGCTGGTATTGCAGTTTATGTAATGCCTTATCTCATATTCACAACTGGTATTATATTGGAATTTTTTAGATTTGTTTTTTCCCAAAGGGCAAATATTACACCCCCCACAGGTGAAGAAACCTTTGGGCTTAGTAGACATCCAAGTGCTAGGTTTTCTAGTTACAGGGTAACTCGGACATAGGACATCCCGTAAGGTCTTACCTCTCCTAAAAGTGACCTTAGGAGTCTTGTTAACCTCATTATTCAGACTGGGTACCTCTGTGAGGAGACTCCAATGGCGTCTGAGTACCCTGAAAACTTCAGTGCTGTGTTGCGTGTACTGGGTAACAAATGCCATGTGCGATTTCTGAGTTTTTTTAGAGAGCTTGGCTTTCTTGATCAAAGTATTTTTGCGAGTCACAGTAAGTATTCGCTTCTCCGCTTTCTCCAGGACCTTAGTATCATACCCTCTATTGGTGAATCTAACCTTGGTGTCATTGAGATTTTCTCTGAACGACTTGTCAGTGCTGCAATTCCGTCTGATGCGCACCATTTCTCCATATGGTATGTTGTTAATAGTGGAGCTAGGGTGCGCACTTGAGGCATGCAGTAAGCTATTGCAAGATGTACTCTTGCGATACAGATTGCTATGGATCGTGTTGTTTTCTATATGGAAGAGTATGTCCAAAAACTCGATCTGATTGCGATCGGATTTCATAGTCAGTTGTACATTAAAGGGGTTATCGTTCAGGTAGGAGAAGTACTCCATCAATTGTGATTCACCCCCTTTCCACAACAATATGATGTCGTCAATATACCTCCCCCAGAAAATGATCAAATCCATCCAGGGGGAGGCATATCGACCCCAAGCGTGTTCCTTCTCCCACCATCCCATAAACAATCCCGCGTATGAAGGAGCAAATTTGCTCCCCATCGCGGTACCCCTTATTTGGTGGTACCAAGTTTCGCCATGTAGAAAAAAATTTCTTGAAAGAATTAACTCAGTCATTTCGAGCAACATCTCGTTATGTTCAATGTGGTCAGCCGTTCTTAAAGACAAGAAAGAGGAAAGTGCCCTGATGCCAAAATGTTGGGGTATGCATGTATATAACCCTGTCACATCTAATGTGACGAACATGAGGTCAGGTGACCACTGTAATCCGTCAAATTTGTTCAATATGTCACCCGAATCCTGAATGTATGAGGGTAGGTTTACAACCAATGGTTGCAAGAACCCATCCACGTACTGGGACAGTCGTTCCGTTGGGGAGTTAATCCCCGAGATAATCGGGCGTCCTGGTGGAAAAGGACCCCCCTTATGTATCTTGGGGAGTAGGTAAATGCATGGGGCCATAGGTTTTGCCACTTTCAGATATCGACATTCCTCCTCAGAGAGGAGACCGACCTCGCCCCAGTCCTGTATTCTTACATTGATATGAGCGACAAGGGAGGAAATGGGACTTGCATGCAATTTTTTATAGCAAGTTGTATCTGCTAGTTGTCTTCTTATCTCACCGTCATAGTCAATGGTATTCATGACAACCACATTTCCTCCCTTGTCTGCTTCTTTGATGGTAATACTATTGTCCCCAGCCAATCCGGCCAGAGCCAATCTTTCGGACTTGGTCAGATTTTGGTGCCTATGTGTGTATTTATTAGGTGAATCGATCATTTTATGAAAGTCCTGTGAGACTCGTTCTCGGAATAAATCAATGTTTTTATGTGTATTCACCGGGATGTATTTGGAACGTGGTTTGAGGCCACTAGAAATCATTGTGTCTTCCTCAATGTTGAGGTCCGAACGTATCTCGTACAGTGACGGGTTGTCACCTGTTTCGATAGACAAAAGTAATTGTGCATTCTCTAGGTCAGAAATTGTGGTGGTACAAGATGGTGTGGCAGATGAAATATCAATGTCCAACTTAGGATTGTTTGCAAAATGGTCTTTTAATTTTAATTGTCGCGTGAACTTGAACAAATCTATCATCAATAATGTTGGATCCCCAACCTGCGAAGGACAAAAACTTAAACCTTTTTGTAAGATGTTAATTTCCACATCAGTAAGATTGCGATCTGATAAATTGACAACAGTCAGGGCGTTGGAGGCATGAATAGTAGAGTCACTATTGGTGTCAATCATGGTAGTTACCGGGGGTATCTCATGTTCTAAGTTGTCTTTGATCTGGTGTCCATTGGATGCAATGTTCCCCCTCTTGGTGGTACTGTTTTTCCACCCTTTGCCCCCCCTCCTGGTTTTGGGTCTGGGTTGGTATTCTGTTTCTTTTTCCCTTGTCGGATTTGTTCCATCTCGACTAAAAAATTATGTTTTGGAGAAACTGCCCGACATGCCCCAGCATCCTTAGAGGATGAACTATCCAGGGAAGAGATTGAGCTACTGCTCACACTTATGGACTCTTCTCTGGCTCGCTTACAATCTCCACCCGGTTTAACGTTGTCAAATTTGTGAGCGAAAGTGTAAATACGCCCTGACTTGTAGTCGTTATCATCACGCTTAATCTTTCTTAATTTTTTATCACGTAAGTATACTTGATAGCGTCCAATTACATCATCAAATATCTCATAATTCTTTTTTATGCGATCCTTAAGACTGGATTCGTCTATTTCACGCTGTAGAACAACAATTTCTTGTTTCAACATCTCAACCTTTTTTTCTGAATGTCGGATCAATATCTTCATCATGGTATGTGATGCCTGCTTTAAATTCTCTTCCCAATCCTTGAGAGAGTCGTCATCCAAGTCTTCGAAGGTTGGGAAAATGAGAATTCGCAGGCCACGTGGGATTTTACCATTGTCCAAATACTTCTGTAGAGTTATTCCGTCCCACCATCTAGACATTTCTAACTTTTGAAGTCTCTCTAATTTCTGGAATTTTGATCGTAAGCCTTCCGTGCTCAACTCTTTTGATACACTAGTGCTAGTAGATTGAGTATTACCAAACAAACTGGTAGCCATCTCCTCTCTGGTATCCTTGAATTTTGACATTATATAGTAAAAAGTAACAAGTTAAATCAAGCAATATGCAATAACAAATTCCCACAGTAAGTTTTTCAAGGAAACAACAAGCCCTTTTAGGCCAAACAAATCCCTCTGGTTTGGATCGTGCAACAAATGGGTCCAAAAATGAAATCTTAATGTAACAGAACTACGGACAGTGGACCACTCCTGTTCCAAGCACCAATCCTAAGATCACCAATATAATTTGTATTGCTAAATTCTAAGGTACTGGCGTGCAATTTTCAAATGCCCCCTGTCCCCAAGGGCATATCCAAAGAGTTGGAAATAATCTATATTTTTTATAAATGAAAAAGCACCGCTACAAAGTTAAATGTCCAATAGTTCGTTGAAGAGTATTAACTCGTTAGGCCGTTCACATTCATACCGACGCTGAATCGTGAATAATGATGAAAAGATATATGGAATTCAATGTTCCTTTAATAGTCCATACAAACACCAGCCAACGCGTTTCGTTCCGTTACCAGAACTTCTTCAGGGCTGTAAATCACAAAAACATACAAAACCACCATAAGTGCCACAACATAAAACCAGCATGTATGCATACATACATACATCAGTGTTTAAAAACAATGCAATTCTATACAAACAGCGACAATGGGAAACCTTTATCAATATTTGTAAAAATCTCCCCTCTGGCTAAAAAGAAGAAAATCATTTTTTACATCCCAATTATTTTTCATCCTATTTACATGTCCCATGTCGCGTGTTGTTGACTGTATTCTTAAATTTACATTAAAATTCATACTTTGATTGTGTATATCAGCGTCATTCTTTTTCTACTAGTTCATTCTTTCATAATCGATTGTGGGAACTAATTTAGCATATAACACATTGATTTATAAGAAAAAATCAAGTCACTTTGCGGGAAATGGCTTCTCCCCAAGCGCATTGCAATTCAAGCTCGGAGGTCATGGAAGGACAATTCCTTCATGTAGTCATCACTATCATCATGTCAACATTGATATCAGCTAAAGTATTAGAAGTAAACATTCCAGCACGGTTCGTTACCAAATTACCTATCTCCAAGTGTTTTCACCAAAGTAGTTCGTCAGACTGAGAACCCACTGGAAGGAATGTATGAATTCAAGACCACAAAAACACAGTATCTGGCACAAAACCCTACCCATTCCAATAATATATATCCTGTATGCTATTCGATGGAGTAACAACTTGTGCTGTGTCTATGCATTTTTAACACACGTGAAACAACAGATATTTAGAGTCATTCGACAAAAAGTCCTACCTAAATAATTTTCCAGACGCTGGGTGTTTCTGATCCGAAATCCTCATCCATACGTGTATCAATATTTCCGGGATTACCTCGCTAAGTTAGGACTCATCTTATTGGTCCTGTTCCATTGGGAAAACATATATGTCCGATATTGTGCCAGGTATTAGCCTAAAGGTTAGGATGACAGGAAAAGGAATAGTGGAATATGGGGGACGGGTATCCACAATTTTATAGGTACATGTCCACACCAATATCGTAGATATATGTGGACAAATGGTCCCACCCGGACATTACTTGTTTCCAATGGCATTGACTACCCCTATTAAAAACGCCTACCTTTTCAATATGTGCAGAGTCTCTGTCTTCAATTAAGAATGTATCCCCTTGGCTCAATAGTCAGTTTCAAAAATAATATCAATTCGTGGTAGTTACCTATAAAGAACAGAAATATATACAAGAGGTGTAAATATAATCTTTGTTTACATAAGCACTAGGATCTGCTAGCCCTGTTTGTATATTAGTATATTGCTAAGTCCACATGTAAGTTGTGTGACCCAGTTATTGGTCTACACGCATGTCCACATCCCCTATACTTCGAAAAAAAATTGTGAAGGGGATAATTATACAAGTGCACGATTTAATTAATACAAGAAAGCGTGCCGACAATCTGGGACTAACACTTCTTATCAGTTTGAGCCATAGAGAGTGAATAGACGTGGACCCCGCCGCCAAGTAAAACACTTGTGTGAAATTGCTAGTATGTCGCTAGTTTGGCGTGCAGTTACCATCCCATACGGTGAAGCGAGTGCAGCTAAATATTTAACGCTTTGCAAAAACGGGGATAAACAAGAGAAAAGGCAAAGTGGGAGAAAGGGTCTCGTCCTACACGAGAAACTCTATTGTCAATAGACAAAGATTCGAGTTGTGCACATACCCGTGTGGTCAATAAACCATCCTCGATAGTAGCGTCTCGGATCCCCGGCGTCAGTAGCAATCCAACTAAGGGTAGGCGGCCCGCTCGCCCGCCATGGAGTTTAAACGCGATTCGCGTCAATCACGTGTGTGGAGCCGCAATTGAATCATATTATACCTTGGAGGAAGTCACGAACATGACCGCCATCTTAGCCTAGTCATTAGTTGGCGGTTTGTAAACAAAATGCGTTAAAACCAGCTAATATCGCTTAGTGCGAGATAGTGATTGGATAGAAAACATCCTCAACAAATGGTGACATAGTGACCATGCCACCGAAGTGAATGTCATTTGATGGTTAATTTTTGGCAAACAAAGCGAGAGACGACAAATGATTTGTGCAGATTACTAATTCGCCCGAATGAGAGTCTATCAACGAAAGGCAACCCATAAATATGAGTGCATCGCTAGGGCAGAATAATAGCATATCAAATTGGTTTGGAATGGCATCCCTCAGAACAAAACACATTTAAAGCAACAACCATTCAAGTTCCTTAGCAGAGGGGCGCACAATGTAGTATAACGACAATAGCGGGAAAAAAGATCTCTCAAACTTTTAGCACATGTTATACAAATGGCAATGAGGACTAAACATTATATCCAAAGTCATGCGAGCTCATTTGGAGCTTACTTATGAGTTGCCCATGCAATGAGAGTTTTTAATGACATGAGTTGCGACAAGTCTTTCACTAATATTCCTATGATTTACACATTTGCTATTATGGTAACATGATCACAAATTAACTGTTGATTCCTTTGTGCTTTTGAGCTCGCATGACTTTGGATATAATGTTTAGTCCTCATTGCCATTTGTATAACATGTGCTAAAAGTTTGAGAGATCTTTTTTCCCGCTATTGTCGTTATACTACATTGTGCGCCCCTCTGCTAAGGAACTTGAATGGTTGTTGCTTTAAATGTGTTTTGTTCTGAGGGATGCCATTCCAAACCAATTTGATATGCTATTATTCTGCCCTAGCGATGCACTCATATTTATGGGTTGCCTTTCGTTGATAGACTCTCATTCGGGCGAATTAGTAATCTGCACAAATCATTTGTCGTCTCTCGCTTTGTTTGCCAAAAATTAACCATCAAATGACATTCACTTCGGTGGCATGGTCACTATGTCACCATTTGTTGAGGATGTTTTCTATCCAATCACTATCTCGCACTAAGCGATATTAGCTGGTTTTAACGCATTTTGTTTACAAACCGCCAACTAATGACTAGGCTAAGATGGCGGTCATGTTCGTGACTTCCTCCAAGGTATAATATGATTCAATTGCGGCTCCACACACGTGATTGACGCGAATCGCGTTTAAACTCCATGGCGGGCGAGCGGGCCGCCTACCCTTAGTTGGATTGCTACTGACGCCGGGGATCCGAGACGCTACTATCGAGGATGGTTTATTGACCACACGGGTATGTGCACAACTCGAATCTTTGTCTATTGACAATAGAGTTTCTCGTGTAGGACGAGACCCTTTCTCCCACTTTGCCTTTTCTCTTGTTTATCCCCGTTTTTGCAAAGCGTTAAATATTTAGCTGCACTCGCTTCACCGTATGGGATGGTAACTGCACGCCAAACTAGCGACATACTAGCAATTTCACACAAGTGTTTTACTTGGCGGCGGGGTCCACGTCTATTCACTCTCTATGGCTCAAACTGATAAGAAGTGTTAGTCCCAGATTGTCGGCACGCTTTCTTGTATTAATTAAATCGTGCACTTGTATAATTATCCCCTTCACAATTTTTTTCCGAAGTATAGGGGATGTGGACATGCGTGTAGACCAATAACTGGGTCACACAACTTACATGTGGACTTAGCAATATACTAATATACAAACAGGGCTAGCAGATCCTAGTGCTTATGTAAACAAAGATTATATTTACACCTCTTGTATATATTTCTGTTCTTTATAGGTAACTACCACGAATTGATATTATTTTTGAAACTGACTATTGAGCCAAGGGGATACATTCTTAATTGAAGACAGAGACTCTGCACATATTGAAAAGGTAGGCGTTTTTAATAGGGGTAGTCAATGCCATTGGAAACAAGTAATGTCCGGGTGGGACCATTTGTCCACATATATCTACGATATTGGTGTGGACATGTACCTATAAAATTGTGGATACCCGTCCCCCATATTCCACTATTCCTTTTCCTGTCATCCTAACCTTTAGGCTAATACCTGGCACAATATCGGACATATATGTTTTCCCAATGGAACAGGACCAATAAGATGAGTCCTAACTTAGCGAGGTAATCCCGGAAATATTGATACACGTATGGATGAGGATTTCGGATCAGAAACACCCAGCGTCTGGAAAATTATTTAGGTAGGACTTTTTGTCGAATGACTCTAAATATCTGTTGTTTCACGTGTGTTAAAAATGCATAGACACAGCACAAGTTGTTACTCCATCGAATAGCATACAGGATATATATTATTGGAATGGGTAGGGTTTTGTGCCAGATACTGTGTTTTTGTGGTCTTGAATTCATACATTCCTTCCAGTGGGTTCTCAGTCTGACGAACTACTTTGGTGAAAACACTTGGAGATAGGTAATTTGGTAACGAACCGTGCTGGAATGTTTACTTCTAATACTTTAGCTGATATCAATGTTGACATGATGATAGTGATGACTACATGAAGGAATTGTCCTTCCATGACCTCCGAGCTTGAATTGCAATGCGCTTGGGGAGAAGCCATTTCCCGCAAAGTGACTTGATTTTTTCTTATAAATCAATGTGTTATATGCTAAATTAGTTCCCACAATCGATTATGAAAGAATGAACTAGTAGAAAAAGAATGACGCTGATATACACAATCAAAGTATGAATTTTAATGTAAATTTAAGAATACAGTCAACAACACGCGACATGGGACATGTAAATAGGATGAAAAATAATTGGGATGTAAAAAATGATTTTCTTCTTTTTAGCCAGAGGGGAGATTTTTACAAATATTGATAAAGGTTTCCCATTGTCGCTGTTTGTATAGAATTGCATTGTTTTTAAACACTGATGTATGTATGTATGCATACATGCTGGTTTTATGTTGTGGCACTTATGGTGGTTTTGTATGTTTTTGTGATTTACAGCCCTGAAGAAGTTCTGGTAACGGAACGAAACGCGTTGGCTGGTGTTTGTATGGACTATTAAAGGAACATTGAATTCCATATATCTTTTCATCATTATTCACGATTCAGCGTCGGTATGAATGTGAACGGCCTAACGAGTTAATACTCTTCAACGAACTATTGGACATTTAACTTTGTAGCGGTGCTTTTTCATTTATAAAAAATATAGATTATTTCCAACTCTTTGGATATGCCCTTGGGGACAGGGGGCATTTGAAAATTGCACGCCAGTACCTTAGAATTTAGCAATACAAATTATATTGGTGATCTTAGGATTGGTGCTTGGAACAGGAGTGGTCCACTGTCCGTAGTTCTGTTACATTAAGATTGGAGGAGAGTGTTAGCCCAGGTTATGCAACCTTTGATATCCTGGCAACAACTAGGGGTAGAGGTCGACCATCGGGTGGTTTATCGATCTGGGAAGGTACGCACTTGGGCGTCCAGGCAGCCCAAATACCAACTAACTCCCCAGATGTCCAATGTGTGCTATTGACACCCCAAAACATGCCCCAAGTAGCCATAATAAATATTTATTCAAGGCCAGTCAGGAATGGGCAGGAATCAGATACAATCAATGTATTGGATCTATTTATCCAGGCACCGCTATAGTCCTTGGTGGCGATTTCAATTGTCAATTCGAGCCTTTGGTCAGCCCCGAGTTGGGCGAACAGGATGATGAAGGCTCGTTTTGGCGTATCCCTGACCCTAAGATCCCCTCTGTCAGGGCATGGACCCCGCTGGTCCTGCAAATTAAATCATTTTCCCTTGCAACGTCTTTGCGGGCGTGCAATGGGAGGCTGGACCCTGACCGACCGGGGTCAGCCACGTTTCATAGGGCAGAACAAACTTCCATCATTGATTATATAATGATGGAAGCAAAACACTGGGATAGATTGATGGAATTTAGGGTCTTACCGAGGCAAGATAGTGACCATAATGCCCTTGTCTTAACACTTAAGCCAGGGAGCTTCGGGTTGACAAACCCTGATGCCGAACCCAATACTGAGATTTTGCCCCTTATGGTAGCCAACAATAGGCGCAGGGTTAAATGGCCCCACTTTCAGGACTCCCCTAGCAGGCTTGCCGAAATATACCAGATTGCTGTACCTCGGATTATCGAGATGGGTGATTTGGGCTCCAACGGTCAAGCCGCGGAAATCCATAGGCAGTTGGCTCTCGCACTGGGGGATGTGTTTTGCCCAGTAAGTGGGAATAAACGGCGTGGGGCTAAGACACACCCCTGGTATGATGACACCTGCAGGAAAGCAAAAAAGGATCTCCTTACGGCAATTAAATCCAAAGATAGTGTAGGAATTAGGCTAGCTACACTGCTTTATAAAAAGGCAATTATTAGAGGTAAGAGGGATTGGGAGGAAACAAGGTGGGAGGACTTGAGATCTGCGCTCCTTTGTAAGGATGCTAAGTCGTTCTAGGCCATTGTTAGCTCAGGTGTAAATGGGGGAGGAGAGGCCGTTTCCCTGAATATTGCGCCCTCAGTGTGGGAGGCACATTTCGGAGCACTATATACAAACTTGGAGCGTAGCGATGTTCCCCGCCTAGGCCTCAAACCCTCCCAAGAGTATAGTATGACAGAGATGACGGATTTGTCCCTGGAAGGAGCTGTGGCCCTCCCGCCATCCCCCGTCCCAGGCCCCCACCACGAGTATCGACTGGTGGGGGTCTCGGGCGCGGGGTTGCGGTTGGATCACCTGGACGCTCCGGAGGTGTATCTCCCTGTAATGTCAGAGATCATCACCCTGAAGGAGGTAGAATCTGCCATAGCAAGGCTGCTCCCCAACAAAGCTCCTGGCCTTGATAAATTGCCTGGGGACCTGTTTCGATCCCAACCTAAAATATGGGCACCATACCTGGTTATCCTATTTAATGCGGTTCTCATGGGGTTTGATCCACCGGACACCTGGTTGGGAGCCGAGATCGTCCCCATTTACAAGAAGGGTTGTCCTCTAACCCCATCAAACTCTAGGACCATTAGTCTAATAGATACAACACAAAAACTAATGGGCAGGATCATATTGGACAGGATCCAAGGGTGGATGGAGGAATATGAAATATTGACCACTCTTCAGGCCCGATTTAGATCTGGTATTTCAACCCTGGATCAAATATTTCGGCTCCAGGTCCTATTCTGGAAAACAGCAAGAGTGTAGGGTGGCAGCCTCTACCTTGTCTTTATGGACCTGCGGGCCGCGTTTGATCTTGTCCCCAGGGAAAAGTTGTGGAAAGTACTGGCAGATCTGGGTCTCCCGCCTTATCTATTGAACATCCTGACTAGATTGCATGCCGGCAATTATGCTCTGGTTAGGTGTGGGAGACATGGGGATCTTTCAGCCCGTTTTCCTGTTTCTAGGGGTGTGCGACAGGGGTGTGTCCTGGCTCCCACGTTGTTTAGCCTTTTCATCAATGGCCTTGTGGACGCTTTAAATGGTGTTAAAGACAACGACGCTCCCTGGTTGGCTACTGGTCGGGTGCCCGCTCTGATGTTTGTGGATGACACTTTGTTACTATCCAAAACATCATCGGGCATCCAGCGTGTTCCGGACGGGTTTGTAACATTTTGTGCTTCGCGGGGATTGGAGGTTAAATTGGATAAAACCAAGTTTATGATCTTCAATCCCCCGAGGCACACCCGCCCAAACCCCGTCCTGAACAGTATCCCCCGGGAACGGGTCAAAACTTTTGTCTATCTTGGCATCACTCTGACAGAAGATTTTGGCTGGGGTCACCAAATTACTAAATCTGCCCTTAGACTATCGCAAATAGCAGGGGGTATTAGTAAGCTCCATAGAACATCAGACTTCAAACCAGTTGCTCCTGTCCTTGAAATCTATGGACTTCAGGCCAGGACAGCAGCTATGTATGGCGCTGAACTCTGGGGACATAAGAATACATCTAGCCTCCTGAGGGTTGAGCAGTCCTTTATGAGGAATCTGGTGGGCTTACCACAAAGCACACCACTTACCCCCTTGCGATTGGACTTGGGCCTGGAGTCCATAGAGGAATTGGTAGCCGCCCGGCCCTTGCTCTATTGGAGGAGGTTCTGGCCAGCACCGGAACTGGCATCCTATAGAGCTGAATTTTTGGAGGTCTGGGGACAAATAAAAAATAAAAATATTCCTTGGCTATCTCACATCAAGGCCTTCAGCACCCATGTAGGCTTGCCTCAGCTATGGGAGACCCCCGAGTTGAGCTGCCCGAGGACACCTAGGGCACAGCTGTTAACCCTGGTGAGGCGGCAAAATTTACTTGCACTACAGCGATCAACAACCCAGGGCAGGCTGTCTGTTGAGTTCCTCTTAGTAAAATCTGAACCTCGACTCAAGGAATTCCTAGATGTAGTCCAACCCCCTCTTGCGAGGAAATTATATACCCAATTGAGGTATGGCTGCCTGCCAATCAGGACATTTACCTCGAAATGGGCTAAAACAAAAAATGGAACCTGCCCGGCATGTACTTATATCCGAGAAGATGTTGCCCATGTTATGTTCTTCTGCCCAGCGTATATTACAATAAGAAAATGCTGGCTGATCCCACTATGTAGAAACTTGGGCTTCAGGCAATGTATGCAGGCGTGTAGAGTTCTAATGTACGATACCTCGCCTTCTATTGTCTTTGCTGTTTCTCGTTTTCTACATGGTATGTGGCGCCGAAGGAAAGGCTTTGTTTAAAATGAATGTTAATAATCTTGACCAATTTTGCCTCTTGATAACTTTCTTGTTTAATCTACTTTTATGACTAATACTAGTTGCTCATATTTATTGTTTTAACTACTGTGCTTTGTATGTATTTTATCTGCACTTTTATGGTCTTTGACCGAAATAAAGTTATCATTGACATATAATGCCTAACAAAACCAGTGAATTTTTGACAAAGGATGAAATTGAGAATTGGTCATAGTTTCACTTTTGGCCTAAGTCGGATTGTACATAATGCTTTATTAAGCTAAAACGTAGTGGAGGGAGCGTATGAAATAGGGTCAAGCTCATCACAGTGGCTGTGTGCATCGTCTGAAGAACGGGGAGTCTGGCTAGTTTTCTGTACATTACTGAAAGTGGAATGGACCGAACTGGCAAACCTAAATTAAGTGAGTCAAGTCAATAAAGATCGCATAAGGCAGTTTGCAAACATCTTGACCAGTAACAGAATCTCTGTAATTGATTTTAAAGGTCAGTGATGTTCAATTAAAATAATGTGGAATAGGGGCGTGGCTAGCAGCCGATGATGGCGGCAGCAACCTAGAGAGGCTCCCGTAGCAAGGCGGCTTCCCACATCAATCCGCATGCCAATCCGAGCACCACTCAGTCCGAAGAAGGTGTTCTGGGTGCGGTGACCGAGCGGCACCGGCGCATACAATTTGGGAGTGCCTGGACCCCGATTTCGGGGCGAAACTTCAACTCCGTCCCTTGGGCGAGGCGGGCCTGGTGACGCGAGGCGAGCATCGGTGTCAAGTGAATCCTGAGGCCGGGCGGAAGTTCATCCTCCCCGGCGCATCCATCCGGAAGTGGCCGACGACGCCATCGCCCGACACCTTTGGCTGGCGATCCTTGCCCGCCGGCTGCTCTGCCCCTCCCGTGGAATACACGGTGACGCTGGGCATCTGTGCCCCTTGGCTGCGCTCGGCGCGGACCGGAGGTCCTGCACGGCACCAGACGCCATTTTGCTGAACCGGCCGGGGCCACCAAGGCTCCGCGGCGGCCGGCGACACCTGCATGGTACTAACGGACGTTGTCATCCCACGAGTATTGAACCCCCCCCTGCATTCCCTCATTTCCCCCCCGTGAACGGCGACGGACCTCTGGCCCGTTCCAGCTTAGACTTTGTCTCACTGGCCAGCAATGGCGGGGACGGGAAAGCGACAGCTTGCTGCCCAGGCGAAGCTCGGGAAATATTCCTATGAGGGCCAGTCGGCCACACAATCTGAGCAGCGCAAATCATTGGGGAAGGGTTCTGAAAATGACGGTGCAAAAAAGGCCACGCTGGACGACGTGCTACGGACACTGGAGCAGGTGCAGGCCACGGTGGGTTCGACCGCGGCGGAGGTTACCCTGATCAGAGCCGACCTCCAGAAAATGAGCGAGAGGGTGAAACAGGTGGAGGTAGTGACCAAATCTTTGATAGAAGACGTTTCGGACCTGCAGGTGGCAATGGAGAGGCTGCAGGCGGACAATAAACTTTTGAAAAGTAAGCTGGACGACCAGGAGGGGCGTTCCAGACGCAACAACGTCCGTATTTTGGGGGTCCCGGAGTCTGAAACAAGGGGGGCCATGGACCTGTATGTTGAAGACCTTATTAAGACCAAACTGGCCCCGAAGGGACTGTCAAACTTCTTCACAGTAGAACGGGCCCATCGGGTCCCGGGCGGGACGCCCACCCCGGGTGCAGCTCCGCGCCCCATCCTGGCGAGACTCTTCAACTTTCGAGACCGCGATGCAGTCCTCCAGGCCGCTAGGGTGGCGCCGCCCATCCAAATCCAGAATTCAAGGATTTCATTTTTCCCCGACTACACGGCGGAGGTCACCC
Organism: Lissotriton helveticus; assembly: GCF_964261635.1. Classification (NCBI taxonomy): domain Eukaryota; kingdom Metazoa; phylum Chordata; class Amphibia; order Caudata; family Salamandridae; genus Lissotriton; species Lissotriton helveticus. The sequence continues at coordinate 1,566,650,135 of NC_136063.1, read as the reverse complement.
GCAAGAGGAGGACTTTCCTCGAAGTTAAAAAGTCGCTTCGCGACCAAGAACTGCCGTACTCCATGCTGTTTCCGGCCCGGCTACGAGTGGTAGCGGATAAGAAGGTCTGGTTTTTCGATTCTGCAGAGACTGCCAGGGAATGGCTGGATGGCTGGCGCACAGTGGACCGCACCTCTAACCGTCGACGCAACAGATCGGGGGGGACAGGCCGGCGGGGCTCCCGCTCCCCTTCAAGGACCAGCGAGAATGGATCACCACCGCGAGACCAATTGGGAGCGGCTGGCGGCAAATGAGGATACCACAAGGGACTATCGAGTTACTCCTGAACTCTACTCCCGCTGTTTCTCTACTGAGCCGCTAATGGACGCTGGCCCGGACGCCTGAGGGCCACAATGGGACCGCCTGCTTTGGGGGACACTCTCCCCCGACGTGCAAGTACTCTGTTTCAGCTAAGGGTTAAGCGCTCTGCTGAGTTGGGGTGGCGGGCAGTTTTGAGTCCGTTTGGCAGGGAGGCAGGGTGGGGGGTGTTGGGAGGGGGACTTGTTTGGTTTTACGGGAATTCATGCTATCGTATGAACAATGTAGAATGTACTGTGCTGTTTACTGGAACGGTGCTGGGTGGGTGGGCTGTGTGCTTCGGGTTCAGGCCCCTGAGTTTCGATGGTGATGGGTGAGCGGCGTAACATGATGCAGGCGGGTGAGACACAATTGGGCGGCTCCTCCCTCAAGCTTCTGGCATGGAACGTGCGTGGATTGGGTGATAAAGTGAAGCGAGGCCTTGTTCTGTCCGAGGTCAAGCGACATAAACCTGACCTCATACTCCTTCAAGAGACCCATCTTATGGGTACTGCCACCAAGGCCCTGGACAGGCGGGGGTACTCGATGTTGGTCCACTCCGAATTCTCCACTGGGTCCCGGGGCACGGGTATCCTGCTCAGAAAATCCTCAACTTTTATCACCATTTGCACAAAGACCGACTCGCAGGGCTGTTTTGCGGCAGTGAGTGGTCAATGGGAGGGGCGCCCCCTGACAATAGTATCAGTGTACATCCCGCCGTCCTTACACTCTGTGATGCTGCCTGCCCTGGGCGATTTCCTACTGTCCCTCCCCGGGGGTGACACCTTGTTGGGCGGGGACTTTAATTCCCCTGCCGACCCACTACTCGACAGGTTCCCCGCACCCGCTCTCCCCGGGGGTCCCTCCAGATTTCAAAGGTTCCTTGAGGCGTTGGGGCTGGTGGACATATGGCGGCACGTCCACCCTACATTACGACAGTACACCTTCCATTCCACCGTCCACAATAGTCTGTCCCGCATTGACCACTTTCTGGCGCTCGGGGATGGTTTGCAGCGCGTGGAAGAGGTGCTCATTCACCCTAGGGGCATTTCGGATCACTCCCCACTGACTCTCACCATTACTTCACGACCACGCTCACGCCACCGTGTCTTCCCGATGCATGCCTCATATCTTAAGGTGCCGAAGGTCCGGAAAGCACTACAGACCGCCACAACACATTACTTTATGGAGAACGAGCCTACCGCAGCCTCGGCTGAGGTGCTATGGGAGGCCTATAAGACTGTCCTGAGGGGGCAAGCCATTAGCTCCGTAACCTCGTATAGGCGAGAACGGGCGGCGGACCACTCGGCGCTCGAGATACGGCTGCGCGACGCAACCGCAGCCCATGAAACGGGCCCCACTGACGACACACTACATGCACTCACGCTGGCCCAGCGTCTCTATACTGACCATGCTCGACACATTGCCCAAGATCACATCACTGACACACAAAACAGAGTGTATGATCTGGGGGACAAAGCAGGGAAAATGCTGGCCTGGCTAGACAAGAGAGGCGGGAGTGCCAAAGGGATCCAACAGGTCAGGGATGTCCTGGGGAATATTCACACGGACCCAGCTCGGATAGTAGAAGAGCTAGCTGCCCACTTCGAGAAAGTCTACACCTCGGAGCGGGACGTCACGGCCATAGCGGCCCAAAGCGCACTGTATGATCTGCCCATCCCGGCGCTGTTGCCCGAGGCGGCGGCTGAGCTTGAGACGCCTTTCACTGCTGACGAACTGCGGATCGCCATTGGGGCCCTACATACGGGCAAGGCGCTCGGACCAAACGGCATTCCAATTGAGTGGTTCCAGGACCGCTCTGCTGTTCTTAGCCCATTCCTGCTTCGAATGTATGAGGAGTGTCGTACGGCGGGGATACTCCCGTTGGACCAACGAACGGCCACGATAGTGGCTATCCCTAAGCCTGGCAAACCTCCGGAGGACTGCTCCTCATACCGCCCTATCTCCTTACTCAACGCTGAAAGTAAAATCTTGGCGAAACTGCTGGCAAATCGTCTCCTGCCCCACCTCTCAGATCTAATTCACCCGGATCAGTCCGGATTCATGCCCCACAGGAACACCTCGCTCAATCTACGACGGGTGCATGGGGTGTTGGCCAAGGCGGAGGTCCTCGACGAACCAGCGGCCATCTTGGCCCTCGATGCCAAAATGGCCTTCGACATGGTTGAATGGACCTATCTCTTCGAGGTTCTCCAGTACATGGGTTTCGGCCCTGTTTTCATTTCCTGGATTAAACTGCTGTACACTATGCCGGTAGCGCATGTTGTGGCGAATGGCCACATTTCGCGCTCCTTTCCGCTCAAACGCGGCACTCGGCAGGGCTGTCCTCTGTCCCCCCTACTTTTTGCACTGTCGCTAGAACCCTTGGCGATCCGCATTAGGACCACCCCCTTGCTCAAGGGGATTCGATGGAGGGAGGGCTGGGAGGACCGCATTTCGCTCTACGCGGATGATATGCTTGTATACCTGACGGATCCTGACCATGGCATCCCGGCTCTTTTAGATGTCTGCAATGCCCATGGGGAGGTGTCGGGCTACACAATTAATTGGACTAAATCTGAACTATACACCCTGGCGGGCGGCCCACTCTCGGTTGGCTTTGACTGCCCCTTGCGGTTGGCCGGCACGTCCTTTAAATATCTTGGTGTTCATGTTACGAAGGACCCGACGGAATTTGAAAAGTTGAACTTGGAGCCGCCGCTGGACCGCCTTAGGCGAGATGCGAGCTTCTGGGCAGGATTACCGCTAACGATGTTGGGAAAAGCAGCCCTCTTTAAGATGAAATCCCTGCCCCGCTTTCTGTATATTCTGGACAACACCCCCTTTGCAGTGCCCCCCAGGTACTTCAAGAGGGTGGCGGCAGTGGTCACTAGTCTACTATGGCACAATCGCCCGGCACGGATAGCTCACGCCAAGCTCTGTAAAGGTTGGTACGAGGGTGGCATCGCACTCCCTAACCTTCAACTTTATTATTGGGCGGCTCAGCTTAGGCCGATTAATCAATGGCTGCATGCACCACAATCGGACCCTGCATTTCAGGCGGACCGGGCCCAGCTAGGGGCGGGTACCCTGCTGGCCCCGCTCTATGACAAGCGTAAGCTCAGGTTGTTGAGGGGGCCCACTAAGATTACAGTTTCCGTCTGGCACGCAGCCACCGCTGCGCTAGGCTGGAAAGATACTATCACTAAGCTCACCCCGCTTTGGGATTCCCGTGTTCTGGGCAACCTACGGACCAGCAAGGGGTTCTCCCGCTGGGATGACATAGGCATCTCAACAGTGGGAGACATGTGGGACCATGGGGCTGTCATCACGTTTGACCGCCTGAAGGAACTCTACGAAATGGGACCGCATGAAACCTATCGGTATGTTCAAGTGCGTCATGCTCTGCTGGCGGTTATTCCGGTGGGGTCAACCCTCCCGGAGTCGTCCCCGCTGGAGGATCGCCTCCTAACTGACTATATGGTGGAGAAGGCCACCTCCCTTACCTACCGGAAACTCCTGAATAATTCCCCAGACCCGCTGGTGCCTCTTAGGGGAAAATGGGAGCAGGACGTGGGGGAGCTGGATGAACACGAATGGAACGGGGCACTGGCATCCCCTAAAGAGGTGGGCGTGTCCTCTAGAATGAGACTCATCCAACTCAAGGTTCTGCACAGGGCATACTACACCAGGACATTGCTTCATCACATACAGCGCGCCCCTGACCCCTTCTGCTTGCGCGGCTGCGGGGAGGAGGGCACACTACTCCATACGCTCTGGGACTGCTCCCTTATACAAACATACTGGTGTCGGGTCATGCGCACCGTCTCACAGGTCCTAGAGGTCTCCGTGCTTCCTGAACCACGTCGCTGTCTTCTTAATGTGTGGGAACCAACTGACCTGTCCCGACATGGTCGCCTCTGGGTGACGATTGGTATGATGATGGCGAAGAGGGACATCGCGCAGCGCTGGGGGGTGGCGGATCTGCCGAAGGCCTCCCAATGGTGTGTGAATATGGATAGGACCATGGTCACGGAGCGGGCGGTGTATTTATCCAGGGGGTGCCCGGCCAAGTGGAACAAAATTTGGTCCCCATGGAATGTTTACCGAGGTAAGATTTGTGAGCCACTCCCTGAAGGGGACGCACTGGAGTCGGATGATGATGAGTGACTGAGAGGGGAGGGCATGATGGTGGGAGGAGGGGCTGCACTGGGTGGGGGCGTTATAACGGGATGGGGCAATAGCCACGGTATTTACCACAATGTGAAAAGCGCAATCTGACTGGACTCAGAGGCACATTTCCACCTGAATGGCATTCAGTTTCCTGTGTCGATGGCAACGTGATTTCCCGAAGTTTGAATGTTTTTCTTCCTTTTTTAGGTGTTAACCATAAAACGAAAACCTCATAATTTGGCAAGGACCATTCGCTACTCCTTCTTCACAATTTCCTTTTGGTGCTTTATCCTTCAGTCCTTATGACAGCATGTACTGTGTTACTGCATACTTATTGCCCACACGCAATGCTAGCGGCCGGCCCGGTTGGGTTGTAGGCGACGTGCTGTGTACTGATTTGTGAAGACTCAATAAAGGTTTTCAAAAAAAAAAATAAAAAAAAAAAAAAAAAAAATAATGTGGAATAAAATTGCATTTGTCCTATGATTGTATATGCTATATTATAATCCAAATATGTAATTCATGCATGTATTAAAGCAAACTTAAGGAATCGGGAAGGTGCAGGACGAAATCAGTCTCAAAAGAGAGGTACCTTTCATGTTTAATGTTGTTAGAAATGGGATTTCTGGTTGGCTAAGGCTTTCGCCAAAGTCAGGCAGAAACCACCATTCTAAGTCAGGGCTAGGAAGTCACCCGCCAAAGATAACCCCTGCTCATCCCCTTGGTAGCTTGGCACAAGCAGTCAGGCTTATCTCGGAGGCGATGTGTAAAGCATTTGCGCACGCACCCACCAGCAACAACATCCCAGGCCCCACACAAAAGGAGCTCCACACAAGGTTATATATAAATAGCCTTTGTATTAAAAACAGATCAGAATCAGAATCACAGGATGTACATTGTGCCAACTGGCACAGGCAATATTTACAAGGGATTATATGTACAACTGACAGGGCCACATGGACCACTGTCAGGATCAGCACTTGGTAAAGAAATAGCACTTTTAAAACTTAGAACATTAACTGTAGCACAAAATAATCATGGTAGAACACAACCAGTACCCATTGGTAAATCACTGTACTTTGCAATAGCCTGCGCCATGAAATCCATCACACACAGTATACCATCAGTCTAACTACATTAGACCCTCACCACCTAAGTAAAATCTTACACTAGGGGCGTAAATCACACATGGAAGTACAATCTCCCTACCATCACCTAAACAGGTAAAACAACCTCCTATGCATCAAGCATATCTAGAGGCATCAGAACAGGGTGCGCAAAACATTCTACACACAGTACATTTCCTAGCACCCTGAGAAGCACATAAATCACATTTAGGACATAAATCCCATTGAGGTCCAGGTTGCGCCACTGCGCCAAAACCTAAACGTAGCATCTGCCCACTACTTACTGGGCAGCTGAGGACAGGGACAGGGCCTAAACGCTGCAGCTGGCACTAAGTGCTGCGCAGCTGGGGAAGGCCAAGTAGGGATGAAGGAGTGCGACTCACTCCTGAGTCCAAAGTACATGTCCCTAGGAAAGAAAGGCCTAAATGGTGCAGCTGCCCACTACTTGCTGGGCAGCTGGGAAGCAAATTGCGACAGGGGCTCTCACTAGCCCCTCAAGAACCAAAACTGCGCCAACTGGGAGCCACACGGGGCTCTGACAATGCATAGGACGCAAACGGTGGAGTCCTCAAGGCTCTGCACACACATGTGCATTTTTGGGAGCCCTCCAGGCACTAAAAACAATGGGGGCCCTCAGAGGCAGAACACGGGCCCATCTAGAGCATCGGGGGCTCGAAACAAACTGCCCCCAGGACGTTGGAGCCATGGGGCTCTGAACAACTCATGGGGGGAGGGGGAATTACCTAGCTCCTTGAATAAGAATGCCCCCATTGTTGGAGCCATCTGAGGCTCAGCGAAATCATTAAACATAACGTTGGGGCGGCCCACTGCCATCCGGGGCCGCCCTAAATGCACCAAGACGCTGTGCTTTACACAGGCACCAACACACGCAAAGAGCTTCTCCCCCCTTCAGCCTTTAAACACTCACCGGGCTGCTGGGGGAGGCTCCTCTTCCTTGGGCGGCGGTCTGGACCACTTCTCCCGGGGCTCCCTCCATCGTATGGGAGCCCCGCACCACTCGCGCTGCTTCCTCCTCCCTGCTGGTGGCCCGGGGGCTCTCCACAGCTCACAGAGGCCCGGGCCGCGGGAGGATCTCGTTTCTTCTCTCGGGACTCGAGGAGGCGGGGTGGGCTCCTGACCTCCTCGCTTCTTCCGGGCTCACTCCGGACTTCTGTCCGGCGGTCCCGCCCACAACCAGGCAGGCCGTGGATGCGGCGGCCATTTTGTTTAACGCGGCGGTGATTCTCTCGGGGGCAAGAGGGGTAGGCACTCTCGTAATTAAAAAGGTAAATAGCGGGGTGAGTACCCGCCTTGCGGCGCATCAAAACGGGGTGGGCACCCGTCATAATAATTAATGAAAGGCAAATAAAGATGCAGGGTGGGCACCTGCGCACTCGGGGGCATATAAGGGGCAGGAGCGTTTCCCTCCCAGGGAAAACGACAGCGCTCTGCCCAGAAAGGAAAATAAAGCGCTCTCCAGGCGCTGGGGGCATAGATAGCACCAACAGGCCCCCAGAGATGACCCCTATAGCAACTAGGGCCCCAGCAACAAGGTCCTCCCAGGTAAAGAAGGAATCCTGGGGGGGGGGGGGAAGGGGAGCAGGCAGCTCCTAATAAAGAAAAGGTCCTCCAGTCCCCCCAGGCAAGGCAGAAGGGTCCAAAAGAAGTCCATCAGCAATCCGAGGGCTGGGCAGGGCTCAGGGAGGCAAGCCTTCCCCTGGGCCCCAGCAGCAGCACACCCCTGGTAGATTCTAGTCAGGAAAACAAGACCATTGAGCATGAGGTCACAGCCTCATTTTATACAGAAAATCCCTTTGTCTCTAGGGTGTAGGGTGGGGCAAAACCAGACGCAGCTGGTTTGGGAGCACTCTGATGGGCTCAGCCCCTCTCACTATTCACTGGGCAGGCTAGGGTCATTAGACGCACCACAGGGGGCGGAGCCAGCATTGTGTGGGGAAAGCCCAGCCCTATTCAGGTCCCAGGTGCAGCCCCTCCCTGCCATCAACATGCAGATCTCCCCATTCACCACCGGGGCAGACCCATCCAGACTCCAGGAGCCTGGCACACCAGCCAGCTCCAGCCAATCACAAGCCAGCACATTCACTGCAGAGACAGGCCAACTTCTAGAAGTGGCACTTCCACACTAGACACAATTATGCCGCACACATCATCGCGCAGCATTCAACCACACGAGTCCGCACATACCAAACTCGCACCTGCACTCCCCACACATCAGGAACTACCAGGGACACACACATTCCCCATGCATTCCTATGGGAGGGCAGGCCAATCTCACACATGCACTCAGAGAGCGCACGCACTTTACACTGCGCCACAGTGACAAAGTGCGCAAATACCAGAAATCATTATAATGAGGTAACCTTACAAGGCAAAAAGTTCAGGGGCGAACCTGCCAGAAGGGCCAAGTTCAACAAATGTTATATTGGATTTCTTAGAGAAAGAAACGCTGTCCAGGTCCTTACAGTAGTTATCATTACCATACAGATTTATCAATATCGTCAACTACTACTTTTCAAATAAAAAAAATATTTTACTCCATTCATGTTAACGTCACCTCCCACCTCTGCTAGCGAAGTTAAAAAGCTCCTTTGTTCAGTGACTAGAAGATCACTTGTTGCTTGCTCTCAAGATCAAAGAGATTGTATTAAGTTATTTTGGTGATGTTTGCTTGGTATTGCTGTCATCAGCATAAGCAATCAGGGTAATACATTACTAATATAATAACTTATTCAAATGTAAAAGTAGCATATGGTAGCCAAGAAATTACCCTTTAATATATTAATTTTAAATAAGCAAGCTAAGTTGTGTTTCTATTACTTTTCTATTATAAATATATTTACATGATGAAAGATTTAAATATACAAGTACATTCACTGACCGTCCATTCTCAACAGATTGTTCAGCAATCTACCTAATGATTTTAATGCAATATTTGTTAAAGACCTTCAGGCAGCAAAGGAAGAATCAGCAGACATTTCATAAAAAGAATTGCAAAAGTCTGAATATCCCCGTCTTGGGACTTGCCCCAATTATCTATTATTTTAGTAGGAGGACACGTGGTATCTATATTGCATACCACTGTTCAATATGGAGTTAAAGACAAAACGATCTATTCTAGCAAATGGCATTGCTACCTTTAAAATACTATAATTAGAAAGGAACAGTACAGTTCGTAAATATCATGTTATTGACCAGCTGAAGAAGTTTTTCGAAATCCATAAAATTCTTGATGGTTTACTAAATTTCCATTCCCACCACAGTATTGGGTTTGTCCTGTTCGGCATTCAAGATGATCTGAGGAAAGTCTCTGCTTGAAGCAGTGTTAGTGCCCTCATCCCACTTGAACTTCCAGCATCATTTAACACAATCTACCATTCTATTACACCTCACAGAGAATGGAACTGTGAAATGCAAATTATAGCCTTAGTGGAACTGTAACTGCAGCAGTGATGATTTGTTGATCACAGTAACCATGCCTAAAGGAAGACTTCATGTAGGACGTTTGAAGCCACTATTTCCAAAATAAGAAATTGCTGATTAGCTTGCTCAGCGGAAAGTTTACATTCTGGTTACAACTGAGGGTGTTTTTTTCTTTCTCGTGATCTTAGTATTGGTCACCTGTGTACTCTGTTTTATAAAGTCATGTGTAGTCTGCTGGAATTCTATGTGTAAAAAGCTTACTGAGTTCGCTCCAATCGAGGTTGCTGGGGAAGTCCATGGTCGGCAGAATCTGTGACTTAATGGGCTACTGATCTTCCTTTTTTTAACAAACCCATTCAACTTTGATTGGCATGTGCACATAATTTGTGTGAACACAACTAGCAGCAGGAAGTGCCTGCTATTGGTCAGATGAGGAACAGGGCTAGACGACTCCTGGCGATTCCTCCAGAAACCAAAGAGGTTAGATGGAATTTTTTCCTAGCCGAAACTCTGGTGCCGGACAGTCAAGCACACAACTCACTGACCGCTCAAACAGTGCAAGCGTGGTTTGAAATGTATGTAATTTGAAACCCGATTATGTTTATTGACGTACAGATTTGTACTGAAACGGTCACCTAGGCATGTGATAGCAGGATAAACCAGTTTGGTTAGAAAATGGGGGTGAGTTGCGATACAAGGAGTTAGAGGTGTGCATTGAATTCAAGGTAAGGGCAAAAGGGTCTAGCAAAGTATGGGGGCAATTGCTACCAGGAACCACTGATACAGACCTAAGCAGTTGAATGTGTGGATGAAAGAGGTGTACTGATTTAGCTGCCTTGGAATCTCTGTGAGACCTAAGTAGCTGTAATGGTGAGTATCCAAACGTACCTCTCATAGTACATGAGATTAAATAGGAAGAGATGTTAAACTCACCTTAAAGCTTCTTACCCTTTACTCCAGCTATGCCACAGAAGGAGCAGCAGCCCAATCCAGCGGACACCTAATTGTGTATTTGGTGGTGACTGAGGGTGTGGCAAGTACATGGGGGCAAGGAAATATATGGCTGGCAAAGCTCCAGCAGAAGGGACTTGCATCAATGTGAGGTACCTCCAGTATGGAAAACTTATACGCAGATAAACTGAAGATTGGGTTAAGATCACTAGTGTTAAGGATAACATCTATTTTTCAGCTGAAGGTACCTTTGACATCGAGTGCTTGAACCATCTTGAGAAATGATTGAAAGACCCTACGTTTAAAAACAGTCAAGAACAATGGGCAACCTTTTTAAATGAGAAACATAAATATGTTCTATGTGAGGAAGGCGTGAAGTATCTGCATGAATTTCAGATGTGGAGATTGAAAGACACCCACAAGAAGCTGAGACACGAAATGTGTACGTTTTAAGGGCCAGGCTCAGGTTTGTGACTTCACTGCATTGCCTCTTTCTGGTATATTTCCCAAAATTACCAGTCAGACTTCAGAAGCGGTAGAAGTAAAGGAGGAGGATATATTAGATGTTCTGAGCTCCTCCATATCAGTGGGAGATGCTGGGAGTACATACACTTCAAGGCATGCCTGGGAACACAGCAGCACTGGTTAATGGGCCCGGGGATGGGGCACAGGCAAATATAGTGCAAGTGAGCACAGAGACTGCAACAAGCAACACCACAACAGGTGCAACGAGGGGTAGCCACAACAACAGCTCCCTTGTCACCCAATGCAATTGTGTTCGTTCAGCATCTCACCACTGTGGAGGTATACATAGGAGTGGTCAGGCTCATAATCTGTTACTCAAGATACCCTAATAATGATTACAGCATGAAGGGCAAGAGAGCTTGAGACAGTTTCCAGATGTAACCAACACACCCCTTCAACTAACAAAGAAGACCGTGATGATCCCAATGATATTACCTCAGTCCAACCAGATGCCTTTGTGCCGCTGTCAGAGACGTAGGCCCTAGAGTAGGTGAAAGATACACCAGATATGTCACCCGATCTCCTGTTGATCTAATGTATGACAAATAGCAATTCTCTAACATGCGCTCTAACCTCCAAAGGTTCTGTGAAATACTGCAGACTCAGTTTGAATGTTACAAACCTTACTGGACTGATATGAATAGATTGCAATGCCCTCTTGAGACATATGAAGAGATGGGTTGGATCTGAGAAAGAGCAGATTGGCCAAGGCAAGCAACTATTGTTGAAGCTGTTCTTATTGCTACTAGGGGAGCACTGCTTGCTTCTATTACTGAAGCATGTTCTGGAAAACCGATTGGACCCAGATTAGTAATTACATGAGGCGACACCCCTGCTGATTATCTAGATATTTTGAAAGATGTGTTCGATAGTTATTCTGGTATTGCTAATACGGCTGAAAATGCTCAAGAAGCTGTAGGTGTGACTTTTACTCAGCATCTGCATTGAATGGCAAACTAAAGGTAGTTCTGAACTGCTTTCCACTGAAAACCATTGAGCTGTTGTACAAGAAAGAAATAAAATTGTATTGAATCTGAAATAATGTCCTTTCAAATGCTATCTTTCCAACAAACTGTTATTGGGAGGGGTCGGGAGCAATTGGTCAGCAAAAAAATAAGGTGGACAACAAAATGTTAGGTCCAGAGGAAGCCAACAGAGGGAAGGGAGGATGCTGCTCCACCCAGTGGTTCTTCATGTTCTAATTGTGGGTAGTTGGGGCACAAGAAATGTGAGTGTCCTAACTTTACACAGAGCTTAACTGATCAGCACAAACAATTTAAACTTACCCAGATTTCACAAAATCAATACCCGATCTACTGCTCTTTCAATGCTTTGATTCCTGCATGGAAATGGGCTGTATGCAAGGTGTAATATTCGCAGAAAGTCCATCTCCTCGCTTAATAATACTAGTGCTAGTAGATCTGCCCTAAAAACCTATAAATTTCCTTCTCTACTTCTCTTGATGCAGTTGGGATTTCTAACACGTGTCCAGCACTAAGTTAATGAACCTTTGTTTATTTCATTGGGTCCTCTCAGTGATCAACATGCTTTCCTTGTAAGCCCTACCTCACCTACAAAACTCCTCACTAGGGATCTGTTATGCACATAGAAATGTATTGTATTTTGCACTAGTGATGGTGTGTACTTAAACGTTCCACATAAAAGTGAAAATGTAGTTTAAGCGGTTTCATGGGGAAATAATGAGCCTTGTAAAGGCAATGGTTTTCGAAAGCCCGTGCCTCAATCAATATCTGAAATACTTAACCAAAGTTCTGCTACCTAAAAGTTATCTAGACTCCAAAATACCGACTATGCTCGGAGGCAGAAATGGGAATATGGCCAATCATCTCTGCAAGGTGCTTTGATTTCTACTGTATGTGCAAACCCCCATTCTGCCATTTTAAACTTCTGGTACGGATACAATTTTGTACAAGTTTTGCGTGCTATAAATGCTCCTGTACTAAAACCCAGATGCCATCCTCTGTTAAGGATGTGTTAGTTAGTTTTAGCTCACTGGACCAGTGCAAGGTTGATTCACTGTATCTACTCACTGAATTAAGTAAGAAAAGACTCAACATATCACAATATTTTGGTCATGATAGCTCGGCTGGGTAGCAAAACGTATACACCGACCGCGTTGAAGCTGCCCATCAGCTAACCAGACCAGTGACTGTCTCACAAGTATGCTCCCTATTATGGATGGCGGACTATAGGAATCTGGGGTATAAATTGTGAGGAGCTCCATGCGTAGACCCCCATGAAAAGTTGGGTCCCTACATTGTGGCAACAGCTGGCGCTGGGTCGCTCATGGCATTCTGGGCACACAGAATATTCAGGCTCCAGAGTCTGGGTAGTGGTGGCATCCATGTAGTGTATCCATAATGCACTCTTATTCGGCAGTCCAAGCCAACCCAAGATGGTGGTGATCCTCTACTGGGTCAACCTGAAAATTAACCAATGTACAGCTGGGGGGGTGAGGGGGGGGGGATTTCCTGGGAAAACCCAGCAGAGAGGCTAAAAACAGACCGTTGACATCTGTTTTTTGCCTGCCAACATCGTTTTGGTGGGTTTCTACCCCTTTGGCACTGTTTTCACCCATCTGCTCTACCAAGTACATTATTACCCGTTTTCTTGCACTGTCCTCGCTTTCCCCTTACTTTTTACATGGTTTTTCCAAAGCCCAAAGCACTACCAGACCTGTTTCTACTGCAGAACTTCCTCAGCTCAGCTTTCTGTTTGTGCTTTTGAGTTCCACCCAACTGACCAGCATCTTGTAACCAAAAGGGTGTTTCTGTGAATGCTGAGTTGGGGTGTTGGTTGTCCCCCCCTCTTCCCTACCCTGTTTTCCATTGTTTCTCCAGAACCTGACTAAATTAGTCTCTGTGACTTTATTCAGAACTGCAAGTTATAGGCTACAGATACAGACTTGGAAGGGTCCTTCTGTTGTGCTAACTGGAGTTAGAGCACAGAAAACAAACAAAAGACAAAGGCACCCGGCATCTGCAACATCTAAAGAAAGCACCTACTTCTTGAAACAATTAAATAGGTCTCGCCTTTGGGAACTTATTTATACGTTTTAGCTATGAAGCACACTATCCTGGGTAAAGCAATTCTGGTATTTTACTGACCTCTGCTGATCATTTTCTATCAAGACAGTTAAATAGAGGCAGTTGCTTGAAAAATAAAAAAGAAAGTCTCTAAGCAGAAAGCGATTCTGGTATTTTACTTGACTCTGCTGATCGTTTTCTATCAAGACAGTAAAATAGAGGCAGTTGCTAGAAAAAAAGTAGTCCCTAAACTAAGGCGGAAGCAGAGGAGTCCGAAAGATAATGCTCTAAAGCTCACACAAAGTACTCAAAACAGATCTTCCAGAGGCTCGACCTAAAAAGCTTGATTGTCAGCCTGTGCGTACGCTCTGCAATCACATTTTTTACAGCTCCATTCTCTACCAGTCTTCCTCCACGGAATAAGCACTTTATTCCTTAAATCTGTTTTGGTAATTTAAATAAATATAAAACATGTGTGGTCTGTCGGCAGCCTAAGCAAAAACGTATCTCAAGGAATGCTTGTTACAAGAAAGCATGGTCAGTGGGATCTCTTGATGCATTATTGTTTTTTTTTTTGCAAAATAGCACTGAGGTGCAAACTACTCCTTAAATCAGTCTGTTTGTTAAGTCAAGGCGATTTCAACATGAAATATAGTCTGCTCCCTCGGAAATAACGTTGTATTTTGTTCTTTGGAAAGAAATCTTATGTCAAGTTTACTTAAAATCAGTTTTTCTAAACACATACTAATTTATTCCTTTAAAAAATAAAACAAATCTTTGTCTTTGGTGTTAAAATGAAGTGAAAAGGAGATATCCAGCGACTGACTGAATTGCACAATTTCTGAAAAGAAAACCCGAGCTCAAATCCCCAGGTTCCCTGCCTGACCTGGGATCATATGCGAACTGCTTTACTTCACTACACCTTATTTTTCATGTTCACCAAATCAGACGACGCCTTGACATAATTAAGTTTATGACGTGTGCTATACAAATACCTCACATGCATGGTTTAATAAACAACATTACTCCTTATATATTAATATGTTAGGTACATAGAGTGGACATGACATACTGATTTTTATCCTTGTTCACTAAAAGCATCATCATGAATGTATGGAGGACTTCGAAAATGTTTCTAAGTGTGTATTTAGAAACTCATACTTTCAATGTCACTCAGTGCATTACTATGATTCAATGTAATGTAGATCTGCAGGTCACCTGTGAGGGCATCCAGGGACAGTACTCAGCGCTGGACTGAAAACCCAAAAACAGCTCTGGAATTATTCTTTCATACCAGCCGCAACTTTTACCAAGCAAACATTGTAAGCAAGACTGGCATTCTCTAACTGAGGAATGGGGACAAAGTTTGTTCCTAAGAACATTATGGAAAAGACAACTGGACATCATGGTACATTTTACAGCTCAGTTTTTTACATGCATTGGTTAAAAAACTATGGATTTCATAGGTGGCTCTGAAAGATAAGTAATGAAATATTCCAATATTTCAAGAGCTTTCACAAACGGCAGCAGACATATTTCCACACTCAAGAAAATGATGGGGCTACCCAGAATCTGTCTAACCAATAAATAAAAACTGAATACACATATTTGCGCTGCAGGAAAACAGTACCTATTAGATCCACAGTAGACCGCTTTGGGAAAACCTTTAAATATCTTATGCCAAAAGAAGTGACACCACTGTTTCTCAAATATGGAACAATGTGACTGTTAGATCTAGCATCCATCGTGTAGTTTTCCCCCTAACTTTTTGCCTTCAGACCTCCTGTTTTGCCGACTTTGTTTTTCCTTGCTTCAGGGCATTCTTTACCACTCCTAACGTGCTTATGCTCTCTGCTTAAAACATGGTACGTTTGGCTTACACCCAATTGGCATATTGAATGTACTTGTAGGTCCCTTCTATGGTGGCACTACCTATGCCCAGGGCCTGTAAATTAAATGCTACTAGGGGGTCTACAGCAATGATGGTGCCACGCACTTAAGTAGGACATTGAACATGACTACAGCTGTCCATTGCAGCCTGTGTGTACAGTTTTTAAATTGCCATTTCAACCTGGCAAGAATAAACCTTCTGCCAGGTCCAAGCCTTCCTTTTTAATATAACTCACCTCTAGCATAAGCCCTGAACAGTCCAGAGGGCAGGGTGCAGTGTTTTTAAAAAGTTGGACATGCACTTTTAGGTTTTACATGCCCTGGTAGTGAAAAACTCTTACATTTGTTTTTCACTACTGCAAGGGCTACCTCTTCCGTAGGATGGTGTTGGAGTTACCTTATTACAGTTTATGTTTGTTGTCTTTGGAATTGTAATGAAAAATTCTTACTTATTGATTAGTTGGATTTTAAATTAGATATGCCTGGATGGGCCATCACTGGCAGCATGAGAGGGTGGAGCTGGGCACAGCCCCACTTGCACTTGAATAGGCTGTGTCCTGTCTCCACACAAAGGAGCCAGGGAAAGGAAGGCAGGGCACCTGTACACTTCAAAGGTATGCCTCTAGAAGCTTCTCCCCACTTCAAAGGCACAACTGGGTATAAATATTGGACCTCAGTCGTCAACTCTTCAGTAACACTTCTTGACCTGTGGCTACTCTGCCAGGAGGAAGTACTGTTGTGCTGCTTAAAGGTCGGCCATTCTGCTGCTCTGAAGGAACTGCTGACCTGCTTTGCAGACCTGCTGCTCTCTTACCTGGGTGAGAAGGTCAGGACCTGCCTCTGTTAAACTCAGGACTACAGAGTGACACCAAGGACTTGCTGGCTGGCCTCCTGACTTGAATCTCAGGGACAGAAGGCTTCAATAGCCTGGACCCCCAGCACCTGGACTCTGCCATCTGTGAGACTATGCTGCCAAGTGGTGCCACTCCAGTACTGGACCCTTGTAAGAGGGCCTGGCATGCTCTGACCAGCCTCTGTGGACATATAAAAACTGACTCATCACTGCTACTACAAATATCGGACCCTTCGCAAAGACCAACATTGCATCGCAGATTGTCGCTTCATCAGCACAGGCCCTCGCATCTCTTGTGGATGGCAGCCTTGAAGTGAATCCAGACTACTCATTGCAGCTCCATTGAAATCGAGTAATCGCCCATAAAGTGCGTACCACCATCAACAATGGACTTTGCATCGCAAGCTCTTGAAGACGGGATCCTTGATGACCAAGCAGGACCTCGCATCGCAGCCTCGCCACATCTCAGAACTGACACATTGCTTCGGCTGTGCAATGAATCTGTGCCGCAGACCCTCGGAAAGCTTTACAAAACAGGATTTCATGTACTTCGTTCAGGGGCCCTAAGTGG
This sequence comes from Lissotriton helveticus, assembly GCF_964261635.1. NCBI lineage: Eukaryota > Metazoa > Chordata > Amphibia > Caudata > Salamandridae > Lissotriton > Lissotriton helveticus. Next base: position 1,566,633,221 of record NC_136063.1, on the reverse strand, counting down.
ATCCCTGTAGCTGGCCCGCACTCTATTGTGATGGGCCTGAACTTGTGACTTAATCCCGGTCCGGTGCAACAAGATACCATCAGTTGGCGATTTGTGCTTCTTGGCACCATTTTTACTAAAATCTTTAAAATTGCATATCTGTCGTTCTACTAATTGGATTTTTGTTGTTTTGGTCATTTTATTTATTAAAAATAACTATTTTTAGGTCGAGTTATTTATAACTCGAACCTATTACTACTGAACCAGAGTCTCTTGAACCAGTCGGATTTCGTGCAATGCATGTTGTGCAGTCAAGCATGAAGCTTCCCCAGGCGCGCGCTTGGCCTCGCACACCACCATCAAAGGTTTCTGCTCCCCCTCACTCCCTTTCCTCCCTCCCACTCGCTGGCCACGTCAAACGCGAGAGCTTTTGCAAAAGGGGCTTGCATCAGACAGTGCATGAGGTGTGCGACCCGCTGGCATTTGTCTTCAAAGTCTTGAAAGCAATCTGCTTCCCCGCCCCCCTGGTGTTTCGCTCGCTAATGCGTTTTTTCCCCTCCCACCCTTCCTTTGATGTCCGCCGCGCGTGGCCTCTGCCTGTCGCCTCCATGTCCTTCACAGCCCCTCTCTGTCGTGGAATCTCAAATTTGGGGACTACATCTTCAAAACAAACCTGTTCATGTTGACACATGCAATTAGAATGAGACTTCCTTACTGAATTTCCTCTTTTCAGTCAGCACTTGTTTACACGATAGAGCCAATGCGTGATATTACAGGCTGTGACCAGGCAAACAGCAAACATATGGCTTTCAGCTAAATGATGCTCTGGGAACAGAACATTCTTCGTGCGCGCAGCAAAAGAGACCAGACCACTGGTTACTGGAAAACAAGTTACTGTTTCTTCCTTCACTAGGTCATTTAAATCGCTTCCCTGCTCCCCCGCCCCACACACAGCAATGCCAAGAGCTTGTTTTAAAAGAAGTACCACCACAGCACCACTCAGCACCACCACAGCACCACTCAGCACCACCACATTATCACTCAGCACCACCACAGCATCACTCAGCACTACCACAGCATCACTCAGCGCCACCACAGCATCACTCAGCGCCATCACAGCATCACTCAGCGCCACCACAGCATCACTCAGCGCCACCACAGCATCACTCAGCGCCACCACAGCATCACTCAGCGCCACCACAGCATCACTCAGCACCACCACAGCATCACTCAGCACCACCACAGCATTACTCAGCACCACCACAGCATCACTCAGCACCACCACAGCACCACTCAGCACCACCACAGCATCACCACAGCATCACGCAGCATCACTCAGCACCACCACATTATCACTCAGCACCACCACAGCACCACTCAGCACCACCACAGCATCACTCAGCACCACCACAGCATCACTCAGCACCACCACAGCATCACTCAGCACCACCACAGCATCACTCAGCACCACTCAGCACCACTCAGCACCACCACAGCATCACTCAGCACCACCACGCACCACCACAGCATCACTCAGCGCCACCCCAGCATCACTCAGCACCACCCCAGCATCACTCAGCACCACCACAGCACCACTCAGCAGCACCACAGCATCACTCAGCACCACCACAGCACCACTCAGCATCACTCAGCATCACCACAGCACCACTCAGCACCACCACATTATCACTCAGCACCACCACATTATCACTTAGCGCCACCACAGCACCACTCAGCACCACCACAGCACCACTCAGCACCACCACAGCCCCACTCAGCACCACCACAGCCCCACTCAGCACCACCACAGCCCCACTCAGCACCACCACAGCACCACTCAGCACCACCACATTATCACTCAGCACCACCACATTATCACTCAGCACCACCACATTATCACTCAGCACCACCACGGCACCACTCAGCACCACCACAGCATCACTCAGCACCACAACAGCATCACTCAGCACCACCACAGCACCACCACAGCATCACTCAGCACCACCACAGCATCACTCTGGAACACTACAGCATCACTCAGCACCACCACAGCATCACTCTGGAACACCACAGCATCACTCTGGAACACTACAGCATCACTCTGGAACACTACAGCATCACTCTGGAACACTAAAGCATCACTCTGGAACACCACAGCATCACTATGCGCTACCACAGCATCATTATGCGCCACCACAGCATCATTATGCGCCACCACAGCATCATTATGCGCCACCACAGCATCACTCAGGGCCTCCACAGCATCACTCAGGGCCTCCACAGCATCACTCAGGGCCTCCACAGCATCACTCAGGGGCCTCCACAGCATCACTCAGGGCCTCCACAGCATCACTCAGGGCCTCCACAGCATCACTCAGGGCCTCCACAGCATCACTCAGGGCCTCCACAGCATCACTCAGGGCCTCCACAGCATCACTCACGGCCTCCACAGCACCACTCACGGCCACCACAGCATCACTCAGGGCCACCACAGCATCACTCAGGGCCACCACAGCATCACTCAGGGCCACCACAGCATCACTCAGGGCCACCACAGCATCACTCAGGGCCACCACAGCATCACTCAGGGCCACCACAGCATCACTCAGGGCCACCACAGCATCACTCAGGGCCACCACAACATCACTATGCGCTACCACAGCATCACTGAACGCCACAGCATCACTGAACGCCACAGCATCACTCGTCGCCACCACAACATCACTCCGCGCCATCACAGCATCATTCTGTGCAACCATTCAACAACAAATATGTTCTCTCAATGTTTCAAGCTTTATTACAAATGTCACAAAAAGATGTTAATATTTCACTTCTGTTCTTGGATTTTCGTCACAATAAAATACAGTGAACATAATCTTCACAAAAGTTATTTACAAAAGTTTAAGCTATTGCCATTATAAATTACAATCACTTTTATTTAAGTATTAATTAATTAAAAAAATTAAAAGCCATTGTTATTTGTAATATCAATACATCTAATTTACGTATATTCAAAACATGTTGCATTACAAATGCTATAGGTGTCACATTTGCGAAAGTTATAACTATTGGCATTGTAAATGACAAAGCTATTAATTTAGCTATTTTCAAAACAAACACATAAATAAAAAAAAAATCATTTACATGACCAATAGCTCAAACTTTCCTAATGAGAGACCTATTGCATTGAAAATGCTTGGTGTAGGATCCTTTTTTGTGTTTTAACATTATTACTGTTTGAAGTGTTGCAAAAATACTTTACACATTGCCTCTCAGCCTGACTGCTCTGTGCCAAGCTACCAGTGGGTTGGCTCGTCCCTCACCCTGGGAAGGATTGTGGTTGCTGCTTGACCAGGGCTCATACTTCAGTCAATCAACACCCCAATTTTTTATAGTGACCACTTTTAAAGAATTTGTATTGTTTTTATCTAATATGCAACTAATCAGACAAAATCATCAATAGTTAAATAGGACATTACTGCTCATTGAACTGGAGATGATGTCTGTGCCATGTGCCTGCTAATGTTGCTTACTGTTGTTGGGTCATTCACTATCATTAGACTGATGGTCCTAATGAATCGGGCTCCACACAGAAGAATTACTTTACCGGCTGGTGGTATTGTCATAATGCCAGTGCCACAGTTTCCACTGTCATGCCAGTTTGCCTATTGCACCCATGTATATAGCACTACAGTTAAGGCAGTTTACACGATTCTAAAGTGTCTGAAGCACTATAACCATGACAATTTTCACAGTGACCCAATATGTTAACCATCACCATAATCATGCCTATTTTTGTAACGTACAGCTCCAAAGCCAGACTGTACTTCCACGTATGTAAAGCCCTGAAACCTGACCAGTATTAAGCAAAAAGATAAAACACTACAGGTCGGACCTTTTTCACAAAGTGCTCCGGATGTAAACTGGCATAGCCCGGCCTGTACTTTCTAAGTTCTAGAAGCATCAGAGCCAGGCCAATAATGGCCCAGTATTTGAAGAACTATAATATGGCAATTATCTACTCTGTATGTGTATGTAAAGCACCACAGTCAGGCCACTACTTCTCTATTATCCAAAGCACCACAGTCAGACTAATATTAGCCCAGCATGTAAAGAATGAGTGTTAGACCAATATCAACATTGCACCAGTATTAAAAAACCATAGTTAGGTCACACTTCAGAGTGTCACTGCATGTATAGAACTACAGCTAGGCCAATATCCCCCAAAGGGTAATGATCCATATGCTAGAATAAACACACTGTGTTAGACCTGTCAGCCTTAGGATGGTCTTCCTCCAAACTTTCGCCTTCTCCCCTACAGTTTGGTGAATTTGTTTTTGTTTGCATTAGGACTCTGAGCACTTTACCACTGTTAACCACTGCTAACGTGTGTGGGCTCATCCCCTAGAACATGGTAAGATTGGCTTACACCTGATTGTCATATTTAATTTACTTATAAGTCCCTAGTAAAGCAGTATACCCTATATGCAGGGCTGGTAAGTTAAATGCTACTAGGGGGTCGCAGTACTTATTGTGCCACCACTTAGGGAGCCCCGGCAAAATAAACCCCTTTGCCAGGCCTGAAACTCCCTTTTTGTTACATATAAGTCACCCTTAAAGAAGGCTTTCAACAGTTCATAGGGCAGTGAGCACTGTAATTAAAAAGCGGAACATGTACTTTTAAGTTTTGCATGTCTTGGTAGTGGAAATATCACAAATTTGTTTCTCTATAATGTGAGGCCTACCTTGCCCCCTATTTTATCTACACATGTCTCAGAAAAACAACATGACGATTACAAAACAACAATTTAGCACCTGTCACCCCTTTCTGGCTTCGTGAGATGGGCCCTTACCCTGAACTTCAAGGTATTGTCAGAACTCTGTTTTACATGTGGTGCTGGGCTACCGCTATCTCCTCATATCTGCCAGTCATCTCTGTCTGCTTCTTTGAGTTGAAAACAACTGAAGAATATCCTGCCCTTCTCACACCTACAGTGAGAAAATTGCCATCAAGAAATTATTTGTGTTTATACTCTCCCAAGCCCCTCCTTAAGCATCTGCAAGTAATCCAGAACACATCAGCTAGAATTGTGACCGACTCAGTCAGGCTCTGCCATCTTGCAGTTGTGCGTCTGGCTCCCAGTTTCTTTTTTAAATTCTTTGCTTAGTTCACTGGTTTGTTTGGTTCTACCTTTCACTTACAGAAGAAACGTGTTCTCCACTAACACACGCTTGTATTCTTCCATTTGAGAAAGCTTTTATCCTAATGGCTCCCAGTTACAGTCACCAGCGACTATGTGGTGGCTTCTTTTTCTATTCTTGTACCTACCGTCTGGAACTGTTGCCTCCTTTCTTGGAAAACATTCATTTTTGCAAGGTTCTGAAAACCAGATTATTTTTCAATTCTTGGCATAGTATGTTGACTTTCAGTGTAAGAGGTGTTTACCTTCTTAGTGCCATAAAATCTTTGGGTGTATAAATGATCTATAAATGGGAGCTAACATAGTATACCATATTTTGGACCTTGGCACAACTGAATCTCGCTCCCTTCTTTATGTTCTTTCTGCAACTGAGAATAGACCCCTTTCTTTCTAACATCCACACGTAGACCCTCATTACTAGTTACACGGTACTGGCAGGGTGCAAACAAAGAAACATTAACTGCTGGGATGGTGCAGTAACACCTTACCAGTCACAGGTAATTCATTTAAACCCCTTGGAATGGGAATGATTGTGCTGACTCAATTTTATCAGGTGTAAAACCACACAGAACTCGCAATTAAATTGGGTTAGTGCCCCTATTTGCTATCTACTCTGAGCAGGTGGTAAATGGGAGCAGAGGCTACTGTACAGGGTGAAGATGGATGAAGAGGGTCCAAGTGTGGGGAAGCGAAAGGGAAGAAATACACTGGCAGGGAAGGCCTTGCATGCTCCCCTCCTTGCCAGAGAAGGAAGTTGGGCAGGACTTGGGTATGAAGCACAGCTGCTATTGTATGCGAAGACTAAACCTTTACAGGCCACTTTCAACGACCAGTAAAAACAGGTCCAGTGTTTTTGAAACAGGAATACTGGGTGCATAAACTCCAGGCTATTCGTGATAGGGCTGAAAAGATTCCTTATATGCATTACACATGAATTACGCTCAATCTGAATTGTGAGGGCCTTAATAAATGAAATAGAAGAAAACAATTTTTTGCTGCTAGTTGAGTGAGGGATGGACTTAAGTCTGCAGTATATTCTGTCCTGCTCTTAACAAATGTCATTCAATATGCTGTATGCCATTGCTCCCTTTACCTTTTCAGCAAACAACATGCCATTCTATGTTCTATTTGGCCAGGGCAAAATATTTATTATTCGTGTGAAATCGTGAACAATTCCAGCATATTACTGCCTGTTTCATATACTTTCAAAAGTATTCGCGGTTGTGCATTTTTTTACTTAACCTTCCTTTCATGCTTGACTGGTTCAAGGAGAAATGGTATAAAAGGGACACTGAAACTGATGTTTCCTTGCAACCACAAAACATTGTATACTTAAACCAGTCTCCTTTCACCTGCCCCTGTGACTCTAAGCTGTCCCTGTGACTCTGAGCTGTCAGCTTGCCTGCTAGGCTGGAGCTGATCCTCTCCAACCTTTCAGTCCTAGCAGCAGAGACGTTTTAAGGCATGGGCATAGTGGGTTCTGGCCCAGGGCACCAGCCTTTCAGGTGGCCACAATTGATACGGCTCCACCCAGTCCTACCCTGGTGACCTTGAATGATTTTTAAACAAAGATTTTACCCAATATCTTTTTCCTGTAATTTATTTTTCATATGGGTAATGGTCTGTGAGTCTATTACAGACATTTGGCAGAGAAATGTTTGTTTTTTAACACCATGTAATATCCATAAAAACGTTCCTAAAAATTAGATGGAAACATTCTGAATTTGAACCAGCGGGCCTGTGCAGTGTCAACGTTCTTGCCAAAGAGGCATGAAAAGCTGGAATTGGATCATAAATTCAAAGCTTTTTCGAATAAAGGCCCTCAAAATATTGTGATGCAGGGCCCAAAAAATCCTTCCTATCAGCATTCCCATTATTCCGGCAAAGAGCTCAACTATGATAAATGGTGAGCTTGCATAAACTAGAGTGATGCTCTGCTGGCCCAGAGCATCGTTCATTTTATACCTTTTGCAATAGCACCTCAAGAGTGTTCCAACTGTTTTAATGTCCACTCAAGATCACTACAAAGCGCAAAATACAAAAGGAGTCATTTTTATAATTAGTCTCATTACATGACAATACATGTCATTCAAAATGTCACAGCTAAGATAATCAAATGACACACATAAGCACACTATGGCCACTGAAATGTCACACATAAGCAAACTGAAAACTTAGCAGCTATGAAAGTTACGCTTATTATGGGAGGAAACCAAGTCATTTTACTCCCATGCCTATCAAACTATCCGCGTTTTCTTATATTACAGATCTGTCCCTTTGAAGGGCTCGACCACAGGTTCCTTTAAATATTTAGTACGTGGAATATGTACCCCATTTCATATGCGTAAAAGTGTCACGTTCACGCGAAGAAACAGCAGTAAAGAATCTACGAACATTAATAGGCACTGCTCTTCAGATAGCAATGACAGATTGCAGGGTGAATACAAATTAAAACATTTAATTTGGCGTCAGTCTGTGAGAAAAGTAAAATGTAATAAGTGCGACAAAGAGACCATTCTAGTTACTGCTTGAAAAAAGGCGTTCTCCGTAGTATATAACATTGTCTGACATTTGAACAATTCCTTATAAATCGTCGCAGTTGTTACGTAAGTTTTCCAAAGACGGCGAAAGGGCAAAAGGGGGCGTCCACCGTCTGACAGAAAGGACATCTGCTACGTTGCACACCGCTTAACTATGACGGGCCCTCAGTACAAGGCTTTCATTATCAAGTAACCGGCAACATTCGCTTTTTTACCCAATCTTTAAGCGTCACGTTGTGAAATCGGTCTAACAAAATAGAGAAACTTTTGCCAGGTCAGCCATTCACACGTACCTCTCTTTCCGCTGCTCCTGACTCGGCTACGCCGGGGTGTTTAACTCAATGCGGAGTACCCTGGCTGCAGATCGTTGTTCTGCCTGTTGCCGGTGCCTCGGATCTCAGCGAGCCACTCAGTGTGCTACGGATGTCTCTGCTGCAGAGTGTGCCTCGAGATATTTCAGTAAATTGGGCTGCTGCAGGGGCCTCCAGTTGCTGCGTGTGTCTTTACCTGCAGTTAGCACTCTTTGGGCGGCAGTGTCACTCTGTCCACTCACTGTGCACTAAAACACGCCTTCTGCCCACAACAAAACAAGCTCTGCCGTTTCCTTAGCGACAGACTGTAGAACGCTTGAACTACCAACGGCAAGGAGGAGGGTCCTTGCCCAATCATGGCCAATGAAAACAACGTGCGCCCTCCCCCTCCTCCCGTAACCGGAAGTACAGAAAGAAATAGTACAATGAGGTGGCCATCTTAAATTATTTCCCAAAATGCTTTCTCACTATGCATTCATTTATGCCTTTATGTAAGCCCTTCGCCAAGATAGTTCGTTTTTAGCCGTAACGTTAAAAAGAAAGGCAAACAGCAGTTTTTAAGTAGAAAGTGGACAGATGATTTTGTCTTCTTGAAAATAATTTTTCTTTACCTCTTTACCACTAACATAAGCCACTGCTATTTCCCGTACGTATTCTGGCGATTAAGAAAAACTTCGGTATACTTTTCTTGACAAAATCATGTCATACGTCACATTTTGGACTGCTAGTGCCGAAAATTCCATTTTGAAAATGGCCTGGGATAAGTTGGCGCGGCCCGAACACTTCACGCTTAAGAACTAGGCGAGTTAAATTCTTTGGACGCAGAGCCCAATGGGTGTTACGCGCCTGAGTTACAGGTACATATATAGGCTGAACACGCTAAAAAGTTACATATATGCAGTTACAACTTTAACAAGTGGCATATTTATATTGTAAAAAATATAAAAGGTGTCAGCGTTAGGTTAGAACAGGAGTTAAATACATATTTTCAAAGTTGACCTCATGTCACACACAGCAGTCTGAAACCTTGGCAGCTATGTACCTGTGGTCTGACCTCCTTTACCTGTGCTCTGTGCTGCAACAGTGCTCTGTACTATATGTGTTTTCTGAGATCACTGTGGTGTTGCATTCACATTGACAAGGCCAATAGCTCGGGCACTGCCGAGACCTATTGGCTTTGTCAATGCTTGTTGTATTTAGACTTCTCATTTTCAGAATAGACAACTCCATCTTTTCTCCTGTCTTCGACAGCATTGCTTGGTAGCCATAAGCTCGTCTGAGAAGCAGGGGGCAGAAAGGATGGACGAGTACGGATGTGTTTTGGCCACAAAAAAAAGTAAATAAAATGTTCAGTGTACATTTAAAACAGCGCTCGTATATGGGCGGAATAAAACGGGTAACTCCATGTCTACTTTCCATACCGATTATCCTTCATTCTCTGTACCTAACCCCAGCCTTATTGCGCGCGAAGGATAAAATACATTGTGAACACCCTCCGACAGCGGCTGCACAACTAACTGAACCAATCACAATCAAAGACAAGCAATTCCCGCTGCCTATTCGGAGAGCCGGTGTGAGAGGCGGGGCCATAGGTGGGTGGATGGACGCACACGCGCGTTTCCATAGACAGCGTTCTTTTACGTAACGTATCTCGTTCTTTTCGCTCCCCCAATAATGTTTTATAGTTTTGCCCACTTCAAGTCGCCATGAGGTTCCGTTCTAAGATTGTGGACGTCAGCTGCCTGAACCATTTCACTCGTAAGTTTAATGGGACGGGTGTGCACCATAAACAGGAGGGCGGGGCAACCGTCTCAGTCAGACATAGAGAGGGGACTATGGGGTTATCGGGTTATGTGTTTCCTGATCTTCAGGTGATGCATCCAACAAAGTCCGGGAAGCGCACACAGCAAAGTGACAGTGTTGTTACTTCCCCAGTAGTTGCCAGTGCTGAAAAGTTGAGGGATCCCGGTTCCGAAGCTATTTCGGAGCCGCTTCTTGGATCCGACCGGCCCAGGCAAACATACTGAATGTGTCCAGGTGTCGTTTTTCTGACACCTTGATACATTCAGGCGCGCAACTGCATAGCTCTCAAAGTCGAACATTTCACTCACGGAATAAGACTAGTTATTGGCTGACTCGTAAGAATGACTCACGCTTGTTTGCCAGCTATGTACTGAGTGCTATTTATAAGCAGATGCACAAACCCAGATGTTTTCGGTACACACCCTGGCGACGAAAAAACGTAGAAAGGCAGAGTACATTAAAAGCCAATAAATAATTACCGAGAGCGGAGGCCCGGGTCTGACTTGGCTTTAAGAGAACTAGCCTCACCATCAAAACACGTTTGCATGTACATGGTACTACAAACCCGAAGTCAAGCTGTTAAGAAACCTTCGGCACAACATGAATCTGAAGATTACTTCTTTAACAACACAAGCTAAGACAAAGAATTTCTAAAAGTGTTTTTTTATGAGGTGGAAGTGTCACACCTTAATACATTAGATTGTATCACTGTATTGAGCGCCATGTACCCAGGCTGGCGCTAGGCATGGACTGGGTAGCCGCACAGGGCCTCCCACATGATCCATCAACATGGGGTTCCGCACCAGTGCGACAGAAGACAGCAGGTCTTGGCAGCACACCGGTCCTCTTGTGCACCCTGGCGATCCAGTCCTGCCAAGCGTCACGCAACAGGTGTGACGCTCACGCATTTCAGTGCGGTGATCCGCATCACCGCACTGAAATGCGTTGTCACGCATTTTGCCACCTGCTGCCAGGCGAGCCACCAGCAGCGCCTGTCACTGTGCCCGGGCTCTCTCTGCAGTTCCGAGAGGTGCGCCTGCTTCCCTCATTCCTAAACAGTTAATCAGAGACTGCTGCTCTCAGCTCTGTGGCTGAGAGCGCTACAAATGTATCTCTCTACTGCACTTTGCCAGGAGCTGCCTGTTGCCCTGGAAAGAAACAAAATGCAGCAAATTATGGTGCGGCGCCAGCGCGGCTCTCATGAATCATCACACACTGCAGGGGGGCCCGGCTGCTCTCTCAGTCCGTTATACTGCAGCCAATCACCGACCATCTGCTGCTCCCGCCGCTACCAGCACAGGCCCAGTATCAGTGGTGGTGAGGTTGGCTAGGCTGCGTGATAGCGCTGCTCCCGCCGAGGCAGTAAATTGTAATTAATGATGAATGACCCGCTCGGAGCTGCCACTGCTGTGAGCCTCAGTCAGTCTGATGGGGTTCACTGGGGGTGCGGCGCACGTTTGCCATTCCTAATGCTGGAGACGAGTGAAAAGTTGCGACCAGACTCTGGGGAGTAACTGAAATTCCGTGGGCCTCTCCTTGCAAGTAAGTGGGAGACCAGAGTGTCAAATGCTCTTTCTAACGCTTGCCAACATGTAAAGTAAATGAGCAAGAGAGACAGAGGTGCATTGCAGCCATCGAAGTGTCTGTGTTGAATTATTTACATTATAGAAATAATTCCCATGGCAGCTTCCTGCAGTCAGTCGGTGCCCCGCCGATGTGATAGAACTTGCTGTAGCTCACTTACAACGCCTGCCAGGCTCCGAACAACTCTGTTTTTCTGGCCCTGTTAATATCTTTACCGGTTTATTTCGCAAAAGATCCGTTGATAATTAAAAAGCTAGTTTCTGACAGTACTAGCAAAAGACGTTGTATGTAAGAATAGTGCGCCAGCCTCAGTCAGCTTGTGAGAATAATAAATGGTACGAGTCAGCTGAGACTCTGACACTTCGGCAGCCGAGATACCTGCATCGGTCTGTAACTTCTTCATGTTGGGGCCTAGCACATCCTTCCTGTTGGACCCGGTCCCACCTTGACAAGAGAGGCCCTAGAATCCTGATGCTCGCTCCCCTGATTGATTCCGACAGGGAGGAGCCCTGCTCAGTAGGTAGGCAAAGGCTGACTATCTCTTTTAATTTGTTTTTCTGCTGCTCATCTGCCAACACTAGGCACCTGTGAGAATGAAGAGTGTTATTGGGGCCTCACATCCTGTTTGGAATTGGCCGGGCTTCACCTGGGACAGAGAGGCTCAGAAGTGATGTTCTAAGCAGCTTCATATAATTGCGAAAGTGGGGTCCGAGGGAGGGGCAGTAAAGGTGAAAAAATTAAAACAGAAGAGGGCAGCTTGTCACTGACAGGTCAGGCAGGATTTCAAATATCTGCACAAGGTCACAGGCTGGTCGGCCTATTAAAGAGGGAACACGTGGAGCAGATGTTAATAGGGATTTTTTTTAAAGTACTGGGTTAGTATTTATGTAGCCTGTTCCATATGATAGACCTGAGCCACTTTTGAATTGTGGAGTACTTTGATGCCCCTTCATGTTTGTCCATTATATATCGCTTATATTCACAGCAAGGTTTCTCTGCGCGCTCTGGGTACATGGTTGATAGGGTGTTGGTAGTGGTACTTTGTATGTGCCATTAGGATCGATTGAGGAGCTTTATCAAACTTCAGATGGTTTTGAATCTTTATTAAGTAATCGTAGCAGCTGAGATCTGCTCTTGCGCCTCTCAGCTAGTAGGTCGGGTGGGCAGTTTTGTTTTCTGCAGAACCCTTTAGTTATTTAAAATTCGGAGGAACTTCTGGCTTTTTTATAGTGATGAAATGATGTAATTTAGGGGCATTGTGCAAGAAGGCTATTTCAGGTACAGCAAGTGTAGGGGGGGGCACATACTTGTTCTTGTTACAACTTCATGTACTGTGTAAATACTAGTTACTGCTTAGATTTACTTGCTAGAAAGTATCACTCGTTAGGTAGTGAATGCCACTTATACCATATTGAAACCACCAAAATGTAACACATAAGCAAGCAGTCTGAAAACTTGGCAGCTATGCTGGTCAAGATGATATAAGGATTAAACACACTTACTGCAGTGTTTGATTGGGTTATTGTCAATCCAGCCATGTGCTGCTTGCTGCAGAGAAATAAGTGTCACTAGTACCTTCACCAATCCTTATTTAATTTGCTTATAGCACGTCATGCTCATGAGTATAAGTAAACTGGGCTCTAGGTTAGTGCCCTTCCGTTTCTGGTGTTTGGCAGGAGATTTAAGATATTCTTTGAGTTTCTCGTTGCTCAAATGGTTACAATCCTTGATATTTATGTGTTTCCCTCATCTTCATTGCTTTGTTTTGTTCGCGAGAAAGTGTCACTCATACTTGTTGAAATGTCACTCATAATTACTCTTAAAATATGAAAATGTCACACATAGCAATCTGAAACCTTGGCAGCTATGGCGATCCAATTGGTGAAAAAGCTAGAAAACAACGGCGGACACCCCAAACCTTACCCCCCACACAGTTTAGTAAATAAGAAGTTGGTGCACTCCTTCCTCAGTACCAGCCGTTTATTGGTACTGCTGCTTCAGCATTACAAACGAACAATGGGCCTAATCATTAATAGTCACACCAAAATCTACGTGTCCAACACCAGAGGGGTAACCTAAACCTTTTATAACTCCCTCTCAGACTTCTCTAAATCGCTGTGTTGTAGTGTATCCTAATTAAAACGTTATACCATCATAGAGCCACCCAAGTATCAATGAAAAAATGTGTGGAACAGAGAGAAAGCACCTCACAGTAACACCACCAAGGGGACTACTGACTGGTACTCGTCAGCAGGTCCACTTATCATCAGTTACTTTCTCTCCGAAAGAAAAGTAATGTGTGTGTGTGTGTGTTATTAACAAAATTTCAAACGCATGAAATTACTATAAAAACCTAAATGTGAATGCAATATCAATACATGCTATTGCCATGCAAGCCCTTTGGAGCCCGTGAGGATATTGACAGATAATCCTCACAAATACAAATTGGTGAAGCTAACTAGCTTAGGATAACTTTATTCTTCAGCAGACAATACATAGAAACACACAATATCAAAATGTGCTCCCAACCATTAAAGAATTGCTAGTCCAAGAGTCTTGAGATTTTTTTTTAAATTGGATTCCTTTATTTAATTCCATCAAAACAGCCAACGTGTTTCGTTCAGTGAACTTGAACTTCCGCAGGGCTCTTTATGATAAATAATTACTAATTTGTGCAGTAATTGAATCCAATGAGTCAATTGTCAACAGTTATGGCCCAAATGGGAAAGTCATCTCAAATTCCAATAGCGGGGATTCTACCCCAATGTAGACACTTAAACAACTGCATAAATCAATATTTTTTTATTATCAGAATAATCAGAATGTTTTTATCATTCCACTGATTTCACTTTCTGTTACATCTTTGCATCTCTGTAATCAATAACCATGTAAGTGATATCCGTTATGTCATTTATTACTCCCTTATCTGAATTTTGAAAACTTTTTCTATACCTGCATACTTGCAAACCCTACTGATTTGGGCGTTATGCCACAGTATTTTATTTTCGGCAGCCCTACTATCTGCTGCTTTTATGCAACTAGGGCAGGCAGATCCCAGTTCCTGCCAGGGGTCCTGGAACAATTTTCAGAGTGGGGGTGCTGCTATCAATGTTACATTACTGAAGTCGGAGAAATTGTGACAAATTCAAAGCGCCACACAAAGAACAAGTCTAGCAAATAAGTGATGCCCATTCAGCGGAAGAGTGATAAGGGTGTAGTATGGAGCTGGTGGTGCATTTTGGAATATATTGTTGCAAATATTTTACTAAAATATGGTGTGGTTGTGCACTGTGATATACAGATACCACTTTTGCACTGACATGCCGTTTTACTGATACAACTATGTCATGCACTAGTGATAATATGAGGAAATCCACTTTCTACAAATATTTATAATTTCCTCATCACCAAGTAATGTATCTTGATCCTTTTAACATCTTTGTTACCATCATTCTTCAGAATTACAAAAAAGTGCTTAATTTGTGCTTTCCTAACTAGTTATACATTTTGAAATTTTTGTAAAGTTCTTTTACAGGTATTTACATTTTGTTGTGTGTTAGAAAAAAACCTGGCATTCTGCAGCCTTTCCTTTCACACCTTGTACTGTAATCAAGATTGTAAGATAGGTCTCTTTTTCTTTGCAGTCAGAGAAAGAAAAGTAAACACTAATGCCAAATTAAAAGAATAAGCAGCAATTTGTCAGAAAACATAGCTTGACATTTGACCCCTGTCTTTGAATGCACAGCAAATGTGACAAGATACAAACAAAATTTAAAAGCCTCTTTAATTCTTATTCACATGCTAAACACCACAATGTCGGCCTTTAAAAATCCTAATCACCCACTTGCTATGGCAGAGTCAGATTTAATCAGGTTGAACTATTTTTAGCGCCTACTCCTCCACTCAAGTGAACTTGGGCTGGAAGGAGCAGGTGTTCTGTTCATTCAGAAAGTAAATGACCAGTAAAGACGCCTTTAGAGGTCAAAAGTCAAATGTCAGTTTGTCTTTTTACTAATTGTTTCTTATCTTATCCTGAAAAATGGTGTTTACTTTTCTTAATCTTATTACAGTTAGAGGTTTTTGTCAAGTGAGCTATCTGACAATCATTGTGAAATGATAGGCTGTAGGATGTCAGTTTTTTTTCTAACACACACCATTGAAACAGCTTGCAAATAAAATGAATAGTAATTTTCATTATTTCAAAATATATCAGGAATTATGAAATCATTTTTTATGTAATTCAGAAGGGTGATGCAAAGGTTTAAATCGGAGTAAAACAAATCAGAACACTTTACTTGGTGTTGTGCAAATGACAACTATTTGCAGAAAATCGATTTCCAAACATTATACACTATATAGTTTTATCAGAAGAGCCGTAAGTCAGTGGGAAATGTTGTGGCCACTTCAATGTAAAATCTGGTGATTGCAAGCAAGTGTGCTACCATTTCATGCTTCAGGTATATATTTATTAAAAGTGATAGTTCGTAAACATTGAAACATTCCTACCGCCGCCCTGATGACAATGCAATTAATAAACTAAGAGGCAAATCAGCGGTCATGTGTATCCTATATATGGCTAGATTTGTATTATATAGAGAGCAAACGTTTAGTCTATTAAGTCAAACAAAAGTGTTTTTTGTACAGCAGACATGCTGAACTCGCATATTTAAAGGTGTTCTTTGGTTAAAGAAGAAAATAGCAGCTAGGTGAATTATAATATTTGCCCAGGATCCCAAATTTTGAAACCAGTTTATAGGTCAAGAGAATTGTACAGGTCAAGTAGATTATTTGTCACTAAACCTGCAGGTCTAGTACCAATTTTATGATTTTTAGAGGCCTGCCATTGCTATTGTGGGGATGCATTAGCACCCCTACTTCCAGTTACTATGATTCTTGTTCTCAAGCAATAAAAACATGAAACCAGCAACCAATGCAGCTCAGGATTAAATGACCTGGAAAAAGAGTTTCATGAAAATGTGGGACTAATTAACTTACAGTTTCTTTTTTGTACTTCTCGGATTAGAATATTCCTCTTTTATTGCGCACAAGGGACAGCAGCGCTGTACTCCAAACTTTATTGTTTGTTTAATGCTCACTTTAGTCAACCTGTTTGCAGTCAGGATTGTCTTAGCAGCTGCATACCTGGCCTGTCTGCATGAATATCGTCTGGTCGTGAGTCACCGGGGCACCACATGTGTAAAGTTAATAACTACCTGCACAGCTGTAGGAACACCCTGTCCTGCAACAAAAACATAGTGCATGGTCTCCTCCTTTCCCCATTTCTTTCTGTCTAATGCTTTTTCTCCCCATCATCTCTTTTAGTCACTTTTTCTATATAACATTTTCCTTCTCCTATAAACGCTGCCTCCAGTACTCAGTTCTGTCTGTCTTCTCTCGGTGGGAGGTGCAGCGGTGCGGTGTGCGGTGCCCCCAGGTCGCGGTGCGAGCAGCTGCTTGGTGGCGGCGTCAGATGACGTCGTCGGTGAGACCAGGGTCGTTGTGTGAGATGAAGGCAGTGCTCGTCACGGTGCTATCAGGTCACAGTACAAGCAGCGTCGTCGTCATTGCTGGATCGCTGTCGTTGGCTGACGAACTGGAGTCGGTGGCACCGGCAGAGGAAGGCCAAGGCTGCGGTGCGGGATGAGGGCGGTGTGTCGTGTGACTTATGAGCGGGGTCCTCGAACCACGGTGCAAGCAGCGGCGTCGATTTCGGCAGGAAGAGGCGGCATCAGGCTGGCCAGGGTGTCCTCGTGAACCAAGGAGGTGCGGAGTGCGGTGCCCACAGGTCGCGGTGCGAGCAGTGGCTCGGTGGCGGCGTCAACAGGCGTCGTTGGTGAGACCAGGGTCGCGTTGCGGCGGTGTCCTCTGCGGTGCCTAAGCTTCGACGTTAAGCAAGGTGATGCAGAGTGCGGTGCCCACAGGTCACGGTGCAAGCAGCGCCTCAGTGGCGGAGTCAACAGGAGTCGTTGGTGACACAAGGGTTGCGGTGCCTTCTGCGGAGCCTTCATGACACGGAGTCGGCGTCGCAGACGTCATCGGGTTGGTGTTCTTCGGGTTGCAGCACAAAACACATGGTCCCCAGTGCTGCGGGTTGAAGAACTTGAAGTCTTTGCTGTTCCTGAGACTTCGTGAATAGGGGGCAAGCTCTACCTCAAGCCCTTGGAGAGACTCACAAGTTAGGTTGCAGAAAGTCCAGTGCAGACCTTTCACTGCCTAAGACAGAAGCAGCCACTGCAGGTCAGCCCAGCAAAGCAGTAGTTCCCTTTTTCCAGCTTCTCCGGCTCTTCTTCTTGGCAGTCTTCTTGATCCAGATGAGTTCTAAAGTTCAGGGGTCTTAGACCCAGTATTTATGTCCAAAAATCCTTTGATCTTTCAGGCAGAGAGTGTCTGTGCCTAGCCAGAACCAGTTGGGCCTTCTCTGGTGTGAATTCCTGGCAGGAGGTGGAGACGGCATTTGTCAGAGACAGACCAGGCCCTTTGAGGTGCAAGGAAATCTCCCCTCCCTTCCCCCATCGTAGGCAAGGTCTATTCAGCCATTTCCTGACCTACCTAGACTATCTGGAGCCCCTCCGGCCCCCCTGCCTTCTGTCACCCAAAACCCAGACAGGCAATGCACATACCAGCAGAGGCACACTGGATGATTGGGCAAGAAAATACCCACTTTCTAAAAGTAGTATTTTCTAACGCAGAATGTAAAAATCACCTTCCCTAAAAGATGCATCTTTAGATTCTGAGTTCAGGCATATTACATTTTATTTTCTTGCCAAATTCCCTGGGCCAGTTATGTTTATAAGATGTTATAAACAAACCTCCCATTCTGTTCTATGGGGAACTGGTAGCCTTGCAATAGTTAAAAACGAAATTAGCTGTAATTCACTATTAGGACATGCCACACACACCAGGGCATGTCCTACCTTTCACATACACTGCGCCCTGCCCACAGGGATACCTTGGACCTACCTTAGGGGTGCCTGACATGTAAGAAAAGGGAAGGTTGGGGATTGGCAAGTGTGTGCACTGGCCAAGTCGACATGGCAGTTGTAAACTGCGCGCAGACTCTGCAATGGCAGGTCTGAGGTACCTTTTCAGGGCTACTCACGTGGGTGGCATAATCAGTGCTGCAGGCCCACCAGTAGCATTTGATTCATAGGCCCTGGCACACTCAGTGCACTTTACAAGGGACTAACAAGTAAATCAAATATCCAATCATGGAAACACCACTCCATAGCACAATTTACACACAGCCCTTGTACTTTACCACTGCTCAGCACTGCGCAGAAACGATACGCCAGCAAAAACAGAGTAAAAACCGGGAGGTCAGAAAGCAAAAAAGTCAGGGGAAACACACCAAAAGATGCCACGTCTAACACTTGTATGTCTATCTTCTTGCTCACCACTCCCTCTTCTCTTATCCCTTCTACTTTTTCTTTCATTCCTCCGTTTCTTCCCACATTTCATATTTCTTGTAATCCTCTTTCTGTTTCATGTTTCTCTCTCTCATCATAACCCTCAAGCTTCATATCCCCATATTACACCCTTTAAGTTCCCATCTCTTCTTCCCCTCATATCCCTTTCGTCCCTTACTTCCTTTTTTTTCCCTTCTCCCAGTACTTCCTTCTTACCCTCTGCTATACTCTTCAGTCAAAAGCCTTAACTATTGAACTACCGTACTTACCTAGGGATGGGTCAAGCTAGAGTCCAACAAGCGTCTGAGAGTATTGAGATGTTTGGAAAACGTCACACTTGATGACCCTAAGACACATTGGTTGAAAAACATTGTAAAGAAAAAGCAATGCCAAACCTGGAGACTACATATTGATAGTGAATAGAGATGGGTAGTAATGGGATCGTGGGTCCTCCTGTATCAGTGAGTTGCAGTAAAATAACTCAGAGTTTAGCTTAGCCATCAAACCTCTGTGAAGATGCCCTCTGCATCAGTCTATCCTTGCGATCGGATGTAGGTCAGATGTCGTGTGAGGACTTTTCCTGTGATGTCATGTCATGGTTAGGCTAAATGGTATCTAATTACATTTTTTTGTGAAGTAATAATTATGCAGATGTTTGATACCTGAAAGATCCTACTTTTGGATAAAGAATGTTGCAAGTGTGTACGTGCGTTTTCACAATAAAGCTGTAACTTTTCTACCTTAGGCAGTTTGCCTGACCTCTGAAGAGTCTCTGTGATTGGTTGTATTGCCTGAGACAAGGATGCAATAGACTGCATCATAATAGCAACAAAGACCTTAACTGCTTAACTATTTACGACTTCAGCTGTAGACTGTGGATAGAAAAAATGCATATTTGTGGGAGCTTATTTGTAAAGGGTTTGCTCCTTTTTAAAAAAAATCTTTATTTTGCGATTGTTAAAAAACAAAGCACACTATGTTACATTTTACAAACTATTGTTTCGTAATTCTTCCGCCCCAGTCGTCTGCAATGACATGTTTTTGGTAATGGTTGCTCGTAGTATGGCCCCTCCTGAATGGTCTTAAGTGACTGACTTTGCTTACAGAGTCCTTTTGTTACATAGCACGTATACCTCTAGCTATTTCCTTAGTCTTAGAGATATCTCTATTGTGTGTCATGAGGCACCGTTTCTGAGAATTCCAGTAATATATCTGCCCATATCATCAAATCTTCTGACTCCTTTTCAACTTACCTGGATTTTTTAATACGTTTCCTCTGTTTGTGCCCATTCCATTGTACCCCTTACCCACACACCTACATCTAGCCTCAGGGCACCCAGCCAACCAATGGCCATGCACCTCTTTGCCCGCAATAAAGCAAATGTAAGAACTTATGTTACATCTTTTTGTGCTTTAGTCATACAATGATACCCAAAAAACATTGCTGTAGAGGGGGAGCTGTTTAAATCCCCATTGTTCCATGTAACGTTGCAACGACACCTGAAACCTTCAGACCTGTCCAGGATAAATGACGAAACAATGCTCCATCCATCCCAGACCTAAGTCACCCTGCAGATCTGATCGGATATATTTTACTTAGAATGATCGGTGACAGGTATGTGCAATGTGAAAAATTACCCAAGACCTTCATTATCATGTCACTGGCTTCCACCCAGTCCTTATCAGTGATTTGATCTCCTATTTCAGCTTCACATGCATGCATAGCCTTCAATACGGACCTGATTCTGTCTAGCTTAAGGACTTTATGCAATGATGTAATCAAATGGAAACCCGCACCCAACCATAGAATACCTTTACGCGTACTAGACGTGGAAGGCGCATAAGGGAAGTCTGTAAAGATCTCTCTAGCTGTACAATTTAACTTAGCATATTGGAGAAAATTTCCAGGTCCCACTCCAAACAAGTTCTGAGCCTCCTGGAAAGTAATACATGTCTATTAAAAGTATAGATCTCCTATTAACTGACATCCCTGCGCCTTCCATCGGATAACGGTCATATCCCTGCAAATGCATTGGCATGGCTGCAGGTAACATATATTCAGATCTCTAGAAAAGGACAGATGCGTAAAACCCTGGTGGCTATTCTCTGTCAGATTCTCTGGGTCTCTTGCACAAGATCTTACACAAAATTAAGATGTAGACTAAGTAAGTTGCTGCTCCTCATAAGTAATTCTGATCGGGTTTTCTCTCCATTTGTCCCTCTCAGTAGTCGCTTTCTTGGTTATTGTCTTCACATAATAGCACAGGCCTATGTCAAGAAGATCCAGCCCCCCTCCTGATCTAACTTCAGTATGTCCTACGGTACCCTGCTCAGCCTACCAGCCCAAACCAAGAAACACTAACAAACTATTTAATTGCTTAAATGTGTCAGGTCTCAAGAGGAATAAAGCGTTCTGAAGAGTATACAAACATTTTGGCTGATGTCCATCTTTGCAATCACCACCCTGCCCATGATGGAAAGGGGGAGCGTATTCCAGAACCGTATTTAAGACTAAACCATCTAGTACCCTCCCCATGTTATATTTGTATTGCTTGTCAGCTGCAACCATGATCCCTAAATAGTGAAACTTTTCCACCTTATATTGTAAGCTCAAGACAGGCAGCTGTTCCTTCATGTGTTGTGTCAGTGTCCGTAAAGGGAATAGTATGGGCTTGCCCTTGATGACCCCAAGGCCGGCTACCTCGCCAAATCTCTCTCTCCAAGCGTTGCATCCTTCTCGCCAGTCGAAGTGTGGTAAATAAATAAATAATACCTCTATTTTTGACTAGATATAACAATAACAGATAGCTCAATAAATAAGAGTCAAGATTCGAGGTAGTAGGAGTTTTGCAGGTTTAATACAGCATAAAGGACAGGAACAGGACAACCTGCACAGGCAAGATCTGGGATGGCTAGCAACTTTTAATAACAGTGCACAAGCATATATAGTTAAACAAAATACATTACAGTACATACAGTAGGCGTAACAGTGGGTGGGGCCTGTAACAGTCGCGAGAGATAAGGCAGAAAGGAGGTATAACAAGAGGCGTGAACAGGGCGTATACATAGACATGTGATGTAAACGTAACGGAATATGTCACAAATGGGGCGGAAACATGGAGGGGGCTACCTAAGGAGCCGGGACCTCTAACCTAGTGGTGCGCGCAAGCTGGCAATGACGTGTAACTAGGGAGAAGCTGGGGGCTATGACTTCTGAGCTAGAAGGAGAGACGAAAGTCTGGAGAGTCAGAGCGACATGTACCTAAACACTATCTAGTATCTGATGTTTAGAGAACATGTTGATAGAATCCAAAAGTTATCAGGGCAAAGGCTAACAGACACTAAGACTGGTGCATGCATTATTCTACATGTAGTGTGTGTTGAGGAATATTAAATGACCATAAATACAGTATTTCTCTTACATGGAGACGTAAAGGCTAGACGATGACTGAAACTATTGATGCGATTCAGTAGCTTAGGAATGCAGAGAAGGAGAGCTGGACTGATAACTGGAATCATAACATACTCTTGGCAGACTGGCAGGCAGAGCCAGGCCGAGCCGGGCACTGTGAGGCAGGAAGTAAGTGAAGGGTCAGGGATACAGGTGGGGGCTGTATCGCTCCTCAGCGAGGGTTCAGGGGACAGGAGCTGAATCTGAGTCCGGGCCCTTTTGAGGCCTAGAAACGGGGACTTTACAATGAAATAACGTGCACACTGTGAAACGTGGCAACGTAGCTTTGCATAGGCTCAATACTCGTAGCTTTCACGAGAACTGGAACTGACATACTAGAGATGGACACAACTGTAATTGCGTCTTTAATCGATCATGGGGAATACATATGCATATTAATCATGCACATACAACATAAGATGGGGGACACGTAGGGACACAGAACATGGCAAAATTTACTTTTCCACATTCCCTCCTTGTCACTACGTTTCCATCAGGAAACATCAATATTCATGATACCATCTATCATTTCATACAGTATCATTTGCTCGTCTCGAATTTTCTTGGAACGGGATCTAGGACGGGACTTGGGACTAGGAATACAAGAGGTAGCACAAATGCCGCAAATCGCAGGGCCACATTGTATACAGAGGCAGCAACTGAATATGATCGCTACTGCAATACCTAGAAGTGACAATATTTTCCATCCCCAGGCAGAAATAATACTCCAAAACCAACCGGACCATGTCCAGGTGCCTGGATCCTGGTGTAACTGATGGGCAATTTTATGAAGTCTGGTTATAGCTGAATAAACAGACGGCGCGTTATTTGGAATGAAAATGCAGCAACTAGATCCGATGACTCTACATGCTCCTCCTCTATCGGCCAATATGACGTCAAGAACGAGACGATTTTGGAGCACGACAAATCTCATAGCAGATTGCTCTTCGGTTAAGTTACCTAGGGCAGAAGCAGTCTCATTCACTACTGCCTCAAGGGTTCTGGTTAATCTACGGATTAACTTACTATTCTGGATAGGTCCTATAAAGAAAAAGAATCCTCTATTGAAATCTGTATACTGTTCTAGAGCAGTTTCAGTTTGGTCGACAACTGGGGACTCGATCTCCCTTCTATGTCTAATATGTACTAGATGTGTGTTTCTATGATAATCAGATGGGGCTAGGAAAACTGGTGGCAGCAGGAAGGCAATGTAACAGGTTCCATCCCAATCGAGGGGCAGACGAACATATGCGGTCTGACCACAAACAAAGTAAGAATGACGTGAAGCTTTGAAAATAGATTTCCCACTGTCACTATACTCGACAATAGTAGTACAATCACTATGTCCTACATGTACGGAACCGTTATTTCGGACACATAATTCGCCTTTGACTGGTAATACTGAAATAGCAGGTAAGTCCGGAGTAGGATCAGACTGAACATTCAGGACCATAAAATTCGAAGAATAATTACCTAAATTATAAACTTCATTTTCTAGATCTAACCCTGTTCTGTGGGGAAAACCTTGCTTGTCTGGAAAACATGTACTGTTCAGAAGGGACATATCAGTTGAGGATGACGTTAACATGGACCAGGCTCCACATGAGCCATTATGTGAGAACGGATAAGGAAACAGTGGCAGAACTCCCTTCGGTGTCTGGAAAGGGGGGAGTCGACCACACACCCAACAATTTGTGGCATTGCTGGTCTGGTGTGAATAATGTAACATACGGATAAATGAATTGTTGCGCATAGCAAGACGATAAGATAGTTCGTGAGGAGGCAGATCACTAAATGTGTGCTCTACTGTAGCATTAGAAAACATATTTACATGAGAAATTGGAAAACATAAATGAAATGCATAACTCGTGCAGGTAACCATTAAGCTTAAAAACAATATAAAACTTAGAAAAACGATACATCGGATTGAGTTTTGACTAACTCTCTCACTATGGGGGTCTATTTCATACATGTCAGATACCTGTCTAACCGTTTCACCTAGGGGAGGACTTAGACAATTAAACTGGCTGACTTATTTTACTAGACCGTAGCTTACTTTTATACTCCTGCTGCGGAGTTTTCTCTAACAGGGAGGGCTTGATATCAATGTCATTTGCGGGACAGTCCTTAAGAATAGTATCTTGGCAGTCTTTAAAATCTTGACAATCCTTGGAAATGTTCTTGGAAACAGCTTTTAGTCCGTGAAATTTCTTGACGTGTGACAGATGCACCCACCCCTTCCTGCCTTCCAACTTGACGGCAGTACGGGTGGTTAGAAGGACTAACTTCGGCTCCTTCCAGCGAGGCTCCAGCGGACTTGAACGATCAAAATTGCGGACGAGGACCAGGGTGCCGGGAAGGATCTCGTGTGGCTTGACTTCAGTATTGTCGGGAAATGCAGCGGCAACCTGTGAACGACAAGAGTGTAGGGCAGACATCAAGGAAGCTAGGTAATCTGTCAGCATATTACTGGAAACATCTGTAATACTTCGGGGTCTAGGTGTACCCCATACATTCGGGGGGCGGCCGAATACGACCTCATAAGGGGACAGACCTGATCTGGAATGTGCGACCATGCGCATATAAAACAGAGCGACTGGCAGGGCAACTAACCAGTCTACACCTTTTTCTTGACATATTTTGGCAATGCGGATTTTCAAGGTTTGATTATGTCTCTCTACGAGACCGGCTGCTTCTGGATGGCGTACACAATGGAACTTCCACTGGTACCCTAACAAAAGGGAAACGTGCTTCATTAATTCAGATGAGAATGGCTGGCCGTTATCAGAATACACGACCCTAGGGAGTCCATAGCGGGGGAAATATTCACGAACCAGCTGCTTGGCAGTGGTCGCGGCTGTGTAATCTGGGACTGGATATGCTTCTGTCCACCTGGACAAAGCGCATACAACTACAAGGACATACTTGAAACCTCGACATCGCTCCATCTGAATATAATCTATCTGGAGGACTTCAAAAGGGTGGTCAGGGGGCTGGAATCCACCTTGTTCCACCGGGACACTTTTACCTGGATTGAATTGACAACATATCATACAAGTACGGACTTTCTGCTTGGCTGCAGCTCGTAAATGCTTGTTAAACCAAATGTTCTGGATACTGTCTAACATGGCTTTTTCTCCCAAGTGTGCAGGACTATGTGCGGTATTGATAATGACTTGAACCATTGAGTCGGGGAGAAACCATGTGGCTCTGCCCTTCGTCAACCATCCCTGATCTGTCTGGACCCCTCCTTGTTCGGACCATTTCTTAATTTCTTCGGGGGTAGCATGTAACTGGATATCTATGACATCTTGAGTAGGGTCCTTAACTGTCATACAAGTAGTCTGTTCTAGAGTGGATGTCGGTGTCTTGTTAACTGGTATGTCTGGTGTCTGTGCTGTAAGCTTGGCTGTTCGATCTGCTAGATCATTTCCTTGGGAAATAATGTCAGTAACTTTCGTATGTGCCTTGCACTTCATGATAGCGATAGATGTCGGTAAATGTATTGCATCTAACAGAGCTTGAATGAGGAGACCATGCTGAATCTTGGTTCCATGAGAAGTCATGAAACCTCTCTCTTGCCAGAGCACTCCAAAGTCGTGTACAACTCCGAATGCGTAGCGTGAATCTGTGTAAATATTAACTGTCAGGTTCTTGGCGTGTATGCAGGCTTGAGTCAGAGCAACTAGCTCTGCTGCTTGAGCAGACAGGGTGTCAATACGATGTGTTTCAATAACTTCAGTGTCAGTAGTCACTGCATACGCGGCTACTAGTTCTCCTGTACTTGTTCTCATACATGAACCATCCACATAAAGTGTCAGGTCGGGGTCTGGTAATGGAATATCTGTCAGGTCTTGTCTTGGTTTAGTCATAGTGTTAACAACTTCCACACAATCATGTGTGACAGGATTTGAAGTAACTGACGGTAACAGTGTAGCAGGATTTAGAACGTTGCAGCGTCTGATTTCTATGTGTGGCTGGAACAGTGTCAGTTCATAACCTGTCAAACGTGCAATTGTCAAGTGCTGAGTCTGTGTTCGGTTTAAAAGAACTTCCACGGAGTGTGGAACTTGTACTGTCAAGGAATGTCCTAATACTATGGAATCACTTTGTCTGATAGCTAGTGCTGTGGCTGCAACTGACTTGAGGCACGCAGGCAGAGCCTGGGCTACTGGATCTAGTGTGCTCGAAAAATAAGCACAGGGCTTGTATTGTCCTGCTTGATCTTGTGTAAGAACAGATAATGCTGTACCATCACGTTCTGTGACAAAAAGTGTAAAAGGCTTATTGTAGTTCGGTGTAGCTAGGACAGGAGCTTGGCATAAGGCTTTCTTTAACTCATTGAAACTAAGTGTATGTTCAGATGTCCAAGGGAGGACAGTCGATACGGCTGCCTCCTGTGACGTTAACTGTATCAGTGGCTTGGCTAGAAATGCATACTGAGGAATCCATTGTCTGCAATAAGAAGTAAGGCCGATAAAAGCACGTACCTCCTTCTGGGTCTTGGGCTGAGGAAGACTCGCTATTAACTGGATACGGTCAGGTGTCAACTGCCTACCCCACTTGGGACAGCAAGTGGCCTAAGTAGATCACTTGCTGGACACAGAATTGAAGCTTCGAATGGGACACCTTGTGCCCCATCTCGGCTAGGAAGTACAAAACTGTAAGTGATGCTCGCTCGCAAGCACGTTCAGAACGGGCTGTGATCAGTAGATCATCGACATATTGGAGCAGGGCAGTGTCAGTTGGCATGTGAATATTGTCTAGTTGTCTCTTAAGTGCTTGACTGTAAATGCTAGGACTTTCTGTGAAACCTTGAGGAGCTCGTGTGAATTTATAGCTCCTTCCATTTAAACAAAAAACGAAAAGGTACTGGCTGTCTGGATGAATTGGAACACTGAAAAATGCGTTTTTGAGGTCTATGACTGTGAAAAATGTAGCCTCAGAATCAATGGCTGTCAATAGAGATGAGATATCTGGGACTACTGGATACTGGGGGATGATACATTTATTAAGTTCTCGAAGATCAATCACTAATCGATATACTGGGGGTGCATTTGGATCAGTACGTTTCATGACTGGAATGATAGGAGAATTACATACATTGGAGTCAGTTTCTACAACTACTCCTTGAGCAATGAGCTCGTCAATAATTTTGGATAAGGCTGCTACAGCCTCAGGTGGCAATCTGTACTGTCTGATTCGTGGCAAGACTATACCTTGCTTGAGAGTCACACGATGGGGTGTGATTTGCATGAAGCCAACATCAGTTGGACCTTGCGCCCATAGATGCTGCGGAACATTAGACAATCTCGGATCAAAATCTCGTAAAACATAGTGACCCTTGAAGTCACGTAAAAACAAACGTATTCCCTCTGGGGAACAGCAAATAACTGCACCTAATTCTTTCAGTGTCTTAATGCCTAACAAATTTTCTGGACATGACTTCGTAAGCAGTAGATCAGTAGTTCGGGACAATGGACCTACTTCAAGAGTAACTGGCTTTGATATCTCGTTTACAATAGGCTTTCCTGAAAATCCAAGGGAAACATTTCTAGAGCCTGAGAGCGGAGCCCCTGGAACCTCGTCGTGACTAATGGTAGTCCTACTTGCCCCTGTATCAATCAGAAACTTTCTGTCTTTCCCTAATACTTGACTGTGAACATAGGGACCTTCTTGATCTACAGGAATCTCGATGAGAGGCAAGCCTACCTCCCTCTCTAGGCTGTTTCATGAATACGCTTGATACTCTGGATACTCTGTCTGTGCATACTGGTACATCTGCTGTGTAACATGCTGTGTTGCAGCGATAGGCTGCGGTGCTGGAACTGTCTGTTGTGCATTCTGTGGCTGAGAAGTCTGTGAAACTTGTTCTTGTCTAGGCGGACGTGGTCTTTCTTTAGTTTTACCAGTGGCTATGTTGTGTTTCAGAACTGCACACTCATTTATAAAATGACCTGGCTGTTTACAATAATTGCATGTCCCTTTAACGGGAGCTGCAGGATGACTGGCTTGATTCGGACCCCTCTTCTGACTGTCTTGAGGAACAGATTGTGCAACTAGTACTTTCATTTTCGTGTCTTTCATACGTCTTCTCTCGTGTTCTTGCTCTTCTCTGATTCTATTCTGGTGATACTGGAGCATCTGGAGCATTTGGGACGGGGTACTAGCTTGCCAAGTACTTTCGACTTTCAAAACTCGATTTTTAACTTGTGGACTTGAATTCTCAACTAATTTAGTAACAAAAAGATGAGGGTATGACTCGCTACTCGTCTTCAAACCACTGTTTATTATAAAACATTTCTCAAATCTGGAATAAAAATCACTAGTGTCTTCGTCTTGTTTCTGTTTACAGGCTGAGATTGCATCCCAGTCTTCCTTTTTAGTGGCTAATAATCTAGGTAAAACTTGTATTAATAATTCTGGTAATTCTTTACATTTGTCTCCAAGACCGGTACCTGGTACTCGTATCTTATCTTCAGCTTCTAGAGCTGTCCAATCGATCTTTTTCTCTCCCACCTCCCAATCCTTTTCCTTGAGTTTTTCATATATGCCTGCAGGCAACAGGACTTTTAGCATTTTAATAATATCTGGATACGTGTATTCTCCCATACGGAGCATGTCTTTTAATTCACGGTGGAACCCTGCTGGATCTTTGTCGTGACAGGGAATTAATTTCTTCATCTCTAAGAGTTCCATCTTTGTAACTGGGGTGTAAACAAATACTCGTTGCATTTCACCATCTGGTGTCCTAACTGGGTGTACTTCTCGTAACGGATGCTGCCTATCTATGTAAAACAGTTTACTTTCTGGAGGTGAGACATGAACAAAATGCGGATTTAAAAACGTTCTATACTTGTGGCGCTGTTCTAGAATGACACTAATTAAATCGGTACCTAAACCTTTCCATCTATACTGGAGTAACTCGTTCAGGACATCATGTAACGGACCTGGATCAGAATGTTGACCCTCATACAGCGTAATGAGGTGCTGGATCATATACATACCCACCAGTCGCTGCTCGGCTGGGGGCAGTTTCAGAAACATTTGTGCCACTATTTCGTCTGGAAAAGTGGTAGAATCAGTAATCCATCGGACTGCTGATCGGGCTAGTTCTTGTTCATGCATAGTACTTAATTCACTATAACCGATTCGTGATTTCAGAATTTGATCAGTAGCTTGAAATACTTGTTCTAGAGAACCTTGTTCTGGTGCTGGAAGATGAACAGTTTTCTTGTGTTCTAGGCGTAAATGTCGGTCTGGAATTCTAGATTTACCTACATACGCTATTCTGGCGGTATTCTCGTCGTCTACCTCTTCAGTAGAAGAGTCATTTTCTTTCTCGCTTACTTGTGCTTCTTTGCGTTGTTCGTGTAACCTTATTATTTCTTTACGTATTTTCTTGTACATACTCTCTATACTATTGAGTGTCTTGTGCTTACCCTCGGCTATATTATCACTCCACTTTGTCAGAATTCTCATTTCGGTCGGATCTTTAGTCGGGGAATCTTGTTCCCGTATTAAACAATTGATCAGAAACTTTAATAACATGAACTGGATCTCAGCTTTCCTGAGAGACATGACTTCACCAATACTTTCTGGATCGTCTCCTGTACGAATGAAACGATACATTCTGTCTAGATCTTCTTTCATATTCGGTAGGGTGACCAAATACTCGGACACCTGTCTTATACGTACGGAATATATAACCATACTATCCTCGCCTGGGACCGGATCATAACAGCATTCAGTAAGAAGTCGCCTGATTTCTGCAATAGTCTTATATTTGGGCGTACGCTGTAACGCACGTTCATGTAACTCGACTGCTCCTAAACGTCTACTTGGCGGCGGGGTACCAGGAGGACCTCCGCCCGCGGCCCCTATACTGGAATCGTCGACTGATACTCTTCGTGCTGGCAGAGTGACTGATGTGGCGGGAATTTGTACTACGGGCTGGACCGGGGGTACCGTAACAGGTACTGCCACAGGTGCCCCGGTGGCTGGAGGATCATGAATTACATTATTTACAGGAGCTGGCAGAACAGGATTTGCATATTCTGGGACTGTGTCGTCCAAATAGGACGAGAGAAAAATATCAGCTGCGGTCGGGTTGTGACGTAGCTTGGTCGGAACTAAGGGTGGCGGAAAATTACATGGTGCTTCCGGGGTTGCTTTTGGCAAGCCCTCGGCAAGAAGAGGATACATACCCTTAATGAGGGCATTCCTCTGTCTGTCTGACTGTTCGGTTTTAACTCGTTCACCTATTTCGATTAATTCCCTTTCTTGGGCTCTTTCTAAGGATTCTCTACTTAATTCTGACTTTCTGATTTCTTTTTCGGTTCTTTTATGAGATTCTTTGCGCCATAACTCGATGGCATCTTTCTGTGACTGTCTGGCTTTCTTTTTCCATAATACTTCTTCTACTCGCATGATGCACTCGGCATCCCATGTACCCGATACGGGCCATCTGTACTTTTCTTCTAACTGTTTGGTGTACTCCACCCATAAATCTAGATATAATATGGCACTTATGCCATGCTTCTGATACATAAAATGACCTGGACTGTCCCTAGGCGGGACAGGAACTGCTTCTTCTAACAGACCTTTTCTAGTTTTTAACTGACGTAATTTGGAAAACAAAGGCATGACTGAACTGTAGTCTAGACACAATACAATACACAATGAACACGATAATTACACCACTTTCATGCCACGACATTGAAATACATGAATGACATTTAGGATAACAGTTCGGACAAAACACTACCTGGAATACTGAAAACAGAATACATGAATTTCTCGAGAACAGAACGGACTAGAACAGAAACTAGATGCACTGCTAAAACAGTACGAAACTTACCGGTCTCATAAAGAGACACGTCAGGACCCGCATCCACCTAAGTGGACACTTCGTGTTGGATCTGTGTACCCAAACCCACGGACCAGAGACAATGCAATTGACCCTGTCTAGATACTACCCCAGCAATGGTACTCACCGGGCAGCAAGAACGGAAGGCCTCGGACTGGACTGGACTGCTACGACGCCGGACGGACGAACTTCGGACTTCTGTTACGGGTGGGTCTCCGGATACCTCGGACCTTGGACTCTCGGCTTGGGCTCTGGTCGGGACTCGCCGCGTTCCTCCACCGCCTCGTCTGGATGCTGGACCGCAACCTCCGTCTCCTCCGTGGGCCTGAGGGATACTTGAAGCAGAAATATCTGCACGTGCACGGTATGGTTCCGTCACGGCTGCAGAGGATCAGGGGGCTTGCGTGGCTTCACCGGCGCGTGGGGAAAGGGCAAGTCCCTGTTCGGGCGCCATTATGTGGTAAATAAATAAATAATACCTCTATTTTTGACTAGATATAACAATAACAGATAGCTCAATAAATAAGAGTCAAGATTCGAGGTAGTAGGAGTTTTGCAGGTTTAATACAGCATAAAGGACAGGAACAGGACAACCTGCACAGGCAAGATCTGGGATGGCTAGCAACTTTTAATAACAGTGCACAAGCATATATAGTTAAACAAAATACATTACAGTACATACAGTAGGCGTAACAGTGGGTGGGGCCTGTAACAGTCGCGAGAGATAAGGCAGAAAGGAGGTATAACAAGAGGCGTGAACAGGGCGTATACATAGACATGTGATGTAAACGTAACGGAATATGTCACAAATGGGGCGGAAACATGGAGGGGGCTACCTAAGGAGCCGGGACCTCTAACCTAGTGGTGCGCGCAAGCTGGCAATGACGTGTAACTAGGGAGAAGCTGGGGGCTATGACTTCTGAGCTAGAAGGAGAGACAAAAGTCTGGAGAGTCAGAGCGACATGTACCTAAACACTATCTAGTATCTGATGTTTAGAGAACATGTTGATAGAATCCAAAAGTTATCAGGGCAAAGGCTAACAGACACTAAGACTGGTGCATGCATTATTCTACATGTAGTGTGTGTTGAGGAATATTAAATGACCATAAATACAGTATTTCTCTTACATGGAGACGTAAAGGCTAGACGATGACTGAAACTATTGATGCGATTCAGTAGCTTAGGAATGCAGAGAAGGAGAGCTGGACTGATAACTGGAATCATAACATACTCTTGGCAGACTGGCAGGCTGAGCCAGGCCGAGCCGGGCACTGTGAGGCAGGAAGTAAGTGAAGGGTCAGGGATACAGGTGGGGGCTGTATCGCTCCTCAGCGAGGGTTCAGGGGACAGGAGCTGAATCTGAGTCCGGGCCCTTTTGAGGCCTAGAAACGGGGACTTTACAATGAAATAACGTGCACACTGTGAAACGTGGCAACGTAGCTTTGCATAGGCTCAATACTCGTAGCTTTCACGAGAACTGGAACTGACATACTAGAGATGGACACAACTGTAATTGCGTCTTTAATCGATCATGGGGAATACATATGCATATTAATCATGCACATACAACATAAGATGGGGGACACGTAGGGACACAGAACATGGCAAAATTTACTTTTCCACAGAAGCCTGGGCAATCTGAGGTAAAATCATGCATCTTCCACATACAAAGAGGCTGTATGAATGGTGTCTCCTATTCTAACCCCCAAGTTATTCAGGTCTTTCTGAAGCATGGTAGCTCAAGGCAAAGAGCAAGGGGGACAGTGAGCACCCCTGCTGGGTATACCACTCAATATTCTAACTGTCTGAAATAGTCCTACCAACTCTAACCCTCTGCTTGGCTGCCTGGAATATGTATAAAGTATATGTTAGCAGCTACAGAATACTGGTCCGAAGCTCATAGAACCTCCTTCAAGTAAGCCCAACTCAGGACATCAAAAGCTTTTTCTAGGTCGATTGCGAATAGTGAAAGCTTCTCCTCACTTTCAATAACCAAATGCAGCACATGAGGAAATCTAGGAATATATATGGCCGTGCTGTGGCCACGGATGAACCCACATTGATCTTTTCAAACCAACCATCCAACCTCCTGCCGCACCGTATTGGCCAGGATCTTACACAGACCAATAGTGTCTGAGTTGATCTCTGAGTTGATCATGGTCAATGTCCGATAAGATAAAGGGTTTTCTAGGCTCCCTTATGGTGGCGTGGCCATCATATAGATGATGGCCTCTCTTATAGTGAGAGGAAGTTTGGCCAACTGTTTAGCTTCCCTAAAGACTTCTTATAGTTTCCTAGTCAGTTGGGACACAAAAGTCTGGTAAAATAGTGTTGGGAAGCCATCTCCCCCAGTGTTTTACGTTTAGGCAGCTTCTACTGACTGAGTGTAGTCAGCCCAGGTTAGGTTAGTACGACCTCCACACTTCCGTCCCTGCGTTTCTGGGAGCATGGCCGGCAGAACTTGATTATTGGCTCATGTTTCGCTGAGTTATGCGTCATTTGTGGTCAGTGATGTCAAACCTTATATGACATCATGTCCTATGAGGCCATCAAATGTGCTAATTAGTTCTCCTAAGAATTTTCAAAACATGCCCTCTCTGAAGCTCAGACTCAAAAAGACTGGCACTCAAGTGCACGCAGTCCTTTCTTATCGCCTAGCCAGACCACGCTGTAAAGGAGTGTACTGACAGTGGACTGACCATCCAGATCTGCTGTAATACTCGAGTGCCAGTTGCTGTACAAGACATACCTTTCGAAATGGGAGAAAAGAGTGCACCCAAAAAAATGCGAAGGGCTAAAAAATTTGGACAGTATATTGAAAACTTTCCAAAATCTCCTGTTTGTTCAGAAATCAGAATTTCTAGCCCTCTGATAATTACTGCATTCCTGCAATTTCCCTCTCGTGAATTTGCCAAGTCGAAACTACAGAAGTTTACAATGGTAAAAGCAGTCCGTATAGTCCCATAAAATGAGGAATTTGATACGGAAAGCACAAAAGTCTGTGGGTAATTCTCTATTGTCCTTCACCATCCAAGTCCAGAATTACCTAACAGCATGGTGATGATTTTGATAATGGACTGGATTAGGCTGTTCAGTGCTGCGTCCCTTGTAATTGCTTTAAAAGGGAAATAATCTTTCTCCTCTCACCATGTTCTAGTGGCCTATATCCATGGGGATCCTTCCGCTGGAAGTTGGAAATTTCGACCTGGACCAATACATGATCATCTGTTCCAGTCGGAAAGGGTCTTCCCCACCCACTTCTTCAGGTGCTGACATTGTCAAGTAGGCAGGCAGTGGTGGCGAGATTCACTTCCAGCAGCTTTTGAGGCTATGCGCAGACCATTCAGGCACATTTAGGATGGAGTACCTGTTGTATCTGGTTGCACAATGAGTTATCCCAGCATTCAGTATTAGTTTGTTGCTCGGCAGCTATGTGAATTAATTTATCGAAGAATCTCATAAATCGTTTAACCTCCCCATTCACCTGTAGCCATCTGGGGGTGATATTCCTGTACTTTATGATTAGGTTGTGTGTCATTGAAATTCTGTGCCTGAAATGGAGGTTTATCGTTAATTTTAATTTCATTGCCCTCCACCCCACCAACATGCAGTTATTATGTTTCCCATTTTTCATGAGGTGTTGGTTGACAGAGGACGTGTAGAAGTCCAAACTTATCTTTGTCTACAGGTCACTGCACTGCTTCACCATAATGAAGGGCTCCATGGGTCTGTAAGCGTCCCTCAGCAAACTGTGCCTACCTCAGTGGTTTGAAGCATAGTCACATGCTGGTGGCTCAGAGACAGATTTAGTCAAGCTAAGTGCATGGATTAACTGCCAGCTGTATGCAGCACTGCCATACACAACTAAGCACATGACAGACACCTCTGGTCAAGGGTTGCATCCGCGTGAAGAACATACTTGGAAGTCAAAGCAAGGCCTAAATTAGATATTCATCCTGTCCTGCTGCCAATAAAATAATGCAGCGCATAAAGTCCTCAAGGCTTGCCTCAAGGGAGGTCTTAAAGAGACATAGAAAGGAGAAACATGTCAGCCTTATTTCAAGCTAAGTAAATTCTAAAAATTCAAGAAGTAATGAAGGATTCTATTTGAAAAGTTGTATTGGCAGATGAGTAATGCAGACGCAGACTATATTAAAAGGCTTCGTTTTGCCTCTACATTTGAAAGAGCTCAGAACGTGGAGCGAATATTTGCATTTTGAATCAAGAAATTATGGACAAAAAAAAAAAAGAAAATATGCTTTTACTAACTTTTTTTAAGGGCCAATGATAAAATAAATAAGCAATCGTGCAAAAGAAGAGAATGTAGTATAATGTTGTCATATAATAACAAAGGAGTGTATTTATGAATGATGAAATCAAAACACATAGATTGGACTGACACTTTGGTACCTGCAAAATTAATAAGCACATTTACATTCTGGAAATATTCATATGTCTATCCCTTAGACAGAATCCAATGTGGATTTGAGTTCTGCAGGTGAGGGCACCATGCAGATTGGCACAAGGTACCTGCAGACATCTTTGAGTCTAGATTCGAGAAACAGACCTTTTTACCGATCTTGGCATTGATTTTAGCTATAGCTATGTGTTACTGACCTTATTGAGCTAGACGAAGCATAATCAGGCCTGTGATATAACTGTTTCCTTCAAAACATTTCCCCCAGTAGTCATTCCCGGTTCATTCCTTACTCTCCTAAGAACGCAGTGAATGACTTGGGTATTTTCATCTAGGTTTTTCCCCTTCTAGTGAATGCTTCCAGTTGTGTTCTTGCATTGCTTATGTTGCTTCATGAAGGCACCAGTGCTCTCGTCTTCTCACTTTAATTTCTTCATGAGACTGGCCTATTGGTAATGCACCAGTTGTAGTCAAACATATTTTGAATTGTATTGTAATAGCATTTATATAGCGCTTACTTCCCCTGACGAGTCGTCAAAGCGATTTTTCAGTGAGCAGCACGCTACTCCGGAACCATAAAGGATTAGTGCTGAATTATTATAGTAAAAATATGAAAGTAATTTGAGTGGTGAATATGTCAGTTAGTTGAGGATTGAGATAGCGGGGGGAAAGCGGGAGAAAGGTTTGCATTTATATAGTGTGTGTTGTACAAAGAGCCCGCCAGATTGTTGACCTCTGCGTTGTACATGAGGTTGGAGGTACACATTTTTAGTTGGTGGGTCCACTTTTTTGAAGAAGGGCGTAAGTGAGGTGTTGTGCCCAAAGAAAACACACACTCTGCGAGTACGCGCCAGGTAGAATGGGAGGCATTTAAGACGGTCATCCATGGGGAGGCTATTGGTACAAAAGTAGGACTACAATCTATGGTAGATAAAGACCTGCAGGACTTAAAAGCTAGATTGGGTAGATAGGAAACCGCCGCAGCGTTAGATGACACACAAAGGGAGGAATTACACTAAGCACGAATTAAGTAAGCTGAACTGTTAGAACAGCTGAGGACGCTTGATTATCGTACCTATACGCATAAACTACATGCAGAAGCAGACAGGGCTGGACCATTACTTGCACGAATAATAGGAGACGCCCCATCTCCTACCCCTATACACGAGGTGGTCACACCAGAGGGAAATACGGTAACCACACAAGATGACATAAATAAGCCTTTTAGAGACTATTATGCAGCATTATATGCTGCACCTGTAGAATTGCAGGACCAAGATCTGGATAGCTTCCTTGAGAACTTAGAATTCCCCCAACTTGCAGAAATACAAAAGAAGGAGCTGGCTAAGCCTATAACAAAAGCTGAAATCCCTTCAGCCATAAAAGTCCCCCCACGTAATAAGACCTTGGGCCAAGATGGCCTGCCCGCTGAATTTTATATAACCTTCTCTGCACTGCTGACCCGACACCTTGAAAAATTGTACCATGCAGCGTTAGATACAGGCTTCTTGCCCCTCACCACAATACAAGCATTGGTCACTTCACTGTTAAAACCGGGTCGAAATCCAACTGAAATGGTGGGATACCGCCCCCTTTCCCTGTTAAACACTGATTACAAAATCCTTAGTAAAATACTAGCTGGTAGACTACTCATTTATTTGCCTAGACTGGTGCACATGGATCAATGTGGTTTTGTTCCGGGTAGGAGCACTTCATTGAATAACAGACGTTTACATCAGATACTTACTCTAATACCTGAAGGGGACGCGGTGGGCGGTTGTATTTCACTTGACTTGCATCAAGCGCTTGACACCCTACATTGGCATTATATGCATCGTGCACTTTCACTATTTGGTATACCGCAGGAATATATACGTTGGGTGAAGATATTATACACGGAGCCAACGGCGCGTGCCCGTACGGATCTCATATTTCTAGGCTTTATGTGGTGGCCAGGGGTACAAGACAGGTCTGTCCATTGTCACCACTATTGTTTGTGTCGGCACTCGAACCACTAGCTGCACAAATACAGACAGTGGCACGGGACAGAGGCATTAAACTAGGAAACACAACACATGTACTGTCCTCATATGCAGATGACCTTATATTATATCTTAAAGATCTCCGCGGCCCCCCTGAAACTCTCTCATAGGTAATTACACATTTCCAATTACTATCTGGTCTCACCATAAACGAAAACAAGTCCTATGTTTATTACTTTAAAGACACTGGCCGATGCGGTCACATTCGATTTGGGCCTTGTTCCTTTAATATAGCACTTACCACATTTAAATATTTAGGTCTTCAGATCTACAGGGAACCTAAGGACATGTTAGAGGGAAATTTAGGGCGAGCAATTAAAACACTAAAAACACAAATCAAGTTTTGGACTTCGCTACCACTCACAGTGGCGGGCAGAATAGCAATCTCGAAGATGGTAATGCCCCCCAGATTACTGTATTACTTTACTAATTTACCAATAATATTCCTATCAAGCACTTTTCAAATACTAGACACAATGTTAAGTGATCTGATATGGGCTAAAAGAAGAAGACGTGTGGGACTTACTAAATTACAACTAAGTACTGACCAAGGGGGGTTTGGGAGTTCCCGACTTCCGTGCGTATTGCTATGCTAGTCAGCTCCACTGGCTCTCTTATTGGACGGCTGGATTGATATGACACGAGCTACTGGGAAAGGGGGGCATTGCACTCATTGATATTGTCAAAAAGTAGAACCCCACAATCGACACCCTCATTACTCAAGGTAGCCATATCTTATTGGAGAAAAGCGATATAGTACACCAAGGGGCAACGCCCATGCCCCCCTAATACACCTCTACTAAGGATTCCTACGCCAATGGGGATTCTTACTAATTGATGTCTGGCCAAATGGCTGGAAGAAGGTGTGAGCTCGGTATGAATTCTTTTTTCTGATAGTGTTTACATGGATCAATATACATTTGTGAGAGAACAAGGAATTCCTAACACTCTATATATATTACATGCCAGTATTAGTAGATATGTGAGAAATTCTTGGTCTCCTGAAGGCGAGGAGCCCCCAACATACACACTTGTCCATATGTTGCACCTTATGGGAAACGGAGGACATCGAGTAAAATGGTTATACAGCAGTATTAGGACACAAGCCTCGGTTTCATTACAGGAACTTACAACTAAATGGTCCGAAGATATCGGGCATAAATATCGGATAAGGAATGGGAGAAACACTGGAATGTTCCGCTAAAATCTCAAGAAACCCCAAGTTCAAGCGAATTCAATACATGATAGTGCATAGGGCATACCTGACGCCACACAAGTTAAGTAACATGTTTCCAGACGCGCCAGGTGACTGCCCCAGATGCCACGTGCAACAGGCCATACTACTACATATGCTCTGGGCATGCCGGAGACTGTCATCATTCTGGGCAACAGTGTACAAAATCATTAATGAGTTAGCACCAGGCGTTGGGAAAGACACTGTGGAATACTGCATACTAGGAGCAAATAAACTACGGAAATCGCAAGGAACTCAGGCCCGGTTTGCCAATCTATCATTATTATTAGCGAAAAGGGCAATAACAATGCGCCGAAGTCTGTACAAGCCCCAACAGCATTATCTTAGCATGGTGAGGTAATATGATGGGGTAGAGCCGAAAGTATGGAGATAAGAAGGGAAGAAAATAGAGGGCTTCGGAAACACCAAATTTAATTGGAATGGGACATGTTGGAATAATTTATTTCTGTTGAACAGTCTTTGAACTAAACTTTAACTATGATTGACCTGCTATTGGGTATCCAGACCCCAATGAATAATAATCCCCGGAATTCCCATAGTAGATCATGTTTATAAATAATGCACACCAAAACGTACAATACAGGCAATGTACTGTGTCTTGGAAGTCAATGCGGTTAAGATATAATGTAAGATTGAGTGTTGGGAAATGTGGGAGACTTGGATAGTAGCTACTATCAGGGAGGGGGTCGTGTTGAATGTTTGAAATTTAATTGCAATACATATATACCGTGCATAAAACCCTGCTGTGTCGACTATCCGATCTGGGAGTCTCCGGAGACGCTCTTGACTGGTTGGATCCTTTTTGAGCGGAAGGACCTTTCAGTTCTTCGACGGTGACTCCTGTTGCACTAGCAGACCTCTAAACTTCGGGGTACTCCAGGGTTCCTCCCTGAGCCCTACGCTGTTCAATGTGTACATGAGACTGCTGGCTGAGGTCGTCCGCCAATATGGCATCAAGATAATCTCGTATGCGGACGACACACAGCTGGTGGTCTCCCTGGCACAGAAGAACAGCGGGCTCCCCCAACCCAACCTGGCAGCCTGCGTGGAGGATGTCAGGAGATGGATGACAGCATCCTCACTAAAACTCAACGGCGACAAAAACGAGATCATGTTTCTCGGCCCCCCCCCACTCCCACCCCCATCGACCAACTATGGCCCTCCAGTTTAGGCCCACCCCCAACCCCGAAGGAGGACATCAAAAGTCTGGGAGTTTGGCTGGACAAAACCCTCACTTTTAACACTCAGGCAACGAAAACAGCAGCAACCTGCTTCGGGATCATCTGGAAGCTGAGAAAGATCCTTCCAATCCTGCCCTTCGAAGCCAAGCAGGTTGTCATTCAGGGCCTCATCCAGTCCCGACTTGACTTTAACAACGCCCTTTACTTGGGAGCCCCTCAATACGTGCTGCAGAAACTCCAGCGTGTCAGCTCGTACGTTACTCCAGATCCCCTTCAGAGAATCAGCTAAGTCAGGGATCAGGTCACTCCACTGGCTCCCTGTCAGGGAAAGAATAAAATTAAAAACCCTGTGCATATCGCATCAAGCCTTCCATAGAGCCAGCCCTGAGATCAACCACACACTTCTCACCCCCTACTGCCCCGGCAAGCTACTCCGATCAACGAACGCATTCCTTGTCGCAGTTCCCAGAATCAAAAGGTCCAGAGCAGGAGGCAGGTGATCACGCTCAATGCCGCTAAACTATGGAACTCCCTTCCCTTTCCCCTAAGGTCCAACCCCATCCTCTTGTCCTTCCGTAAAGAGTTAAAAACATTCCTGTTCAGAAATTAAATACTCCCCCCCTGGCTCTCTCCCCCCGTCCCTCAGAGTACTATTCCATCTACCTATCGCTTGGACGCCCTCGGGCAGCAGTCGCGCTCTACAAAACCCCTTTCATTCATTCATTCATTCATATTGGTGAACTGTAAACTCGAGTTGTTTATAACTACAAAACCAACAAAATATGTTAAATAAAGTGAGATGTGCCCAAAACAAAGGAATCAAAAACAAGGTGATTGGAAAGAATGCTTGAATTAATCTCGACCAGTGGCAGTTCGCTAGGGCTACCCTGAACTGGAACACGTGAGTTCTGGGCACACAGTGCCACTGGAACAAAGCTATATCTGGCTGATGAGCCCTACAAAAACTGGTCCTGGGTTGCTTGTGTTCCAATGCAGGGAATTTGAGCTGGATTTTTCTCATCGGAGCAAGCTCAAGGTTGATTTGCGCATGGCTGGGTCCAAACTGAGGTGTCATGCTATGCAGTATAACAGTGGACTGGGAGGCAGCCCTGGGTAATTATAAGTGGCTGAGATTAATTCAAGTATTCCATCCATCACTTTTTTTGCATACCTCAGTGTCACCAAAACAAAGGCAGATTGTGGCCTTTTACCACTTCAGAGTGGTGGCAAAGGAGACACACGTGGAAGTGTTGGCAGTCTCATTTGTGTACTGTGGCTTAACGTTCAATTTGAGTGTCTACATTGTGCATGTGAGGGCTGTGCATGCAAAAACCCTGGATGCTCATTCTTCTCTTGACTGTTGCTGCAGCAGTACTGCCCGTAGTCCCACTGGCTTGCATCAACCACTAGTTCATTGCTTTTAGTGGGTTTGAAGTGTTTCATAGTTCCTCTTGGTGATAAGCATCTTTGATAGCTTAGAATGCTTGATTGTGTCTCCTGGGAAAGGGGCAGTGCCGTATTTTAGCTTGGTGAGCTCACCAAGGGTCTCTGTGATGGTCACCAGATTCGGTATGAAGTGTCAAAAAACTGCATCTTCATGGTATTTTTGGTGAAGTGGCTGTTTTTAATATCCTGTCCCTTCTTTGCACTCACATGAACAACTTGATGGGAGAAACGTAGCTAAAGAATTCAAGTGTATTCTTCACATTTTCACATTTGCTAGGATGTATTAAGCCATACTCGGAGACTTGCTCATGAACTTCTAGCGAGCATCAGTGGTGCTGAGGAATGGAAGAGGTATGTATTAAAATGTTGTTGCTGGCAACAATGACTCCTTGTCCAGATGGTCTTGTGAATGGCTTTTTGAAACACCTCGACCGCCGAGAGGATTCTGAAGTTCAAACGCTTGTACTTCTGGAGCCCACCGTGTATTTTTCAGGGTGCCTGTTCTGCATGTAGGACCAAGAGCTTTGATTGTATTGTCTTCATGTATGATTTAGGGTACAGAATCTCTGTAGCCCGACGCCCAGGATATTTTGTTGGGTGCCAAGACAACAAGTCTAAGAAGTGGAGTAACACAATAATTTATTAGTATGGGAAGTAGTATTACCAGACTACACTTTTAAGTACTCTTACATGCTTTCGGGTTTCGGTCCTGTAATGTCCAGAGTTCTACTAGTAAAAATACAAAGACTGCACAGTCATAAACGGATATTGGCATTTTATTTCCCATTTATATGTTTTGAGTTCAATTTAGAAAGGTGTATTAGAGTATGCAAAAGGCTACTACAGGTGTACTACTTTACTTAGTCCAAAATTCCTTTGTGAGCAGATTATACAATGCTTATTTTGCCCCCAGAGCAACATAAAGCAGTACAGCAGCGAGCCTCCAAAGCGGCTTTGCTTAGGCCCTGCCAGCTGAGGTCACTCTCTCGCAGCAAATTGAAGTTTACCCGGGAGCTCCTGTATTTCACCTAGTTTTGCTTTTGCAGCCATGTTCTCCATTGCAAGTGAAGTAGTGTGGCTCACTGGTTAGAGGCGGCAGACCCGAGAGCAGAGGACGGCCCGGGACCAGGGTTCGATTCCCGGCGCGGCAGGTTTCTGGACCAGGGTCAGCGGACTCGATAATTCTCTCGCCTTGGTGCCCACTCTGATCAGCGATCACACTCGGCAACTCTGGGCATTAGCTTGCCTCATCTTCACTAACGGCCCCACCAGACCGCCGGGGATGCCTGGTCTCACCCTGGAGATACCCATTAAGGGACCATCTCTCAGGGAAGCCAGGAAGGGTTTCGCAGCGGTCGAAGCGCCTTGGGACCCTACGGGTAAGTAGTGCGCTATATAAATG
Organism: Lissotriton helveticus; assembly: GCF_964261635.1. Taxonomy (NCBI): domain Eukaryota; kingdom Metazoa; phylum Chordata; class Amphibia; order Caudata; family Salamandridae; genus Lissotriton; species Lissotriton helveticus. Next base: position 1,566,590,333 of record NC_136063.1, on the reverse strand, counting down.
CCTATACATTTACATTTTACATTTACATTTACATTTACATTGCTTATTTCAACTCGGTTCCCTTGTCCTGATGCAACCGACCGATATCTTGCACTGAACCCAGCTCCTTCCGAAGGAATGTCAGCTTAGATGTTGGGCCTATAGTCTAGTCTTTTGAAACCTGCACCCCCTAAATTGCCAAATAGAGCTGTGAGAAGGATTCAAGTATGTTTTCTGTACTGTAAGGAGCCTGGAGACCCTACAAAGATGGAATAATCTTCAGGCATCCGCAACAAGTAGCTCGAGAACTACTGATTGATCTTTGTAAGTGGCTCTCCTGTGAGCCTACTAAATTAGAGGATATTGCTTTGTTAAATTACCATATGAATACAACAATTGCAAGCTATTTATTTGAGATGAAAATGTGTGTATTTTCAAAACTCGTATGTTTGGAGAAAAAAAAGGTTGAATTTCCATAACATCTTTAACGCTGATATTTGAGTGATAAATCATGTTTCCCAAGGGAGACTTATTACTCTTATTTTAAATGTTTGTGCCAGGGGTTTTGCAGCTAGGGCTCTTGGGGAATACCCATGATAAAGAGGTTTTTTGTGTTACTACTGACGACCCTGGATGATTCACTGAAGTGGTCAGTGCTGACAGTTTTGCATTCGGTGGACTCTAATTTACTCTTGTCTGATGTGGTCACTACAGAACACTAATAATATTAGTAGCTCTTATTACAGAAAAGGTTGGAGACCCCTGATTTAGTTATTGCAGCCTACCCTCCTTCTGATGCCACTTGCTCAACCCCTGATCCAAAAATTTACTTAAGGCCTCGAAGTATGAAAATGAGATATGTAATAATAGAATTGTTCTTTGAATTAGCAATTTAACAGGTGAAAGCTTTCAGGGTGGACCAGTATGAGCTGGAAAGTTGACTCAATGTCTCTGTTTGCCATTAATGAACCAATGATAGCGTTTTTGTGTGTGTTTTTTTTACCACATTAATACTTTCCTCAAATGTTGCACAGGTAACTGAGCACTGCTCTTGATCTATCCAGTCATTGACATATTCCCCATTTGGGTTAAGATAGATGGTGAATCAGCCTGAGCTGCTATTCAGGGAATTGGTGATTGCCCCAAAGAAGGAGCCTGAGCTGCCTTGGCTCTTTCTTTGGGCCAATCACCAATAGAAATATTATAATGTCTAGATGTGTTGGCTACCCAAAAGGGCCCTTAACATAGCCACTGCTCCTTCTACAGTTTCTGCCTCATAACCCCTGCATGTTTCTTAACTGTTTACAGGTTCCTGCTAAACCAGTCCACTTTCGGCCATTGTAAGGTATTTGAAGCCTTCTTAAAACCCAACAATTAAGCGGTGTGCCTCTTCTGGTCTGTATGTTGAGTAATTACCTCAGGGGGAGAGGAAAAGTTTCATATGCATTGGGCCAATGCGTAGTCTAATTTGCTTGTCCCATTTGCACCTATATCGACCACCCATCTTCTTCCCCCAGGTAGTTCTCTGTCTGAGGGAGGATGCCTTCTCAGCCCCCATTTCCTCATTCTTTGGCCGGCTGCCATTCCCCACTTGCACTGGAGACATCCCTGAATTTACAAGCTGGACAACATTTGCAATCCCTTTTTTCAAATTTCCAGCATATCACAGAGGCCCCTCCCGGGGATTTACTCTCAATATACGGTTTAAATTTTCCCCCAGGCGTGGATTTGTCCTGCTTTGCGTTTCCAGCTGGGTACCAAAAGAGCTGTCTGGTCTGGTTTACGCTTTTCCTGCCTTTTACCATTTCGTGGGTGTATCCCGCCAAATCCTGATGACCCCATTCAATGCTAAGCCACTCTGTATTTGAGCCTGAATCCCTGGTTGTACCTCAACCATGCAACACCCTGCACATCTTCTGTGCGTCATGTATCTTATGCTCGTACAGCGGTACTCTGCGGGAGCTTCTCTAATATTATGCGTGCCATTATCCAGAAAGCCTTTAGCCAGTTTTCTCTGGTACTTTCTTTTCTAACTTTGTGCCTTTCTTTCTTATCCTCATCTTTCTTGTCATGGTTTAGCAGGCCCAATCCTGCTTGATGGATTTCCATCAGAGATAAGTTAATCATTTTTTTGCCAAATTGTCTCTTTAATTGAAAGTGGAAAAATGCTAGCTAAACCATTTGATCTGCCATCATGGTAATCACTCGAGGATGCCCTGAAGTAAGCACTAGGATGCAGGGTTGGTGTTGTCCCTGTGCCCATGTAACAGCAGGACCTATTGTGCCCTGCTGTTCCGTTCCCATGGACCCATGCGCACCCATTACTTGCATTTGTAGCACTGTTTCTACTTACCAACCTACCCCATAAATTTATGTGGCCCCACTTAGGCTTTCGCTGGCTCCTTGCACACCCATCTGCCAACCTTTTTGTGACCCTGGCAGACCCAAGCTTTGGTGCGGGTTCTGTGTTGTGTCTGAAGCCCCTGGTTTGCCATGCCTATTAACCACCCCTGACTTAGCAGCTAAAGTGGCCAATCGTCAGAACTGCGCTATATGTGCTGTCCTCCAGTTGGATGTGCTGCTAGTTGCCATTTTTAGCAACTGCCATCCCCTTCTGCTGTCACTCTATGTCCGCCATTACCAATCCCCATGTGACCATATCCTATTGATGGTAGTTTTGGCTGATGAGTGGTGGCTGCCACTTGCATGCCTGCTTGCATCTAAGGCCCAATGTTATCGGGTGTCTGGAGTGAAACTGCCAAGCTATTTGACCCTGCCAAAAGTACTGTCTGTGCTCCAATGCTGCCTGGACGTGTTAGTTGTAAATCATCACCTCTTGTTTACCCTATTTACTCATGTATCCGTCCCCATATAGCCTGTGGTACTGTTTATTGTAGTTTTGCTAGCAGCAGGGGTAACACAAAATTTACTGCAAAGTCTCGCTGCCCTGCTTTCATGCTGTAACAGTTTATTACACCAGCTGCATGCCAAAGTGATTAATTACCGTTGCGGGCTCCCTCCTAGTACCCCTCTTGCTTCTGGATGTACAGGCCACCCAGTTTTGCCCTATGTGGACAAGCCATGCACTTGCTTACCATTTGCTGGCATCGGTTGCATGCTGATTGTGGTACTGCTCGCAGATGCCGCCCTATTGGCTTCAGACACTTGGTACACTCCTTTTGAGCTATCAGCCTTCCTTTCTTGAGTTCGTCATGCTAGGTGCATGTTTTCTTTTTCTGCTGTTCCTCCTTAAGTGCTGCTGGGTCCGCTGCTTGGTGGTTTGATGTTGGCTGTTGCTGCTACATCAGGCCGAGGGCCCAGGGTGTGTTATTTCCCAGCACCTGGTTTAGGAACCACTCTTGACAATGAGTACCAGTGACTGCTCTGGCCAGTCCGATGACCTGATGAATGGCATCCGAACGCCGGCCGCTAAACCAGTCTGCTTCTCTGCTCTATCAATCCTCTGTTCAGGTTCCTTCTTCCTGGCTCACCTCAGCTGGCCATTGACGACTCCCACTTGGAATGCTGCACTCCATACTGCCCATAATGGGTACTGCAAGGGGGAGGTTCTTGTGCGGGTTGAGGAGGGGTGGAGGGTGGACCTGGCTGACAGTGCTCCAACTGAGATATTAGTATACATATGCTCAGTGTGTTCTTCCACCTAGTATTCCGCCTCGATGTATGTGACTACGTGTACATTTGTTGAGGCTTCTGTAGATCGAAACCATGAATATTGAATTAGTCTAACTTTGAGATTTTTCCTGGTCACTATCATCTTAATAACAGTCACTGTTGAATGACTTGGTTCTTACTTATTACCTGTATCATACTTCACTGCATGTCATTTTGTCTGGCTATTTTGCAAACTGTGTTTTCTGTAAAAAAAAATAATAATAATACCTACCTTTCTAAAGATTACTTTATTCATTTATAATTCTTTCACTAAACCTTATTTTTCTTTTTGTCATACAGGTGTTGTAAACACAATTGCAAAACTGACAAAGTCTTGCACATTACGCCTTACGATTAGCAAATTGTACTTCATACTCACTGATAAAGTAGCCAATGGAGGAGTTAGTATGTGGTGCGAGTTATCCCAAGTAGGTGACTATCATGTTTTTTTACAATTCATATATATATGTGAACCTTTATAGCCTGAACGGTGACATGCTGAATTATTTTCTAGCAAAAGTAAAAATCAATTTAAAAAAAATGAAAGGTGTAATTTCCTTGCCTCCACATTCTTGGAGTCACTCTCCTGCTGCAGGTATTTAGGTAATTAGCCTTCTAATAATTTTTTTGAAATTAGAGAACATGTTGATCCTTTGCTGCAATTGATTTTGCGCAAAATGGTTTATATGTAAATGTAATATGTGTTATTATAAATAATATACACTCGTTCTAACGGGTGTATTTAACCTCGGATTCGTCACTTTGTGAATACTACGCAGGTATCAGACTGGATCTGGAAACTTAAAGGCAGGGCTCCTGCACATTGGTAGGCGGCACCGTGAGGCTCCAGTCGATGTTGATCCACTCCAGGAGCTTGGAGCGGAACCTCATTTACGAGCCACCCATGTGTACTGTTCCTTTCTTTCTGAGCCTTCAGATGCCGACCCAGAGCTGTACTTCTATCTTTTCAAGACCCTTTTTTGCTAACAAATTCCAATGTTCAGTGAAAGAGGTCACCTCCTAATGCAACAGTGTTCAAGCGGTGTATGGACTGTCTCAAACAGATTTCCGTGACAGGCCCTCCCTCACGAAGTATGCCTATGGTGCCTGGGGTCATAGCATAATTTCAGGATGTAGGAAATAGTTTTTTTGTTGTTGTTTTTGTTTCTTTGAAAGATCTTTTTATTTGCAAGAAGAGCAAACAAAGACATCAGCAAAAGTAAAGGGAGAGTAATAAAATAGCTCCACGACATTATCATACAAGTCATAATTCCCCTTGGCCCACCAAGTCACCCCATTCTCCGATATATCACAGGGCATCAGGAGAGTTCCGTTATCCTCAAAACACTGTATCAAAATCCGTACTTTCAATAAGGAGACGGAGCCCACTCAGATTGTCATTCCATTTCCCCCAAATATTTGCCCACTTCTTTGGACATCCTCTCCCTTCATAGACTGCCCCCTCTGCGAGGATTCACCAGTCCATGTCCTTTTCCCAATCAATGAATTGTGGTGCCATGTCCGCCCTCCACAGCCATTCAATGTTGCATTTAGCCACCATAAATCCCAAGGTCATCCATATCTGATCCATTCGGGAAAGGTCAGTGTCCTCTCAAATATTAAATAAGCATCACTTTGCAGTAGCCCCCATGGCATTCATGCATTGAGTCACAGATTCCTGTCTGGCCACAGTTTCTATGACACAATGCTGACGATAATCTTCCCATCTTTGTCATATTGGTGCATGCATATTAACATTTATGTAAGAATTTTAGTTAGACCAGACGGAACCTAGATCGCATAGCCACAGGGGTGGGGTTTGGGGACCAAGGCCTCTGGTAGTGCTCCCACAGCCTTGTCAGGTTCGCTATCTAAAACTTTATAAATATATAAAATAAATCAGGGGAATTATTAATCAATTTACGGTAAGTGAGGGAAATTGCTGGTCTGGGCATATAATAGGTCAATATTCTTTCTTGAAATTGGGTTTTTGATGGGGGGGGGGGTGAAGATCCTTTTCAAACAACAACTACAATCCCTATGGTGCTGAACAACAAAAGTCACTGATTTTTTTTATTTTTTTTTAAATTTATTTTTATTGTTGCATCAGTAGGAATCGACAATGATATAATCAGCAGCCGGCAGGGCGTCAACATTCCGCCTCCGTCCGGTGTTTACGCAACTTTTTGGTTCCACAAGTAGTAGTTCGCCAAATATATCTACAGCATGAACATAAGAACTAGATGTCAAAAAGCAGCTTACACCCCCCTTTCCCCCCCCACTCCCCAGGACCCACCGCAGTTCCTACCGATCAAGGATTACCATTATCTAACTCACAACTGCATGGTTAGTCGATCTTCACATTGCCCACGTTGTAGCTTCTGGCAAATCAATTGTATCTCGGACCCTTGTGCTCTTCAGTTTTCTCCCTCATTGGCCCCCCTCCAATCCATGATATTGCCTCCATTTAGCCCACACTCTCCGAAACTTTTTGGGGCACCCCCTAGCTTTATAGGTTACTCTTTCTGCGGCCATATAGAGGTCCAGGCCCCTTCTCCACTCCTCAATATCGGGTATTTCCGCCGCACCCCAATACTTTGCAATGTCCCTTTTTGCCACCACCAATGCGAGCACCAAGAAAATAAGCATGGGGCGTGGCAGGTCCACCTCGGTTGTCATGCCCAATAACGCTAATTTGGGGTCGCGTGTCAAGTTCACTCCCAGGACCTCCTCCAGTTCCGTGAATATGTGCTCCCAGTGTGTTTGTATAATGTGCATGCCCACATCGTGTGAAAGAAATCTCCTCGTTGGTGGTGGCACCTAAGGCATGTCGGGTCTGTTATTCTCCCCATTTTAAAGAGGCGTACCCTGTCAAAATAGGTTCTGTGTAGTACATTCAGTTGAATGAGGCGTAGCCTTGATTTTATCGCCACCTCACGAGGATGCATTAAGATAATCTCCCAGTCCAGGTCCTCCATTTCACCCACGTCAGCCTCCCATACTCTCCTGAGCCCTGCCAAGTCGCCTAACATGTGGTTTGTCAGGGTTTTATACGTGAGGGATACCACCCTTTCCACGACCCGCTCTTGAAGTAGCCTGCCCTCCAACGGTGCATATTCCGGAATATCTGTGAGCGTGATGTTTTGTGCCCTCCATGCATGTTTCAATTGTGCGTATTTGTAGAACTGAGTGTTGTGCTACCCAAACTCGTTTCTAAGCACCTGAAAAGGCTTCAGCTCACCCCTTGCAATCACGTCCCCAATTGTGGAGATTCCTATATCATCCCATCTCCGAAAGCCGCGTAGCTTACTGAGTTCTCTCAACCATTGGCAGTGCCACAGCGGCGTCTGTCGGGTAGGCTTCTTGTCCCATCCCAAGCGTCTAGTAGCCCTGTTCCAAGCGTTCAGGGTGATCACCGTGGCCGGCAGGAGCAATGTCCGCACCGTCCCCCCGTATAGATAGTACAATAGATTTCTGGGTGACATTTTAAATCTTTCCAGCGCATAGGTCGGGTGGTCCGCCGATGCGTGTAGCCAATCATTAATTGGGGCGAGGTGTTCCGCCCAGTAGTATGCCTCAAGGTTGGGAAGTGAAATCCCTCCGTTGTACTGATGGCGCTGTAGAGTCGACAGGGCCACTCGCGGCCGTTTCCCCAGCCACAGGAACGCCCGGAGGTCTGCATGGATTTTGGTTATAGTTTTGGCTGGTAGCTGGTAGTACTCGTTTTGGAGCGCATACAGAAACTTCGGCAGGATAATCATTTTGTATATCGCCGCCCGGCCCAATAAGGTGATCGGTAATTGTCGCCACCCAGTCATCTCTGTTGTTGCCCTATCCATGATTCGTTTTATATTCTTACTAAAGGAAAGGTCCCTATCTAGGGTGATGTAGATACCCAGGTACTGGAATCTCTATGTGGTATGTACTAGTTGCTCCGGGAGGCACTCTCCCCGCTCCAGACCCTGTGGGTCATAGAGGACGGATTTGTGCCAGTTAATGGTATGGCCTGCCCTAGCACCAAAGCCGTCCAATTCCCTGAATAACTCCGGAATTGTAGTTTCAGGCTCAGTGATGTACAATAGCACATCGTCTGCGTACAGGGATATTTTTTCCTGTGTGGAGTTGGAGTCTCCCCATGAAAATCCCCGGATCACCGGATTCTGTCTGATCTTTACTGCTAGAATTTCTATGGTAAGCGTAAACAAAAGAGGGGATAGCGGGCACCCCTGGCGTGTACCTCTGCCGATCTGGAATTCGCGGGATAGCCTCCCGTTGACCCGAATCCGCGCCCTCGGGGCTGTGTACAGGAGTCGCACCCATTTTTGGAACTTGGGGCCGAACCCCAATCTCTGTAGCGCCGCCATTAGAAACGGCCAGTGTACCGCGTCGAATGCCTTCTCCGCGTCGAGGGAGAGGAACCAATGGGGCTCACTCCTCCCTTTAACTTCCTGCAACCAATTATGTGTGCGGCGGAGGTTCAACTTGGTCGCCCTATCCGGCAAGAACCCCGACTGATCCATATGTATGAGGTCTGTTATGACTGACCGCAGACGCTTCGCTAGAATAGTGGCCAAGATCTTTACCTCCATATTAAGGAGAGATATGGGGCGGTACGAGGCACACTCCCCCCTCGGCTTGCCTTCTTTATAAATCGGGACTATCGTGGCCAAGGTGAGGTCCGGCGGTAGGCGTCCCTCCTGGAATGCCTCCAAGAAGAGGGTCTTTAAATGGCGTGTCAATAGATCCGCCGCTCTCTTGAAAAATTCCGCCGGAAAGCCATTCGGCCCGGACGTTTTCCCCGGCTTCAGTGAGGCTACGGCGTCGGCTATGTCTTCCAGAGTAACCTCAGCCTCCAAAGCCGCACTGGCCTCGGGGGACAGTACCGGCAGCTCCGTGTCACCTATATAGTGTTGTGCCTCTTCACCCGTGCCCAGATCCCTGGCCTCATAGAAACGTTCGAAGTAAGACGCAAATACCTCTGCTATGGCCTCATCTGTGCGCATCTGCCTACCATCTACCGCTGTGATCTGTTCTACCCACCTTGCCGCCCTTTCTTTTCTGCCAAGCCATGCAAGGAGTTTGCCGGACTTGTCCCCCACATCGTATAACCGGTGGAGGGTTGCCAATGACTGAGTTCGTGCCTCATCGGAGACCACCTCCCTGTAGTGTCTTTGTGTATCAAGCAATTGTCTGAGTGTCCCTGTTTCCTTCCTCTGTTGGTATTCCGCCTCGAGGGCCAAGATAGACGTTTCCAGGTTAGACACCTCGGCTTGTTGTGCCCGTCGTGCCTCCCCCAGTCTGCTCTGTATTCGATCCCTCAGTACCGGCTTCAGTGCCTCCCAGAAGGTGACCCCTGAGTCGACCGTTCCCTCATTTTCTGCCACGTATACCCTAATGTCAGCTCTGATGCCACGTAGTATGTCCGGTGTTTGGATGTCCCATGCCGCTAGGCGCCATTCAGCCCTCCCCCCTCTCCTCTCCCGTCCCAACTGTACATATAGTGGAGAGTGGTCCGAGATTCCCCTCGCTTTATATTCTGCCAAGTCACTCGAGGTTAGGTCCTGTCTGGATGTGAAGATGTAGTCTGTTCTTGAAAAGATCCTGTGCGCCCCTGAGTAGAACGAGTAAGCCGCTTGCGTAGGATGGAGCCACCTCCAGACATCAGTCAGTCCTAAGACGTTCATTTGTCGTGCTAGTGCCGAACAAGTCCCCCCTGTGCGTGCAGTCCCTGTACGATCCTGCGCTTCACACATGACAGCATTAAAGTCACCACCTACTATCTGTATGGAATCCGCTGTATCAATGAGGATGGGGGTGATGGCTTTGAGGGTACGGGCCTGGAGTTTCGGCGGCGCATATACCGAAATGATAGTGTACCTACGTCTCTTCCATGTCCCCTGCACCCCCACATATGTCCCTTGTGGATCCAGCCATGTGCGGGTGACACTGAATGGGGCCATATTTTTAATGAGAATCGCCACCCCCCTGGCGTCTGATGTGTAATCTGCATGCGCCAGTGCCACGTGACGTCCCCTCGCTATAAACGCACACTTATTACCCCTGAGCTGAGTCTCCTGTAGTAGGACGATATCTGGTGCCACTCTCTTGATGTAGGCATTCACCAGCCCCCTCTTGATCTTTGACCCTACGCCATTGACATTCCACGTCAAGACGGTGACTCCCTGATCACCCAAGTGTGAGGTATTTAATGTACTTGCCATCGTGTAATGCGACTTTCTGGATTGGTATGTCCCTGTGTTAGAAGAGTGGTGTGGTGCATCAAGGTGTGCTGCTGCTGCCCGCTAACTAACCCTCCCCTCCCCCCCCTGTCCCTCTCTGGCCCCAACTCGAGAGATACCATAAACTGTCTCCCCCATCCCACCTCCCTCCCCTTCCAGTCGCGTCCCAACTTGGGACCAAACTATCCACAGGAGAAGGCCTGTCGCCCTCCCACACATCCCTCCCATCACAAACCAATAACCAGTACTAGAAACTCAAGAAACAATGAAGGGCGTGCCAACTTGCGTGTTCCCTGTTGTCGAGCTGCACTCTCCCTGATCCCCGGACACCATTGGTCATGAGTGTGTGTCCTGTGTGTCCATAGTAGGCCCCTGCCCCGAGGAGTCCTGTTCCAAATGCTGGATTTCTTTGACCAGCAGGTGTACCGAATCACCCACCGTATCTTCCTCCTCTCCTCCGGATGCGCGGCCCTCTGAGTCCTCTCCTTCATCTCCTTCCGAACGGATTCCATTCCGCAGGCAACTGAACCTAGAGCCCGCCACAGAGTCATTTCCCGGGAATGTCGATCTGCCTCCTCTCCTGTCTTCCGTGCCACGGGTTCGGTATGGGGTCGCCGGGGTCTGTTTCTTTATCCTCCGTGTTTTCCGCCTCTGTGGTTTCGGCAACTCCCAGCGCGGCCTTTCCCGCAGTGATCTATCCAGCTCCTCCCGACCATCCGCCTCTCTACTATTTAGGATAGGGCGCTCCTCAAGCCATTGCCATGCGTCCTCTGGGTGTGCGAAGAAGATGGACTTGTCCTTGTAGAGCACCTTGAGTTTGGCGGGGAAGAGGAGCATGTACGTTATGTTTAAGGACCTCAGTTTTGCCTTCACTGAGTCGAATGAGCGGCGCTGTTTCGAGACTTCCTGGCTGTAATCCGGGAAAATCATTATAGTGGTATTCTCCAAACGGATCTCCCCCAGTTTCCTGGCTTCTCGTAAGATCTAATCCCTGTCCGCATAGTTCAAGAAGCGTGCTATAACTGGTCTCGGTCTTGCCCCCTCAGGCGGTTTGGCCAGAAGTGCCCTGTGGGCCCTCTCAATGATGAAGCACGAGGAGAACTGTGCAGTTGGGAAGGTAGTTTTCAACCAGGCGTGGAGGAAGGAGGACATGTTCTTTCCCTCGATTCCTTCCCTAAAGCCCACAAAGCGAAGGTTGTTGCGTCTCGCTCTATTTTCCGCATCGTCCACCTTCCACAGCAGCTGACGGTGTGAGGCCTGCAGCTCCGCCATGTCTTTCTTCAGCGCAGAGATCGATGTATCATTGTCGGTTATTCTAGTTTCCGTCGCCGCCACCCTATCCATCAGGTTCCGAAAATCTTGCCTCAGCAACGTCACCTCGGATCCTACCTCCCCAATTTTCACCTCCAGGGCCGCCCGAGATGCCTGTATGTCACTCCTGGATGCCTGAATGGCCTCCATCAACATTGCCGTGTCGGTCCGCGTTCCAGGCGGCATGGACTGCTGCTCCGCAACATGCCTTGGCGCCGCAAAGTTATCCATGGGGCCCTGCTTCGTGGATTTAGGAACCGGGTCTCTTTTCCCCATGGCAGCCCGTCCCTCGGGCAGGGGCTCCCGCTGCAGGCCGCAGGTCACCGTCCCTTGTGGTGACGAAGTAGTGTGCAGGTCTGATCAGGAGGCGGTGGCTGTCTGTCGCGCTGCACCGTAGGCTGCAGGGTTCCCTGGCACTGCCCGTCCGCGGCGCCTCGGCCAAGTGGCTCCTCTTTATCCCCCCGTCCCGGCCCTGAGTCTCTCCACCTACTACAACGGGCAGGGGGGGGGCGGTGTTATGCACTGTAGGGGCCGCAATATTCTGCCACCGCACGCCTAGAATGTTCGAATCAGTCTGTGCCCCAGGTGGGTATAAATTTACTCTCTATTGCGTGCCAGTTCTTCGGCGCTATGAGCACGTCTCGCCTCGGCGCGCGGGGGGGGGGCGGGCGTCGCAAACGGGCAGACAGAGAGCCCTCACCGCCAGGCCGCCTTCGCTGTTGTCCGCTCCCCCGGGCGTCCCCGGACCTCCGCCGCCATGTTGGTGGAGTCTACTGCGTTCGCCGAGCGTGTCCCGGATTCTCGCAGTTCGCGGTCACGGCCACTCACCGCCTCTTCACTCGGCCGCACCGCTGCTCCTCCTTTCTCCACTTCTGTCGTCCCCGGGCCCCACTTCAGGGCGGGGAGGGTATCAGAGGGCCGCAGCACGTCACCGCCAGCCACCGGTACCGCCGGCCGCCATCTTGGTAAAGGCGGCCGGGCGTTGGCGGGTCCCCAGTCTCTCCTCCGTGAACCTGGCAGAGTCTGTACGGTACCTCCTGTCCTGCTTTCGGGTTGCGGTGTCTCCGGTGGCTGGCGCCTTCCCTGCAGGGCTACGGACGGACTCCTAGGTTCGCCGGGGTCCGTCGGGTGTGGCGGCCGCCATCTTGGCTGCTTAAGGATTCACCGGGTCTGATTTAGATCACTTTTTTCTGCCGACCCCGGCTCGGTATCGCCGCTGCGGCACTCTCCCCAGTTGCTAGGGTGCTTTGTCTTCCGGTGGGTGCCGTTTGTGGATCGTGGGGAAAGTCATATGTCGGATTCAGTCGCAGCTCGGCAGGCGCTCCGGCAAGGCACGTCTAGCCGGCCATGCTGCTGGCCACGCCCCCCTCAAAAGTCACTGAATTGACCTGTTCTTCACCCTCTGTTAGCCTGGTAGCTTTGCCAAAAATGGTCCGGCAGAACCTAGAGGTAATGTGTAAAGTATTTTTGAAGAACTCGACCAGTAATAAATTAAAAACACAACACAAAATAAAAATCCTACACCAATTTAGAAAAATAGAGAGCATTTTAATAAATAAAAAGACATCAAATCAAATTCAATCCAATCAATAGAACTGGAATTATGATTTTTGTTTTTTGTGTGATAACTGTGACTAAAAGATCAAAGCGCCAACCGCGAATATCTAGTTGGGTGACGCTGGGACAAAGTCAAATGTTCTTGTCGACCACAATGGAGCACTGTTCGGATATATGAAGTGGGTTGGGCCCGGTCTCAGCTTAGCTTTGGACTTAAAAGAACTGCTGAAGAAAAATGTCTGAGAAGGTAAAATTCAGCAGGGGCAAGGCAGCTGGTGGTATCCAAGAAGGAGGCGCCATAGTTGGGGAGCACCTGGACTAAGCTGCAGCAAATATTTGTATTTTCGGACTTAGTCACTTTTTTGGAAGTAAGAATCTCCAGCAGAACATAGCTGCAGGATGTAGCTAATGAGTGCTCCACAAGGCCGAATACCTTTCTATGAGGTGCTGTTGAACAGGCTTTGCTGCTGCAAAGAACTTTCACAGAGCTACCATAAAGTCAGGCCGGCCGGCAATGGATTTAGGGCGGATCGGCGAGCAGGTAAGTCCTGTCTTCTGTTGGTTGTCAGGCCACTTTTTAGTGTGCCATGGTTTGTTTTTTGGCTTTCTGGGAAGCTTTAGCACCACTTCCAAGGGTCCACGACTTTGTGGGTGTCCCTTGGAGTGCAGGATTCGCTTCAGGCTAGGTCCAGGTGCAGGTTTCAAGGCTGTTGCAGCTTGTTGTGTCCCTGTATCTCGCACAGGAGGTCCGACAACTAGCCCTTGAAGTCACTCTGGTAGCCCTGGGATCAAGCAGCAAGGCAAGCCTCAAGCAGCAGAGCAGTCTTTCTGGGGTCCTCAGCAGGTACAAGAGTGAACTGAAAAATTGGTCTGAGAGGCCAATATTCATACCTGGCTTTTGAAGTGGGAGAAATTTCTAGACTCTACCCCCATCCACCCCGCCCCCCTTTGTCTCACTGTCTGGGAAGAATTCACAAATGCCACTCTATTCAGAGTCATGTGACCTAGGACACAGGATTCAGGCATCAAATGGTTAGGATATGAAAATGGCAACTTTCTTAAAGTGTAATTTTCAGAATTGTAAGTACAAATCTAATTTTACCATTAAAGAGAATTTTAAATTGCAATTCTGTAGAGACCAAACATGACATTTCTACCTGCTCTGAATTCTAAATTAGCACTTCTTAAATGTGAATAGGTAATCCAATGTTATCCCATGAGAAAACTAGGCCTTATAGTAGTGAGAAAGTTATTTGGGAGTTTTTCACTACCAGGACATGTAAAACTTAAAAGTACATGTCCGACTTAAAAAAAAAAAATCTTTAACGATTAGCAAACAAAAGACACCAGGTGACAGTGAACAGTTACATAATTGTCAGATATATAAATCCATACATCAAACAATACATACAGGATGGTGATCAAGGGATCACAGGGACTCTTGTGCCTCCTCCTCTTCCAAATTGGTCGGGGGCGTACAAATGTCTCCACGGTGGTGGTTCCAGTCTGTCCAGATCTTACCCCACTTTTGGGGACAACCTCTAGTGGCGTAGACTGATCTCTCCCTAAACATACACCAGCCCATGTCTTCCGACCATTTCCCGACTTGGGGTGGCTATCTCGCTCCCCACAGCTGAGCAATGTTGCGCTTGGCAACCATACATGCCAACGTTGCCCACTGCCGCCTATATGTACACAGACCCAAGGGTTCCCAAACATTTAAAATACATCTACGAGCCTCTGGCTGTATCTCCACCCCCAGGACCTCTCGCAGTTTATCATGGATCTCTACCCAATAAACCTGTACCTCCCTACAGTGCCCCAGATTATGCATGAATGTGCCTGGTTCTCCACATCCCCTGCGACACTCCCCACTCTCTGATCTACCCATCAAGACCAGACGGGGCCCGTGACATACGATCGGTGAAGAATCTTTAGTTGCACTAATCTGAGCCTCATCTGTATTGCCACCACACGTGGGGAGGAGACCGCCTCCCGCCAATCCTCGTCGTCCAACTCAATTCCATCTGCACTCCACTGAGTCCTAAGTAGCAGCAGCGGGTCTTCCGTATTGTTAATGAGTTTTTTATATATAAGGGAGATGGTCTTCTCCGGGAGAAGGCCGTCTAACACTCGGTCTTCAAGGGGAGAAGCATCAGGAAGTGGCGTGTCAATGGGGATATGTGTGAGTAATGCGTGTCTGACCTGGAGATAACGGAAGTATTCCCTATCATGAAGGTGATATTGCTGCTTAAGGAAATCAAACGTGAGAATTGTATCTTTCCCGCAGACATCTTTAATCTGTGTAATCTCAATAATTTCCCACTTGTCGAACCCCTTAGATTTCCAAAGGCTTCCTAATCGCTCCGAGCTCAATAGTGGGGTGGCGAGTGTTAATCTCCCCTCCCACTTAAGGTGTTTATTTGCCGCATACCACACATGCACAGCGTGTGCCATAGGATCCGCAAGGGGAAACCGTCCCAATCTAGCGTACAGTGCTCTGGTAACGTCGCCTCCGGGCGCTTGCCAAAGGTCCATTGCACAGCCAGGGTCCACTGGGGCCCCATATATAACGTGATTTACTGCTGCCAACTGCATGTCTGACTTTTTAAATACACTGCACCATGACCTATGGGCTGTTTAGGGCTTACCTTGGTGGTCACATGTACGTATTAAAATATGAGGCTTAGTCCAGGGAAAAGGTTTATTTTGCCAGGTAGAATTGGCAGTTTAAAACTGCACACAGGCTGCAATGGCATGCCTGAAACCCTTTTTAAAGAGCTACTTAAGTGTTACGGATCCAGTAGTAGCATTTCATTTACAGGTTATGGGTACATGTTGTGCCACTTTACTAGGGACTTGTTACTAAATTGTATGTGCCAATCAGCTGTAGGCCAATTTATCATGTTTTAAGGAGTGAGTGCAAGTTCTGTAGTACTGGTTAGCAGTGGTAAAGTGCACGGAGTCTTAAGGCGAACAACAACACAATTCAGACATTAGATGGGGTGAAGGCAAAAAACAAGTTTGAGGATGGCCAAGCCGAGAGTGCCAGGTCAAACAACGACCTGTGAATGCTCCCAAGATTAATCAAAGTCCATATAGGACTGTGAGATTAAGTTGTATGTCACCAAACATTGTAAGACTCAACACCATGACTGGTGGAATGCGAAAGCAAGGTTCCATTCCCACTCCTAAATTCATTCCTATGGCAGATCATTGTCCTGCTCGAATTCTTCAGGAAGTCCAAGAAGAAGCATAACAATTCGAAGCAGTAATAGACACCTTCCAGCCACTCACAGTCTCCAAAGAGGGCACAGGAGCGTCATTGTGCCACCAGGTTTTGCTGTTCATATCCATCTGAGCTGATCACACATCTCGTCACGATGAGCCCCAAATTCCCAGGTCTGTTGGTGAAATTGCAGCAAGTAAGGCCCTTTAGTGATGCCATGCTGAACATTTTGAGCACAATACCAGTTCCTGTTGGTGTTCCTCCGGGCCCCAAGAACCCACAGTGGGCTCCAGTCGTATGATGAGGACAATGGTATGACGAACTATAAAATTCCAGTGACCTGGGTATTTCTCTATATACTTTCTTGGTTTCTACTCCTGGCCTGCCACCTTAGAAAGCATCTCATTTGCTGTTGTGTTGCAGAGAGTGGCAGAAGTGCTAAGCCTACTAGTCCCTGCTATGGATGTCAAGACTGATGTTCTAACAGAGGCACTCCTGGCTGATCAAGTGCCTACAGAAACTCTAATACTATTTAATAAGGCCCTCAGGAATACCCTCCTAGGCAATACCATATTCTGGACCAACAGTTAGTAAGCAGGCCCTTCTATGCCAATCAGACCCCCCAGGATATAGCGGCATGGAGTAGCAAATTTAGCGGCACAAAAATGGAAATTTAGCGGCACAAATGTGGAAATTTAGCGGCAATTTTGCGGCATTTTATTTGGCCATTTTTCCTATAACAAACACAGATATCTTCGTTTTTTTTGTTATTTAACAACATGAAGCTATGTATGTATACTAATGTAAGCATTCCTCCATAGAAACACTCTTGATTATAGTTAGGGACAGCGAAAATGACATCACATGCTCCTTGACCTTGATGCCATCTCAGAAAGGGGCACTGAATGACCTTAGTGATAGGCCACAATTGATTTTTTGAAACCTCGAGGCTGCAGCGTCTTAATAAACAGTGTCTATAACAAATACAGATAACCAGCTACCGAATCGAACTAAAGCCAAAGGTATGCGGACTTTTAAATCACCAACAGCCAGGCTGATAAAATCACAGTAGTTGCACGCAGCAACATAGGTGCATGGTAGAGTATTGTAATTGGAAATATAGCGCTTACTACCTCAACGAGGCGTCGAAGCGTCTAGGCAGCAATTATCACCTCTTGTAATGTCTAATTGGCGGCCTCGTCTTGCATGACAAGAATCCAGCACATTTGCATAGCAGGAAATGCACAGAGGTGCTTGCCACACTTCGGGCAGTGACCTCATGCCTATGGTGCAGCCAGAGGTATGTTTCTTATGATAGGCCAGCACCCTGGCTTCGTGCAGAGTTGTGCGTATGTGTTAATGTGAGCAGTTTAGGGAAAGTGTTAGCCTTTCGCATGACTGCACATAACACGGGGGGGGGGGAGGGGGCTGATTTACAGCCGCTTCTTGGGTCGGTCCGCGGTCCTCGGCTCCCGGTGGGCTCTCTGGTGAGCCATGCTGATTTAATGCCATGCTTCACAGTACCACCTGCTGGGTCCCATTTCAGCTGTCATTGAGAAGTCCAGGGCTTCATTAAAGTACGGGCAATTACCAGGGGGAGGCTTGCATCTCCGACGGAAAAGAAGCGTCTTTCAATTTAAGTCACTTCTTATAGATGCTCAGTTGTTTTTCTAAGTGAAACAGGATCACCTACGGTTTGCCTCCGCCTCCTGACCTCCTCCCCGCCTCGTCGTCTCGTGCAGTTGGGATTCTGGCAATGAAGTTTCGAGGAGTTTGGGGGCTGCCCCCAGGCTTGGATGAAGTACATTCATCCGCTTACGTGGTGCGATGTGATTTTCCTCTGGAATAACTCACGAAGGGTGAAGCGTATTGTGCTGAAGCGGGGATGTCTTTCCTGCTCTCGGACCGAGCCTCCATGCCTTGTGCAGTGGGGTGCACAGCCCTGGAGCTGGGCGTGCAGTGCTCGCCTTCCGGCGCAGATGTTTGCAGAATGTGGCTCTGTTTTGTTTGTATTTCGTATGTCTAGAGCTCATATATTTGAGATCTCCCCTATATGATGGGGAAGGAAAAGGAGGCTTGGTGAAAACATTTGACAAGGATCACACAATTTGCGCGGAATGGAAAGAAGGTGGTTAATGCGGAAGGTCAACGTATGCCCGAGTCAGCCGCGGCTTTTGTAAAAATGGCCGTGATTTCTACAAAAAGTGCCGATTTCGCGGGCACCTTTGTAAAAATCGCGGCATTTTTAGAAAAGTGCCGATTTCGCGGCAAATCGCGAAATCGCGATATCCTGGAGGGTCTGGCCAATGTCTAGCAACAGTCGACCTTAACTTTTTTTTTTTTAAATCTTTTTATTAACTGAAAACAAAAAAAACAATAGCAGGTGCCTTACATCACAGAACAAAAAAAACAATTACACAAACATATAGCGCAGAATAGACGGATGACCCCCAAGGCGAGAGCTGAGCCATAAATTATAACAAGCGTGCAGCCGTGTAATATACAAGAAATATTCGAATTCCGGTCCAACCTGTACAGATCACAAACCCCACCACCCAAAGGAACAGGATTGTCATGAAGCAAGGCAATTTCGAGTGGCAGGAAAGCGTTGCACAGCAGAGCAGTGGACCGAAACAACGACCGCAACCAGCACGCAGCAATAAGAAACGCAACACATTGTGAAGTTCAGTGCAAACAATACCGCCCCCAGGACCCGTCCACCCACAAAACAAGATTGCCCATCAGGAAGGCCCCCAATATCAGGATACGAATTGGATATCAAACATAAAAACAAAAACATATACAATACAAAAACCCCTTCACCCCACCCTGCACCCCTGCATATGAGTGAGGTGAAGGTATTTTTAAAGCGCACTAATGCCGAGGCGTCTTGGTGCTGTGCAGGGTAACTGAGTGTGTGCCGGCCAGTGTCCTATCGCGTAAAAAGCCAGGTCTTAACCCCTTCCTGAATCTCATGTGATTGGAGATTTGTCTTAGGTGCAAGGGCAGTGAATTCCAGAGCCTCGCGGCCAGGAGGGAGAAGCCCTTCCCACCCCAGCGTTGTCTATGGAACTTCGAGACCATCGCCAGCCCCTGAGAGGCAGACCTCAGGGGTCGGATTGGCATGTACCTCGTGAATAGGTGTTGCAGTTCTAATGCTCCCACCCCAGCTAAGGACTTGTGGACCAGGCAGAGTGCTTTAAAATCTATCCACCTCCGAACAGGGAGCCAGTGTAACTGCCTGATGACCTCTTCGCCTAACCCCAACTAGCAGTGTGCCTGTCCCCCCATCTAACTAAATACTAAAAGTAGAAAATGGAGGAGGGCGCCTTCGTATGGGCCCCCGGTCCCTCCCTCCCCCCGCCAGAACCAAGCATCCCCTAAGATGGAACCACAAATCTATAAGGAATCCCATACAGAACAAAACAGGGGAAGCTGTAAACACCGCCCAACCTCCCGTAAGCACAATGGTAGCAAATCCAACATCCATTGGGGCCACGATATCAAACCCAGTCAATCAGTCTCATCCTTGGCCCTTACGATCAGTCGTGCGAACCCCTTCCGGTCGAACCGCCGCCTCTGCAGGAAAGTCGAAGTGCGAAAAGAGTTCAGCAAAGTTCATCCTGAGATGAATCAAAAATGTTAAGTCATTGGGAACCCCATCAGCACTGAAGATCCCCCTCACCGACATTAACTCCCAACGTTGTTTCCTCCGCAATCGTAGTGAAACTGCCAGGGAGGGGAAAGACGCTGTTTCGATCCTAGAACAGTTCCCAACAGGAGTCTCCGGAAAGGGTGCACCGATTAGTCCTCCCACAGTCAGCAGCGATGTTAGGCTTAACGATCCGTTCGAAGCACCAAGCTCGCGGGTATCAATCAGCACACTGACCAGAGGCTTCGACACCTCTCGCTGCACGGGGCCCACATCTTCCGTTAAAATGGCCATCGTGGGCATCTTAGCTCGCTTTAGTTCTTGCAATGGAGCAGAGTCGGTCTCATACGCCCTGTCTCAAACGTACCCGCAATCATTTTGTGGACAAGGGCTTCCATATGCGAATGAAGTGCCCCAATGGCTGCCAGTACAGCCCTCAGCGACGGTTCACACTCCGACCGTCCCATCTCTCCTCGCTCGGTATCGACCATGTTCACTTCCCCCAGAAAGCCCGGTCTCTCCGGGGGAGCAGGCAAGAGCGGAACGGATGGCAGCGGAGGCGACTTATCGTTCACCACAACAGCAATCTGCACTCCGCTACCGCAAGCGAAGACCCTGACCCAACGAACACCGGCGGGGTGCAAACCGGGTCTCCGGGTCAGGGACCTCCGTCCACAGCCTCAGTCGTGCCTCATCACCCCTCCTTCGATGTTAACCAGCTCAGATGACCGTCATTAAAATCGGGCAAAGACAACCTCCACAGCGATAGACCGGACCATGCCTAACTCCCACGGCCGATGTTGTTCAACTGTAACCCGGCTTGGCCAGTACTCGAGGCACCGGCTCACAAGCGGGGCTAGGCCGCAAACTGAAACACGACGTAACTCCGTCAACCAAGCTGGTAAAATTCTCGGGATTGCACCATCAGACTGTAAGCCAGTTCATCCACACGGAGGCCGGGCGTAAACACAGGATTAATGACAGGATCGTCTGGCAGGAGACGGAGGTCGGCGAAGCCGGGAGCCTAAGCAGCCATCTTGTTGCTAGCGTAGCTCCTTCCCCCGACCCTAACTGTTATACACAACATCCCACACCTTAGAACCTGATGGTGCAGGCATCCACTGGTAACTCAAATCCCAAAACCTTCCTCACCACCTGATAGTGAGCCTTAGAGAATAGAGACTACTGGCAAGCACATCTTTTCCCCCACAAGTCTTGCTCTGCGATCAGTCTTCCAGTCTTTTTTGTGACTGAGGCTGCGACTCACAAAGACCATGCCAAAGGCACCAGGGACAATGTGCAGCTGAGTCCACAGCCCCTCCAGCAACTGAAAATGCTCTTTACTTTGACCTTTCTAGCACACACCGCTCCGGTTGGAGGCAGTATCCGATATTTCCTCCAGAATCAGTAAGCCACCAGACAAGTGGTCCTCCAAATTGTACATCGGGGCTACATCCCTTCATTTCTTTCCACTTCACTACACCATAATCAAGGAAACTAACAGCAGACTATCTTCCCTGTTACAGCAGGAAGTATGGGCCATTTTGGCCAAGTGGGCCATAGAGAGGGTTCCAGCATCTGAAATAGGAACTGGGTGTTACTCCCGCTACTTCCTGGTACTGAAGAAAAAGAGTTGTTGGTCCTATTTTAGATCTCTGCCCTTTGAACGCCTTTCTGTGGAAGTACAAATTAAAGATATCTGGGTCTTGTCTGTCCTAAACCCCGTAGACCGGATGGTGGTGTTGTACCTCTGGGATGCTTATTCCCATAGCTTACTCCTGAAGGGTCACTGGCGCTACCTGCGGTTCACAGTGGCCATGAGCATTTTCAGGTTGCAGTGCTCACTTTTGCCTCACCAGTGCCCCTCTGTTGTTCACAGAAATGATGACGGTGGTCGCAACACACCTTCGGAGGTTTGGGGGATACCTGTCTTACCCCACCTTAGCGATCGTCTGTTGAAGACAGACCTGCCTCAGGTAGTCGTCAGCCACCTCCATACAACAACAAACCGCATGTTGTTGGGGTTGACTGTCCACATCCCGAAGTTACACCAGGCTCCTCTGCAGGCTCTTCCTTTCTTCTGAGTCATTCTGAATGCAGTACAGTTTTGTGCTTTCCCCCCAGAACGGAGAGTCCAGGACATTCATCATATGATCTCGCTTTTGCAGCCTCTGTCCTGAATCTCTGTGTGACTACCCTGTGTCTTTTGGGATTGTTGATCACTGGCATCCTGGTAGTGAAACATGCCAGATGGCATATGCTAGATCTGCAGTGGGATCTAGTGGGCACAGCATCCTGTGAATCTGATGGATTGTGTCCATATTTCAGAGGAGACTGCAAGAGACCTGCAGTGATAGCTGCTGGGCCTCTATTGGGTCAGTGGCAGACCTCGCTCCTTACCCAACCCAGGTTTGACAGTGATGACAGATGCATTGCTTCTCGATTGGGGATGCCATCTGGAAGACATGAGAATAGGTAGTCTTTGGTCTCTGGCGGAAGCTCAACTCCACATTAGTTTGCTGGAGTTCATGGCGATTTGCTTATTTGCTTGGTGTTGAAGTCCTTTCTGCCCCCCAGGAGAGGAAGGTTGCTGGAGTTCATGGCGATTTGCTTATTTGCTTGGTGTTGAAGTCCTTTCTGCCCCCCAGGAGAGGAAGGTTGGTGCGGGTCCTCACGGATAACACTACAGTCATGTGCTACAGCAACAAGCATGGCAGGGTGAGGCCCTAGGTTCTGTCCTAGGAGGCTCTGTGCCTCTGGAAGTGGCTGGACCGCCAGGGAATGTCTCTGGTGGTGAACCACCTGGTAGGATCTCTAAATACCATGACAAATTAACTCAGCCGCAGACCCTTAGTGGGCCATGAATGGCAGTTACATCTGTAGGTGGCACAGGGCATCAACGTCTTCCATCAATGGAAAAAACTTTAGCTCGATCATTAAAGCACTGCCGAGAACTCGCTATGTCAGCAGTTTGCAGGTTGATGTTCCCAAGAAGGATCCCTTGATGACTAATTCGTCTTAGAGTCAAGTTCAGAAACCCTGTGTTCGAGGCATGTGGGCTGCTGAATTTATATCTATGCATAGATCGCCGCCTAGTGTTGGGTCCGGATGATTGCACATTGTTGTCCTGGAAGAGTCTTCGAAGTATCACGAGATAGGTGGCTCCTCCCCTGGACTACAGTGCGCATGGGCATCCCCTCCATGCTCAGATTGTTTTTTTCCGCCATCGGGTTCGGATGTACTTTCTTAGCTTAAGTTAGGAAAATATATATAAACTCTTTCTCAAGGCCAAAAGGCCTTCGGGGCGTCGGTATTTTCTTTCGTTCGGTGCCTTACGCTTGTTTCCACAAGTCGTCGACGAGATTGCGTTTCGACGACAAAGGCCCCATCGACGATGGAACGAAGTCCGTTCAAACGCTGCCCCGTTTGCAACTCGAAATACCCTCACATCAACGTGCACCCGGTGTGCAATAAATGTCTCTCACCGGACCACGACGAGGCCAGCTGCATGGCCTGTTCAAAGTTCAGATCGAAGAAAACTCTTCGTCTACGACGCGCTGCATGACAGTCGGCGCGGGACTCGGCACCCGATTCAGAAAATATCTTCGGGGGTGACGGCGTGGAGTGTGTACAAGAAGAGGATCCTGCTCAGCACTCGGATCCCGCATCGGAGCAAGACTCACCATACCATGAGGACGAGAAAGAACTCTACGTCCATGATGAAGACATCGTCGAGGTAGGAGACGACGTACCACCTCTCGGAGCCGTCGACGACGACTCAAGCGAGGAGCTAGGCCCAACCGCAGTAGCGGGGCCTCATACAGACTCTTCCACGGCTCAGGTCGAGGCATCGCCGGAAGGCCTTGGCCAAGATCTTCATACAAGTTCTCTAGTCCCGCTTCGAGGCCCGACTAAGAACATTTCCAAAGAGCCATCGGTCGAGCGGCCACAATCAGTGGAGCAATCGAAACCGAAACATAAAGACACAAAAACGAAACCGAAGGTGTTAACAACAACCATCGGCTCGAAGACTTCGGAGCCTCCCAAGTCAAAACGTGTGCTCGACCCCTCGGGGTCGAAAGGGGGCGTCGACCCGAAGATCGGAGCGACAAAGCCTGTGTCTACTGTGAAACACGTCACGCTCACGTCAACGTCGAAGCCCGGCTCCAAAGATGGCGCCTCTTCCGAAGGACTCAAGGCCCAAAAGGCCGTCGAGCCGAAGATCCATAAGCCGCAACTGGTCAAGGCCTTCGAGCCAAAAACCACCCTCGGCACAAAGGAACAAACCTCCTCGAAGACCGCAGGCGTCCCTGCTGCGCAGCAACGGATCGAGTCGACGAAACCCCACAAGCACACCGACCAGTCGGAGTCGGTCCGATCGAAGTCGAAGTCTTCAAAGCAAGTCGGTCCGTCGCCGATGCTTTCGGCGCCGATCAAATACGGCCTGCCCCCAACGGCGAGACCTAAGGCTGTCCAACTCCAAAAAGCTACAGACTCATCCAAGTCAACATCAGTAGCTGCACCCGCCCAGCCTCGAACCGAAGACGTTCAGTTCCAGCCACCGACCTACGACGAACAGTCGAAATTATACATCGACTCCGAATCAGGCAGGCTCACCGTTTACAAACGGAAAATCAGGCCTGAAACACCTATGGAGCCTTACAAAATACCACTAAAGAAAAAGAGAGACTCTACTACATCTCCTGTCCTTTTTGAACCCATACACCCATATGGGCAAGACTATGCCTACTCACCCACACCAGTCGCTGAGGATGTGGAGGAAGGGGACAATGAGGAGCAGTTTAACTATCCCATTGACGCAGATCAGGATGAGTCCCAGCCATGGGCTGACACTGTTGACCCTGATAAACCACACACCACCCCTGACACTCAGTCATATGCAGTCAAAACTTCGCCTACTGAGGACACTGCTGCGTTTAACGCACTCATTGAAAGGACAGCCCTTAACCACGATGTCGACATGCACGCTGACCCTGTGGAGGAAGACTTTCTTTTTGATACGTTCTCGACGTCAGAAAGGTCTGTAAAGACTCTGCCTATGCTCAAGGGTGTGCTCAAACATGCCAGCGACATTTTCAAAGAGCCCACTAAAGCTAGGGTGGTGAACCCCAGAATTGAAAGGAAGTACCGGCCTGCGCCAGTGGACCCTACGTATATCAAGGGCCAACTCCCCTTGGACTCCTTAGTGGTGGCTAATGCTCGCAAAAGAGAGAACTCTCAAACAACTGGTGATGCTCCTCCTCCGGACAAAGAGTCCAAGATCTTTGAGGCTTCTGGGAAACGTGTAGCGGCTCAAGCAGCTAATATTTGGAGGATCTCCAACACACAAGCCCTGTTAGCAAGATATGTCAGGGCCCATTATGACACGTTAGAGCAGCTCCTGCAACACCTGTCAGATGCTTATAAGGAGGGAGCAGAAATGCTTATACAAGAGGGGAAGTTGATCTCCAATGCGTCCATTAAGTGTGCGTTGGATGCAGCTGATACTGCAGCTAGGGCCATAAACACTAGCGTAATGCTTAGGCGGCATGCCTGGCTCCGCATCTCTGGTTTCAAGTCAGAAATCCAAACCACTCTACTTAATCAGCCAGTTAACCCTAACTTCCTGTTTGGTCCTGAGGTAGACACCACTCTAGAAAAGATTAAAAAGGACACTGACACTGCAAAATCCATGGGTGCTCTGCAGTCTCAGCAATTCAGAGGCAGTTCCTTTCGTCGCTCCGGTAACAGGGGAGCTTCTAGAGGCCAGGCATCGCATCAAGCTCAATACACCAAAGGAGCCACACAATCCACCTACAACAAGAACAATAGGGGTGGATACCGTGGGAACAGCACCAAAGGCAGAGGACGTGGAAATAATAATGCCAGATCCTCCGCCACTAACAAACAGTGACGTCTTGTCACTGCCCCCCGACCATACCACACCAGTCGGGGGGAGACTTCAGCAGTTCCTGCCAGTCTGGGAAAGCATTACCACAGACAGGTGGGTGAGACAACTTATACGTCACGGCTATTGTCTAGAGTTAACGTCCACTCCACCCAACATACCCCCAAGGCACCGTCCTATGTCCGCAGAGCACATGCACTTATTGCAGCAAGAAGTCATCTCCATGCTGCAAAAAGGGGCTATAGAACTCGTGCCTTTAGACCAGCAAGGTACAGGGGTGTATTCACTGTAGTTCCTAATCCCCAAAAAAGACGGATCTCTGCGGCCCATTCTGGACCTCAGACCCTTAAACCAATACATCCTGTCAGAACCAATAGATCCGGTTTGTTGCCTTTTCTCCACAACACAAGGGCAACCCAATTTCAAAGTCAGGTATAGCCAGATGGATTGTTAAGTGCATACAAATCTGTTATCAAAAGGCAAAACGCACATTAACAGATCCCCCACGAGCGCATTCCACACGCAAGTTAGGGGCATCCATGGCTTTCCTAGGTAACATTCCTCTAGAGGACATTTGTAGAGCAGCCACATGGACCACCATCCACACATCCACCAAACACTACTGTGTGGATGTACACTCAAAACAGCAAGCTGCTGTAGGTCAAGCTGTTCTAAAAACTCTTTTTCAGACTGCTGCAGCTGGCTCAGGCAACCGCCGCTAAGGAGGGTACTACTATTTTTTCTATGCATAGATATAAATTCAGCAGCCCACATGCCTCGAACGGAATATGCTACTTACCAGTATGCATCTGTTCTTGGCATGTAGGGCTGCTGACATTTATATCGCCCACCCTCCTCCCCGGTGCCTGTCGCAGCTGTAGCACTCAGTTTTATTCTCAAGGATGGTCATCACTTACTGTATCATACTCCATCTCTGCCACAATGGCGAAAAACAATCTGAGCATGGAGGGGATGCCCATGCGCACTGTAGTCCAGGGGAGGAGCCACCTATCTCGTGATACTTCGAAGACTCTTCCAGGACAACAATTTGCAATCATCCGGACCCAACACTAGGCGGCGATCTATGCATAGATATAAATGTCAGCATCCCTACATGCCAAGAACAGATGCATACTGGTAAGTAGCATATTCCATACCTTCCTGCTGCTTCCTTTCTCACCCCGAGCTCTGAAGAAGATCTTGAATATCAGTTCCCAAATAATCCTAGTGGCACCAGATTGGGGCAGGAGAGTGTGGTATTCAGAACTCGTGTGCATTAGCGTCTGGCCTCAATCAAGCTATCGCTTTGGGAGGATCTTCCGTCACAGCAGCAGGCCAGCGTGCTTCACCCGTGCTTGCTCAATCTGCATCTCCCTGTGTGGAGATTGAGCAGTGGCGTTGACTGCATTTGACCTTCCTCCTGAGGTCGGTGATATCATCTTGGCGACAAAGCTACTTTCTAGGACATTGGTCAATGCAAGCAGTTGGGACTAATTTGCTACTTGGTGCAGCATCTACCAAATTGATCCTCTGCATGCTAAGTTGTCTGAAGTTTTGTTGTCTGTTTTATCACTGGCCCAGCAAGGGTTTATAAGCACCATACATTTAAGACTCCCATGTTTCATATATCCTATTCCTGGGTTCCTAAAAAATGTTAATGGTACGGATGAGAGTTTCCCAAACTTGATAACTGCATCCTTTTCTTACTCCTTGCATTCTCTCCCATACACAGTCTCTTGCAAACAGCTCAGTAAATCTATAACCCTTTTTCTGATCTAAGTAAATAACTTGGTGCACAAGCTCATATGAGAAAGCCATGCTAGCACATCCTTGCCTGCAGAGTACATCTCAGCCTAGTCCTTCTGGGTTTGGAGAAGAGAGAGGGGATTCTCAGCAGTTTCGCAGCCGCTGGAGCTACAGGAACTGTTGACATTTTCAGGGCCTTTGTTTTCAAGTGCTCTATCTCTATTGCTTGAGTTTTGTGTATCTCCTTTTCTACTTGCTCCTTCTCCTTTCCCCTCCTTTTTTTTTCTACACTTAGTTGTGTGTGCAGCATATATCTCTGAAAGTCTTTTCCTCTGTACGTTCACTAAGTTAGCTTTCTCAACTTTCAGCTCCTGTTGCTACATCTGGAGTAAAATTTTCACTCGGTTTTAGGTGGTTACTGGACTGGATGAGGCCCGTTGGAAGGAAGCATGGAAAGGCTGTTAAACCCTCAGGGGCCACGCCCAATGATGCCTTAGGTACTTCCAAGAAGAAACTGGCAAGAGTTTTTGCCCAGTTGGTCCTGGTGCTGTTCCCCTTTAGGTCACCTTTTAGGAGGGGACACAGGGCAGCCTTGTTTTCAACCAGAGAAGGGGTGGGGCGCCCCAGTACACAACCTCTGCATTTGTTCCTGCTAGGCACCCCAAGTTGCTAGGGTGGGTGGGCACCACCACCCTTGCCACCTGCTCACCATGCCTTCACCCACCCTTATTCATGCTGCCTCAAAGGCCACCGCCACTTTTCTGATTGTTCCTCATAGGGAAGAATCCATGGGGAGCAGCGAGGAAGACCTCCTTGCTACCTTGTCTCTTCTGTAGCCCCCACTCTCATGGATGAGACTTTGTTGCAGTTCCCTGGCTAGCAGTATATCAGGCGTCCTTTCCCCTCCTCACCGCTGGGCAGCTGCCATCTTGGAGTGTACCAGGGCCTACTTATTTCCTGTCGAGGACCAGAGCAGAGGGCTCGGATTGCCAGTTGAGGGCCTGCTGCCTACTTCTCAAGCCCTCGCAAGCAATATCTTGCTCTGTGGGGCCGCTCCAGTTACAATGTTGGGCGATTCCCAGCAGCCCCAGCCAAAGACCAGGATCACAGTTATGCCATGTTTGCTTGCGTGGTCACACCCCCACTCAACCATTTAGGCCTTTAAAAGCACCATACATGTAAGTCTCCCATGTTTCATGCATCCCTTTCTGGGGCTGCTTAACATTTAAATGGTATGGATGCAAGTATACCCAAACCTGATAAATGCATCCTTTATCTAACTCATTGCATCCCCTAAGGCGCACAGTTCTCTTGCAGCAGGCCCAGTAAGCATATAACCCTTCTCCTGATTTAAGTATATTAGCTTGGTTCACAAACTCCTATGATAGTCATGCTAGCACATCCTTGTCTCAACCAAGTTCTTCTGGGTGTGGAGAAGGGAGGGGGATTCCCAGGGTTTTTTGCAGCTACAGAAGCAACAGGAACTGTGGACGTTTTCAGGGCCTTTGTTTTCAAGTATTCTATCTCTTGCTTGAGTTTTGTACATCTCCTTTTTCTGCTTGCTCCTTCCACTTTACCTTTCTCTTTCTTTTTCTCTCTTCCTTCTGCGTGTCCAGTTTATGTCTCTGAAAGTCTTTTTCCTCTGTACTTTTGCTAAGTTTGCTTTCTCAACCATCATCTCCTGTTGCTGCGGCCGGAGTTAAATTTCCTTGTGGGTTTAGGAGGTTGCTGGTCTGGATGAGGCCAGGTGAAAAGAAGCATGGAAAGGCTGTCAAACACTGACGGGTCACACCTAATGCTGATTCCTCCTGTATCTTGCTGGGCGACTTAATTGAGCTTATGGTAGTCTCAAGCGTATAGACTCAGTTAAGTTCAGGTAGACTCATGTGACCACAAAAGTTCTCCTCTGTTGACTCCTGTTGCACACAACATGGGTGTTGGCAGCTTATTCTTGTTTTCTAGGTATCTATTTATATTGAGGAAAGTAGCCTGTTGCCCCCTCTGTGTAAGTGAAGTCCAGAATTTTGAGGCAGATTGGGGACCTTTTTCTATGTGTTTGTTCGAGTAAAGTTGATATTCACAAGCGTTACATGAAGTATCTCTGCCTTACCCTTTGCAAACCCTGGAGCCACTGTGTATAGTAGAGGCTTTGTGACTATTGTCACTGCATCATGGGTGTTGCAGTTTTAGGACTTGCTGTCGATATTCACAAACATTTATTTCATTGTAAAAATGGCATTTGCAAGATGGATGCTGCCCACAGAGGATAACTGCGTCCTCCACTGCTTCCCCTGTTCTATCTCAAAGGAAGGTATTCCACATAGTTTCCTGATAAAGTAGCTACCTGGAAGGTGTTCCTGGGCTGATGAACTTGGGGTGATGCACTTCATTCTGGAGATAGGACAGACCCAAGACTCCTATCCACAAAGAAACGCTGACGCAGCCAGATTAAATGACCATTGAATTTGGAAGGTGCACTGTACTTGGATCTGGATGAACCCTGTTGCTGTCAGTGCATCAAGAGTTTAGCCTTGCTGGTTGCCTCCTTGCTCCAGGCTAGATCTAAGCCGGAAGGCCATGCTGAAATTCAGCTGATTTTTCGTGCTTATGCTGACTTTAACTGCTTGGACGTTGCAGCTAGCCTAATGCGACCAGTAAAGTATCCAAAGAAGTGATTGATGGAATGCTTAAATTAATCTCAACCACTGGTAATTACTCAGGACCGCATCCCAATCCATTGTTATTTTGCACACCATGTCACATCAGTTTGGACCCAGCTGTATGCAAATCAGTCTTGAACCTGCTCTAGTCAGAACAGTCCGGCCT
This sequence comes from Lissotriton helveticus, assembly GCF_964261635.1. Lineage (NCBI taxonomy): Eukaryota > Metazoa > Chordata > Amphibia > Caudata > Salamandridae > Lissotriton > Lissotriton helveticus. The sequence goes on along the minus strand of NC_136063.1, from coordinate 1,566,560,214 downwards.
GAACTGCTAAGCCAGGTCCTCCCTGAACTGGAACACAAGCAACCCAGGACCAGTTTTGCCGTAGCAGCTGGGTACAACTTGGTTCCAGTGACTGTGTCCACAGGACGGATGTCTGGGCATACGCATTCCACTTTGGGCGACACACTAATGTATACAAAAAAGTGATGGGTGGAATGCTTTAATTAATCTCAACCACTGATAATTACTCGGGCAGCATCCAAATCTACAGTTCTTTTGCCACCATGTCACCTCAGTTTGGACCCAACAATATGCAAATTGGTCTTGACCCAGCTCCAATCAGAACAGTCCAGTCTGAACTGCCAAACCAGGTCCTTTCTGAACTGGAGCACAAGCATATCAGGACCAGTTTTGGTGTAGTTATGGACTCATGTGCTTGGTACAGCTTGGTTCCGGTGACACTGTGTGCATTCCCGTCCCACTTAAAGCGACGCTCTAAGGTATACAGAAAAGTAATTGATGGAATGCTTACATTAATCTCAGCAACTGGTAATTACTTGCACCGCAACCTAATCCATCATTATGTTGCACATGTTACATTTGTGGTCTCTGCTGAGTCCTTTGTGTCTGCATTTTCAGGCTGTGTATGCCTCCATTTTAACGACACATTTGAACTCTTGAGACACTGTCCGCTCTCATTATAGGTACCAGAAATATTGTGTGTCATTTCCTTTGATTGTTGCTTGTTTCTGTTCTGTTTTAGATGTTCGGAGCCCTCTAAGGTAGTTAATAGTAATGTTAGTTAATAGCGCTAATGACTTTTTAGAAAGTAACGTTTGTGGCAGGGACACTGTATTCTCCCATTGTTGCAGTATCTTGAATAAACATAGTTATTGTTCACAAACATTGCTTGTTTGCTAACACCGTTTAACTATGCCATATTGGGCCTATTTTTAGGTCTCGTCTGACAGTGCGCATGTGCTGTTGCTGCAAGGGTAGTCTTTACAGAAAAGGTCCTGTAGCTCACCCATTGCTTACCGTTTGTTGACGGCATTACCACTCTTCTTTTTCCTAACTGCTCATGGACCAAGCACCGATTGATTATTTTTCGTTAGTGTCCGTCCGTTACTCCTGTTATGATTCAGGTACTATTTGGACTTCTCTCTCCATCCCACCCCTCTCCATGTTGGTTGTTCCCCTCCTACTTACCCCTTCTCCATGTTGCTGCCGCATCGTTGTTGCTTTTTGGTCCTGCCCGCCTGCCTAAAAAAGTTCAAAGTGCAGCGGCGTTGGCTGGTAGCTCCAAAGTGCTTGATATTTGCTAATGCTTTTTTTCCATCTGTTTCTCTCTTTTTAAATTTTTTTTTTATATAAGACTCCTATGACCTCTGAGGAGCAAATACTTTTATTGTGAAAAGTGCCGCCTCCCTGTTGTTGCTGTTTGATGGTCCTGGCCACCCAGCCAAGATAGCTGGTATCTCACTGACAGCTTATGAAATGCCCCTCGTCATCTTGTTAGGAGTTGGCTTGTTTTGGGTCTGTGCTTTTTGCAGAGCGAGTCATGCCAATTCGCTCCATGTCCAGCTTCCAGTCTCAAATTGCCACAATGCCTGTAAATCTGTCCGACTCGGAATGCTTAATTTGAGCTGGTGGTTTCCGGTGATCGGCACCGGCACTTAATTGTCAACACTAGGGCTTGAGACAGTCTGCCTCAAGGTGGCCCTGTCTGGCTAATTAAGAGATGACCACAGCAACAGTTAATTATGAATTCAATATACATCAAAAATGACTATAACTGCTGCCAAACTCATTCTTATAGTTTTGGGGGCATGAAATAGTCCGAATTGTCAACCTTGAAGGGATGTGATGATTAGTAGTTGTGGTGTTACTATCATTGGCAGCATGGCAGGGGCAATGTGTGATGCAAGCTGCAGTGGCCTCCTGAGGAGAGCCCTGGCACCAATTTTATTTTTTACAAATTAAGCACTGCTGACTTGCCACAGAGATGCCTTTCTATCAAAATGCTCAGTTCCCCCAGCATTCAGGCATGGGGGAGATCAGCAGCCCCATCAGTGTCCATCTGGTGAGCTCTGGCAGCAGGGGCAATATGTGTTTTTTTAGGTTCCCCTTCCAAATATCTTCAGAACATTCAGCTGCACACACAAGGAAGTGCCAGCAAATGTACTACACACAAGCCCTTTTGGAGTCTGGCTGCGGTGCTGGAAATGCCCACACGTGAACAGTTCCAAACATTAATTTTCTCCTAACTCATCCGTTAATGCAGGAGTAATCACTATGGAATGAGAGAGCACTATTACAGTAACTATTACAAACCGTCTTGAGGTAATTGTGCAACACAAGGCCGCCGATTAGAAAGGCTTTGCTGCAGCGGGTCAATACACTAACTGCCGTGTGTTAATACTGATTTAAAAAACATTGGCAAAGGCAATATGTCTCACCCACGAAAGAGCTATTGGCGTTGTGTTTTGTTCAACGATGTTATACAGCTGCCAGGCTGATGTGCAGTATGGCTGAAAGTAAAGAAAAAAAGCGCTATGATGCAGCTAGTGCTCACCGCGTCATAGCACTTTTCCCCCTTTACTTTTAGGCATTCTGCACAGCAGCCACGATGCTGTACAAAATGGCTAAAACATATTGATTAAGCCAATAGCTCTCGCATAGGCAAGACCTATTGGCTTTGCCAGTGCTTGTTAGTATTGTGCCTTTTTCGTTCAAGTTGTGTTCAGGCTTCAGGAACATTATGTAGTGTACACAGCCAGGGGTCCTCCCTAGTCTTGCTGCAATAATACTGCATTGCCATATTCATTGAATGTTTTGCATTGTTTGGGTATTTTCTGTTTTTCAGACTTTGTTTATAGTGTGCATTTTTTAAATATGTTCTAATAATATATTTAAAGTTTTTCATAAAACATGCATTATTGTATCACTTATCTCATTGCAGATAGCGCATCTATTATTGCATATATATATATATTTATTTTTTTAGAGTTTTATATAGCGCAAAGTAGACCTGAACATATCGGATATCAGAGCGCTTTACATAAGCACCAGTTTCCTTTCAGAAGGACACATTCGTTTTTTAATTTTAAAAAAAATTCTTTTTATTAAATCACATGAAAACAAAATTAACCAAAAATACAAACAATAAAATCACTGGGTAGCGTCCAAGCATACAGTAAATGGTTTCACATCATTCTGATTACAAAATACATCACAAAAAAGAAGAATCCTATAGGTTCAGGGATCCTCCAACACAACTTGATCATCCGGTGTGACGGGAGGAGCACAAATATTACCCCTATACACATTCCAGGCCCCCCAGATTTCCCCCCACTTCTTGGGTCTCCCCCTGGCCACGTACACAGCTCGCTCTCTAAACAAGCACCAATCCAGGTCTTCCATCCATTTTCCAATATGAGGCGGTTGATTTGCCCCCCATAATTGAGCGATATTACGCTTGGCGATAGCACAAGCCAGCGTGACCCACGCCTTCCTGTGAGACGTAAGATCAGTTGGTTCCCAAACATTCAAGAGACAACGGCGCGCCTCCAACTCAAGGCTCACTCCCCACACCTCACGTATCTTACCATGAACTGCGGACCCATACCCCTTGATGAGGGTACAGTCCCATAAGATATGCAGAAACGTTCCATCCTCATTACAGCCCCATCTGCACTCACCACTTGCAGCCAAACCCATGCGCACCAATCGAGGGCCGGTGACATAACAACGGTGGAGGACCTTCAATTGCACCAATCAGAGTCTCATCTGGATAGCAATGACCCTTGCAGAAGCTAAGGACACATTAATTTTTTTGTTAGGCACAGGGAGATTAAGTCATTTGCCCAGATTCACAGGAAGTTGAGAGTTGTTGCTGAGACTTGAAGCCGGTTCCCCAGCATCAAGGTCTACGCCTCTAGCCGTAAGGCTACATCGTCTCCCCAATATATCTGGGATATTTACATCTTTAGTCCTATTGTGCTAATTGTGTTCAAGTTGCCTAGTCTGACCCTACATCACTGAGAGTCCAGGAGGCTTGGTGAGGCCATCTTTGTGCTGCAAATCTTGTACATGGCGCACTGGTTACCATGGACATCAACATTCTGACATTTGGAGTTCTTGGTAGTGCAAGCACCTGCGTACTCCAAAGATTGACCCTCACTCAGACATACTTCCAAAAGTATGCAAATAAGCATTATGTGGTTTGCTTTCCCCTGAGTCACCCCACTTCTTATCAACTGTATGTGGTTATGGAGGTGTAGTGATTAACATTACCATTTCTATGGAAGTCTGATGTCCAACCCGCAGGGCAAGGGTCTGCTGCCCTTCTTAAAAGAGAAGTTATTTGGGAGTACTAAAAGTGAGTGTCAATGCCTGGTTTACTACTGAATGTTTACAAAAGAACACCAATTAACTGTAGGCTTATTTAGATCCCTAATTCAAAAATGCATGGGTGAGCTAATCACCCAAAAAAAAGAATCTAACCATCAAGAATGAATAGTTATAAATATATTTATTGACATGCATATGAAGACATTCAAGGCCTCTGAAAGGCCTTGAATGTTGAAAAACTTGGATTACTAAAGGGCACAGCGTTAAGATACACCTTAGTCAATATCTATTTGTCCCTGGTGGAATCCTTTGTGAGGATATTTTCCTGTGCTAACGGCACTGTTGTATCTATCAAAGGAGGCGGATACTGCTATGGGGAAAGACGTTTTTAAGAGCTGTCTGAGGGGTTTTCAGTGGATGTGGGCCAGTAATCTTCAATGTTATGCAGATAAAATAGAATTTTTCTGTTTGGCTCTTTGTCACCTATGTGGAGGGGGACTGCGGCCAAATCCTAAAAAGATCCTCGACAACTGCTGTTCACAATTTAGGAGTCAAGCTGGATCCACTATTGACCTTCACAGATCACAGCAATGGTAGGATTGTGTTTTGTCTTGCTGTGTTCTCTTAAAAAGTTTTTTTTTGCTGCCCGCTCAGTCACACAAAATAGTTATTCTCATGCTTATTACATCTCATCTTGACTATGCTTATACCTTGTATATGGGCCTAGCCGGTTGCTTGATTAACTAGGGGCTGCAGGTGTTACAGAATACAGCAGCTCGGTTACTACTAAGGATCCCGTGGCAGACGTCGATTTCTCTATACTGTAAGGAGCTCCACTTTTTGCCGATCAAGAAGTGGATTTCATTAAAGGACCCGAGGCTACCGTTATGCAATAACCTTTTATTGCTACTCCAACATGCAGCCATTTAAAGAACGTACATAATACATCATGAATAAAAATGTTCCAGTAAGAACTTTCAAAACCGCATATAACTCCATGGTAACTAGGCATCTTCCTCTTTTATTCGCTGCTCCTCTACAGTTAAGTATGTCTTTGCTTACTTTAGCCTTACTTAGTTTGAATTGGTACTTATTATAACTGTTGTCAGGTAGGTTTTGCAGTGTTCTTTCTTTTCACTCCCTTCCAATTTTTGGTTGGGTTGTTATTAGGTTTTTTTCAGGTTTTCTTTGAGGTATTTGTACTCTTAAACCTATTTTGTTTTAAGGGGGAATTTATTTGAAGTCTCTTATTTTATTCTTAGACATATTTTTAGGGCTGTCACTGATGGCTGTGTTCCGGGGACACAGGCTCCTACACGCGGTTCCCCGGTATTTCTTCTTTAACCGCAAACCTCCCTCTGTGAGAATAGGGAGGTAGACGTGGGGGCTGTGAGAATAGGGAAGTGACGCGGGGGCACTCTCCATGACCTTCCGCTAGTCTGCTCTTTCCAGTCATGCATTCTATAAAGGTGCACGGCCTATGCAAACCCTACTGGAATCGGGAGGCAAGGGAGACGCCCGTGCCTACGTCGACCGGGCCGGATATTAAGGGTAATCCCAAGCGTTTACCCGCGACCCCTCCAAATCTCTTCCACACGTCCTTGAAGATGCGTGATCTACGAAGGGGCATTTTTTATTAAGAATAGAAACAGGAGTACCGAAGAAAGCGGCCATGTTTGTTGGGTGTTAGGCAATTATAAAAAAGTATAGCGCTACGTGTTACTATAACAACAAGGGTACCGCAAGCCCATGAATGCCAATCAGCTGAGCTGGTAGGAAAGATTTGTTACAGATAACCACAATTAAGATAGTTTTTGGATTCTTAATAATTTGGCCCCCCTTTAAGGCAGTTTCATTTTTTGAGACATGTCTGTTAATGAAGTGCTGGGAATTGTTGATACTCCCCTCAATGAAAATATGTTCATGAGATTTTTTTGAGAGAGAGTTTGTCCTCCCTGAAGGAGGCAGTGGAAGTCATTCTTAAGAAAAGGAATAGGGTCTCTTCTGCTGAGTAGGACTTGTTGATTCTTTCAGAGGAGGAAAACCCTTTGCCTAGGTATGGCCCCAAAAAAGACCAAGCACATGACCAATGAAGTACTTTCTGTGGGCAGCCTGAGCACTGCAAAAGACTGAGCGCAATCCTTGGGTAGCCTAAGCATTACAGATGACCCAGATGTCCATAGCAGCACAACTAGTAAGTGCAGCCATATTGGTGCTGTTAGCATGGGTGTCCCTCGGGGCACAAAACTTCGAGTGACCACCTTGGCACAAAAGACCACAGTTTTCAAACTGATAATGAGGAATACCCATTTAGAATGGACTTTGAGGTTGAGGCTGATGAATATATTTTCGAACCTCTAGAAACCCTAGATAATGATTTCCTCGATGAGGACCTGGACCAGCCTTCTAGTTCAAAGGCAATTAAGGACCCTTCGAGTGTGCAGATGTTTAATCCTACCATATCACACATCGAGAGGGTCAGATTGGTGGCCCATGGAGCACTTAACAACCTTTATAAAGTTCTGGATTCAAACGTCCCTTAGGAGATGCAAAATTTAAAGAGGCAAAGTGCCCCAGGCGTTTCATCAATAACAAATCTGGGATGATGCCTAATTTAGACCCAGAATTAATGACCTTTCTGTTTAAGACAGGAAGGGACCCTAGAAAGGGACTTAAGTAGTGCCAAGAAAAGTGTTGATCAGTCTGGGTCCACTTGCCGGAATACTGGATTAGACGGAAGAGGCCTCATTTAAGGGCATCCCCGTGGAACTTCTTCTCAGTGGCTGGAGTCAACTGGCTTTATGCCTCGGTAATACCAATGCTGGCCTAACTGCAGAGCATAGGAGAGCTATCTTAACGAGAATAAACCCTAAGTTGGGAGATCTTGCTAACAAGGAGACCCAGAGGGTCTACTCTTCTGAGAGAATTTCATCAAGATTCTCGGAAGTTATGTCTCGACAGTAAGGCACAAACGAACATGAGGCACATGTACAACAATAGGGTTTTTGGAAGGGCAGAAAGGATGGGACTAGCTGTCTATCGCGGTCATCATAGGTCCCATTACTTCGAGCCAAGCCAACATGGTTACAGAAGGAACTTCAGTGCAAACTCTTTTTTCCCATCGCACACAAGGCAGCAGGGCCAGATTCCAGGGAGCTGGACATCAAGGTAAGATTATCCCGTCCAATTGGTTCTTCCCACTCAAGGGAAGACAACGTTTTTTTTGCCCAAAATTGGTGAGCCAACGATTCTTGGGTTTTGCAGACTGTGAGGGGTTTCAAGATTGAGTTCTGCCACTCGCCTTACCAAAGGTGTCAACCAAGGGAGTTTGTCCTAGATCAAGTACAAGCAGCACTGGTAGATTCAGAGGATGGTTCAAATGTTACTCAAAGGATCTCTTTGTAAGTTGTCCAACCCAGGAAAGGGTTTTGAGTACTGTCTTCCTAGTAAAGAAAAAGGACAAGGGCTGGCGCCCAGTGATTAACTTAAAGGAACTGAAAGTGTTCCCAGTTAACAAACATTTTAAAATAGAAGGACTCTGTCTTTTAAGGGACATTCTGCAAGAAAAAGATTGGCTTGTAAAGTTGGACCTCAAAGACGCCTACTTCATAATTCCTATGGACCTACATTCTCAGAAGTGTTTGCAGTTCAGTTGGAAAGGATGAAGCGAGTTTGCGAGGTCCAGCAAGAGTCATCGGCCTTCTGTCCTCTTCCATCCAACCGGATTCACCAGGTCCATTTTATTATAGGGTTATGCATAGGCTGAAATCCTTGTGGAAAGGTCTATGGTATGCAGACACAATTCCTCTGTCTCAGGAGGTTTCTTTGGTGATGGATCAACCTGAACAGCTGGAATGGCAAGGCAATTTTTGGGAATGTTCCGGACATAACGGGAGAGTCGAATGCAAGTTGGGGTGCAAAGCTAAGATAGATATAAACTCTGGTCAAGTGGTCCCATAAGGAACATAAACTGCTTAGAAATGATGGCAGGTTTGAATGCTTTGATGAGCTTCAAGTGCACTCTAAGAAACAGTGTTGTGATGATCCAATTGGACAGTTTTACAGCAGTATCTTATATCAATCGCCTAGGGGGTGTAAGATCAAAAAAACTTTCAGACCTGCCCAAGAAAATTTGGTATTTCTGTTGGAGTTAGAAAATCCTGCTAAAAGCAGAGTTTATTCCCGGTTATCAGAACAAGAGAGCGGACTGGAACTCTGGGCTTTTAAGGGATTCCAGCAATTGGAAGCGGAACCCAGTGTTTTTTGAAAGTATACAGAACTCGTGGAGTCCGTTTCAAATGGATCTGTTTGCCAGCATATTGACCTTTCAGGTAGATCGATATTGCAGTTGGAGGCCAGATCCCAAGGCTTTAGCAGTAGTTGCTTTGCTTCAAGTTTTGAATGGAGAGAATTGTCATGCGTTCTTTCCTTTTGCACTAATATAGAGGGTGTTATTAAAGGTACAGAGGGAGCGTTGCAGCATCGTCTTGATTACTCCGTTTTGGAACATTCAGGTGTGGTTTCTGGGTGTAATGGAGTTGGCAGTGGAAATTCCATGTCTTTTGGTAGGACAGGACTGGGAAGAGCATCATCTTCTCTTTGAAGGAAATATTAACCTACTTGTTTGGAGGATTTCAGGAGATCTGGCAGATACTCAGGCCTACACACCGGTAAAAGGGGCGGAAGGATATGACCTTACTTTGACCCCCTCTGGGTAAACCTCATCACACATAAAGAAGTAAGGACTATAGACGCGCAATTATCTTTAGAGAAGAAATGCAAAGTGTAGCAAAGTGAAATGCTTTGTTAAAACTGACCTCGCCCACAATGAGTTGTGTCTTGCTTCATCATAGGGCTCCTACGACACCTCTGCACAGACCAACGCTGGAGGTGGAGCAATAGGGTGGGGAAGACAATACAAACGCACAGAAAAGGAAAAGGATCCCGGAAATGATAAGTGCAGATGGAAAGTCTAAAACTAACTAGGGGATTTCCTCATAATAATTTTATTCCTAGATACCCTTGTTAGGGTTAAAAGGTATCTCCCTACCAAAGGATGGTGGTGAGGTGAGTGTACTAAGCACCCTTCACCCCTCCGTTCTGCGAAAAGCTCAACATGTTTCTGCCAGATTGCGCGTCTCTCCCGACTTTCGTCAGGACTGTTGGAACCCTATGCTAAATCCCTTTCAATCTGCATATAAGTTGTATAACTAATTACTCCACCTGTTACTAGTAAGAGTGGTGGGTCCCGTAATCAGGCTCCTTTTAGGATCTGTAAGTGAAGAGAAAAAATATGTACAAGTAAAGAGAGTTCTTTTTTAAGTACATAGACATGCATAAATGTGATAAATTATGTTAACACCTCTATATTTGCTACCTTGGTCTCTCTAACAACCCTTTTGGTGCGAAGCAGCTTTTATATCTGTTATTTTATCACCGCTAGTGAAGGGGCAATTCCGTATATTGCTTTGTGATTTCACAAATGCAGTTTATTTCAAACAGTTTTTGTGCCATTATTAAAAACAAAGTATGAGCACACCTATCAATATTATGTGGGAAAATCATGCTTGTAATTAAAACATGCAAAAACCCTCGCGTAAACGCTTGGGTGCTGTTGTCGCAACAATTCCGCAGATCTTACGAGTTTATCTTAGTGTACTGCTAGAAATGGCACCGGAGGAGAGGGCGCCCCCCTGTAGTCATTCACTATTTGAAAAATTGTGATTATATGCAATGGATTAGATGGATGTATCTCGCACAATTACGCGTCTCGCAGTTATTCCTCTTACACACATCATATCCTGATTTCCATATACAGAGGAAAAATAAGGCATTCCTATTTCACTTCATATTGCAGGCAAATCTGGCCCCTGTGCGCCGTGTGCGCTATGATCGTTTACGCTGTTTAAAAGCAAAACACCTTCCCTGGCCTCTCCTTTTTTTTTTTTAAAACATATTTTATTTGTCTGATCACACATAGAATGCATAGCCCCGAGTTCTTCCCTGGCCCCTCCTTATTTGGTCAAGAGTGGTGCGCCTCTGTACAGTCGTCCCTCCTGGAGCCGTGTAGGTATCCGGACGCAGCATTCATGGTGCTGCTTAAGAGGCTCTGCTTCCCGTCACGTGTGCCATGGGCGGTGAGTGGTGGCGTCATGATGCATATGCGTCTGTGCGCGTCATTGATGCTGGAACACTGACCCTGTAGGACACGGTGGGCGATGACTGCTGGCATCATGATGCGTATGCGACTAAGCAGGTCACTGAGGCTGGAACACTGATCCCGTACAACGCTGTATACTGAGTCTGTTCGAACAGTGACCATCACAGTGTGCACGGCACCCGATAACACATTAAGATCCTTGGTATGGTTCTGTCTTGGTAAGAGATTATATTTGCATTCATTGCCAATGTGCAAAGACATGTCAGGACGTATTAATATGTTTCCATTCATGGCCTAGGCCACTGGACCATTGCGGAGCTGAGTGGCAGTCAAGCTCAAATGCCGCAAAGTAGTGTCGAGCCACGTAGCACAACAATGCACTATCCTACACGCAGCACAAAGCAAATAAGTCTCACAGAATGACATTTTGAACCCCATTAGAGCTAATCCACTAATCATGAAACAAAGAATGATGAGTATGAGAAGCCGACACGAGGTACCCCCAGCTCAAGTCTGAGTTAATGTTGCTACCATGGCGTAATCGATCAGCTGTATTTACTTTGATCTTATCAGTGAAGGCTCCAGTTGGGTACTTGAACACTCATGGCCGTCCCAAGGTGGTCCGAGGGATATCATCATTGAAGCCATGTTCATGACTGCGCAACCTGTACACCCATTTTTCTCCAGTATTAGGGTGTCTTACATAGACATGCTTGAATATTCCCCGTCGCCGTAGTGGGAGCCCCACAGTAAATAAAATAGCAAAAAAATCCCAATAAAATATGTGTGTGAAAACATAACACATACAAATACCCACTAGAAATAGTTGCAAATACTAGATCATAATTTCCACATAGCAATACATGGAGAGAGAGAAAAACTTTGCAACATATCACTGTCATTATGTTAGTCCAAACTACAGCCAATCAGGCGCAAGCACCCCTCTAGAACCTTCTCCTCAGAGGCTCAGGCCCTCCGATTTTCTACCGCACGTCGTGTGAAGGGAGTCTCCCTTTGCTCTGCTCTGTTTTCTACTCTTCTCTGGTTTTCCAGTACTTTCTACAATGTCTTCAAGTAAGAAGTCTTTGCTTAGACCTTGTTCTTCTTGTGGGAAGTTGAGACTTTATTCTGAGGACCCCCACAAGAAATGTATATACTGCTTATACCCTGACCATGAGGTAGGCAAATGTAAGATCTGCAGGGCTTTTTCCACCAAGACCTTAAAGGATAGGGAGGGTCGCCTCCTCCTCTGGTTACAAAGGCTGAAGGACAAGGATTCAGCTCTTTCTGACGCAGAAAGCCTGGTGTCAGGTACTTTTAAAGCCGCCTCAAAGCGTAGCAGTGTGCAGGATTTACCTTCTCCCTTCTTGAAGAAGAAGAAACTCTCAGCCTTGAAGGCTCATGCGGTATCCCCACATCCTCCTGCTACGCCGACGCCCCCGAGATCTGGCTCTCCGGCATCTACGGCTTCTTTTAAGCATGTTTCCTCCTTAAAACGTGTAAAATCGTCGACGGGAGCGTCAACGATCGTCCCGACGACGAGATCTGCCGTCTCCGGTTCGTCAACGACAACAGTGACGACGACTTCGGCCTCTGGTTCATCGACAGTGGCTGCGTCGACGGCGTCTTGTCAACGAAGGTATGCCTGAGTTTTAAAACTGTCTCGTCGACGATATCCATTGCTTCAACGTCGAAGAAGAGCCTCTCGTCGTCGTCAGGATCTACGTCGACGAGAATTGTGAAGAAAATCTCCTTGTCGCCGACCACTCCGTCGACGACTGTTCCGTCGACGACGACCTCGTCTACGATGGCTGCGTCGACGACAGCTCCGTCGACGGCGGCAACGTCAGCTCCGTCGACGCCTGTCTGTCTTCGTCGATGGCTTCGACGACTACCTCGTCGGCGGTGGTGACTTCTGCCTTCGCATCCTTACCTTTGGTGCCAATTCCTTCATCCGGGTCGGGTGTTTCCTCCGCCGACCCTTTTCACCAGCGTCTCCAAGTGCCTCTGGAACAGCTTGACATACCCTGTGACACACAGCCACCCTCGCCCCTGTTTGCGACAGGTTCTGAGCAAGACTCTGTGTCTGAGGATGAAGAGGACGATCATTTTAGGGCAGCACGTAGCCCTTCTGAACTAGTCATCAAGTGTCAGGACTATGGGGATGATCACGAGGACTCGTATGGTCAGCAGGAAGAACCGTCCACTCAAGTTCCGACGGCATCAATTCCTCTTTCCCTTAATTCAAATCTTCAGTATATGTTGGAAGACTACAACAGGCGTTTCCCACCGTCTCGTCATGGGTCGCCTCTGCCTACCGCAACTGCGCCTGCACCAGCTCCTACCACTATTCCTCCGCCACAAACGTTACCGCCACCGGCTACGACTTCTATACGGGTCCAAGCTACGGTGTATGAAGACGATGATGATGTTAATCTTCGTCCACACAGAGAGGATGGTGAGCTGCAGGATGACGATACTGATGGTGATGGCGATATGCAAGACTGGGACGACTACCAGATCCAAACACCGTCCCCGCCTCCTGCGACTCCGGGAGATTCCCCTCCTGTTGACATTGTAAGTTTCCACCAACTCATGGATAGGGCGGCAATCCGCTTTAAACTTCCCATGGTTCAGGCATGTACGTACTGTCCCAATCATTGACTTCATCTGAAATGAAGGAGTCAAGTTGATGCAAACACCTAATTCCATCCCTGCACAACTGCCATGATTGGAGAAAAAGTATAAGGCGCCCCAGGGTTCACCAGCTTGCCTGGTGGCGCAGCCTAAACCGGATTCTCTAGTCACTCAGGCCGCCCAGCGCTGTTCCAGAAACCCATCTTCCCCGATTACGGCTCCTCCGGATCGCGAAGGACGTCACTTAGATGCCATTGGGCGAAAATTCCCAACTATGGCCTCCGCTACTGTCCGGGCCGCTAACGCTTTGGCCATCCTAGGGCGCTACGATCGTCAGATGTGGTCTGACATGTCCACTTTGGTTGCCCTCATTCCGGAGTCCTCCAGGGCTGAGGCCCTTAAGATTCTCCAAGAAGGGGAAAGAGCGTCGGAGGAGATCATCGATTGCTCTGTCGATCTTGCCTGCACTGGCTTCCGTCAACTTGCAGAGGCCGCTGTTCTACTGCGCCAGGGTTGGCTCCGGTCTACCTTTTTCTGCCAGGAAGTCCAGGCAAAAATTCTAGACATGCCTTACGATGGTGAGTCGCTATTCGGTCAGCATGTCGATGAGGCGCTGCAGACGATGAAAAAAGACACGGAAACAGCTCGCTCCTTGGCAGTTTACAGTTCCGCAAACAGCCTTTTCGTGGTGCGCGCGGACGCGGTACCACCTCTTCTTTTTGTGAAGGATCAAATCAATCACGCTCCTATAACCAGGGAAATTAACGGTATTCCAACCAGCAACAGCAGACCTCACGCCAGCAAACTTCAAAGTCCTATCGTGGAAAATCTTCCTATAGAGGTTCCACTTCAAAAAGGCAATGACTTTCTTTTCCCGCCCAAGGTTGGAGGGCGAATCTCCCTGTTCTTTTCTCAATGGTCCTCAATCACCTAGGACCGTTGGGTACTGGACATTGTATCAAAGGGCCACGCCTTGGAGTTCGTAAAATTCCCTCCTCACACTCCTCCAACTGGTCCGCCTCCTGCACACCTCAAAGAACTTTTCCAGCAGATTCATGTCATGATACAGAAAGGTGCCATCAAAGTGGTCCCCACGTCTCAAAGGGGGATGGGATTTTATTCCCGGTTTTTCCTCATCCTCAAAAAGACAGGCGACTGGCGTCCAATCCTCGATTTACGGGCACTGAACAAGTACCTGAAGTGCCAGTCCTTCCGCATGCTCACATTGATAGAGATCTTGCGTCTTCTCTGCAAGGACGACTTCATGACCACCATCGACCTCCAGGACGCCTATTTCCATGTACCAATTCTTCCTCGTCACCAGAAGTACTTGCGCTTCCGGGTGGGACGGAGAGACTTTCAATTCAGGGTGCTGCCTTTCGGCCTGCGCTCTGCCCCTCGTGTCTTCACAAAGGTTTTGGCCCCAGTAGTGGCTTACCTATGTCTTCAAAGCGTTAACATTTTTCCATACCTAGACGATTGTCTCATCAAGTCGCAGTCTCACAGCCAGCTATCTCGAGACACTCAACTCTGCAAAGACTTATTTCAATCCCTCGGCCTCTCCATCAATGCTGAGAAGTCTCAGATCGACCCAGCTCGCTGCAGGAATTTTCTAGGTGCCACTCTGGATACGTCGCTAGCCAAAGCGTTCGTGTCTCACGAGCGACAGCTGCGGATTCTACGTCTGGTGACCCTCCTTTGTTCAAAAAAGTCAGTTTCTGTTCGTATACTGAAGTCTTTTCTGGGAATGGCGTCCTCCTGCATCTCTCTGATCCCAAACTGCAGGCTCAGGACTCGTCCTATTCAGGAAGAATTAGACGGTCAGTGGCGTCAGGTCACGAGCTCCTTCAAAGATCTCGTTCGTGTGACCGCCCGGATGAGGACGGCTCTCCAGTGGTGGGCGCAGCCGTCCAACGTGGCTGCCAGGACATCATTCCCCGTCACCACTCCCTACCTCACGCTGACAACGGATGCTTCCTTAGAAGGTTGGGGAGCACACCTTCAAGGGCTGTCCATCAAGGGCAAATGGTCGCAGTCCCAACGCTCCTGGCACATCAACCGGTTGGAGCTGATGGCCATCTTTGTGGCTCTTAAATTGTTCCATCTTATGATCCAGGGGGAGTCATCCAAACGGACAATACCACCAGTATGCACTACGTGAACAAGCAGGGCGGCACCAAATCTCCTCTCCTGTCTCGACTTGCACAAGCTATCTGGGATTGAGCGCTTCGGCACCACGTTACCCTGACAGCGGTACATCTACCGGGCATCTCGAACATCCTAGCAGATGCCCTCAGCAGATCCACATCCTCGACGCACGAGTGGGAGCTACATCAGCCGACTCTGGACCTCATCTTCCGGAATTGGGGTTATCCCAGCATAGATCTCTTTGCGAGCCCGGCGAACTGGAAATGCCCGTCCTTTGCAAGTTGGCTTCCCCATCCTGAATCGTCCGGGAATTACCTTTCAATGGATTGGAGCGGTCTATTCGCCTATGCCTTTCCGCCGATTCCACTGGTTCCTCGAGCATTGTGGCAATGAGGAGACAGCCGTGCCACATTCTCCTGATTGCTCCCAGATGGCCTCGACAAGCATGGTTCTCGAAACTACTGCTTCTGTCGCAGTGCGATCCCATTCTTCTTCATCCTCGAGCGGACCTCCTCACGATGGACGAGGGTCTGATCTTTCATCCAGACCCCTCCTCTCTCAGATTATCAGCCTGGAACCTGAGCACCTTGAATTTGCCCATTTGAACATCCCACCAGCATGCAGACATTCTTGCCAATGCCAGAGCTCCATCTACAATAAAGACTTATAAACCCAAATGGAAGAGGTTCTGTCACTGGAGCGTGGCTGCCAACATTCATCCTGTACATTCTACTCCGGCTCAGCTTCTTCCGTTCTTTCTAGAACTGGCACAGTCAGGGCTCTCTCACTCCACCTTGAAGGTTTTCTTGGCTGCGATTTCTCGCTTCCGGCAGAATGGATCCTCCTCTCTCTGCTCTGCCAGAATTATTCGTCAGTTCTTCAAGGGGCTGTTCAGGAAGTTCCCGCCCATTAGGCGTCCTCCTCCAACCTGGCATCTCAACATTGTTTTGACACAATTAATGAAGGTGCCATTTGAACCTATCCACAAGGCGGATTTAAAAATTTTAACTTGGAAGGTGGCCCTACTCCTTGCTTTAACCTCGTCACGGCGCATGAGTGATGTTCACGCCTTTACCATTAAGCCTCCTTTTCTCCAATTTATATCGGATTGTGTACTACTCCGCACCAACCCGGCTTACATGCCTAAGGTGCCCACTGACTTTCACCTCAATGAGCCTGTTTTCTTAAAGACTTTCTTTCCCAATCCTCAATCTCCAGCGGAGCAACGTTTACATTCTCTGGACGTTAAGCGATGCCTTAAATTTTACATCGATAGGACGGCACCCTTTCGCAAATCTGACCAGCTGTTCGTAGCCTACGGACGCATGTGCAAGGGGCGTCCTGTCACCAAGCCAACTATTGCATGTTGGATTGCTTCAGCAGTCTCCTTCTGTCACCAGAAGGCTGACGAGCCTCTTCAATCTTCAGTGAGAGCTCATTCCACCAGAGCGATGTTTTCCTCTGCTGCCATGTTTGCTGGTGTGCCGATCCATCAAATTTGCCGAGCAGGGAGGAGCTTGGCGGGCATCCGAGATGGCCGCGTGAGCACAGCGCTCCCCGGACCCCCGCCGCTCCCGGCATAATATCCTGTATGAATCCTGATTTTTCGCGAGGATTTATATAGAGGACGTTGGGCTGATCTACCTGGACCTTTCAGAAATTGATTTGGACGCCGGGTGCCTGAGTTATGATGAATTGAACTTTTGGGCTCCGCCCTTGAGGTGCGCCCGGGACTGGGTGAGGTTCGGTGGCCGTCTTGGAGTTGAACAACAACGGCAGGGGGATTTGACTGGATGGTCCCCTTCTTAAGTTTCGGTTTCGATTCTGCCTCAGACTGGGACATTGGTGAGAGGGTCGGGCCAGAACTGGTGCCAGGACACACGTCGGCTGTCGGGCCTTTGGCTGGACTATTTTCCTCGTTTGCTGCCTCTATCCTAGTGATACCCCTCTGGCGGTCCTTTGGTCCCGGGGTCTCCATTTCTGGTGCCCGGTCCGTTGACCCTGCTGAATCTTCTTGTGACGCATCTTCAAAATGGCGGGCAGAGGGGACCGGGAGACGCGCAAGACGAAGACACCTCTGCGCGGGGGTCCGGTCCAATCTAATGTTATGGACCGTTATACCCACTCTAAGGGGTCCCCCGGAGCTGTCCTGCCCGGTCCCAGTGCGTCTGACCACGTAGTGGATGCGTCGACGGAGCCCTCCTTGCAGGACATCATGGGCGCCATTTCTGGCATGAGGGAGTCAATAGGCCAACAGTACGAAACCTTGGCCCACAAACTTGACACTGTGGCAATCGAGGTGAATCTGATTCGTGCCGATCTCTCCAAAACGAACGAAAAGGTGAAGTCATTGGATATCAAATCATCCAGCCTCACGACGGACGTCTCTGAGATACAGACGGAGATTGGCAATCTCCGTAGGGTGAACGATTTCATGACCCGGCGCTTGGAGGACTTTGAGAACAGGGCACGTCGCTGTAATGTTCGCGTGGTTGGTGTGCCGGAGAACCCAGAACCCCACTCGGTTGATCTCCTGGTTGAAGACCTAATCCAGAACCACCTATCTCCATCTGGCCTTAGTAAATTTTTCACAGTGGAGCGTGCACATCGTGTTCCGGGGGGCCAGGGTAAGCCAGGCGCCCCGCCGAGAACTATTGTTCTGAAGCTTTTCCACTATAGAGATCGGGACGCTATCCTGCAGGCTTCGCGGGTGAAGGGCCCGGTGGCCTTTGAGAATGCCACGGTGAATTTTTATCCGGACTTTTCCCAACAGGTCCAGAAGCAGCGGATGGGATTTCGTGGTGCCAAGAAGCGTCTTAGGGACATGGGGATGCGTTACTCTATGCTCTTTCCGACCAGGCTGCGGGTTGAGTATAATGACCGAACTTTCTTCTTTGATCGGCCGGATGCTGTGAATGACTGGCTGGACTCCCTGCCTAGCCGACCTCCTGAGACTGAGTCCGATGCCCACCCGGGCGGTGCTGAAGGTGGTGTAGAGAGCTGAACATTTCGTCTATACCTGGTGCCTTGTTTTGAATAACTTTTCCAGGGGTGTACGCCTATGTTCCTCTACTGCTTATGTGTTTGATGTATGTTCTTTTTCTCGTCATGGGTCTTGATCGGGGGGCGGGTGGGACGGAGCCTTTCCTCCTCCGGGGTCTTTGTGTAGAATAGGGGTTCTTGGGCGACAGGCACACTGCAGGTTGGGGTGGCTTTTTAGCTTTTTGCAGGGGTGCAGGGTGGGGGGTGTTTTCTTGTTATTTGGGGGGAGGGTGGTAGGGAAGTTTGTTGTTTGTGTGTTCTGTTTTCAAGGCGACTTTATCCTGTATTTGAAAATGTTTTTGGTGTCATGCTCATTGGTGGGGGGTTTTGGCTTTGTCGGGTGGGATGGGGGGTAGCGGGTTGAGATTGTTTCGTGGAACGTTAACGGTCTGGGAGATCGTATCAAACGAAGTGTGGTGTTGAAATGTATACAACGTTTATCTCCTGATATTGTTTTCCTGCAGGAGACTCATTTGGTAGGCAATGTTTGTCATGCAATGAATAGGTGGGGCTATCGCCTCGTGGCACATTCGGGGTTTACCTCGGGTTCTAGGGGTGTGGGTATCCTTGTTCGGGCTTCCCTCCCCCTAGCTATTGATGATGTGATTCAGGATGACCGGGGGCGGTATGCTGTCCTTGTGGGTCGCTATGAGGGTCGTGCCCTCTCCTTATTCACTGTTTATGTGCCCCCCGGATTACAGACTTCTACCTTTTCAGATTTGGGCCATGTCTTGTTGGACCTCCCTGATAGTACTCTCTTTCTGGCTGGTGATTTTAATTTGGTGTTCTCTGGTCTCCACGATCGCCACCCCCCTAGAGATACTCCTGCGGCCCAACAGTGGTTGGGTGGATTTTTGGATACCTTTGGCTTGGTGGATTGCTGGAGGCTTTTGCACCCCACTCAGCTTCAGTACACCTTTCATTCTGGGGCCCATGGGAGTCTGTCTAGGCTGGATTATTTCCTGATGCCTGCGGCTCAGTCGCCAGCGGTGCGTGAGATTGTACACCTACCCAGGGGTATCTCTGACCACTCTCCGCTCTGGCTTCGTTTTGAGGTTGGAGTGGAGGCAGTGGGCCGGGTGGCTCCCATCAATCCGTGGTACCTTACCTCCCCCGAGACCCGCAGCCTTTTGCTTAGATCTTTGGACGCGTATTTTCTGGATAACGAGGGGTCTGTTTCCTCAGCTGTGTCCCTATGGGAGGCCTTTAAGACGGTGATTCGTGGGCAGGCCCTCTCCCTTATTGTTGAAGCTAAGAGGGCGAGGAATAGAGAGGTGGTGGATCTTGAGGGAGAGATTTCTGCATTGGAGGATGCTTTGGAATCTGGTGTCACGTCTGCGAAACTCCATGCCCTGGGTCTGAAACAATTTGCCTATAAGTCCATGGTCACAGATGCTGCTAAAGTGATGTTTCGGGAGCAACAGGGACGTTTGTATGATGTGGGTGACAAAGCGGGTAAATTGCTGGCATGGCTGGATAAGAAGGAGAGGGCTCATCGTGTGGTACCCGTGATTCAGTCTTTGGGTGGTGAGAGTGTGACGGACCCGATTGGTATAGTTGACCGTTTTGCTGAGTATTTCCGTGTGGTGTATACCCCTGTGTCTGTGAGAGATGTGGCTGACTCTCGCCTTCTATTGCGTGATATAGCTCTGCCCAGTGTTTCCGATTTGGATCGTGTGGCGTTGGACTCCCCCTTTACTGTTGATGAGATAGCTACTGCCATCCGTTCACTCCGTTCGGGCAAAGCATTGGGCCCGAACGGGTTGCCAATTGAACTGTACAAATTGCGTCCCGACAGGGTGGCTCCGTATCTTCGCGCCATGTTTCTAGAGTCCCGGGAACGGGGTATTCTCCCTTATGATCAGCGACTGGCCACGATAGTTGTCATCCCCAAGGATGGTAAACCGCGAGATCTTTGTTCCTCCTACAGGCCCATATCCCTGCTAAATGTTGAACCCAAGGTATTGGCGAAACTCCTGGCGTCCCGCCTCCTGACGGTCATTAGTGGCTTGGTCCATCCAGATCAATCCGGATTTATCCCGCATCGCAACACGGTTCTGAACCTATGTCGTCTTCACGGCGCGATTGGGAGGGCGGGGCTTCTGACGGAGCCGGCCATTTTGGCATCGTTGGATGCCTCAATGGCTTTTGACACGGTGGAATGGCCTTATCTTTGGGCGGCTCTTGAGAAATTTGGTTTCGGGCCTGAGTTTATTGGTTGGATCAAGTTATTATATGCGGAACCTCTGGCACAAGTAGTGGTCAATGGTAGGGTTTCGGCTCCTTTCACCCTTGGTAGAGGTACCCGTCAGGGATGCCCCTTGTCTCCGTTGCTTTTTGCACTCGCCCTGGAACCATTGGCTGCTTGGCTTCGGTGGGAACCTTCGCTCAAGGGGATTCGCTGGTCTCCGGACTTTGAGGACCGCGTTTCACTTTACGCGGACGACATTCTTTTATATCTCACCTCCCCGCGCAAATCTCTGTCTGTTTTATTTGACGTTCTTGCTTCCTTTGGTGCCAACTCAGGCCTCGTTATTAACTGGGCCAAGTCCTGCGTGTATGTTCTTTCGGGTGTTTTGCCCCCGTTGCCGAGCAGACTTCCTATCCAGGTGGTCCAGTCTGGCTTCAAATATTTAGGGATCTTTATTACGTTGGACTCCTCGCTCCGCTTTGAGCGTAATCTCCTCCCCCCGTTGCTTAGATTGCGACTGGATGTGGCCCGTTGGCGTAAGCTTCCTTTGTCTCCTCTGGGCAGGGCGGCCCTGTTTAAAATGATGTCCTTGCCGCGGTTCCTTTACGCGCTCCAGAACTCCTATGACGCAATCCCCAAGACCTATTTCCGAGAGATCGAGAGTCTTCAAAGGCAATTGATTTGGGACGGGCGTCCACGTATTGCCCTCGCGAAACTCACCATCCCTTGGTACGACGGGGGCATGGCGCTCCCCGATATCAAGCGATATTACTGGGCTTCCCAGTTGTCTGCTATTAATCACGTGATGTTTTCACCGGGTCGGAATCCTGCGTTCGAGATGGATAGACTTCAGCTGCCGGGTGGGGACTTTAATAGAGCGCTTTATTCTCGATCAGCCGGGCGCCATCTTGTGGGCCCATCCAGGATTGCAGTAACTGTATGGCGAGCCGCGAATGTGAGTTTGGGATGGGAGGATCGACTGACGCTGGCGACGCCGCTTTATGCCTCGGAACGTTTGGGCTGTCTCTGGTCTACCAAGGGTTTCGACCGCTGGGATATGATTGGGATTTGTAAGGTGGGTGATGTGTGCTCGAAAGGTAGTGTGAAGTCGTTCCAGGCCCTCCAGGCGGAATATGGTTTGAATGGTAGGAAATTTTTTCGTTATCTGCAGGTCCGGCACGCCCTCGCCTCAGTTTTGACTCCTGATGAGGCCCTGCCCGAGTCTTCCCCCCTCGAAGATCGTGTCCTTGATGGGCACCTGCCTGATAGCACTATTTCCCTGATCTATAAGAAGCTGATCAATAATCGAGCGGACTTATTGGCCCGACTTCGGGAGGCTTGGGTCAGCGATGGGTTGGAACTGGACGACGAAGATTGGCAATTGGCACTCTCTTCTCCCAAGGAGGTAGCCATTCCTGCCCGTCTCCGTTTGGTTCAACTTAAGATCCTTCATCGAGTGTATGTCACTGGTCCGCGTCTGGTGACGATGGGCTTTTCCTTGGATGGGTTATGTAAGCGTGGTTGTGGGTCGAGTGCTACCTTTTTACACATTCTTTGGGAGTGCCCGGTTGTGGCGGCTTACTGGACTGCTGTGCTTGAGGTGATGACTGACGTGACTGGTGTGGCCCTGCGGCCGGAGCCTCGACGATGTCTGTTGAATGTGTGGGAGCCCACTGACTACTCTGTGGCCCAGACCAGATGGGCTACCTTGGGTTACATGATTGCGAAACGGGATGTCGCGCAACTCTGGGGCGCTTCCAGGCCCCCTGAGGTCTCGAAATGGGAGGATAACATGGACTGGTCCATGTTTCGTGAGAAGACTGTTTATGTGGCCAGGGGCAGACCCAGGGCGTGGACGAAGATTTGGGGCCAGTGGAATGAATATCGTGGGGATATCTGTACCCCTCCCCTTGTAGGCACTGCTGAGGTTATCTTATCTCCCTAGGCGAGCGTTCCCGGAACCCTTTCATGCTGTTTTTTGCATTTTCGATTCTCCCCGCTGCTCCCCTTCCCCCCCGACCTTGTTGGAGCCTCAGGGCTCTGGGTATGTTCTCCTGTTCGTGGCCCATCCCCTCCGTTCTTTGGGCTGACCTTAATTACCATGCATTCGCCTTTTTAGTGTTTGTTTCGCTTTTTGTATAAAATAAAAATTCAAAATGCTCTGTGACATGTGAGGAGTAATGCTTTGTGCTGGATTTGTACCTGACCACGGGTGTACATTTCTAATTCATGCCTTGTGCCTTATTATTAGCGGCCAGCCCGTGAGGTTGTAGGCCCATTCTTGTATTTTTCTATGCTTGCTCAAATAAAGGTTTTTGAAAAAAAATTAAAAAAATAAAAAAATTTGCCGAGCAGCTACGTGGTCCAGCAGGCACACTTTCACGAAACATTATTGCCTTGAAGCGATCAACGAAGCCGATATGGCAGTGGGACAAGCAGTGCTTCGCAATCTTTTTAACTAAGGTGAGCCTCTACTTCCTACTCTCCACCTATATGGTTTGTGTAATGATACTGTAGTGAATATTATTATTATAATTCCTCCTGGCTATGCTATGCTATTGGTGCATATTTATACCTATGCATAGCTAATTTTGCTCTTGCTGCCAGCTATTACTGCTCACTATTCTATTCAAGCATGTGAATCTATGAAAGACACCCTAATACTAGAGAAGAACAATTGTTACTTACCTGTAAACAGGTGGTTCTCCAGTATTGGTGTCTTTCATAGATTCAGATGCTACCCACCCGCCTCCCCTCAGAGGCTCGCTTCTCCTCCTAGACTCTTTTGTCACTATTGTGCTACGAAAATCTGAGGGCCTGAGCCTCTGAGGAGAAGGTTCTAGAGGGGTGCTTGCGCCTGATTGGCTGTAGTTTGGACTAACATAATGACAATGATATGTTGCAAAGTTTTTCTCTCTCTCCATGTATTCCTATGTGGAAATTATGATCTGGTATTTGCAACTATTTCTAGTGGGTATTTTTATGTATTATGTTTTCACATACATATTTTATTGGGATTTTATTGCTATTTTATTTACCGTGGGCCTCCCACTACGGCGACGGGGAATATTCAAGCATGTGATTCTATGAAAGACACCAATACTGGAGAACCACCTGTTTACAGGTAAGTAACAATTGTTCTTGTTCTTGTAGGAATGATACCCTGTTGGGGTCCCTTGTGTTGGGTGTGATGTAGGGTTTATCTAGTACTGTCCAGTACAGATCATTCACTGTGTTTCATTTCTGCATAATGAGTAGTGAACCGTGTCATTGTCCTTTCACACATGATATTACTTCGATTTTCAATTAGCCTCACTTTCACTTTCCGTGATGTCATACCCACATGTATTAGATTGCATGGACATCTGATCATATATATTGCATTCATTGAATTACAATTTGTATGTCTGCGTTGTTTCCATGGGAAGTTAAGCCCCACGTCTATACTCTTGGGGGTCGATTCCGATCTGGTAAAACGCGCTCCGAATAGGCGTTCGGAGCGTTTTCCCCATATGAATCGTACCCTGCAACGCCCCCCCGTACGTACGACGAAGTACAATTCATACCAGGTGCTGGACTCCGTACGAATCGTACAGAGACCGTACGAATCTCCCTCGGAACCCGCTGTACGCGACATCAGTACGGTTCGCGGCTGCTTTTTCCGACCAGGCAAGTACGATTCGTGTTGGGTACGCACCGTCCAACCCTTTTTCTACGGGAGCTGAAAACAGCCATAAGAGCAGAGTTCACGCTGAAACAGGTACGGAACGGCCCCGTACCCCTGCGATCATGGGGGGTACGCACCGTACACCCAGCGTACATGGGGTACGCACCGCACCCCATGTATGCTGGGTGTACGGTGCGTACCCCATGTACGCTGGGTGTACGGTGCGTACCCCCCATGATCGCAGGGGTACGCACCGTACCCCTGCGATCATGGGGGGGTACGCTCCGTACGGTGTGTATGTGAATGTGCGCTTTTCCGTACGAATCGCCCTTATCTGGTGTGGACCGTAAGAATCGCGTCCTGATACCCCGGTCTGGATCGTACTCGTCTGGTCATACGGTGTGTGTACGAGTCGTACGGAGATGGCTCCGGATGCGAATCGTACGGACGGTAATTTTACCGGATCGGAATCGACCCCTTGGTGTTTGCAGTGAGCCTAACGACTTCACAGGAGCCACACCTGGTATGCCCTGTCATCGGAGGTAGCTCCAACAGGGTTTGTTGCTCTTTCTGTATTACTGGACGAGGTCTTGTGCTGACTAGATGGTCCATGATGTTAGGACTCCTACTAAAGGAGAACAGTGGTTTATCCAGCTTTAAGCCATTAGAATTGAGTATTTGCCAGTTCTTAAGAATGATGCGTTTCACATGTGTAGAGGCCATATTAAATGTTGTCAAGCAAATCGTGTTTTTGTTAGTAGGTCTTTCCACCTTCACCGTATCAACAAGAGGGAGTTTGTGGAACCCCAATAGTTTGTAGCACGAACCTCGCCTTTCAAAATTTATTGCACAAATTCTTGCTTATCGAACTGAAACATAGTGCAGAAAGCCGGAACAGATTTGAAGCAAGCCATTTGAAATGGACGATGCACTGCATAAGGCTTTTCTAAAAGATTTCACACAGGTTGTGTTGAGGAAATCTGTGTGCTTTACATTAAGGTGAGCATTGCAACTTCTGCCCTGATCGTAGGTGTTGTCTTAAATATCTGCTAGGCAGCTACCTTTTGACTTCCATTTATTTCTTCATTAAGCATTTATTTTGTAATAGAAAGCGTGAAAAAATACTGTTTTCGGGGAAGCGTTTTCTGCTGTTGATGGCCTTTGGTCTTTGTCTTGTGCACAGAAACTCACCTCTTTTGGAGGTTGCTGTTGAGGCTGTTGATCATGAGAGCTGAAGTACCATTAGAAAAAAAGTAACTAATCTTTTTATATTCTTCTATAGATGCTCATTCATCCTGTAGATTCTGCTGATTTATTTTTTCCAAATTTAGGTGATAATACCAAATGTAATTGTTTTTCATTCAGGAATCCATGTCAGGTCTGGAATTAGAGTAGCTGTGGTACCACCCAGTGACATCCTTACGTTTCAAAGTTTCTGGATTCAAATAGATGCTTTGGGATATTTCAGAAAATGGGAAATGTTCAGGAAGATGGAGTGTCCTTTGAAAATCTTTACTGGAGGGTTAATTCTGTTTTTCTGTTATTTTTAGGGGAATTTCTTTGACGAGTTCCAGATGGAAGGAGTATCTGCAGAGCACAATGACATTTATTTGGAGCTGACACCTGAAAACCTAGCAAGGGCTTTAAAAACTGCACAAAATGCAAAGGCTGTGAAAATAAAGCTGACAAACAAACACTGCCCTTGTCTCACAGTAGCCGTTGAGCTGGTAAGAGTTGAAAGCAATAATAAATTAAAAACTAGCAGTTACACCTGGTTTTGAATGTTTTAGGGCAGTGTTTTAAATCTGTTTTTTAAGTTTTTCATTATTTTATTGGACACTTACAACTATGCACCATATCCAACCAATCAAATGAATGTACTCAAATATATGAGGGCCCGACGGAGGTGTACAGACAAGTAGCAGCCATCTGGAATAGACTGGACTGCCATGTCTGGAAAGATTATAGATAACGGCTCCACCATGAGGGTGATCGTTCCGGGCAAATGTTGACCTGGCTGCTGAAACACGAAAGACCCCCGCCGCTTGGGTGTGGCATTCCTGGCACAGGTGCGACTTCTATACACAGCACCAAGTGCGAGGGTGCACACCTGGTGGGTGATCTCCTACACATTCCGAATTGAGAGGAGTACACAGCAGGGCTGCCCACTGTCACCTCTCCTGTTTGCACTAGCTATGGAGCCGTTGGCGATACATCTCTGGGCCGAACTACAAGGATGGAGTGTGCGAGTGGGCGACGTGACATGTTGTGTCAATGTATGCGCATGATCCACTGATATATGTAACAAGCCCAGAACGCTCAGTTTCCCTCCTCCTGCGGCTGATGTCTGGATTTGAAGAAGTCTCAGGGCTTCGTGTCAATCACCATAAGACGGTGGTATTCCCCCTTGAGTCCCTGGCTGGGATGGATGTACAAAATCTCCCCACTGTAGACTTGCCATTGGATACCCAGAGTTTCCACTACTTTGGGATGCAGGTGATACATGACCGCCACCAGCAATATGAGCTAAATATGGAAAGAGAGTTGGATGGCCTTATAGCCTCTATCCATTTCTGAACTATACTGACGCTGTCAGTTATGGGGAGAGGGGCTTTGAGCAAGATGCTCCTGCTGCCTTTATGCAATGCAGAACTCGTTCTGTGTAGAAGCGCCTTCATGAATGAAGGCAATCTTATGACGCGCAACTTAGCCCGAAGGGCATCAAGGCGCCTAACAAATGATGTAACATATCATATGAGCCGAGTACCAGATTACAGATAGGCCTCTGCAAAGAACCAAGTTTTTAGTGCTTTCCTAAAGAGCATGACAGATGGTTGCGTTTTTAATTCCGGGGGGAGGGTGTTCCACAACTTCGGGGCCAAAACAGAAATGGCCCTCCCTCCCCACCTGACCCTAAAGACCCGGGGAACAGACAGGAGGTTCTTGCTGGAAGAGCGAAGGGTTCTGCTGGGAGCATAGGGGGCCAGCAATGATCTTATGCCTTCTGAACTTGCTCCAAACAAGGCCCCATGGACAAGGCACAGGATCGTAAAAGAGATCCTAGCCTGAATCGGAAGCCAGTGTAAGCTCTTCCTAGCTAATATGTCAGAGGAAAGACTAGGGACATCAAGAACAAATCTAGCTGCCGCGTTTTGGACAGTGTATCAGGCCCTTATTAATGCCCGAATAGAGTGCGTTTCAGTAGTCTAATCTTGATGAAACCAGGGCAACCACGATCTGCTTTCGAGCTTCAAGGGAAAGATAGTGATTTATTTTCCTCAAAATCCTGATCACACCAAAGCACGTGTATACAGTTCTGTTTACCTGCCGGTCCATAGCGAGCGAGGTGTCAATCAGCACACCCAGGTTCCGGGCGAATTTCGAGGGCAGTGGGCAGACTCCCAGGGATGGAGGCCACCAGTCGCTTGACCAGATGTCCTGATCTCCTCCGAAGATTAGAACCTCGGTTTTCTCTATGTTTAACTTCAGTGAATTCAGAACCATCCACTGTGAAACTGCCTCCATGCAGTTCCTGAAGTTATGGGCGGAGGTACTCACCGAGTGGGAGAGAGAAACCATAATTTGTGTGTCGTCAGCATATAACAACACCTCCAACCCGAAAGATCTTACTAACCTGGCAAGTGGGGCCACATAGATGTTAAAAAGTGTGGGGCTCAAGGCCGACCCTTGCGGGACCCCACACTGCACAGGTTTAGCGGGGGACAGGTACTCTCCCAACTTAACCTTTTGCTCATTGTTCTAGCATCTTAATGGGCTGCTGGTGGCACTAGTGTGGGCGGGGAAGAGCAGCAGGCTGCTAATGCGTGGCCACAGACTTCTGAATTCTACCCCTTTCATTATCATACATGTTGCACAGGCTTGGAAGAGTGCCGTTAGGCAGGTCCTTAGGCAGGCGCCTTATGCTAAACTCCACTCACTCTGGTGGTTGTGCCCATTCCTACATATACATGACTCCGTGGATGTCTTGAGTTGGCTCAAGGGGGATGTCATGGGCGGGAGGTTTATATTTAAATGGCACCTTTATGCTCTTTGAGGAGGTTGGGACCCACTTTTGAATAGCTCTGGGACAATTTCTGCTGTACGCAAGTATATCATGCACAGCCCAAGAGGTCTGGACATCCTTTCCAGAAGAACCTGTTGGGTCCCACAATTACAGATGGAATTTGATCCTGGCAAGAGGTATCATATCTAGGCTATATCCTCCTCTCAAAAGCGACAGGCAGATGAATGTTGAATTGATGCGTGGGACATGGGATGGGGGAGTGGAGGCCCCACTCACAGATGGGGAGTGTAGGCAGGCTAGGACGCAAGTACAAGAGGTAGCAAGCAATGACAGATTCAAGCTGAAGCATTTGTACTACTTCCACATAGCTTATCAGACACCGCAGTGCCAACACAGGGTTTACCCAATGAGTCCTGCTGAGTGCACAAGCTATGGCGCATGCCTGGCCGAATTTAAACATGTCACGTGGAACTGCTTGCGGATACAGTCTTTTGGGAGGAGATACTGAAGGAAGTGCGCAGAATAACAACTGTAAAAGCACAATTGACAATCTGACCCTGTATACTGGGTTTACTCTCTCCAAGAAAAGTCAGAAAATGCAGTATAGATTTGCTCAGCTGGGGTTAGTACTGGCCAGATGATGGTGCATTGCCATTCACTGGGCTTCGGATGCAGAGTGGTGCAGACTCGCGGTTTTGCCTGGGGCCAGAGTCTGTTGGTGAGCAAATCCAGTGCTCACAGGCGACAAAGTCTTGGGTTTGGAAGGCAGGGCAGATCCTTCGTTTTCTTGAGGCTGCTGGCTGCACGACACACCAGGATTTTGCTGGAACAGGTTTGAGGTGCCGACTGTACTGATGCACTACATTACTTCTGCTGCACAGTCCGTATTAGTTTGTATTTTTGTTCTATTTATTTTCTTGTTTATACTTAATAATGACTTGTTATCATTGAGTTATGATTCTCATTGTGCCTTATACTTATTCACTGAAAGTAGCTCATAACATGTAAAGCTACCAAAAAGTGAATAAATAAACTTTCAAACAAATGTATTCAAATTATGAAAAATAAGCAAAGTGATGAGTATGTGCAGATGGAAATCTCCAAGGAAAAGCTCCAGACAGGATGTCATTTTTCATGGAGAGAGAAAGGGTATAAATGTAAGTAAAGAATGTCAGTACAATAGAGTTGATACCAAAGAGATGGCCGCCGGAAGAGCTAATGACATAAAACAGTAGGAGTCACCAGGATAAGGGGCGTCTGACTTGGTAAACGGTGTACAGCCCTAGGCAGAAGGTAAAGCTAGATAAGGGAGGCAAGCTGAGGCAGGGACAAGCCATGAATGCTTTTACACCCACGCCCTGGCCAAAACTGATTTGTACTTCAAAGAAATACTTCAGCTAATATTCGTAGGCTATTCAGAATCATGGAGAAAAGCCTGAGACCATGGCCCCGGGCAACATGCCCAATCCTTGATCTTAAAAGGGCATTCAATTCGCTGAGTTGGCCGTATCTCTTTCAACTACTCAAGAGACATGGGGTGGCAGGTGCTTTATTGTTGTGATTTGCCTCTTTTACACAGCGCCACAGTGCAAGGTAAAACGGGCAGGCTTGTGTCGGAGGCAACCAGAATCTACAGGACCACCAAGCATGTCTGCCTGCTATCTTACCTACTTTTTACCTTGGCAATATAGCCATTGGCTGTGCATTTATTTTGCGAAGGTCGCTCATGGAGTATTTCGCTTGGGGATAGAGCCATGCAGTTTCCTTCTATGTGGATGAAACCTTGCCCTGCCGTACATCCAGGATGCGACAGTGTATCACACCAGCAATTGACAGAAATGTAGCTTGTTTCCCCTCAGGGCTAGAGTGGAGACGCAGGATCTCAATTTTTAGCTATGGGACACTTTCATAGCAACTCCGCAAGTTCCGATATATTGAAACCAATGTGGGATCACACTGCTTCACCTCCCAGCAGGTTCGCCCCTAAGCATTATGGTGCATGCATGGTACTTGCAAAAGTCTTTTGAGTATTTCACCAGGTAGGTGCAGATAAGTACTGGCCATTTCTATACACGTGTTTCTCGATTAGTATCCGTTGTCAGTAGAGATTAGTCATTTCAAATATTTGGGGTTGCTGAGCAGGCTGCCAAAGTATTCTCGGGTCACAGTACCTCTCAAGGCGCGTAGGTGCCTCGAGGGAGCCTTTAAAACATGATTCCAATGTGGGATCACACTGCTTCACCTCCCAGCAGGTTCGCCCCTAAGCATTATGCTGCATGCAGTTCCTCAAGCGTGTTTACTTGCAAAAGTCTTCGAGTATTTCACCTGGTTGGTGCAGATAAGTACTGGCTATCTCTATACACGTGTTTCTGGATTATTATTCGTTGTCAGGAGAGATTAGGCATTTCAAATATTTGGGGTTGCAGAGCAGGCGGAGATGGCCAGTACTTATCTGCACCAACCTGGTGAAATACTCGAAAGACTTTTGCAAGTACACACGCTTGACGAACTGCATGCACCACAATGCTTAGGGGCGAACCTGCCGGGCGGTGAAGCAGTGTGATCCCACATTGGTTTCAAGTTCCGATATATCTTGGGGTAAAATTATACCATGAAGAACAAGATTTGTTCGATGGCACACTCACTAGAATTGTAACAGCAAAAGTCACTTTTTAGAGAACTCTCCTGCTTATGGTAACCGACAGGACTGCCCTCTCCAAGATGGTTGTGCTTCTGAAGCTCTTCTATTACTATGCTAACCTCCCTCTCAAACTCCCAGCTGCATTCTTTCTCACATTAGAATCCTTGTTGGGGAACCTGATTTGGTGCAGCAGACAGCATGGATGGCTCTGTCCAAATTATTGCTCTCTAGAAACGGGGGCGTTGGGAGCTCCTAAATCTGAACTTACAATGTAGCGGCACAACTGTAATGGGTATGTTGATGGTTAGCCAAGTGCCACCTAGGTGACACCCCTTCCACCCTTTACAACTGGAGCCTAGTCCAACTTCTGCTGCGTTTCCACTCTTTATAGACCTCAAATCCCCTCTCCCTGCGCTTGCTATGAGTGACCCTAAACTGTTTCCATTGTAACCCGTGCATCACAGAATCAACACTTTCCTATCCCCTGCCATAGCCCCCTCCCCTCTCTAGTGTCCTCTCAAAACAGAGGCTCCTTTAACTTCTGCGTGCTTGCAATACTGCTATGAGTTAAGCTTGACCTTTGGGAACTTGTTCCCGCATTGTACCTTATGCCCTTCACTGGTAGACCACCATAACCAACACAGAAGGTAGTTCCTAAGGTACCCCATGCTTACCCGCATCCTGAATACTAGTTGGAATGCTACTATGGCAGAGCCAACAACCCATACAGTAATGTAATACAGCAACGTCATAGGTAACGGGCAAAGGCTCATCAGTTGGTTCACTAAGGCGATTGGGGAACACACTCCGGTCTCTGTCACCCACTTCAACGGTAGATGGGAGGTGGAGCTTGAACAGACCTTTCTGGACAAGGAATGGGACACAGTGTTGGGTTACCCAGCCAGGGCCGGCCTTGAGCATGGGTTAGCTGGGCGCAGGCCCAGGGTGCCAATCGGATCATGTGCATTAAGGTTATGCCAACAGCAGTGCCCTTCTCATGTTGCTCCAGCCATGTCCTTGTCCATGCCTGTTCGTTTCTGTCTGATTTTCCAGTTTAAAGGGGGTTTAATACTCCATTTTATCACACAGCGGGCAATGTTTTTAACACCCCTTTAGCCCCCTTCCTTGCCCTCCCTTCATTTGCTGACACCTGCTGGCACACATCAACAAAACCATCATTTGTGTGAGGCAGCGTGTTTGTGTTCAGGAGTCAGTCCCTGCTCATCCAGATACTGACCAGTGAACACAGAATGGGCCCTTTGCTGCCTCATTTAATTTCTTTGCTTCAGCAAGGGCGACACATTTCTCTCTGCCCACGCCCAGGGCACTATCTTAGCAAAGGCCGACTCTGTAGTCAGCCACAATCTCCCTGAATGCAAGGCTAAAACCTAACCAATTTTTTTGTGTTACACAGGAAATATTTATCTCCTTTCAGAATTAATAAATTATTCCCTGTCACAGATGCTTGCAGACCCACTGCCCCCTCCCTGATTCAGATCCGAGTCATTATCCCACTACGGGACAATACTGGTTGCACAGCTTGTGTAAACAGAGATGAATGTCCTTCCTAGACGGAAGGTATATTCTGTTGGGTCGTATCGGCGCATGAAAACACCCCAAAATCACAGCTTGCTTTGTTGACCTAGCACTACTCTTAGCTAAGCATGCGGTGGCACGCCGTCCCACTTATGGTTGCCTGGGCCACAGCAGAGGGTACTTTCCTGAGAGCTGAGGATGCCAGAGTCCCCCAGAAGCCCCCTATCGCTATGCACTGGTACCACCATGCCGTGATCAAGGATGACTCTCTCCCTCCCTGGGCGTAATATCACCTGCGGTGCATTTAAATCTACCCACTGCTGGTGCGGTGTCACCCCGACCTCTTACAGCGTGCCAATTAAAATGCTTCCCCACCGGTGCAGGGCTTTGTATCTCTTCCACCTCTGACAAGTGTCCACCATGTGCCTCCCCTCTCGCTCCCTTATAATTTCACGAGCGTTATTATGAGCGTGTCTAACTATGCACCACTCGGTTCCCGGCTGTGTTCGATGTTGTGAAATTGCTTTAGCCCCTACGTGATTTACTGGACGTCATCACCTGCACAGCCTGCTGTTCACATTTCATATTAGTTGTTTCCCTTTTACTCATTTCTCTATTAACTGTGTACTAAAAAAGCCCTACAATTACTAAAAAGATGTATTGTTATAAGTCTGTCTCCTCCAATTTCTGTGTAACTGTTGGTCCCGCCATTCGTTATGACTGTACTGTCAGTTGCCACTGTAAAAGTTCTGTCGTAAAGCTCCTACCTGTATTTTAAAA
Source organism: Lissotriton helveticus (assembly GCF_964261635.1). NCBI lineage: Eukaryota > Metazoa > Chordata > Amphibia > Caudata > Salamandridae > Lissotriton > Lissotriton helveticus. The sequence goes on along the minus strand of NC_136063.1, from coordinate 1,566,527,077 downwards.
ATGCAATAAAGTGATGTTAAAGAAATGAAAGTATTTACACTCAAGGTAAAGAAAACTGAACTGGAGGTGACAACGTAAACGTAACTGAAGGAAGGAAATCAGACGAGATGAGATGCGTGTAAAAAAAAAAAAGTAAATAAAGAGAAGACGTGCGAGAATTGAACTCTGGTTGAAAAGGAGAAAGAAAACAGCCACGAAGAGCAATAAGCAAGGAAGAATAGAAGCCAGAGTGAAAAATAAGAAGGCAGTCATCCTTGTTCAATGATCCGTTGCTCCGCAGATAGGTTTGCAATCAATCAATCAATCAAGGCATTTATAGAGCGCACTACTCACCCAGGGGGTCTCAAGGCGCTTGGGGGGGTGGGGTGGGGTGACGCTACTGCTCGAACAGCCAGGTCTTGAGCTTCTTCCTGAAGGAGAGGTGATCTTGGGTCAGGCGGAGGTCGGTAGGGAGGGTGTTCCAGGTCTTGGCGGCCAGGTAGAAGGACCTTCCTCCTGTTGTCGCTCTTCGGATGCGGGGGACGGCGGCGAGGGCTTGGTTGGTCGATCGGAGGTGGCGTTTGGGAGCGTAGAAGTTGAGGCGGTTGTTGAGGTAGCTCGGGCCTTGGTCGTGTAGGGCTTTGTGTGCGTGGGTGAGGAGACGGAAGGTGATTCTCTTGTTGACGGGGAGCCAGTGCAGGTCTCTCAGGTGTCCGGAGATGTGGCTGCGACGGGGGATGTCGAGGATGAGTCTGGCTGAGGCGTTCTGGATCCGCTGGAGTCTCTTCTGGAGCTTGGCGGTGGTTCCGGCGTAGAGGGTGTTGCCGTAGTCTAGTCGGCTGGTGACGAGGGCCTGGGTGACCGTCTTCCTGGTCTCGGTGGGGATCCACCGGAAGATCTTTCGTAGCATGCGCAGGATGTTGAAACAGGACGCGGAGACGGCGTTGACTTGTCTGGTCATGGAGAGGGAGGAGTCCAGGATGAAGCCCAGGTTGCGTGCGTGGTCTGTCGGTTTGGGTGCGGTGCCCAGGGCGGGGGTCCACCAGGAGTCGTCCCAGGCGGCGGGTGAGGATCCCAGGATGAGGACTTCCGTCTTGTCTGAGTTCAGTTTCAGGCGGCTGGTCGTCATCCACTCGGCTACGTCTTTCATCCCTTCGTGGAGGTTGGTTCTGGCGGCGGCGGGGTCGTTGGTCAGGGAGAGGATCAGCTGGGTGTCGTTGGCGTAGGAGATGATGTTGAGGTTGTGCTGGCGTGCGATGGCCGCCAGGGGGCTCGTGTAGACGTTGAAGAGGGTGGGGCTGAGCGAGGAGCCCTGAGGAACGCCGCAGATGACTTCCGTGGCTGCCGATCTGAACGGTGGTAGGCGGACTCTCTGTGTCCTTCCAGCGAGGAAGGAGATGATCCACTCCAGTGCCTTCTCCTGGATTCCGATGTTGCTGAGGCGCTGCACTAGGGTGCGGTGGCAAACAGTGTCGAATGCCGCGGAGAGGTCTAGGAGGATGAGGGCCGCTGTTTCACCGTTGTCCAGCAGGGCTCGGATGTCATCGGTGGCAGCGATGAGGGCGGTCTCGGTGCTGTGGTTGGCTCGGAAGCCAGACTGTGAGGGGTCGAGGGATCCATTCGTCTCGAGGAAGGCGGCCAGCTGCTTGTTGACGGTCTTCTCGATGACTTTGGCTGGGAACGGGAGGAGCGAGATGGGGCGGTATTTCTTGAGTTCGGTGGGGTTCGCTGTTGGTTTCTTTAGTAGAGCGCTGAGTTCGGCGTGCTTCCAGCTCTCGGGGAAGGTGGCTGTGTCGAAGGAGGTGTTGGTGATGTCCCGCAGGTGGGGTGCGATGACAGCGTCGGCCTTGTTGAAGACGTGGTGGGGGCAGGGGTCGGTCGGAGATCCGGAGTGGATAGAGTTCATCGTGCAGATGGTGTCTTCTGTGTTGATCTGGGTCCAGGCGCTGTGGGTGGTGGTGGGGGGCGTTGGTGCGGTCGTGGGGAGCGTTGTTTGTGGGCTGAAGCTGTTGTGTATGTCAGCGATCTTGCTGTGGAAGTAGGAGTCGAGGGAGTTGCAGAGGTCTTGCGAAGGGGTGATGTCGTTGTTTCCGGCGTTGGGGTTGGAGAGCTCTTTCACGATGGTGAAGAGCTCCTTGCAGTTGTGTGCGTTGTTGTCCAGTCGGTCCTTGAATGCTGTTTTCTTGGTGGCGTGGATCAGTTGATGGTGCTTCCGGGTGGCGAGCTTGAGGGTGGTCATGTTGTCCGGTGTTGGCTCCCTTCTCCAGGCTTTCTCGAGGGCTCGGCAGTTCTTCTTGGAGCTCTTGAGTTCGTCGGTGAACCATGGGGCCTTCTTGCTGCCGGGTCTGCTAGGCGGGGTCCTCAGTGGGGCGAGGTCGTCTGCGCAGTTGCTGATCCACTTCGTGAGGTTGTCGGCGGCCTGGCTGGGGTTCGCTGAGCTGGCGGGAGGGTGCTGGCTCAGGGAAGCGGGGAGCTGGTCTGCCGTGATCTTGTTCCAGTTTCTTCGAGCAACCTGTTGCTGGTGGTGGTGGATCGTGGTCCTTCTGAAGCTGAAGTGGACGCAGCTGTGGTCCGTCCAGTGGAGTCCGGTGGCGTGGCTGAAGATGATGTCCTTGCTGGATGAGAAGACAGCGTCGAGTGTGTGTCTGGCGAGGTGGGTGGGGGTGGTCACCAGCTGCTTGAGTCCCAGGTTGGCGAGGTTGTCCAGCAGGGTGGTGGTGTTGCGGTCGTTGTTGTTCTCCAGGTGGAAGTTGATGTCCCCCAGGAGGATGTAGTCAGCGGAGGGGAGGGCATGCGGGCAGATGAAGTCGGCGATGTCTTCGCTGAATTGTGTGCGTGGTCCCGGGGGTCGGTAGATGAGGGTGCCTCTGAGGGTGGTTTTTGGGTCCGTGTGGATCTGGAAGTGCAGGTGTTCGGCGGTTTTCAGGGTGTCGTCGGTGTTGGTCGTGATGTGGATGGTGTCCCTGTAGATGATGGCGATGCCTCCTCCAGTCTGGTTGCCGCGGTGCAACAAGTACCATTACACATACGTTCATGGGCATTAGGGTTCTAGTGGCTTTGAATGTAATGAGAGCACACATTTTCCTTATGTACATATATATGTGAAATGTTCTGTGAGGAGGATTACAAAATAACTTTAAGGTTTTTAGCTCAAGTAGGTGTGATGGAAAATCAACAGAGGTGAGAAAAGGAATGGAGTGCGGCCAAGAAGCTGCAAAATGGGAGTCAGTTTTGGACATAGTCCGATTTAGTTAATGGTAGAAAACCCATGTATTAATAGCTGTGTGAGATTATAAAATAGTGTAATAATTTACAGTAGTATAGAAATAAATGCAGTGAAGGGAAGTCGAATCTTCTGCATAGACGCAGACCAAAGGGCACAGGGAAATCCTTAGAGAAGAGGATAGGAAGACTAGAAAATGTTAGGCCAGGTGACAAAATGTTAGGCCAGGTGACAGAGTGGGAATAATCAGATAAATAAAAAAAAGAACAGCATGAGAGCACCAAGCACACAATTGCTAAAGAGAGAAGACATTTTGAGGTTAGTAAAATGAATAAAGATGAATTGTGACCTCAAGCAGAACAGATTTGTGGAAAAGGAAGGATTGAAATTCAGACTGTAAAGGAGGATACAGACAGAGCATCCTTCTGTGCATAGGTATCTAGATATGCTAGCTGCTAATGATGAGGCATTTGTTCGATTAGTTTAAAGACGTACGTGAGCAGTGAGCTAGGGCAAAAGATGGAGGGGGCTTCTTAAGTAAAGCGAATTTAACAGCATGTTTCAAGTTAAAGTGAAAGGAGTAAAAAGACACTGAAAGATTAAATAGTGCTTTAAGTTGAGGTAGAAGGGGATACATTTTGTTAAACATGAAGCATAGTATCTGAATTAGTTTTAGGATTTTCTCCATTGAGGAAAGAATAGCCAGTTCTACATCAGTAACAGCTATAAGCAAAGAGAATTACTCATCAGAAGAAGGGGAGGAGAAAGACCAGAGAAGCAGGATTTGATGTATACAGCCGCAGGTCAACATTTGAAGTAAAGTAGGCAGAAAGGATAGACAGCATAGCGTGGTCTGAAGATGAATCATTATGTGCTGATTCAAGATATGCATTGCAAGAAGAAAGTGAGGTACACGAGTTTTGAGACTTTATATAAAGGTCCAGAATGTGCCACTCCTTTTTTTCCATATTTGATGTTTTCTTTATAGGGAAGTATTAAGCTACAGTGTTATTTAAACTATGAGACTATAGCAGTCAGAGAAATTTACTCACAACTTGATAACAACAAGCATGTAATTTTTATGTATAAACAGAATACAGCCAAACACATTAACTTGTATTTTAACCTGTTTTTGAGGATCGGTCCTAGCACTTAAACCATTAGGGAAACATCCTTTACAACGAAACTTTTACAACGCAGTGCTTTTACAACGCAGGTTTTACAACGAAAACCATTACAACGCATTGCGCTGGGGGGGGGCACTCTAGGATAGGGAATAGATTTAATTTACTATCCAACACCTTCCCTAGTGTCCTTGGGGACTGGAGTTGGAATAGTAAATTAAACTATTCACTATCCAGCACCCCAAAGCGCTATGCGTTGTAAAGGTTTGCGTTGTAAAAACTGCGTTGTAACAGCATGCGTGGTAAAAGCATGCGTTGTAACGTCATACACCCAAACCATTACATTGAAAACTTTTTTTGAAAAGTTAGTTGTGGGGCCATTGATGATATCTAACTCATGGTGTTCGATATCCATAGTAAAGTTGAGAAAAAGGTTTTATTGTCTGCCAAAGAGTGTGGGCCAATGCTTTGCAGAATTTTTGTTAGTGTCTTTTCATGCAGAACAAATTACTTCTCTTTGACAACACTCTTTTTAATGGATACTCTTATCTAACCACAGATTCCTCATCTTTATAATATCGGCAGTTGCATACTGGGTCCAGCAGATTTTTAAATATGGCCCCTGTGCACCCATAGGTGACGTCCTGCGGCTCCAAACTGATTCCACTCTGACTCCAGTGTGCCTCGTTAGTGACGGCTGGAGCTGCCTATAGGTGTCAGTTTCTTTACTGGACACAATCAGGTGTAGATCCCCAAAAAATAATTGTTTGTGGCAGTGTGCAGGTCTCTCTAATTTAAGACATTTTTAGCTGGAAAAGAGTCCATTCCACAGAATGAGTAGGTGCAATGCCAGTGAGGAATATTCGGTTAGATAAAGTATCCACCAGAAAGAGTGTTACCGAACTTATTCTTCTGATGGATACTTCTAACCACATATTCCTCATGTTTAGAATACATACCAAGGCAGTTCCTCCCAGGGTGGGTCTATGGAATCGCTTGGACAAAAAGTCCAGCAGGAACGAACAACAAAAATGCCCTTACCATTGGACTTGACTGTGTAGGCACTAATGCTTTGTGAATGTGAGCACTGATGCCCACGTAGCAGCCTGACCAATATGCAGGACAGACAATCTGCGTGCAGGCATACTGGTGGCAGCCTTGGACCTGGTGAAGTGGGACCTCAATTCTTCGCCTTCTTGGCTAATGCGTAGCAGATTTTGATACAGAGGAATATCCACCTAAATATGGTTGTCTTCTGCATTGCCGTGCCTTTCTTTGTTCTAGAGAACCCCACAAAAAAGTAGATTTTCCTCCCAATGGTTCTCGGTATGAGCAATTTAAAAGCTGAAATCTCTTCTGGTGTCCAAGTGCAGGACGCCCTCTGTCTGCTTGCTAGCTACATGCTTGCTAACATTAAAAGTGATTGAGTCTGTCCTTCTCTTTTGTGGGGTGAGATGGGGCAAAATTCATCAGAGTGATGAAGTGTTCAACGAGAAAGGAAGTCATGACCAAGACAGCACCAATTTGTCTGTAAAGGTGGTGGTGCAGTGCAGCTGGACTGACCAAGCTTGAAGCTCACTCTCACGACGAGCTGCGATGTTCGCGATGAGAAGACCATCTTCAGGCTCAGAAAGCATGGTGTAGAGCTGTGCAGTGGCTCAAAAGGGGCACACATAATGAAAGTAAAAACAAAATTAAAGTCCCACTGTGGCATCACAAAAAGTTTAGGAGGAAACATATTGACCATACCTTTGAGAAATCGCATTACAACAGGTGCTTTGAACAAGGATGGTTGGTCTGAAAGGGCTGACACATATCTTTTTACACTTCCCACTGCACGTTCTTGATGGCCCAAATGCAAAACGAACAGTAAACTGTCCGACTGTTTAGCATTCAACAGGTCTGTGTTACGGGCGCCACACCAAGCCAGAAACTTTTCCCAGCGCCCAGCATAAATTTATTTTGTAGAAGGATGCCTTGTCTCCAAACTGACATCCGCTACTTCAGGAGGTTGATCCAATAAAGCCAACTGCTACGTCTCAGACTGCAGGGAGTTATAGATTTCGCTATCCTGGCTGCAGAACCCTGCCCAGCTGTTGCAACAGAAGATCCTACCGAAGCGGCAGCCTGATTGGAGGACAGATGGTCATGCTCAGAAATTCTGTGTAATTCTAGGTACCTCATTCACCTGACTCAATTCAAACCCACAAGTATAACTTGGGCCAGGCCGTCTTCGACTTGGTTCAGAATTAAGGGCAGGAGAGGCAGTGGCAGGAAGGCATAAAGGAGCCCACGATCCACTCTAGGTGGAATGCGTATCCAAGAGAAAGCCTTCTTGGGAAGTCCAGCTCGCAAGTGTTCACACTGCTGATTGTGGTGGCAGAGAGATCAGACCAGGGTTCTACAGATTGCTGGAGATGCCATGTCCCACCTCTGGGGCAGTGCGAAGTCAATGCAGAGCTGTAGGCTCCCACTTGCACACAGGGTCTATGCTGAACAATCATCCAAATCCAGTCTTGGAATATTCTAAAGGTGAGTAATCTGGGGTTAAGAAGTATCCATCAGAAATCAAATTTACAGAATGTTTTATTTAATTGGGAAAATTCATGGAAATTTGTTTTTAAACATCTTATCACCTCCTGCATGCTTTTTCTGGAAATTGTTCATCAATTATTAAATTCTTGGGCCAGAAAATTACAAAGGATCGCAATCTGTTATCAATAAACATTATTAAGATAATATGACTACTTTTAAAAAAGCACTTAAAAATGTCCTTGAAGATTATTTTATTGTTTTTGTTTTTTTCTTCATTGGAAGCCATCGTTGTCTAGCAGTAGCCGAATTGTTACACATGACATTCCTGTTGGTGTTATTCCCAGGAGGCTTTGGCATGACTTCAGAGAGCCTAGTGTGCCAGACTTTGATGTGAGTAATTTTTCCATTATGTAGTTTACTAATAACGTGTTGCTTGGGAATTACAAACTTGCATGCTATTGTGATTGATGTTTCTTACTTTCAGTCCGAGTTCTGGACTGAGAAATATACATATTTAATATCTACTCATGAGATTTTTAGGTTTGGTACAGCCAGATAGCACTTATCTATACCACACTGACGAGGGTTGGATCAGCCTTCCTGAACGAGCAGTTGCTTTGATTCAGCTCAATTCACCCATTACCTAAAAATGGTGTTCTTTCACATCCTGAATCAGGCCAGGGGAGTATTCGACTCTTCCAGTATGCTGTTGACTTTTAGGTGTATTATTCCGATATGGAGTTCTTTTATGTTCAACTGAATTGTATGAGGTGCACTATTTTCTGGAGCAGCAGCAGCAGCCATTAGGGACTTGATGGTGAATGGAGAAGTCATCTTGGAAAGAAGGTTTTCTCCACTAAAATCAACAATTTCCAGATGATAACTGTTATTATTATTATTATTAAAAGGTTCTTTTATAGCGCATGGCCACTCGGGAGCATCCCAGCGCTTAAAACTGACCAGACAGGGATGAATTAAAAAAGGAGATCTGAATTATCTAGTTTTTGGAAACAGAAGAGTTTTTAACTTTTTCCGAAAGACAAGAAGGTTAGGCTCCTGACGAAGAGGTGGAGGAAGAGCATTCCACAGCCCAGCCGCATTGTGGGAGAACAGACGACCTCCTGTGCGGGCTCTGCTGATCCTGGGAGCTATCAGCAGGTTTTGTTGGTTCGAGCGGAGATTCCTGGTGGGTTTGTATGGTCTGATCATGTCATCTAGAATGGGGGGGCCACTCCCATAGAGTGTTTTATGGACCGTGCAGAGTGTCTTAAAATGGATTCGCTCCTTTATGGGGAGCCAGTGCAAGGTGCAAAGTGCGGGCTTGGCTGATGTACGATGGTTGGTGCCCGTAAGTAGCCGTGCTGCGGAATTCTGGACAACCTGAAGTTGCCGGATAACCGACACGGGGGCTCCAAGATAGATAGCATTTCCATAGTCCAGCCTAGACAGAATAAGGGACTGGACTATGGTTTTCTTTGCTGCTTCGGGTAGCTGAGGGAGGATTTTCCGAATTGTTTTCAGCAGTCCGAAGCAGGTGGCCACTGTCCTCCTTGCCTGGGTCTTGAATGACAACTCTGCATCCAACCAAAACCCGAGACTCTTTATCTCGGTCTTTGGGGTAGGTCCTGGACCCATACAAGGGGGCCAATGTATCGTGTTATTGAATATGGCTCGTTTTCCTAATAGCATCAGCTCTGTTTTTCCTCCATTCAATTTCAAGTGGGACAAGTCCATCCAGTTTGCTACTGCCTCCAGGCAACGGCAAAGCCTGGAGGGGGCGGATTCCACCTGATTGAGAGAGACAACTAGCTGGGTGTCGTCAGCATAGCTTACCAGTTGGATCCCAAAGGGAGCTACTACTTCCGCCAGGGGCGCCATATATACATTAAACAGTGTGGGGCTAAGGGAGGAACCCTGTGGCACCCCACACTGTAATGGCATTAGTGGAGAGCAGCTATTTTCTGAGAAGACCTTAAAAGATCTGTCACCAAGAAAGGATTCCAGCCACATGAGTGCCCTGTCTTTGACGCCCAGCTTTCTGAGACGAGACAGGAGGACCCGGTGGTTCACCGTGTCGAAGGCGGCACTGAGGTCCAGAAGGATAATGGCCGCGCTGCCACCTGCGTCCAGAATCCTCCTGGAATCCTCTACCACCCTCAACAGTGCCGTCTCCGTTCCCTGCCCTCTCCGAAACCCAGTTTGGGTTGGATGGAGTAGGTTGTGGGTCTCCAAAAAGGATGCTAATTGTTTATTTACCCATTTCTCGGCAAGTTTACTAATGCCCGGGAGCAAGGAAATGGGACGATAGTTGGAAAAGTCCTGGGGGTCAAGATGAGGCTTTTTTAACAGGGCCCTAACCATGGCCAGTTTCCAGTCTTGGGGTACCCTTCCTGATTCAAGTGAGGTGTTGACTAGATGGATGATGTGTGTACTGATATTAGGCAGGGCCAGCTTTAGAATATTCATAGGGGCTGGGTCTAACGGGGATCCGCTTTTTACAGAGTTGAAGAGTGAGGGTAAAAGCTCAGTGCTAAGGGGGGAGAAGAAAGAAAGGCAAGGCAGAGTGAAATCAGTTTCATCAGGCAGAGGGAGGATTGGTTCTTCCAAAGATAGAGGGGGGAGGGACAGGAGGATCTTCTGAATTTTTTCAGCAAAAAAATTTGCCAGGTTGTTGCAGTGAGCATCAGCCTCCTCCGTGCTGAGTGGTGGTGATGGCGGGTCGGGGGCTTTTAACAGAGAGTTAGCTATCTTGAACATCTCTCTTGGGGCATTGGCCGAGATCTCTATTTTTTCTGCGAAAAAAGTGGATTTGGCCACGTTAAGGGCGGATTTATATTTTTTTAGAGAGAGTTTATATTTGGTTTTTCTCTCTTCCTCGAAATGTTTTCGCCACTGTCTCTCCAACCGTTTACATTCTTGTTTTAGTGACCTTAGCTCAGAAGTAAACCAAGGTTGTTTAGTGGAGCCTTTCTTTTTTGAGATGTTTATTTTTGGAAGCACCTTATCCAATGATAATTCAATCCATTGGTTAAATTCCACATTAGCCCTGCCAATGTCCTGGTTGGCCTGGGGTTCGCTCGTGTTCAGTGCCTCTATCCAGTCATTCATGTCTAATTTTGTCCACCGCCTACTCAGAGTTTTACTGGGCAGTTTTGCTGGACCGGGTGTGGGTGTATTCCAGGTGAAGGGGATGAGCATATGATCTGTCCAAGGAATAGGGTATGGCTCGGCTGATGTTAAATCCACGATGTTTGAAAATATAGGGTCTAAAAGGTTCCCTTTAGAGTGGGTGGGATGGAAGACTATCAGATTCAGTTCACATGCCGCAAGATCCTTAGTTAATTCAGTGGCAATAGTATCTGAGGGGTTATTGAAATGAAGATTCAGGTCTCCCAGTACTATGAAATTGGAGACCTTACTAGCCAACTCTATAGTTGATTCAATAATTCCTTCCTGGAATTGTCCAATGGCACCAGGTGGACGGTAAATTAAGAGTCCAGAAAATGACACTTCTGGGGATACAGTGATAGCAAATTGTGCACTTTCACAATCAGGGATGGAGCTGTCGATCATACGACAGGTTAGAGACTCCCTACATACTATGGCTATCCCTCCTCCAACTTTAAGTTGTCTATCCCTACGTTGTATCAAATATCCCGGAGGAAGAGCCTGGACAATATCTGGGCCAGACGTGGATCCCAACCACGTTTCAGTTAAAAAGAGAATGTCAAGTCCAAGATCTTGGATTAACAAGGAAATTTCAATGGCATGTTTAGGTAATGAGCGGCAGTTGACCAAAGCCATTTTCAAGATACCTTCTGTTTTAATTGTGTTAATGTCCGCTTCCGTGGTTCTAAATGGGCAGTGTTGACAGAGGGGACGGCATGCCGCTGGATTTATAGAATGAATGCAAGAGGGCGGCAAGATACTCTTAAGTGCAAAGAGAGTCAGGCGGGAGTAGGTCTGTAAAGAGCTAGAAGAGCGCTCAGAGATACTGGCCCCTGGGCCCGTCCGAGCGCGAACGGGTGCAAACGGGCTTACCTCTGGCGCACCTCCGGCGCAGGTCCGCTGTCCGCGTCCGCTGCGCGGAGGCATGACTGACCGTTTAAATAGAGCGAGTAGAGCGCGCGTTCAATAGCGCCCAACCTAAGATGGCCGCCAATACCAACAATCCGGGACCCGGTGACTTAGCCTCGAGGACGGCCAAGCTGCGCCTGGGAAGCGGGGAAAACTGATTTAAAAGTGCTGGCGTGTCCTAATAAGAATTATCGACCCCTAAGTGTGCAAAAAATGACTCGAGGGGGGGGGGGCGGACACAAGGGGAAATTCAATACACAATTGCAGGCTTATTTGTTAAGGGTTTAAAATAGCGTTTTCAGTAAAAACGACCGCTCAGGAGCAGCCTTAAGCGTCTGTATGGGCAATCTCCTGATTTGGTGGAGAGCCCTTCCTTAAATAGAGCGAGTAGAGCGCTCGTTCAATAGCGCCCAACCTAAGATGGCCGCCAATACCAACAATCCGGGACCCGGTGACTTAGCCTCGAGGACGGCCAAGCTGCGCCTGGGAAGCGGGGAAAACTGATTTAAAAGTGCTGGCGTGTCCTAATAAGAATTATCGACCCCTAAGTGTGCAAAAAATGACTCGAGGGGGGGGGGGGCGGACACAAGGGGAAATTCAATACACAATTGCAGGCTTATTTGTTAAGGGTTTAAAATAGCGTTTTCAGTAAAAACGACCGCTCAGGAGCAGCCTTAAGCGTCTGTATGGGCAATCTCCTGATTTGGTGGAGAGCCCTTCCTTAAATAGAGCGAGTAGAGCGCTCGTTCAATAGCGCCCAACCTAAGATGGCCGCCAATACCAACAATCCGGGACCCGGTGACTTAGCCTCGAGGACGGCCAAGCTGCGCCTGGGAAGCGGGGAAAACTGATTTAAAAGTGCTGGCGTGTCCTAATAAGAATTATCGACCCCTAAGTGTGCAAAAAATGACTCGAGGGGGGGGGGGCGGACACAAGGGGAAATTCAATACACAATTGCAGGCTTATTTGTTAAGGGTTTAAAATAGCGTTTTCAGTAAAAACGACCGCTCAGGAGCAGCCTTAAGCGTCTGTATGGGCAATCTCCTGATTTGGTGGAGAGCCCTTCCTTAAATAGAGCGAGTAGAGCGCTCGTTCAATAGCGCCCAACCTAAGATGGCCGCCAATACCAACAATCCGGGACCCGGTGACTTAGCCTCGAGGACGGCCAAGCTGCGCCTGGGAAGCGGGGAAAACTGATTTAAAAGTGCTGGCGTGTCCTAATAAGAATTATCGACCCCTAAGTGTGCAAAAAATGACTCGAGGGGGGGGGGCGGACACAAGGGGAAATTCAATACACAATTGCAGGCTTATTTGTTAAGGGTTTAAAATAGCGTTTTCAGTAAAAACGACCGCTCAGGAGCAGCCTTAAGCGTCTGTATGGGCAATCTCCTGATTTGGTGGAGAGCCCTTCCTTAAATAGAGCGAGTAGAGCGCTCGTTCAATAGCGCCCAACCTAAGATGGCCGCCAATACCAACAATCCGGGACCCGGTGACTTAGCCTCGAGGACGGCCAAGCTGCGCCTGGGAAGCGGGGAAAACTGATTTAAAAGTGCTGGCGTGTCCTAATAAGAATTATCGACCCCTAAGTGTGCAAAAAATGACTCGAGGGGGGGGGGCGGACACAAGGGGAAATTCAATACACAATTGCAGGCTTATTTGTTAAGGGTTTAAAATAGCGTTTTCAGTAAAAACGACCGCTCAGGAGCAGCCTTAAGCGTCTGTATGGGCAATCTCCTGATTTGGTGGAGAGCCCTTCCTTAAATAGAGCGAGTAGAGCGCTCGTTCAATAGCGCCCAACCTAAGATGGCCGCCAATACCAACAATCCGGGACCCGGTGACTTAGCCTCGAGGACGGCCAAGCTGCGCCTGGGAAGCGGGGAAAACTGATTTAAAAGTGCTGGCGTGTCCTAATAAGAATTATCGACCCCTAAGTGTGCAAAAAATGACTCGAGGGGGGGGGGGCGGACACAAGGGGAAATTCAATACACAATTGCAGGCTTATTTGTTAAGGGTTTAAAATAGCGTTTTCAGTAAAAACGACCGCTCAGGAGCAGCCTTAAGCGTCTGTATGGGCAATCTCCTGATTTGGTGGAGAGCCCTTCCTTAAATAGAGCGAGTAGAGCGCTCGTTCAATAGCGCCCAACCTAAGATGGCCGCCAATACCAACAATCCGGGACCCGGTGACTTAGCCTCGAGGACGGCCAAGCTGCGCCTGGGAAGCGGGGAAAACTGATTTAAAAGTGCTGGCGTGTCCTAATAAGAATTATCGACCCCTAAGTGTGCAAAAAATGACTCGAGGGGGGGGGGCGGACACAAGGGGAAATTCAATACACAATTGCAGGCTTATTTGTTAAGGGTTTAAAATAGCGTTTTCAGTAAAAACAACCGCTCAGGAGCAGCCTTAAGCGTCTGTATGGGCAATCTCCTGATTTGGTGGAGAGCCCTTCTTTAAATAGAGCGCTCGTTCAATAGCGCCCAACCTAAGATGGGCGCCAATACCAACAATCCGGGACCCGGTGACTTAGCCTCGAGGACGGCCAAGCTGCGCCTGGGAAGCGGGGAAAACTGATTTAAAAGTGCTGGCGTGTCCTAATAAGAATTATCGACCCCTAAGTGTGCAAAAAATGACTCGAGGGGGGGGGGCGGACACAAGGGGAAATTCAATACACAATTGCAGGCTTATTTGTTAAGGGTTTAAAATAGCGTTTTCAGTAAAAACGACCGCTCAGGAGCAGCCTTAAGCGTCTGTATGGGCAATCTCCTGATTTGGTGGAGAGCCCTTCCTTAAATAGAGCGAGTAGAGCGCTCGTTCAATAGCGCCCAACCTAAGATGGCCGCCAATACCAACAATCCGGGACCCGGTGACTTAGCCTCGAGGACGGCCAAGCTGCGCCTGGGAAGCGGGGAAAACTGATTTAAAAGTGCTGGCGTGTCCTAATAAGAATTATCGACCCCTAAGTGTGCAAAAAATGACTCGAGGGGGGGGGGGGCGGACACAAGGGGAAATTCAATACACAATTGCAGGCTTATTTGTTAAGGGTTTAAAATAGCGTTTTCAGTAAAAACGACCGCTCAGGAGCAGCCTTAAGCGTCTGTATGGGCAATCTCCTGATTTGGTGGAGAGCCCTTCCTTAAATAGTGCGAGTAGAGCGCTCGTTCAATAGCGCCCAACCTAAGATGGCCGCCAATACCAACAATCCGGGACCCGGTGACTTAGCCTCGAGGACGGCCAAGCTGCGCCTGGGAAGCGGGGAAAACTGATTTAAAAGTGCTGGCGTGTCCTAATAAGAATTATCGACCCCTAAGTGTGCAAAAAATGACTCGAGGGGGGGGGGCGGACACAAGGGGAAATTCAATACACAATTGCAGGCTTATTTGTTAAGGGTTTAAAATAGCGTTTTCAGTAAAAACGACCGCTCAGGAGCAGCCTTAAGCGTCTGTATGGGCAATCTCCTGATTTGGTGGAGAGCCCTTCCTTAAATAGAGCGAGTAGAGCGCTCGTTCAATAGCGCCCAACCTAAGATGGCCGCCAATACCAACAATCCAGGACCCGGTGACTTAGCCTCGAGGACGGCCAAGCTGCGCCTGGGAAGCGGGGAAAACTGATTTAAAAGTGCTGGCGTGTCCTAATAAGAATTATCGACCCCTAAGTGTGCAAAAAATGACTCGAGGGGGGGGGGGGCGGACACAAGGGGAAATTCAATACACAATTGCAGGCTTATTTGTTAAGGGTTTAAAATAGCGTTTTCAGTAAAAACGACCGCTCAGGAGCAGCCTTAAGCGTCTGTATGGGCAATCTCCTGATTTGGTGGAGAGCCCTTCCTTAAATAGAGCGAGTAGAGCGCTCGTTCAATAGCGCCCAACCTAAGATGGCCGCCAATACCAACAATCCGGGACCCGGTGACTTAGCCTCGAGGACGGCCAAGCTGCGCCTGGGAAGCGGGGAAAACTGATTTAAAAGTGCTGGCGTGTCCTAATAAGAATTATCGACCCCTAAGTGTGCAAAAAATGACTCGAGGGGGGGGGGGCGGACACAAGGGGAAATTCAATACACAATTGCAGGCTTATTTGTTAAGGGTTTAAAATAGCGTTTTCAGTAAAAACGACCGCTCAGGAGCAGCCTTAAGCGTCTGTATGGGCAATCTGTATACGTTTAAGTTCATTTCTAAGTTTATTCTCTTTACAGACCTTTCTATATTTAAAATATTTTGCAGACAGTGCAGACCCACAGTATATCTCCTTTCTCGTTTAAGTTTTTTAGGTCTCGCATGAGCCAGCGCATGTGCTGTCTGGCGAGACTTCACCCGCGTAGCTAGGGGGGTGCGGGGGGGGGCGGTCCGCCCCATGCGGCATCTTTTTGGAGGCGGCCGGCACTGACTGACTGGAGGCCGAGGCCCGTTGCGGCCGCGGCGGGCTCTAGCACAGACTTGTGCCTTGTCATTTGGCTGTGTACCGTGCACCCGGCCGATCCGGGCCCCAGGCAGCACTAAGTTTTCTTGCCAGGCTCAAAAGATCTCAGTGCCTTGGTGCTCTAGCTGCTACCATGTAACAAATCTGCAGTGACTCGTTGCGTGTGCAGATGGGCAGCTCTGTGACGCCACCGGGGTCGGATGTGACCTCACATCCGTTCTGGAACTGAAAGTGAGGCTGGAGAAGAAGTGGCGGGGCCGGGGTCGGACTAGATGTGCCGCCTGTGTCGTAGGTCCGACCACTGACTGGTCAGCATCATGGCCGCGCGGCATCATGTTAGTGTGTCATGAATGATCATCGCCGGGTCTGCAGGCGTTCCGTCCGCCGCGGCCGCCGGACCGGGCCCCTGCGCACAGAGTAAGTTGTGAGTTTCATTTTAGTATGAATTAAACCCTAATTTTTTTGGAGCCTATCTGTACTGCTCACTGTACTCAGGATTCCGGCATTCCTGCAGTTTTACTTTTGCTCATTTTCCTAGCCGAGCAGATATAGCATGAGGAGATAAAAGTAGAAGTAGTGGGGGGGGAGGGGGGTGGGGGTCGGGTCTCCGGTGGGCAATGATGGCAGGAGGGAGGCACAGTGTTGCCTTCGCTGTGCTTCAGGGAGTTGATGGAAAGGAGGCCGCAGTCAGACCTCAGCTGTGGGCCGATCTGCACCAGCCGCGTTGTATCGGGGCAGATGCTGCAAGAAGCATTCCCAGGCAGCAATGCCATTCGCCCCCAGGTGAGTGAGTCCTAGGTGGTATGAGAGGGCGGTGGCGTGGGTTGCACTCGCTGGCTGTCCAGCAGGGTTGGCGGCAGATGCCGATGACTCAAAGGTCAAAGCGTAACCCGATAGCTCCATAGTGCGGTGAGTGGTGTTCGCTGCAGACAGGCACAATGAGAATAGCAGACGAGGGTTCCAGTACAGTACTGCAATGTGGGGCACACTTCTGGTGGTTGAGTGTCTCTAGCATATATTGCAGTGTTACACCTCTAATTGTACTTTGTACTCTTTGTAACCTGCACACATGTCACTCTTTCCTCCTGTAATGCACTGTTTGCTGCCTCATGAATTTTGTTTGCTCACAATTGTCACTTTTACCTCGTAACTTAACGTCAGCATTTGTAATTTGTTCACTTTTAATTTTCTCCTCATGTATCATTACTGGTCCTATTGTGAAGCGCTCTGATGCTTCGGGTAAAGTCCGCGCTATATAAAAACCGCATAAATAAATAAATAAATCAATAGCCTCTGCCTCAGGCTCACTTTCACTTTCGAGAGGCGTTGCCGAGCAGTGCGTGCTTCCCTTGATGTAACAGGGCTGTCAGGACAGCCAGGAAGTGAGGTGGACCGGCATGGACCTAATCCCACGGTGCAGATGGCATCCGATAGCATGTGAATCAAGCATTTAGCATGCAGGGCCACCAGAGTTTACAGACAGTCTTTTAAAGCATTATCAACCAAATTCTATAATCACTGAAAACTTGAAACACAGACAGAAGACACACCAAATATTCTTTAAGTTGTCCAGCAATACTCTGTCACGAATACAGAGCAAAATAAATGAAATTACAAAATCCACCGTGGGAATATCGGCCTGAATTTCAACCTGGGCTACCCTGGTCACTTTGATGAATACGTTGTGCAGCTAACGAGCCAATACATCATTTTAATTAGGTCTGCCTACTGAAGTTCCAAACTTTCTCAAGGTTATGCATCTCTGCAAAGTTTTTGTCAGGCAGCCAGCCTGCCACTGACTTTAGTAGTGTTGTTACCTTTGTCAGGTTACAGGAGGGAGCACTAGTGTTAATGCCCTTCCATTTCTTGTGCTCTGCGGCAGTTTCAAGAACTTCTTGGAGTTTCTTGTTGCTCAAATTGCTATAATTTCTCATATTTATAAGTTTCCCTCGTTTTCATTGCATGATTTTGCTCACCAGAAAGTGTCACTCATAGTCGTAGAAATGTCACTCATAGTCGTAGAAGTGTCACCCATAATTTCACTGAAATTATGAAAATGTCACACATGGCAATCTGAAACCTTGGCAGCTATGTACAGATAATAGTATTTAGGGAATATTCTCCACTTCCAGCTAATCTAGTCTCACTTGGACCCACTCTTCGTTCTGTAGACCCTGTTACCCATTGCCATACTGATTGGAAATGGATGGAATTAGTAGATGATAGAAAACATTCCCTTTAGTAAATTAAACTGCTGCTGTTTTTCCGTGATGCAGTTGAATTGCTGAGCTGCATTCTCCTGGTATTTTCACTCCTGGAATTCTATAGGAACCCCACCACTTTTATATATTAGCAGCTTGCCAGTGGTTGCAATTAACATCCTGTGATTCTGGGCAAATCATTTGATCTCCCAGTGCCTATAAGAAACAAAACAACCATTGGCATAGCCAATAGGTCACGTATTTCGCCAGAGCTATTGGCTTTGCCAATGACCGTGTCATGTATGTGCATGTAACTTGCATGATCGAGGTAACTGTTAGCAGCAATACTACGTGTCTCTCGGAGACTCGGACATCTTTCAAGTGCGCACCGTCCTTTTTCCCCAGCAAAGGAGGGGGCGGCAATCTGAGGGGTAGCCCCGGGCGCCACAAGCTCTAGCTACGCCCCTGCGAGACTTTTAGTAAGGGCTTCAGAAAATGCAACCACTGTGGCCTACAGCTTGCGATTACGCTCGGGGGTGCGCGCTTACGAGCAGAGGCTTTCCTCGTCATGCTCATTAAGCGCATCGCTCCCAGCGTGCGATTACTTTCGCGGCCGCGTCACTTTGACGGCCAATGCTTGTTTTAAATGTATTCCTGCAAAGGGGTTATATATTTTTTAGCTTTATTTGTAAATATGCATGCAACTTTTAGATGGTGGTATATTTACGTTTCAGTAGTTACCCTTTTCATGCCCAGTGCATATGTTGGCAATAATAAATACCTGCATAAATAAAAACAGTTTTCATTGGTACCACGACTGACACTATTGGTTGTGCAAATGCTTATTTATATATTGAAGGCAAACCTTTTGTTCCTGGAAGTGTTGCCAGTTTTGCACCCACGCATTGATCCATACCAGGACAGTGGGCACTGAGCAGCTCCTGTGTCGAGCCATCCTGGACTTTAATGTTTACAGAGCAGGAGCCTGCTTCTGGTCACGAAGCCCCCCACCCCACACACACTTGTGCAACTGTTTCTCCAGGTGTGTAGATTCCAAGAAGAGGCCCTTTTCTCTTTCTGCTTCCTGCTCACCCTTCTCAACTTCCGGTTTCCACCTCATTCTCTCGTGATAGGTCGAACTGAAGAGTTGATGGGAGGTCACAATCCCCAAAGTGAGTCATAATAAACCACTCGCCGCCGCCTTGCCAAATTGCGAGCTGAAGTGCTCTGGTGTCTCAGAAGTCACAAAAATACCAGGGTATGTCGTCAGATCTGCCAATCATTATCGCGCGAGCATTCCCGCTCTGCCAATGTTTGGATCCTTCTGACTTGGCAGGTGAGCCGCAGTTTGCAGCGACGTTTCCTCTGGCAGCTGTGTTTCTGTACAAAGACAGCTTCTGATAAACAACATTGCAAATGGCAATTCCGCGCACTCTCTTTTTGTTTGCATTCCCATTCCATTGTCCGTTTTTTATTCTATTTTTGTAATGAGGGACTTAAGGGAAGAAGGAATGATATTTAAAGCTCAAAATGGCAGCATATTGTTAAATTAATAAAGGAAGGGGTACTAAAATATTGAGGGACTGATTCACAAATGTATTTATGAGTACATGATGTAGTTGCTCAGGATTACTACCAAGAGGTGGCCAATGGTCTGTTTTCACTCTAAGAGCAGGGCCGTCCTGTGTTCAAATAGCATCCATGCCACCGCCAAATCAAATCAAAACAACCTTTATTCAGTTTACAACAAACCATAAAAGATAAACAGATTCATATAAAGCAAATAATAAATAAAATAAATCCATAGCCACATATTAAACCATCCTTCATAAAGTGCAGCATCTTACATATCAGTACATTCGGACCCAAGATTAGGTGCACAACTCAACAAATATTGGGCACTCCTTTCTTCACCCAATTAACAACCCTTCATTGATTTTTCTGCAGTTTACTGCTAATTTAAACAAGCATTGGCATAGCCAATAGATCTCGCCTTTGGGACCTGCTGCATAACTAAATAATTATAAGGTCCCAAATGCGAGACCTATTGGCTAAGCCAATGCTTGTTTTAATTGCAGTGTTTACCTGATCACCTTGAACTAGGTCACCAGCTCCTTTGCAACTTTGGTATAACCGTAATCAGAATTTCTGGTCTTCTTCACTCCTGCTCCGACCAGGTAGTGCTAATGTGTATGTACCTCTGTTCTCATGTGCACTCCCCTGCAGCCTGCTAGGCTGGTGCATGCATCCTGCTCGTTATCGTTGTGAATTACAACATCCTTGTGTAGCCTGTAGCTGTCATTTGCACAACTGAGTTTCGTGTAGGCCTCTGTTTCACAGCTTTTAGGTTTCATTCCCACCAAGACTTGACCACAGTAGCAGACCCCCACTTGTGGCACTTCTTGACGTCTTTGCTGGCCTGTACTTCTTTTTTTTTTTTTATTCTTTTTATTATCGCTTGGCACACCAATAGAATGTGTTACAGATACAGAGGTGTAAAACAGTCAATTAATTACGTAAATGATTACACAGTGAAAGGTCTTTCTCTGCAAAATAGCCCATCTCCTGTTGCCCCTTCCGCCCCTGTGGTTTAGTTCCTTCATGGGACCTGTGCCCGAAAATCCTCTAACTATGCCTATGCTTGTCCCAATGGGCCCAGATCTTTTCCCATTTTTTTGGGCATCCTCTGCTTTGATACATAACCTTCTCTGCCAGCTGACACCAATCCATGTTGCGGTTCCAGTCCCTCACCCTTGGTGGGGCCTCTGCCCATGCCTGGGCAGTGTTTCTCTTCGCAACCGCCAAGCCAGCCTAAGCCAAATTACAAGGTATTTAGACCACCACTCCACCCCCTTTATTCCTAGGAAATGCCACCTTGCTCCTAGTGGGACCTGGAGACCCATGGTTGCTGCCATAACCTTGGTCACTCCTTCCCAGTAGCACTTTATACTTGGGCAGGCCCATATGATGTGAAAGAAGAAACCAACCTCCCCGTATCCTCCGACACAATGATCGGAGTCGCAATGGCTCCACCTGTATTGGAGTGTTCTAGAGGCATATGACATATTCAGAATACGGATCTGAAGCAAGCGGAAGCACGAACAGATGGCAATCTTCCTCCGGCATTGCAATGCCTCCGCCCAATCATCATCATCCTCCAAAAGCTCTACGTCTGTTTCCCACGCTACTAATAGGGGGCCCAGAGGGTCTGGAAGATTGTAATACATTTCCGGTAAGTATAGGAGATGGCTTTTTCCTCCATCGGGTCTTCAAGTGGAGAATACTTGGGTATCTTTTCCCCTTCTGGCAGGTGACTCCGTACAGCATGTCGCAACTGTAAATACCGGCTGTCAAGCCAGAATTAAAAAAGGGGATTCTAGCCAAGAAACCCATGCTAGTATGGTTACCCTTCTTGAATTTGAGGTTAAATATTATGAGCAGATATTCTTTACTCTAACAGAAAAATAGGCTCAATCATTACATCTAACTCTATGCATGCAAATAGGATTCACGTCTGACAGTAACACAACTGATACTGGCATTAACAATAATGCATTATATTGTATGGCCTTTAAAAGGTGGCTCGAGTTATATTCTATTCGAAATTATCAATATAGGGGATTCCTGCCCCGTTACTGAGATCTTTATAGTCATTGTATTGGAATAAGTGGATTCATGTTAAACTGACCCACAATGGCCATATTTCAAAGAAGATCATGACAAAAAGAGACCGTGAAAAAGGATGTGTGTTGGCCCTGCGCCTTTTCAACTTGACCACAGCATCTGACCCCGTTAAAGTGGATGGCAGTTGCCAATCAGGTTAACAAAGCTATCAAGTTCCGTTTTCAATCTCGTCAATACGCCAATGCGACCATCCTTTTAGACAAGGCAGTAAGGGGCCCACAGAGGTATCTGGTGGATTTACACACCACACCACACTACAACACAACGAATACACTGACAAAAAAATACAAAAAATCTGAAGTTTTGTTTTTTACCCCAAAAAAGTGTGAAGTCAAAGATGGCATGCTGGCAAAACTCCAGTTGCGAAAAATAGAAAATATAACTATTTGGGCTTGTAGATTGGAGATCCTGGGTCAACAGGTAAACATTTTGCCTACTTAAAAAATAAAGTTGCTCGTTTCCCCTGGACTGAGTGGTCGCTCCCCAGTGTCCTGCTGCGTCACTGGTATCGTTGCTGCCTCGCTTTTTGCCATTCATTGCTGCCTGCTGTGTGCCCGATAGACGCTGCATTTAAACTGCATTTTATCATTTATTTAAAAGCGCCGCTTTGCCATTCATTGCTGCCTTCTGTGCGCGTGATAGACGCTGCATTTAAACTGCACTTTATCATTTATTTAAAGCGCCGCCTTGCTTTTTGCCATTCATTGCTGCCTGCTGTGCGCGTGATAGACGCTGCATTCAAACTGCATTTTATCATTTATTTAAAGCGCCGCTTTTCCTGTTTGCGTGCATTTCCCCCCTCCGCCTCCATTTTGTCGGATTGTTGTTGTTGTTGTTCTGGTCATCCCGAGCCCGCCCCGCCTCCCAGCTGAGACGCCCTCCCACTGACCATATCAGCGCTCCACCATAGTAAAGCGCCGTGACTCGCTCGTTTCCCCTGGACTGAGTGGTCGCTCCCCAGTGTCCTGCTGCGTCACTGGTATCGTTGCTGCCTCGCTTTTTGCCATTCATTGCTGCCTGCTGTGTGCCCGATAGACGCTGCATTTAAACTGCATTTTATCATTTATTTAAAAGCGCCGCTTTGCCATTCATTGCTGCCTTCTGTGCGCGTGATAGACGCTGCATTTAAACTGCACTTTATCATTTATTTAAAGCGCCGCTTTTCCTGTTTGCGCGCATTTCCCCCCTCCGCCTCCATTTTGTCGGATTGTTGTTGTTGTTGTTCTGGTCATCCCGAGCCCGCCCCGCCTCCCAGCTGAGACGCCCTCGCCCCTCCCCCTCCACCATCCATATATGACAGTTATTCCCGCGCGCAGCGTTCACGCGCAGCGACCGCGCCCAATCCGCGCCGAAGGTGCGCCAAAGGTAAGCCCGTCTACGCCCGTCCGCGCCTGGACCGCGCCCAGCGCCAGACCCCCTGCCCCTCTCGCCGCCCACCCCCCCCGCATTACCTACGATGCCACCACCCTCCTAACCCTTAACCCCGGCCGCGCCCCCACCTGCGTCCAAGCCGCTCCTGGACGCACCCATGGACCTTTCTCCTGCTACTCCTGCAAATTCAGCAGCACCGTCACCAACTCCGCTTCGACCACAACACAGATTCCCGACCCCAACCACCTAGAATGCATCCTTCTCAACACCCGCTCGGTCCACAGGCACGCCATTGACCTTTGGAACCTACTAGACACCATCTCTCCTGACGTCGCCTTCCTAACGGAAACATGGATGAACGCTTCCTCCGCCCCTGACATCGCCATCGCCATCCCTGATGACTATAAGATCACACGCAAGGACCGCACCGACCATACAGGAGGTGGAATCGCTATCGTCCATAAGAAAACAATCCGCATCTCAACCAGCTCTGATGCCAACCTCGCCAACTCCGAACACCTTCACTTCCAGATCCACATCGACCCCAAGACCACACTCAGAGGCACCCTCCTCTACAGACCACCAGGACCACGCGCAAAATTCAGTGAAGACATCACGGACTTCATCACCCCACACGCGCTCCCCTCCAAAGACTACATCCTTCTGGGAGACCTCAACTTTCACCTTGAAAAGATCAACGACCGCAACACCGCCACCCTCTTAGACAACCTCGACAACCTCGGACTTAAACAACTGGTCACTTCCCCCACCCACATCGCAGGTCACACTCTCGACCCCATCTTCACCTCCAGCAACCATGTCTCCTTCAGCCACACTACGGATCTCCTCTGGACTGACCACAGCTGCGTTCACTTCACCTACAACAAGCCGAAACCCATCATCCACCTCCAACCAACTCTACAAAGAAACTGGAACAAAATCACCACAGAACAGATCTCCACATCGCTCCTTCAAACCTCCCCAGCCCTCTCTTCTAACGCCAACGAAGCCGCCTCCAACCTCACCCTTTGGTTATCCAACACCGCCGACACCTTAGCACCACTGAAAAAACGTCAACACAAACTTGGCATCAAGAAGGCCGCATGGTTCAACGACGACCTCAAGAAGTCCAAGAAACTATGCCGCTCCCTTGAAAAGGCCTGGAAAAAAGACCCATCCACCAGCAACAAGGACGCCTTCAAAAGCGCCATCCGTACTCACCACCAACTGATCCGAAAAGCCAAGAAAACAGCATTCAAAGATCGACTTGACAACAACGCCCACAACAGCAAGGAACTTTTCAACATCGTCAAGGAATTTTCCAACCCCTCGGCCAACTCCAACGACATCACCCCCTCTCAAACCCTCTGCGATTCCCTAGCCTCTTTTTTCCACAACAAGATTGCTGACATCCACAACAGCTTTGTCAACCAACCCGGAAGCCAACCCACCCTACCATCAGCTGACCATCTTCCCCCCGTTAACACCCTTAACGCCTGGAAGCCAATCTCCACTGAGGACACCATCCGCCTGATGAACTCCATCCACTCTGGATCCCCCACAGACCCATGCCCTCACCACATCTTCAACAAAGCAGACTCCGTCATAGCTCCGCACCTCCGAGACGTCATCAACTGCTCCTTCAACTCCGCTACCTTCCCAGAAGACTGGAAACACGCTGAACTCACCGCCCTTCTGAAAAAACCAACAGCAGACCCCACCGAACTCAAAAACTACCGCCCCATCTCGCTTCTTCCATTCCCGGCCAAAGTCATCGAGAAAGCCGTCAACAACCAACTCGCCGCCTTCCTCGAAGCCAACAAATCCCTCGACCCCTCACAATCTGGCTTCCGAGCCAAACACAGCACTGAGACCGCCCTCATCGCAGCAACAGACGACATTCGAACTCTGCTGGGCAATGGAGACACAGTCGCCCTCATCCTCCTCGACCTCTCTGCAGCCTTCGACACAGTCTGCCACAGCACCCTTTTACAACGCCTCAGAAACATCGGAATCCAAGGAAAGGCACTGGAATGGATCACTTCGTTCCTCACCGGAAGAACCCAGAGAGTCCGCCTCCCACCTTTCAAGTCCGAGGCCACCGAAGTCATCTGCGGCGTACCACAAGGATCCTCACTCAGTCCCACCCTCTTCAACGTATACATGAGCCCCCTCGCGGCCATCGCCCGCCAACACAACCTCAACATCATCTCTTACGCGGATGACACTCAACTGATCCTATCTCTCACCAAGGACCCCAGCACCGCCAAAACTAACCTACACGAAGGAATGAAAGAAGTCGCCGAATGGATGAAACAAAGCCGTCTGAAACTGAACTCAGACAAAACAGAAGTCCTCATCTTAGGTAAATCCCCCTCTGCATGGGACGACTCCTGGTGGCCGGAAGCCCTCGGAAATGCACCCATCCCGACAGACCACGCACGGAACCTTGGCGTCATCCTGGATTCTTCACTCTCAATGAACAAACAAGTCAGCGCCGTATCCTCTTCCTGCTTTAACATTCTTCGCATGCTCAGAAAAACATTTCGCTGGATCCCCTCCGATACAAGGAAAACAGTCACCCACGCTCTAGTCACGAGCCGACTGGACTACGGAAACACCCTCTACGCTGGTACCAAAGCTAAACTCCAGAAGAAACTACAACGAATCCAAAACGCCTCAGCCAGGCTCATATTAGACATCCCACGCAACGAACACATCTCTGGTCACCTTAAAGACCTCCACTGGCTACCCGTCAATAAGAGGATTACTTTCCGACTGCTTACCCACGCACACAAATCACTCTACGACATCGGACCAGATTGCCTCAACTCTCGACTGTCCTTTTACACCCCCTCCCGACAACTTCGCTCTTCCAGCCAAGCCTTCGCCACTGTACCTCGCATCAACAAGACCACCATGGGAGGCAGATCCTTCTCATACCTGGCTGCCAAAACATGGAACTCAC
Organism: Lissotriton helveticus; assembly: GCF_964261635.1. Taxonomy (NCBI): domain Eukaryota; kingdom Metazoa; phylum Chordata; class Amphibia; order Caudata; family Salamandridae; genus Lissotriton; species Lissotriton helveticus. The sequence goes on along the minus strand of NC_136063.1, from coordinate 1,566,501,505 downwards.
TCCCCGCTTACCTTCGCCTCACCCAGAATCACCTAGCGTTCAGAAAGCAGCTTAAAATGTGGATATTTGACAAATAATCCTCCTCCCCTTCCTAAGCGCCTTGAAACCCTCTGGGTATGTAGTGCGCTATATAAATGTTATGACTTGACTTGACTTGTTTATAGGCCATTCTGCGTCTTTATAATAACTTGCAAGCTCCCTCTATTCAACTTTTATTGACAGTTATAAATGTTTAAATATTACCATCTCTTGATTGTGACTGGCTGGCATTTCCTGTGATAAGATTAGATCATATATAATGCAGTTTTTAAGCAAAACTTTGGTTTACCTAATTCGACCAGCCAAATGCAATTTAAGTTAAAGCTTAATGTGCAGCAGTAATTACTCAAGGTGTTGTCATAATTTCTAACTTGCCACTACTCACTGCGCCATACCCTTAGGGCAACCATTTTCGAAGCACTTCTACTGACATCTCTAATACTTTCCCTTAGGCACTACTTAAGGCTCAGGGAACTTTACAGTTACACATAGACACCAACATTATAGGTATATATCACAATGGCATTAAAAAATGGTCAAAGCACTGTTTATTGTGGACATAGAGGCAGTGAGTTCAAATTATATTTCTGGTAGTTTCATAGAAAAGAAACTGACAAACTATGTATCAGCTTCACTAGTGAGAACAATACTCACATGCATGGCCACTATATAAAAGTCATAGGAAACAATAATTATGTGATGCCTGCACTAAGTCATTACTTCATATTGGGCCCTTTACTATTGGGCAAACGAAGACAATTGCTTAGGCCTCCTTTCATTAATAAGAGTTCCTGCCAAGCCGTAGTTGCGCTGAGATTCACATTCAGCGGCAAAGATTCACAAGTGACTGCTAACCTAATTAAATTTATGAATGCAGCTCTGAACCAACTCAGTAAAGGAGATTGCAATTAAAATTCATCAATTAAACTTCGTGAAATAGAAATCTGGATAGTTTTCTATTTGATGAGTATTTATTATTGGGTTTTGAACTGATAATTGATATTAAATGTTTTGAGCAGGTTTTATTTATTCAGAAGGCAACACACCTTACCTTTTTATATTGATGTGTTTTATACTCTGCTTAAATAGTTATTTTCTTGCTGGACTTTATATTTGAGGTTTTGTGCGTTCATTGCATGATTGTAATTAATCAATCCTAAATTAAGTGAACTAAACTGTACTGCAAGCACTGTTCAGTCAGTCATCCAACTGAGGACTTGCAGTGGTAACAAAAGCAATTGAAGAAAGCCAGATAGAACGACGCTTTGCAATATTCTATAAGCTCATCACACAATAGAAGTATTAACCACATGCACCTTTTAACTAATTTCGGAGGCCTTGATAATGGATACCTTTTTTATTTCTGCCCAACCAGTCTCAGCTAGAACTTGCTTGAATATGGTAATATAACTTCAAATCTTAATGGCCTTGTTTTAAAGTTAGAAACTTAACATCTACAGAAACTGAATGTGACTTTCTGTCAAATAATTTTTACATTTCATCACAAAAGGCAAAATGATGCTCTGTCTCACCACTGGTGCAGTAGGAAATACCGATTTGACTAGTGGGATGAGAGGCCTTGCTATCCATCGAAGGATCATCTGATAGATATATCAATACTATTGAGATCACTGCTCTGTCATGTTTTTGAGCACTGTATACTAAACCCTGTTAAATTGCCTAAAATAAAATTATAAAAATAAACAAAAACACAAAGGCAACCTTAGTAAGATCATTTGAGAAGGTTTGCACGAAAAATGTGATTAAGATATAATGGGAAATTCTTTGGATCTTCAGACAAACTCTCTGGAGGTGCTCAGGATAGAACTGGAACCACAGAGGGAGGCAATGCTTTTGAACCTGAGCTCTTAGTATCTGAAGGCAGGTATACTTGACACGCCTCTTTCTTCTCTGCCTTCAACAAATTGACTATCTCTTACTTAATTGCAGCTAACTGTGAGCGGTGTGTCTTGTTTTCGAATTTAATTACATCAACCGCTTCTTAAAATTTAGTTATGGCTTACAAGATTCTCAAGAGAGTGAATCCATTGCTAAGGTAGGGTGGTTAGGTGTGTTATGTAATCGATCAGACTACACTAACCTTGGGTGCAGGATCCCCCCGATCTGATTATTTTTCCATGTTTTACCACCTACACAAGTGACCACAAACACAAGGATAATGACGGCCAGTGGCAGAAGCGGAGAAGGAGAATAGGATGAGAAAAAAAACCAGACACAGGACTCCACCACTCTGCCTAGTCAATTCTGTTAGTCAAGGTAGTGGATACAAGACAAATAAATATGTTAAGTATCTTGTCATTTAGAGGGCTAAGCTAACTGTGATTTAAAGATCTGAGCACTAATTCGCTGTAACCCCCTCTTTGAACTCCAGTATGATACTAGCAATCCCTAAAAACTAAACCACAACAGGTATCACAAATATACATTTGCATTAACATATCTCCCTATGGTTCACTAATTACCTGAAGATCCACTGCTACACTACTTCTTGTGGAAAATGGGTAAAAGTGCTACTTTGAGGTCTGTAGAACTGTAAAATAATCCCTTATGTAAACATTCAGCTGTAGCCTACTCTCAACAGTTATAGGCCCATATTAGAACTCTTCTACCTTGTATGTTACTTTCAAATATACATATGCAATAATCTGAAAATTCTTCTGGTCACTTCACAGAATAATCCTAGTGGAATATACGAACCCAGTCTTAAAATTTCAAATAAATGTTCAAAATTATAGTTCATTTTCATCAACACAACTTTCAGGATACTTCTTTGTATTCCTCATGTCTATCAAACAGTCCTTTAGGACGCAATTATGGCATGGAAATTTTGAGATTCATGCACCAAGATCCAGGCTGCGGTAATATTGTAGCATGACCGTCTAGCAAAGTGTGGAAGAGGTATGGCGCAGCGGCCAGTGTGCCTGACACAGGACCACGGGGTTCAAGGTTCGATACCCGGCACCATGTGACTCTGGGCAATAGCTCGCTTAATCTTCCTGACGGCCCCCAGTGCTGGGACACCTCTTTGGAGGTAGCTGTGCGCTTTACAAATGCTGGTATTTCATTTCATTTCAAAGGACACTATGAACCATGAGGTAATCCAGGATAGCTACAGTCTCTAAAGCACATACAAGAGTTTGTGGTCTGCTGGGAATCGTAGTTCATTGCCACCATGGTGCTGCAGACTGTGACCACGCACTTTCTCACTAAAGACAGCACCAGCACTCCGTGAGGATAGTCATCCTTTCTTTTGCTGAAAGGAACCTAGCAAAATCAGATTTTCAGTACTTGCACTGTATGAGCCAAATTAAGGACTAAGCATTACTTCCAACCCCTCTTTCTGACAAATGGCAGCGCAACAATGCCATCCACTGAGTCAAATTGCCTATTTGGGCACAGACTGCAAACCAATGAGCTTGCTTCATCCCACACAGCGTTCGAGGCTCCCACTTCGATTGCCTTTATTTGATCAAGTGGCGACATGCTCCCTAAAAACGCCCCATGGGTGCAACCATGGGGGGCTTTTAAGGATTTCAAGTCCGTAGAGTAAGCAGAAATGAATTTCAGCACTGGAGTGACTATTTTAAGACCTCAGATTTAAGAGAAGAAGTCACAGTTTTAAGTTATCGGTACAGCACACGAGGAGCAGCAAAGTGCCTCACAAAGAAATTTTTTGTTGGAATAGGAGAATCTCAAACACAGGGCGCTGCACACAGGGTAGTGAGGTATTTGGGTTCGGTTTGAGGTTAAATTACTAAAAGCAGAAAATGTGATTGGAAATATTTTTGGAACTGAAAGGTACTTTTTGTATGTTTTTTTTCACTTCTATATTTTGAGGCACAGGCAAATAATTTGTGCAGAATCACTCAACGTAGCTAGATCACATCTTTGGTTATTAATTTCAGAATATAATTAATGTACAACATATTAAACTTGAAGTGTGATATTATCATGGAGTAAGAAAGGCTACGTTTATTTTTTTGCTCCACTAGAACTATATTCTCTGAAGAAAAATACATTGTTTAGATGATTATCAAAAACTCGGATATACAAGCCATTTTCCCCCAAAAATTGAAATATTCGTTTTAAAATGCAGTAATACATACACCCACTCAAGCCCTTCAAATGTTTCATTACTTACAAACAGTTTTTATATAAAAAATAATACAGAATACTGCAGGTTTGTATTTCATACAAATTTCTTCTAAACCCAAAGAACATACTGTATTTCTTTCAAAATTTTATCACAACTTCACAAACCTGCTAGTGTTTCAAGTGAACTTTATATCTAGGTAAGTTATGGAAATAAACTGCATATTTTACAGTATAGTTCACATAGATGGAGTGAGATGACAAAACTAGATCATACCCAATTCCACTGATTCAGTCATATGAAATTGATCACCCACGGGCAAATTAAGCACAAGTCCTCATGTGTTTATGATCTATGCTTCCACCAGCTTATTACAGAGAATCAGGCAAAACATTCACGTCAACCCCAGGCCTTATATTATCAATCTAAAAAAATTGATTTCAGCAGTTTACAGAGATAGGCTGTAGGTCAGCCCACATTTTGGTGGGTAGGAGTTAATGTTTTTTTTTTGCGCAGAAGTTTTGTCTTTCCACTGAAATAGTCCTTTCCCTCCATTAAGCAGAGATTATTTTGTTTGTTTATCCAGCGACCTGCACCAGCAGCAGTATGCTTTCTAAGAAGAGCCGGTAACAAGCATAAAATGTCAAGTTTACAATGAAATTGAATGTGATAATTTGGAAAGAACACATAGCTCTGTAAATCTACTAAAAATGATTTACGTAATGTCCGGTGTTTATTTTACTGTGGCAGAACAGAATGGAGGAGAGCAGGCAGGAGGAATATATTTATTTTCCCCACAATTCAAGCACCCTCTGCTTTTCATCATTCGTTTTAGACTTCGGAGTGCAGTTGTGTATTTGAGGACAGTATGGGATGCCCAGGGATACACTAATCCACAGCTTTTTAAAAATATTTTTTACATACTTTAAAATACTGTATAAAAGAATTGTGGTTTTTATTTCTAATTTCCTACTTTTTTTAGAGACTAGAACACGGCAATTTGGCTGGCCTCAGTGTTTAGAAATGTAGATGGTGTGAGATGTACTTAATATATTTCAAATGTATTTTATTTGAAACTTTAAAAGAGATGAATAGTAAAAAATGTTTTTTCTGTTAATGACATAGAAGCTGCATTTTATACTACACAGTATACAATGAATGCACTGTGTGAAGGGTGCCTGTTTCTACCTGGATCACGTTCATGTGAAAAACAGGTTTAGCATGATCCTTAATGAGGAACCACACGCGAAAATGCACAGGGACGGTCTACAAAGCATAGTTCAGTATCCTCTTAAACATCTGCCGTGGATCTAGCAGATGGATCAACTGCATTACATATATGTTCATTCCTCTTTCCAGATGCCTTATACATAGAATAAACAATTAGCTGTTATTAAGGCCAGAGAAATAAACATACTTTTTGTTTACTGTTGACAGCATGACCAGTAGCAGAAAACAGATCTTATTAGAGTGTCACAGTGCTGCTTAGGTGTGAAGATGTTATTTGTCAGATAGCTGGGTAAATATCAGAGAATGCTATTTAATTGGCTGTTGTTTGTGTAGCAGCAGTCTCTGTGAAGAGCCGCTGGATAGCTAGCAGCGTGAGGGAGTTAGCACTGAAATAGCAGGTGCTGCAGAATTGAGGGACATCTGTAAGAGTGAGTCTTAGCATTGATATAGCAAGCACAGTTGCAGGTTAGAGATTCATTAGATACTGTGTGCGAGCCCAAACACTGTAAAGTCAAAGATTGCTACTGAACAGGACTCAGGAGCACTGGCAGAGCCACAAGTGAGTTGAGTTCAAGCTCTGTGAAATCAAGTGTTGCTGCAGACTTGACTTACATGAGGTGAGATGTTTCTGCATGCAAAGTGTGTTTGACAGAGGTTCACTGGCAGAGCTGCGCATGGGTCGTTGTGCTACAATAAGAGTAAGATGCAATATCAGAGGTGTATGTATGTATGAGTCTAAGCACAGTAGTAGCGCCAGTGCCCAACACAGTTATGCATCATTCTATAGCTAAGTTTCCTTTAATTTTTTGTCCCACTTGTTGTATCCAGTGAACGGTGAGAGGACTGCTTTGATGGCCTCACAGCGCTGAAGTACACAATGTCCGCTGTGTGTTACACAGGCACCACATCCAGCAGACTAACGTTTTATTGATTTATTACGTTTTTCGATAGCAAACCTTCAGCCATGCTAATGTTTTGTTTACAGCGATCAACACAACACTGATAACCCTGCAAACAACGTACTATTTACTTCATTTACATTTCAAGGACACTCCAAAAGATGTCTGAATACAGGACCCTGAGCAGCAACCCTGTTCCAACGTTAGATGTGCACATTTGTGTTTTTAACGCAAGTGGTATGTCCTGTTTAAAGGAAAATAAATATTCTAACAGATTTGAGAACTTTTGAAGCACTTCCCTTCCGTGGAGTATGCAAGAAACATACTCCAATGCTAAACTGTATTTACAGCTGCTTGGCTACGATTTTTCCTCCATCTATATTGCAAACAGGCCACATCTAGTTTGCACATGACAACTGACTTGTATCACTAATTGCATTGTGTTAGGGAAGATGCATTCGTGCTCCGACATAGGTATTCATTACGTTGGATCCTGAGTGCTACAGTGTTGTTGCTTGCATGTTGGTTTCTAGTTAATTCTGTTCTTAGCTGTCACTGTGATCTAGGTTTATCCCAGACAAAGAGGCTGCGTCGAATCGGCTTCGTTATTTTGAGGGGTTTGCATAGATACAACATACTTCCCCCCACTGTCACCGCAAACTTCAATGGCTCTCCCCAAAAGCAAGCATGAAAGAAATACTTGTAGGGCCCTCCCTAGCCTGGGTACCTGCCAAATGACTACGCCACACACACGGAGCTTAGTATTACACGTCTTTATCCGTCTGCATGTATCAACAAACTCAACATTCTAAACCAGCGTTCATTGTATTCCACTCTAACACTTAAGTCGCAGTTCTGTGTAGTCCATCAGGAGTCAAAAGGGTTCTAGTATTTCAAAATCGCAAGACACTACATCTCCTCCTCTGTTAAATAAAAAATGAATCTTTTTTACAAAATATATACCTAGATAGACATATACAAATAAATACCTTCAATTAATCTTTTTGGCACTTTAATTGTTCAAGCCGATCTTGTTCTTGGAAAGTGGGACCTGCCTTCACCAATGTCTAGTATCTGCGTCAATGGTGTAGAGATAACAGCAGTCACTGATGTTTCAGACCCAGACTAATAAAGTTGCAGCTGGTGTGTTTGATTTTACAATGAAATTGATATAGGCCTCCGCTGTCTTGGATCGGCACTCTGGAAAAGTAGTCAGCAGTGTTTTGTTCCTTCCCTGGATGATAGCAGAAGTAGTAAAACAAAGTTTATTAGGACAATTGTCCATGAAACATTTTAAAACAATAACAGAACTGTACATTGTAATATCAACTAAAGAATTAATTGAAAGAATTCATTACCACCTGAACCACACAGCACTGTTTCCAGGCCCAAAAAATTGGATTACACACTACACTCTACTTTAAAATTTCGTTCCGTAGTCTGGGGTCAGGTATCTGGGCTTAGTAGGTGGAAACCTTGTCCTGGTCAAGAGTTTTAATAAGAAGCTGATTTAAGCTTCTTCCCTAGATAGGCCAGGTCCAAAGAGCAGTCAACTTTTCTTGCAGAGTTTCTAAAAGCTAGTTTAATGGGAGAGGCGGATCAGATTTCAATTGTACCGTAATGGGAATGCATTTTTTCGAGCTACTTTATCCTACTTCTTGTATCCCTTGCCCACCTTCTTTCGCTATCACAGATTTTTTCCCAGCACAATTTAGACACATTTGGGACTTTGCTGTCCACAGTTAGCTTATTGAAAAATCTCGAAATATGGGAGATCGCCAACGAGTTCCAGGAAGCCAGATTCAGTTCTCTCATTATACCCTGAACCATTGGTTCCTGGTGGCTACAACAGGAGTCTCCTAAGGACTGCCCCTCCATCGGATCCAAATCAAGGACAAGTACCTCTGCCCCATACAGCCTCAAAGTTGATGTTTTCCCGTCATAAGCCTTTATCAGATAGCCCTCGAAAAATCTACTCTCACCCTCCCAAACGTGAGTGAGATTTTATCAGGTCGAGCTATTTTTAAAATTTGCTGGTCCTTGCTGCCAGTTAAGCTGAAAGGAACAGGTGTTCTTTTCTTTCAGAAAGTGAATGAGCAATAAACAGGCCTTTAAATCTTGTTTTCTCTTGACACATCTGTGGTCTGTTCAAGGACAGAGGTCAAATGTCAGTTTGTTTTTATTAATTGTTGCTTATCTGTTCCTGGAAAATGGTGTTTATTTTTCTTTCTCTTGTTATAGGTAGTGCTTTTTGTAAACTGAGTTATCTGGCAATAATTGTGGAAAAAAGATTGCAAAATGTCAGGGTTTTTTTCTAGCAACATTTAAACAGCTTGTAAATGAATAGTACAAGTATATATCGAGAATTATGAAAGAACTTTTTTTTTGTAACTCAGAAGTGTGATGCAAACAAAGATTTACATAGGAGCATAACAAACTAGCACACTTTACTTGGTAATGTGCAAATGACTAACATCGTACATTATGTAGTTTTAAAACAATATGTCAGTGGGAAATTCTGTGGCAATGAGAATGAAAAATCTGCTGATTGCAAACAACAGTGTGCTGCTACTTTATGCTTTAGTTATGTATTTAATAAAAGTGACAGTTTTTAAACATGATTTGAGAAACATTCCTGCCCCGCGCTGATGACATTGCGGTTAATGAACTGAGGCAAGTCAGCGGTCATGTGTATTCTATATGTGGCTAGATTTTGTATAATATATGGATCAAAAGTTTACTCTATTAAATCAAACAAAAGAGTTTTCTGTATAGCAGACATGCCGAACTCGAGTATTTGAAGGTGCTCTCAAGTATGATCAAGAAGAAAATGGCATCTCAGTGAATTAAAATACTTGCCCAGGATCACATCATTTTAAACCAGTATTTAAAAGAGACATGTTAGTGATAGATTCCTTACCTTAGAGTATTCCCCAGGCGACAGACTGGATCCGGAAAGTTTTTGCTTAGCAGTACCCCTGCCCGTCGGTAGGTGGCATCATGCGGCTCCGTGTCAGTCACTGGCGTCGTAGGCGCCGGGATGACGTCACGGAAACTACGTAGGCGCCAACAATGTGCGCTGACGTCAGTTCTTCCTTTTTCCGTGCCGAAAGCGCAGATCCGGATTGAGCACGTACCTCAGTCGTTTTTTGACTACTTTTTGAGACTTTTGTCTTCTTCTCTTGTCTCCTGGTGCACGTAGGGATGCCCAGCTTTGAGTCTTGTGTGTCGTGCCGCCGTAACATGTCGGTGGCGGACCCCCACGATGTGTGCCTCTACTGCCTGGAGACCAACCATGACTCCCGGGACTGTCGAGACTGTCGAGCCATGGCCCCGTAGGCCTTGCGGGAGCGGCGCCGGAAGTTGCTGGAGGTCCGGCACTACTCTCACCGCCACTCCGGGTCTAGGGGCCGTTCACGGGACCGCTCGCGGGACCGAAGCCTATTGCTCCTCGGGCTCTAAGTCTTCAGATTCCGGTAAGTGACGCCATAAAAAGTAGTCGAAGAAGCGTGTTCGCTTTCCGACGTCCCCCCGTCGCTCCTCGGAGGCGGACGAGGGGGACAGGTGCTCCCCTGCAGGGCAGTGTGACTCTGAGCAGGATTGGGTAGACGACCTTCAAGATGCAGGCAAACTTGATGTGTCTTCTGACCCGGGATTTGCCTCCCCTCCACCTACTGTGGAGGAGGGTGCTTCCTACACTATGGTGCTGCGTTGGGCTTCGGAGGCTCTCCATCTCGACCTCCCTTCAGTGGCCCTTAAGACCAACCTCCTTGTGGAGGTGCTCCAGAAGGCGTCTACGTCGTCGGAGCCGCTGCTCCCTTTCAATGAGGCCCTTACCGAAGTCCTCTTGGGCACTTGGTTGCGGCCGGCCTCGGGGGCACCGGTGGATAAAAACGTCGCTAGGCGTCATCGCCCGGCGCCTGGTGATCCTGCCTTCTTGACCACTCATCCCACGCCTGAGAGCCTGGTCATTCAGGCCTCGGCGTCGCAGAGTGCCTTTCCAATGGCTCCGCCGGATAAGGACTCTAAGAGGCTGAACCAATATGGCAAGAGGTTGTTCTCCTCAGCCAGCTCGGGGTTGCGGTCGGTTAACACCGCCTGCTTATTAGGCCGTTACTCCCACGCGGTGTGGGATTCGGTAGCCGAGGTCTTGCCTTACTGTTCTGAGGAGGTCTAGGCTGTCCTTTCCGAAGCGATTGCGGAAGGCAAGGATGCGGCGAAGTTTGCCATCAGGTGTGGTCCGGACACCGCTGATTCGTTGGGCAGGGCAATTTCCATGACTGTGGGGTTGCGGTGCCATGCCTGTCCTCCCCTCCAGCCATGCCACCTCGGTACCACCGACTGTCGGGGGATCATTTGGCTCTTCTTCTCCAGGAAGTCCCGGCCCTCCTGGCCAAGGGGGTCATCGAGTGCGTTCTCGGTCAGCAAGTCGGGAGAGGTTGTTATTCCCACTACTTTCTGGTCCCCAAGAAGGACATGGGGGGCCTGCGCCCCATCTTGGACCTCCGGGTTGTCAATCGTTTCCTTCTGAAGGAGAAGTTCAAGATGCTAACTCTGGCTCAGGATCTGGCTGCCCTGGACCCTGGAGACTGGATGGTAGCGTTGGACTTGCAGGACGCTTATTTTCACATTCCCGTCCTGCCGGCCCATTGGCGCTACCTGCGGTTCATGGTGGGCCGGGAGCATTTTCAGTTTGCTGCGCTCCCCTTCGGCCTTATCAGTGCCCCACGGGTGTTCACGAAGGTGATGGCGGTGGTTGCAGCTCATCTGCGCAGGTTAGGGGTGTCAATCTTCCCCTACCTCGACGACTGGCTGTTAAAGGCGGGCTCGCCCCAGGCAGTTGTCACCCACCTCCAGACTACGGCCGACCTCCTGCATTTGCTGGGGTTCTCCATCAATGTGCCGAAGTCGCACCTGAGTCCCTCTCAGAAGCTCCCTTTCATCTGTGCAGTTCTGGATTCTACGCTGTTTCGGGTTTATCCTCCCGAGCAGCGAGTCTGAGATATTCAGGCTATGATTCTGCTCTTTCAGCCTTTATCCCGGGTTTCAGTCAGGATGAACCTCCGGCTTCTGGGCCTGATGGCCTCCTGCATCCTGCTGGTGACACATGCCAGATGGCATATGCGGGCTCTGCAGTGGGACTTGAAGTTCCAGTGAGCACAGCATCAGGGAAACCTGTCCGATCACGTCCAGATCTCGGAGGGCGCTGCACGACAGTTGCAGTGGTGGCTCACGAATCGCGATTGGGTCAGTGGCAGATCCCTCTCCGCATCCCAACCGGAGCACACAGTGGTGACGGATGCGTCCCTCCTGGGATGGGGAGGCCACATGGGAGAGGCGGAAATCAGAGACCTCTGGTCTCCAGCGGAGTCCCGGCTCCATATCAACCTTCTGGAGCTGCGGGCGATCCGGCTTGCACTGAAGGCATCCCTTCCCTCTGTCCGGGGTAGTGTAATGCAGATGTTCACGGATAACACCACCGCCATGTGGTATTGCAACAAACGGGGCGGGTTGGGGTCATGGGCCCTATGCCAGGAGGCTCTGCGCCTCTGGACATGGCTGAAACATCAAGGCATTACCTTGGTGTTTCAACACCTGGCAGGTTCTCTGAACGCCAGGGCGGACAAACTCAGCCGCCGGTGCATGGTGGATCACGAATGGCGTCTGAACTCGGACCTGACGCAAGGTCTCTTTCTGCAGTGGGGAGAGCCCTGGTTAGATCTATCCGCCACCGGAGAGAACGCTCAATGTCATCAGTTCTGCGCGTAGGAATTTCCAAGGCGGCGCTCGTTTGGAGACGCTTTTCGTTGCGAGTGGAGCTGCGGTCTATTGTACGCCTTTCCGCCTATACCACTTCTGCCCAGAGTGCTGAAGAAGATCAGGCGCGACCGGGCCAAAGTCATTCTTGTGGCTCCAGACTGGGCTAGAAGAATATGGTATCCCGAGTTACTCAGTATGAGCATCGATCCCCCGATCCGTCTGCCTCTTCGGGAGGATCTTCTGTCGCAGCAGCAGGGGACGGTCCTCCACCAAGCCTGTCCAGCCTCCACCTCCATGCGTGGAGATTGAGCGGCGACAGTTGACGCCTTTCGATCTTCCTCCCGAAGTCTGTGATGTCATTCTGGAAGCCAGGCTTCTCTGCACCAAAACGGTATTTGCCTGTAGGTGGAACAGATTTGTGGCATGGTGCGCAGCAAAGGCTGTGGAACCCCTCTCTGCCCCTCTTTCTGAGGTTCTTCTGTTCCTTCTCTCTTTGGCCCAGCAGGGCTCTGCTCTGAGCACTATCAAAGGTTATATTTCGGCCATCTCCGCTTTTCTACGGCTTCCAGATCAGCCTTCTCTTTTCAAGTCCCCGGTTGTTAATCGTTTAATCAAGGGCATTACACATACGCACCCGTACCCTTCATAATGCCTCAGTGGGACTTAAATCTTGTCTTGACTTTTCTGATGTGCGCTCCCTCTGAGCCCCTTCATAACTGTCCCTTACATCTTCTCACTCTAAAGACGGCCTTCCTGGTTGCTATCACCTCTGCCAGAAGAGTGAGTGAGCTCCTGGCCCTTTCTTCCAAACCTTCTTTCCTTTCTGTTCATACAGACAAGGTGGTTTTAAGGACCCGTCCTTCTTTTCTGCCAAAGGTTGTCACGCCCTTCCACATTGGGCAGACCATCACTTTGCCCACCTTCTTTCCACATCCGTATCCTTCAAGGGAAGAGGAGAGGCTCCACAATCTGGATCCAAAATGTGCGCTCGCATTCTATCTGCAGCGTACACAGCAGTTCCGGGTGGATGATCAGCTTTTTGTTGGTTACGTGGGCGCCAAAAAAGGTTGGGCTGTGCACAAATGGACCATCCCCCGGTGGGTCGTTCTGTGCATCAAAGCAGGTTACTCCTTGGCCAAGAAGGAGCCTCCTGTGGAGCTGCGTGCCCATTCGACCTGGGTGACTGCAGCAACTACTGCCTTGGGATGCGGCGTTCCCTTGCAGGACATTTATCAGGCAGCTACATGGGCCTCGCTGCACATGTTTACCAAATTCTACTGCTTTAACAGTCAGGTCCGGAGAGACGGCTTCTTTGGCTGTTCTGTGCTCCGTGACTTTTTGATGTAATCTTGTTTGCAGACCCACCACCGGGGTTGGCATTGCTGGGGTATCTATTCTAAGGTAAGGAATCTATCACTAACGTGTCTCTTTCAGACACACAAGTTACTACTTGTGTAACGATATATCTGTAAGACATTAGTTAGTGATAGATTCCTTACCGTCCCGCCCATCCTCCCCGTTCTGCGAACTGATTACAAGGGTAAAGGTTATCCCCTTTTAGGGCCCTAGTTTTATGCACCATTGGTCAGTATCTTGCATGGCTCTGTGTTTCGCGGAAAGTCGTGTACAGAACTGAAGTCAGCGCGGATGGGTGGTGCCTAAGTAGTCTCCGTGACGTCATCCCGGCGCTTACGACGCCAGTGATGGACGCGGAGCCGCACGATGCCACCTACCGACGCTCAGGGGTACTGCTAAGCAAAAACATTCCGGATCCAGTCTGGCGCTTGGGGAATATTCTAAGGTAAGGAATCTATCACTAACTAATGTCTCTTACAGATATATCATTACACAAGTAGTAACTTCTTATGGGTCAAGAGCATTATAATTAAGTCGAGTAGATTATTTAAGTTACTAGACCTGCAGTTCTTGTAACATTTTTAGTATTTTTCGGGGCATGTAGGGGGCAGGAGGCCCAAACCCCCATATTTCCAATTAAATTTGACTAAGCCCCCGGCTTGCAGCATGGACCTCTGCTTGACACACCCAATACGAGTATCCCATTTTAGTTTCTTATTAAAGAACATCAATAGATATTTATAAGAATTCACAACTTCCACATCCCTGGTGTTTAAGTACAATTTACAATTATTCACTTTTTTCCCAAAAATCAACGCTGTGGTCTTCTCCAGATTAATTCTTAGCGAATTCTGAATGCTATATGCTTCAAGGGAGTCCAATTTTCTTTGCAGATAGATGAGGGGTGTAGTCCAGCAGAACCAAATGGTCTGCAAATAGTAGAGCGGGGATATGCTGTTTCCCTATTTTGGAGTAAAATGAACGCAATAGATATATAGCTGCTGGAATGCCTGGCAGAAATAAAGTAAAGTGCAAGGGGACTAAAACAGATCCTTGACGGAGGCCATTCTGAATTGGGACTTTTTGTGATAATCTGCTGATTCATCAAGTTCAACCTATGCCCAGTTGTCTGTATACAATGTTTGTAGTGCGCTAAGAAGGTCTACTGGGAACTTCCAGGTATTAAGTTTCCGCCATAGAAGTCCCCTGTCTACTGTGTCAAAGACTGTCTGGAAATCAATAAAACAGCAGCAATGCCTTAGGTTTACTTCCAGGGCCTTCCAAATGACGGCCCAGAGAGCAAAAAAGTTGTCTATGGTTGGGTGACCCTCCAGAAATTCTCCTTGCTCGATCGGTAAGATCTTCTGCTCATATGCCCAGTCATTCAAACGTGATAGTAGAATTTTTCAGAACACCTTCACCGACATCTCCAAAAGGCTGATTAGCCTGTAATGTGAGGGGTCCGTGCCATTCCCCTTTTTAGGTCGAGCCTAGAGACAGCACGCAAGCGCTGCTCTAGGGAAGATCTTTAGTAGTTCACAATGTGAGGGAAGCCCCGCCCGCAGCCTGCCCATTTTTTCATTTTTTTGTGTCTATGTCCTTCTTAAATGCTGTCTTCTGATTGATTATGAGGCTTGTTAGTCCCTCCTTATTATAGCCATGTCGTCATTTGTACCCTCCCATGGCTACTGGCCTCTTTACTTCGAGTGTTACACTGTACGGTATGTGTTATTTAGACTGTGAACACTATTTTTTTCCGTGCCTTCTCACCCCCAGCCCACTCCCTTTGTCCGTGCCTTCTCCTCCCCGTCTGCACTCCTGTTGTCTGTGCCTTCTCCCCCGCCTGCACTCCTATTGTCCTTACTCCCTCCCCTTCAGTTGTACGTGATGCAATGCAATAGGTCTCGCGTAAATGAGAGTCGAATTGCATTGCAAATGCTTGTTTAATATGGCTTTCACTATTGAACCCTGCCATGATGGAGGGTAGTGACCCGTTGAGGCTATCCAGCAGAATAGGAGGGAAAGCACCCTTTCCCACCAGGCGCTATTGGACTTAATTAACACAGCTGAGATGATATTGGGGCTCGCAGTTCTTGATAGCTTAATCCTATCATTTACCGCCCTTACTTCTTTCACAGAAAACCATGGAGGGACATCTTTTAGGCGACAGTACAATTAAAACTGTATGAGACAGGAAGGCTACCGTATAGGCCATCTAGGTATGCTGCCCAGATATCCTTGGCCATCATACATGTGAAAGTCTCCCATGGGGGCTGCAGGATTTGTTTTCTTTCATCCAGATCTCTTGTTGATCCCCTGATTGTATAACTTTTAGCATGTCATCCCACTTATTATCGTAGAAAGAGGCCTTTTTCTCTTTAATCAATTGCCTATACAGACACTTTAGCCTATCCAACTCCTGATTGAGATAACCTTCTGGTCGCAACCCAACGTGTTTGGATATTTTTCTCATCCTACTTTTCATTTGCTGACAAGCGGAATTAAACCATCCCTTCCCCTTAGCATGACAAGTTGCATGTAACCCACATTTTTAAATGTTTACACGTATACAGTCCACCACGTTGACCAAGATCTCATTAAACTAAGAGAACTTGAGGGGACCAAAAATGTTCCCTTTTCCTAACATTGGGTACTTTAAGATGTATGCTGAACACCTTGAATTTGGCGTAGACCCTCCACCATTTGTGCCTTTGTTTCCATTCCCTGCTCTGCCCTGCCACCAGCAGGCCCTTATTATGTTTGCATAACTCAGTTAAAATATCCTTCAAAGGCTTTGATTGACCTGCTTGATTTGAGCTAACAGCCACTAGTGTCTCTAGAATACCCTGTAGTGAGTTTTCCGTAAGCCGCATTACATCCAGCAGGGATTTATGAACCAGACGGCTGAATGTCAATGGACCCTCCCAGAGAGTCTTGAGTTATGTTAACCACTCGAGGCAATGAGTCCTTCTGAAGCAGTAATCCTCTCTGATCCCGGGAAACATCATTGTATTGGGACCTGAAGGGTACAGACCTCTCGACCACCAAAAGTGTTGGCGATATATTAAGACGAGGTGATGACGAGAGTCTGGGGCCCCTGTCCACGGTGATCGGTAGGGTTTCCTCCATGATATTCTCTGGCTGATCATATTTGTCTATAGGTGCCACCCCCTCTTCTAAAACTAGGGCTCTGAGAGATTGGCTGACCACACTGGATGTAGAAAGAAAGCTAATGTTAAAGTGTTTTGTGACAAAGGTCCTTATTGAGGTAAGTAGAGGGGAGACCGGGGCTTTTTCAATTGATTATGATGGACCTTCAGATGTGTAAGAATTTGAGACAATCGTGTTGTTTTATTTTTGTGCCCCCCACCTTCCTCCTCTTGCAGGGCCTCTCTCACTCTTTTCCTTTATAAACTCCAAGCAAGGCCTTCTTATGTCGAAATACAGGTGGAGATTCAGGATTCATGAGAATGTTTCCTTCCAGATTAGGATTCCCAGACTGGTGGGGAGCTGGTACTTAGGGCTGCCACGCCTTGGAAGCACATGCAAACTTGGTATGTGGCCCAAGCATAAGACCCAGGCGGTGCAACCCTACCCCTTTCCCCCACCGTGTCGCACATCAGGGCCCCCTGAGGGGCAAAGATACAGTGGTGGTGGGATACCTTCACCACCCTAGAGCCAAATAACCTACAGGCTGTGTAACCCCTGTTGCAAGGAGAAAATAAGCACCCTCCTGGCGGCTCCCACAGGTTTCTCCCATTCCTTATTTTCCTTTACCAATTCCAAAGCCTGAGATCAGGCTATTGAGGGTTTCACCTCTGAAAAACACTTATCTGGCCCTCACAGCATTCAGTAGCACGCATACCTGCACGAGACACCGTCTTCCTACACTAGGTGCCCTCTGTTGCTGGATGGGTAACCTGCCCCCTGCCCCCAACGCTCACCGCTCTTGCTTTCTTTTTTTAGGTAGTGAGTATGCACATTGTGTTTGGGACAAACTACTACTTGTATATGCACCAATATGCCTTCTGGCATTAGGGTGTCCGCTGTGCTGTGTAAGGATAGCGCCTAACCCAACGGGGCTAGTGTCAACAACATCTTCTGTATGAACCTTCGGATTGAAGTAAGCTATTTCAGTAACATTCTCAATGGCTTGTTTAATTCTTTGAAAGCTTTCTCACATTCACGTGACCAATGAAATGAAACAATCTTTTTTGTCAAGTTTCGCATTGGAGGTCGTACAGTAGCAAAGTCTTGAATGTATTTGGAACCGTAACTGGCAATGCCAAGAAATTAATGCACCATTGAAACATCTTGTGGAGGATCCGCATTTGACAGTGCTTATACTTTAGATGGATCTGATGTCATACACCCATCAGAAAAGATATGGCCAAAGAATTTCAGCTTTGTCTTATGGAACTCACATCAGGGGTGTGGAAATGTTAAAAAAAATCTACATGGGCAATGGACAAAATGTTACAGAAATCTACTTGTCCTTGGAAGATATCTGCTTGCCCCACTGTCAGGAATACGGATGACAGACATCAGACTACAGTGCCGTATTGTCCTTCCTGTCCCGTCGTATACAGGCTGTGAAGAAGTGCTTTATGGGATTGATCAGCAGCCACCAGGATGAGCCCCAAGGGGCGTGGCTAGTTACGCTTCCCTCAACGGTCCTATCAGGAGATGAGCCGGATGGAAGAAGACCCCCGGGAACTGTGACGAAGGCGTAAGACGAGGCCAGGACCGAGGGAGAGGAGACAAAGACGCTGAAGCGGACGAGTATCACCGAAACTGAAGAGCCGTGGAGCGACGTGGGTAGAGACGCCATCCTTAAGGGTAACAAAGCACGAGGAGGCCAACAGGACCACGCATCGCCCTGCCACTCTCCAGGAGGAGGGTGACTGTACAAGGTATGGGCGAGAATCTGGGGATTTTCAAGGCACCAGAAGGGGAGGGAAGCATCATAGAGGGAGGACAGGGAAAACAACACTTGGTGACGGTATCTGGGTGATACTTCCCTCACGCCCCCATTCCCTGTAAGAGGAAGCTATATGTTCCTCTATACTGACCATGGTTTTCTTTTTCTCTTTTTATTTGTTTCTATGGGATAGGACCGGTGGGCGACCGACGGGAGCCTAGACCAACACCTTGGTGAAGATAGGAGCAACCCCAACCAAGCGGAGGAACACGGGACATTTCCTTTTGTTGTTGTAATTAAATAAAAAACTAAGGGTAACAAGGTTCCATTCTGGTCTCTATTGCCACATTTTTGGAGGTAAAACCCAATCACAACTGATCCCCTGGCAAAATGGTGGAGAATGCGGGCATAGACCCATACGATACAGGATGGAGAATTTGGTCTATCAGCTGAAAGCAAGGCAGTCCAAGTTAGTATGGGCCATAGAGAAGAGCTTGAACCAAGCCAAGTTGGATTGAGCCGTTTTTACTTCGGCCATCCAGACCCAAGTCGACCATATGGTCAAGATAGCGGAAGGGCAGACACAACACCTCATGGGACTGGGACAAGGGAAAGGCCTTGCACTCCCTGGGACAGTGGTTCCCCTTCAGAAATACGTATCAGGAGAATACCCCATCTCCTTCTTTTTGAACTTTGAAAGAGCCACAAGAGCTAGCGGCTGGCCTACAGATCGATGACCCTTTTATTTGGCCCCCTTACTTGCAGGCGCAGCACAGCCCACCTACCAGGTCATCAATAAGGACAGGACGACAATCTATGGCCTGGTAAAACAGTACATCCTAGACCACCTAGGTGTGAATGATGAGACGCATTGCCTGAAATTCCGTCAGGAGAGGGGAGCACCAGGGAACACCCCAAAGACCCTCTTTTATAAAATTAAGGATGTAGCAGATTGGTGGCTGAAATTGTGGAGTCTCGCAAAGAGGACATAATGAACAAGATTTACCTCGAACAATACCTTGAGGCCCTTCCTTATGAAACTCAGAGGTGGCTCCGCCAACATGCAGAGGTGCAGAGCATGTGGTGGAGATGGCCACCTCCTTCACGCGGGCCCAATACCGCAACACGACGAGGGAACCAGAAAAACCACAAAAGGGGCTCCCTCCGCCAAGAACTGAAAGAAAACCGCCAAAACCAGCCATGGAGCCTTTCAGACCCCGAGCAGGAAGACCCGAAGTCTTCCCTACCTCCGGTCCCCAGTGCTTTGAATGTGACGACGAGTGGGGCAACATCGCCCCTTTTCCAACTGCCTTCATGGCTCTTGAGTCGGCTTGACAAGACTCACCAGCATCTTAAGCACAACCGTTGTGCTTCGTCTGGGTTGCGGTGCTGGAGCTGAGGTCATACTGTTGCACGTTACTAAGGTTCTGGTGAGTAAATGTTTTATTATTTTGCGTTTCTTTGTGCTCTCTTTGTCTTCACCATTTTCAAATTGTAACATTATCTTGAAATTTGTGATTATCAATAGCTGCTCTTTGAAAATCTGTTCGAATCTGCCTTCAACATTGGCGTGCGATAATACGTCTGACTGTATATTGCATAGCAGCCCAGTACCTTTATGTACGGTCTGACCAGCAGGTTTTCGGTCACCAATATGCAGGTTTCTTTGCAATTCTTTCGTCGCATTCAACTTCTTTACAGTGGCTGGGGTTGCGCTTTGACTCCACATGCGTTAAGCATTGGTTCCCTACTTCTACTGCAAAGCATGTGGAATTCACGAGCAACTTGCTTGGACCACTTATCCCCTAACCTGTCACCATTTGTAGTTTCCTCCCCAGCCTGGGTAACGGCCCATGACTATGCCACACACACAGAGCTTAGTATTACACGTCTTTATTAGTCAGCATGTTACTGCAAACTCAACATCTTAAACCTTCATTGCATTCGGCTTTAACATTCGCTTCAAAGTTCTACGGTGTCCATCAGGAGCCAAAGGGTTCCATCATTTGTATATGTTCTCTCAAAAACGTAAGCAGGCTTTCCTACGTTCTCCTTTCTCTATATTTATGAAGAGGCAGACAGAGCTGGATGTTAGAGCATAAGGAACTGTTGCTTATATTGGTGTCATAACCTCCGGTAGGGACAGCACTTAACACCTAGTTACCACTAGCCCACACCTGTACAACCCCAGTCCACACTCTTGGAACTGCCAGCACACGTCGCTGGAGTCTTCCTGGCCATAACTTTGGACTAGCCTATCTCTGGAATATCCACAAAGATAGTCACAGCTAGCTGCACTCTATTACCACTATCAAAAACGGTTACTGCGCCCCCGTCCTTGCAAGCCCTAACAGCACCCTTGTCAAGACCAATGGGGATTTCGTTAAATAAAGCTCTGTTACACTTAGTTCCTTAAGGGGGCAGCAGGAGCCACTTTTTATTGTGCAACACTATTTTCTAAACATAACTTCATCAAGGCAAACTCTTTAAGGACTAGTGAAAGGATCTTTAGCACTCCACAATAGCGTTGTGATCTTGGGGTGCTCGCTGTACTATTTTCTCCAGCATTGGCAAAGCCAATAGGGGTGGCTTTCTTATGATAAACATTTGTTCGTGCAACGCATGTAAACAGCATCTCTGAATGCCGGTGTTCACATGGTTTGGCACAGTAAAGCCAGACCTATTGGATTTTCAAATGCTTGATTGAATATTTGATGAGAAATGGAACACTGCCAGGACGGTGGAACTGATCTGAAAGACACTATTATAAAGAGTAGTCACGAATGGTGACCAAAGTACGAGGTTAATATTAAAAAGGTTATTTGGCAACCTGTATGGTCTGGGGGCCCGTCTATTTTTTAAAGCGTAATAACGCTGTAGATGGCATTGTCTTCAATATCTAACCTGGCTTTGGTTGAAGTGAAAAGGCATCCCCCATTCACTTGAACTGTTTACTTTTAGCAACTCATTGTGGGTCAGCCAATAGTGTTAAGGGCTAGAGTTGCCTAACCTGGCTGAATTGTGACGGCCAAAGCTGTTTATAAATTGGCAACAAAATTTGGGGCAGGCAGATCTGCAAATTGTATTTATTTTCAGACATCGCCCTTCTGTGTGAGCTCTCCTTGTTTCCAAACCAGTTGTCCATAGTTTTTCTAAAGCCTTTAACCTCATCTAATAACGGAGAATTAAAGCAAATCTCCTGATCCTTCTCAAGCTTAGTTTAGTAGCAAACCAACCCTTATTCAAAAAACCCTTAGCTGAAGTATGGTAAAGTTGAAAGAACCCAGGTGAAATATTCATTTTGAAATTTGTTCCCATACAATATCGCATTCTGCAGGTGCCCTACTTTTCAAAGAACGGTTCTGGATAAAAACTAGAGATTCATCTGCTCCAATCCATTTAATAAACTTCTCAGAGATGACGTTGGACGAAAACATTTGTTTTAACTGCTCGCAACCATGCCAAGACCTATTAGTGCGCTCTTCGTGTTGAGGAAAGTTGTTTGCCAAGAGCATGATCCCTCTCTATTCTTGTAATAATTCAAATGAAGTCAGATATCTAAAATACTTTGCAATGGCAAAAGTATAGTCAAGTTAAAGTGTTTTGTTTTTGTTTTGAGAAATGTGTACTTCATAGGACTTTCGTTAACAAATCTCAAATTCGGTAAGCGTAGATTGAAAGACTAAAGTCCTTAAAATATTTAGCACCAAAGCACCCACATTGATGGGGCTCAGTCACCGTTGCTGTGATCCATATGAAATCTACATAAACAAATGAAACCTCATACATTAAATTAAGTGCCAAATTAGGATTACTATCACCCATTAATGTGGTGCACACCTTCTTCTGCCTTCCCGAAAGCATGTTAAGTTTAGAAATCAATTTTAAGACATTGTTTTGTATAATCTTGGAGGCAGGGTGCAAAGAAACATTCATTATCAGTAGCATGTTAAATTTCACCCCACCTTCCTTTCCATCAAGAGCCTTAATATTTCAACAATCTAAATCAATTATTTTAATTACACAGTCAAAAGAGTTTAAAATGTAGGTACATAAACCACCTTTTGCTCTTCCCTTTAGTTTCTATTTACTGGTGCTTATACTGTGTACAAAATAACCTAAAAAACGCAGTGGTTCACAAACCCAAGAGTCTTGATTGGAAATAATATTATTTTCAGACAAGAGCGTGCTAGTGTCTTCATCTCTAAAGAGTTCATTTAGCCCAGCCACATGTTGTGGTTGCAGTGCAGTTAGTTTGTTTCTCGTCTTAGGCCTTGATTAAGAGCATTTTACAGCCTAGGTCTTACAACTCCAATGTGCCTACTTCTTTGTTTTTTTGGTATAATGCTGGCTTATGGATCAAGTGTACGGTTGCTAAGTGATGCACCCTGGCCAATGCATAAGGTATGCTACTTCTTTATAGAACTTAGGCCTCGAGATCACTATTTGTTTTCTTTTTAAAAACCTTGATTAGCATTTTAATATTTTGGTACGTTGGTAAACTCAATACAAATATTTTGTATTCCTTCAGAGAGCAGTCAAACTAGGCTTTTAAGAATACAATTTAAACATTGCGATTTCTAAGTATCCTGATGTAGCAATACAATGAATGTGTATTAAATGCTGTAAAACAGGTGAAGCTCTTACCAAGGGAAATTATAGCTTCAATAAGGTAATCGAGGTAAGAATAAGAGGAACGTAGTGAATAAGGATGAAACAATTTGTAAACTGGGAATACGAGTGGAGTGGCAGGGGACTATAGCCTGTGATTAGGTGGAGCCAGCTGGTGTTGCATGTTTGCTATGTTTGGTGGGCAGCACCTTTCATACTAAGATGGGGTTTATAGCATGGTCAAAGTGCTAGACTGTTGCTTCAAGGAAGGTAGGTTTGGGAATGCAGCAGACTGCCTGAGGAAGGTTGGTATAACCTAAAGATGGGGGTGGAGACTCTTGGTCATTGTAGCTATGTAGAACTCTGTGACAGAATCCTAGGCCGCCATGAGGGGATTATTCTGAAGCCCCATAGCAGCTTAGCGTCACTTTCCACATTTCCCCCGTTTAAGGAGAGTTTGGGACTAGGAAAACCGTGGGGGGCTTTAAATTTCCACTGGGAGGTAATACCTTTCTTAGCTAGGATATGGGCAGTGTTGGTGAGTTGCATGGCTGCACTGTCGATTTTTGGAGCGATTTTTGGAGCGATAATAAATACCTAGCACTACTTTGTGGGATTGGTTTGACCGTGATGGAGGAAAGTGTATTTGTTATGTAGGTGCAAAAGGGCCTTAGAAGAGGGCAGGACCAGAGCATGTGTGTAAAGTTTGCAGTCTCTGCAAAATAGTGGGGGCATGATAGAGATGCACGGGTAACGTATTTATTTACAACTGCAGGAGAGGGTTAGACTGTGCAGTTTAAAGTATTGGATTAATATAAACTTTGCTTTGTGGATTGGGGAAGTTCTAGCGTGCGAGCCCATTCCCAATTGTGGAAGGCTCTACCGGCATCCGCCTCTCACTTGTCGATAAGGTTGGTTAGTGCTGGAGATGCGAGAGGTAAGAGGACCTTATAAAACCAGGAATAATGCTGGCAACCATGACCCATTGCATGTACAGCTTGGACAAACCAATGTATCTCTAAGGGTGGATTCAGGGTAGGCCAGAGCCCTTGACTTGCATGGTGGATAGTGTTATAGAGGAGATATTGGACCTTCTGAAGGTTAAATTTGTTTATAATCCCCTCGGAAGAGAGCCACTGCTCCTGCAGGTCACTGGTGGTAGTTATGTATACCTCATTACAACTACGTGTATATTTCTGGAATTTATTGGACCTATGGGAGTCAGGAGACTAAACAATATGATATCCAGGATTTATAGGGTTGTTGGCCTCGTAAGCCTTATGCCACGTAAGTAACATTACAGGGCCACATAGAGAACTCTAAACTGCGGGGCAAATGTCAAGCATTTGCATATATGTTGTGACCCATATGAAGTCTGACGGTGTTAAGTCCTGTAGCTTCACTGCGGGTGTCATAGAGGCTGTTTCGTCAAAGGAGAGGACAGAGAGTCATCTACTCAGCCACAGAAGCTGTGTAGCAACATAATATAATTCAAAGTGGGCAGCAAGTTGTAGTGTATTTATCTAGGTACCTATATTGATACTCCTATTTCTGACCCTTGTCCGGTTATTAATTCACTAATGTCCATACAACGGCACAGAAACCCGTTTTCAGATTAGGTCATAGCGCATGCTGTCACATTAAGCAAGCACTATCCCTCCAGCCCCCTAGAAAGCACACCGAGTTCTCAAAACAAATCAAACCTCCAGCAGACCTGGGAAATCCCCCGCAGCTATTGTTTTGATTTCGCTCGAGAACTCCTGAAAAGAATGTAAGAACGACCAGTCCTTATGACATTCTTACTGACGTCTTATGTCTATCCTTACGTCAAACTCGGCACCTTTCAGGTATAAATATACCAACGCTGCCCTAAGCAAAGACACGGTGGTGACGAGCTTGGAGCAGCGATACTTGCCGGAGAGCCCAGCTGATGCAGAAAAGCCCACGGACGCTGCCCCTCCCTTTTGACGCGCTGAGAGAGACGCTGCCTTTTCTCCTGCCGAGAAATCCAGCCTCCGGCGTTTCCAGCCGCCCTCACGGGTAACTGGGATATCGAGTCCTGAGACAGAGATACCAACCCTCCAGCCTTCTAAATCCCAGGTACTGAACTGACTAACCCCTTACAGAGAATTCTTGAGTCAGATTCTTGGCAAAACAAACTTAACTTAAACTGCTACTTACTTACTCCCTCCCACGTATTAGGCTTAGGTCAGGTACACCGGGGTAGGCGTAGTTAGAAGCACCAGTTAAGTACGATTAGTCAATGTATATATGTATGTATATCTTTTATCCATTTTAAAGTATCATATGGCTACGAAACCATATCAATGCTTTTACAGTATTATTTTATAATCCTGCTTTTACTGTATGCACTTTACTTAACCTTAAGTATTGCTACTGTAGCGATTCATTTCTCTTGTATGAGAAAAAGAGACTGATCAATAAATAACACCTTTTATTGAGCACACCCATCTCTTCTATCTCTACAAACTGGTGGAACTAAGTATGCACGTACTGACTGAGTAAAATGATTGTCTTTTGTTTTCACACGACTCTAGAGATATACTCTTGATTAGGGGGGAGCAAAGTTGTCATGTTCTATGGTTGTCAGAAACTAAATCCCTTCTTGTCTATCCAGGGAGGTTAAACTCCTCCTTGCCTATTCGAGAAAGTTTCTAGTGAACTCTGAGCTAGCTGGCACACATAATTTTAAGTCTAATATCGTCAGTAGAAGACCTAGTTAACCACAGTCCTACGTCTATACTATTGAAGATATTATTCCAATGCGCAGAGCCTATTGGGATAATAGGAACTACACTACATGGCGCCCAACGTTTGGTAAGGCGATAAAACTAACGCAAGGCATTAGAGTAACTCAGTCGTGCTTTTCCACACAGACCCTTTTCTCCCATAAAACTCCAAAGACGTCTGGAGTGGGTCAAAGGTTAAATCCGCCAAACTTAGTAGGAGGAGACTCCTATGTATGGGTTTTGGTTTATTCAACGTTGAAGGATACAGTGTTCCAAAATATTGTGCATCCAATCTTTGTTTCCGTAGAAACCTGATCTGCAACAAAAACCCTTCCTGTCAGTAAAATGTCAGACGGTGAAGGAGATAGGGAGACAGCTAGATTAGCAACACAACTCCTAGCGGAAGACACAAGTCTCCTACAGCAAGACCCGGATGCAATACTCATCCCGGTCAGCATAAGAAAAACTATAACTTTAAAACTCATAGAAAATGGACTGACATCGAGAGGTGGTACAGTCATATTCGTAATTGAGGCACACGAATATCGGCAGACAGAGGTATTCTATTCATGGATAAATTTTCCAGCAGCAAACGCTGTAACAAAGGAGTTCCACTATTACAAGATAGAGGAACCTCCGGATGAGTACACCCCTTTCGAGGAGGTGGAAATACCTCTCAAATACCAAGAGCACCTGCTCTGGTTTAAAGGCGCCCTAAAACATAATGATCACATCACCAGGCTCGGTCCACTAGGTAGACCAGGAGCAACGTGGCCGGTTCTAGCCGGCTACACACCACATCCAGACATTGGAAAAATGTCGAAACCAGAACTTTTAGCACAGCTAGAACAACTGGTTAAAATACACAGACAATTAGTCCAATATGTAATGCGGACTTCAACAGTCCAACCAACTATTAAAATTCCACAGCTGACCCCTCATCAGGGAACACAAATAAAATCACACCACAGAACATACAGTCCTGTCTAGGTAAAGTACCCATTAAAAGGGAACAAATTCCATTCTGGTTAGCACAGAAAATCACTCAGATAGAGGCGGTATTTCCAGATACCACCCCTGTTGAGAAACACAGGATTCTGACTATCTGCCTTCCAATGGGGATCGCACCACATGTGGAGGACTGTGACACTTGGGGTACAGTCTTTGCTTCCATTTACACAAAAACACATGGTGTTCCGTCCATGTCGGTAATACCAGAGGTGCTAAAACAGATTCAAAATGAATACGGTCCGGAACCTGCTTTAACTCTGGGTATGAAATTACTGAAAGACTTTAAGCAGGACTCGGCAATATTACTAGCAAACATAAAAGGGGAAGCAGCAAATGTGGCAATCCGCCAAAGATTGAAGGAAACAGATATAGCAGAACAACCATTTGAACTTGCCAGAATCATAGAAAAATCCTATGAAGAGCTAGGAAGAGATAGTTTGGGTGGGAAACCAGTGAAACCCCAACTAATAGAAAATCCTGAAAAGGTATTTATTAAAAATAATCTAAACACTTCAAAAAAGAACTGGGATGGAAATAAACAATCCACTCGCAAAGAAAAAAGATTCCAGTCCAGAGGAAGGTCTCCTCGGCGGAGAGAAAGATCTCCGGACCAAGGACACAAGTCTCCCCAGAGGGAGCCCTCTGAGAAAAAATACAACCTTAGAAATAGGGATAATTTGAAGAAACCTGATAGATATCAAGATATTGATACACGTCCCTCTCGATCTTTTCAGACTTCCTCGCAGAAATCGGAAAGAAGAGGACGGTCAGAACAAAGGGAAGAGCACGTCAAGTCCAAAGACAAAGAACCTGCTCATCAAAGTAAAAAGTTACAATTTCCAAAGAAGAAGGTAGCCAGCATTAAAATAATCAAACATGCCGAGGATCCTGAGGACTCAGTTGAAAAACGGAGAGTGGGCTCAGAAGTGAGCATAGCTCGCAAGATCCTGATGAATCATCTGGAGACAGTGGACACGAATGAATACATTCAAGTGGAAACTGCAGATACCAGAGTTAGCAAACCTCATAAAATATATGAAATAACTTTACGTATAGAGGGAGATAAGACTAGGAAATTAAGGGGTCTGTTTTGGGATAACCTCTCCAAAGGCTATGACATCCTTTTAGCTGAAAAAGACTGGCCACCAGAGTTTGTCAGGGAATGCCCTCATGGCGAAGAAATGATTATGCCTGCCTTCTCAAATCATATTCCAATTCATAAAAAATATACACTTGCAAGAAAGTGGGCAGTAGCCCAAGCTCCTGCACTATATAAAAATCATGTGGGATGGGATGAGGACTCTCCTCCTCACAAGATCCAGTTAAAATCTCAACCAACTGCACAGAGGCAGTACCCAATTAAGCAAGAAGCTAAAAAATAGGTCAGGGAGATCTTAGATCAACTTGAATACCAGGGGGTGATTGAAACATGCACCTCACAAATGAACAATCCTTTGTTTCCTGTCTCCAAACCAGATGATTCATATCGTCTAGTTTTGGACTACAGACACCTTAACTCATGCTGCAAAACGTTTGCAGTACAAAACTCACACAGTGCCGCACTAATGAATAGCATAGTGTGCAAAAAATACAAAACAACATTAGACATATCTATTGGATTCTTTTGTCAAAATATAGCACCAGAAAGCAGATATTTGACCGCATTCTCAATAAATGGCTCGCAGAAAAATTTCTGTCGTTTGCCCCAAGGGTTCAAGAACAGCCCGGGATTATTCTCAGCGAGAGTAACAGAGTTACTACAAATATATGATGACGAGGCATTATCTTATGTCGATGACATCTATCTAACAGATAATGACTTGGATACTCACTTGAAAAGAGTGAACACCATAATACTTGGGTTCGCAGCAGAGGGTTACAAATTCAACTTCAAAAAGTCAAGAATTGCCCATCTAACTGTCCTGTTTTTAGGATATGAATTATCAAGTGAAGGCAAAAGCCTGGCTGACAATTTCCTAGAGAAATGTGCTGTAATCCAAGCACCTAGAACACTGAAAAACTTGCAATCAATTCTAGGTTTCCTAAATTTCGTAAGAACTTACATTATAAATTATGCAGAGAGGGTTAAACCCCTCTATGATCTAATAAAACCAGATTTTAAAAGAATCAATTGGATTCAAAAACACACAGAAATTTTGAGATCTTTACAAACAGACATGTTAGTTAAAACAAAACTGCAAACACGCGATAACACACGCAACCTTGTAATCCGAGTCATCCCAGGAAGATGCGGATTCACATACCTAACCTCTAATGAGGGAGAAACGGTACCAATAGCATACAAATCACACTTGTACACAAAAGCTGAAATGAAATTTAGCCCAACGGAAAAAATTCTAACTGCGGTACAGACTGCTGTAGCAAAAGAAAGAGCCCTAGCACAAGGTAAACGAATAATCATCGTGACACCAATACCAGCCCTGGAGGCGGTGACAAAGGCAAGCATTCCGAATGCTAAAGCACTACATCCGAGATGGATACAGTGGGCTAATTCCCTTGCTGCAACAGATGTGGTATACGATTTTTACCCTAATTTAAAAACACAAGAATTTCTCCAATATGAATTTGAATGTCCTCTGCCGACTGAAATTCTGCCTCTAGACCATTACGGCTGTATAATATATACGGACGGATCAGCACAACCCGCAGTTGGGGGTAAACAAGCTTACAGTGCTGCATGCGCGATTGTTAAAGGTCGCTGGCACGAAGGAAAATTTAAACCACTGGTCACTAAAACGCAATCCCTAGGAGACTGTACAGCTCAGCGAGCTGAACTACTAGCATTTAAGATGGCGCTTGAAAATACAGATCGCGAATTCCCCACACTCATAGTGTGCGATTCATACTATTGCGTTCAGTCTTACAATGAATACTTGCAGATCTGGGTTCAGAACGGTTTTAAAGATGCAAAAGGTGGCACAATCAAGCATAAAATGCTTTGGGAACAAGTAGTTGTTTTACAAAAAGAACTACAAAAGACTCACGTGATACATACACTGAGTCATCAACGTGATGGCGTTCACGTTGCAGGGAATTCATTGGCTGATGAGGCGCGAAGGCAGCTGTGCAAACGGCTTCCGTAGCTGCCATCCCCCGGTCAAAAACAAAAATAGACAGCGAAATATTACAAGCTGTCAGCGCTTCAGAAAAGGATTCGATAGAACCACTCCCTAAAGGCTTTCCAGTAAAATACTCATACATAACTGATGCAAACAATGTTCCTTTTGCTCGAATCCCTGGAGTGGGGGATAGGGCAATTCCGAACATGGAACATAGATTAGGACTCATTATAGCGGCACACGAAGGGCTTGCTTCTGTACATGCTGGCGTTTCAGCCACAGTATCATTATTAAAACAGAGATACTGGTGGCCACGAATGAGGAGACAAACTAGGAACTATGTTCTAGAATGTGAAATATGTCAAAGAATGAAGGTATCAACAGTGAAACGACCAGCCCAGACGCCCCTTCTAATCTCAGATAAACCATTAGCCTGTGTTTACCTGGACCACTGCGGTCCCTTACAAAGGGACAGCAACTATAAATATATCATGGTCGCAGTGGATTCATGCATGAGATTCATATGGATGTGGCCCCAGCGATCGGCTGACGCCAGAACTGTTATAAAAGATTTGCGAGTCTTTATCGGCACATACGCAATTGGCATGCTACATTCTGACCAGGGTCCTGCTTTTAGCTCTCGAGCTTATAAGGAGGCCATGACCAGCATGGGCATTGCATTGCGGTACTCTTGTCCCTTTCATCCTGAGGGAAACGGAATAGTGGAAAGAAAAAAACGTGACATAAAGCAATCTATAACAGCAAAGGTATTAGGTTCGGGAGCTGGGTGGGTCAAACATTTAATAAGTGTCCAACGTAGTCTTAACAATCTACCAATTCTCTGAAAGGTCTCAGTCCGTACGAACTATTGTTTGGGACTAGAATGTTAATCCAGGACCTCGACAGTCAAACTTCAGTGGTTAAAGAAAAATGCTTTGATATCAAAGATCGTTTGGCTATTTTACAGGACTTAAACGAAACAAGAAAAGACCTGAGCAACATAAAGTTGAAACAGCAGCCAATAACCACTGAGGAGAACCCACCTGTCCCAGCAAGGCCTGTCTGGATTCCAAAAATCGGGGATCTGGTCAGAGAGAAGATCGCGGTGAAGAAGGAATTTGGGCCTTCTTACAGAAAAGCAGTTCCTTTCTTGTCTGTCAACGGGACAAGATCAGTAGTACTACCGTCCCTTGCTGGTAAAAAGGAGAACCGAGTTGTATCCATCGACCTGGTTAAACCACAATCATGTGGCCAATAACAAGTAGTAGGCCAAGTGGACTCCCAAGAAGTAGCAGAACACCAAAGTTTGCTACAAACACAGAGGTTCAAACTGAAAGACTAATCACAATTGATAAACCTACAGTAAAACAACAAGGACTATGCAACAAAGCCATGGAACTTAAACCTCTTGAAACCCAAATTAAAATCTTAAATCAAGAAACACCAGTCTACAATGATGTAACCACAGACTATGCTAATGAAACAAAGAAAATTCCAAAAACAAAAAAGAATCCAGAAGCAATTGAAACAATTGACAGAACAGCATCAGGCTACTTCATCAACTTCGATGATTTTTCTGAGGATCTGAGTGAACCTGAGGAACAGCCGACAACAAAAACTTTTAAAGACAAAGCAAAGGAACTCTTTCATCAACTAAAAGAAACCTATCTGATTTCTCCATGGATTGAACTTTGGGTGGCACTAGGAGTATTCATCCTCATACTTTGGCTCATCATGGTACTATGCTTGGGACATTTCATTGAGGGAAAATATGCTACAATGGACACAGCAAGTCAGAATATCAACTTGGTCCTGAAACCACACAAGTCTTCACACATCGAGAAAAGAGAACTTTCTTCAGTAAACTTCACAGCCAATCCTATACCCGGTGGGGTAGCATGGGACAAAACTGATTACGAAATATATGGTCCGGTTGAGCTCCTGAAGTATCCTCATCAATTCAAGATTTCATTGAGTGACTTTGTAAAATCGAGCACATTCGCTGATGATTGGGACTTTGAAAGTATTAATGATATGATGTCTGATCTAGTAATGTCAGCTAAATTTACAGAACATGATTATTTGCAAGGTTCATCTAATTACGATCAAATGTTTTGTTACAACCATTATGGTAACCATTATCTGCATAAATCTACTCAACCTAGAAATGTTTTAAATTTTAACCAATGGGAGCATTGTGCAACTCCACCAAAAGGCAGTTCAAAGACATTTTTTGATAAATATTCATACTTTTCAGGGTTTAACACAAGTAATGCAGAATCATTTTATTTCAAATTGTTAAATAAGACAGGAGTGAAAACCATGCTTACAAACACAAAATTGATATATTCGGACTCATTTTTTGAAAAAATTAATACATTCGGTTTTGATTTCTGGAACAATAACATTGAAACGAAAACGATCTGGGGCACAAAAGATTGGCAAGTGCAAGGTATAGAATCATTATTTAGAGCCTGCATGATCCCAGAACAAATTATATTTTTTAATGACACAATTAAACAGACCTGTCTTGGACTATCAATGGTTGATCTGGCCCACAGACACAAATAACTGTCAAGACAGATTCTTGAACAAAATACAGGGGTTCACATTGACCAGGCCAGACCCAAGATACTCCCAGAGACAACATCCAGGGATTGTAACTACTTACAGTGTGGGGAAACTCTGCCTTCAATGGCTACATACATCCACACTGTCAGAAATTAAGCAACACTTAACTTTACTTAAAGAAGGTGCTGACTTGCGTGATTTCATCATGGTGAAGGACTGGACTTTTAACAGAACCAGCGGTGCCAGGGAACAACACCTATAACCTTCATGGGATACCTGTTTCGGCGCACAAACTACAGAGACACGGGACACTTCCTTCGGCGTCAAAGATCAGCGTTTATTACTGCAGGGAAACAAGAGTCATTAGAAGTACATAGGCATGTAAGTTCTGCGAGTCTGCTTCCAATTGCATATGTAGGTCGCTCTCTTTTATACAAAATGTTGCCATTGCACAACATGTGAACAAAAGGTTATAATTCAGTTCCCACAGTAAAACTTCAAAAGGGTCGCTTTCATGTGTTCATAATCCCGGAACATAATTACAGTAGTAATGTCGGTTCCCAACTGTAAAAGTACATCTTCCCACCATTAGGCACACTCATTAGAGTTGTAAATGACAAGGAGAAAGAGACAAGGACAGCTGCAAGGAAGTCAGACACGTGTAGAGAAAAGAGTGTGGGGGTAATATCGGAAGCATGATCGTGGGATCAAAGAACTGTATCCCACCGCCTGCATGGCTGTCACAATAGACCGGTACAACCAGATTACCCTCAAGCTGGGCCATCTGCCTTCGCTGTGTCATTCCTCCGGCCATAAAGACGCATGAAAGGAATATGCGTCTTCCGCCAGGCTTGGGAACTAGAAGGTCAGGGAGCGAACAGTTACCTGCTCGCTGACTACGTGAGGGCAAGAAACAAAATGGATGCCGTATCTAAAATGGAACCCGAGGGTTCAGATGAAGAACACGTAATATTAGGCGAACCCTACCAGGTAGTGTAACGAAAATACACACACTTGCCGAACTTGCCATTTACGGTTCGTAGATACCAAACTCGTCCATATTCGGTAATGCCCAGAACGCCGTAATAATTTTTACGGAACCTCAGACGGTCCTTTTGCCCTCATGTAGGCAAGCACTAGTCGGAATCATAATCGATTTCGATACTCATCAGATCATTTAGATGTTGCTGATGCATTATTCTATCCTTCAATGCCTCTTTGGTGACAACGGGCTGTCTTATACACGTCGTAGCACAAAGGCCACATAAGGCAGGACCACATTGCACACAAAGACAACATGAGAACAGAAATGTCGCAACAACCCCTATGATCATCAGAATCTTCCAACCCCAAGTCGATATCAGACCCCAAAACCATCCCAGAAGCGTCCAATTTCCTTCGTCCACGTGTATGGACTCTGAAATTTTGTGCAACTTAGAGATGGCTTGATAAACCGTTGGAGCGTTATCAGGTATGAATACGCAGCAGCTCGAATGGATGACTTTACAAACCCCACCTCTATCTGCTAGAACGATATCTAGAACCATACGGTTCTGTAACGTCATTAGTCTGTCCGCCTGAAGTTCGGCTGTCAAATTACCAAGGGCCTTTGCAGTTATGTTGGCAGTTGATTCTACTACACGAGTTAACTGCCTCAGGTTCCTGCTATTAACCATCGGTCCCCAGAACGGTAGGAAACCCTTAAAGAAGTCTCCCGCTTCTTGTCCGGCAGTATCTTCTTTGCTAACCACACCTCTTACAATTCTAGTTCTGTGATAATCGAGGCCACAGTGAAAGTCGGAGGCAAAAGATTCGCAATATAGCAGGTACCCGAGAAATCATGAGGTAACCACGTATAGGCTCGATCATAACATACAAAGTAGGTACCCTTGGCAGGCAGGAAGACAGGGGAGGAGAGCGTTGGTAAGACATATGTCTCAGTGCATGCGCTCTCCCCAAATTGAGCTCTCGGATTTCGACCAAGACCTTTCAAGCAGAAATCACCGAGGTGAGGTACAACCCATATTGGTGACGAGCTCTTAAGCTGCCTCTCACCCACTGATAAGCTGTACTCAGCCTCACTTAGTTCCTTATATGCTTGCACTTCTTCCTCTGGGATGAGCGATGCGTCAAAAATATCTCTATCTAAGTCTGCAATAGCTCTCGCCAGAGTCTTGTGGTACGGGCCAGGACCAGAGTTTGCTGAGCGTGGTTCTCGATGGGGGTAGGAATCTAGTGCGCTACGGAACATAGTTTGCAATGCTCGAGCTGACCCTTGGGCACTATAAGGCAGAACTAAGTACGGAATACCCTTATCCATGGTATGTGGCATTAACACACACACCCAACAATTGGTAGTGTTTACCACTAACTGATGCTGATGCAAGAGTTGAATAAAAGAGTTGTTTCTGAATTCCGCACGTCTGACTTGTTCGTGTTGAGGCAGAAGATAAAAAGAATGTGGAGAGACAGTTGAAACGAAATATAGATCATGAGATGGAAGAGTAGGTGTAGCAGAAGACAATAAGAGTTGGGACCCATAATATACTCCCCCTACCAGTAACATAGATATGGTGAGGAACAGTATGATCACCTGTGAGAAAAACCATTTCGTATGAAACATTTTATGCAATGCAGATCTTTGCGCCAACATTTCCTCTCTTTTCGACAGCTCAGACAATGATGATTCCATCCCCTAACGACCGTCCGCGACGTTCTTGACGCACTTCGTTTTGAGTAGCGATTACCAATTCCCAGGAGTTCCCAGAAATCGATAAAAGAAACCGACCTTGTGTCGATAGCTGCTAAACAGAAGGAAGTACTCGCACGGCCTTACGGTCAACCTGGATGGTAGGTTCTAGCTAAATAATGTTCTTGGCTGTACGAAAAAGGAAAAAGATACACAATATACAATGTCCACTGTGTTCAGAGCAAATGTAGAACCTAGAAACAAAAAAATCTTTTTATTTGTGGCTCGTTCGTGAACGAAGAAAGTATCGGTTGCTTCCAGAGCGAGTCTGATCTTCAAACAGTGGATTGGATGGCAAATGAGTGTTCAATTGTTCAGGCAATTTTTCAGAGTTCTCCAATGGCGATGGCAAAGAAATTGTTCGAGGGGTGTCAGTTATGGACTGAGCTTCGCTGAACGGAACAAAGTGTTGTGGAGTGTCTGTTTCACAAGAAGAAAAACCTCTTTTTACCCAGGTATCAGATGGTAAAAGAAGCGGGACCTTTTTGGTGTGGGTAGCATGGACCCAATTCCTGCGTCCGTGCAGTCGAACCGCCGTCCTCGTAGCTAGCTGCACCTGAAACGGGCCCACGAATCTCGGTTCAAGATTCCGTTTTCGTCCGAAGTTCCGGACGAGAAGCCAATCTCCGGGTTGGAGCCGATGACCAGGACCCTCTGTTTGTGACGGCAGAGCCTCAAAGACCTGTTGATGAATCAAACTCAATTTAGCAGTCAGATCATAGAGATAATCAATCAACATAGGGTATTCGACTCTATCAAACTCCTTAGGTCTTGGGACTCCCCATACATTAGCAGGACGGCCGAACACAATCTCGTATGGGCTGAGCCCTACTCGAGAGTGTACAGTTGCCCTGGTCGACAGGAGAGCTAGAGGCAGAGCGTCGGGCCATGATAGACCAGTTGTCGCCTGAATTTTAGCCAATTTTAGTTTTAGGGTGCCATTATATCCTTCCACCAAGCCTGCTGATTGTGGATGATTTGCACTATGAAACTTTTGCACTATCCCTAAACCACGACACACACTCTTCATCACACTTCCAACAAACTCACTTCCGTTGTCCGACCATACGACCCGAGGCATTCCATAGCGAGGAAAATACTCTTTGAGCAAAATTTTTGCCGTGGATAAAGCCGTATTATCCTTAAGGGGGTAGGCCTCAATCCACCTAGAGAATGCACACACCACAACCAAAACATACTTCAAGTTGTTACATCGGTCCATGTGGATAAAGTCCAACTGGATGACTTCGAAAGGGTATGTAGGAGGGGCAAAATGACCAGGCGGAGTGGGGGTGCCCTTACCAGGATTGTGCATCAAACACACCATACAATTCTTAACCACTCTCTCTGCACACTTAGTAATCCCATCATTCTTCCATACATGAGACAACAACTTGCATATACCTTTCGTGTTGATGTGCGCCGTACCATGAGCCATTGTAACAACAGCGAGCACATACGCATCCGGTAACATCCATCTCTGCTTCTCTGATAAATCAACCCAACATCCATTCTCATCCAATCTTCCCGTGCTCTCTTTCCATTTAGTCCTTTCCGTCTCAGTGGCTTCATTCTGTATTCCCTTCACACTCTCAATTGTGTCTTCACACATACCAGTCTCTGTTGGCCATCTCACTGAGCTCGTAACATACATTCTGTTCGTCAAATCCTTAGCTGTCTCTTTAGCCGTTTCATCCGCAAACGCATTACCACGACCCACATCGTCCGTTACTTTCTGATGTGCACTACATTTGACTACAGCCACCTGTTTAGGCAATGTGAGTGCATCTAAAAGATCATTTACAAGCTGACCATGCTGAATCTTCGTGCCATGCGACGTAAGGAATCCTCTCTCTCTCCACAGTCGCCCAAAACTATGTGCCACACCAAACGCATACTGGCTATCTGTAAACACATTCACCCGTTTATCTTTAGACAATACACACGCTCTCGTCAATGCGATCAGCTCAGCAGCCTGAGCCGAATTCTGACTTAATCTTGCGCTTTCCACAATCGTACTCAATGTTACTACAGCATACGCAGTCGTCACATCACCATTCGGCAACTTAAGACAGGAACCATCCACATATAAAGTACCATCGGGATCTGCCAATGGAGTATCCTTTAGGTCAATACGACCCTTGGTTTCCTCCTCAGTTCTAAGATAGCAATCATGTACTGCTTCACCACTTGACTCCGTGTCGATCGGTAGCAATGTTGCTGGATTCAACACATTACATCGTTTTATCCGTATATGACTGGCCAACAACGTCAACTCATATCCAGACAACCTTGCGCTCGTCAGATGTTGAGTTTTCGTCCGATTCAATAGAGTGTCAACTGCATGCCGAACCATCACCGTAAGCATATTATCCATGACTAGACCTGCGGACTGCCGAATGGACGCCGCAGCTGCCGCTGTTGCCCTCAAACAACTCGGCAAGGCTCTAGCTACTGGGTCTAAAGTCGAAGAAAAATAGGCGCATGGGCGTTGCTTGCCGCCAAAAGGTTGTGTCAGAACACTCAGCGCACAACCATCCCTCTCGTGAACGTATAGTGTAAACGGCTTACTGTAGTCAGGAGTGCCCAACACAGGAGCCGAACACAACGCATCACGTAATTCAGAAAAACTTGTCTGACACTCTTCAGACCAAGGCAATGGGGATGGAACATCCTTGCACGTAAGGGCTATCAATGGTTTCGCCAACAATGAAAAATTTGGAATCCATTGTCTGCAATAGGACGTAATACCTAAAAAGGCACGAACATCTCTTTGGGTCTTAGGCACAGTCATTCGGGAAATCGCTGCGATTCTTTCTGGGGTCAACCTTCTTCCCTCTTTTGACAATAAGTGACCTAGATAGGTAACTTCTTGACAACAATACTGTAGCTTTGAAGGCGATACCTTGTGGTGTAAGTCATGTAGATAGTGTAATAATGATACCGTAGCCGTTTTGCAAATAGCTTCTGTATCAGCTGCCACTAAAAGATCGTCAACGTATTGAATCAAAGCCGCACCCGTTGGTAAAACAAAGGCATCAAGCTGACCTTTAAGTGCTTGGCTGTAGATTGACAGACTCTCACAGTAGCCCTGTGGAGCGCGTTTTAGCCTAAAACTGCGACCACCTAATGAGAATCCGAATAGGTCTCTGCTTTCCTCTGCAATCGGGATGCTAAAGAAAGCATTCTTTAGATCGATCACCGTGAACCAGGAGGCAGATGCCGGAATCATTGTTAGTAAGGCCGTGATATCGGGAACCACAGGAAATTGTGGAACCACTATTTTATTTACCTCTCTCAAATCTATTACGAAACGATACACAGGAGGTTTAGTTGGGTCAGTTCGTTTTAGAATAGACAATACAGGGCTATTACACATGTTTCCACGAGTTTCTTCAACAACACCCTTTTCAATTAAATCATGAACGATCGCTAACAGTGCTCGTTCGCTATCAAGAGAGATACGATATTGAGGTAAACGTGGTAATCGCACATTTGGTTTCAATTGAATCACATAAGGTGGAATGTCTAACAGGCCCACATCATTGGGACCTGTGGCCCATAGGGACGCAGGGAGGGAACTCAATTCCGGTGGGAATTTATCGACCGACAAATACATGGGAGAGGTCACTCTCCGTCCCAATGTAAGTTCCACTCCTTCGGGGGAACAATACAATGTTGCATATAGTCGTTTCAACAAATCCAGGCCCAAAAGATTCTCACCACAACCTGTAGATAGAATCAGTGGAGCCGTTAGCTCACGAGGTCCAATCGTAAGGGGCAAAGGACTAGAGACTGGGTTGCTAACAGGGGCGCCGGAGAATCCAACGGAAACGTTCGTTAAGCCAGACAAAGGTGCGCCAGGGAGTTTCGAATGCATGATGGAACTTTTCGTCGCACCAGTGTCTAACAGAAAAGGCTCAACTACGCCCGATGTAACCACTGCAACGTAAGGCCCACTCTGATCGACCGGAACTGATACTACTCCCTCTCTTTGTCGTTGGCTGTCCTAGTAATGGTCGTTTGCAACAGTCTCATGTTCTATGTAATAATCGTCCACATTATATTGTGCAGATCGAACTGACCCCGTATTTCGCTGGTCAAAGCAATTATTCGCATCTGATTGATTTTGATGGCGATCAATCTGATTGTGGGATGAACCACGACCTCTACCTCGTGATGCCTGTTGAGGACCACCACCACGGTTTCCACGTGTCGACACACCATTCAGACGGTCCCGTAAGGCAAGACAATCATATTTTAGGTGTCCCTCTTTCCTACAATATGCGCACTGATTATACCCAAGTGAAGATCTATAATCAAAGTTGTCAGAGCGCGGCTGCATCCTATCGGGCTGTGCTCGTGGTCGATACTGCTGTTGTGAATCATTTTGGTTTGATCGTGGAGGATATGCTTGCTGCAATAAAACCTTCGTTTTGAGCTCCTTCGTTTTCTTTTCTACACGATCACTTTCTTCCTTTCCCCTATTTTCATAATATTGAGCCGTTGCTAGTATCTGTGCAGTGGTCGAAACTGCCCACGCACTCTCTGAATTCTTTAATTTGTTGCTTAACTCAGGCAACAAATTCGACACAAATTTGTCAACAAATAACCGCTGGCCTCCCTCAGCGCCCATGTCCTGGCCGCTGTGGTCGACAAACGCTTCCTCAAACCTTGTGAAGAAATCCGAGACACTCTCGTCTTTCTTTTGCTTACAGGCTGATAACTTATCCCAATTCACTTTCATCGCTGGCATGAGAGTTTTCATGAGCCTAATGATTTTCTGAGGCAAATCCAAGATCAGCTGGTCAGGCTTAGCTCCACCAACTTGTAATGCATCAGCCGCTATTAGGGCAGCCCAATCACCCCCTAGTTCAATTGCGTGGTTGGCTTGACGAATTTTCGCCCACACTGGTTGCGGTACAACATTACCGAACAACATGTCAATGTCAGCAAGGTTCATAATAGAAGCTTCCACCAGTTGGGATAGCTCCTTATAATAACCAGCCGGATATTTACGCGGATCAGGCAAGGATTGCTTCACTTGCAACACTTCCGATCGTTTCCATGGGAGGTGTATCCATACTCTTCGAAAATGTGGTAAAACCGGAGGGACAGCAGTAGCATCACCAGGCACCCAAAGTGGCGGAACCTCTCTCATAGGATACTGACCAGGAGCTGCTTTCCAATTCTCAGTGTTATCATCTAATGACACCCGAGGATGCCCTGTGGATCTGACTGCTAACAAGCGTTCCAAGGCACGTCGTACATCTTCACCTACGATCATACCGTTCGAAAAGTGACTCTGAAGTTCAATTATGTCGGGCGGTACATTATCTACATCATCGTTATACCATTCTTCCCTCAAAAAGTTACACATCTCTTCAAACACGAATCTCTGCGTAGGCTCATTAAACTGAGAAAACGTGTCAAAGACCACACGAGGAGTGTAGTTAGCAGGATGTCTTATCCACCTATGTGCCATGGTTACTAACGTCTCTTTCTCCCTACCACTAGGGATCTGACTCCGTCTCTGAGGAGTTTCAGATAAATCAGACGGGAATAACGGACCAGAAAGTGGTGAATAAAGGGTAGCAACAGAGTTAGGAACACGCTTACGAACAGAAGGAGAAAGAAAAGCAGGGGCAACAACACTGGAGGTGAAGGAAGGCATAGTAGGAACGGACAAGGTAGTCGGAGTAACGGAAACAACAGTCTGCGAAGGTACAGATACAGGGGCAGTAGGAACAAACGTAGGGTTAACAACGGGCTGACCCGCAGCCGCTGGAGCAACAAGAGGAACAACAGGAGGAGCTACAGGAGGAGCTACAGGAGCAGTAGCACCCTGTACATAAGGAGGTGGTGATTTCATTAAATACGATAACAAGGAATCCTCCTTCGAATCTTCTCCTTTCTTCTCTGGACTAGTCGGTAAAACCGGATAACATTTATCTATTTTCATGTGATGCAATCTAGTAGAAATTTCCATTTCCTTTTCTTCTTTTTCCTGTTTACATTCTCGTATAGTTTGCATTATCGGAACGAACCCTTGTTTTTGATCCTTTTTAAGTTGTTTGATTTCTTTCTGCTTGGCCTCTTTACGCCATATCCGAAAGGAATCAAACATAGCTGGCCTAGCTTTCTTTAAAAATAATTTAGCCTCAAGATTATCCAAAATCGAAAGTTCAAAAGTTCCATGTGGTGGCCATCTAAGGTCACCGTCTTTCTTTGTATAGCGGACCCAGTAATCATTATATATTATAGGACCCACCCCATGTCCACTATAAAGATCATGTATCGGAGTTCCAACTGGAGGTATCGGACACGAGTCCTCCAACCGGGAATCCATTGCGCAACATTGGAAAATACGAAACAAACCACTATGGCTAGGCATCGTGCACACTAACCTAGTATCAAACTTCAAGGATTACCGAAGTAATTAAACCTCGTGTAAGTCAAAACCCTCGGTTTTTGGCAATTGCAACTGTCAAATAATACTAAGAACCAATACTAAGAACCACAAATGCAATGGAACCATGCAATACAACAAAGCCTTAAGGCTACCACAAAGCTCGGAGAGCTAACAACAAAGCCTGAGGAGGCTATAACAAAGCTCAGTGAGCTATTACAACAAAGCCTTAAAAGGCTACAACAAAGCTTTCGAGAAGCTAGAACAACCACTAAGGACTGGGAGCGACCCACAAATACTTAACTCAGAACTTCAATGGCGTCACCAGGAAGGCCCGTCTATCGTCTCGCTTGTACGTAAGGTCTGCGCCGGGCGTCGAAGACAGGTCGACAGTCAGGGCATCGGTCCGTCGCAGCCGTCAGGAGGCGGGAATCTTCGCAGGGAAAATCTTTGGGCCACTTATTTCGACAACAGGATCGATGAAGCGGGGTGCACCTTCCCTCGGAGATTTCACACGAAGTTCCTCACGTTCATCAGGCTTTGGACCGGTACCGCTGAAGTCGCCCCACGTTGGGCGCCAACTGAAGGACTGGACTTTTAACAGAACCAGCGGTGCCAGGGAACAACACCTATAACCTTCATGGGATACCTGTTTCGGCGCACAAACTACAGAGACACGGGACACTTCCTTCGGCGTCAAAGATCAGCGTTTATTACTGCAGGGAAACAAGAGTCATTAGAAGTACATAGGCATGTAAGTTCTGCGAGTCTGCTTCCAATTGCATATGTAGGTCGCTCTCTTTTATACAAAATGTTGCCATTGCACAACATGTGAACAAAAGGTTATAATTCAGTTCCCACAGTAAAACTTCAAAAGGGTCGCTTTCATGTGTTCATAATCCCGGAACATAATTACAGTAGTAATGTCGGTTCCCAACTGTAAAAGTACATCTTCCCACCATTAGGCACACTCATTAGAGTTGTAAATGACAAGGAGAAAGAGACAAGGACAGCTGCAAGGAAGTCAGACACGTGTAGAGAAAAGAGTGTGGGGGTAATATCGGAAGCATGATCGTGGGATCAAAGAACTGTATCCCACCGCCTGCATGGCTGTCACAATAGACCGGTACAACCAGATTACCCTCAAGCTGGGCCATCTGCCTTCGCTGTGTCATTCCTCCGGCCATAAAGACGCATGAAAGGAATATGCGTCTTCCGCCAGGCTTGGGAACTAGAAGGTCAGGGAGCGAACAGTTACCTGCTCGCTGACTACGTGAGGGCAAGAAACAAAATGGATGCCGTATCTAAAATGGAACCCGAGGGTTCAGATGAAGAACACGTAATATTAGGCGAACCCTACCAGGTAGTGTAACGAAAATACACACACTTGCCGAACTCGCCATTTACGGTTCGTAGATACCAAACTCGTCCATATTCGGTAATGCCCAGAACGCCGTAATAATTTTTACGGAACCTCAATGGGACCACGCAAACAGCGTCAAAAACGTTTCATAGCGACCTCTATATATGCAGCTTACAACAAAGCTTGGAAAGTAACTTAAATTGAGACAGCAGAAAAAATACGGGAAATTGACCGTGTTAATTTGGAAAAATCACTTTCTGTTGTAGACAATGGGTTAATGACTCTGTCTTCCAGAATATATTCACTGGACAGTATTGTATCTTCTGTAATCGATATAATAGAGCAAGACGTACTGATGTTGCAACACGGTCAGTCTCAATTACGTTCTATTGTACAGCTTGGCTGGACGTTACAAAATCTGCGTTCAGGCTATGTGCCTTGGCGTTTAATCAACACAACGTCACTATTTAATATCTTTAACCTTACTGATAAACAAATCAGTTTGGCACAAAAGGGTGCGGACTATACAATTCTGAGCATTGAAAAACTTGAGAGATTACCATTGACAATGTCAGAACGACCTGTCATTGAATGGATAATACATGGGATGATAAATATACCGATAACAACTTTCCAGTTTCAATACTGCCAAAAATATATACAGGCAGGCCAGTATGAAAGGTTGGGTAAAGGATACGTTAAGTCAACATGGAACTTGCCCTATACACACACATGTGTCAGTAATAAAGGACAGAGTGTATTTCTTAGTGGTAATAATTGTGAAAAATCACTAAGTGGCATACTTCTGTGTCAGGGTATAAGTTTGCATGGGGCCTGTAAAGGGACTTCAAATAACCTTTCATGTCACCAGTTAGGCACACCTGCAACACAAATAGAACCATTCTTTAGAAGACTTTCGAACGGGAGTTACATTCTAATTGTGGATCACAGATGTTGTGGCTTGCTGCCAGGAAAACCTTATCTTGTAAGCGTGACTTCCAGGGTCATGTGCTGTGAAAGAGTATTGTTCCCGAATGATGCTCCAGACAGGGAGGGAAGGTTATGGCCCAGTTTAAAAATCTCTTCTATTCGAATTGATACTTTAAGCAGAATGAAGACTGTGCTTCTACAGACGCCAACCCAGTTGACGTCATCAAAAGAAACGTATGATCTCCAAGTTGCAAGGACAACGGCAGAGATTCATTCAATGTTACCAACAAATTGCCCCCTACACTTCGCAGAAATGCTGAACGAAATCTTAAATATTTCTGATACAAGTGGTATCACAAGTGTATTTAAGACAGTTTTTTCAGGAGCTTTAACCCCATTCAAAGCGATCCTGGGTATTTTTCCAAATTTCGTCCATTCCATTTTTGGCGGACTTCCACTCCTGTTGAGACTCGTAGCAAGCATTTTATTCTTGCTACTCTTGCTTCGTTATGGCAAGCCATGTCACAGACAAGACTCCAGCAACAATGGAAGAAACGATCCTAGCTATCCGCTACCGGGACCGCATAACTAAAGTCCTTGGCTTAGCCCGGCTACGAGATCTAAATATGACCTGGTTTCTTTCATTCAGACCGATCTGGCAGAAATGTGTAATGCCTGTATTAAGGTGCATGCTATGCGGCGAAGAATGCGTGTTGGACACCTGTCTTACACTACAATCTGACGTACCATTGGATGCAGATACTTTGTTGGGTCCAGTAAAGGCTCATGCATTGTGCTGTCCCCAGCGGCTACCTATCCTGATGACGGCATTCGTGGAGACTTCACCACTACGATTGAAGGGTAGTGAAGTACAAGATGAAAGCAGCATCGACCAGGTACGACCTTCTGTAAGCAGTTCTGATCGAACCATCATTGAAAGCAATCATGCGCATGACTGCATGGTAGCGACATTTTCCAACCTAGTCGAACTTTCACCAGAAGCTGTAGACTGTTTTTTCGAGAGTCTGTCTGAAATGATGTTTTCACCAGAACAGAGAGATTGAATTTTAAACAAACTTGCACACGGCGTTCCCTGTCTTTTGAAAACAAAGTGACTGTGAACTATTTTTCTCTTCTCCCATGAAAAGCGAAAACTTTTTT
This sequence comes from Lissotriton helveticus, assembly GCF_964261635.1. Taxonomy (NCBI): domain Eukaryota; kingdom Metazoa; phylum Chordata; class Amphibia; order Caudata; family Salamandridae; genus Lissotriton; species Lissotriton helveticus. The sequence goes on along the minus strand of NC_136063.1, from coordinate 1,566,456,551 downwards.
CCCAATTCCAAAATATTTACCTTTTTGGCACTTATCTTCTGCTAAAAGTAAAACTATTCTTAGAGAACAGAGCTTCTATTCTTAGGAATTCTAGAGACGTTACATTACCTCAACATCTAGCTTATATGCAATTAACTGTGTTTATATGTGATGAGATGGTCTCGCAATTTTTTTTTCTGTATCAAGAGCCATTTCATGTGTAATTTCGCAAATCATTCATGCTGATATAAAATGTGCATCTCCTTTTTGAATGATTATACTACTTGAATGCATACAGTACCTATACTCATTTCGTGCATTTCGCATACGCCATTTTTCAAATACAAAAAAAAATGTGTTTTTGGGGTGGTATACACATGCACTGTTAGTTATGTTTACTATTGCTTAGGTTAGTAAATATGTACAGAAAATCGTGGAGTGGGTGTAGTGTGTTTATCTAGGTACCTATATTGATACAACACGAAAAAATTGGAGGGTCTACGAGACCAGAGGCTGAGTCTGTAAGATCCTTACTGAAATGCCACACTTGTTGGATTGCACAAGATCAGTCCAAGTGGTCACATGACACTAGCTGTGTAGTCGATATCCTATCCGACCACCCACTTGGCGGAGCCTCGTCATATAGGACAACTGGAACCAGGGTAGTGCGTCAAGGCCCAGATGAATTGGCCATAGAACCCACACTTCTGGTCCGAACGGTGAAAGTGTCCATGCCACTACATGGTACTGGTCGTGTGCAGTGCAAACAAAAAAGTGAGTAAGTGATGTTAAAATGGCGTTCCAGGCAAAAAAAATTTTTATTAGTATTCACCAGGACGTCAGGTTAAAAACAGGTGTAGAACAGTGTGAAAAAATCACTGTTGCTTAGCTATGTTGTAAAGGCGGCCAACATGTTTCTGCCAACTGGTGTGACTACACCGGCATTCTTCAGGGCCATATAGATAAGCTGTTGCTACTGCATGAAAACACGCTAATGTTTTCTTATAAAGTGGAGAAGACAGACCTAGAATCCTCAAAAGACTGTCAAACTACTCGTGTGGTCAAATTGACCATCCTACCGTATCCCCTTGTGTGAATATCTCGAAGGAGGATACACTCCTGTAAAAGAAACAGAAAAGACAAAACTATTTTGTGTTCATTAAACTATGTAAACTAAAAATGTCATAAGGACCAAAAAGAGACTCAGCAAGGCTAGTCCCTATTAGAACAGCCAATGAATATTATTTAGGTTGCAAGAAAAGTAAACCATAGACACTGCTACATGTAATTCAACAAAAAGTGAAGTAAACACGACTTACCCATCAGTATGTGGGAGTCAAACCTCACCTCACCCGGCAACGGCTCGGAGAATGAGGCCCCGCTCTAAGCACAAAGAACATATATAAACATGTAAGCCTGAATGACTCAGAGGGCTTAAATAGTGTCCTGAGTCAAAACTATGTTTTAAAGGGTTTGTGCATATATAAAACTGGTTGTTAGATTGCCCACCAAGATCTGGAGTCCCATGGAGAGTAAAGGAAGGCTGGTTGATTGAGACTAATATAACAAAACTAAACTGACTGAAAAGATCCTATGTGAAAACATATTCTTCACTAGTGACAATTGTCATATGGAAATGTACCGTGGTATATCTAATTCACAATACAATTTAAGGTTTTTAAGCTGTAAGAAACAACCATAGCCAATGTCTGCAACTAAGGCTTGATTGCAATATTTAGGCACATTACAAGTCCTTACTCATTTGTAAATTCTAGTTCTTACAAAAGCAAGTCGAACTCTTCATAGCTAAGTCGCTAAACAAGGCTCCTACACCAATTTTGGCACAGCGCGACGCTCCTGCTTACCTCTCCGTCGGTACCTCTCGGCTGAATGCGAAGCCGAAGGGGAGGCGACGACGAGAGGCGAGGCGCGTGGTTAAATACCTGCTCTGATTGGAGCAATTTTCGTAATATCCGACAGCTGCTCTTCAATTGGCAATGATTATCCGAGCGTCTGATACAGCGCGCATGTGCACCACGATGCGTGCAGTCCCTGGGGCATGCGCAGAGGCATGCCACGGTTTTGTAAACAAGCACCGCTCGGTCGCGCATGCGCGGCTGGCTTTTCACAGTTTCTAACAGGAGAAGTGGCTCACAAATAGAGCGTGGTCGCTCGTCATGCTGGACATTATTCTAAAACCACCCGCAAAGCATACCGTGGAGGCAAGGGAACACTCTAGATGTAATAATGTCATCTCCATAGTCTGGAGACTTAATGGAGGCACTGTGTGAGTACAACAGGACAAAGAGAATAACATCGCCTCATGTTTATGGCAATTATTAAAAAAGTCTCTTGTCTAAAGGACGTTATAAAGTCTGTAACACGCCCAGGTTAGATGAATTGTCTGGAAACAACACAGGGCTAATTGCAAAGTATGGAGACCGTGTAGTGGTGAAAGGTGTGAACTACCCTAACACTGAGGCAAGGGAACGCTCTAGATGTAATAATGCCATGTCCATAGTCTGGAGACTTAATGGAGGCACTGTGTGAGTACAACAGGACAAAGAGAATCACTTCGCCTCATGTTTATGGCAATTATTAAAACAGTCTCTTGTATAAAGGACGTAATAAAGTTTGTAACCCGCCCAGGTTAAATGAATTGTTTGAAAATAACACAGGGCTAATTGCAAAGTATAGAGACCGTGTAGGGGTAAAAGGTATCTGACCACGACACATCCGGTGGTCCCTTACTTTTACTGCCTCCCGAAAATACATAAGGAGAAGAGACCCCCTCCGGGCCGTCCAATCATATCGGGGATCGGGTCTCTACTTGAGCCACTATCCACTTTCGTGGATGTTTTTCTTAAACCACTAGTGAGAGAGACACCCACGTACCTGCAGGACACTGGTGACGTACTACGATTACTCGCAGAGACCGAGTTCAACGTTGAGACCGACCTACTGGTGAGTTTCGACGTGGAATCCCTCTATACGTGTATCCCTCAGCAAGAAACTCTGGACTGCATCAGGCAATTACTTGAATCTAACCCTCCGGATACTATTACTCCAATACCTTTCATCATGGAGTGCGCCAGACTGGCTATGATGGAGAATTATTTCCAATATCAAGATGACCTCTATCTCCAAGTCTCCGGGACCTCAATGGGGAGTGTCTTTGCCCCTAGTCTGGCAAATCTATATATGCATCAATTCGAGCAACAACATATCCTTAACCACAGCAACCCTTATTTTCATCAGGTGTTGCTGTGGCGCAGATATATAGACGACATCATTGTCATATGGAGAGGCACTGTTTCAGAGGTTAATGACTTCCATACGTGGTTGAATTCAAGAAACCAATATCTCCGATTTACAGTTGAGTACAGCAAGGAGCAACTTCCATTTTTAGATCTTCTCATTTTTCCGGAAGAGAACGGCCTGCAGAGTCGATTATATAAGAAACCCATGGCTCGAAACTCCTTACTGTCATACCGGAGTTTCCATCCACAATCATTACGTGACAACCTGCCGGTGGGTCAATTTTTGAGGATTCGGCGAAACTGTTCCTCCAATCGCCTGTACGAACAACACGCCAAAGAGTTATCAAGGAACCTGAAGGAACGGCATTATCCTAATCATCTGATACGTAAGGCGCACAAAAGAGCCTTCAATAATAACCGAGAGGCATTAATTGAACATCAGCAAAAAAGAACACCAACTGATAGGATTACAATGGTACACACCTTCAGTACTCGATCGAACACAGTGAAGAAAATAGTACTGAAGCACTGGAAAATGCTCAACACTGCTTCTGGTGCAATATCCAGGCCTTTGTTTGCCTTTAAACGTGGACCCAGTATCAGAGACAGTCTGGTTCACACGAGACCAAGGGCACGGAGGAGAGAGACTACTACCACTCTGGACACCATCTGGAATACTACTCCGGTACAGGGGCACTACCCATGCGGTAGCTGTACGGCTTGCCCACAGACCCGGAAGACCCTTTCCATAGACATTGGTACATCGAGGCCATGGAAATTGATTAACCACACGAACTGCAACTCTGAGCGATTGATCTATATGATCACATGCCCGTGTGGTCTGGCTTACATCGGACATACCACTAGAAGAGTTAAGCTACGTATCGGCGAGCACAAGAGCACGATAAGGTGCAACAAACAGTCCACCTGCCTGACGAACCACTTTTTAACCAAAAAGCACAAAGCAGATGATCTGAGGTGGGTGGTATTAGAACAACCCTTCATCCCAGCGCACATAACTGATGTCTCACGATTTCTATTTTTGAAGGAACAACGCTGGATTTTCAAAATGAAGACTGATATATCAGGGTTGAATGACAACATCCCTTGGGTCTCCATATGACCATCCTTGACTTTCCATGAAAGCCCTTAGGAGTTGTCATTTCTATACATCTTTAACCAAAATAAAACAGTTTGTTCACCATCCCCTCCATTGACCAAAACCTTATTCCACAGACATTAGGAATATATGATCTTGATCCCATTGGTATCAGTCTGGGGGTTAGTATGTACATCGCGGGTGCTCTACTCTTGTAGCCACCCATGAAGTGTTCGCCCTGTTTATCAAGGAGCTAAACTCATGGTCTATAGTGGTCAGATTGTATCCCCAGTGGCTCATACTTGGCCACATGACCAACATCAGTGTTAGGGTAGTTCTCACCTTTTACCCCTACACGGTCTCTATACTTTGCAATTAGCCCTGTGTTATTTTCAAACAATTCATTTAACCTGGGCGGGTTACAAACTTTATTACGTCCTTTATACAAGAGACTGTTTTAATAATTGCCATAAACATGAGGCGAAGTGATTCTCTTTGTCCTGTTGTACTCACACAGTGCCTCCATTAAGTCTCCAGACTATGGACATGGCATTATTACATCTAGAGCGTTCCCTTGCCTCAGTGTTAGGGTAGTTCACACCTTTCACCACTACACGGTCTCCATACTTTGCAATTAGCCCTGTGTTGTTTCCAGACAATTCATCTAACCTGGGCGTGTTACAGACTTTATAACGTCCTTTAGACAAGAGACTTTTTTAATAATTGCCATAAACATGAGGCGATGTTATTCTCTTTGTCCTGTTGTACTCACACAGTGCCTCCATTAAGTCTCCAGACTATGGAGATGACATTATTACATCTAGAGTGTTCCCTTGCCTCCACGGTATGCTTTGCGGGTGGTTTTAGAATAATGTCCAGCATGACGAGCGACCACGCTCTATTTGTGAGCCACTTCTCCTGTTAGAAACTGTGAAAAGCCAGCCGCGCATGCGCGACCGAGCGGTGCTTGTTTACAAAACCGTGGCATGCCTCTGCGCATGCCCCAGGGACTGCACGCATCGTGGTGCGCATGCGCGCTGTATCAGACGCTCGGATAATCATTGCCAATTGAAGAGCAGCTGTCGGATATTACGAAAATTGCTCCAATCAGAGCAGGTATTTAACCACGCGCCTCGCCTCTCGTCGTCGCCTCCCCTTCGGCTTCGCATTCAGCCGAGAGGTACCGACGGAGAGGTAAGCAGGAGCGTCGCGCTGTGCCAAAATTGGTGTAGGAGCCTTGTTTAGCGACTTAGCTATGAAGAGTTCGACTTGCTTTTGTAAGAACTAGAATTTACAAATGAGTAAGGACTTGTAATGTGCCTAAATATTGCAATCAAGCCTTAGTTGCAGACATTGGCTATGGTTGTTTCTTACAGCTTAAAAACCTTAAATTGTATTGTGAATTAGATATACCACGGTACATTTCCATATGACAATTGTCACTAGTGAAGAATATGTTTTCACATAGGATCTTTTCAGTCAGTTTAGTTTTGTTATATTAGTCTCAATCAACCAGCCTTCCTTTACTCTCCATGGGACTCCAGATCTTGGTGGGCAATCTAACAACCAGTTTTATATATGCACAAACCCTTTAAAACATAGTTTTGACTCAGGACACTATTTAAGCCCTCTGAGTCATTCAGGCTTACATGTTTATATATGTTCTTTGTGCTTAGAGCGGGGCCTCATTCTCCGAGCCGTTGCCGGGTGAGGTGAGGTTTGACTCCCACATACTGATGGGTAAGTCGTGTTTACTTCACTTTTTGTTGAATTACATGTAGCAGTGTCTATGGTTTACTTTTCTTGCAACCTAAATAATATTCATTGGCTGTTCTAATAGGGACTAGCCTTGCTGAGTCTCTTTTTGGTCCTTATGACATTTTTAGTTTACATAGTTTAATGAACACAAAATAGTTTTGTCTTTTCTGTTTCTTTTACAGGAGTGTATCCTCCTTCGAGATATTCACACAAGGGGATACGGTAGGATGGTCAATTTGACCACACGAGTAGTTTGACAGTCTTTTGAGGATTCTAGGTCTGTCTTCTCCACTTTATAAGAAAACATTAGCGTGTTTTCATGCAGTAGCAACAGCTTATCTATATGGCCCTGAAGAATGCCGGTGTAGTCACACCAGTTGGCAGAAACATGTTGGCCGCCTTTACAACATAGCTAAGCAACAGTGATTTTTTCACACTGTTCTACACCTGTTTTTAACCTGACGTCCTGGTGAATACTAATAAATTTTTTTTTTGCCTGGAACGCCATTTTAACATCACTTACTCACTTTTTTGTTTGCACTGCACACGACCAGTACCATGTAGTGGCATGGACACTTTCACCGTTCGGACCAGAAGTGTGGGTTCTATGGCCAATTCATCTGGGCCTTGACGCACTACCCTGGTTCCAGTTGTCCTATATGACGAGGCTCCGCCAAGTGGGTGGTCGGATAGGATATCGACTACACAGCTAGTGTCATGTGACCACTTGGACTGATCTTGTGCAATCCAACAAGTGTGGCATTTCAGTAAGGATCTTACAGACTCAGCCTCTGGTCTCGTAGACCCTCCAATTTTTTCGTGTTATTTCATAGTCTTAGTAGGGGTGTTTGAATTTGGAGGGTCTATAAATATTAATCCCCTTGACCCTTCCCAACTTGTTGTTTTTCACCTATATTGATACTCCTATTTCTGACCCTTGTCCGGTTATTAATTCACTAATGTCCATACAACGGCACAGAAACCCGTTTTCAGATTAGGTCATAGCGCATGCTGTCACATTAAGCAAGCACTATCCCTCCAGCCCCCTAGAAAGCACACCGAGTTCTCAAAACAAATCAAACCTCCAGCAGACCTGGGAAATCCCCCGCAGCTATTGTTTTGATTTCGCTCGAGAACTCCTGAAAAGAATGTAAGAACGACCAGTCCTTATGACATGCTTACTGATGTCTTATGTCCATCCTTATGTCAAACTCTGCACCTTTCGGGTATAAATATACCAACGCTGCCCTAAGCAAAGACACGGTGGTGACGAGCTTGGAGCAGCGCTACTTGCCGGAGAGCCCAGCTGATGCAGAAAAGCCCACGGACGCTGCCCCTCCCTTTTGACGCGCTGAGAGAGACGCTGCCTTTTCTCCTGCCGAGAAATCCAGCCTCCGGCGTTTCCAGCCGCCCTCGCGGGTAACTGGGATATTGAGTCCTGAGACAGAGATACCAACCCTCCAGCCTTCTAAATCCCAGGTACTGAACTGACTAACCCCTTACAGAGAATTCTTGAGTCAGATTCTTGGCAAAACAAACTTAACTTAAACTGCTACTTACTTACTCCCTCCCACGTATTAGGCTTAGGTCAGGTACACCGGGGTAGGCGTAGTTAGAAGCACCAGTTGAGTACGATTAGTCAATGTATATATGTATGTATATCTTTTATCCATTTTAAAGTATCATATGGCTACGAAACCATATCAATGCTTTTACAGTATTATTTTATAATCCTGCTTTTACTGTATGCACTTTACTTAACCTTAAGTATTGCTACTGTAGCGATTCATTTGAGAAAAAGAGACTGATCAATAAATAACACCTTTTATTGAACACGCCCATCTCTTCTATCTCTACAAACTGGTGGAACTAAGTATGCACGTACTGACTGAGTAAAATGATTGTCTTTTGTTTTCACACGACTCTAGAGATATACTCTTGATTAGGGGGGAGCAAAGTTGTCATGTTCTATGGTTGTCAGAAACTAAATCCCTTCTTGTCTATCCAGGGAGGTTAAACTCCTCCTTGCCTATTCGAGAAAGTTTCTAGTGAACTCTGAGCTAGCTGGCACACATAACTTTAAGTCTAATATCGTCAGTAGAAGACCTAGTTAACCACAGTCCTACGTCTATACTATTGAAGATATTATTCCAATGCGCAGAGCCTATTGGGATAATAGGAACTACACTACAAAGTTGGGATCCAGAGATTGGCGAGGGTCACCCTCTTCCTACCTTTTTACCAGATGAGTTTTCCTAGCTGTGTGGCCAGGCCTCTGCAAAAAGCTCGGGATAGGGCTACGGGTAGGTTTGAGAAATAATATGTCAGACTTGGGAGTACTATCCTTTGGGGAGAGCGATGGCGTCGACTATGCTTTCAAGGGCTTGCAAGGGAGACAGGAGATGGGCACGCGCAGGCTGCAGGCCGGATCGGGACGCGCGCGTTCACCACGTGACTTACAGTCACGCGCTGTTCATCTCCTGTCTCCCTTGCAAGCCTCAGGCAGTTGCTTTCCCTTTCCCTCCCCTCTCCGCCGTCGACTCAATGCGCACCGAAGTGAATGAAAAGCAATTTTCAGGAAAATATTTCCAACTCGATTTCCATCGCCCCAGCAGCAGCTGGTAGAAGCTGCAGACTCAGCTTTGTTTTGTAGAGCTCCAAACCTGGCGCGCTTTAATGTACAGCAAGCCACATGCAATATAATTATTTTTTTATGCGCACGCGAGCTCCAAGCGTGGCACGCTTTCCATGTTCAGCATGCTTCACCCCACTCTACCGGCACTTTGCGCTGCTCCTCGGCTGGTGTCCGTCTTCAGCCGTTCGCGGCAGCAACAAGCGGGGCTCCGCCTTGCTCACAGGAGCCCTGCCTCGTGCAGACCCCAATCACCCTATCCCCCGGCTCGCGCGCAGCCCTTCTCCGGCTGCTGTCTCCCCCCCGCGGGTGCGCTCCCAAGTCACGTGACAGTCGCACGAGGCCCGCTTCCTTCTGTGAATGGGAACCAGTAGTTCCCGTTAGTGGAGGCAGGATAGAGGCTGTGCCGGGTCCGTCGCAGGCGAAGGGGCTCTTCTTCCATCATGGGCAGCCACGGACAAACCCGCTCTGTCCCCGAGGCTGCCATGCACCTCCCAGGTAAGACGGAGTTTACTGCGGCATGTTTGCACCATTGTGCACGTGTGCGCCCCCCATTCTGCCCTGACACCAGGCACTGCGATAGAAGGGCAGGGAGACCTGTCCTGCCCAGTGCTTTCCGCCCCAGCCCCTCCGACACTTAGTGCACTGTGGTCATACATCAACAAGGTCTGAGTCTCAGCTGCATCTTAACATCCTGTGATTCTGGGCAAATCATTTATTTCCCCGTACCCGTGTTCCCCTCAAAAAATGAAAGGGACTATGTGTACTGTGACTGGAGCTTATGGAAACCGGACACGCCCCTTGCTTGTTTTCTTAGTGCCTTGAAAGTGCAATTATGTGGTAATAGATGCGCAGTCACTAAAATCTATTTCAAATCGAACAGTTGTGGACACGCATACGGCCTCTCTACGTCCTTTCAATCCTGCTTAACCCTTGCAGTGCCAGGGAGGCAACGGAGTCACCAGGCTTCATCCAAGCAGCCAGTCAGGTAGTGTGGCAGCAGTCACCCCATGCGGCCCGCGTCTGTCAAGAAGACAGCGAGGGGGGCAGCTGTTGGAAGGTGTCCGCTCCGTGCGGGGCTCGGGCCGACACCTGTGTGCCTCCAACTTCCTCCTCGGTCTCTCCTGCACTCAGGAAGGTCCAGCAGCACTCCAGTTTTTCTGCAGAGAGGTGCTCAGTTGCTAAGTTACAAGCAGAGTGGAACATGGTGCTTTCTAGAGGAGTGACAGCTCCCCCCTCTCTCCCGTCGTCCCTCACCCCACTTCCTATCAACATTGTATAAATGTCTCATAGTGGCGAGCTACACTTGCATTCCCTGGGGGGGGCTCGTTGTGTGCATTTCCGAGAAGGATTCTGCTGAAGCTTGGCTAAAGACAAGTTTAATTTCAAGTATCGGACGCGGATCTTGGTTTGTGCCATGATGTGGGCAGTTAAAAAACACTGAACGGCTGTGGCGAGGGTATTCCGGCCTAAACAATGCCCCGTGTTGTACCACGGTGGCACTGCTACTTGCATGGCTTCACTTGCGACGAGCCTGGATAACGCATGGCTCGTGTGGCCGTGCCTCACATCACCAAGATCTCAGTTTGCCTATGTGTGACATTTTAATGTTTTCAGGATGATTGTGTGACATTTCAATATATTACATGTGACATTTTGAATGACACTTCATAGCGAGTACAGCAAAACAGTTATGTCATGGTTCAGATCTCGGGAAATCCCCTTCTTCTTCATTGTAATGTTTTTATTTAAAAAAGACAAAAAACTGCCTTAACATTACTGCCCTTGTTTACAATTGGATCTGTTACAGTTTAAGGCTGCACTTTCAGTCGGGGATTAGTAAAAGTGTGCGTTTATCAAATATAGATGTCGTTCAACATCCCCCTCCCCCCTCCAATAAAAACAAGCATTTGCAATGAAATAGGTCTCGCATTGTTTAAAGTTTGAGTTATTGGCATTGTAAATGACAATGCCTTTTATTCATTGCCTCAGTGCATAAACAAGCATTTTGTACTTATAGTCCATGCTTATGAGAAGCAAGGCTGGCAGTCTCTTTTACTGCCAGCCTTGTTCATCGTATGCAAGGACTATACGCTCGAAGTGCGTGTTTATGCACCGATTGCAGGTTTTAAAAAACAAATGAATAAAAGGCATTGTCATTTACAATGCTAATAGCTCAAACTTTAATAATGCGAGACCTATTGCATTGTAAATGCTTGTTTTTAATTTGATCTTTAACTCGGACAGAAGTCTTTGTCTTGCCTTCAGGCACTGGTCTTACCTGATCATGCTGTTCTAGATTTAGGAACGTTCTGGACATATAATGCTGTAATCTTTGCTACCTGTCAGCAACATTTTTATGGGCGCCAGCTTTTTGCAATAATTAATGTTCTAATAAATATTACTAAACCAAAGGGGATGAAGGACAAGTGTTGAACATTGCAAGCACTCGCCCCCAGTCAACTGATCTGGGTTTAATCCATCATCATTCTTTAGTCGGAAACAAGCATCCTGGGACCGGTTTCTGGTTAATCGCCCTAAGTTGGCAGGGTATGCCCAGACGTGGGTCCCTTGCTCACTTTGCCACTGGATTCAAGCTAGCCTGGCTGTTGATGGCTGATTAGCCAGAAACCGGTCCCAGGTTGTTTGTTTCCGGTCCAGAGAAGACATGACTTTGTAGTGTGTTTTATCTAGGTACCTGAATCAATATCCTATTCTTTGCCCTTGTCCGGTTATAAATCAATAATATCCCTGCAACGGCACAGAAACCCTTTTCATAATTTGGTCATAGCGCATGCTGTCACATTAAGAAAGCCTATTCCTCCAGCCCCCTAGAAAGCACACCGAGTTCTTAAACAAATCCAAGCCTCCAGCAACCTGGGAAATCCCCGCTGCTATTGTTTTGATTTCGTCCGAGAACTCCTGTAAAGCACTGTAAGAACGACCAGTCCTTAGTGACATCTTTATTGACGTCTTATGTCCATCCTTACGTCAAACCCGGCACCTTTCAGGTATAAATATACCAACGCTGCCTTAAGCAAACAAACGGTGGTGGTGAATCTGGAGCAGCGACTACTTGCCCGAGAGCCCAGCTGATGCGAGAGCCCACGGACGCTGCCTCTCCCTTTTGACGCGCTGAGAAAGACGCTGTCTTTTCTCTTGCCGAGAAATCCAGCCTCCGGCGTTTCCAGCCTACCCTTGCGGGTGACTGGGATACCGAGTCCTGAGAGAGAGATACCAGCCCTCCTGCCTTCTAATACCCAGGTACTGAACTGACTAAACCCTTACAGAGAATTCTTGAGTCAGATTCTTGGCAAACCAAACTTAACTTAAACTGCTACTTACTTACTCTCTCCCATGTATTAGGCTTAGGTCAGGTACACCGGGGTAGGCGTAGTTAGAAGCACCAGTTGAGTACGATTAGTCAATGTATATATGTATGTATCTATTTTATCCATTTTAAAGTATCATATGGCTAAGAAACCATATCCATGCTTTTACAGTATTATTTTATAATCCTGCTTTTACTGTATGCACTTTACTTAACTATAAGTATTGCAATTGTAGCAATTCATTTCTCTTGTATGAGGAAAGAGACTGCTCAATAAATAACACCTTTTATTGAAAACACCCGTCTCTCTTTTTCTCTGCAAACTGGTGAAACTAAGTACGCACTAATTGACTGAGTGAAATAGCTGTCTTTTGTTTTCACACAACTCTAGAGATATACTCTTATTCAGGGAGAGCAAAGTTGTGATGTTTTATGCTTGTCAGAAACTAAATCCCTTCTTGTCTATCCAGGGAGGTTAAACTCCTCCTCGCTTATTCGAGAAAGTTTCTAGTGAACTCTGAGCTAGCTGGCAAAAAACTTAAGTCTAATATAGTCAGTAAAGACCTAGATAACCTCAGTCCTACGTCTACACTACAGAATATATTATTCCAATGCGCAGAGCCTATTGGGACTATAGGAACTACACTACATGGCGCCCAACGTTTGGTAAGGCGATAAATCTAACGCAAGACGTTAGAGTAACTCAGTCGTGCTTTTTCACACAGACCCTTTCTCCCGTAAATACTCCAAAGACGTCTGGAGTGGGTCAAAGGTTAAAACCCGCCGGAACTTAGTAGAAAGAGATTTCTATGTATAGTTTTTGGTTTATTCAACGTTGAAGGTTACAGTGTTCCAAAATATTGTGCATCTAATCTTTGTTTCCTTGAAAACTTGATCTGCAAACAAAAAAAACCTTCCTGTCAGTAAAATGTCAGATGGTGAAGGAGATAGGGAGACAGCTAGAATAGCAGCTCAACTCCTAGCGGAAGACACAAGTCTCCTACAGCAAGACCCGGATGCAATACTCATCCCGGTCAGCATAAGAAAAACTATAACTATTAAACTAATAGAAAATGGACTAACATCGAGAGGTGGTACAGTCATATTCGTAATTGAGGCACATTAATATCGGCAGACAGAGGTATTCTATTCATAGATAAACTTTCCAGCAGCAAACGCTGTCACACAGGAGTTCCACTATTACAAAATAGAGGAACCACCGGATGAGTACACTCCTTTCGAGGAGGTGGAAATCCCATTAAAATACCAAGAGCACCTGCTCTGGTTTAAAGGCGCCCTAAAACATAATAATCACATCACCAGGCTCGGTCCACTAGGAAGACCAGGAGCAACGTGGCCGGTTCTAGTCAGCTACACACCACATCCCGACATTGAAAAAATGTCAATACCAGAACTTTTGGTACAGTTAAAACAACTGATTAAAATACATAGACAATTAGTCCAATATGTAATGCGGACTTCAACAGTCCAACCAGCTATTAACATTCCACAGCTGACCCCTCATCAGGGGAATACAAATAAAATAACACCACAGAACATACAGTCATGTCTGGGTAAAGTACCCGCAAAACGGGAACAAATTCCATTCTGGTTAGCACAAAATATCACTCAAATAGAGGCAGTATTTCCGGATACTACCCCTACTGAGAAACACAGAATTCTGACTATCTGTCTTCCAATGGGGATCGCACCACATGTGGAGGACTGTGACACTTGGGGCACAGTCTTTGCTTCCATTTACACAAAAACACATGGTGTTCCGTCCATGGCGGTAATACCAGATGTGCTAAGACAAATTCAAAACGAATACGGTCCAGAACCTGCTTTAACTCTGGGTATGAAATTACTGAAAGACTTCAAGCAGGTCTCAGCTTTATTATTATCTAACATAAAGGGAGAATCAGCATCTGTGGCGATCCGCCAGAAATTGAAAGAAACAGATATAGCAGAACAGCCATTTGAACTTGCCAGAATCATAGAAAAATCCTATGAAGAATTAGGAAGAGATAGTTTGGGTGGGAAACCAGTAAAACCCCAACTAACTGAAAATCCTGAAAAAATATTTATTAAAAATAATTTAAACACTCCAAAAAAGAGCTGGGATGGAAATAAACAATCCACTCCCAAAGAAAAAAGATTCCAGTCCAGAGGAAAGTCTCCTCGGCGGAGAGAAAGATCTCCGGACCAAGGACACAAGTGTCACCAGAGGGAGCCCTCTGAGAAAATATACAACCTTAGAAATAGGGATAATTTGAAGAAACCTGATAGATATCAAGATATTGATACACGTCCCTCGATCTTTTCAGACTTCCTCGCAGAAATCGGAAAGAAGAGGACGGTCAGAACACAGGGAAGAGCACGTCAAGTCCAAAGACAAAGAACCTGCTCATCAAAGTAAAAAACTACAATTTCCAAAAAAGAAGGTACCCAGCATTAAAATAGTCAAACATGCCGAGGATCCTGAGGACACAGCTGAAAAACGGAGAGTGGGCTCAGACAATGCTAGACAGCGCAGCAGAAGTGAGCATAGCTCGCAAGATCCTGATGAATCATCTGGAGACAGTGGACACAAATGAATACATTCAGGTGGAAACTGCAGACACAAGAGTTAGCAAACCTCATAAAATATACGAAATAACATTACGTATAGAGGGAGATAAGACTAGGAAAATAAGGGGTCTATTTTGGGATAACCTCTCCAAAGGCTATGACATCCTTTTAGCTGAAAAAGACTGGCCACCGGAGTTTGTCAGGGAGTGCCCTCATGGCGAAGAAATGATTATGCCTGCCTTCTCAAATCACATTCCAATTCATAAAAAATATACACTTGCAAGAAAGTGGGCAGTAGCCCAAGCTCGTGCATTATATAAAAACCATGTTGGATGGGATGAGGACTCTCCTCCTCACAAAATCCAGTTAAAAAATCAACCAACTGCACAGAGGCAGTACCCAATTAAGCAAGAAGTTAAAAAACAGGTCAGGGAGATCTTAGATCAACCTGAATACCAGGGGGTGATTGAAACATGCACCTCACAAATGAATAACCCTTTGTTTCCTGTCTCCAAGCCAGACGATTCATATCGTCTAGTTTTGGACTACAGACACCTTAACTCATGTTGCAAAACTTTTGCAGTACAAAACTCACATAGTGCAGCACTAATGAATAACATCGTGCGCAAAAAATACAAAACAACATTAGACATCTCTAATGGATTCTTTTGTCAAAATATAGCACCTGAAAGCAGGTATTTGACCGCTTTCTCAATAATGGCCTCGCAGAAAAATTCTGTCGACTCCCACAGGGGTTCAAGAACAGCCCAGGATTATTCTCAGCAAGAGTAACAGAGTTACTACAAATGTATGATGATGAGGCATTATCTTATGTCGATGACATCTATCTAACAGATGATGACTTGGATACTCACTTGAAAAGAGTGAACACCATAATACTTGGGTTCGCAGCAGAGGGTTACAAATTCAACTTTAAAAAGTCACGAATTGCCCATCTAACAGTCTTGTTTTTAGGATATGAATTATCAAGTGAAGGCAAAAGCCTGGCAGACAATTTCTTAGAGAAATGTGCTATAATCCAAGCACCAAGAACGCTGAAAAACTTACAATCAATTCTAGGTTTCCTGAATTTCGGAAGAACTTACATTCTAAATTATGCAGAGAGGGTAAAACCTCTCTATGAACTAATAAAACCAGATTTTAAAACAATCAATTGGACTCAAAAACACACAGAAATTTTGAGATCATTGCAAACAGACATGTTAGCTAAAACAAAATTGCAAACACGCGATAACACACGCAACCTTGTGATTCGAGGCATCCCAGGAAAATGCGGATTCATATACCTAACCTCAAATGAGGGAGAAACGGTACCAATAGCATACAAATCACATTTATACACAAAAGCTGAAATGAAATTTAGCTCAACTGAATTTTTTTTAACTGCGGTAGCAAAAGAAAGAGCCCTAGCACAAGGTAAACGAATAATCATCGTTACACCAGTACCAGCCCTAGAAGCGGTAACAAAGGCAAGCATTCCAAATGCTAAAGCGCTACATCCTAGATGGATCCAATGGGTTAATTCTCTTGCTGCAACAGACGTGGTCTACGAATTTGATCCTAATTTGAAAACACAAGAATTTCTCCAATATGAATTTGAATGTCCTCTGCCGACCGAAATCCTGCCCCTTGAACACTACGGCTGTATAATATATACAGACGGATCAGCACAGCCCGCAGTTGGGGGTAAACAAGCTTACAGTGCTGCGTGCGCGATTGTTAAAGGTCGTTGGCACGAAGGGAAATTTAGACCACTGGTCACTAAAACACAATCTCTAGGAGAATGTACAGCTCAGCGAGCTGGTCAAAAACAAAAATAGACCGCGACATATTACAAGCTGTCAGTACTACAGTAAATAATGCGATAAAAACACTCCCGAAAGGCTTTCCAGTAAAGTACTCATACATAACTGATAGGAATAACGTTCCATTTGCTCGAATCCCTGGAGTGGGGGATAGGGCAATTCCAAAAATGGAACATAGGTTAGGACTAATTATAGCGGCACACGAAGGGCTCGCCTCTGCAAACGCTGGTGTCTCGGCCACAGTATCATTATTAAAACAGAGATACTGGTGGCCACAAATGAGAAGACAAACTAGGAACTATGTCCTAGATTGTGAAATATGGCAAAAAATGAAAGTTTCAACGGTAAAAAGACCAGCACAGACGCCCCTCCGGATCTCAGATAAACCATTAGCTTGTGTTTACCTGGACCACTGTGGTCCCTTACAAAGGGATGGCAACTATAAATACATCATTGTCGCAGTGGACTCCTGCACGAGATTCATTTGGATGTGGCCCCAGCGCTCGGCTGACACCAGAACGGTTATAAAAGATTTGCGAGTCTTTATCGGCACATACGCAATTGGCATGCTACCCTCTGATCAGGGTCCTGCTTTTAGCTCTCGAGCTTATAAGGAGGCCATGACCAGCATGGGCATTGCATTGCGGTATTCTTGTCCCTTCCATCCTGAGGGAAACGGGCTTGTGGAAAGAAAAAACAGAGACATAAAGCAATCTATAACGGCAAAGGTATTAGGTTCGGGTGTTGGGTGGGTCAAACATTTAATAAGTGTCCAACGTAGTCTTAATAATCTGCCAAGGAATTCTCTAAAAGGTTTCAGTCCGTACGAACTATTGTTCGGGACTAGAATGCATATCCAGGACCTCGATAGTCAAACTTCAGTGGTAGAAAGAAAATGCTTTGATATCAAAGATCGTTTGGCTATTATACAGGACTTAAATGAAACAAGAAAAGACCTGAGCAACATAAAATTGAAACAACAGCCACCAGCCACTGAAGAGAAACCACCTGTCCCAGCAAGGCCTGTCTGGATTCCAAAGATTGGGGATCTGGTCAGAGAGAAAATCGCGGTGAAGAAGGAATTTGGGCCTTCTTACAGAAAAGCAGTACCTTTCTTAGCTGTCAACGGAACAAGATCAGTTGTACTACCGCCCCTTGCTGGTAAAAAGGAGAACCGAGTTGTATCCATCGACCTGGTTAAACCACAATCATGTGGCCAATAATAAGTAGTAGGCCAAGTGGACTCCCAAGAAGTAGCAGAACACCAAAGTTTGCTACAAATCAAGAGGTTCAAACTGAGAGACTAATCACATTTGATAAACCTACAGTGAATCAACAAGGACTATGCAACAAAGCCATGGAACTTAAGCCTCTTGAAACCCAAATTACAACAATTCGTCAAGAAACACCTGTCTACAACGATGTAGCCACAGAATATACTAATAAAACAAGGAAAAACCCAGAAGTAATTCCAATAATTGACAGAACTGCGTCAGGCTACTTCATCAACTTCGATGACTTTTCTGAGGATCCGAGCGAACCTGAGGAACAGCCAACATCAACAACAACTTTTAAAGACAAGGCTAAAAAACTCTTTCATCAACTAAAGGAGACCTATCTGATTTCCCCATGGATTGAATTTTGGGTGGTGCTAGGTGTACTTTTCCTCCTGCTTTGGCTCATCATCGTGCTATGCTTGGGACACCTCATTGAGGGAAAATATGTTACAAAGGACACAGCAAGCCAGAACATCAACCTGGTCCTAAAGCCACACAAGTCTTCACACATCGAGAAAATAGAACTTTCCTCAGTAAACTTCACAGCCAATCCATTACCCGGTGGGGTAGCATGGGACAAAACAGAGTATGATATATATGGCCCGGTCGAACTCTTGAAGTATCCACATCAATTCAAGGTTTCATTAAGTGACTTTGTAAAACCGAGCACATTCTCTGAGGATTGGGACTTTGAAAGTATTAATGATATGATGTCAGACTTAGTTATGTCAGCAAAATGTACAGAACATGATTATTTACAGGGTTCATCGAATTATGATCAGATGTACTGCTACAACCACTATGGTAACCATTATTTGCATAAATCTGCTCAGCCTAGAAATGTTTTAAATTATAATCAATGGGAACATTGTGCAACTCCACCAAAAGGTAGCTCAAAAACATTCTATGAGAAATTTCCATACTTCTCAGGGTTTAACACAAGTGACGCAGAAACATTTTTATTTCAAACTGTTAAATAAGACAGGAATGAAAACCATGCTAACAAATACAAAATTAATCTATTCAGAATCATTTTATGAAAAAATGAATA
Organism: Lissotriton helveticus; assembly: GCF_964261635.1. Classification (NCBI taxonomy): domain Eukaryota; kingdom Metazoa; phylum Chordata; class Amphibia; order Caudata; family Salamandridae; genus Lissotriton; species Lissotriton helveticus. The sequence continues at coordinate 1,566,437,767 of NC_136063.1, read as the reverse complement.
CATTTGGTTTTGATTTTTGGAAAAATAACATTGAAACGAAAACAATCTGGGGTACTAAAGACTGGCAAGTCCAAGGTATAGAATCATTATTCAGAGCCTGCATGATCCCAGAACAAATTATATTTTTGAATGACACAATTCAACAAACAACTTGTCTTGGCCTAGCCAAAATTAAAGACTTAAACAAACCGTCTATTCCAAAGCCAACACCTGACAGTAATAGCACTACAGAGGTTGAGATAGACGTAGCCCATATTTTTAACCAAAACAGAACACATCTGGTTTGGAAGAAATGGTTGATCTGGCCTACAGACACAAATAACTGTCAAGATAGATTCCTGAACAAAATACAGGGGTTCAAATTGACCAGGCCAGACCCTAGATACTTCCCGCGACAACATCCAGGGATTGTAACAACATACAGTGTGGGTAAACTATGCCTTGAATGGCTACAAACATCCACACTGGCAGAAATTAAGCAACACTTAACTTTACTTAAAGAAGGTGCTGACTTCCGTGATTTCATTATGGGACCACGCAAACAGCGTCAAAAACGTTTCATAGCGGCCTCTATATATGCAGCTTATAACGAAGCTTGGAAAGTAACTCAAATTAAAACAGCAGAGAAAATACGGGAAATTGACCGTATTAATTTGGAAAAATCCCTTTCTGTTGTGGACAATGGGTTAATGACTCTGTCTTCCAGAATATATTCACTGGACAGTATTGTATCATCTGTAATCGATATAATAGAACAGGACATGCTAATGTTACAACATGGTCAGTCCCAATTGCGCTCTATTGTACAGCTTGGCTGGACGTTACAAAATCTGCGTTCAGGCTACGTGCCTTGGCGTTTAATCAACACAACGTCATTATTCTCTAACTTTAACCTTACTGATATACAAATCAGCTTGGCACAAAAGGGAGCAGAATATACAATTCTGAGCATTGAAAAACTTGAGAGATTACCATTGACAATGTCAGATCGACCTGTCATTGAATGGATAATACACAGGCAGGGGTGTGGAATTTAATAAAATATCTACTTGTCCATGGGGCAGGTTGCTTCATAAATCTACTTGCCCTGTAACAAAATCCACTTGTCCCTTTTGTGCCATGTAATGCGGTTACAAATTATGGCAGCAATCTCATTATGTAAGAGTTCTGATATGACCTCTCTAATTATGCCAGGGCTCGTACCATAGTAGGGTTGCATACTAGCAATTCCCTTATGCTGCCATGTTTCTGCAGGTCTACATACTGGGCTGAAGGTATTGGTAAGAAATAGTTCAATGGTTGGAATGCCCTTTTGAGTCTGTGCAAACCTACTAACGTGCGTGTTGGGTTTGCACCAACTCTTTTCTAATCTTTTCCCGTACTGAAAAAGGTTGGAAATGTACTCCTGACAGTCGCAGACGTAAAACTTCTTCCAGGGTTGGAGAAAAAAGTGGTTAGAGGAAAAGTGAACTTGAAACATTAAGATTTTCACTGAGCCAATCTACACATGCACATGTGCTCATGCTAAAATGCAGTTCACAAATAATTTCTAGGAGTACTATTTCTTGGCCTACTTCTGTAAATTCTTGTGAATTCATGGTAACTGTATATATGCACTTAATGCAAGGATATATACCATGGATGAACTTTTGAGCTTTCGTTAATAATTGGGCTTCTAATTAGGCCTGGCGTTAACCATTACCTATTGTGTTTAATACAATTCTGTCTGTATCTTGCTCTCTTTTTCTCTCCGTCTATCAGATGGATTCACTGTCAGTGACAGTATTCTGCTCTTTGACAAGGAGCATATTGGCACACAAAGTAGTTTTGTTCAGTGCCCGGAACTGCTGTGGCAATGTGTGCTTTTTTAGACAAATTTTTTGTTTTTTGCTTTTGCCAAGGCTTGTTAGAATGGTGAGGGCGCAGCAGCTCCCACACGGATACGGTTTTACAAAAATCATGCCTGAACAAGTCACGCATTGACAAAACCAAAAGGCTGACCACCAATTTCAGACCTACTGGCTTTGCCAATGCTTGTTTGTTTTTTGTTTCAGGTAATCGTATTTAAACTGGTTACACTGATTTTCCATTATGAATATTTTTGGGGAAATACAAGCATACATCAACATGTTGCTAAATGATGCTGCAAAGATATGGTACCTAAAATCTTACAGTAGCAAAATGTTTTTTTTCCTACTTGCATTTTTTTTTTTTAAAACATTTTATTTTGAAAGCAAAGAATCATCACTCTTGCTTTGAAGCTTTTGCAAATATTTGCATATAATCAGAGAGCATTCTGGGAGCATTATACATAGCCTCATATTACTAAACTTTGAAAACGTGTATACACATTTATACTTAAACCACCGTCCGTAGTGCAGGCCGAGCTTACAGCGTTTACTTTTAGTGCTCCCCCTAATAATAAAGGCTTTGCATTAATGAACTATAAATACAAGCTTGAACAGCATTTAACACATGGACACAAATATTACCTTAACTGCAGACATTGCCCTTTCCTGATCCATAAAGTGATACTGTAAACTGGCAGCCAAAGGGTTTGTGCTGTTAGGGGGTTGGACCTACTTGTCCCAAGGACAAAATGCACTTGAAAACTTGTTGCCCTTGACCCCAAACAATATGTCCTGGGAGTCGGGCTATAGGAATTCCACATCCCTGCACAGGATAATAACTATTCCGATAACAACTTTCCAATTTTGATACTGCCAACAGTATATACAGGCAGGCCAGTATGAAAGGTTGGGTAAAGCATACATCAAGTCATCATGGAAATTACCTTACACACACACATGTTATAGTGAAAAAGGACAGAATGTATTTCTTAGTGGTGATAATTGTGAAAAATCACTAAGTGGTATACTTCTGTGTCAGGGCATAAATTTGCATGGGGCCTGTGAGGGGACTTCAAATAACCTTTCATGTCACCAGCTTGGCACACCTGCAACTCGAATAGAGCCATTCTTTAGACGGCTTTCTAACGGGAGCTATATTCTAATTGTGGACCACAGATGTTGTGGCCTGGTGCCAGGAAAAGCTTATCTCGTAAGTGTAACGTACAGGGTCACTTGCTGTGAGCAAGTATTGTATCCCAACGACACAAATTTGGCCCAGTCTGAAAATCTCTTCTATTCGAATTGATACTGTTCTTCTACAGACGCCAGTGCACTTGACGTCATCAAAAGAAACGTATGATCTCCAAGTTGCAAGGACAACGGCAGAGATTCATAACCTTTTATCAACAAATTGCCCCCTACACTTCGCAGAAATGCTAAATGAAATCTTAAACATTTCTGATACGAATGGTATCGCGAGTGTATTTAAGACAATTTTTTCGGGACTGTTGACACCTTTCAAAGCAGTCCTGGGCATTTTTCCTAATTTTGTCCATTCAGTCTTTGGCGGCCTTCCACTCCTGTTGGGACTCGTAGCAGGCATTTTATTTTTGACTCTCCTGCTTCGTTATGGCAAGCCATGTCACAGACAAGACTCCAGCAACAATGGAAGAAACGATCCTAGCAATATGCTATCGGGACCGCATTACTAAAGTCCTTGGATTAGCCCGGCTAAGAGATCTGAATATGACCTTGTTTCTTTCATTCAGACCCATCTGGAAAAACTGTATCTTACCTGTGTTAAGATGTATGCTGTGCGGAGAAGAATGCGTGTTAGACGTCTGTCTTACACTACAATCAGAAGTACCATTGGATACAGATACTTTGCTGAACCCAGTAAAGGCTCATGCATCGTGTTGTCCCCAGCGGTTACCAATCCTGATGACGGCATTCGTTGAGACTTCACCACTGCGATTGAAGGGTAGTGAAGTGCAAGATGAGAGCAGCATCAACCAGGTACGACCCTCTGTGAGCCCTGCTGATCCTGTCATCGATGATAGCAATCATGCTCACGATTGCACAGTTGCGGCATTTTCCAACTTGGTCGAACTTTCACCTGAAGCGGTAAACTGCTTTTTTGAAAATCTGTCTGAAATGATGTTCTCCCCCGAACAGAAAGAATAAACTTTTAAGCAAACGAGCACTCAGCGTTCCCTGAACTCTGAATTTGGCCTTCAGCTTTGAAAAACAAAAGCTTCTGAAAATATTTGGAACTGTTTTGACTTCTTCCCTTGAAAACGAAACTATTTTTTTTCCCCCGATTCCAAAATATTTGCCTTTTTTTTTGGCACTCATCCTCTGCTTAAAGTAGAACTATTCTTAGAGAACAGAGCTTCTATTTTTAGGAACTCTAGAGACAATATATTGCCTCTAGCATATTTACAAAAAACTGTATATATATGTGATGGAATGGTCTCACACTTTTCTTTTCTGTATTAAGAGCCATTTTATGTGTAATTTTCGCAAATCATTCATGCTGATATATATGTGCATCCTTTTTTGAATGATTACACTGCTTGAAAGCATACAGTACCTATACTCATTTTTCGTGTATTTCGCATATGCCATTTCAGATGCAAAATAATGTATTTTGGGGTGGATCGATATACAAATGCACCGTTAGATATGTTTACTATTGCTTAGTTTAGTAATTATGGACATGAATTCGTGGAGTGGGCGTTTCCAGCCTACCCTTGCGGGTGACTGGGATACCGAGTCCTGAGAGAGAGATACCAGCCCTCCTGCCTTCTAATACCCAGGTACTGAACTGACTAAACCCTTACAGAGAATTCTTGAGTCAGATTCTTGACAAACCAAACTTAACTTAAACTGCTACTTACTTACTCCCTCCCATGTATTAGGCTTAGGTCAGGTACACCGGGGTAGGCGTAGTTAGAAGCACCAGTTGAGTACGATTAGTCAATGTATATATGTATGTATCTATTTTATCCATTTTAAAGTATCATATGGCTAAGAAACCATATCCATGCTTTTACAGTATTATTTTATAATCCTGCTTTTACTGTATGCACTTTACTTAACTATAAGTATTGCAATTGTAGCAATTCATTTCTCTTGTATGAGGAAAGAGACTGCTCAATAAATAACACCTTTTATTGAAAACGCCCGTCTCTCTTTTTCTCTGCAAACTGGTGAAACTAAGTACGCACTAATTGACTGAGTGAAATAGCTGTCTTTTGTTTTCACACGACTCTAGAGATATACTCTTATTCAGGGAGAGCAAAGTTGTCATGTTTTATGCTTGTCAGAAACTAAATCCCTTCTTGTCTATCCAGGGAGGTTAAACTCCTCCTCACTTATTCAAGAAAGTTTCTAGTGAACTCTGAGCTAGCTGGCAAAAAACTTAAGTCTAATATAGTCAATAAAGACCTAGATAACCTCAGTCCTACGTCTACACTACTGAATATATTATTCCAATGCGCAGAGCCTATTGGGACTATAGGAACTACACTACAACTTGGCAGTTCGCCAAGCCATGTTCCCATGAGGCGCAGGGTCAGACTGATTTGCATATGGCCATGTCTGAACTGGGGTGGCGGAGTGAGCTAAAGAATGATGATGGATTAAACCCAGACCAGTTGACTGGGGGTGAGTGCTTGCAATGTTCAACACTCCGTCCATCATCCCCTTTGGTTTTGCCTAATAAATATTGCGTCATCCGAATTGTATATCCATTCCATCGGGGATGTCGACCCTGATTCACTGGAGAAGGATCAGGAGATGCAATATTGCTAGGATCCCTCTATCAGACCTAAGAGAAAAATTTAGGAAGATAGGCTGCTGGTGATGAATTATTATACTACCCAGAGACTTTTCTCATCCGAGGTCCTCAGAGTAGATTTTCAGTGCTGACATAACACCAAACATTTAGAATAGACTAAGAAAACTGATTAATAAAAATATAGCAAAACATCTGTGAACAGAAAGTCACTGAACAACAAAGAAAATGTTAAACGTTACCAAGATTGACACAAAGATGCAGGCTTTAACAGACAAGTAAGCAACAACGCTAATAAGTTAGATCGATCTCCGAAGATTTGTCAAGACAAGCACTTAGTTTTGACTGGATCAGATTTATTTAAGTGCCCGAGATCAAATTTGTTAGAGGATGTGGATGAGATATGAGTGGATCCAATTTAAGGCAATTCTGGACACTTCCTCCATTCCTTTAGCCTTTTCGTCTGTAGTGTGTTAAGCACTCACTACTTGAGTAGTCTCAAAGCAGCTTGATGGTCTCCGTTTCAGTCCCTTGCATGGGCAGCAAATCAGGCTGTTTGGATGTTGGACTGTGTCATATATTCTTGCAAGTGTCTTGTTCTTTTTTTTTTCCATGATTTTGCAGGGTATTGAAGGTTTGAAACTGACCGGTAGTTGGTCCGCAGGAAATTATGTATGTAAATCAATGATTTTCAATGTTTCATTTTAGGTTAGCATTTATTTACCTGTGCTGAAGACGATGAAGAGCATTGTGGAGAGGATGAAAAACCTTAGCAATTTTGTGGTGAGTTGAAGCGTTTACCCTGTTCAGCAGTATTCCTGAAAGAGTTAATAGAATCTGCCTTCTTAATTTAGATTTTGACCTACATCATGTGTTCTTAAAGAGACAAAATACATATGTCCAACATTCCTCGACATTAGCCTTTCAATTCTCAGAATGTGTTAGGATTGGGGGTCTCTGGTTGGCACAGGTATGTACTTGTGACAAGCAGGGACCCTCTCCTCTAAGTCAGGGCAAGGGAATTACCCCTTAAGAATAACCCCTGCTCACCCTTTAGGTTGCGTGGCGCGAGCAGTCAAGGCTAATCTCAGGAGCGCTGTCAGTTAAGCATTTGTAATCACACACAATAAATCCACTGAATCCCCCACAAATGGACACCAGGCGGTATTTCTATAAAAATACGTAGACTTTATGTAAAATTATATATATGCAGGCAAGTTATCACAAGACCTTATAACGTTTCTAGATTGGGGCCACGAGGTATAAAACAATGGCAAGTATTCTTCTTAGTTTCAAATTACTATAAGCTGCTTCCATTTAGTCCTTATTATCTCAGAACAGTTCTTCCACACTTTGGGCACTATTTTCACGCGCTGGGGCGCGGGCCGTACCGGCTGTGTGCTTCGTAGCGCTTCTCCGCGGTTAGTACGGGCAGGGAAGCGAAGTCCTGCCGACTCCCACGCTTCTCGTGGCGCGCCGCGTACGGCGCTGTCGACTACACAGGCGGGGTACGCACCTCACGCTGTCGGCGGTTAAGGCGGGCAGGTAGGAGCGTACTGGAGCAAGGCGAAGCGCACAGTTGTCACGGGGAAAGAAAACGTTGCGGGCCCCGAGCCCGGTGTGTGCAGTCTCGTACCTTGGAAGTGCGCGACGTCCGTTCTTTGCTCAGTCTTTTTGGCAGGCGGACGCGTTGTAGGATGTCAGTGCGCTTCAAGGTACAGACGTACCTTGGGGTCTGCAAAGAAGGGGTCAAAGAGAGCACATTCCTAAAGCACATATGTACAGAAAAAGACTAATCGGTCTCCTTGTAGTTCAGCAACACTTGAACTATATTTATCCTATCATATCAACGTTTGGACAAGACAAACAAGCGGGAAAGTTCAAATTTTCATTTTCTTTATTAGAAGAGCCATAAAAGTAGAGTTGACAAGAAACAGCCGACACGAGTTTCGTCAGTACTATTGATCAGTACTATGACTTTTTCAAGGCTGTGAGACAAAACAAAAGATATGTATGTAACCTTACATGAGTGAATACATAAAGATATAATAAAACAACATTTATGCAGGCCTAAAGCAAGAAATGAAAGATGAATTATCTATAGAAAAGTTGTTAAGTTATTAAAAACCGAAAGACTGAGTGTGAATAGTGATCAGAATGAGAAAGCGGAGAACAGGAGAAGAAGAAACACAAAGGTACCGATACCAATTAAGTAGTAGACATGACACCCGAGTGTGATCCGGAGTGTGGAAAAAATAGTGATCGAAATAACCTTCACCAAATAACCAATTGATATGAGAAATATAATGAGCAAAGCTGACCTATACAAATGAAACTAGCGCGCCACATCCAAGCTCATAGCATGTCTGTATCAAGAAATATAAAAATCAGAGACCTGATAATGAAAAATAGAAAAGTTTAAGACATAAAATGTAACCAGTACATTGAATATACAGGCTCAATAGATTGCATGACATTTGATGATAAAACATAAAGATGGTACTAAGTACTGCACAAAAGTCTGCAAGTTAGGACATCGAGAAAATCCCTAATCGTGTGTACAATATTTAAAGGATGTAAATAGCAAAGAAAACAGAGGGAACAAACTGAGCTCACCATAGCAATTTAAATTCAAGACGAGCACGCAACTGCGAGGAACATGAGTCCATATGATCCAATGAGATCACTTGAAATAGATGTTTGTGACTATCGAATAAATATACCATGTCGCGCTCTAAATACATAAAGAAAAACAGTAAACAAACTGGATAAATACAGTCTAATGAAACCTATTTTAACAGTTATTGAGTTATTTTGTCCTTCCCTAGTCAATGTGGAGGCTCAACATAACAAATGGGGATGTGTTTAAGTTGGCACATTCATAATGAGACATGTACCTGAAACAAGCTAACTTAATACGTTAAAATCCAAATTGTACATTAAAGCCTTGTAAATTGTGGTCTAGTGGAACCGTAATATAGATACGATATGTAACGGCAAACAAAGGCCTGGATGCTAATGATAAAAATACCTTGGTCCATTCTCAAAAATAGGCTTCATACTGGCTGTATTAACAACTGTAACGGTCAGTGAGTAAAGGAGCCAATATTAAAAACAACGGAGAAACGAGCAACCAGAGAAATGAAACTCACCCACTGAAATCACGAAGGCAACTCGCCTCAATGTATAGAAGGTGAATCATGAATAGTGTAGATCTAGGAGTCCTAAAATGGGATGAGCATATGAAGTATTTAGGAAAAGGCTCACTAATATGGGCATCAATCATGCAAAAGAAAAATAGAATTACGCTGAATTCGTACCATATACGAGGTTAAATAATTATGTGCCACAGTCAGTCTAGTAGAAAAATCCTAAATATGGACACTCGAACAAACGAAGCCCCTAGTAGAAAATAACAGCGAATTACAGGAAAAAGAATTAGAATAAACATTAGACTCTAATGTTAGGCGGAATTCAAGACTACAGGTCTGTAGTGCTAGCAGCTTACCTCCAGCCCAGCCCCACAAAAATCTAGGAGCTGAAAGAAAGAATTGTAAGGACCCAGATTAGCAACATGAGTATGGCGTGAACCAGCGTTTAGCTAGACCAACACAACCTTATGGATATACAAATCTAAGCTTACCATTGACGTGATGGTTGACTCCACGTAGTAACGGAATCAAAGAAACAAAGTAACACTGCAAAAGACAACGTTATAAGCGGAAGTCTGATGACACGACGCTACCCATCTCCCAGCATGCTTCAGTCATGAGGATAGAAAGCGGACTAGTCCAAGTAGGTGCATGGAATAACAGGGACTCAAAATAATGTGCGCCATACTAGAATGAGCACAAATAAAAATACCATAACAAGGATCAGAAAGAGGTATTGAAAAGCGCAACGCACACAAAGAAATTCAATATAAAACTGTAACAGACCGATAGTGATATTACAATAACAGAAATAAAGTAATAATAAAATAAACTGAAGTGAGCAGTAAAATTAACAACAAAAAATGAAAAACGTGAGCATAAGCGAGGTATCAGAAAGTGTATGGTTCGATAAAGAAAAATGAAAATGCAGTTGAGTGTGACTGAAGAGTAATAGTCATCCCTATTAGGTGACTCCATAGTGAGGCATGCTATAGGCGCGTCGGTGTCAAGTCGGTATCAGACAATCACGTATAAAAAAAACGTACACAAACGTGTGTTAGTAAAGGTAATGGATTCAGAAAAGCGAGTTTTAGGGTCCATGAAATAGAACAGAGAAAGCAACAGTATGCAACGTATTCAAGTAACACTTGTTTAACATTTGTATCTCATGTCCTACACATTATTACATATGATGAAACTTGTGTGAAACTCCAGCCAGAGTAGTCAAACAAATATGAGTTAAGAATATATAAAAAACATATAACAATATTTTAGAAAGTGAATCAAAAGATAAAAAGTCCATACATCATTGTATCATAATTCAGACAAATAACAATACATCTTGAAGTTATTGGATTGAAGTAATGTGAAACCAGACCACTCGATATTGTAACACACTCAGCTGATGATATGGAAATCATATGTACATTATAGAAGCAGCACCTAACAGAACAGAAGCGAACTAGTTTTCATACAAAAAACATGCATTTCCCTGTCTGTATTTAATCCCTGATCAACCGCTCTTAATTTAATCAACCATTGTGTTTCCAGTTTTCTAAGAGCTGCTGTCTTGTTGCCACCCCGAGGATCATTATTGAGGGTTGCAATGCCATGAAACTTGATATTGATTAGGTCAGACGATTTATGGTCAGTGTTATAATGTGCCACTAGTGGATAATTAGGGTTATTTGTGTGAATGGCCCTAATATGCTCTTGTATGCGTTCCTTAAGCGGACGGATAGTGCTTCCTATGTAGATCTTATTACACGGACATATGATACAATAAACAACAAATTTGGTATTACAGTTGATGAAATCCTGGATTTGATGAGTCTTTCTAGTGTTGTAGCAGAAAGCAGTTGTTTTGTTGCATACAAATTGGCAAACGCTGCACATGGTGCACCTAAAAAAACCTTTGGGTTTGAGGGGGCACCAATTTTTAGTACCCAAAGACCTGGTGCTACGGCCAGTGGGTCCCAAAAGATTGTGTAAGGTTTGACCTCTTCTATATGTGATTTGGGGGCCCTTTTTAATGAAGGGATCAAGGTCTCGATCTAATCTAAGAAGATGCCAGTGCTTTCGCAATATGCAGTAAACCTCATTGCTATGGCAATGAAACTGTGTAATAAATGCTACACGTTTGTGGTTTGTTGTGTTACTCTATTTTCTTTTGTTCCTGAGTAGGTCGCTACGTTTACATTTCATGATCCTAGTGGTTGCTTTTTTAAGAATGTCAGGATCGTAACCCCTTTGAACAAAACGTCTGGTCAGTTGATCAAGTTCACTGTTGAAATCATTGTCAGTGCTACAATTTCTTCTTATTCGGGTCATCTCACCAAAGGGAATTGCCCGAATTTGACTAACTGGGTGAGCACTGGTCGCGTGCAAAACCGAGTTACACGCTGTTGTTTTGCGAAAGAGTTTTGTTTCAAGAATACCATCCCTGACTTACAAAGTGACATCGAGGAAGTCGATTTGTTTTCTATCAAAGCTGTATGTAAACGACAGATTATAGGTATTGCACATGAGATAATCAAAAAACTCAGTTAATGAGACCGTGTCACCATTCCAAATTAGTAACACGTCATCAATGAAACGTCCCCAATAAATTATGTTGTTGGTCAAATGATGGGGACAGTCTCTCCAGATATGGTGTAGTTCGAAGAAGCCCATATAGAGATTAGCGAAGGAGGGTGATAATTTCGCCCCCATCGCTACTCCCGAGTGCTGTTTATACCAGACAGATTGATGCTGAAAATAATTATTTTCTAGTGTCAACTTGGTGAGCTCTAATAACATTTTGGTGTGATCATAGAGGCAGGCATCTCGTTTGGAAAGAAAGAATCTAAGGGCCTCCATTCCCCTGTCAAGAGGTATGCAGGTGTATAATGCATTGACATCAAGAGTAACCAAGATGTATTCATCAGACCAAGGAAATTGTTCAAGTTTGTTAAGGAGATCCTTTGTGTCCTCCATAAAAGCAGGTAATTGTATGAGCAAAGGTTTGAGGAATGTGTCAATATATTCAGAAATATGTTCTGTAAGTCCACCTATCCCGGAAATGATGGGTCTTCCTGGGGGTCTGGTCATATTTTTGTGGACTTTAGGGAGTGCATAGATATATGCTGCCCTAGGTGTCGGATTGAATAAGTATTTGCATTCTGAATCAGACAAGAGTCCTAAGCTCTGCCAATATCGAAGAGTTATTTCAATCAATACAATTGTCGAAGGTGTAGGGTCATGTGCATGAGTGTGTAGGACTGCGTGTCAGATAATTGTCTTCCAATTTCATCTAAATAAAGGTCATTGTCCATGAGGACAATATTTCCTCCTTTGTCTGCCTCTCTGATGATCAGATGTGTATAACCTTTAAGTTGCTCCAACGCACTCCTTTCAACTGTTGATAAATTGTCCTTGAATCTGCAAGGTTTGTAAAGGAATCTGTCCTCTAGTTTGTATAAGTCCGATGTCACTGCTTTGTAAAAACAATCTACCATGTTGTCAGGGGCTAAAATTGGGGTAAATGTGGACTTCTTCTTAAGTCCACTGTTTACTTGTAAGTCAGTAGTGATATTCAGATCTTCCAGGATATCCTCAATATTAGGAACTGTTTCTAAACTATCGTCCAATGACATAAGGAGTCTAGTTGTTTCTATGTCTTCAATAGTTTGACCACAATTAGCACTAGTATATATAGGTATTTGACACTCATCGGATTTATTTGCAAAAAACCTTTTTAATTTCAAGCCACGGACAAACCTAAACAGATCTACATGGATTTGAACATAATCAGGTTTGGAAAGAGGGCAGAAACGTAATCCTTTTTTTTAGAACATTGATTTCATTGTCATTCAACACTTGTTCAGATAAATTGATTATCGAGACATCATCTTTTACATTGTCAATATTTTTGTCAACATTTGATACATTGATACCTTCACTCACTTTCTCTGATTCTTCGAAACCGATCTGGTTACTCTTTTGTCGTCTACGAGATCTATGTTTCTTCCCCCCCCCCCTCCTAGTTCTTTTCTTGGGAGTGTTCTCTGGTTGAAACCTAATCTCGTGCCCTTTCTGAACCTTTTTAGTTCTGATAAAAAAGCTGAGGTATTGTTAGGAGTAGTATTCTCCTGAATTGATGTAGAGGGGGTTATGCTTCCAGTTTCACTAGTATCACTGGCTAGGCTGGAGAGGTCTGAGTCACTGACCGATTTTTGTTCTGATAGTTTTTGGCCTTGAAGACCCTTCACTCCTGCTCTTGGTTTTATATCGTCATATTTTTGGGCAAAAGTGAAGATACGACCATTTTTATAGTCATTGTCGTCCCTCTTCAGTTTACAAAGTTTTTTCTCCCGTAAGTGTGTTTGGTGAGCATTAAGAACTTCTTTTAGAATTTTGAAGTTTTTGTCAGTATTTTCAGGTAAATTAAATTTTTTGATTTCATTTTCAATTATTTCAATTTCTTCCAAAAGTTTAATTCTTTTTCTCTCCGCATGTCTTATTAACAAATCCATCATCCCATAAGAGGAAGATGAAATTAGACATTCCCCTTCTTGTAGAAGGTCTGTGTCTAAATCCTCAAAGGTAGGAAATATGATGACTCGGAGACCTCTAGGAATCTGTTTAAGTTCTATGTATTTTTTTAAAGTTGTGAGGTCCCACCATCTGGAGAGTTCCGCTTTGCGGAGTCTCTCTAATTTGATGAAAAGTTGTTTTAGGCCCTGGGGAGTACTGCCAACAGATGGAGTTTTGGTTGGTTGTTTGTCCTGTCCTGTAAATATGTCATTGAATAGGTTGTCACGATCGTCATCAAATAAGGCCATGTTAATAGTGCAAATAAAGCAAAAACTGAACTAACAGTTAAACAAGAATCCAGAAAAAGTGAGTGCAGGTACCTTGGGGTCTGTGGACGGCGGGTGGTTTCCAGACGGCGGGGAGCGGCACAGGGCCTGCGGTACAGGCTGTACAGGTGGCGAGTCCCTTGGTGGTGCGGTGCGGCCTCTTCCAGAGGTCGGAGGGCACAGCGGGGCGGCCAGGTGCGTTTGCAGCGCATGGGCAGCCGTCTAGACTTTAGTGTGCGCTCGTTCAACCAGGATTCCGGCGGAAGGGTGGAAGAAAGCACTCCATGCACTCCAGTGACGAGCGAGGTGACAGAGGAGCCGGCGGCCTGACCCGAGGGGCAGAGAGCGGCTCTGGCAGAGCGAGGCTCTCAATGGGCAGAAGGGCGGGCCGCTCCAGAGTGTCTCGACTCCGGCGGGAGGAATCACACGGCTCTGTTTGCAGATGAGCCATGGCACAAGGAACCCACTAGTCCTGGGGTTCAATTCAGGGGGCAAGCTCCGTCAAGCCCTTGGAGATAATTTAAAGCACAATTCAGCAAAGTCCTTCTTGGTCTTCTCCTCTCCTTCCTCAGCAAGGCACCACTGCAGGCCAGTCCTTCAGCTTTTCTTTGGTCCTTCTAGTTGGGCAGAGGTTCGTTATGGTAAAACTGGATCTGATTTCTTAGGAGCAGGGCTCCTACATATATAGTCAGTTTCTTTTGTCTTTTCAGGCCAGGAGGGCCTTTGCATAGTCCTTTTCAGCACTGGAGCACTTTGTTGTGTAGACTCTGTCTTTTCCTTTCAGTGTGTGGGGCAGGGACAGCAAACGCCCCGCAGGAGGTGGAACCGGCATTGAGATGACAAGTACAGTCAGGAGCACCTTGTTGACAGTCTTCCCCCTTCCTGGGCTAGGTGTCGGGCAGAGTCATCAGTCGCTCCCCAGGAGGTGGAGCCAGCATTGTGGTGGCAGAGCACAGCCCTATTCAGTGTCAAGGGGCACTCCCACCACCCACCTTGGTGTAATCCCTCCATTCACCACCTGTCATCCCCAGCCCTGTCACTCACACAACCCAGACAGCAGATACACATCCTGGCAGAGGCGGGCTGAAATGGTTAGGCAAACAAATGCTAACTTTCTAAAAGTAGCATTTACAAACATAGGATATTAAAATAAACTTTACTAAAAAGAAGTATTTTATTATTCTGAGTTCAGGCATACTAAACTTGACTTTCTACCATGCTCCCTGAGTCTGCTGGGATTATAGAGTGTAATAATTCCAGCAGCTCATTCTGGCCTATGGAGAGTAGGTAGCCTTACAATAGTGAAAAAAAAGAAAATGGCTGTAATTCACTATTAGGACATGCACACACACCAGGGCATGTCCTACCTTATGCTTACAATGCACCCTGCCCTTAGGCCTACCATAGGGGTGACTCACATAAAGTAAAGGGAAGGTTTAGAGGCTGGCAAGTGTGTGCACTTGCCCAGCCAGCATGACAGTATCAGACTGCATGCAGGTCCTGCAATGGCAGACTCTCAACACATTTTCAAAGGCTGCTTCTGTGGGTGGCGCAACCAGCGCTGCAGGCCCACTAGCAGTGTTGGCATTTACAAGCCCTGGCACTCCTGGTGCACTTTACTGGGGACTGACAGTAAATCCAATGAGCCAATCATGGAAATCAATTATGGGTACAGTTTACATTGGGAGCACTTGCACTGCGGCACGGATTGGCCGTGGCGCAGTGCCCTGAGCAGCGAACACCAGCAAAACATCTGAGGCACATAGCAAAAAGTGGAAGGGAGACTCACACCAAGGTGCCAGGTCTAACAGAATGTATTAGATGTTTTAGTGACATTTCCTTAGAAGGTAATATAAAATCACACAAAGATACAAATCATGTTTCATAGAGTTGACAAATCCGGCTTATCCTTGCTTGAAATATGATTGGAACATTCTGTTAGTAATAGATGAATAGGGCGTCCATGGACAGAAAGAGGAGGCACATATTTGTTCTGTAAGCTGTTCATCTGCTACATTGACCTAATGTGTTTGTATCGGATAAAGTAGGGATGATAAATTGTTCCATATCACATGTTTGTGGAGGATGAGTCAATGTGTACTGCTGTAGAACTGTGTAGTTCCTTTGGTTATATGCACAACATGCACAACAAATCTTCTGTTTTCCTACCTCAGCTACTAAGTATTTCTGCATTATGAGTGTCTTCCTGGCTTTCCACTCCAGTTTAATTTCTTTTGGACCTGCCCATGACTTGGTGATTGAGCAGAGCAATGGTTTATTCCGAGAAGCAGCAGATCTGGTGTCAGAAAGCTTATCTCTGAAGCAGCTATTTTACTCCATAATTAACTGAACAGGCTTGCATACTAGCTCAGAGCTTGCAACCCGGTGGTCCTATTTTGTCTACACTTTAGTTGTAACCCTAAAACACTCAACACCACAGATTGCAGCCAGCTGAATATGATTGCTTTACAGTTCAAGCAAGAAGCAGTCGTTTTAGAGTGGTAATTTTTCTGCTTGTGTATTGGTCACAATTATTTTAGAGAGACAATCCTTCCTAACCTAGTTAGAGGAACAATATTAACGCTTAGATTGGAATCTTTATTAGCCAGACTCTCCAGTCACCACCCAATGGTCTAGAATGCTTTCTGTTTTCATTGGGCATTTTGAGATCAGTCACCAAAGGTCACCCAGTATATTGTAAAAGGTACATTACTGATTTTTCTAGCAGTTAAAATAATAAGTCCATACTGCATTTCTAGTATTCTTCACATTTTCTATACTTAACTTTCTTATCTGATAGTGACTTCTAGCCGCAGATTCCTTACCTTAGTATTATCGTCAGGCGTCAGACTGGATCTGGGAGTTTTTCGTGAGAAGTACCTCTGCTCGCCGTTAGGTGGCATCATTCGGCTCTGCGTGGCGTCATCAACGCCAGAAGTGACATGCTCGGTGCCTATATAGACACCACCCAAGTGTGCGGACAATTATTTTCTTCCGAGTGCAGATCTGGAGAGAGCTACCCTCAGTCAATTTTTGACTGACTCTTTTTAGACTTTTGTTGAACTTGTGTGGCAGGTATGTCAGCTAGGAAACCCGGCTTCAAGCTCTGTGGCACATGTCACTGACCGATGTCTGCCGCGCCTTGCAGCCCAAACCCTTGAGGGAACGTTCCCTCAAGCTCCTTGCTGCTCGACGTGCGACGCCGGGATGGACTCGATCACAGTCGGGAGGAGGTTCCAGGAGTCCGTCACAGAGCCCTAGATCCTCTCGTACTTAAAGTTGTCTTCTGGTAAGTTATCACAAAAAGAAGAGGAGCAAGAAGTCGAAGAGGTCTTTGACTTCACTGCGTCCGTCGAAGTCATACTATGAGACATAGGAGCATTGTCATTTGAGGCCTAACTCCGCAGTAGAGCCTGTGCTTGGTCCAGCTCTGCCCCTCCTCAAGTTTCCAGAAGCCGGAGTGACCCCCGCCCAACTTTCTGAGTTCTATGAGGCAATAAACCTCATATTTGGGCGGCTCGTTGGGGTGCCTTTGGGCCCTGTGGGAGGGTTCTCTGCTGGCAGTTCTGCCCCCAGCTCCAGTCAGGCGTTTCAATCCATGGATAGGTCAGGACAGATGCCGGGTGCACTACCTCAACCTTCCCTGGCACCAGTTCCGATGCCAAAGATCCCGGCGCCCTCCAGTGGCGTCATCCCCATTCTCATCCCCGACTCCGACACAAAGCTGAAGGGGCATCATACGTCGCAATGCAGACTCGAGTCATGCTTTCCAGGCCAGACCCTATTCTTATGGGCTGGTACTTGAGAAGGAATGGTAGGGGGTCGCTGGACCCTGAAGAATACCAGCCCCTAGACCCCAACATGGACTGGTGTGAGGAATTAGCAGACACCAGTAGACTGGACACCTCTCCAGATACCGGCACCTTCTGTCCTCCTACAATGGTTGTGGGCGAGGGAGTCTTTTTGGCTATGGTGTCGAGAAGGGCGGCTGAGGTCCTTGACCTTAGCCTACCCTCAGTTGCAGTCAAGCCTAACGTCTTGACAGAGGTGCTTCGGCTGGGAGTCACCCTCACGGAACCGCTTCTCCATTTAATGAAGCCCTTACGGATGTCAAGCTTGGGACCTGATCCAACCCCTGCACAGGGGTTCCTGTGAACAGAACGATTGCCCACCACCACTGCTATACCCTTTGGGGACCCTAGTTTCTTCTCTCAACACCCTACCCCGGAGTGCATGGTAGTCCTAGCCTCCACTTCCCAAGTAAATCTGGACATATCTCCTACCACCGCTCCAGATACGGAATCCAAGAGGCTGGACACTTTAGGTGAGAAAATGTTTTCTTCCACCAGCCTGGCACTGTGGTTCATGAACACTGTGTGCCTTTTAGTCCATTATTCCCATGTGCTATGGTATTCGGTTGCGCAGGTGCTGCCAAGGGTCCTGGAGGAGGCCTGGGCCCTACTCTCCCAAGTATCACAGACGGGAGAGAGGCAGCGAAGATCACAATCCTGTGTGGGCTAGACCAACTCGCTTGGAAGAGCGATTACTTCATCAGTGGCCTTGTGGTGCCATGCCTAGTTGAGAATGACTAGCTTTTCTGGGGTGTCCAGGCGTCGCTTATGCACATGCCCTTTGGCAGCTTCCGTCTCTTCGGTATGCTGGAGCACTTCAAGGATAGCAGAGCTACAGCCAGGCCCTTGGGCATTTTCATGGCCCCTCGCCAATCCCAGTCCATCGTACACTCCTTTTATGTCCACGGAAGTGGCTTTAAGCCGTGTCTTTACTATCCCAGCCACCACAGTGCATTAGCTTCCCAACTTCTGTGTGGCTGGGGAAGCGGTACCCACAGACCCTGTGAGTCAAGCAGGCAGAGGTCAGGTCAGTACACCCTACCCCCGGCAGCCGCAGCCTCCATACCCTTTTAGTTTGCCCTCCAGCCGTCGTGGGCACCCAGTGTGAGGCAGGATAGGCCATCACCTGCCCCACTGGAGGTCAATTACGTCAGACTCCAGGGTTGTTCAGATTGTCTGAAGGAGTTACTCCCTCCCCTTTGTGACTTCCCCTCCACCCATTCCACCCACTTGCGACAGGCTGACGGAGGACCATCTCTCCTTACTGCGCCAGGAAGTGGTGGCTCTCTTGGCGAATGGAGCCAGAGAGCGTGCGACGCCAGAAGTAGGTCACAGTTAGCATTCCCGCTAATTTCTGGTGCCCAAAAAGGATCGAGGCCTTAGTCCTATTCTAGACCTGTGCCCTCTCAATTTCTTCCTCAAAAAGGAGAAATTCAAAATGCTCATGCCCGCTCAAGTCCCGTCTGCACTGGACCTGAGACACTGGATGATAGCATTGGACTTGCAGGATGCATACTTCCACATTCCCGTCCTGCCTGCTAACAGGTGTTACCTGCGGTTCACGGTAGGGACTGAGTTCTTTCATTCACCGTGCTCCCTTTTGGTGTTACCTGCGCCCCTCAGTTGCTGACCAAGGTGATATAGGTGGTTGCAGCTCATCTGCGGAGATCAGGGGTGCCAGTCTTCCCTTATGTCGAGACTCACTGTTGAAGGCAGGCTTACCCCAGGCTGTCGTCTCCCACCTCAAGACTACGACGGAACTCCTGCACTCTCTGGGATTCCCTACCAACTTGCTGAAGTCACACCTCACTCCCTCTCAGATGCTCTCTTTCATCGGAGCAGTTCTGGATTCGGTGCAGTTTCGGGCTTATCCTCCCGAACTGCGAGTCCAGGATTATCAGTCTATGATACCGCTATTTCAGCCTCGATCCTGGATTTTTGTGAGACTGACTCTGAGGCTGCTGGGACTCATGGCTCCTGCAACCTTGCTTGTGACACATGCCTGCTGGCATATGCTCCCTCTGCAGTGGGACCTGAAGTTCCAGTGGGCGCAGCATCAGCGGAATCTCTCCAACATGGCCCAGATATCGAGGGAACTGCAAAAGATCTGCAGTGGTGGTTAAAGAACCGCAATTCGGTCAGTCTAGGACTCCTTCCCTACCCCAACCCGATCTTACAATTGTGACAGATTCATCACTCCTGAGAAAGGGCAGCCATCTGGGAGAGGTGGAGATCACAGGCTTCTGGTCTCCGGCAGAATCTTGACTCCACTAGAGCTTCAGGTGATTCGGCTGACATTGAAAGCGTTTTTACCCCACATCAAGGAAAGGTTGTTCATTGACAACACCGCTGCCATGTGATACTGTAACAAATATGGCAGGGTGGGGTCGTGGACCCTTTGTCAAGAGGCCCTGCACCTCTGGAACGTCTGGCATATCCCTGGTGGTTCAACACCCGGCAGGCTCTCTGAACATCAGAGCAGACAAATTCAGCCGAAGATGTCTAGTGGATCACGAGTGGAGTCTCCATGCGGAGGTAGTGCAAGGTCTATTCCGGCGTTGGGGATAACCTTGGTTAGATCTGTTTACCACTGCCAAGAACATGCAGTGCCAGTGGCTTTCACTCTGAGATACTTCATCCCGAGTGGAGCTCAGGCCTCCTCTACGCCTTTCCACCCATACCCCTCCTGCCTAGAATTCTCAAGAAGATTAGGAACGACCGATCTCAAGTCATCCTTGTGGCTCTGGACTGGGCTTGGAGGGTTTGGTTTCCCGAGCTGTTGAGCATGGTCATCAGACCTCCGAGCAGGCTGCCCCTTCGGGAGGATCTTCTGTCTCAGCAGCAAGTGAGGGTTCTCCACCTGAACCTGTCAATACTCTGCTATCATGCGTAGAAATTGAGTGCCAACAGTTGATAGCATCCCTCTCCCAAGACTGTATATGCCTGCTGTTGGGGCAAGTTTGTAGCATGGTGTGCAGAGAAACAGGTTGACACTCTTTCTGCTCCCCTCTCTCAGATCCTTCACTTTATCCTTTCTCTTGCCCAGCAGGGCTGTGCTTTGTGCGATTGTCAGACCACCCACCCCTGTTCAAATCCCCTGTTGTAAATAGGTTGTTGAAAGGTTTGCAACATGTTGTCTCCTTCGCTCTTCATCATGCCTCAGTGCAACAGTTTTGTCCTGATTTTTTTTTTTAAACAAACTTTATTGATTTTTCGTAATTCATTCAGATGCAGTATACATACAATCTTATAAAATACATTATACCTGCAACACCCAACCTGTAGTGTAGCTCCTATTTTCCCAATAGGCTCTGCGCATTGGAATAGTGCCTACAGCAGTAAAGGCCTAGGCCAGACGTTAACTAGGTCTACTACTGTCGATACTAGACTTAATTTTTGGGTTTGCCAGCTAAGCTCAGAGTTCGCTAGAAACTTTCTCGAATGTTCAAGGAAGGATTAACTCCCCTGATTAGACAAGAAGGGATTTAGTTTCTGACAACCATAGAACATGACAACTTTGCTCTCCCCTAATCAAGAGTCAATCTCGAGAGTCGTGTGAGCACAAGGCAATTATTTTACTCAGTCAGTACGTGCATTCTTAGTCTCATCAGAATGTAGAGAAAAGGAAGAGACGGGCGTGTTCAATAAAAGATGTTATTTATTGATCAGTCTCTTTTCTCGTACAAGAGAAATGGATCGATATTATTGCAATACTTATAGTTAAGTAAAGTGCATACATTAGAAGCAATAGTATAAAATAATACTGTAAAAACATTGATATGGTTTCTGAGCCATATGATGTTTAAAATGATTAAAATATATTTACATACACATATACATTTGACTAAACGTACTCAACTGGTGTTTCTAAATACGCCTACCCCGTGTACCTGACCTAAGTCTAATGCGTGGGCGGGAATAGAAAGTTACAGTTTAAGTTAAGTTTGTTTTTGCCAAGTGAATAACTAAAGAATTCTCTAGGAGGGGTTATTCAGTTCTGTACCTGGAATTTAGGATGAATGAGGAATGGTATCTCTTTCTCTGCTCTCGATATTCCAGGCTGCCTGCGAGGGCTGCCCAGAAGCGCCGGTGCTGGGTCTCTCGGCTTGAGATAGCAGCGCGTCTCTCAGCGCGTCAGGAAGGCGGGGCTGCTGCCTGCGGGGTCTGCTTCTGCTCTCGGCTTCGGCAAGTATGGCTGCTCCGTCTTGTCACCACGCGTGTGTTTGCATAGGGCAAGGTCGGCAATATTTATACCTTAAAGGTGCCGAGATTGACGTAAGGATGGACATAGGTACGTCAATAAAGATGTCATACGACTTGCTCGTTAGCACATTCTTTACTAAAGTTCTCTGTGAAATCAAAACAATGGCCGCACGGATTATCCAGGTTGTCATAGGTTTGATTTGTTATGAGAACGTCGTATGCCTTATCAGGGGCTGGAGGAATGTCGCTTGTCTAATTAGATCTCAAGCGTTATGACCTAATCAGATAACACGTTCCTGTGCCGTAGTGTGACTGCGTCAGATAACGGTATCTGCATCATGGGGGATTTCTTGCCTCATGGGCTGACTGTTAGTTAACTAGCTAGTAAGTTTAACCAGAATAGGGTCAGGAATAGGGGGATCGAATCAGAACCTATAGAAATACACGACACCCACTCCACGCTAACTATGGTCATATCTACTAATCTATGCATAGTATAACATAGTACAACATACTATAGAGTATAGTGTATACCTTACCACCCCAAAATACATAAATGCATTTCGAAATTTTCAAATATACTGAAAAATTGCAGTCATATATATTGTATGCACTTAAGCTATGAATTAGATGCAAAAGTGAACACGCATTGTTATGCATTATTGATTGTTGGTATATGAGAAATACACATGAAATGGCTCTTAATATGGCTATACAGAAAAAAAGTCGAAACCATTTCATCACATAAAATCTATTGCGAACATACCAGCGGGCAGCTAAAGTCTATAAAGTCTATAAAGTATCTAAAATAGAAATCTTAGTTCTCTAGGAATAGTCTCTTACTTTAAGCAGAAAATCAGTGTCCCGGGAAAAAATATATAGAAAAATATTTTAGGGGCTTGCTGAAAAAAAGTTGCTGTCCGTGAACTGGATTGTAATTGTTCATGTGACTTTATTTTTAAGTTGAAGGCCGAATTCAGGGAACGCCGTGTGCGAGTTTACTCAAAAGTCTCTATTTCTGTTCCGGAGAGAACATCATATCATTCAGGCTTTCGAAAAAACTGTCAACAGCTTCATGGGAAAGTTCCTCTAAGTCGGAAATAGGGGTAACCATGCATTCATGCGCATGATTGTCTCCATTGACATTCTGATTTGCATTGCTGACAGAAGGTCGTACCTGTTCGATGCTGCTTTCATCTTGAACTTCACTACTCTTCAATCGCAGTGGTGAAGATTCCAGGAATGCCGTCATCAGAATTGGCAGCCTTTGAGGGCAGCACAGTGCGTGAACCTTGGTAGGAACCAACAGTGTATCTGCATCCACCGGCGCATCCGATTGTAGCGTCAGACAGGTGTCTAACACGCATTCTTCTCCGCATAGCAGACACCTTAGTACAGGTAAAACACACCTTTGCCACATTGGTCGAAATGATAGAAACCAAGTCATGTTTAGGTCTCTAAGCCGGGATAGTCCCAGGATTTTTGATATCCGGTCCCGGTATCCAATGGCTAGGATCGTATCTTCCATTGTCGCGAGAGTTTGATCTGTGACATGGGTTGCCATAACGAAAAATAAGGACTAGGAATAGGATTCCTGCAATTAGTCCTAGGATCAGGGGAAGTCCGCCAAAAATCGAATGGACGAAGTCTGGAAAAATACCCAGTATGGCTTTGAATGGTGTTAATGCCATCGAAAATACTGTCTTAAATACCTTTGAGACCCCAGTGGTATCAGAAATATTTAAGATTTCGCTCAGGATTTCCGCGAAATGTACGGGGGAATTAGTTGATAATAATGTATGTATCTCTGCAGTCGTCCTTGCGACTTGTAGATCATACGTTTCTTTAGATGACGTGAGCCTTGTAGGCGTCTGAAGAAGCACTGTTTTCATTCTGCTTAAAGTGTCTATTCGAATAGAAGTAATTTTCAAACTGGGCCATGCCCTTGCCTCCCTGTCTGGAAAGGAGCTGGGAAACAAAGAACGTCCACAGCACTTGACCTTCGCCGTCGTAGTGACGAGATAAGGAGTCCCGGGCATAAGACTACAGCATCTGCGGTCTACAATAAGAATGTAACTCCCATTATAGAGTCTTTGAAAGAATGGTTCTATTTCAGTTGCAGGTGCGCCTTGCTGGTGACATGAAAGGTTGTATGA
This sequence comes from Lissotriton helveticus, assembly GCF_964261635.1. Taxonomy (NCBI): domain Eukaryota; kingdom Metazoa; phylum Chordata; class Amphibia; order Caudata; family Salamandridae; genus Lissotriton; species Lissotriton helveticus. The sequence continues at coordinate 1,566,413,915 of NC_136063.1, read as the reverse complement.
ATTCCCTTCACAGGCTCCGTGCAAACTAATACCGTTACACAGAAGCGTGCCGCTTAGTGACATAGCACAATTGTTGCCACTAAGAAACACTTTCTGTCCTTTGTTACTGACACATGCATGTGAATAGGGCAGGTTCCATGTTGTTTTAAGGTACCCCTTTCCCAATTTCTCGTACATGCCAGCCTGTATATATTTTTGGCAGTATTGAAACCTGAAGGTTGAGATTGGAATATTTATGATTCCGTGGATTATCCATTCACTGACAGGTCGTTCTGACATTGTCAACGGTAATCTTTCTAGTTTTTCAATGCTCAAGATTGTATAATCAGCACCCTTCTGAGCCATACCGATTTGTCTATCAGTAAGGTTAAAGATTTGGAATAGTGACGTTGTGTTGATTAAACGCCAAGGCACATAGCCTGAACGCAGATTTTGTAACGTCCAGCCAAGCTGTACAATAGAACGCAATTGTGACTGACCATGTTGTAATAACAGTAAGTCTTGCGATAATATATCGATTGCTGAAGACACAATGCTGTCCAATGAAAAAATTCTGGAGGACAGAGTCATTAACCCATTGTCCACTACAGAAAGTGATTTTTCCAAATTAATACGGTCAATTTCCCGTATTCTTTCTGCTGTTTCAATTTGAGTAACCTTCCAGGCCTCATTGTATGCTGCATATACAGAGGCTGCTATGAAACGCTTTTGACGCTGTTTGCGTGGTCCCATTATGAAATCACGCAAGTCAGCACCATCAGTAAGTAAAGTTAGGTGTTGCTTAATTTCAGGCAGTGTGGAAGTTTGTAGCCATTGAAGGCATAATTTGCCCACACTGTAGGTTGTTATTATCCCTGGGTGATGTCTTTGGGGATATCTAGGGTCTGGCCTGGTCATTTTGAAACCCTGTGTTTTATTCAGGAATCTATCTTGACAGTTATTTGTATCTGTGGGCCAGATCAACCATTGTTTCCAATCAGGATGTGTTCTGTTTTGGTTAAGTATATGGTTTATGTCTATTTCTTCATCTGTTTCAGAGTTATTGCTAAACATTGTTGGCTTTGGAATAGACAGGTTATTTAAATCTTTGATTTTGGCTAAGCCAAGACAGGTGGTTTGTTGAACGGTGTCATTTAAAAATATCATTTGTTCTGGGATCATGCAGGCTCTAAACAAAGCTTCTAAACCCTGTACTTGCCATTCTTTTGTGCCCCAAACACTTTTCAAATCAACATGTTTGTCCCAATAATCAAATCCAAAAGTATTCATTTTTTCAAAGAAAGAATCTGAATATATCAATTTTGTGTTGGTTATCATGGTTTTCATCCCTGTCTTGTTTGACAATTTGTAATAAAATGTTTCAGCATTAGTTATGTTAAAACCTGAAAAATATGAATATTTGCCATACACGGTTCTAGAGCTCCCTTTTGGTGGTGTAGCACAATGTTCCCATTGATTAAAATTTAAAACATTTCTAGGTTGTGCAGATTTATGCAAGAAATGGTTACCATAATGGTTATAGCAGTACATGCTGTCATAATTTGTAGAACCCTGCAAATAATCATGTTTTGTAAATTTAGCAGACATTACTAAGTCAGACATCATATTGTTTATACTTTCAAAGTCCCAATCATCAGCAAATGAGTTTGGTTTTGCAAAGTCACTCAAGGAGATCTTGATTTGGTGTGGATATTTCAGGATCTCGACCGGACCATAAATTTCATAGTCAGTGTTGTCCCAGGCTACCCCACCAGATATTGGAATTGCTGTGAAGTTGGCTGAAGAAAGTTCTGAAGAAAGTTCTCTTTTCTCGACGTGTGAAGATGTGTGTGGTTTGAGGACCAAGTTGATGTTCTGACTTGCTGTGTCCATTTTAGCATATTTTCCCTCAATGAAGCGTCCCAAGGTAAATACCATGATGAGCCAAAGTATGAGGATAAATGCACCAAAACCCACCCAAAATTCAATCCATGGAGAAATCAGATATGTTTCTTTTAGTTGTTTCAAAAGTTCCTTCGCTTTGTCTTTAAAGGATTTTGATGATGGCTGTGTCTTTTGTTCGCTGAAGCCGTCAGAGGAATCATCGAAGTTGATGAAGTAACCGGATGCAGTTCTGTCAATTGTTCCAATTGGTTCAGGATTTTTGTTTCTCGCATTTTCACTTGGTACTTCTGTATAGATTGGTGTGTCTCTGCTAAATGTCTTTATTTGGGTTTTCAGAGGTCTAAGTTCTATTGCATTGTTGCATAGTCCTTGTTGTTCTTCCGTAGGCGTTTCGAATGTGATGAGCCTCTTTGATAGGACCTCTGTACTGGTAGCAAACCTTGGTGTTCTGCTACTTATTGGGAGTCCACTTGGCCTACTGTTTGTTATCGGCCACATGTTGTGGTTTTACCAGGTCGATGGATACAACTCGGTTCTCCTTTTTTCCAGCAAGTGGCGGTAGTACAACTGATCTTGTCCCGTTGACAGACAATACAGGAACTGCTTTTCTGTAAGAAGGCCCAAATTCCTTCTTTACCGCGATCTTCTCCCTGACTAGATCCCCGACTTTTGGAATCCAGACAGGTCTTGCTGGGACAGGTGGTGATTCTTCAGTGGTCGTTGGCTGTTCTTTCAACTGTATGTTGCTCAGGTCTTTTCTTGTTTTGTTTAAGTCCTGCAAAATAGCCAAACGGTCTTTGACATCAAAGCTTTTTTCTGTTACCACTGAAGTCTGACTATCAAGGTCAGAGATCAACATCCTAGTTCCGAATAATAATTCGTACGGACTGAATCCCTTCAGAGAATTTCTTGGCAAGTTATTAAGACTACGTTGGACACTTATTAGATGTTTGACCCACCCAGCTCCCGAACCTAATACCTTTGCCGTTATAGATTGCTTTATGTCACGGTTTTTTCTTTCAACAATTCCGTTCCCCTCAGGGTGAAATGGACAAGAGTACCGCAATTGCACGCCCATGCTGACCATGGCCTCCTTATAAGCCCGAGAGCTAAAAGCAGGACCATTGTCCGAATGCAGAATGCCAATTGCGTATGTGCCGATAAAGACTCGCAAATCTTTTATAACAGTTCTGGCGTCAGCCGTTCGCTGGGGCCACATCCATATGAATCTCGTGCATGAGTCCACTGCGACCAAGATATATTTATAGTTACCATCCCTTTGTAAGGGACCGCAGTGGTCTAGATAAACACAGGCTAATGGTTTATCCGAGATTAGAAGGGGCGTCTGTGCTGGACGTCTCACAGTTGATACTTTCATTTTTTGACATATTTCACATGCTAGAACATAGTTCCTTGTTTGTCTTCTCATTTGTGGCCACCAGTATCTCTGTTTTAATAATGATACAGTGGCTGAGACGCCAGCATGGGTAGAAGCAAGCCCTTCGTGTGCCGCTATTATCAGTCCTAACCTATGTTCCATGTTTGGAATTGCCCTATCCCCCACTCCAGGGATTCGAGCAAAAGGAACATTGTTTGTATCAGTTATGTATGAGTATTTTACTGGAAAGCCTTTAGGGAGTGGTTCTATCGAATCCTTTTCTGAAGCGCTGACAGCTTGTAATATTTCGCTGTCTATTTTTGTTTTTGACCGGGTGACGGCAGCTACGGAAGCCGTTTGCACAGCTGCCTTCGCGGCCTCATCAGCCAATGAATTCCCTGCAACGTGAACGCCATCACGTTGATGACTCAGTGTATGTATCACGTGAGTCTTTGGTAGTTCTTTTTGTAAAAGAGCTACTTGTTCCCAGAGCATTTTATGCTTGATTGTGCCACCTTTCGCATCCTTGAAACCATTCTGAAGCCAGATCTGCAAGTATTCATTATAAGATTGAACGCAATAATACGAATCGCACACTATGAGCGTGGGGAATTCTCGATCGGTATTTTCAAGCGCCATCTTGAATGCTAGTAATTCAGCTCGCTGAGCTGTACAATCTCCTAGAGATTGTGTTTTAGTGAGGGTTGGTTTAAATTTCCCTTCGTGCCAACGACCTTTAACAATCGCGCACGCAGCACTGTAAGCTTGTTTACCCCCTACTGCGGGTTGTGCTGATCCGTCTGTATATATTATACAGCCGTAGTCATCTAGAGGCAGAATTTCGGTTGGCGGAGGACATTCAAATTCATATTGGAGAAATTCTTGTGTTTTTAAATAAGGATCAAATTCGTACATCACGTCTGTTGCAGCAAGAGAGTTAGCCCATTGTATCCATCTTGGATGGAGTGCTTTAGCATTTGGAATGCTTGCCTTTGTTACCGCCTCTAAGGCTGGTATTGGTGTCACGATTATTATTCGTTTACCTTGTGCCAGGGCTCGTTCTTTTGCTATAGCTGTCTGTGTTGCTGTAAGAATTTTTTCCGTTGGGCTAAATTTCATTTCAGCCTTAGTGTACAAGTGTGATTTGAATGCAATTGGTACCTTATCTCCCTCATTAGAGGTTAGGTATGTGAATCCGCATCTCCCTGGGATGACTCGGATCACAAGGTTGCGTGTATTATCACGGGTTTCTAATTTTGTTTTAATTAGCATGTCTGTTTGTAAGGATCTCAAAATTTCTGTGTGTGCTTGAGTCCAACTGGATCTTTTAAAGTCTGGTTTAATTAGATCGTAAAGGGGTTTGACCCTTTCTGCGTAATTTGCAATGTAAGTTCTTCCGAAATTTAGGAAGCCTAGAATTGACTGTAGGTTTTTTAGTGTTTTAGGAGCTTGGATTACGGCACATTTCTCTAGGAAATTGTCTGCCAGGCTTTTGCCTTCACTTGATAACTCATATCCTAAGAATAGGACCGTCAGATGGGCAATTCTGGACTTTTTGAAGTTGAATTTGTAACCCTCTGCAGCGAAACCAAGTATTATGGTGTTCACTCTTTTCAAGTGAGTCTCCAAGTCATCATCTGTTAAGTAAATGTCATCGACATAAGATAATGCTTCATCATCATATAGTTGTAGTAATTCTGTTACTCTCGCTGAGAATACCCCCGGGCTGTTCTTGTACCCCTGGGCTAACCGACAGAATTGTTTTTGAGTGCCATTTACTGAGAATGCAGTGAAATATCTGCTCTCTGGTGCTATGTTTTGACAAAAGAATCCGTTGGAGATGTCCAAGGTTGTTTTGTATTTTTTGCGCACTATGTTATTCATTAGTGCAGCACTGTGTGAGTTTTGCACTGCAAAAGTTTTGCAACATGTGTTAAGGTGTCGGTAATCCAAAACTAGACGGTACGAATTGTCTGGTTTGGAGACCGGAAATAAAGGATTGTTCATTTGTGAGGTGCAAGTTTCAATCACCCCTTGGTATTCTAGCTGATCTAGTATTTCATTTACTTGTTTTTTAGCTTCTTGCTTAATTGGGTACTGCCTTTGTGCAGTAGGTTGTGATTTTAACTGGACTTTGTGAGGAGGAGAATCCTCATCCCATCCTACATGATTTTTATATAAAGCAGGTGCTAAGGCCACTGCCCACTTTCTAGCAAGTGTATATTTTTTATGAATCGGTATTTGATTCGAGAAGGCAGGCATAATTACTTCTTCGCCATGAGGGCACTCCCTGACAAACTCTGGTGGCCAGTCTTTTTCAGCTAGAAGGATGTCATAGCCCTTGGATAGGTTATCCCAAAATAGTCCCCTTATTTTCCTAGTCTTATCTCCCTCTATACGTAATGTTATCTCGTATATTTTGTGGGGCTTGCTAACTCTGGTATCTGCAGTTTCCACTTGAAGGTATTCATTCGTGTCCACTGTCTCCAGATGATTCATAAGGACTTTGCGAGCTATGCTCACCTCTGCTGCGCTGTCTAGCATTGTCTGAGCCCATTCTCCGTTTTTCAGTTGTGTCCTCAGTATTCTCGGCATTGTTAACTACCTTGATACTGGCTACCTTCTTTTTTGGAAATTGTGATTTCTTTTTCAGTTGAGCAGGTTCCTTGTCTTTGGACTTGGCGTGCTCTTCTGATCGTCCTCTTCTTTCCGATTTCTGCGAGGAATTCTAAAAAGATTGAGAGGGACGTGTATCAATGTCTTGATATCTATCAGGTTTTTTAATATTATCCCTATTTCTAAGGTTATATCTATTCCCAGAGGGTTCACTCTGAGGTGACCTTTGTCTCGGGTTCGGAGATTTCTCTCTTCGCCTAGGAGACCTTCCTCTGGACTGGAATTTCTTTTCTTTAGGATTGGATTGTTTATTTCCATCCCAGTTCTTTTTTGGTGAATTATTATTAAAAAATATTTTTTCTGGACTTGTAGTCAGTTGCGGTTTTACTGGTATTCCACCTAGACTATCTCTGCCTAGTTCTTCATAGGATTTTTCTATGATTCTGGCAATTTCAGCTGGTTGGTCTGCTATATCTGTCTCTTTTAACCTCTGGCGGATCGCCACGTTTGCTGCTTCACCCTTTATGTTGGCTAGTAATATAGCCGAGACCTGCTTGAAGTCTTTCAGTAATTTCATACCAAGAGTTAAAGCAGGTTCTGGACCGTATTCATCTTGAATTTGTTTTAGCACATCTGGTATCACCGAAATGGATGGAACACCGTGCGTTTTTGTATAGATGGAAGCAAAGACTGTACCCCAAGTGTCACAGTCCTCAATGTGTGGTGCGATTCCCATTGGGAGACATATAGTCAGAATCCTGTGTTTTTCTAATGGGGTGGTGTCAGGAAACACCGCCTCTATTTGGGTAATTTTCTGTGCCAACCAGAATGGTATTTGTTCCCGTTTAGCTGGAACTTTACCTAGGCAGGATTGGATGTTCTGTGGTGTGATTTTATTTGTGTTCCCCTGGTGAGGGGTCAGCTGTGGAATTTTAATCGCTGGCTGAATTGTTGAAGTCCGCATTACATACTGAACTAATTGTCTATGAATTTTTAGTAGTTGTTTTAGCTGTATTAATAGCTCTGCTGCAGGCATTCTTTCGATGTCTGGATGTGGTGTGTATCCGGCTAGGACCGGCCACGTTGCTCCTGGTCTTCCTAAAGGACCGAGCCTTGTAATGTGATTGTTATGTATTAGGGCGCCATCAAATAAGAGCAAATGCTCTTGGAATTTGAGTGGTACTTCCACCTCCTCGAAAGGAGTGTACGTTTCAGGAGGTTCCTCTACTTTGTAATAGTGGAAGTACTTTGTTACAGCATTTGCTGCTGGAAAATGTATCCATGTATAGTATACCTCTGTCTGCCGATATTCGTGTGCCTCAATTACGAATATGACTGTGCCACCTCTAGGTGTCAGTCCATTTTCTATAAGTTTTAAGGTTATAGATCTCCTTTTAATGACCGGAATAAGTATTATATCCGCGTCTGCTGCTTGCATGGTAGCATCAGCATCTGCTATTTCAGTAGCTAATCTAATTGCCTCTCTTTCTCCATCGCTGTCTCCCATTTTACTGACAGGATGGTATTATTTTTGTTTGCAGATCAGGTTTCTTTATGGAAACAGAGATTAGATGCACAATATTTTGGAACTGTTTTATCCTTCAACGTTGACTAGACCAAGAACCATACATAGGAGTTCCCTCCTGCGAGGTTTTGGAGGATATTATAACCTTTCACCCACTCCAGACGTCTTTGGAGTATTTGGGAAAAGGGGTCTGAGTGAGAAAGCACGACTGAGTTACTCTAAATGTCTTACGTTAGTTTTATCGCCCTTTCCAAACGCGTTGGGCGCCATGTAGTGTAGCTCCTATTTTCCCAATAGGCTCTGCGCATTGGAATAGTGCCTACAGCAGTAAAGGCCTAGGCCAGACGTTAACTAGGTCTACTACTGTCGATACTAGACTTAATTTTTGGGTTTGCCAGCTAAGCTCATAGTTCGCTAGAAACTTTCTCGAATGTTCAAGGAAGGATTAACTCCCCTGATTAGACAAGAAGGGATTTAGTTTCTGACAACCATAGAACATGACAACTTTGCTCTCCCCTAATCAAGAGTCAATCTCGAGAGTCGTGTGAGCACAAGGCAATTATTTTACTCAGTCAGTACGTGCATTCTTAGTCTCATCAGAATGTAGAGAAAAGGAAGAGACGGGCGTGTTCAATAAAAGATGTTATTTATTGATCAGTCTCTTTTCTCGTACAAGAGAAATGGATCGATATTATTGCAATACTTATAGTTAAGTAAAGTGCATACATTAGAAGCAATAGTATAAAATAATACTGTAAAAACATTGATATGGTTTCTGAGCCATATGATGTTTAAAATGATTAAAATATATTTACATACACATATACATTTGACTAAACGTACTCAACTGGTGTTTCTAAATACGCCTACCCCGTGTACCTGACCTAAGTCTAATGCGTGGGCGGGAATAGAAAGTTACAGTTTAAGTTAAGTTTGTTTTTGCCAAGTGAATAACTAAAGAATTCTCTAGGAGGGGTTATTCAGTTCTGTACCTGGAATTTAGGATGAATGAGGAATGGTATCTCTTTCTCTGCTCTCGATATTCCAGGCTGCCTGCGAGGGCTGCCCAGAAGCGCCGGTGCTGGGTCTCTCGGCTTGAGATAGCAGCGCGTCTCTCAGCGCGTCAGGAAGGCGGGGCTGCTGCCTGCGGGGTCTGCTTCTGCTCTCGGCTTCGGCAAGTATGGCTGCTCCGTCTTGTCACCACGCGTGTGTTTGCATAGGGCAAGGTCGGCAATATTTATACCTTAAAGGTGCCGAGATTGACGTAAGGATGGACATAGGTACGTCAATAAAGATGTCATACGACTTGCTCGTTAGCACATTCTTTACTAAAGTTCTCTGTGAAATCAAAACAATGGCCGCACGGATTATCCAGGTTGTCATAGGTTTGATTTGTTATGAGAACGTCGTATGCCTTATCAGGGGCTGGAGGAATGTCGCTTGTCTAATTAGATCTCAAGCGTTATGACCTAATCAGATAACACGTTCCTGTGCCGTAGTGTGACTGCGTCAGATAACGGTATCTGCATCATGGGGGATTTCTTGCCTCATGGGCTGACTGTTAGTTAACTAGCTAGTAAGTTTAACCAGAATAGGGTCAGGAATAGGGGGATCGAATCAGAACCTATAGAAATACACGACAAACCGACAGTTGTTGCCACATCATATCATAGCCTCGCATCTCGTTAGCTTGTCTAGCCCGGTTTTCTCTTCGTCTCGAGGAGAATGGTCCTTCCTAGTGTAGCAGTCCATTCCCTCTGTCATGTGGCATAGTCCTGAGGAGCTAAATCGTGTTGCCCCTCGAGTATGTGAGCACTGTCAGCATCTATTCATCAGATCAGAAAACAGAGAACACAACCTCCCCCCCCCCCCAACTCAATCCCCCTTCCCTGGTCCCCCCTGTAGCTCCACCTCCCTCCTCCCCTCAGACATGTCGCTTTCCCTAACAGCGCTCTTGTTGCACATTATATATTCCGCACACTCCGTTAGATTCCTATGGCAGTGGTCCATGTCCCACCCGGGTAGATGCACCCATGTTAGTGATCTCCCCACCTACCCCCCTCATCCTACAGCCTGTAACCGTGACTTCATGTGGCAAAGGGGGACGCCCACAGCCGGAGGGATCAGTCATCATCATCAGTCGGGTTTTTAAGCAGATCCACCATCGCCACCCAGGCCCTCTCCGTGTCCCACAACTTGTCATTGTCAGTTCTCTGAGCTCGTTGGAGCCGGAGGGTCCCCACGCAGTTCGCCCATTTGATAAAGTCCCGCAGCCAGCGCGCAGCACTGGGTGCTGTGACCGCCTTCCAATTGCTAGTGATTTCGCGTTTGGCTAGGACCAACCCCATATCCAGGAACTTACTGGTGGTTTTGTTGCGGTCAGTGTGGGGGAACCAGTGTAACAGGCACACCCCTGGAGTGTGCTGCAGGTCCCTTTCCGTCACCTCTGTCAATTTGGCCAGTACCTCCCCCCAGTACCCCTGAAGCAATGGACAGTCCCAGAACATGTGCATAAATGCTGCATCTTCCAGTCGGCATCGCGGGCAAGCAGTGCGGGAGCCCAAAAATTCATTCATTTTGGAAGGAGTGAGGTACGCCCGATGAAACACATAGAATTGGATGAGTTGGATTCTCATGTTTCGGGAGCACTTCCATGCCCGTTCCATTAGCATTTCCCAGGGTTTTGCCTCAATAGGCGTTCCCAAATCAGCCTCCCATTTAGTGCGCAATTCCTCTAGCGGAGCCCTTAAGCCCTGCGTCAGTCTCTGATACACACACGTAACCGCCTTGATCTTACCCACGGAGGTGACCACATATTGGCAAGGGAGGAAGACCTGTGGTTCCACCAACCCTTTTTTCCAGTGTTAGCGCACTGCCGCCGTCACTGCCGCGTGCAGAAGGAAGTCCTGAGCCGGCAGTTCGTGCCTTTCCATGAGATCTTGAAATGGTAAGAGTGTACCATCCTCTTAGAGATCCCCAATGGAGGAGATCCCCAGCTCCTCCAATCCGTGTAGTCGCTGCCAGTCCCCTCCATGAGGCAGCTCCCCGCAGAACCACACTGGAATCTCGGGCACATACGCCGGGCTCACTTTATTGCGTCATAGAGCCCTGTACCAACATTGCCTCAAAACCCAGAACTCTCTGGGCACCTCCCTTTCACGCATCGGAAGCTGTAACAGAATCCGAATCATGTGGCGAAGCCCCGGGTCCCTGCCTCTCTGATCTACCTCGACTCCCAGTTTCCCCGCCACCAGCTGTGTGAACCATTGGAACTGAGCCGCATGGTAGTAAGCCTCGAAATCAAGAGCTGCAAAGCCCCCTTCTTGTCTTGAACGCATCATAGTGGGCAGTGCCACTCTTCGTCTCCCTGAGCCCCATATGAAGCTCGAAACCATGGAGTTGAGTTGGGCATAGCACTTCCCAGGTATCCAAAGCGGCAGTGTGATAAAATAACAGAGCAAACGGGGCAGGGTTATCATTTTTAGTAATGCCACCCGTCCCGCAACCGACAAAGGTAGAGACCCCCAGAAGTCAAGGTTACTCTTGGTAGTTCGCAGGGCTCGCCCTATGTTACACTCAAATAGATCAGCAGCCTCATGATAAATTCTAACCCCCAAGTAAGGTAAGCAACTGCCTTCCTATCTTACATCAATCCCCTCAGGAGGATCGCCGCGCCCCCCCACGCACCGGAAACAGACAGGTCTTGGCCCAGTTAACTTTGAGTCCTGCGACTCGCCCCAGTCTCTCCAGCAATTCCCGGGCTCCACGGAGCTCGTCAGCAGCATTGGCAAGGAACATCAACAAATCGTCGGCATATAAGGCAATATAGTGCATCTGACCCATCCCCTCTAGGCCCCTGTAGTGTCACCCTGTCCGCACGCGAGCTGCTCGCGGCTCCATTGCCAGGGCGAACAGAAGGGGAGACAGCGGGAAGCCCTGTCTCGTCCCCTTGCCCACGTCGCAAGCAGCCGAAATCGCCCCCCATCCGAACCCTGGCCGTCGAGCGAGAGTAGAGAATCTTCGTCCAGGCCACGAACACCTCACCTAAGCCAAAGGCTCTCAAAACACGAAACAGATACAGCCACTCTAGGTTATCAAAGGCCTTTTCAATGTCTATGGACAGTACACATGCCTCATCGCCTTCTGCTGCCGCCTCATGCATCAGTTGACATAACCTCAGAATATTCATGCCCGTGTTCCGGGTAGGAATGAACCCAGACTGGTCCCTGTGCGCCAGTGTTGTCATGTGCACCCTCAGGCGACTAGCCAAGATACCGCTCATGATCTCTTAATCAATGTTTAACCTCGCCAGGGGGCGATACGCTGTATGATCCCACTCCGGCTTACCCGGGTTAAGGAGCGGTATGATCACTGCCTCCCTCGACGTGGTAGGTAGGTGGCCTTCCTGTTTCGATCGGTTATAAAGGGACATCAGCTGAGGAGCCAGCAGGTCGATATAAGTGACATAAAACTCCGATGGTAACCCATCGGTGCCCAGAGTTTTGTTCTTGGCCATACGCTTGAGAGCTCCCCGGACCTCACCCAATTCTACCGGTCTACCCACGCTCTCCGCCTCCTCCGCTTCAATCTGAGGTAACTCTATTTCAAGGAAATCCCCTTCCTCTAACTCTCTGGATTCCAGTTTGCTGCAACAAAGGGTGGAATAGTATTCCAGGAACTGTGTGTTAATGGCCTGCTGTCTGTAGTGGATTGCCCCCCCTTCTTCCCGCAGTTCAAGAATCTGCGTGCCCCTGCGCGCAGGATTCGCCAGCCAAGCTAGGAGCGCCCCAGACTTATCTCGCTCCGTGTGAGCCCGTACCATGTACGCCCTGTAATCAAAGCACCTCAGCCTCTACACTTGCGTTGCCAGCTCTTCCTTCGCCCCCCAGTAGCTCTTCTTGAGTGTCCTCCCGTCCCGATCTCTCCCTTCCTTTCTCTCTGAGCCGTTGCTCTGCCTGCTGTACCTCACTCAATAGAGTTCTACGAACTCCCACGGCTTCCCCAATGCACCGTTTGCGTATCAGTGCATTGAATGCGTCCCACTCATTATGCAGACTGGAAGAGGTGCCCATGTTGTGCTGGAAATAGTCCTCTATGGCAGTACCTATGGTGGTCCGGAAGACCTGGTCCTCCAATTAAGCATGGGCGGATTTTGCGGATTGGCAATCCGCGAACTTGCGTATTTACGGATTCGCAATCCGCGAAGATCCGCGAACTCTAGCGGACTTGCGGATTTTTCCGTTTTTTGTGTTGGCGCGTGTTCGCGCCGATTTTGGGACAAGTTCGCAATTGCGAACTTACTTTTCGGCTTGCAACGGCCGCGACTATGTTGTTTCTACGTCTGGTTTATCATCACAGGTTCACAGCACCCTCTGTTTCACCACTGCCACCCTCTGGGACACCCATGCCACCCTCTAGTACATCCTCACAGGCACCTATTAGGTTTATTTATTACTGTAGATTATGGTGGTTGAAAAAAGCTAGCACACCTGCCCTTCTTCAACTGCCATCAATTAATTTGTGTTTCATTAATGTGTCAGTAATTTTGAAAGTTCCAGTCTGGCTGGCACCTGCTTCCTTCCTTATCTGTAATTTGCTTTTTGTTGCAGTGAAATTTTTTTTTTACAGGACCTTTATGGTGCTATTCTATGAGCCTGCTGTTTGGGTCATAGCAGGGTCATAGAATTGTTGCAAACTCTGGAGGGGCCCATCAGGAAGCACTACCTTGAATGTTACTAATGTTAAGTTTGAACTTTTGCACCTGCTCATTGCTTTCATTTTAGCTAAAATCGTTTTTTTTGCAATTTCGCGCGTTATTTGGGGCGCGAATCCGTGCGAGATCGATTTCGGAAGCCGCGAATACGTGCGAATACAAAATTGTTTTTGTTGCGACGTGTATATTCGCGTGATCTTGCGCGTGTTCGCGAGGCGCTTCTAGCTATTCGTTTGCCAAGTTACCCTATCGGTCGTACACGGGCGCGGCCATCTTGTTGGCGTGACGTAATTCCGTTTCCGCCCGCTATGTGTAATCTCGCAAAGTGTGCTGCTCGCGAGTACAAGTTCGCGCGTACTCGCAAGGAAAATCTCGCGCGAACTTACCCACGCGGTCGTGAACGGGCGCGGCCATCTTGTTTCTCATTCATTGCTATGGTTCTGGGCATGCTTTCTCTATCCTCTCTCAATCTCTGCCATCCTTTGCTTGTTTGAAGTTTTTTTGATCTAATTTTACTTATTATCTAACCCTCTATTTTTCTAGCTCTATATTTTTGTGTTTTCTGCAGCTTTTAGTTACTTTTAAACTACTTTTTTAAACTCTTTTATTTTCTTCTTCACTATTCTATTTCTTCTTTATCATTTAAGTTTATTTCTGCCCAGACCATGGTAAAGGGAGCCGGGAAGCACCCTGAGAAGGGGAAGGGTCCCGCACCCCGTGCCCGGCTCCCGTGCGGGCGTTTAAGGGGGGAGCAAGTGGTCCCGAGGGAGATCTTTAGCGCGGAGGAAGTGGCGGCACTGATCTTCCATGTCCAGCGCCGCCTCCCCAAGACGATCCTGGGAGGCGGCAAGATCGCGACCGGCTATGGCATCCGGGAGCGCCGCCAGCGGTGGGAGAAGGTGTGCCGGGCCATGTACAAGATCTCTGGGGTCCGGCGCACATATAACCAGGCCACCCACCGCTGGACCGATGTCATGGACCGGGAGCGGGACTTGCTGGACGCGCTCGGCGTAGAGGTCCCCGGCCTTGGTGAGTAGTAGTAGTAGTACATTTACTACTCTGTTTTATCCTGCTCTGTTATTTGCAAATCTTTGTTCTTTACCAAGAGCAATAATGCTGCCGATTACATTGAGGTAAATTATATTTCAAAATCTTCTATGCATTTCATTTTCAGGTGCACTGCTCTCCTTCTCAGTAGCCTTGCTTGCTACTATGCTTCTTTGTTTTGTATGTTGTGTTCAGAAGCATTTCATTGGCCTGAGAAATTATGTATCAGTGTACTGTAAAGAAAAGAACTGCGTAATGCTAGACAGTAAGGGTCATATTTTCAATTACCGGCGCATCCCTGCAAAGTAGCAGGGATGCGGCAGTAATTGTGTGCCATGCCACCACCACCCATTGGCCCAAAACGTCACAGAAGCCTTACGCATCTGTGCCGTAAAGGCAGCGCATTGCTGGAGTTGCGTGCCAACGATGGCGCAGCTCCAGCAATGCTCTGGGGTACCCTATCTCCCCAATGCTGCATCAAGCCGTACGTCGGCTTCAAGCGCGCAGGGTTTGAGTCATGCATCATTGTCATAAAAATGACTGATTGACATCTTGTAGATTTCCCTCAGCCACTTTTAGGATTCGTTCCTGCGCAGGTACGCCCTCCCTTGCGCCGGAACGCCCCCTGATGGCGCAGGGCTTTACAACGTGATGCATCGCCCATATGCCCATATGTGTTTTTTTTATATATACGCCGCACCAACACCATGGCGAGTCTTTTGTTCTGCCGCTGCGTCAGAAAAGGCACGCAACAATGGAGGAAAATCAGCCGCAACTTCCGCAAGGGACTTATAAATCAGCCCCAACAGACTGAAGTCCAGTGTCCTTCCTTTAGACAGTCACATGGCTATCAGAAGAAATAGTGGCGGTGGTGGCGGGTGGATTGATAGTTTGAGTATTCACTGATCTGCAAGCAGGATGGACTTTGTCTGTCACGTGTTGTGCACTACTGCCTGCAGTGCCAGGCCTAGGCAAACCTCTTTAGTAGTCTGTTTATTGAGTTACATAGGAACTTTCTAAGTCAACGTTCCGCAAATCAGGCAATACGAATAACGTAGTATACCACATGAGATAGATCCCGTGGAATAGTTGTCTATCTATTTGCTATTTTTCCAAAATATGTTGTTATTGTTCTTTTGAAATGTTTGATTTGGTTGAAAAATCTCATCCATGTTTTATGGTTTTTCTTTCTTTCATGTTGTACATCAGCTCCCCCCAAGGGCAAGAGGACACAGGAGGAGGGTGCTGAGGATGCAGGCCAGGATCGGGCAGGCGAGGGCTCCTTTGCTGGCCCCAGTAAGTTTACATTTTACTAAACAGTACCTATTTTTTCCTAGCGTTCCTCATTCGATTTTTTCTAAATCGTCTTTGATCTTCTTGTAGACTGGATATAAATTCTTATCCTGCCTCGAATATGACTCCCTGTGGTATTACTAGACTATTCTTATTAGTCTGTCTGTGTAGCTAACTAAGATTGGACATTTGGCAATTCCATTGGACTCCCATTATATTCAGCAATACCTCTATGCACTGTCTCCTTACTGACTAGATAGTGTGGCAGAGTCATTCAGCTCCCGAAGTCACCGATTATAGATCCCCAATGATCTCTAGATTATCGTACGCAGGACAAGAGAGTAGTACGGAGTCACAGCACAGTCAAGAAGTGTCAGAGGCACTCATGCTTGCAAAAATTCCAAAACCTTTAGCTCATCCACTCTAGTCTAGAGGAACAAAAACCACAGAGTCTATTTAAGTGTAAAAGCTTTATTAAAAGTAAACACATTTATTGAAATCTACTTTGTCATAAAACTATTTAACTGTAAACGGAAAAGTGGTTAGTGCTGACGATTAATTGGACACATTTCTTGTGGTCGAGCCGAACTCTCACCTACTTTGAACTTGATCCTGGTCGTGTTCTTAGGACTCAGGAGTCAAGCTTCTGTCTGTTAGGAGAAAAAGTGGTGCGTGTTAAAAATCAAAAGCAAGCATTCATCAGTTGTGCATAAAAGTGCAGCAAGACAACAGCCTTCCCTGGAAAATGGGACATTTTTACTATGGAGTAGACAGTCACAAATTATTACATTGTATTCTGTTTTTTTAACATTTCTCCTAGACCAAATATTATATAGTAGTGAGTGGTGTATTCTAACTTTCTTAAATGTACTTTGTAGGTGTAACATCTGGTGACGGGGCCAGCGCGGAGGTGGCTGATGTGTTGGACTTGGACTCGGAGGCCTCTGGGGAGGATGCGGCGGTAGAAGAGCTGGTGTCCGTTCCTGTGGGGGATCAAACGGTGGTGGCGGAAACAGGTAAGCTATATATTCCTTACTTATTGAGATTGAAGACTGCATAGTGTGCTTTCTGCACGGGTGTATTACAATTACAAATCAACCAGGTAGTAGCCTCCTCGAAATGTACTTCGACTTAGCTGTGAAGTTTTTGGTGAGAAGAATCCCAATAAGTTCTTAGACGAACGTGATGGATGGGATGAACGAAAAGCGAAAGAAGGGTGTAAGTAAGTGGGACGCGAACTTGTATGATGGCTGGCAAAGAAGAACGATATGTGTTTGCTTGGACCCAGAGGTGGCTGGGAAGGAAAGAATATGGTATGGTGCATGGCTGGGTCAATGATGAAGCAAGGATGGGTGGAAGGACAGCAGCCTGGGTGGGTGAAACAGAAACTGTATGTGTGCGTATACTTTGAATGAATGGATGCCTGGAGCATGGTATTCTCTGACTCTTACATAGCAAATGTGTATCTAGAGAGAGTAGATGGTCGCCAGGTGAAGTAAGTGTTACCTTGAAGAGCATGTACCACCGCACCCGCACGTCCGTCCCAGTGCAGGGAAGGCAAGGAAAAGAAATTGTAAATGTGTCCAATACTACCATGAATAGTAGCAGTACTTTGTATTGCGTTTGCATTCACAGCATATATCTGGTTATTACGGTGGACACTCCGTACCTCTCTTAATAACTTTAGTTTACTTGTAGTACGTCATTCATGTGTGGGTGTATCACTGTGTTCACTCAATATTAAGCAAAGCACCTAAAGTCATCGCATCTGTCATTAAATACGTCCCATGTGAAGTGATAGATAATCAAATTAGTTAGCTTCTTCAGTTTCCTTTTCTAGTACTCATTTGCACTGTAGGGTGAAAGGTAAATTAATTAAGCAGTAGCCCTTGTAACAGAGTATTCTCAGTGCCACCCGTAATAGAAAAGTAATAGCTTCACCACCTGCATGTACTGGACCGGTACAGTAACGCAAGTCTGTCTCCATCATCATGGTGTGCAACTTTTTTTCTCGGGTGCAACTTCACTGTGCTGTGTCCATGTCATTCTGCCGGCTTGCATAAGATAACGTACCCATTTCCCTAAACAAGAGAGAAGAAGAAGAATAAGACTGGTGTACTGTCATAGTCGACTGTAATGGAAGTCCATAGTGGTCGTAGAATTAGTTCATTAAACTACCACTACTGTTAGAGCAAGGATGCAGAAGTGGGAGGGTTACATAGATACTGTCCTCAATAGTTATGTACTGTGCTTTCAATTTGCTACTTGTACTCTGTGACCCAACTTTCGGCTCAATCACTTTGTGTTATTAATAAGGAGCATTGGTTACAGACTATGTCTTTCTTTCTTCATATAGTTGCTCCTTCCAAATCAACAACAAGGAGGGAGCAGGCTAGATTGGCCCGGCAACGGAGGCTGGAGGCCACAGTCGCCGAGTATCGGCGGCTGGTGGCCCTGGAGGAGGAGGAGGACACGCAGTCGAGCGGGGCAACATCTTCGACTGTGACCACTGCATCCTCCTCCGTGACTAAACCAGCGGGACCGAGCCGGGCTAAGAAAGCCGACCGCCACCGCCAAGCACCCGAAACACCAGCTGCCCCCCACAGGAGCTGCAAGGAACGCCAACACCGCCTACGAGTCCGCATGTCCAACCTGGAGCAGGAGGTCCTGAGGTATAAGACCTTGGTTAAGGGCCTCCGCTCCGAGCTTGCCACCCTCCGCAAGGAGTATGATGCCCATGCCGCATCATGCACCAGCACCAGCACCCTCCAGTAGTGGAGTGTCCCTTGCCCTTTTTTTATAGACTTTTGGGGGGTGGGATTTGGGAGTTGGGATCGTTTTGGGACGTTTCAGAGACAATCGTTGGGGTTAGGGTGGGTGAGGGAGATTATTTTGTTAGGGATAAATAAATATATTTTTCAACTACTTTATCTGACCATACCTGTTTTTTACTGCTTTTCAGTCTGGTGGGTGGGGGGCGGGGGTGTAACAGTAACTTTGTTTTCCTGAACAGTCGTAGGACTTTAGTAGTACAACCGTCAAACTCTTGTCTACTCCGAAATAATACTCCATTATACTACCTCCCACCAAACGCTTATCTTACCTGTAATTTGTGTTAGAAATTAGGGCTAGGCCCAGGGCTGGCTCCAGGTGAAATGGGGATTAACGTTGTCATTCCTGGGCGGGTGACATTTCCTCATTGCGGTGTTACTAGTGGTGTGACACAGTGGCAGTTGCATGCCTATGGAAAAAAAGAAAACGAAACCTTGTTTGTACTCCTTACTGTAGCATTACAACGGTTACGGTACGATCGAGAAAATAGCAGGTGACAGTACACTAGAACAGTGCCATAATGTAGCCTAACAAATGGTAAAGTATTGCAAGTATAACTAGTACTTGCGTTGAATTTATTTGACATTGGCTACTACTACTAGAAGATATAGTACTGAAGCTGAGTAAGTCTAGAAGATATCCTCGTATTCCTTCACCAGCCTGTTGCTGCTATCACCTTATCCTCCCCAGCAAGTGTGTGGAATTATTGATGTCATTTTAGTCAGACATCAAGCAAAACAACACAGCCCGGGGGAAGAGGGTTAGGGTTTGTAAAATGGATGGGAATGGGGGTTTCTTTTTGGGTAGGTTTTGTTGAGAGAAGAAAAAAAAAGCAGAGCATGGACAAACAATAATTGAAGATACAGAGTTTACAGACAATCTTTGGTTACAAAGTAAAGGTAAGCACATGCAGTCACACTCATAGAATAAAAGACAACAATGGATACTGTATCTGTATTGCGTATGTTGTTGGAGTTGTCCTGTTGAAATTGGTAAGTAAGTTGCATGCAGCAAACAATTCCTCTTATTGGCGGCACTCCTCCATTCCAGCTGACGCTTCGTCCATCAATGTGGTGGTGACCACTGACAGAAGAGACACCCTGTCCACTGCCTGCCTGGCGGATGTTGACTGAAACCCGGCCTGTAATTATTGAACGGAAAACAGGAAGTGCTATTACAATACCACTGATAAATAAATAAAAGGTATGTACGCTGTGTGGTTCAAAAAGTCACACTTTGATTTCCCTAATAGACAGTACAATATTTTTGAAATTGCGTGCTCTGTCTGAGTCACCTTTTTAAGGATCAATAAGTATGGCCAAAATATTATAGCGGATCTTTCCCCTCAAGGTGGGTGTACTACTGTGTTTTAGAACAAAATTTGACCTTCCCAGCAATGCTCCCACCAAGACCCTTACTAAAGCCAGTCGCAAAAATGTAGAAGAACCCAATCATATCTCCAAAAACGATGCCTAGCAGAAAAATGGTTACAAAACGTACTTTGAAAGTAACAGTAGACCCAAATACAGACCGTGGATTGTATTCAAACCACTTGCCTGCAAGCAAAAGTATCCATAGCCAGCATCGCTCCAACAGTGCTCTACAACAACAGAACCGCGTTGCAATAGAACCCCCCTAAACACATGCAATCCTGCTGCTAGGGCTAACCCTAACGAACCCTAACTTACAAAAAGTGCCAAAACTGGTGTTTCCTTATGGATTTTGTCCAACTAACTTCTAGCCGGTATTAGACCTTCCCAGGAATGCCCCAGGCAAGACCCGCCAACCCACCCGCAAAAAAACACCCGACACAACACCACCAAACAGCGAAAAAGCTAAATCTCATACTTACAATGTCTCTCGGCCTTCGGTCCAAACGCGGCGCTGTGCAGCTAGGTCGTCATCATCATCATCAATCATCATAACTCCTGTTTTCCACCACGGATTTCCTGAAAAGCAAATGCAATCAAGATTAGACTGTCGCAGCAGTGCTTCGACAGAGACCCCGGCCGCAACCCACCCACGAACAGCAGGAAGCCCCCCAAAACGCTACATTGAGCAAGATGTCTGAAGAAATGGCAAAAAAAAGGCTGTTCCTTATGGATTTTGTCCAAAACACTTGTATCCGGTATTAGACCTTCCCAGGAATGCCCCAGGCAAGACCCGCCGGCGCCAACCCACCCGCAAAAAAACACGCGACACAACACCACCAAACAGCGAAAAAGCTAAATCTCATACTTACAATGTCTCTCGGCCTTCGGTCCAAACGCGGCGCTGTGCAGCTAGGTCGTCATCATCATCAATCATCATAACTCCTGTTTTCCACCACGGATTTCCTGAAAAGCAAATGCAATCAAGATTAGACTGTCGCAGCAGTGCTTCGACAGAGACCCCGGCCGCAACCCACCCACGAACAGCAGGAAGCCCCCCAAAAGGCTACATTGAGCAAGATGTCTGAAGAAATGGCAAAAAAAAGGCTGTTCCTTATGGATTTTGTCCAAAACACTTGTATCCGGTATTAGACCTTCCCAGGAATGCCCCAGGCAAGACCCGCCGGCGCCAACCCACCCGCAAAAAAACACCCGACAACACCCCCAAACAGCGAAAAAGCTAAATCTCATACTTACAATATCTCTCGGCCTTCGGTCCAAAGTAATGCGCTGTGCAGCTAGGTCATCATCAATCATCATAACTCCTGTTTTCCACCACGGATTTCCTGAAAAGCAAATGCAATCAAGATTAGACTGTCGCAGCAGTGCTTCGACAGACACCAAAAATTACACACAAACCCCCGGAACCCCGCCAAAGAGCACCTCAAAGGCAAGCAAGTCAGCAAAAACGGCAAGAAATTTCCACCTCATATTTGGTCCAAAACACTTTTGTCCATTATTAGAGCTTCACAGCAATGGGCCCAAAACCGTCAACTCACCCGCAAAGAAGTACAACACCCCCACAAGTGCTGAGTCTTTCTTCATTGTGCGTAATCCAGCACTCTGCTTGGAGGGAAATCGCAGTCTGGAGGAGGAGGATAGAGGAGCATGTTCTTCAGAACTTGTGAACCTGAGGAATGTAGACTGCGGCACCTTCAAATCAATAAGCAAACAAGTGAAGACAGTTCTGATGATGGTCTTGTTTTTGGGATTAGGTGATTAAAGTTTGAATTAAATTAACTGTGCAAAACAAAGAAAGAGAGACACAAAGCACACAGGAATAAAAGTGAATAAGGACGAAAAAGAAAGTTCTTGATTGATTGTCTCATTTTCAGGGCTCGGTGTCAGGGAATAAGAACAAGATTTCGTCATCATACTCTGCGAATTCAGGCTGGATGAGGTCAGTGGCACCGAACAGAGAAAAAATCCCCTCATCTACGTTGCTGTCCTCATCGTCTTCATGTGGCGTGCTTTCTCGCACTTTGTAATCTGGTGGTATGAGGTGCTGATTCATCTTGATCATTGTCAGCCGCTCCACATTTTTGGGCGATAGGCGGCTCCGTTTGGCAGTTACAATGCCACCAGCAGCACTGAAAACACGTTCAGAAGACACACTTGCGAGTGGGCAAGACAAATAGTTTATAGCCAGGTTGTAGAGCTGTGGCCACAATTGTTTTTTGCCATGCCAATACTGCAATGGCTCCTCATTAAGAAAGACCACTGTTGAGTCATTCAGATAGTCCTGCACCATCGACTCAAGGTCATCAACTGTTCCTCCACTTTGCTTACTTTTTGCTGTGCCTGTGACATTTTTTAGAGAACCATACCCCATCAAACTTAGCCAATCCTCCTCCCCAGCCACTGTTAGTGTTGTCATTGTGTGTGGTGCAGATGATCCAGTTGCCGGTGTCTTTAACGGCTGAGAGGTCACTTGTGCCCCAGCCACAGGTGCAGAAGTGGATTCTTGTGACTGCGGATGGCCTGCTGATGCTGATGCTGATGTACTGGCTTCTCCTTCAATAACCTGCCGTTCTTTTTCAAACCTCTTGGCTGACCAGGCTAACCAATGTTTGTACTTTTGAACATCTGCATCAGCGAAAGGAAAGAATGCGTTGTCTGCCAGCGCCTTTTTGTAGCGTGGATCCAGAATAGTAGCACAAATGTAATGCTGATCTGAGTTGATGTTTTTAAGACGTTCATCACCACGTAGGCGATGTAATAATTTCTCAGACAAAATGAAATGTTTTTTTTTTTTTCATCTTTTTCAAACTCAGAAGAAACCGCCATCAGTTGGTGCTCCAGTATGCACAACAATGGGATAGCTTTTCCCAAATTACAGTCCTCCTGGCTGACTGCACGCGTGAAGAACTCAAAAGGACGAAGCATGTCTGTCAGGCTTTTAACTATGGCCCATTGCGCCTTACTCATCCGCAGGTCCTCCTTCTGAGATGTAGCCTCTGTCAAGAAATAGTGATCGAGTACCGTATACTGCTCATGCAGACGCTCAAGCATGTAGAAGGTTGAGTTCCAACGTGTTGCCACCTCCTGGATGAGTGCTTTCACTGGCATTCCACGTTGAAGTAGCAGTCTCCGCAGATGCTTCCGGGCCTTAAAAGAATGGCTGAAATGGTTGCACATTTTGCGGCAGGTGGCCATTACCTCGAACGCTGGACTCTCTTTATCACTCAAGAATTTTTGAACTACCAGGTTGATACAGTGCGCCAAACACGGCACTCTAACATGGTGACCCTGTGACATGGCCTTAACTACATTGGCGCCATTATCCGTGGAAACATAACCAATCTTGCGTTTTAGGGGGGATAGCATTGACAACACCTTTTTGTCAAACTCTTCCAAAAGGTTTTCTGCTGTGTGACTTTTCTCCAAGGCAAACATGGCTAGTGTTGCATGTTTCCGAGCAGCTTTGAAAACTTGGTCCGGGTCAACACCTGCGTTTAGCTTTGCTATAACACCTGAAAAAGAGACCCAGTGTGCAGTGATGCACATGTAATCATCGCCTGGGCCACTGGTCCACATGTCTGTTGTCAGATGTATTGTGTGAACAGCACTCTTCTGCAAAGCTGCCCCAATCGCCTGCAGCACATCTTCATGTAGTGCTGGAACCGCAACTCTGGCAAAATAGAACCGGCTCGGAACCTTCCATTTAGGGCAGAGCATTGCAACTAATTCAAGAAAACCTACCGCTTCTACAAAAGAAAAAGGTAGAAGGTCCACAGCTAGCATTTTAGCCAGCTTAGTGTTATACAGACGCGTCAGTGGGTGGTTGCGTTCATATGGCACGTCTGAAGTAAGCATTGTTCTAATGTTGGCCTGGACCAAGCATTTACGGGCTGATAATGACTTCGTTGACCCAATTTTGCTCGCTGGTGAACTTTTGTGCGTTGGTGTCTCACTCGCTCCAACACTCTTAGTGTGCCTCACATTGGGTGTGCTGCTGAGAGGGGTACTGGGTGTAAGGGAAGTGTTTGACACGTCTTCTTCCTGCTCGTCAACATCAGATGAAACATCAACGTTTCCTTGATTTTGGCCTTTCTTGATCGCAGCTAGGTGCGCAAACCATTGGACACCGTGCTTTCTGTCAAGATGACCACTCTGGCCGCCGGTACCATAGTTGCTACCTGGCTTACCACGACTAACTGCAAGCTTACAAAGGGTACAAATGGCAAACCTTGGATTTTTGGGACAAACAGTAAAGAAGTCCCAAACTGGGGACTTGAAGTGTCTGTGGGACCTGGAGGAGGCGGCGATACTGGTGGTGGTGGTGGTCATGAAGCTAATGCCAGATGAAGTGGAGGATCTGGATTGGCCAACTTTTGTACGTTTTCCACTTTCACCGCCACTAATTAAGGTCGAGGTTGACGCAGGTCTCTTCTTGCCAGAAAGAAATATGGAAGCGGGACGAGTTGGTGTACTACTTAACTCCAATGATTGTGGTGTTTCCACTGCCTCCTCATCGACAACATCATCATCATCATCATCACGCGCAGCAGCTCTTCGGGCTAGGGTCAAAATGTCTGTTTGCTGCATGCCCGCTGGGGCTGCAGTGACCTTTATGATGACTGGGTCGTCGTTGGCAGAGTCTTCATCAGCAGCAGTATCCGCCACTTCTTGTTGAGCCTCATCACACTCCATAAGTCTGAGACTTTGGACGAGCTTCCTTTTACGCTTAAGTACCTTTGTTGGATCATGGTGTGCCTCACTCTCAGACGGCTGTGGTGCTGGTTCCCAAGTTTGATCCGTATCATCAGAAGGAGGTGTGCTTGAAGAGGATGTAGACACCACCCTTGATCTCTTCCTTGCTAGGGTTGTGGAAGACAATGAAGGATCATCAGGAGGAGTGGCTTCCTCAAATGATACCTCGCCTTGATTGTCGATTTCCTGATGTGCCCCTACTTCGGGAGGAACAACTATTGTGGGCACTTGTTGTGACCCTCCATGCACCTCTGCATGCGCATCTCCTTGCGCTGCCTCTCCTTCCACATGTACTTGGGCTTGTACTTGCACATGTGATTGTTGTTGCCGCTGTGGTTGTTCAACACTCGTCAGATGAGCTACAACAACCTGTGTTGATTGAGGGACATTGCTGCTGCTTTCTTGCGATGAGCCAACATCACTGGTCGATGGTGATTGAAGAAGTATACTGGCTGCCTCTGCAGCACTCAAGGGCTTGGACTTAAGTTGGCGTGGTGGTGGTGGTGGCACTGAGCCCAATGGAGCGGGGGTGCTGCTGCCAGCTTGGTCCCCAGCAGATCCCGCTGCAGCTGCTGCAGGCATACTTTTTTTTTTACTCACAAAAAAAGGGGCGGGCGGCACACCAGTGTCCTTGGTAACTTGCTTCTTCTGCTCCTTACTGGCACCTTTCTTGCTAGAGGAGCTACGGGTTACTTTTTTTGGGGCCATCTTCTTCAGAGCAGGTAAGCAGGCAGCAGTTGCACGAGTTGCAGAGGGTTCTGTGTCCAGACGTGACGTCGCGTGACGTTATGCTGCACACACCGCTGCAGGACTTCTTCCTGGCACTGGTGGTTCTATTGAGTCTTCTTGTGCACCTAAAAGCAATGGAAGACAGAGGAACATCAGTTCAGTTATACACCCCAAAAAATCGACAAAACACAGAAAAATGAGCACAATCCCATGCCATCCATGATGTTTACATTAAAGACACCCCACAGAAAGACTAGGGACATGCAAGTATGCAACACTCACTACCCCTGGGCATAAGGGATGAAAAGTAGGCAAAATAAGTGCAGGCCTCAGACACTGCCTCTCCTCAAAATGGCCCCCTTACACCCCAAGCACATGTTGCCTGTACCAGCCAGCACTCAAGATGGCCACCACCACCACCCACATGGCCAGTCCACATCAACAGTACACCCCCAAAAAACAGAAAAACAGCCAGAAATCACCACAATCCAATGCCATCCATGATGTTTACATCAAAGAGAGTGAGACAACACCACAGGCACACTCAGTCCATGCACCACCACCACCCCTGGGCAAGCAAAAGGCCACACCAGCAGCCCCCCAAAAACGACAAAAAACAATAAAATAAGCACAATCCCAGCCCATCCATGGCCTCAATTATGTTTAAATTCAAGAAGACACCCCACAGAAAGACTAGGCCCATGCAACACTCACCACCCCTGGGCAAAGGGCCACACCAGCAGGCCCAAAAAAACGACAAAAAACAATAAAATCTGCACAATCCCAGCCCATCCATGGCCTCAATGGTGTTTAAATTCAAGAAGACACCCCACAGAAAGACTAGGCCCATGCAACACTCACCACCCCTGGGCAAAGGGCCACACCAGCAGGCCCAAAAAAACGACAAAAAACAATAAAATCTGCACAATCCCAGCCCATCCATGGCCTCAATGGTGTTTAAATTCAAGAAGACACCCCTCAGAAACACTAGGCCCATGCAACACTCACTACCCCTGGGCATAAGGGATGAAAAGTAGGCAAAATAAGTGCAGGCCTCAGACACTGCCTCTCCTCAAAATGGCCCCCTTACACCCCAAGCACATGTTGCCTGTACCAGCCAGCACTCAAGATGGCCACCACCACCACCCACATGGCCAGTCCACATCAACAGTACACCCCCAAAAAACAGAAAAACAGCCAGAAATCACCACAATCCAATGCCATCCATGATGTTTACATCAAAGAGAGTGAGACAACACCACAGGCACACTCAGTCCATGCACCACCACCACCCCTGGGCAAGCAAAAGGCCACACCAGCAGCCCCCCAAAAACGACAAAAAACAATAAAATAAGCACAATCCCAGCCCATCCATGGCCTCAATTATGTTTAAATTCAAGAAGACACCCCACAGAAAGACTAGGCCCATGCAACACTCACCACCCCTGGGCAAAGGGCCACACCAGCAGGCCCAAAAAAACGACAAAAAACAATAAAATCTGCACAATCCCAGCCCATCCATGGCCTCAATGGTGTTTAAATTCAAGAAGACACCCCACAGAAAGACTAGGCCCATGCAACACTCACCACCCCTGGGCAAAGGGCCACACCAGCAGGCCCAAAAAAACGACAAAAAACAATAAAATCTGCACAATCCCAGCCCATCCATGGCCTCAATGGTGTTTAAATTCAAGAAGACACCCCTCAGAAACACTAGGCCCATGCAACACTCACTACCCCTGGGCATAAGGGATGAAAAGTAGGCAAAATAAGTGCAGGCCTCAGACACTGCCTCTCCTCAAAATGGCCCCCTTACACCCCAAGCACATGTTGCCTGTACCAGCCAGCACTCAAGATGGCCACCACCACCACCCACATGGCCAGTCCACATCAACAGTACACCCCCAAAAAACAGAAAAACAGCCAGAAATCACCACAATCCAATGCCATCCATGATGTTTACATCAAAGAGAGTGAGACAACACCACAGGCACACTCAGTCCATGCACCACCACCACCCCTGGGCAAGCAAAAGGCCACACCAGCAGCCCCCCAAAAACGACAAAAAACAATAAAATAAGCACAATCCCAGCCCATCCATGGCCTCAATTATGTTTAAATTCAAGAAGACACCCCACAGAAAGACTAGGCCCATGCAACACTCACCACCCCTGGGCAAAGGGCCACACCAGCAGGCCCAAAAAAACGACAAAAAACAATAAAATCTGCACAATCCCAGCCCATCCATGGCCTCAATGGTGTTTAAATTCAAGAAGACACCCCACAGAAAGACTAGGCCCATGCAACACTCACCACCCCTGGGCAAAGGGCCACACCAGCAGGCCCAAAAAAACGACAAAAAACAATAAAATCTGCACAATCCCAGCCCATCCATGGCCTCAATGGTGTTTAAATTCAAGAAGACACCCCTAAGAAACACTAGGCCCATGCAACACTCACTACCCCTGGGCATAAGGGATGAAAAGTAGGCAAAATAAGTGCAGGCCTCAGACACTGCCTCTCCTCAAAATGGCCCCCTTAAACCCCAAGCACATGTTGCCTGTACCAGCCAGCACTCAAGATGGCCACCACCACCACCCACATGGCCAGACCACATCAACAGTACACCCCCAAAAAACAGAAAAACAGCCAGAAATCACCACAATCCAATGCCATCCATGATGTTTACATCAAAGAGAGTGAGACAACACCACAGGCACACTCAGTCCATGCACCACCACCACCCCTGGGCAAGCAAAAGGCCACACCAGCAGCCCCCCAAAAACTACAAAAAACAATAAAATAAGCACAATCCCAGCCCATCCATGGCCTCAATTATGTTTAAATTCAAGAAGACACCCCACAGAAAGACTAGGCCCATGCAACACTCACCACCCCTGGGCAAAGGGCCACACCAGCAGGCCCAAAAAAACGACAAAAAACAATAAAATCTGCACAATCCCAGCCCATCCATGGCCTCAATGGTGTTTAAATTCAACAAAACAGTTGTATCATGCACCCATAACCAACCCTGGTCCTACTGGATACTGTGGCTACCCACAATATAATTTATTTAATTTTCTGAAAAAGTTCCAAAATTGTACTTGCAGCAACTGTAATGCCCCAAACAAACTTACTTGTGAAAGTTGATTTCTAATCCAAAAGTGATCCAAAGACAGTCAAAAAGGCCTCAAATCCAAATATCCAGCAGCACCCACAAAAAGTAATCCTTCCAGCTCCAGATCCAAATGAAAGTGACCAGGAGATGGACAAAGCACTGGGAGGAGCCTGCTGGACAGGAACAGGAAGTTGGAGACTGTGGGGCACTTCCTTCCTCCCCCCCCCCCCCCAAAATGGACTCCTTGCAAAAAAAAAGGCCATGCAAATGTCAACCTGAGGAGTGATTCTGATAAAAATCATAATTTTCTGAAGGTTTATCCTGTTTGCTGGTGATTTTCTTGTGCGAAATTGCAAAATCTCTATTTCGCAAGTGCGAGATTGTTCCTTTCCGCCGCAACTACATGTTCGCAATTGCGAACTCTCGCGAGGTGTGCTGTGCAAGGTGGCAAGCCGCGAGTACGTATTCGCGGGCGACAAACTCCCGCGGGAACACGCAGCAAGATCTAAAATGGCGCGTCACTCGCAAAGAAAAACAACTCGGCAAACGCTAAAATGACGGAAAGTGAACGCCGTGCACCACGCCGCGCGCCGCAACCAAGCAAAAAATCCGCCGCGAGCGGATTCACGGATTTTCGACAAATTCGCGAGCGTTCGCGGATTGCGGATTTGCCGAAAATCCGAAAAATCCGCGAGCGGAGCGGATTTTACGCCCATGCTTACCTCCAATACCTCTGGCCGGAGACGCCAATTAGGAATCGCTGTTCTAAGTCGAACCCAGTTCAGGGCCACCAAGAGGGGGTTATGATCAGAGGTAGTCCTAGCCAGATACTCACTCATCGTGATCAATATGTGGACATCAGGGGAACACAATACAGCGTCCAACCTGACATGCAACTCATGGACCGCTGAAAAGAGTAGTCACGGTCCCTAGGGTGAAGGACCCTCCAAGTGTCGGGAAACCCCCAGCTCCGTTGCCAGTGCCGCCGGACGTCTGCTATTCTACGGGTTAGGGCCTCAGGGAGTGTTGGGTGGGAGCAGTCCAGGTCCACGTCCGTCACACAATTAAAGTCCTCCCCCAGAAGAACAGGGCCTGTTAGTTCTCCCGCCAATTTCTGTGAGAGCTGTGCAAAAAAGGTGGACTGTTCAACATTGGGGGCATATATGCTTCCTAGTGTAATGTCCCGCCCATCAAGTCGCCCCGTGACCACAGTATATCTGCCCTCTGGGTCAATCACCTGCCTCACACATTGAAATGGTACACCTGCCCGCACCCAAACCAATGTCCCCCTGGCATAAGCTGAATAAGAAGTGTGGAACACCTGGCCTCTCCAGCGGCGTTGTAATGCCACCCCCTCCACCTTCGTCAAGTAAGTTTCTTGAATCAGTGCGATTTGCACTCCCCGCCGTACTAAGTAAGTGTGTATTTTGTGTCGCCGACACATGGTGTGCATCCCCCGTACGTTCCAAGACAAAACTTTAAGACCTATGGAGGTGCCCATGGATCCAACGCATGCACGCGCTCACCTAAACCCCACTAGCGACATGTCTGACCCTCCCCCATCCAGCCCAACCCTCAAACTTCCCCTAACTCCCACACCCCAGGACAGGCACATGAGAACAGGTTCCCATCCAAACCAAACTGCTCATATATAGAACTGTAACTAGGAGGTAACGTGTAGCTCATGCACAATGCCCCCAGAACCCCGCCCCCCCTGCCTCCTTTGAGTATAACCTGCATAGCCAGCTTGGACCCCGGCATTCCTGGAAAAGCACCGTCTGCCGTACTGCCCCACATCAGAGTGGCCCCTGGGCCCAGTAAGCGCAACAACCCTTGTAGCATGCGCCCCGCATAACCTTTGCAGCCCCATCACCCAAATATCCCGTCAGCTGTCTGTGGGGTGACAACCGGCAACTCCATGTCCGAAAGTCCTTGGGCGCTACCAGATCTTGGACTCTCCGTTCCTCTCTTCTCCGCGTCGGTATCAACACTTGCCGGGCTGACCACTCCTCGGCTGTTGGCCGCCACCGCCTGCACCGCACTGTCTCGCTCCTGAGGCTGATATACCGGGGAAGTGTACATCCCCCTCGGCGGAGTAGTCGCCTGCCGTTCTCGAGGCAAGGCCGCCCGTGAGGTGCGCACAGCCGCGCCACCGCGACCCTTCAGCCAGTCCCATGCCGACTGCGGGGTAAGAAAGAAGTGGGTCTCCTCGTCCGCCGTCACCCGCAAACGTGACGGAAATAGCATGGCGTATGGGAGACGGAGCTGCCGCAGCTTTCTCTTGACAGCCAGAAAAGAGGACCGTTGACGTTGGACCTCCCTAGTGTAATCCGGGAATATCAGCACCTTACTGTTTCCTATTTGCAAGTTTTGTTGTTCCCGAGCCCTCTGCAGGATAAAGTCCTGGTCACGGTAATGTAACAGTCTCGCCACCATTGGTCGTGGTGGAGCTCCGGGTTTAGGCGGGCGAGCCGGGACCCTATGGGCCCGCTCCAGCGCATAAATTGGGGAGAGGCCTTCTGGCGCTACCTCTGTTCGCAATCAGTTCTCCAGGAACCGGACCGCATCTCCCCACTCCTCACGCTCCGGAATCTCCACTATGTGGAGGTTGTTGCGCCATGAGCGCCCCTCACTGTCCTCCGGCCTTACTTCGAGCACTTTGAGTCTGTGTGTTACCTCATGTAAAGAGTGGCGCAGGGCTGTTATCGTATCCGGGATGTCCTTCATGGTGGTTTCGTGGGTCGCCACTCTCTCTTTGAGTTTCCGATGGTCATCCTTCAGTAGGGTGAGGTCTGATCCGATGGCGTCCATCCTTTTCTCGAGTGCCTCCAGTGAGGCCACAATGGCCTGTATTATTTCACCTAGGGTAGGGTCGTCCCGGTCTCCGTCTCCCAACATCGCCATCCTCATCCTCTGTTTGCTGCTCCAGCTCGTCCAGGCGTAGCACCTCAAAGCCCTTCTTCTTTGACACTCGGCCCATCGCAATTATCAGGCACTGCTGATATTAGCAGCGCCGGGGGAGTCTACCGTCTTACTCCGCACTAACAAAGCACCTCCGTCCCTCGATGTCCGCTCCGGAAATCTCACCCCCAATCTCCACTCCGAACTTGTGCAGGACCGATTTGTCCGCCGCCAGTCCACGGCAGTAATTCTGCCTGTCGCAGATTTTCGTTGTGCCCCCTTCTGCTAATGCAAGGTTCCCTAAGCAAGATTGTCGCTCCCCGCAGCAGCTCTCCAGATCAGTGCCTGCCCCTACCGCCGGCGCCATCAGGAAGTCCGCGCAGGTCGGTGACTGCCGTCCACCCACCTTCTGTCAGTCGTGTGGGAACACCCTTCAAAGGAGAGTCACGGCGTCGGGCTGCCTGGCCTCAAGCAGGAAGTGTCCATGTAGTGTCGCCAGTACCCCGCCTGCTAAGAGGTGGCCCAACACCACCCGTCTGATTCCACCACAAGTCCGTCGCCAGCGCAGCGGCACTGCGACACACCACCAGTACTGTAGTAGCTCCGCTTCCTCGTAGATCGCAGGCGTCCCACAGGTTCGTCGTCTAGGACCGCCGAGCAGTGGATCCCCCAGCCTGGTGTGTCATCCTCTCCCCCATTTCCGGAGTTCGCCCGCCAGGCAGCCTGTGGAAGCTCACCTCGTGGCCTGCTGTCTTCTACGTCGCCTATCTTGGGCGCTCTGGTGAGCCCCCTCCACCGCAGGCAGGCACAGGAGAGACGCACAGCCACTGCCACAGGGGCAAGAAACAGCACCCCCAGAGCTGCTCGTATAGCCAACCGGCAGTAAGGGTGATGTAGCCTCGAGGCAAGGCGAGGGCCCCGGGCACCCCCCACCACGCCACTCCATGGGAGCCCACAGCGGCGGCCCAGGCTGTAGAGGCGCCAAAAGCAGCACAGGCAAAGTTGCAGACCTGGATCGCGTGCTCTGACCCCCCTCCTTAGTTCTGGGCCTCTCCTCAGTCTGCTTCAGGTCGCCCTGGCCTACCGGTCATCAGGTGGCACTCTCCGGGTCAGTCCTGGGGCCTCTGCTACCCCGATCGAGTGGTTGTCAGGGCTGGCGGCAGTTGAAGAGCCCGGGCCGTCTCCCAAATTGCAGCAATCATGTCCCGTGCGCCGCCATTTTAAGGACAGACAACCTCGTCGGACTGGCCGGGGCGTCTCCGACCTCACCCGCCGGCGCGCGAAGCCTCCTCACCGCCAGAGTCCAGGGTATCGCCATCTTGTCGTCCGAGTCGGCGGCCCACAGCAAAGGGGGGAATTAACGCTCTCCTTCCTCTTAGCGCCCCTGCCGCCATCGGAAACTTAGTTCAGGAGGGCCACCGGTTATTCCGCCATGAGAAGCGTTGCCGGGGCCCGAGTTTGCTGGCCAAGATCACTTGTTTCGGAGGGCAGCCACGGAGGAGCTCCGGAGTCCGCTGCTGCCTACATCGGCGTTCAAGCCATGCCCCCCCGTCCTTACATTGCAGATGTGCGCTCCCTTTGAGCCACAGCACAATTGTTCTCTAAGGCTCACTGCCACCAATGCGGCCTTCCTTGTGGCGATATCTGCCCAGAAGAACAGTGAGCTTCAGGCTTTGACATCCAAGCCTCGCTGCTTGAACATCTACCCAGAAGAGCTGGTTCTTCGCACTAGAGCTTCTTTTCTGCTGAAGTTGTCACCCCTTTTCATGTTGGCCAGTCCATCACCCTGCCTACCTTCAATGCTCTGCCACATCTTTCTAAGGAAGTTGATCGACTTCACTGAATGGACCCAAAAAAAGCATTGCCGTTCCACATTGACCGCACAAAAGAGTTCCAGGTGGGCGACCAGCTCGTTGTGGGGTATATTGGAGCGAAGAAGGGAAAAGCCGTGCAGAAACTGACCATCTCCCGATGGATTGTGCTCTGCATTAAGATCTGCTACGCAGTGGCCAACAAGCAACCCCTTGAGGGTTTGCGTGCCTATTCCACCAGAGCTGAGGCTGCGACCATTGCATTAGCATGCAGAGTTCTGGAACTGGATATCTCCCAGGCAGCAACGTGGGCTTCTCTACACATGTTCACAAAGCATTATTGCGCAGACAGTCAGGTCTGCCGGAACAGGCACTTTACTTGTTTTTTCCTGCAAGGTTTTCTAGTGTGAAACCATTTTGCAGACCCACCGCTGGTGTGTTATTACTTGGGTATCTATTCTAAGGTAAGGAATCCGTGATTAGGAGTCTCTCTCAAATGACAAGTTTCCTACCTTCAGTAGCGCCTTATCTGGTAGAAATGATAGCTGCTGATTTCTTATCTGCCCACCCACCACCCCCGCACTACGACAGGGTGCTAGGGACAGGGCTGTTCCCATTTCAGGGCCTGAGTTTTCCACACCAGTGTTCCTTGTGGCTTCATGCTCCTGGCGTGGAAAGTCTCAAAAAGAAAATGACGTCAATGCGCTGGGTGGCTTCTATATAGGCACCATGTACGTCACTTCTGACGACGCTACATGGAGTTGAATTATGCCACCTACCTGCGCACAGGGGTGACTGCTCCCAAAACAATTTCCAGATCCAGTCTGACACCTGGGGATAATTCTAAGGTAAGGAATCTGTGGCTAGATTGTCTCTACCAGATCAGGCGTTACCGAAGGTAAGTAACTTGTTCGTAAACTGTATCATCCTTCTTTTGTCATCACTCTTTCTTACAGTGTGTATATTTGTCAAATGTCTCTAATTAGCAAAGTGTGTGTCTAAACGCAACGGATGGAAGCATTTACTGCAGTAGTTTATGCTACGCATAACAGATGCCATCCTACAAGCCTTAACTAGGTCATCCTACAGAGTCTCCTTACTATCTTTATCTAAAGTGCTTTTTAAAATGTATCATATGGAAAATGTTTGTGTGCGCATTGCCAGACGCAATCAATTGGGTCGATGAGGCAAAAGGTGCAATGGGAAGCCTTAACTACGAAACATTCTGTACGAACTGGAAAGAAAAGAAAGCTGTCAGAAAAATCAGAGACTGTGGAAAGTGATGACATAATCACATCAGAGGGGCATATTAGTGTGCCATTACTAAATGTGTTTGCTCTGAATTCTTGGTCCCTCTTTAGAGTACTAGGTTGTTAATATGACAGTTTGCTTGACCATCATAAAGTAATCCATATACACCTTGGAGAGTAAACAAAGGGACAAGACCAACGTTTACATGTCACTCCCAAACATTTTCTAGACAGTCCCTCCCAGAAATGCCAGGTCAAAATAAGTTTATTATTGGAGGGGAGCCTTGTGGCTGTGGTACTACATGGTTCTCATTGCCCCAATCTGCAGAATGATTGGACCCTTCTTCCTACTATCCCAAGGGTATTTATGGTCCTCTAGGCTTCCTGTACTGTTACATACATCATGTACGCTTGGACAAGAAATAGGCTGCTCTAATCTTGCGGGTGTTTGGTCTAATGACATTGCCACCTTTATGCCACAGCTTTAGTTGCCAATGTGGACGAGGTATTCATTTTCATGGGACTATTTTGTGTGAATGAGGCCCTGCTCTCTCTTGTTCACAGATTTAGGCTCTTAAATGCAGGGTTTCCGTCTAGAAATTGCATGCTGAGTGATCCCTGGCATTGCTCAAGGACTCCGTGCCTGCCTCCTGGAAGTAATTTCACCACCTGCCAAGCGGGGAGCTTTCTCGCAGTTTGTAATGAGGGCTTTAAATGGCCACTCAAACACCTTTAGAAATTGAAGAGGCAACTAGACATCCTCCTAAGACAAATAGTTTGAATGCAATACAGATCAGCCTTGTAGTACAAAATGACCACCATCTCTTCTTCAAATTTGCGATAGAATCAAGCTATTGTGGGCTTTCTTTTTTAAATATTAGATTAGGGCTGAAGATTTTTTGGTGGTTTATAGAAGTATATTGTGCCATCTAGCAACTTCCAGAACATGTTTTGATTGATGACTGCACTGGATCCTCAATTAACATGCAGGTCTTTGCCAGTTCTACTGAGATCCACCCAAGCATGAACCAGGAGAAAGACACACGACTACTTCATCTTAAGCCGTTATTTGTCTGAAGTGCAGACTGGCATTTGGCCATACTTGCTTTGCGTGCACTGTTAATTCAACTTTTTGATGTGCTTTCATGTATTTGTGTTATATGGTTGTGGCTATTGTTTGTGTATTTTGCACATTGCAATTTATTTTTAATAGTTTGTATATCATTTTATAGAGTTTTGAGCAAAATGTCTTTACTTGGTTAGGATTTAGGTGTGATGGGAAGTTACAAGACAGCAGGTGTTGCTTTTACACCCGTGCTATGGAATCTTGGGCAGCCCAGTAACTCCTTAGATGCTCTACCGTCTTTAGTGTCCAGACCTCTGATCTAGTTGAATGAGAACGGACCTCAGGTAATACCTTTCAGATTAAAAGTAAAGTTTATAAACTGTTGGTGGAAGGGGTTGGTCCCTCCTACTTTTGGCCAACATATCTCACTGACATGTAAAGTAAAAACTATAGGAATTATAATACTGTTTAAACCACTTCAATGAAGATTCGTATAGACTATGTTTCAAAAAATCTTTTGCCATAATTTTTAGTATTAAATCTTTTTATTGAACAAAAGACTCTCATGTAATGCAGCAAGCATACAGCAAACATTGTATATGCGACAAGTGCTAGATATGAAACAGGATCGTCAGAATAAAGCATGTCAAAAGGCATACATGGCAAAATAAGTCCTCGAGCTATACCGAAAAGCGACTGAATAAGATGCTGAAGTGCAAATTCCAGAAGAGAGAGCAAATCCCCCCAACCCACCCCCGTATCCCGCCCCCTCTCAACTCGCCCACCCACCACCCTCGTTCCAGGTCCAGTTCCTCACCCCACACACGCATCCAGTCACTAAACCTTAGTTCCATCATCTAGCTGAGATAGCCGCAGCAGCTGTAGGTAACGGGGACAGGTCACCTCCCTGAATTCTGTGGCCAACAGGGACAAAAAGGGTTGCCATAACTCCGCATATTTGGCCCCTTCTCCCGCTTTCACCAGGGACAGTTTCTCCATTCCTAAGACTGACCAAAGCCTGCCTAGCCAGCCCTGCATGGTGGGCACATGCGCTGTACGCCATAAGGCCAGAATAGTCTGAACGGCGGAGCCCAGCGCTATTGCGATCAGCCGCCCTCTTCTAGCTCTCAGGGGAAAAGTAATGGCGTTGGGAAGCCCCAAGAGGACATAGGCCGGGAATCTCGGAATCTCCGCGTCGAAGTGGGCATCAATTTCATCTAGAACCACCTTCCCGTATCCCTGAATGTGTGTGCAATCCCACAAAAGGTTCCATAATTTTTAGATGAGTATGGTGTCGCCATCTCCCTTCTTCTTTACTGCAATTCGTTTTTGATGCCTTACTCAGTTTTCACATAGATTATACCAACTCATGGTTGATGAAGGCCTCAAAGAAACTAATCCACCATCTGCGTATGGCACAAAATCCGGGTGTTAGTTTAGTTGTTGATGAACATGGCTCTCATGTAGGCGTTTGCAATAAAAAAAAAGTAGCAGAAAATAAAAACGGCCCAGAGCCCACACCACTGGCCATTGAAAACTATTTACGGATAAGAGAGGCCTATCCTAATGTGAACCTTAGTTGTTAATAGCTGGTTTTGGTGAATTTTGTTAAAATAGTACGTTTCCTCAAATCTAATTCTGTAGTATGTCACATTTCTGCATGTATGCATACATAATATGTCCATTTGATATTAATTAATATCCTCTAAGGGCTGTGTAGGGCAGAGTCTATCTTATTGAAAAAAAGGTTCTTACACTAATGTATGCATGTGCATTTTAAACTCCTGCTGAAAATCTAGGAAGATGTTGCTTATTGAGAACTTAAAACATATCGCGTTTAATGTTAGAAGGTGTTTGGTTATCACATAATATGTTTATTCCTTACTCTTGAAGTATATTTTGACAAATCAAAGTGATTTTTGTAAACAGTGGTGATGAGAGTATACTTAATGATTTGTTTTTGTTGATACACAGTGTATATATTTTATTAAAATGAAATCATTTAAATTATTAAATATTTAAGCCGACCAAATTGAACACAATTTGTTGCCACCCTCATTTGCTGATTTTCTTTACAAACCCTTGTTGCTAGTAGCGTAGCACAATCTTATTCACTCTGTATGTTCTTTTGATAAAGTCATTGGCTTGGTTAAGGTGTGAAATAGAGTAAAGGCAAGCAGGCTTAACACAGCCAAGGCTAGGTTTTCTCTTCAATGAGAAACTGTTCTTTCCAGACATGTAGCTCTGGCGCACATTTAAATGCGGAGACTCACTTCAAAGTCTGGACACTAGAGTAGGAGATGAGCAGTGGAAGACACACAATTCTAAGTAACCCAAGATACACTAAACTGTTGGAAAGATTAATTTGTTATGTTTCCATTTTAGTGAAGATTTAAATAGAAAGAAATTAATCTGAGGTGTCTCCCTCTTAAGAAGGTGGTTTTGATTTGAAATTCCCTTTTAAGCCTTTCTCACTTGCTTGAAATTTACTATACTACACCTAAATGGATTTGGATTTTCCTCTTTTTCTGGGGTGCACACAAAAATAGACATTGGTCATATTTTGCACAAAGGGGTCCTTTTTTAAAAACATTAATTTAATTCCAAACTGGCCTTTTCCAGTTTGATTGCCTGATGGAATCCTTTTTAGTTTCATGCTTGCTTTTTATGTAAAGATAAATTCAATAAGTGTTTGGAGAAATAAATGGTATTCTAGACGGTTAATAACGAAAAACTGTGTTTTTTTACCTAGGGGTACTGAGTGGCATCAAACATACAAGATAGACGCTTCAGTTGTCTTTGATGACTCTCAGGACCCCTAGGTGAAAAACACCACTGATATCCACTTTTTACCCATAAAAAGAGAAAACAAGTTCTTCCCACACACTTCCATCATCCCATGTGCTTTCCCTCCCACTCCCCTTCTCGAACCTGTGCTCTCTGCTCTCTATTGGAGCAGAGAGCCAGCACTGCACTGACATGCTCTTGGCGAAGGCTGTCAGAGCAACCTAGAATTCCTTTGATATTGCAGCAGTGGGAATCTGCTTTTGTTACATACTGTTGATACTTCATAGCAATGAAGGCCTGACTTAGAATCTGGTATTTCGACTAATGACACACCTTGAGAGCTATACATTTCAAAGGGATACTGCTGTTGTTAACGTCATATCTTTTATTTTAACAGGTAATTGAAGCTAATCGAAATGGGGAAATGAATCTCAAGATTGAGACTGATTTGGTGTCTGTTACTACAAATTTTAAAGATCTTGGGAATCCACCGTGGAGTAAGTGTTGAAGTACAAAGTTAAACTATCTCTGCACAAAGATCATTTTGGTAGGACAAGATAAGCCATGCAGTGGCGTCACTGGGGTTGGTGTCACCCGGTGCGGGTAACTCATGGTGTCACCCCCTCACAACTTACCGCATGGACCGCCTCTGTCGAAAATGTACGGCGCTAGGTACTATCTTACTCCCTCTAGCTCCATCTCTCTGTCTAGCTCCCTCTAGCTCCCTCTTTCTGTCTTACTCCCTCTAGCTCCCTCTGTCTCTGTCTTACTCCCTCTAGCTCCCTCTCCCTCTGTCTTACTCCCTTCTAGCTCCCTCTCTCTGTCTTGCTCCCTCTAGCTCCCTCTAGCTCCCTCTCTTACTCCTTCTAGCTCCCTCTCTCTCTGTCTTACTCCCTCTAGCTGCCTTTCTGTCTGTCTTACTCCCTCTAGCTCCCTGTCTTACTCCCTCTAGCTCCCTGTCTTACTCCCTCTAGCTCCCTCTCTCTGTCTTACTCCCTCTAGCTCCCGCTCTCTCTCTTACTCCCTCTAGCTCCTGATCTCTCTTTTACTCCCTCTAGCTCCCTCTCTCTCTCTCTGTCTTGCTCCCTCTAGCTCCCTCTCTCTGTCTTACTCCCTCTAGCTTCCTCTCTCTCTCTGTCTTACTCCCTCTAGCCCCCTCTCTCTTACTCCCTCTAGCTCTCTCTCTCTCTCTTACTCCCTCTAGCCCCCTCTCTCTCTCTGTCTTGCTCGCTCTACCTCCCTGTAGCTCCCTCTCTCTCTGTCTTGCTCCCTCTAGCTCCCTCTCTCTCTCTTACTCCCTCTAGCTCCCTCTCTCTCTGTCTTGCTCCCTCTAGCTCCCTCTCTCTCTCTTACTCCCTCTAGCTCCCTCTCTCTCTGTGTTGCTCCCTCCAGCTCCCTCTCTCTGTTTTACTCTCTCTAGCTCCCTCTCTCTCTGTCTTGCTCCCTCTCTCTGTCTTACTCCCTCTAGCTTCCTCTCTCTCTCTCTTACTCCCTCTAGCTCCCTCTCTCTGTCTAGCGCTCTCTAGCTCCCTCTCTCTCTCTTACTCCCTCTAGCTCCCTCTCTCTCTGTCTTGCTCCCTCCAGCTCCATCTCTGTCTTACTCCCTCTAGCTTTCTCTCCCTCTCTCTTACTCCCTCTAGCCCCCTCTCTCTTACTCCCTCTAGCCCCCTCTCTCTCTGTGTCTTGCTCCCTCTAGCTCTCTCTCTCTTACTCCCTCTAGCTCCCTCTCTCTCTGTCTTTCTCCCTCTAGCTCCCTCTCTCTCTCTTACTCCCTCTAGCTCCCTCTCTCTGTCTAGCGCTCTCTAGCTCCCTCTCTCTCTCTCTTACTCCCTCTAGCTCCCTCTCTCTCTGTGTTGCTCCCTCTCTCTGTTTTACTCTCTCTAGCTCCCTCTCTCTCTGTCTTGCTCCCTCTAGCTCCCTCTCTCTGTCTTACTCCCTCTAGCTTCCTCTCTCTCTGTCTTACTCCCTCTAGCCCCCTCTCTCTTACTCCCTCTAGCTCCCTCTCTCTCTCTTACTCCCTCTAGCCCCCTCTCTCTCTGTCTTGCTCCCTCTAGCTCTCTCTCTCTGTCTTACTCCCTCTAGCTACCTCTCACTCTGTCTTGCTCCCTCTAGCTCCCTCTCTCTCTCTTACTCCCTCTAGCTCCCTCTCTCTGTCTAGCTCCCTCTCTCTCTTACTCCCTCTAGCTCCCTCTCTCTCGGTCTTACTCCCTCTAGCGCCCTCTCTCTCTGTCTTACTCCCTCTAGCTCCCTCTCTCTGTCTAGCTCCCTCTCTCTCTCTCTCTCTCTCTTACTCCCTCTAGCTCCCTCTCCCTCTGTCTTGCTCCCTCTAGCTCCCTCTCTCTCTATCTTAATCCCTCTAGCTCTATCTCTCTGTCTAGCTCCCTCTCTCCCTGTCTTACTCACTCCCTCTAGCTCCCTCTGTCTCCCTCTCTGTCTTACTCCCTCTAGCTCCCTCTCTCTCTCTTACTCCCTCTAGCCCCCTCTCTTTCTGTCTTACTCCCTCTAGCTCCCTCTGTCTTACTCCCTCTAGCTCCCTCTCTGTCTTACTCCCTCTAGCTCCCTCTAGCTCCCTCTCTCTTACTCCCTCTAGCTCCCGCTCTCTTTCTTGCTCCCTCTCTCTCTGTCTTGCTCCGTCTAGCTCCCTCTCTCTCTGTCTTACTCACTCTAGCTCCCTCTCTCTCCATCTTAGTCCCTCTAGCTCCCTCTCTCTGTCTTGCTCCCTCTAGCTCCCTCTCTCTCTTACTCCCTCTATCTCCCTCTCTCTCTGTGTTGCTCGCTCTAGCTCCCTCTCTCTCTATCTTACTCCCTCTAGCTCCCTCTTGCTCTGTCTTGCTCGCTCTAGCTCCCTCTCTCTCTATCTTACTCCCTCTAGCTCCCTCTCTCTGTCTAGCTCCCTCTCTCTCTCTTACTCCCTCTAGCTCCCTCTCTCTCGGTCTTGCTCGCTCTAGCTCCGTCTCTCTCTATCTTACTCTCTCTAGCTCCCTCTAGCTCTCTCGCTCTCTGTCTTACTCTCTCTAGCTCCCTCTCTCTCTGCTTTCTCACTCTAGCTCCCTCTGTCTCCGTCTCTCTCTCTTACTACCTCTAGCTCCCTCTCTCTCTGTCTTGCTCCCTCTAGCTCCCTCTCTCTCTCTTACTCCCTCTAGCTCCCTCTCTCTGTCTAGCGCTCTCTAGCTCCCTCTCTCTCTCTTACTCCCTCTAGCTCCCTCTCTCTCTGTGTTGCTCCCTCCAGCTCCCTCTCTCTGTTTTACTCTCTCTAGCTCCCTCTCTCTCTGTCTTGCTCCCTCTAGCTCCCTCTCTCTGTCTTACTCCCTCTAGCTTCCTCTCTCTCTGTCTTACTCCCTCTAGCCCCCTCTTTCTTACTCCCTCTAGCTCCCTCTCTCTCTCTTACTCCCTCTAGCCCCCTCTCTCTCTGTCTTGCTCCCTCTAGCTCTCTCTATCTGTCTTACTCCCTCTAGCTACCTCTCACTCTGTCTTGCTCCCTCTAGCTCTCTCTCTCTCTCTCTCTCTTACTCCCTCTAGCTCACTCTCTCTGTCTAGCTCCCTCTCTCTCTGTCTTACTCCCTCTAGTTCCCTCTCTCTCTGTCTTACTCCCTCTCTCTGTCTAGCTCCCTCGCTCTCTCTCTCTTACTCCCTCTAGCTCCCTCTCCCTCTGTCTTGCTCCCTCTAGCTCCCTCTCTCTCTATCTTAATTCCTCTAGCTCCCTCTCTCTGTCTAGCTCCCTCTCTCCCTGTCTTACTCCCTCTAGCTCCCTCTGTCTCCCTCTCTGTCTTGCTCCCTCTCTCTCTCTTACGCCCTCTAGCCCCCTCTCT
The DNA here is from genome assembly GCF_964261635.1 of Lissotriton helveticus. Taxonomy (NCBI): domain Eukaryota; kingdom Metazoa; phylum Chordata; class Amphibia; order Caudata; family Salamandridae; genus Lissotriton; species Lissotriton helveticus. The sequence goes on along the minus strand of NC_136063.1, from coordinate 1,566,372,013 downwards.
TTCTGTCTTACTCCCTCTAGCTCCCTCTGTCTTACTCCCCCTAGCTCCCTCTCTGTCTTACTCCCTCTAGCTCCCTCTCTCTTACTCCCTCTAGCTCCCTCTCTCTTTCTTGCTCCCTCTCTCTCTGTCTTGCTCCGTCTAGCTCCCTCTCTCTCTGTCTTACTCACTCTAGCTCCCTCTCTCTCCATCTTAGTCCCTCTAGCTCCCTCTCTCTGTCTTGCTCCCTCTAGCTCCCTCTCTCTCTTACTCCCTCTATCTCCCTCTCTCTCTGTCTTGCTCGCTCTAGCTCCCTCGCTCACTATCTTACTCCCTCTAGCTCCCTCTTGCTCTGTCTTGCTCGCTCTAGCTCCCTCTCTCTCTATCTTACTCCCTCTAGCTCCCTCTCTCTCTTACTCCCTCTAGCTCCCTCTCTCTCTGTCTTGCTCGCTCTAGCTCCGTCTCTCTCTAGCTTACTCTCTCTAGCTCCCGCTAGCTCTCTCGCTCTCTGTCTTACTCTCTCTAGCTCCCTCTCTCTCTGCTTTCTCACTCTAGCTCCCTCTGTCTCCGTCTCTCTGTCTTACTCCCTCTAGCTCCCTCTCTCTGTCTTGCTCGCTCTAGCTCCGTCTCTCTCTATCTTACTCTCTCTAGCTCCCTCTAGCTATCTCGCTCTCTGTCTTACTCTCTCTAGCTCCCTCTCTCTCTGTCTTTCTCACTCTAGCTCCCTCTGTCTCCGTCTCTCTGTCTTACTCCCTCTAGCTCCCTCTCTCTCGGTCTTACTCTCTCTAGCTCCCTCTCTCTCTGTCTTACTCCCTCTAGCTCCCTCTCTCTGTCTAGCTCCCTCTCTCTCTCTTACTCCCTCTCTCTCTGTCTTGCTCGCTCTAGCTCCGTCTCTCTCTGTCTTACTCTGTCTAGCTCCCGCTAGCTCTCTCGCTCTCTGTCTTACTCTCTCTAGAGAGGTGTGGCGCTGCGGCCAGGGCGACTGACGCTGGAATCTGGGGATCAGGGTTCGATCCCCGGCTCCGGTGGCAGGTTAGCCCAGCACCATGTGACTCTGGGCAATAGCTTGCTTAATCTTCCCGACGGCCCCCAGCGCCTAGAGACCCTTACGGGTGATTGTGCGCTTTACAAATGTGGATTATTATTATTATTATTATAGCTCCCTCTAGCTCTCTCGCTCTCTGTCTTACTCTCTCTAGCTCCCTCTCTCTCTGTCTTGCTCTCTCTAGCTCCCTCTCTCTGTATTACTCCCTCTAGCTCCCTTTGTCTCCCTCTCTCTCTTACTCCATCTGTCTTCCCTGGATTTGTATAAACAAGAGTGCGAGCAACAGGTGGCACTGTAGTGAAGAGCAAGCTGAAATTTGGAACTGGTTCAGTGAAAACTGAAGTCTGCAAGATACTGAAAAATAGGAAACCATGCACCCTCACATGAGCTAGACTGCTGTAGAGTTGCCTTGTGAGCAAAGAAAATTGCAGTCAAGCATTGCAGATCTCCTCCGAGACGCTGGCGAGTGTGAACTTCATGAGGAACAAGCTTGCACAGGGAGCGACAGTAAAGGTGAGAGCAGAGACGAGGCTGCAGTGCAGATTGGTGTCACCCCAAGTGTTGGTGTCACCCGGTGCGGGCCGCACCCCCCTAGTGACGCCACTGAAGCCATGCAATCGTATTTGACACATTTGTAGATGTGCTGCTTCCTTATCTGCCCAGGGACTTGTTGTTTTCCACTCACCTGCCTCCACTGCGTCATGTGTAGTTCATATTTTTCCTCTAACTGCACATTTTCCCATCCCTGTTGACTTCTTGCCATGTATGTATGGAGTTAGGGCTTCACGCGATCTGACTTCCCTACTTTCAAGTAACACCACGAACGTCCTTAATTCTATGGGTATTGTAAAGCATGCATAAGCCAAGGGTATTCAAATGCTGCCTGTTACAACCTTGTTTAGGGCCGGGTAGGAAAGAATGCCATTGACTCACAGACGTTTTCCATTATGGCTGAGTTTTTTGACCTACTCAAATAATTATGTGGTAACTGGGCATTTTTCATTCCATGTTGAAGATAAGGTACTTTTTTTTTCTTTTAACCCCTTCTACGCTCATGACAAGGTCAGCTCGTCATGGGCATAACCTGCGCTACGCGGATGACGAGCTGACCTTGTCACGTAACGCGGGATTTTTAAAATCGCAGCGCGCAGCGGGAAAACCGCTAGCGCGCATGCGGTTAATAAATAGAGACCTCTAGCCTCAATACTGCTCTTTCTTTCTTGGATAAGTGTCTTAAGAAGAGAGCAGCACTTCAATTACGGCATTGTCTCGCATACAACAATTTATTACATTCCTGTGTATCCGGTTTTAAGCTGGTCATGGAACCTGATGATTATGATTCATTTTGTAAACAATATGAGCATAAGGATGCTGCTGGTTCTAGCTTCCTTGTAATACTACATCTGTTTGTGGCATTCGACCTGTTTGACAAGTGCACGCTCCTGTTCACTTTTTGTGTTTTGAACTCCTTGCGTTAAAGTCGTGCCTCATGTTTGTGGTGCGCAAGGTGCCCCACGGCTTGATGTCAGACCCCACTTTTAGATCTTGTTCCGGGTTGCGTCATACCTGTTCCAACTACATATGCTGATGGCCAATAACTTTAGCATTTGTTATGTGATGCCCACCACCTTAGGAACTACATCAGTCATCAGAGAATGCAATCAATTTGACCCTCCTATTGAAAGCACAGAGACTACATTTCTTAGAATGCATAATTTTGCTTTGTAGATTTTTCATATTTGAAGTGTCTTTAGGTGTCTTACTGGATCTGAAAATTGTTTTAAGCAACACCTCTAATGGCATTCAGTAGAGCAGCTGCTAAAAAGTTGCTCTCAAATGTGACATTGTAGGTCTATAATGGCACAAACCACCCACATGGATAACACCAGTTCCCTTTTTAGGTCTTGCACCTGCGACGCATCGGGAAGCGATGTCGCAGAAAGATCTATAGTCGGCGAGTCTGCTTTCAAGGAGACAGGAGATGGGCACACGCAGCATGCCGTAATCGGATCAGGTCGCGCGCGCATTCACCATCTCCTGTCTCCCTTGAAAGCCTCATGCACTTCTCGCATACACACACAGCCACCCCCTGCTTTCGCTTCGCACACGCACTCACGCACGCACACACGAGCGCACGCGCAGAGACACGCACGCACACACACGAGCGCACACACAGAGAGACACACGAGCGCACGCTCACACACACACTAGCGCACACATACAGAGACACACACCACCCCCCCCGCACCTCCCTGCCGCCACCGCCCCCCCCGCCACCACCCCCAGTACAACTAAACCCCACTCACCGCATCGGCGCCACTCCAGACTTCTGCAGCCTCCGCGGGGCTCTCCCTCGGGCATGGGAGCCCCGCGTCACCACTGCTCCTCTGGATCAGCTACTCTGTGGGCACAGGCTTCTCGCAGAAGACGGAAGTCCCGCCCCACGACAGGTTTCGGTTTCGGCAGTGCACGCTCACGTCTTGTTTAATAGCTTTCTTCAATGCTTGTTATATGATTATCGGGCTGGACAGTTACTATGGTTGGGCGTCTTTTTCAGCTTGTTTAGTTGTGGAGGTGTCTTGTTCTTCCCACCTCCTGCTTCGCAGTAAGAGCCCCCCTCTGTGTTTCTATTGCACACTGTGGCATGCCTCTTGAAGATAATGGACTCCCCCACCACCCTCCCGCCTCGCATTAGGAGCCCCCCCCCCCCCCCCCCCCAATGCGATCCTTCTCTCTATCAATGGCAGAGTGCAACAAAGGCAGGAAGGCCAGAATCCTACACCTGGGCACAGACATCGCAGGTAAAATGCCTCGGGAGCAGTACACGTTTTCTTCCCCACCACTCGGTATGCACGCTTCCACTTTAGCAATGGCAGAGTGCAACAAACTTTAGCAAGCCGCGGCGTGCTTCTTGCAGTTCTTTTTCATACCCCCCGCTTCACATTAAGAGCCCCCCCTTTCTGTTTTTTTTGCCCGCCACAGCATGCTCCTTGAAGCTCTTTTGCTTCCTCACCTCCAGCTTTGCATTAAGAGCTCCCCCCATTTGTGTGCTGTCACTTTACAAATGTCATAGTGCAACAAAGGCAGGAAGGCGAAGAAACCTCCCCCTGGGCACGGTCATCACAGGTAAACTGCCTTGGGAGCAGCACACGTTTACCTCCCCTCCTCTCGGTATGCACGCTTTCACTTTAGCAATGGCAGAATGCAACAAACTTTAGCTGGCCATGGCGTGCTCCTTGAAGTTCTTTTTCTCCCCCCTCCCCTCTTTGTATTTCTTTTGCACACCGCAGCATGCGTCTTGAAGTTAATTTACTTCCCCCCTCTAACGTTCGCAGTAGAAGTCCTTCCTTCCCCACTCGGTATGCAAGCCTTCACTCTAGCAATGACAGAGTGCAGCAAAGGCAAGAAGGCATAGAAACCTACCCCTGGGCACGGACATCGCAGGTAAACTGCCTCGGGAGCGGGGAGCAGTACACGGTCCCAAAGCCTTAACCCAAGTAACTGTATCTGCATACTCAGACCCCTAGACTTTCAAAGATAGCACAGCGGTGTGATGTGTGCTTACACAGCATCATGCTGGGCTGCCCATTGTCTGCTCCTTTATTGCACAGTAACAGCAGCTTAATCCTCACATCCTTGAAGTTCTGCGATATCCTGTATTTGCCAAATTGTTTGGACTTTTTTTTGTGCATTTTACAGGTGTGTATGGCTGTTAGTAGTTTACCCGTATTAATTAGTCATTTATCTTTTTTTCACGTTACAAGTGTTTTACATTCGTTATATCGCTATAAGGGTGCATTCATCTTTTTTGCATGGTCTATTGCTCGTTTATATCACTACATTTGTGGGTTTTTACACCTGACCCTGCAAGTCATTGTGCAGCATCGGTCTTTATTACGGTGTGTGTTTCTACTAAGCAAACAAAATCTAAATAAATGGTCCATGTGAGTACTTTGAAACAGGTGCCTCCATGGCGTGAGTAAAAACTTGAATTCTTTGTGCAGGATGGACCGCAATCCTCTGGGCATCTGTTGTGTCGGAATTTATGGACAAGCATGTTATTCAAACTGGTACCTACCTACCAGCCCTCTCTAATAAGAACTAACGGTTTGTACAGCTGCCAGCTCTCTGTTTGCTTTTCCAAGTATGTTAAATGTGTGCATTACACAGGCAGGTATGTTTGATTTTTTTTAGAACAGCACAGGTGGCAAGTGTCTTATTAAGTTGCAATTTACATTGTGTTGATGTTGCACTCCATGAGAGTGCATGTTCCAACAAGTCTTCTCCCCTCCTCCCCAGTCCTTACTTGCACCTGGACGTTTGAGAGAGTTTATCTATTGGCCTTGAAAGTGACAATGCCTTTTATTTATATTTTAAAAAATAAAATCTAAATAAAAGGCATTGTCATTTACAATGCCAATAGCTCAAACTCGTATAAATGCGAGACCTATTGCATTGCAAATGCTTGTTCCACATGTCACTTGAAAGAAAATGGGTCTACTAACTGTAAATGTTTCTTCGCCAGATTTTTTTCAGGATTCTCTTTTCTTTTCATTACATCCCTTTTAATTCCTTAGTATGTCTCCCACTAAAATGAAAGCGTTATACCGTGCACAAGGTGCAATAAATAGGAAGCTGTCCAAACACATTCAAGAGCAAAGGAACACACAGCGATTAGTCCGCATCAATGAAGATGATTGAGTCTGTTTGTCTAAAGTAACCCCGTGCTAACATATTCAGACACGGAAGACTGAGCACCAAGTATAGAGCTTTAGTACTTGACTATTAAAGTAGCAAGGTGATTAATCCAATGCTTACACAGGGAGTTGGTGCAGGGTTTTAGATTCAGAACTCTGTAACTAACAGATTATTGCCCAATAAATTGAATGTCCATCCAGTCCATCCAATGCTTCGTCTTTATAGTAAGCATTACTTTGATCTGCACTCAACTCAATATTACACAGATGCAAGATTAACAATATAGGCAAATTGGTATCATTACGAGGAAATTTAGCAATATTTCATAGTGAGTATGATTGGGGCTCTTGCCTAGGGCTAACTAAGTCTGTCCTTGCAGTTCTCTTGTTTCTGTTTCTAACTTTGCCTTTCTCTGATATTGGGAGGCAAACACTAGTTAAGTAGTTACCACTTCAGTCTCGGGTCGCTAGCGCTACTATCGGCCATTTACTACCTTGGTGCTTATGTGAGTGAGGTACCTCTTCTGGGACTTGTCTCCTTGGTTGTCGCCCAATCCCACCTTCTTCTGTAACGTGAGGTATTCTCAGAGCGGTCTTATTTTATTTATAAAGTTTTGTGTAGCGCGAACGCGACCCTCGAGGGTATCAGAGCGCTTTACTTGATGAGAAGCTGAGTGACAATTGGTCTGGTAAACAGGAATATGTGTTAGAGCCGAACATATCATACAGTAAAATATGATAACAGGGTTTGGATTGGATTAAAGCCAGTACTAGGAAGGATAGTCAACATAAGAGTGTGTTATCTATACCTTTTCACTGTCACTGATATATTGACTTAGGGTAAAAACTTAGTAGATAAGATGTGGCTTCTTTTTTGAAGGAGGCGGTAGAGGAAGTTAGGCAAAGGTCCGGTGGGAAAGAGTTCCATATCTTGGGTGCGATAGCCGAGAATGCTCTGGCACCCGTTTGCTTTTTGTGGGTTCGTTGGGGTTTCAGAAGCAAGGTGAGCGCACTTCGTGAGGATCTGCTGCCCCCTGATTTTTCTAGCTTTTGGCCAGGTAACTGGGGGTATTTAAGTGTACCGCCTTATGTAATAAAGTCACAATCTTTAACAGGTTCAGTTAGCGTATTATCTTTAGTAAAAACCCTTAGCTCAATCCTGTGTGGCTGTGGCACAGAGGAGTTGGAATTAATCAAAGGAACACATTTAAAACATTTAGTAGTACCAAAACTGAAGATAAGTAAGAAACATAACACAATAAAAATCTATTACCAAATTATAAAAATAGTGTATTTTATTTATTTAAATATTTATAAAGCGCGCAACTACCCAACATGGTTTCCTGGTGCTGAGCAGGACAATGCGCAAACCAAGGTTGCAGATAGCAAGGTGAGCGCCATTCGTGAGGATCTTCTGCCCCCTGATTTTTCTAGCTTTTGGCCAGTTAACTGGGGGTATTGAAGTGTACCGCTTTATGCGTTATGCAAGCAATTTTCAGTTTGATTCTTGCTTTGTATGGTAACTAGTTTAATGATTTTAGGGGTGGTGGGATGTGCATGTTTCTTTTAGTTCTGAGAACATGTCATGCTGCTGCGTTGAGGGAGGATCTTGGTCAGGAACGGTTGTTGTCTTTAAAGCCGCAGATTCAGGCACAAGCAAAACTCCCTACCCATACAAGATGAGAGCATGCCTGCAGGAAGTGGTTCATTACGTGGTATGTGTGTGAGGCCATCCAATGTAATAAAGTCACAATCTTTAACAGGTTCAGTTAGCGTATTATCTTTAGTAAAAACCCTTAGCTCAATCCTGTGTGGCTGTGGCACAGAGGAGTTGGAATTAATCAAAGGAACTCATTTAAAACATTTAGTAGTACCAAAACTGAAGATAAGTAAGAAACACAACACAATAAAAATCTATTACCAAATTATCAAAATAGTGTATTTTCTTTATTTAAAGATTTATAAAGCGCGTAACTACCCAACATGGTTTCCTGGTGCTGAGCAGGACAATGCGCAAACCAAGGTTGCAGATAGTACAACAGAGAGGATTATACTTGATTGTAAAGAAAGGTCTTTAGCTTCTTACGGAAGGCTAAAAGCGACTGACAGATCCTAAGTTCCAGAGGAAGGGAATTCCACAGTTTAGGTCCAAGGTAGGAAAACGAGCGGCTTCTCATGCGAGTAAGCCAGACAGAAAAAAGAAAGAGGCTGGCTGATCTCAACTGACGAGTGGGTACATAAGGTTTGACCAGGCTTTGTATATAAGGGGGTGCCAAGCCATGCTTCGCTCAAAACATGCAACATAAAGCCTTAAACTCGATGCACTTGTTCACCTTGAGCCAGTGGAGTTGATGAAGCAAAGGTAAGACAAAGGCATGTCGAGGCTACAAAAAAAGAAGGGGTCGGCTGCATTTTGAATGAGCTGTAAACGGCGGACGGAGGCTTGATCAGCGCCCAGGTACAATGCATTGCCATAATAAGTCTGTAAATCAACGGTGCCTGCATTACAGTTCCCAAGGCTGCAGGTGGAATTAACCAAAGGATCTTTTTTTTAGCCACTTGAGAACCGCAAAGCAAGTTGTATTAACTCTAGACACTTGGGCTCTGAGGGAGAGGTTGTTGTCAAAATTAAAACCCAAGTTCTTAACCTTAGGGACCGGTGCAGGTAAAGGTGCCAAAGTGTCAGGCCAATGGTTAACTCCCCAGATTTCAGGATTGTTTCTCAGAATTAGGACCTCTGTTTTAGAATGGTTCAGCTTCAAAGCGTTACTGGACATCCACAAGGAAATATTACGCAGTATGAGCTGGAGCAAAGAAGGGTCCTGCTTCTGAGCAGATCAAAGAGAAAAGATGATCTGGGTATCGTCTGTGTAGGGAAAAAAAGGTCAGTCCCAACTTTTCTTTAATGTCCGCCAAGGGCGGACATAAAGATTAAAAAGCAAAGGGCTTAAAATCGAGCCCTGCGGTACTCCTGACATTAAGGCTATTGAATTCGATTTAGTGGTATGTGAGAAGTCTTGAAACAAGCGATCTTTTAAAAAAAGAAATCAGCCACCTCAAGGCCACACCTACAATGCCCGAGGCTTCAAGACGATCCACCGAGATGGAGTGCGAGACCGCGTCAAAAGCCGTAATCAAGTCCAGTAAAATGAGAGCTGCCATACCACCGCAGTCAAGCTGCTGGCTAAGATATTCCACAACACCAAGCAAAGCCGATTCTGTACTGTACCCAGAACGAAAAACTTGACTGTGAGGGATAAAATAAATTGTGCAACGCCACATGCAAGGATAGTTGGGAGTTGATGTGTCTTTCCAAGACTTTGGAGAAGGCAGAAAGGAGGGATATAGAGCGGTAATTTGACCAGCAAAGAGGATCGAGGACAGCCCTTTTCAACAAAGGGAGGACAAGAGCGTGCTTCCAATTCAGGGGCACGTGACCTGAGCTTAAAGAGGTATTAAGCAGATTAAGAATCACGCTAAGGGCTGACTCGTCCAAAAGTCTGAGCTTGGATGGGGGGAAGAGGATCAAGTGGGTGTATTTTTACCTTAAAATAGACACCAAAACAACAAAAATGTATTGAGAGAAATCGTAAATTACCATTACTTTAACTTAGGCTTTTAACTCCTTAACTGCGCCGAACGTTCCGCGCTAGTGCGGAACGTTCTATTGGGCGGGCGGGGCTGCGACGGCCAACGGACGGGCGCAGCACTCTACAGGTAGTGCACGCGACGGCCGTTGGCCGTCGGCAGCAGCGATGAGGTTAAAAGCCATAAATTGTTGCAAGCGGTTGGTTGCCACAGGCCAAAACTTCTGTTAGGACTCTCTTGGATTTGTCACAGTGGGCTGGGGGCCAGTCACCAGATCACTGTTGTCTTGGGGGACAGTTTCCTGTCACTTCAGCAGTCTTGGGGTCCTCGTGGCACTTTTATCCTTTTACCATGTTCCTGCCATGAAGTGGTCCTGATGCTGGGGGCTACAGGATGCTGAAGACACTGAAGGTGCAGGAGAGGCTGCAGAAGTGGTGAGTGCTCCTTGGTATCCACAAGCATCAAGGGTCGCCTCTCGCCTTAACCTCCCACGGAGCAGGGGAGAATCCAGTGCAGGTCCAGTTGTCACTGGTCAACTGGTCTCCCAGTTCCAGCGGTCTTTAATGGTTGCTTGTAGGTAAGTTTTTCCTTCCAATGTTAGCCAGAGTCCACCTTCATGACGACCATGGGTCCCATGGACATAAGGAACACATCAGGTTGGTCAGAACTCTGTCTCCCAGCAGACACTTTGGCGTTCAGTGGTGGGCAGGTGCTTCGGGGCAGCAATGCTCTCGAGTGTAGATTTCTTATGGCTTTTGTGTCCCTGGTGCTGAACAGGTGGTTAGCCAACAAGCCCTTTGAGTCACTTCTGTCCTGGCACAAGTGGAGACCTTTCTTCCTGAGTGGCCACGGCAGGGACAGTCTTCTTTGCAGTCTGTTGGGTTCAGGAGGTGCAGCCCTTCTTGGGTACAGCTATCTTTGCAGGGTCCAGGGAGAACCAGGGGGGCAGTCCTTCTTTCTAGGAGTAAGTGGAGCTCTTTTTCCATGAGTTGTTACAGCAGGCGCAGTCTTTTTCTATGGATCCCTTGGGCGAAGCAAGTGTTGTTTTTCCTCCTTGCAGCCTCTCTTTCCTGGGCCCATGGAGCAGGACAGTCCTTCTGTCTTCCTTCCAGTCCAGTAGTGATCTCAGGTCTGTGAGTCTGGGGTGCCACCTTTATGCCATCTTCTCAATTGTGAGAAGGGAGTACTCACTAGACAATGGGACAATAGTTTCCACAAGGCGAACCTTCCTACTTTACATCACTTCCTGGCGGTTTTGTCACCAAGCAATCCTAGGATGCCCCTCTCTACCTGTACCCAAGATGGCACAAGCCATTTCTGTGAGGAGCCCTGGAAACACCACAGAGCTGTACCTAGCCTAATGAGCCACTACTCTGGAAAACCTGTTCTGCAGCTGGGTTTTCTCTTCTAGAGAAGATGCCTGCTTGTCTGCCTACAGTGCCTACCCAAAGGAGCGGGCAGGTGTAGGTGTGATCACCATTGGCTTCACTGAGGCGGTAACCTCTTTGAAGCTGGCCCATCTGTGGCTTTTGCCCAGTAGTCATCCTTGTGGAGGAGCTCACACCTCCTACCACCTGCAATGTTTTTGTTCCCTATTCCTGAGAGTGCTTCACACTTCTAGCAGAGGACCGCAAGTTGTCTTGAGTGACAGCTGTAGCAGAAAGACAGGAAAGGCTAATGGAGGATCTGAAAGAAACAGGTTAGTGTTAGATTCCTTACCTTAGAATATCCCCAGGCGTCAGACTGGATCTGGAAAGTTTTGCGTACCAGTAGCCCTGCTTGTCGGTAGGCGTCGTCTGCGGCTCTGCGTCCGTCGTCGGCGCGTGATCGCCGGGATGACATTGTCGGAGTTCTTGGACGCCGCCCTCGCGCGCTGACGTCAGTTCTTCTTTTTTTCGTGCCAGCAAGCGCAGATCCGGGAAGAGCAGTACTCTGGTCACTTTTTGACCTACTTTTTTTGATCTCTTTTGGTCATCTTTTCGAGTCGACGTCGACTCCTGGTGCCGGTAGGGATGCCTTGCTTCAAACACTACCGTGGATTAGGGGTCAGGAGGGAATGTTTATAGACATGTGGGTGTATATTCCCTCATCAAGATTCAGAAACACATGATATACACCTACAGTCTCATGCATGTGTGCACAATGTATGTGAAATTGCCCTCATTTCTCTCTAAACTAACAAAATGTGTTATACACAGGGAAAGGCATCCCTTAAGGATAAGAACCCTCACTCACCCGAAGGTGACATGCTTCATCATATGGGTCCTCCTTACCAGTGTGGAAAGCCTAGTCACCACTGGGAGCTACTACTTCAAGATTTTAAGGAAGGAGCTCAGAGATGTTTTGAGTTGGTAGGGAGTAGGATAGTAATCCCATATGTGTGATGATGGGTAATAGTGAGGTTTGCAGCGCTGTGTGAAAGAAGAGTGCCTAGATAGACTCACCAATTGACTTTATTAATGTGTTCTACCTGACAGGATTAAAATGTAACAGCACAGTGGTATGGATATAGAACCACTGTCACTAGTAGGTCAACCTGTTTCAGCCTGTTGATCAATTTATGTATCAGCGGCTTTTTTCAGGACCAGATATTAACATTGCTGCTGCAGTTGTGAAAAATAATAAATTTAATTTTTAATACACCACCAGTATTCCTGCTCGTTTCTTTTTTGTGTCAGGTCATACCCAGGGTATCTATGGATAAAACACAAGATGCAGGGAAGGTTATAAAAGAGAGAGAAAAGAAAGGCAGTTCAAACATCAATAATTTGATCACATGACAAACTGTGCATTGTACTATGTCACAATTCTAGTGTCTGCTTATAACTGTTTACAAGCACTATGGACTTACCCACAATTGTTGGATAGCCCAGCCTCGCCTCTACCTGACAGGCTGCTCAGGAGGGAGGCCCGCGCTGCGGGAAAAGACACAAAACAGTGCAGACATTAGTTTCTGACTACACTGCCTTATGTCTGAAAAGACTTATTTCTCTGTTAAGCAGAGGGAAAAAAACGATTAGATGTAGCAAAAGTCAAGGCCTACATGTACATTCAAGGCAGTTAAACATATTGGGACTGGAAGTGTTCTTAAATTAATGATTGTCAATACTAACTTCCAAGGTTATAAAAGTCTAAGTCAAGAAACATAGAGCACTGAGCAAGAGTATACACAACCCAGACTTTAGAAATTCAATATTCTCAAACAAACAGAGATTTACTGCATAGCAGCTTACCTGTCCGTCGGTACCTCGTCGCGAAAATGAGCTTGCCCCGGGAGGTAACGAACGGAAGGTCTGTTCGTGTTTATATACTCAGCGGCTTAATTGTTCGCCGCTGTGCAGGGAGAAGGGTCCTTGTAATTTTAGCCGTCTATTCGATCGCCTTAGCGGCACTTGGTTATTGCGCATGCGCGAGCATGTAACGCTTCCTTCTTGCGCATGTGCTTGCCCATTTGATGTTAACACTACATACTTCGCTTGTGCGCTCAAGATCTTTCATTCTGTTGTAATTATTGCGCACTGAGGTTTAATCCTTTCAGGGAAACCTACAAGGTTATAAGAGTAACGCGCATGTCTGCCTTCTGAGGGTGGTTTAAGGACCTATATGGAGATTTAAAGACAAAACTACAAGATCGTAAAAAACGTGCGTGTCTACCTGCTGAATGGTAATTTTGGGACCCTTTTTAGAGGTTTATAGATACATCATATTGGAGGTAGTTATTCTCTTAGCTACACTCATTAATGTACGGAGGTGATATCACAAAGATCACAAGGTGCACCGATGTATATGATAAAAAAGTGTCCCCAAGATTGTTACATTATATCTGAGGTACATCATTCATTCTTTCTCGTTGATCAAATGGTAAACTGATAACATTTTAGATGGTAAGTAACATTTTTTGATCACTGTCTATAAATGCTCAATAATCACTGAGCCCTATGGCAAACAAAGGTGATTAGTTCTCCTTGAATAACGCGTGCAGACATTCTCCTCATTCTGCTACCCTCATCTACTAAGTTGTAACTTCACTTGTCCATAATGACAATATAGTCCATTATATCTTATTTTTAATTTTATGGGCAAGTGAGAGTGCTGTTTCAAATTAAGGTCCAGGGTATTTCATCGTTTAAACCTTTTATGTCTGTTCGCAATTTATATACCCACTGCTGCTCTTTGCGGAACAAGAATTTTGAGGGGTCTGTCAAGTGTGATGGGATCCAGGGTTTTTCTAAAACCACCCATTTTAAGTCTGTTTCGGTATGGCCTTTGTCTAGAAAATGATTGGTCAGTTTTGTTGACCGTTTACCACATCTAATTGTGCTCTTATGTTCTTGAATGCGTATCTTAATTTTTCTGGTGGTCATACCCACATAGCGAAGCTGACATGGGCACCAGATAAGATAAATCAAACATTCGCTATTACAATTGGTATGTTTCTCCATCTTCCAAGGACGGGAAGTACCGATGTCAAGTTCTAAAGTTTTTTCTGTTTGTGGGCAGACTGTACAAGTACCACAGGGGAAGTGGCCTACCACTGGGGGCATGTTCCATAATGTCATCTGAGCCCCAATGTTTTTGACAGTTTGTGGGCGAGTATGGACTAATTTGTCCCGCAGATTGGCACTACGTTTGTATGCGAACAAGGGTCGCGGAAGGTCATTATTCGCTAAAGTCAAGATAGGCCAGTGTTTGTTAATGCTTTTTTAACAGAGTTTGAGAAGCTGGAAAAGGTATTCACAAACGTCATTCTTTGGTTTGGTTCTTTTTGTGTTCTCTGTTCCAATATGCTTCTCTGTTATTATTGGCCGCTCTTTTCTTTGAGTTTCGAATGATGTGATCTGGATATTTCTTCACTTTAAGATCTTTTGATAATTCCTTCGCATGTTCGTTGTAAAGCTCCAAATCTGTACAGTTACGTCTTATGCGTAAAAACTGACCAAACGGTAAGTTCTCACGCAGAGCTCGTGGGTGGTAGCTCTGAAAAGGCAATAACGAATTACACGAGGTAGGCTTACGGTATAATTCTGTTATCAGTTCTCCGTTCAACGGTCGGATCAATAAGTCCAAAAATGGTTCTGGAAAATTCCAGAGTGAAGCGTAAGAAAACATTTTGATTATTTAGCCATTCGTGGAACATGTTCAGGGTTTTTTCATCTCCTCGCCAAATGACAAAGATGTCATCTATGTACCTTTTCCAGGTACGTAGATGACTGAAGAACGGATTACCTGGTGTTAATATTGTCTCCTGTTCTATTTTATGAACATACAAATTAGCCAGACTAGGGGCACAAATACTGCCCATACAAGTGCCTGATATTTGGAGGTACAGTAGGTCCTCAAATCTGAAAAAGTTCTCTTTGAGTACCATCCTTGCGCAAAACATCACAAAGTCAATGGGTGTGATACTCTCCCACGTTAAGTTTTCTAGCATCCCTCTAATAGTGGCTAATGTCTCCTCTTGTGGAATGCACGTGTAGAGCGATTCCACATCGAAGGATACTAGCCAGTCCTTTTCTGTATCAAACGGTAGTTGTTGAATATCCGTTATAAGATACTTGGTATCCTGGATAAATGTTGGCGTCTTGGACACCATTGGGTGTAAAAAAAACATCCACAAAACTAGATAGAGGCTCTAGTACGGAGCCGATTCCCGAAATAATCGGTCTACCTGGTGGTGGTCTAGTGAGTTTATGTATTTTGGGTAGCACATAAAAGTAGGGTATAATTGGTGTAGTAGCTACCAAATATTGTGCTTCGTGGTCCGTGATCCACTTCTTTTCCTTGGCTTCTTCCACCTTTTTACTGATCTCATTCTTCAGACGTGATGTAGGATCTTGTTGTAGCCTTTGATATGATTTAGGGTCATTCAATTGACGTAAGCATTCTTCTCTGTATGTCTCTGTATTGAGGAGCACCACCGCTCCCCCTTTATCAGCGGGTTTGATTATTATTTCAGAGTTGTTAGCCAGATTTTGTAGAGTTGTTTTTTCAGTTCTTGTAAGGTTTTGAAATTGGCTAGGGCTATTACTCGAGATATGTTCAAAGTCATAGAGTACTGCTTCCTCTAAGGCGATAATGCGTGCCGGGACCAAATGTGTGGGAGGGTTGAAAGTAGATTTTGGACGTAGTCCTGTATTAGTAGGGCTCATCTCTCCTGAATCTTTATCTTTGAAGAATGCATTAAGGCGAATCTTTCTGAAAAAAGTCGCCAATTCTTGACGTGTTTGGAAGGCATCTCATTTAAAAGTCGGCACATATCCAAGTCCTTTTCCCAAGACTTGGAGCTCTGATTCACTTGGAACATAGGAGCTGCGATTAACTATCATTTGTTTGTGCCGCTCGTTGTTGCCGTCCCTGAAGGTTGGGTCGTCATTGTCGTTGCCATTGGTGAGTTCCAACTCACCCTTGTTTTTGGTGCTCTTCTTCTTCCCCTTTGATTGGTGGAGCCAAACCCTAAAAAAGGCTGTTGTGACATCATCTGGTTATAAGGAGGGTAAGCAAAAAACTGGGGTTGGTGTGGGTTTCCAGGCGGGAAGCCAAACGGTGCAGGTGGCCACCATAGGTTAGGTCTTTGCTCATAGGCGTTTCCCCTCCTTGGGCCTCTGCCTCTTCCTCGTCGATTGGTAGATCTACCAGCTTGTCCTCCATAATACATATTGTCATCGTTGCTGGAATCTTCCTCACTCGATGATGTGGAGTAGTTGGAACCATATCTGCCACCTCTTCGATTCGTCTGTGGTGCGACATATTCATCGCTTGTGTATGGGTATACTTTGTCCATAGGAAATTTATCTAAATCCTTTTTGAATTTCGCGATTTTTGTGGCTAAGATTGAGTCCTTAAATTCTGAGTTACTTTTATTTGTATCCTCAGCTTGTTTTTTGAAAGTTTCCTCAGCTTGTTTTTTGTCAGACTGTTTTTTGGAGACTAAACTCACAATTACAGATTTGATACTAGTTTCCAACGTCTGAATTTCTATTAGGAGGAGATCCGCTGCTTTTTTTGCTGTTGTGATTATAAGTATTAACCAGTCTCTGGTGCATTTCCATGCAATCAGAGACCAATCACGTAAAAAGGTTTTATCGTCCAGGAAGAGACGTGGAGCGTTAGTTACTATTAGGCCTGATGGAGCACAATTAGCCCTAAAGTATTCGGTCATTACTAGTCCATGTACCTGGGTTCTGGAATGTGATTTTTTAAGTGTCATAAGTTTAGCCCAATCATCATTAGGTTTAGATGTCATGCTAGGGGTACTATCAAGAATACTAGGAGTACTCAAGATCTCCCTCGTCATTTCCTCATCAAAGGTCAATCCCAGTGTAGGAAATGGGACCCCCGGCCGGCCAGGGCTTGCGCCACAGCCAGTCAGAGACCGCCACTCCTATATAAAGTCGACCCCTGCTCGCCCTCTAGGTAACGCGGCGCGGGCAGTCAGGCCTATCTCGGAGGACATGTGTGAAGCATTTGTGCACGCACCCACCAACAGCAACCTCCCAGGCCTCCCACAAAAGGAACTCCACACGAAGTATATATGAAAATAGTCTTTGTATTAGACAGGACACATAGGAACATACACTTTACAAGGTGCTCAAGGCACGGCAGGGGTTACCAGGGAAAAGGTACTGGGCAGGGCCACGGGACCACTGCCAGTGGTACACCTCTGATGGAACTGGCATTTAGAACATATAACACTGGGAGCTTCCTCGGACTAGGACTAGCACACATAATCACCAGGAGCTTAGCATTAGAATACGTCACGCCCCGGGGTCTCATAGGACTAGCAATAGAACTCACTCTAACCAGCATGGACATACATGAGGCAAGGTACATAACACAACAGAGGCCCCCCTCAGCAGGGCCACACATAATAATTCTCAGCATCACATTGATATTAGTCAGTAGCACCCCCTAGGCCAGATGACCGTCCTGGGGCAGGGGCGCCTTAGAGTCTCGGTGTCCAAAGTGGCCTGAAAGGGCCCGGGTCAAACCTAAACGTGGCAGCGGCCCACGAAGTGCTGGGCCGCTGAGGGACTTGGACGGAGCCTTGTAGGCTCAGGGGGACAGGGGGGCGATGGTGGAGCCTCTCACAGGCTCGGCAGGGTCGGGGACACGTGGTGGAGCCTCTCGGGGCTCAGGGAGACAGGGGGGCAATGGTGGGGCCTCTCGCGGGCTCAGGACAAAGCTGCGGGCAGGCGGGGCCCCCCTCGGGGGACCCGGCATCAATGGTGGCCCCACGGGCCATGAGGGAGCCTCTCGGGGCTCAGGGTCGTCGTTGGGGGCAGGCGGGGCCCCCCTCGGGGGACCCGGCAACAATGGCGGCCCCACGGGCCATGAGGGAGCCTCTCGGGGCTCAGGGTCGTCGTTGGGGGCAGGCGGGGCCCCCCTCGGGGGACCCGGCAACAATGGCGGCCCCACGGGCCATGAGGGAGCCTCTCGGGGCTCAGGGGAAGGATCATTGGAGGGGAGGGCCGGGCACCGGCAATGTGCCCCGACGGCCCCTCCCCTTCGCAGCACTCACCGGTCTGGGGCCGCCGGTCTCCGCAGCTGCGCAGGCTTCTCGTTGCTCCCCGGGCCCTCCCTCACTCTCGGGAGCCCGGGGGGGTGTCGGCAGCTTCTCGGGGCAGGGCAGGAGCGCGGAGTAGGCTCCCGCGGCTCCTGCCTCGACGCCCTCCATCGACCGGCCTCCTTCCTTCCCTCGGGCCGGCAGCCAATCACGGCGCGGCCTGGGGGACCACGTGACGGGGGAATCCCGGGCCGGCGCCCAATACCAGCGCGGCCCGGGGATGACGTCACGAGGGTCCCGGGCGGCGGCGGTGAGCTCGGAGAAAGGGACGAGGGTTCAGGCTCCCTCGATCATGCCTCAAGGAAGGGGCAAGCGAGGTAGGCACTCGCGGGGGAGGTATAATTCCCCAAAGGACAGGGCAACGGCCGGGTGGCACCGGCGTGGTGAAGGTAGCGCGCACAGCGCTAGTGCCACGAAGGATGCGCTCCAGCGGCGCCGACAGGACAGAAGGCAGCGCTCCAAGCGCTAGGGTCAGAGGAAAGCGCTCCCAAGCGCTAGAAGCGGGAATGAGCGCCCCAAGGCGCTAGGTTAGCAGGGAAACGCTCTCAAGCGCTAGGGCCATAGCTAGCAGAGACCCCAGGAAGCCCAGGAGCCCAGCAGATCAGGAACAGAGCAGGGCCCAGGGAGGCACGCCCATCCCTGAGCCCAAGCAGCAGCACGACCCTAGCAGGGTCCCAAGCAGGAAGAAGAAGAGAGAGAGAAAAGGGCCCACCCTCCTTTTATACAGGAGCCCCCTTTGTCTCCAAAAGGGGCAGGCAGGGAGAGAACCAGCTGGAACTGGTTATAAGGAATTTCTTGGTGCTGGCCAGGCCAGGGACACTGGACGCACCCCCGGGGGTGGGGCCAGCCTGGTGGGGGAAGGCCCAGCCGGCTTCAGCCAATCAGACGCCAGCACACCTACTGCACACACACACCAAGGTCTAGAAGGGGCCCTTCCCTTCTAGCCACACGCATGCCGCCTACATCATCTTGTAGCATTCAACCTCACGAGCGCACACATACCAAACACGGCCCGGCACGCCCCACGCATCAGGAGCTACCAGAGCCACATACATCCCCCCATGCATTCCTATGGGAGGCAGGTCTCTCTCACCACACACACACTCAGGAGGGGAATCACCATCCCCCGATTCCCGAAATAATCGGTCTACCTGGTGGTGGTCTAGTGAGTTTATGTATTTTGGGTAGCACATAAAAGTAGGGTATAATTGGTGTAGTAGCTACCAAATATTGTGCTTCGTGGTCCGTGATCCACTTCTTTTCCTTGGCTTCTTCCACCTTTTTACTGATCTCATTCTTCAGACGTGATGTAGGATCTTGTTGTAGCCTTTGATATGATTTAGGGTCATTCAATTGACGTAAGCATTCTTCTCTGTATGTCTCTGTATTGAGGAGCACCACCGCTCCCCCTTTATCAGCGGGTTTGATTATTATTTCAGAGTTGTTAGCCAGATTTTGTAGAGATGTTTTTTCAGTTCTTGTAAGGTTTTGAAATTGGCTAGGGCTATTACTCGAGATATGTTCAAAGTCATAGAGTACTGCTTCCTCTAAGGCGATAATGCGTGCCGGGACCAAATGTGTGGGAGGGTTGAAAGTAGATTTTGGACGTAGTCCTGTATTAGTAGGGCTCATCTCTCCTGAATCTTTATCTTTGAAGAATGCATTAAGGCGAATCTTTCTGAAAAAAGTCGCCAATTCTTGACGTGTTTGGAAGGCATCTCATTTAAAAGTCGGCACATATCCAAGTCCTTTTCCCAAGACTTGGAGCTCTGATTCACTTGGAACATAGGAGCTGCGATTAACTATCATTTGTTTGTGCCGCTCGTTGTTGCCGTCCCTGAAGGTTGGGTCGTCATTGTCGTTGCCATTGGTGAGTTCCAACTCACCCTTGTTTTTGGTGCTCTTCTTCTTCCCCTTTGATTGGTGGAGCCAAACCCTAAAAAGGCTGTTGTGACATCATCTGGTTATAAGGAGGGTAAGCAAAAAACTGGGGTTGGTGTGGGTTTCCAGGCGGGAAGCCAAACGGTGCAGGTGGCCACCATAGGTTAGGTCTTTGCTCATAGGCGTTTCCCCTCCTTGGGCCTCTGCCTCTTCCTCGTCGATTGGTAGATCTACCAGTTTGTCCTCCATAATACATATTGTCATCGTTGCTGGAATCTTCCTCACTCGATGATGTGGAGTAGTTGGAACCATATCTGCCACCTCTTCGATTCGTCTGTGGTGCGACATATTCATCGCTTGTGTATGGGTATACTTTGTCCATAGGAAATTTATCTAAATCCTTTTTGAATTTCGCGATTTTTGTGGCTAAGATTGAGTCCTTAAATTCTGAGTTACTTTTATTTGTATCCTCAGCTTGTTTTTTGAAAGTTTCCTCAGCTTGTTTTTTGTCAGACTGTTTTTTGGAGACTAAACTCACAATTACAGATTTGATACTAGTTTCCAACGTCTGAATTTCTATTAGGAGGAGATCCGCTGCTTTTTTTGCTGTTGTGATTATAAGTATTAACCAGTCTCTGGTGCATTTCCATGCAATCAGAGACCAATCACGTAAAAAGGTTTTATCGTCCAGGAAGAGACGTGGAGCGTTAGTTACTATTAGGCCTGATGGAGCACAATTAGCCCTAAAGTATTCGGTCATTACTAGTCCATGTACCTGGGTTCTGGAATGTGATTTTTTAAGTGTCATAAGTTTAGCCCAATCATCATTAGGTTTAGATGTCATGCTAGGGGTACTATCGAGAATACTAGGAGTACTCAAGATCTCCCTCGTCATTTCCTCATCAAAGGTCAATCCCAGTCTTTCTGCCATATTTGTAACCTAAGCCTCAGCAATTACACCAACCTAAAGTGAAAATCTCCACTCTGTCAATGTACAGAGAAAAAAAAAAAAAAGAAGGAATAGCTCTGTTAAAGGGATAACTAAGCTATTAAAGGACCCTCGGCCAAAGTCCGTTCTATTGTTATATAACACTACTGTGGATTAGGGATCAGGAGGGAATGTTTATAGACATG
The DNA here is from genome assembly GCF_964261635.1 of Lissotriton helveticus. Lineage (NCBI taxonomy): Eukaryota > Metazoa > Chordata > Amphibia > Caudata > Salamandridae > Lissotriton > Lissotriton helveticus. The sequence continues at coordinate 1,566,351,129 of NC_136063.1, read as the reverse complement.
TGGGTGTATATTCCCTCATCAAGATTCAGAAACACATGATATACACCTACAGTCTCATGCATGTGTGCACAATGTATGTGAAATTGCCCCTATTTCTCTCTAAACTAACAAAATGTGTTATACACAGGGAAAGGCATCCCTTAAGGATAAGACCCCTCACTCACCCGAAGGTGACATGCTTCATCATATGGGTCCTCCTTACCAGTGTGGAAAGCCTAGTCACCACTGGGAGCTACTACTTCAAGATTTTAAGGAAGGAGCTCAGAGATGTTTTGAGTTGGTAGGGAGTAGGATAGTAACCCCAAATGTGTGATGATGGGTAGTAGTGAGGTTTGCAGCGCTGTGTGAAAGAAGAGTGTGAATTAAAACTGCCTAGATAGAATCACCAATTGACTTTATTAATGTGTTCTACCTGACAGGATTAAAATGTAACAGCACAGTGGTATGGATATAGAACCACTGTCACTAGTAGGTCAACATGTTTCAGCCTGTTGATCAATTTATGTATCAGCGGCTTTTTTCAGGACCAGATATTAACATTGCTGCTGCAGTTGTGAAAAATAATAAATTTAATTTTTATTACACCACCAGTATTCCTGCTCGTTTCTTTTTTGTGTCAGGTCATACCCAGGGTATCTATGGATAAAACACAAGATGCAGGGAAGGTTAGAAAAGAAGAGAGAGAAAAGAGAGAAAAGAAAGGCAGTTCAAACATCAATAATTTGATCACATGACAAACTGTGCATTGTACTATGTCACAATTCTAGTGTCTTCTTATAACTGTTTATAAGCACTATGGACTTACCCACAATTGTTGGATAGCCCAGCCTCACCTCAGGCTGCTCAGGAGGGAGGCCCCGCCCTGCGGGAAAAGACACAAAACAGTGCAGACATTAGTTTCTGACTACACTGCCTTATGTCTGAAAAGACTTATTTCTCTGTTAAGCAGAGGGAAAAAAACGACTGCTTCAAGCCTTGTGAGGCCTGTCACCGCTTGATGTCGGTGACCGACCCCCACCGTCGGTGCCTTTACTGCCTCGGGGCCGACCACGACGACAAGTCGTGCCCCGACTGCCGGGCCTTGACCTCGAAGGCTAGGCGCGAGCGGTCCCGCAAGCTGCTTGAGCTCCGGCAGTCGGCTCCGCGCCGCTCGAGGTCCCGGTCGAGGAGGAAGTCAAGGGACCGGTAGCGGAGCCGGAGTCGTCGCTCGTCGAGTCATCACCATCACTCGTCGGGCTCCAAGTCCTCCAGTAAGTCGAGGCACTCTAAGAAAAAGTCCAAGAGACGTCATCGCTCTTCGGACTCCCCTCGCTGCTCGTGCAATGCGGCTGAGGGCTCGGGCGACACCAACCGCGCGGCTCTGCCGGAGCCGCAGGCGCCGCCTCCAGGCCCATACCCTCCGGTCCCTGGCCTGTGAGCGACGCCGGAGGAGATTCGTGATTTCCTCAATGCCATGAGGACTCACTTCCCTCCGTCGAGGATTACTGGATCGCCGTCGGGCCCCGCAATCCCGACTGGGGGCCCTAGCGGGCCGGTGGCTCCGTCCCCGGAGCCGTCGGGTGCTTTGGCCCCTGCGCCGTCGTCGACTTCGGTCCTGACGCCGCAGAGCCCCACAGGATTCAGGCCTGGATCCGGGGCGTCACTAGTCGACCTCACGACTCCTCCGCTGGTGCCGGCCCCCATGGTGTCGCTCCCGGCGCCGTCTTCGGACTACGCCGGCCCCGGGTTCAGCCCCATTCTGAGTCCGACGCCAGTGCGGCGCCAATCGGCGCCGTCTCCGACGTCGATGGGTGAACAATTCACCTATGACCCGGCACCGTCATTTTTGCCTGATTTTCAGGACACGGATGAAAGGGAAAACTGGGAGGGGTCTGAGGACCCTCTGGCGCAGCAGTGCCAGTTGAGCCAGGACTGAGCAGATGAGCTGGGGAAGGCCAGTGGTCTAGACACTTCGCCTGACTTCGGAGGAGGGTGCTGCTTATAGGGTGGTGTTGACCAGGGCAGCCAAGGCCTTGGCTCTTGAGCTCCTTGTCGCGGCCGTGAGGACTAATCTCCTCACTGAGGTGCTCAAACCGCAGGCAAGCTCCTCAGAGCCTCTACTGCCATTTAACGAAGCCCTCACCGACGTTCTGATAGGCACTTGGTCCAAGCCCTCTACAGGTCTCCCTGTGGATCGGAACGTGGCCCGACGCCACCGCCCGGCTGCGGGCGACCCCTGCTTTCTGTCCACCCACCCCACCCCCGAAAGCCTGGTAATCCAGGCCTCTACATCCCAGACCGCATTCCCGACTGCTTCTCCGGATCGGGAATCCAAAAGGTACGATCAGTTTGGGAAGAAACTGTTATCCTCACTGAGTTAGTGGCTGTGGTCTGTCAACGCCACCTGCCTTTTGGGCCGTTACACCCACTCTCTGTGGGATACGGTTGCGGATGTGCTGCCGCAGTGCCCGGTGGAGGTCCAGGCAAAGCTTACCCAAGCCCTAGCAGAAGGGCGGGATGCAGCACGCTATTCCATACGGTGTGGACTTGACACCACGGACTCGTGGGTAGGGCGATTGCAACGACGGTGGCGGTTCGCCGCCACGCCTGCCTGAGGTCTGCCAACTTTTCGGGGGATGTCCAGTCCACGCTCATGGACATGCCCTTTGATGGCAGTCGCCTTTTTTGCGACAAAGCAGATAGTACGCTAGAGTGTTTTAAGGACTCCAGGGCTACAGCCAAGTCCTTGGGCCTGTCGAGCCAGCGTCAGCAAACTTCTGCTTTTCGCCCCTTTCGTGGCCAAGGGAGGGGCGCCCCCACACGTCCAGCCAGCCACAGGCCGCAGAACCAACCTCAACGCAGTCCCGGATGTGGTAACCGCCGTGGCAGTGCCGGGGGACAACGGCCAGGTCAGCCCACACCCGCTCCCGCAGCATCTGCCTCAAAGCCTTCCTAGTCTAAGCTTTCAGGCCCATACGACGCCAGTGGGGGGCAGGGTCCGCCATCATCTCCTCCACTGGCGTACCATCACGTCGCACAGGTGGGTGCTGCAAATCGTCCAAAGGGGCTTCTCCCTCCCCTTCAAGGCGACCCCTCCAGCCATGCCACCGCATGTCGGGGGATCACTTGCAACTTCTGCAGGAGGAAGTTATGGCCGTCTTGGCCAAGGGGGCCATCGAGCGCGTTCCTGGGCCAGAAGTAAGAAGTGGTTGCTACTCCCACTACTTTCTGGTACCCAAGAAGGGCAAATGAGGCCCACACCCTATATTGGACCTCCGGAGCGTCAACGGCTTCCTCCGGAAGGAGAAGTTCAAGATGCTGACTTTAGCTCAGGTCTTAGCTGCCATATCCCCGTCCTGCCGGCGCTACCTGCGGTTTGCGGTAGGCCACGAGCACTTTCAGTTTACCGTGCTCCCCTTTGGCCTTACCAGCGCCCCTCAGGTGTTCACGAAAGGGATGGCGGTGGTCGCAGCTCATCTGTGCAGATCAGGGGTTCCAGTCTTCCCCTATCTCGACGACTGGTTGTTGAAGGCGGGCTCGCCCCAGACAGTCGTCAGCCACCTCCAGACTACGGCCGACCTCCTGCACCTGCTGGGGTTTATTATTTATTTATTTATTATATAGTTTTGTATAGCGCGAACAAGACCCGTGGGTATCAGAGCGCTTAACATGAAATATGAAAAGGAAAAGGGTTAACATATATATGAGCAGCTAACAAGCAACCGCATTGAGGTAGATGATATAAATATTCATAACACATGTTATGTTAGCGTAAGTAAATATGCTATGTTTAAATTAATAACAACGACATGTATATATAACAACTACGAGGTAGTTCGGTATAGGTTCATGAAGGATGTTGTTCTCATGTTCAGTCAAAAACACCATTGCTATTAGCCTTTAGGTTATTCTTATATCATAGGATACGTATTCCATTATACTATTGCAGAAGCCTCCCCTTATAAAGGTGTACATGTTCTGTACTAATGCAGTAGTATAGCAGAGCCAAGATCACTGATCTTCATTAAGTAATGTATCTCTTCATCAGCAGGCTCTTCACTTCTCGTTTGAATGTTACCAGATTCTGGATCTTCCTGATGTTTGGGGGGAGTGAGTTCCATATTCTGGGGGCCGCTCCTGAAAACGCTCTGTCATAGGTTTTCTTCTTACGGAAGAGGGCTGGCCGTAATAGCAGCTCCTCCGCACTCCTAGCTGGTCGGTTGCCACCGGACAGCTGAATTTTCTTTGCTAGATATCTTGGGGTGTTGTCGTGTAAAGCTTTGTGTGTGATACATGCTATCTTCATTTTGATTCTTGCTTCGTATGGTAACCAGTTTAGTGCTTTCAAGTGCGGAGATATATGGTCATATTTCCTGGTTCCGGTGATGAGTCTCGCTGCAGCGTTAAGGCAAGCTTTCAATGGTGCTGTGGACATTTTTGGTAATCCAGCCAAGGTAGTGCAACCATATTCAATCCTCGAGATAACTAGGGATTGAATTGCCAATTTGAGGTCCGATTCTGTGATGTATGGTTTCAATTTTCTTAAGTAGTTCAAGTGAAATCGGGCACTTTTCGCCATTGTGTTAATGTGGGCTTTCATGTCTAGATTCTCATCTAAGGTGATTCCTAGAGATTTTGCTGAGTTGACGAGGGTTGGGGTGCAATTTAGCGCGGTCATGATTTTCATCCATTCCTTTATTTCTGTATTGCTCCTTGGTGGAGAGATTAATAGGAACTCTGTTTTATGTGCATTCAGCTTCAGGTGGTTTGCAGTTAACCATTGAAGTGCCATTTTTAGTGTCTCATTCAATAATTCCAATTCTTTTATGGATCCCACCTTCAAGTATATTTGCGTGTCGTCCGCATACATGTGATAGGATATTTGAGATTTTTTGAGAATTTCTGTGAGTGGTTCGACGTACAGGTTAAACAGATCTGGGGATAGGGTCGATCCTTGAGGGACTCCAATTGAGATAGGGCAAGGAGGTGAGATTGATTGGTTAACCAGGAAGCGCTGCGTTCTGTTCTGTAAAAAGGAATCGAACCATTTAAGCACAATTCCCGATATTCCCATCCTGTCCCGTAGTCTGGTCAGCAATGCTTCATGATTTACCGTGTCAAATGCCGATGACAGGTCTAGGAGAATCAGTAAGCATGCTTGATTTTGGTCAAGGGCCTGTAATGCGTCGTCAGTAATGTGGAGAATCGCTGTTTCCGTGCTGTGCCCTGCTCTGAATCCTGATTGGCATTCATCTAACAAGGAGAATTTGGTGATGTGTTGGCTCAGTTGTTTCTGCACACATTTCTCAGTCAACTTTGCCAGTAAAGGGATGTTGGTCACTGGGCGAAAGTTATTTGGATCTGAGGCATCCGCTGTTGGTTTTTTGATTATGGGAACAACTTGACCTGTTTTTAGGCCGTCGGGAAGGATCCCTTGTGACAGTGATGCATTTATTATTTCGGTCCATATTGGAATCAGGATGTGATTGATTTCTTTTACGCATTTTGCAGGCAGAGGGTCTTGGTAGTGGTTGTTAGGTTTAATTCCTGAGAGCGTCTTGGCAATCATGTGTTGGTCGTACAGTTCGAATTTTTCCCAGCTCGCCTTGTTTTTTGCCATAGTGCAGTCCGTTGTAGATTCGGCATTGATAGTAAATCCAGGTTCGTTGGGAAGGTTCAGCGCAGAGTTTCTAAGCTCTATTTCGAGTGCTTTGGCCTTTTCGGTGAAAATGGGTTCTCCATCAATGTGCCAAAGTCACACCTGTGCCCCTCTCAGAAGCTCCTCTTCATCGGAACGGTTCTGGATTCGGCGCAGTTTCAGGTTTATCCTCCCGAACAGCGGGTTCGGGATATTCAAGCTCTGATTCCGATCTTTCAGCCTTTATCCCGAGTCTCGGTCAGGTTGACGCTGCAGCGATACAAAAGGGGATGATGGACGGAGCGTTTGAGCAAATCAAACACTCACCCCCAGTCAACTGTATCGCTTTGTTCGCCCTAAGTGTGGCAGGGTATGCTCAGACGTGAGTCCCTTGCTCACTTAGCCACTGGATTCAAGATAGCCTGGCTGATGAGGATTATGAATCCGAAAACGGTCCCAGGATGCTTGTTTCCGGCCCATGGAAGACATGGCTTGGCAGTTCGGGCTGGACTGTTCCCATGAGGCACAGGGTCAGACTGATTTGCATATAGCCATGTCTGAAATGGGGTGGCTGAGTGGGCTAAAGAATGGTGATGGATTAAACTCAGATCAGTTGACTGGGGGTGAGTGTTTGATTTGCTCAAGCGCTCCGTCTATCATCCCCTTTTGTATCGCTTTGTTCGCCCTAAGTGTGGCAGGGTATGCTCAGACGTGAGTCCCTTGCTCACTTGGCCACTGGATTCAAGATAGCCTGGCTGATGAGGATTATGAATCCGAAACCGATCCCAGGATGCTTGTTTCCGGTCCATGGAAGACATGGCTTGGCAGTTCGGGCTGGACTGTTCCCATGAGGCACAGGGTCAGACTGATTTGCATATGCCATGTCTGAAATGGGGTGGCTGAGTGGGCTAAAGAATGGTGATGGATTAAACCCAGATCAGTTGACTGGGGGTGAGTGTTTGATTTGCTCAAGCGCTCCGTCCATCATCTCCTTTTGTATCGCTAAAAAGGAATGTACACACGGAAGCGCAGCGGACGAGCGCAGCGGGCGCGCCAAAGGCAAGCCCGTCTGCGCCCGTCCGCTCCATAACGCGCCCAGTGGCCAGGGAGGATGCCTCTGGCACGACGGCTCCCCGAACCTTACATCCCTTAAGTTACTTGGCAGACATATTGCTGGAAATTTAAGCACTTGCAATGAAAGAGCGGCCGGGAAACTGTAGTCAGAAGTTAGCACATGTGCTGGAAGGGCCAGTAAGCTGTAGGTTCTGTCCGTTCCAAATGGCTGCTCCACTTGAGGGCTCAATAATAAGGGAGGAAATACTTGAATTGCATACTAGGAAACAGAATTCTCAGAGGTTCCTGATGTGTAACGTCAGATACCTCGTGAAACATCCGTATGAGATATGGGACATGATTGACACATATGACCCAGACCTGTGCTTCTTTACGGAGACATGGCTAAATCCGGCGAATCAACAAGCAATAACTCTGGCCATACCTGAGAAGTGCAAGTTTATTCATCTTGACAGAGAAATAAAAACAGGAGCAGGGATTGCCATTGCTTTTAAAAAGCATTTGGTGGTGAATTGGATATCTACAATTAGCAATGACTGTCTGGAACTCGGGATTTTTAAGGTTATAGTGTCTGCATCGGACTGTTGGTATGGCGCCTTAATCTACCGGCCCCCGGGCCCAAAAGCTAAATTTACTGACCTTTTGACGGAACACATTGCTATGTATGTGCTGGCAACAAACAGATTTATCCTGTTGGGAGATTTTAATTTTCATGGGCAATTGGACCTGGTCTTCTCTAACATGGACCAGTTTATGTGCAGGACTCCCGAACCTCTCCCTTGGACGGATCACTTTCTGATTGAGATTAGCGTGCAGCTTTTAGACTCATACGCAGTCAACCACCCTGTCTTAACGTTTTCTAAGCAGGGTAGGAAATGGCATAAACTTACAGCAGAATCCTTCGATGAGGTCTTTGCCCCGGGCCCCACTACACAGTTCTATGAGGCAGGTGCTAAATTGGAAGCTTTTAACGCCGCCTTGGAAATAGCACTGGATGCGATTATTCCCATGCAGAAACAGAGTGGTAAAACTAGGCGGGCATCGGCCCCTTGGTATACCAGGGAATTAAAAAAAGAAAGAGCTTTGTGCAGAGGCCTGGAAAGAAGGTGGCGCGCAAATAAGATAAATGATAATAAAGTACCTTACAGACAGGCACTAGCCAAATAACACTTGAACCTAAAAGAGGCTAGGCGGCTGTTCATAACAACCCAGATTGAGAGCGCCAGCAACTCCTCTAAAGCATTGTTTGGGATAGTACAAGAGTTTGTGTCCCCTAAGGTATGTAGTCAAGCCCCGATGGTGTCACAGGAATTATGTGACTCTTTAGCACACTTTTCTCACAATAAAATCGCAAAAATTTACGAGAGCTTTCCCCTATTAACCCCGCACAATGAGGGGGTACTTAGTATTTTAGAGAAGCAGGATGGAACTGTAGCATGCTCCTTGAGCAGTTTCACATTAATTACGACAGAGGAGGTCATGAAAGGGTTGACTACGGCCAAGTCTGGGTCTCCACTGGATATTTGCCCTCCTAGGAATGACACTCCTAGCAACTAGCTGTGCCCAACCGATCACAGACATCTTTAATCGGTCAATACTCACTGGATCTATTCCATCAACATGGAAGGAGGCCTTTGTTCGCCCTATTTTGAAAAAACCTGCGGCGAACCCCTCTATACTGGGAAATTATAGACCTATTTCCCTCTTACCACTCTTGAGTAAAATCTTGGAAGGGATTATTAACCGACAACTCAGTACTTACCTTAAAGATAACCAACTCCTGGATCCCTCGCAATCAGGATTCAGGCCAGGGTTTAGTACTGAGACCGCGATTTTGGAAGTAACAGACTCCCTTAGATTAACCATCCACGCAGGGGGCTCAGCAATTCTAATCTTATTCGATCTCTCCGCAGCCTTCGATACCATCTCGCACTCTAGGCTGGCGGAGAGATTCGTGGCCTCAGGAATAAACGGGGTGGCACTCAAATGGCTGATCGACTTCCTGTCAGAGCGATTCCAAACAGTGATGTTGGGGCCTTACACATCTAAAAAAAGGTATTTGGGCAGAGGCGTCCCGCAGGGCTCCTGCTTGAGCCCTACACTTTTTAACATTTATATGGCCTCTCTGGCCAGGATTGTGGAGCAATTAGGCTTTGCTATCGTCTCTTCCGCAGACGATACACAGCTGATCTTTAACATCGGATCGAACCCCACTCTCGATAAAGCCCGTTTTGCCGTAGGCATGATTACCATCGCGAACTGGATGACAGCAAATTGTCTTCAGTTGAATCCGGACAAGACTGAGCTGATGTTGTTGGGGAAAGCAACAGATGTCTGGTCAGAGGATTGGAGGCCACATGAGCTAGCATCATCCCCATCCCCTAAAGGATCAGTAAAGAGTCTGGGGTTAAAGCTGGATCAAGCCCTAAACATGAAAGCCCAAGTCTCCTCAATGACAAGCTCTTGCTATTATGCCCTCCGACTGGTGAGGAAAATATTTCCTTACGTTCCCGTCCCCTATTGGAGAACCCTTGTACAAGCAATGGTCACCTCTCGCTTGGACTACGGTAACGTCTTCTTGGCGGAAGTCGGAGAGACTTTCCTGGCCAAGCTGCAGGTGGTGCAGAATACCGCCACTAGAATGATCCTTAACCAACCGACAGGTTCACCCTCAGCTCCGCTTCTGAAGAAGCTGCATTGGCTGACAGTAAAAAAAAAGGTCTTGCTTTAAGATCTGTTGTTTAACGTATAAGGCAGTGAACGATACTGGCCCAGTGTACCTACGGAATAAATTACGTAAATATATTCCAAGCAGAAACCTTAGATCTAAGGCCCAGGACTTGCTCCAGATCCCTCATATTCGGCTGGTCCGGACGGGAGTCAAAGCATTCTCGTTCTTGGCACCTAAGTACTGGAACCAACTTCCGCCGGACTTACGGAAAACGTCAAGCTACAATGTTTTTAGAAAACAGTTGAAAGCACACTGTTTTAATTCTGGCCAGTCTACTGCCCTCCTATCTACCTCTAGTCTAGATGTCCATCTGGAAAGCGCCGCGATGCCCCAGGGTGATGTGAGCGCTCTACAAACCATTAACATAACATAACATAACAAGTAGCTTGTGCCTTGGGCAACAAGGTGGTTACTTTCTAAAGTTAACTTTCTGTTAAAATTTACCTTAATTCCAATCTTCGCAATGAGTTAGGTTTACTGTAATGATTAATTTGATACCTTGGAGTAATATCTTTGGCAGGCCCAAGTAAAAGTTAGCACTTAGCGCAGTGGTTAGTGAAACTCATTATTAGCCATCAGGGTCATCGTTCTTGCTACAGTGAAAACCACAAGGTTTTTTTCAGTGTTGAGGAATGTTAATACAAAAGGAACATGTCCTTTTTAAATCTAAGCAAAAAAAGTCCTTTCCTAAACTACTTCATATGCTTTGGAAACTGGGTAGTTCCTCCGCAGATGAGGTTGGAATCTGACGAGGGACCATTAGTTATCCCTAAAGTCAGCACTTCAGCACCCCCACGCTTCGGTGGTGGCAAAGGTTGTGGAGCATCTACAACAAGAAATACCTGCTCCGACTCAGGCTCCAAGGAGGGGTCCTTAAATAACCACACTGTCACCGGAGCAATTTAAGTGCAGGGAAGATCAGTCACACCAAGATATACAAAAATATAAAGTTTTATTGATTTTTAACAGTTATTTCAAAAAGATAAGGTACTTAACATGATACAGGTCAATGCATCAAAAACAAAGTATTTCAAAATGCTCAATCCCGCACTCCTCTTTCATACTACACATTTAGTCCTTCACATATTGCCAACACTCAACACACGGCTCCATATCTCAATCACACCATTCACCACAGTCACAAAAACTGAAAATAGAGAAACGCCACAAGATGGTCCTGAGACAGAATAGAACAGCTCATCATGGCAAAGGGGATAGGGGTAGATATCATCCAGCTTCTTCTTCACGAAAAACGCCAACGCGCGTTTCAGTGTGTGGCCCCAGCCGGGGCTACACCTTCATCAGGGCGAAAAGGGAACAAGAAATAGAGGGAGGGGACAAGAATCCAACGGGCGGAAAGATTGTAATCTGCCAGACGCCGAAAACAAGGGAAGAGGCACTGGAAAGGGAACCTCACTTGGTATCAAGGAAAGACGCTCTGCTCTGGGGAGCAGTTAAGTTCCAAAGAATTCCTAAGTTGGACACGATCCTAGGGCAGCACACAAACATCTGGTCTGGAGCCAGGGGCTTCCACTGGTAGAAGTTTTTGACCCCCCCCCCCTCCCTCCCCCCAATCCGCAGGTTTGGGGATTCTCGGCAAAAAAGGATCGGCGATGAAACGCAAACGGCCTGGCTCCTCGCTGGCGTCTTGATGGCAGCGACGCATAAAGGTTGTGGAGTATACCATCACAGTGTTGTGCATAACCACAGCAAGGGAGCGTGAACCGCTGGTCCTCGCTACAGGCAATACAATGCGGCCTTCCTTAGGGAGCTATATGAGGTCCCTCAGTTAGCAAGAGTTCTTGGTAGGACTGCTTCCAATTTAGAGTTCTTGTGCTGACAATTCACCTTCCCCCAAACTCTCCCAGGCCTGCCCTGTCACTAGAAATAAAAGAGATGCCACCATTTTTAGTCTAAGGCAGTCTAGTTACTCTACAAAAGTCAAGCTCCACTATGCAGGGCGTGTTACTGGCTTCCTGATTTCCTGCCCCCTTACACCACAGAGCCTCCCTTCAGGTCATCAGTCCATAAGTACTGAGGTTTCAAGCACACACACATGATTGTCATGTGCGCTGAGGCGAAAAATAAAAGCTCAAAACTCCACAGGCTCGCTTTGTGGAGAACTCAAGGAAGGTTGCATGCTTGCAAAATTATGCATGGCAACTTTCCATCCCAACTGCAGCTGTCCGTATCAAATTAGTAGAACAGTTATGAGAACTTCCATTGTGAAACAAAACCGTTTCAGAAGACCAAGCCGGTGACACCTACCTCGTTTCACAGTCTCACAATGACTCTGGATGCTGTAGCACCAGCTATGCCAGCCCCTTTGAAACAGTCAAAACATTACAAAGCATTCTTCGCCATTGGAGTCAACTATGGCTCTGCAAATTAGGTGTGTGACTGATCGCAGCAAAGTGGGCAAGTCCTCTAGCACCATCACAGTAAATCCTACCATAGCAATGACATTTTTTATTACGTTGACCTGGGTATACTAGTATTAATGAAACAATTGCCCCGTGGGACTCATTTAATCGTTGGAAACTTGTATGTATATTGGTGAGAACCCTGTGTTAGCTGTGGGGGACTCTTTCAGTGTGAACTGGCGAAAAACACACACTCTTTTCCCAGCTTTTTTCTAGGGCCGACATCAGGCTCGAGGTGCTGCTTGCCCAGTGCTGCTGATTCTGCTCTCCCTCCGCTGCCGCACTTCTCACATCTCGAGTGCCGCCGCCGAGTGGGGGAGAGCGAGAGGGGGCTGAAAAACCACAACACCAAGCTGCCCCTGCGACCGGAAGTCGCAGACCGGCATTTCGCGCCAGGAGGCGTTTAAATCATTGGACCATTCCTTGTGGAGCGGCGGACTCTCTCAGTGTGAACTGGCGAAACACACACTCTTTTACCTCCTTTTTTCTGGGGCCGACATCAGGCTTGAGGTGCTGCTTGCCCTGTGCTGCTGATTCTGCTCTCCCTCCGCTGCCGCACTTCTCACATCTCGAGTGCCGCCGCCGAGTGGGGGAGAGCGAGAGGGGGCTGAAAAACCACAACACCCAGCTGCCCCAGCGACCGGAAGTCGCAGACCGGCATTTCGCACCAGGAGGCGTTTAAATCATTGGACCATTCCTTGTGGAGCGGGGGACTCTCTCAGTGTGAACTGGCGAAACACACACTCTTTTACCTGCTTTTTTCTGGGGCCGACATCAGGCTCGAGGTGCTGCTTGCCCTGTGCTGCTGATTCTGCTCTCCCTCCGCTGCCGCACTTCTCACATCTCGAGTGGCACCGCCAAGTGGGGGAGAGCGAGAGGCGGCTGAAAAACCACAACACCCAACTGCCCCTGCGACCGGAAGTCGCAGACCCGCATTTCGCGCCAGCAGGCGTTTAAATCATTGGACCAATCCCCGCGTCGAGGGAGCGCGCGGGTGTGCGCCGGGCTAAGCCCGGGCAAAGGGCGGGCCCTCACAGGCCAGAGAAGGCTGGGCTGGGCCCCCACCCCCCTTTGACGTGCTACCTACGGCGTGGACTGACTGTTTGTACATGTACAAGACTCTAGTAAGCAGACTCATCTAAAGCTTTTTATTTGGCCTCCTTGGGTATTGATAAACGCATGTTTACAGCTGGGACCGAGATAACATTAAAGGTCAAGTGTGTTCTAACTAGGTATTCACAGCTTTAAGTAGGCATCATGACCTCGCCTGTCCCCAAAGAAAAATCCTTAGTGGGTGGAGGAGTAAAACGAGGGACATTAGATAATTATGTCATCAGGGCCGCTATAGGATCTGACAGGGACATTGTACTCGCTGAGCGACGGGCCGAGAGACGTCGCTCTGTTGAGCTTATTAAGAACAAACGTTCATCTCTGGGCCCGCTACAGCTAGCCTTGTCACTGCACACCAGCATGCATTGCGAAACCGAGGGTCCTGATGCATCTTTCGGTGATAGCATACCTTTACTCCTTCAAGATAGAACTCCTCCACTAGATCCAAATAATGATTCAATCATAAACCTTTCTGCTTCCTCGGGTAACACAATACGAGAGGCAGAAGCCTTGGCAGACACACCGTCACCATTAGTAGAGACTGCCCAAAAACCTAATAAAATTCCTAAAAAACCCCGCCCACAAGGCCCTCCCCCGAAAAGAAGGAGAAAGGGTGGGGAGTGGACCACAGAGAAACAAGATCAGTCATATTGATCCTGTCAAATCTAAGAGCTCCTCATTTGATGCACCTACATTATCCGCACCAGCCATTCAACCACCCTGCCCAATACTAGAAACATCTGGCACTGATCTAATGGGAAGTATTGATAAACTGGTTGATCTCTCACATTGCCTTTAGTAGAGAGACTAAAAAGAATAGCTCAACAGTTGGGGAACTTAGAACAGGTAATCGAGGAAATTAAAGAGGGAATTAAGGGTGTACCAAGGCCCCCACTAGTGCCCGTAACCACTGCATCATCTCCAAACATTACCGTCCAAAAGGCGGTAAAAACTACAAATCAAATTAAATCGAAAACACCGAAGCCAATGCCCCCCAAAACAACTCGGCAAAATGTGAAAAATAGAGATAAAGAGGCTCAGGTGGGTGGAAAACCTAATCTCCTAGGAAGTCCCCAAAAATCTATTGGCCATGATGATTCTGCGAGGACATCCCTCCCTAAGAGGCACAATGCGGATCTGCCTCCGGAAGCAGCTCCGCTTGTGGTGGTCCTCACTGGAGTCCCGGTTCTGGAGGATGGTAAGAGAGAAGACCAAAACCAGCTAAAAAATAAAGTCATATTTTGGCTCAGGCAGAACCGACCACTCCCTCCTAACGTAAATGGCGAAATTCTATACGTCAGGCGTCTTCCCTGGTTAGGACCCAGTATAAAGACCATAACGGGGGATATCATCATAATAAATTTTAGAGGCAAAAGGGCAGTCAGACATATTATAGAATGGCTTCCTCTTAATGGAAGTAATGCAATTACAGCTCGTGAATTGCCCTACTTTTATCCCAGAAATTTGATAACCCCTGTTACTAATCCCAGGCCTCTAGTCTATCATCAGGATGACCGCATCAGACCCTTATTCCAACATCGGGATGATCACTTTAGGCCCCAATTTATACACCAAGATGATCGCCTTAGACCTCCATTTCAATATCAGGATGCCTGCTTTAGGTCCCCACCACTACATCAGATTGATCACTCTAGACCCTCACTTCAATATCAGAATGATCACTTCAGGTCCCCAGGTTATTTTTATCCCTCATTGTGGAATAACCCTCCTACTCAGGAACGCAGGTTCAACCACCAACTGACTACAAGACCATTTTTGATCCCCACCCAGAACCGATATAACATTCTGTCAGGAATAGACGATATAGAATGACTAACAGCCACCCCAACCTCTTTAGATAATTCTAACCTGCACATCCTAGACAAGCTGATCGTACCCCAAAAGGTTTCCTTATCTGAGGATTATTCTCACAGTTTCTCTCGCTCAAGCGATCTTCCTAATAAGGCCCCGGAAAACAGTATTTTGAATGAAGGTCCTTGGAATTTAACACAAGATCTTTCTCCGTCGACCCAAGGTCAAACTGCGGAAATTCATTTTAAACAACCGTATCTCCCTCCCAAGGTACAGTTATCCAGTAGTTCGACCCTTTCAATCATATTTTGGAACATAGCAGGCCTGCGTCCTAAAGTCAACCAACTTAACTGGCTTGAAACAATTAGAAATCATAACATAGTATGCTGCCAGGAAACATGGTCGGTGACTGCTATCCATCTTCAGGGGTACAGATCGTATCACTCTAGTGCACGTCCTTCCCTTTTTGGTAGACCCATGGGAGGACTATCAGTATATGTATCTAATACCCTCCCAATTAAGGAAATCGTAGAATTAAAAACCGAAGAGAACTATCAAATCCTCAAACTTTCAGTGAACCAAGGGCACAAATACTTTTTGGTGAATTTTTATAATAATTTGCCACCACCAGATTTTGTCCAAGTCCTAAATAGGATAACCTCTGTTTTAGATGAGCAACGGAATAGATGCTCCTCTTCGCCTTTTAAGTTGATATGGAGTGGAGATTTTAATATTACTTTATGTAAAGAATACAATTAGACTAACTGTGGCATTGTAGATGAAGGCAGGAGACCTCTAACACATTTCGCTCACTCCAGTACTGGGAATATCTTAAATGAAAACTTCTTTACCCTAGGACTGGGATACGCGAATGAATTAGTTGAGCCTTCAATTGACTTCTCCCCAACTTTCCACGGCAGGGGTTGTAACAGCATAATTGATTTCATCTTGATCTCCAACTATATGAAGGATCAGCTGTTCACATTTTTAACTGGAGATGATATTAGTAGTGACCATTTCCCCAACAGTGTTACCATCTCAGCGCAGAACGCACGTAATACAACTGGTAATCTTGGGTTATTAAACCATAAAGCCATAAGCATAGACAAAACAAACAGCTATTCGGTTAAATGGTCCAAAGTAGATCCGGATGTTATAACAACAAAGGTTATAACCAGAGCCCTTCCTATGCTGGAAACATGTTTAAATCTGCATTCCTCTGCAGAGCAGATTCTGACTGGTTTAATTAATATCACTAAGATAATTAGCGAAGAGTTGCTTCGTAAGCAAAAGCAGAACTTCTCGCAAGATAAAGGCTGGTTTAATTCCGAATGTCGTAAGGCTCTTTCGACCCTAAAAATAGCTTTACGCAAACCTCTGAGGGATCAAGTTGAAATTAGGAAGCTGAGAAAGCTTTATAATTTGGCCATAAATAAAAGTAGGCAAGAAATCAAAAAAGATCTGTGGGTGAAGCTTCATGAGAGCTGTAATAGAAAGGATAGTTTTATGTTCTGGAAAGTGGTTAAATCACCCTTCTTGACTGATGTGAACCCTGGCCCCAGTATTGAGGTAGCAATCACAGCAGAGGGATGGGTCTCTCACTTCTCGAAAATATTCTCTGCTGAAAGTCTGTACTCAGACGAAAGTGGGGAGGGAGTATTTCCCAACACATCAACTTTCCCTATCGAATTATCTTTCAGTCATGATGAAGTAGTTAATTCCCTGTCATCCTCGAAGTCTGGAAAGGCCCCCGGGCCAGATGGGGTACCTTTGGATATTTACACCCATACGCAGGAGCTCTGGTCGCCGGTACTGACCCGGGTAATTGAAGCTGCTCTAAAAGGGGGCCTTATAAAATCTTGGTCAACCTCTACCCTGCTGCCCATTTTCAAGAAGGGAGATCGCAACAACCCTGCATGTTACAGGCCCATCTCCCTCCTGGATTCCCTTGGTAAAGTCGCTGGTCGGCTGATCCTAGATAGATTGCGGGTCTGGTCTGAGGCCAATAACATCTTGACAGACCTGCAATATAGCTTCCGGGAGGGCCTGGGAACTGTGGAGCAGGCGCTGAGTCTCTCCCTTCTTATTGGGAAATATGTAGGGGCTAAGAAGGGTTACCTCCACTTAGTTTATGTGGATTTGACCGCAGCTTTTGACTGTGTTTCACACTCAAGGCTGTGGTCAATCTTAATTGAACTGGGCGTAGACCCCCCGATAATATCCTTCCTACGCGAGCTGTATTCTGAAGCATCGGCCAGGGTTAGATTTGGGGTGAACGGTGAGCTTACTCCCCCTTCGCAGTCACTAAGGGAGTCAGACAGGGGTGTTTCTTGGCTCCCTTCTTATTTAATCTTTACACGAATGGTCTTGAGAAGGCCATGCTAGAGGGGAGTCAGGACTTACCAGCTATCGCCCGTCGTCCCATTCCTGCGTTGCTCTACGCGGACGACGCGGTGATCATGGCGCGAACCCCAATACAACTTCAGATTCTGTTAAATTCCTACTGCAAATTTATGGCCTCATTGGACCTTAAGGTAATATCAAAAAAACTTTTGCTATGCATTTTGGTAAAAAGATAGCCAAGACAAAACCGATATTCATTGAAGAAGCCAAGTTGGACTGTACTAACACCTACCCATACTTAAGTATTTTATTTGATAATAATTCTTCTTGGAAACAGGCCACTAGTAGTAGGCACCTTCTATTCTTGAGAGCTACTGGGGTGTGGGGCTATGTACCCGTGGACATCTTACAGAGGGTAGAGAACAATTTTACTTGTTTTTTGTTGACCGTCCCGCAATGTTCTCCAACGTTTGGTTGCCATATCGAACTGGGCATGGACTACATTGCCGACTATATCAAAATTCAGCCAATACTACTATGGCACCGCATATGGTCAACGGAGCAGTGTAGCTTAACTTGTGCATTAATTTCAGACTGTCTGGGCCTAGACAATTGGTCAGATATCCCGTGGCTGTCCTTTGTACACAACTTTCTTAAGGATTTGGACCTTTCTACATATTTTAATGAACCTTCCATTTTATCCACTATTACAAGAAAGACCTTAAAAGTGTTATGTTTGTCACATCTAAGGGAATTGCGTACAGCCCAAGAAATTAACAAAGTCTCAAACAGACAAATTTTAACTATTCAATGTACACAGGGCATTCAACCGTATCTCACCTTTTGTCTGACCACTTACGAAAAATACCTGTTGACTCCGTTCAGGTTCAATATATTTTTTCGTTTGGTTACATTTCCAAAGAAACAAGACTGGTCCACTCCATCTACCCGGTGTCCTTGTGACGGTATTTCCAAACAGTCCACTATCCATGTAATATTGTTCTGCAAATTTTATGAATCACCCCGCAAGCGTTGGATCACTCCAATATTGTTATCCCTGGGTTTGAGAAGATGCCGTCCTGCCCTTATGGCACTACAACATTTAGAATCAGTATTCATTGCTAAATGCATTGCCATGTTTCTTAAAAACTGTTTAAAAATTTGTTGCAAACAGGATTAATTGTAGTTCCACTGTTTTATAATTTTTACTGCTATTTATTCTTTTATATTTTTTTGTAACGAACTCCCGTTCTTTTTTAAACTATGTATGTTGATTCTCATCTGTACTTTTTGTGGTTCCTTTAAAATTTGGAAACCGAATAAAAGTTATTTACTACTACTATTGTAACTTATTTTCTAACCCGAAGTTAATTACAAAAAAAAAAAGCACAGGACACATTGAGTTTCCATCTGAATGCAGTAAGCGATCATAGTGCAGGTGATGCAGTGCTCCAATAATTAATATATTTACAACATACATCAACAAAGGAACTGTACGATTCCCAATGGTTGTCTACTCTAATCGACAATAATCATGAAAAGGATGCATAAATCATTATGACATCCCTTGGAGTTGATTTTCACAAGCAACTAAAAGAAAGAGTTCACCGACGTTCTGCCCCCGAATGAATTTTAGGGTCTTATCAGGACATAGTCATCTGACTACCAACCTGCACATAAAAGCACAGAATCGAAAATGTTTCCTGTGCTGAAACAAACTGGTTACCTCAGTCAGTACATTTATTAATTGCCACCTAAATAGTATGTTGACTTGTTTGTCAGAAAGAACCGCCTGACTTTCATACTATCTAAAGTTAAATGGAAAACCAGTGGAGATTATCACCCAAATTCATCACAACTCAATGTCCGCTCTCACAGCCTGTTATCTAAGAGTACAACATGATTGCATCTTTAGACCAAAGACCACAAAACTAAAAACAATATTTCAGTGACATCCTTAAACACTCAAGCAGAATAATGTTAGCAATGTCTTTCTTGCTGCAACCTTGTATAACAAAGTTACATTGTACATGCCCCTTCAGGAAAAAATAAAAAATGACTCTTTCCGTCTTCTTTTCCTTTCTTTGAATGGCATTTAGTTTATGGTTGTGCAGGTGTTTTAGCAGTGCTTATACGTTTACATGGGTGAGGGCTATTTCTCTTTCCGTGTGCTTTTATCAGTTAATTTAGGTTTAAACCTAAAACAGGACATCCTAAACATGAACCAGTGTACCACCAGTATGCATGCAAGGTGACTGTCCAAGAAGCTAAGATGGTGGAACCTCATATGATACTGCACATCGTGTCGCAGACATACCTCAAGTTAATGTCAACAACGTATGTGAAAAATTAAGCTAATGAATCAGGGTGTATTTATCCCCATACATAGCAGTGGTGAAACTCAGTAGCTTAAAAGTGATAAAGTAAACACAAACCACCACTTAATCGTATGTGCTATGTCCAACATGCCACAATCAGTTTACAAGCTCACAAAACAGTGCAAAAGCTAGTAGCCCCGCAGGTCAAACCCAATACTTCTCACGGCCCGCATGTACCGTGCCAAAGAGTGCACGTTATGACTGGTAAAGATCCTGAAGGCAGGAAGAAATACCAAAAGTCACTCCAAAATATTCCAGAACGAATCTAGGGCAAATAAGGCAAAATGAAAATGGCTTGTACAAGTCAACCTGAGAAAAGGATGGTGGCTAGCATATAGGTAAAAGACTGACCCCTCTTCGGTGGAGCTAATCCATCTTATCTACCCTACTGTCTTTGCCACGCTAGACAGCTAACTGTGGTCCACCATCGTTGGTTGATGGCTTCTCCCGTCTGTGACATAAGCACGAAACTAAGCCCCTGAAAGGTGTAATGTTTTTGTAATACTGCCAGATCAGAAACTAAGTAACTAGTGTGTCTGATGTCAAGGCATCCTAGTAGACTTAGCAAAAGTGCCATGTAACCTGACAGGTCGTTATCATGTAAGAGCTAATGAGGCATGTACAAGTGTTGTATGAGGAACATTTTCACTTTAGAGTCTATTTGTGAAGTGGGCCTCAGCCAGTGCTAGGGGTTCGCCCTTCTCTTCATGCAAGTCCTCAGACAAGTAAATAGAAGTTGGCACGGAAGCTGAAAGGTTAACCTCATGAGGTGGAACTACATTCACACAACACCCTTTGGTAATGTATGAAGTAGCACAAGGAGTAGAAGAACCATGGGTCTTATATACCCAAACAGGGGCTCAAAAAAGGGCGGTACAAGCACACATAGGAGAGTTACATACATAGATGGTCATACAGAAATGCACAGTCAAAAGTAAAGGAGGAGCTAGCAGTTGCTGACTAAGGTAGAAACAACCTGACAGTTACAGACTAAAAACAGATGTATGGACAGTTACAGATTCCTCTGCGCATGTGCAAAGTAGCAGAGTCTAAGTATAGCAAGTCCTTTAAACAGAGCACAAGGGTAAACAACAGTGAAGAAGGAAATAGCACATGGTGAGCACATGGCAGAAAAAATTGCTGCCGGAAACAAGATGGCTTCAGCTAAATGCTAACCCCGATCGCTGTCAATTTTCCACAGACGACCCTTTTCGCATTAGCTGAAGACATTTATGATCTAGGATAGTCCTTGTATACATCCTGTACATCAATTTGCATTATATTACTAATTTCCTTATCTAATATTTTCTGGGCATTCATTTGTGCAACATTACGTTTAGCGGGTATACAGGCAGTAATACAGGTGGAGCAAAGCATTGGACCACATTGCATACATAAGCAGCATGTCAATAAAACCATAAATATTACACGTAGGACAGTTAATAACTTCCAGCCCCAGGTAATAAGTAGCAACCAGAACCAACTGGCGAAAGTCCATGTGCCAGTATCTGGGTGAATTTCAGCAGCAATTTTGTGTAATTTGGAGATCGCATCAAATACTGAAGGGTAATGATCCGGTATATAAACGCAACAGCTACTTCCGATGATGCAACATGCACCACCTCGATCAGCCAAAATTACATCGAGGACCATACGATTTTGGAGCGCCACAATCCTTGCAATTTGTAGTTCCTCTGTAATGTTCCCAAGTGCCATGGCTGTCTGGTTGGTAACAGCTTCCACAACACAAGTCAACCGTCTGATTTTCCTGCTGTTTAGAGCAGCACCGACAAAGAAGAACAGTCCCAAATTGAAATCAACATATTGCTGTAAAGCACTGTCGGTCTGGTCCACCTCATCAGTACTTATTGTCCTTTTATATCTGTCCTTGGAGATATCATTAAACAGTCGATAGTCTTTGTGATATGATTCTGGTGCCAAATACACAGGAGGTAACAAAAAGGACACGTAGCATACTCCGGACCATCCAACAGGTAGATGGTAGTATCCCTTGTTACCGCAGACAAAGTAGGTGTTATGTGAAGACATAAAACTACTATTATTGACACCTTCAATAGTCAAAACCAGAGTACATTCACTTCTTCCTACTGGGATTCTCCCTGCACTGCTTATACACAAGTCCGGTCGGGCTCTAGTAACTGATATTACAAATGGTCCATTACCCTTTGTAGTTCGCATATTTGGGAAAACATAAGGCATAGAGATATTTCCGGGTCGGTACTCCTCCCACTCCCATTTAGTTCCTTTAGCCTGTGGATTACCATCTTCATCTGGGTAACACACTTTTATTGAGTTGATAATTTATTCTTCCTACAGCCATACTAGTAATGTTAACATTTTGAGAAGCGATTAGAAGGGCAAACCAGGCTTGACAAGAACCATTATGGGAGAAGGGAAGAGGAATGAAAGGTGTTCCTCCCTTTTTCTTGTGAGCAGGTATCATCCCACACACCCAACAGTCAGTAGTGTTTGTAGCATTGTGAGTGTGGTGTAACATCTGGATGAACGTGTTCAGATAAGATTGTCTATGCTTCTGCTCATGATATGAAAGAGTAAAGTAATGGTGTTCAGCTGGTCCTGGAGTAGTGACAATCAGCAGTTGTCGAGCAGGAGCCACTTCCTCTACAACCCAAGTTATCACTGCCATAGCAACCACAGTGACAACAAATCCTGCAATGCATATTGCTTTCTTATTACAAATCTTCACAGCAGTTGATTTCTCCACAGACATGATCACTTCGTCGCTGAAATAATCGTTGGAGCTCTAAAGTCCTGGTCAGCCGTTGATTTCTTCACTGAGGGTCAAGACGGGTGTCACTATGTAGGACTGATCCCCCCCCTTGCCACATCAG
This sequence comes from Lissotriton helveticus, assembly GCF_964261635.1. Taxonomy (NCBI): domain Eukaryota; kingdom Metazoa; phylum Chordata; class Amphibia; order Caudata; family Salamandridae; genus Lissotriton; species Lissotriton helveticus. The sequence goes on along the minus strand of NC_136063.1, from coordinate 1,566,328,768 downwards.
CTCCCTTTCACAAACCCAGGACGGTAGCTCAACCAGTCTTTTTCAACAATGAAGGTTCTTTCCGAGGTATCAGTTGGTATCGGGACTAATAGCTCCTTCAACTTCTTCGTAAAAAACAGCCTGATTTTTGCGAGGCTCAGGCAAAGCTGCTTTAAGAGCCATAACATCTGCTCTACTCCATGGAGTATAAACCCAATTATAAATAAAATAACTCTTCGCATCAACATAATCTTTTTCATTCCCGTCCCCGTACCTTTAGGAGGAATATACAAAGGAGCGGCCTCCCGCATAGGTTTCACATGAATCACATCACTCTTATCTGTCGATGAAATGTTGGACTGTTGAACTGTTTGTGCAGCTGCAGCAGCTGCCTTTTTCTCCTCACGCACACAAAATGTATCGGTTTGCAACTTAACCACGCGTCTGATCAAGTCTGCCACCTGAGAGACAGGAAAAAGACCATCACGTAATTGCTTACAATTATTTGAAATATTGACATGCTCTAAGTCTGTGGAATGCTTTCGAAATCGCTCAATTACTTCCATGGCAAACGTTTCTACAAAATATAGCTGTTTCCTTTATTGCTATTGTTTTACCTCAGCTACAAGATCTAAAGCAGAATTGTTATCACAAGCGACTTTACGAGCAATGGATCGAAGAGCAGCTGAACGATTAGCAGTCAGCATAGAGCGAGTATTTTGCATAGGATCTGATTCTAACTTATCCTGGTCCGAAAGAGAAGCATCAACATCAGAACCAACTTCAGGGGCAGAGGGAAAAGTATACGGAGGCGGGGAGCGGTCTAACAAAATTGAATCATCTTGTGTTTTTATTAAGGAGAGGATAAAGGGGGCGACGAACAGGGTATTGGCCATTTACCTGTAAATGCCTCTCCCTATCCTCCCTTTCTTTTATTTCCTGCATTTCTTTATTTTTAAGTTCCAACGCTTTTGCGTAAATACTTTTGAGTTGTTCTTTTTCTACCAAAGCTTGTTCCCTTCTCACTCTTTCCTGCGCTTCTTTCTCCCACATTCGTACACAATCAAACATGTCTTGTCTACTTTTACGTTTAAACATACATTGTTTGTTCCACATACTGTATTTTTTAAGATCAAATGACCCATGTAAACGCCATCGTAACTCAGGATCCTTGCCAGTATATGTATTCCATAACGTGCTGTACATTATAGAAGAAATACCGTTTTTAATGTACATGCCTCTATTAGGCGTCCCCTCGGGGGGAGCCAACTGATTCTTTTCAATACTTACTTCAGCATTAGCACCGCAGCAACACATCCTTCGAAGTGTGCCTAAAACAGGCATGTTTGAGAATATTATAAGATATACAATACTATATGGCAATGGCACTTAAAAACAATAAAAAGTGCCGTTCTACATAATTCACAAATCAGAGAAACATCTCCACATTACCTGCTTATTATATATATATATATATATATATATATATATATATATATATATATATATATATATTCAACAGCACTCCTGGTCCGCTTTTCTTTTTCTCGAAAAAACCCAGAGTCGAGGCCCCAATACAGTTGAAAATATATATATAGATATAGATATATATATATAGATATATATATATATTACCTACTGGCGGTCGCCAGTAGGTATATATAGTTAGGATTGATTTCCATAGGGAAACCGCAACATTCTATTGGGAATAACTTTGGCGCCGGTTGAGGAATCTGCCTGAATTTTTCAGCAACTTTGCCTCGCGGCGCTCCGGTCCTTCCCTGAAAGTTTGGGGGGGATTCGTCAAGCGGGGGCCGAGATAAAAGGGGGGGTCCCAAAACGTGTTTTCCCCATGTTAATTTCCATAGGGCGGTCTGTCGCACTTTTAGCTCGAACGGCTGAATGGATTTTCACCAAACTTGGCAAAATTGTAGGGACTGGTACCCCGATGTGCCTTTGCTATGTCTCAAGATATATGCTCCAGTGGTTTTTACGAAAATTAACTTTGAAAAAATATATATTGGGCTACATTGGGCTATATATATGTTAGAGCCCAAATGTAGCCCAATGTAGCCCAAAGATGGCCACCAGAGACAAAAAAAAACAAATGTAGCCCAAATATCAGCCAGATGTAGCCCAACTATAGCCCAATGACAGAATGTCCCAGAGTGTTCTAAAGAACAACTAGAGCGCTAACAGTCTTACTTATGACAAAAGTATGGCACACCTGAAGTCATCTTGATTGGAATAAAGTGTTAACACTTAAAACATTTAATTTGCAAAGGAACAAAATGAGGGGGTTCATTTTGCCATAGAAATTATGATTAGTGCTGAAGAAAGAAAAATTAGGGCACATTTTGAGTGACTTCTCAAATCCTCTTATATTTCATTAAAAAAATTCTGATATGCAGTCTCCCAAGATGGCCACCAGAGACAAAAGAGCCCAAATGTAGCCCAAATATCAGCCAGATGTAGCCCAACTATAGCCCAATGACAGAATGTCCCAGAGTGTTCTAAAGAACAACTAGAACGCTAACAGTCTTACTTATGACAAAGGTATGGCACACCTGAAGTCATCTTGATTGGAATAAAGTGGTAACACTTAATACATTTAATTTGAAAAGGAACAAAATGAGGGGTTTCATTTTGCCATAGAAATTTTATATATATATATATATATATATATATATATATATATATATATATATATTGAAGCTCTAAAAGCACCAAAGCGTCGCACTCCCAGGCGGGTGCTCCCGTTGCGAGGGTGCACTCGCAAAACCAGTACCGCTCAGCCTCCCAACGCGGCAATCATCCGCAGGACGAAGGAAGCACTCACAGGGGTGTAATTTCACAAATTTATTTGTAACACAGCACTATATATATCTCGGGGCCGAGATAAAAGGGGGGTCCCAAAACGTGTTTCCCCATGTTAATTTCCATAGGGCGGTCTGTCGCACTTTTAGCTTGAACGGCTGAATGGATTTTCACCAAACTTGGCAAAATTGTAGGGACTGGTAGCCCGATGTGCCTTTGCTATGTCTCAAGATATGTGCTCCAGAGGATTTTGAGTAGTTTAGGTTCAAAAAAATTTATATATCTGTGGCCACGCCCCGGTACGCGCACCGGGGAGCGCTCCGGGCGCGCCACGCGACTTGCGCACGGGAAGATGATTGGTTCTCGGGTGTCTGTAAACATTCGAAACAGTCCGCAGCGGCCGCCATCTTGTGTCTCGGTAGGATTGAGACACAAGAGGTGGCAAAAATCAAAGGGGGAAATGACCAAAAGGGGGCAGGGTAGAGCCCCCTGACCCCCTAGGTTTGATGTGGGGGCCATTAAAGGGTCCCGCGGGGCAAAAAAAAAATTATTATTATTTTCGTTTTTCGCGGGGGGAGCGCCCGGTACGCGCACCGGGGAGCGTTCCATGGGGAAAAATAGTGAAAAAAATTATATAATCATAATAATAAATAATAAAATAATCATTTTGAGTGATTACAGGTAGGGTAGCTCTGAAACGAGCTTTTGGTTCTGTGGCTGTTTTAGGTACCTACAAGTACGTCCCACACACACCCACACGCACACAACCCCACACCTCCACACCCACACACTCCCCACACACACCTCACACACGCACACCTCCACCCACACCCAAACACCCCACACCCCCACACCGACACCTTACACATCCACACCCACACCCACACATCCCACACACACTCACTCACACACACACCTCACCCCCCCAACACACACACACGCACGCACAGATACCTCACACACACACCTCACACATCCCACACACACACCTCCCCCCCATACACACACGCACACCTCAGACACACCCACACATCCCACACATACACACACATTCTACACACATACCCCCCACACCCACACACACCCCACACACACCTCACACACCCACACCCCCACCTACACCCAAACACCCCACACACCCACACACACACCTTACACACACCTATCCATTCATCCCCCCTCATACACACACACACACACACACCTCACAGACACACCCCACACATCCCCCACACACACCTCACCCCTTCCCCACACACACACACCTCTGACACACACCTCACACACACACACACCACACACACCGCACACACACACACACCCACACACACACTCCTCTCACACACACCCACACACACACCCACACACACACCCACACACACACCCCACACACACACCCACACATCCTACACACACACACCTCACACACATACCCCACCACACACACACCACACACACACTCATTATTTTTTTTATTTTTTTGAGGGGGTGCTCCACACACATACCCCGACACACACACACACACCCCCCACACACACCCCCACCATATCTCATACACCCACACCTCCACCCACACCCAAACACCCCACACACCCACACACACACCATACACCCCCACAACCCCACCTACACCCACACACCCCCACCCACACACACCTCACTCCCCCCCCACACACACACACACCTCTGACACACACCCCCACACACACACACACCCCACACACACACCTCACACACACCCACACCCACACACACATTCCTCACCCCCACACACACACCCCCACACACACACCCACACACACACACCCCACACATACACCCACACATCCTACACACACACACACCCCACACACATACCCCCCCACACACACACCCCTCCCACCCCCCCCCCACACACACACCACTCCCACCCCCCACCCCACACACACACCACTCACACTCATTATTTTTTTTATTTTTTTGAGGGGGTGCGCGCCCCGGTACCCTGGAGAAAAAAAGAAAGAGAGTTTTTTAAAAATGTAGCATTTTTATATAAATTGGAGGTAGTTCTGAAAAGAACTGTTTTTTATTCTTATTGTTGTTTTATATTTTTTTATTGTTTTTTTGTACCCCGCGACTTTAAAAAAAATATATATATTTTTTTGCCTTGGGGGTCCTTGTGGGACCCCCTGAGCAGGCTTAGGGGGTCAGGGTGTTTCTACTCTGGCCCCTTTGCGAGTTTCACACCTTTGTTTCACTGCTTTCTTGTGCCTTGGTTCGAACAAGGCACAAGATGGCTGCCAGGGACACCCAGTATGCAAGGGGAATTAGTTCCCCCTCTTCAAACATGCACGGGGGCTGCGTTGCAGAGAGGTGTAAAAAAGGTGTCATGTATTCCTATAGGTTCTGAATCGATCCCCCTATTCCTGACCCTATTCTAGTTAAACAAACCAACAAGTTAACTAGCAGTCAGCCCATGAGGCAGAAAACCCCCATGATGCAGATACCGTTATCTGACGCAGTCACACTACGGCACAGGAACGTGTTATCTGATTAGGTCATAACGCTTGCGATCTAATTAGACAAGCGATATTCCTCCAGCCCCTGATAGAGATAGTTTAGGTGTAATACCAGTAAAACCGCAACTGACTGAAAGTCCAGCGGCCATTGTTTTGATTTCACCGAGAACTTTAGTAAAAGAATGTGCTAACGAGCAAATCGTATGACATCTTTATTGACGTATCTATGTCCATCCTTACGTCAATCTCGGCACCTTAAAGGTATAAATATTACCGATCTTGCCATAGGCAAACACACGCGTGGTGACGAGACGGAGCAGCCATACTTGCCGAAGCCAAGAGCAGAGCAGACCCCGCTGGCAGCAGCACCGCCTTCCTGACGCGCTGAGAGAAGCTGCTTTCTCCTGCCGAGAATCCAGCACCGGCGTTTCCGGGTAGCCCTCGCAGGCAGCCTGGAATATCGAGACCAGAGAGAGAGAGATACCATTCCTCATTCATCCTAACTTCCAGGTACAGAACTGAATAACCCCTCACAGAGAATTCTTTAGTTATTCACTTGGCAAAAACAAACTTAACTTAAACTGTAACTATCTATTCCCGCCCTCGTATTAGGCTTAGGTCAGGTACACGGGGTAGGCGTATCTAGAAACACCAGTTGAGCACGTTTAGTCAAATGTATATGTGTATGTAATATATTTTATTCATTTTAAACATCTTATGGCTTAGAAACCATATCAATGTTTTTACAGTATTATTTTATACTGCTGCTCTTAATGTATGCACTTTACTTAACTATAAGTATTGCAATAATATCGATCCATTTCTCTTGTATGAGAAAAGAGACTGATCAATAAATAACACCTTTTTATTGAACACGCCCGTCTCTTCCTTTTCTCTACATTCTGATGAGACTAAGAATGCACGTACTGACTGAGTAAAATAATTTGCCTTTTGTTCACACGACTCTCGAGATTGACTCTTGATTAGGGGAGAGCAAAGTTGTCATGTTCTATGGTTGTCAGAAACTAAATCCCTTCTTGTCTAATCAGGGAAGTTAAGTCCTCCTTGAACATTCGAGAAAGTTTCTAGTGAACTCTGAGCTAAGCTGGCAAACCCAAAACTTTAAGTCTAGTATCGACAGTAGTAGACCTAGTTAACGTCTGGCCTAGGCCTTTACTGCTGTAGGTATTATTCCAATGCGCAGAGCCTATTGGGAAGATAGGAACTACACTACAAAGGGTGTGGCCTCATTACACCTCTATGCAATGCAGCCATCTGGCGCATACTGGAGGCTCCTGGTGGGCTAGTTGACCCCCAGGGACCCCCATTATGCATGGGGAATTAGTTCCCCCTCTGCAAACGCGCCAGGCGGCTGCGTTGCAGAGAGGTGTAACAAGGGGCATAGCCTCATTACACCTCTGCAATGCAGCCCCCTGGCGCATACTGGAGGTTCCAGGTGGGCTAGTTGGCCCCCAGGGGCCCCCAGTATGCAGGGGGAATGAGTTCCCCCTCTTCAAACATGCACGGGGGCTGCGTTGCAGAGAGGTGTAAAAAGGGCCGTGGCTTAATTACGCCTCTCTGCAATGCAGTCCCCTGGTGCATACTGGAGATTCCTGGTGGGCTTTCAGGTCTTATATAGTTAGGAATTAGCATTAAAAAAAACTTTGAAATTCACTGAAAAAAACATAGGTTTCAGCCCTTATCTAGTTAGGAATTAGCATTTAAAAAACCTTGCAAATTCAATGAAAAAACCATAGGTTTCAGGCCTTATATAGTTAGGAATTAGCATTTAAAAAACCTTTGAAATTCACTGAAAAAAACATAGGTTTCAGGCCTTATATAGTTAGGAATTAGCATTTAAAAAACCTTTGAAATTCACTGAAAAAACCATAGGTTTCAGGCCTTATATAGTTAGGAATTAGCATTTAAAAAACCTTGCAAATTCACTGAAAAAAACATAGGTTTCCGGCCTTATATAGTTTGGAATTAGCATTTAAAAAACCTTGCAAATTCATTGACAAAAACATAGGTTTCAGGCCTTTTATAGTTAGGAATTAGCATTTAAAAAACCTTGCAAATTCACTGAAAAAAACATAGGTTTCAGGCCTTATATAGTTAGGAATTAGGCACAAGAAAGCAGAAAAACAAACGTGTAGAACACAAAAAGGGGGCAGGGTAGGAACACCCTGACCCCCTAGGGCTGCTCAGGTGGTCCCACTAGGATATTAATATATTTAAACGTTATCCGCTAATAGAATTAGCATTTAAAAAACCTTTGAAATTCACTGAAAAAACCATAGGTTTCAGGCCTTATATAGGGAATTAGCATTTAAAAAACCTTTGAAATTCACTGAAAAAAACATAGGTTTCAGACCTTATATAGTTAGGTATTAGCATTTAAAAAAACCTTTGAAATTCACTGAAAAAACCATAGGTTTCAGGCCTTATATAGTTAGGAATTAGCATTTAAAAAAACCTTTGAAATTCACTGAAAAAACCATAGGTTTCAGGAGTTATATAGTTAGGAATTAGCTTTTACAAAACCTTTGAAATTCACTCAAAAAACTATAAGTTTTAGTGGTGTTATAGTTAGCTGGACATTTTACTCATACAAAACCATTGAAATTGCTCCTATATAGTTAGTTGTACTAAGTATATATCGCGCACCCGCAATCCACTGCTGATGATGTCACATATTACATCATTCATGACTGATGACATCATCCACGTGACAATCACATACACCTTTTCATACACTATTACAATTTTTCATCACTCTTTGTAAAATACAGAGTATCATATTTTAATCCATTGTCACAGCAATACAAGTATCTAAAAATCCACTCAGTGATTCATACATGTATACACACATCTAATCCGTTACCTATGGATTCACTCATACATGCTGTCAATGAACAATAGAACACTATCAAAAATACTTATACATCTATATCGACATTAAACAACAGCACGCATCCTATTCACATATGAAGTCATCCTACTCACTTATGCAAACAATGGATCATACTTACATATTTACTTAGCAAAACACTTATACAAACACCACTTCTTCTATTCATTTAGATAGTAAGTCATACTTAGTGAATTATAAAATCATTATTACAAGTATACAGTTATCCATACAGTCACTCACACAATCATTGTGTCTTATGTATACTTATTTATATACAACAACTGACACATACACTGCCTTTTATTTTTCTAGTTTGTTGGACCTGTACCTTTGAGAAATATATTTGCTCATCACCACACCCATAAAGAGATTCCCTCACCCAAACTGTTAGAACATGTAGTTTTAACTTCATATATCTACTGAATAAACTATTCACACATCTTTGGACAGTCACACACCCTCCACCGAACCACACACACTTTCACACTCCCATACAAATACTCAGTTAACTAATCAATAACTAATATAGACTTTCACATAGCTAGTAACCAACTGTAGAATCAGTTTACACAACAACTGACAAAGTGATACAGATATTCACACATTTTAGTCACTATCCACTATATTTAGTGAGACATTATAAATTGGTCAAGTAAACAGTCCATTACACTACTACTAAATCCTCCATCCAAATATTTATTTATATATCCACTCATTCTTCAATGCAAATTGCTATATATATAATGCTTATTTAAATAACGAAGCAAACCACATTCACTGGATGATGTCATCAGTGATGTCATTTGAGATGTCATCAGTGATGTCACTGACCATGTCATGAATGATGTAATATGTGACATCATCAGCAGTGGATTGCGGGTGCACGATATATACTTAGTACAACTAACTATATTGGAGCAATTTCAATGGTTTTGTATGAGTAAAATGTCCAGCTAACTATAACACCACTAAAACTTAGTTTTTTCAGTGAATTTCAAAGGTTTTGTAAAAGCTAATTCCTAACTATATAACTCCTGAAACCTATGGTTTTTTCAGTGAATTTCAAAGGTTTTTTTAAATGCTAATTCCTAACTATATAAGGCCTGAAACCTATGGTTTTTTCAGTGAATATATATATATATATATATATATATATATATATATATATATATATATATATATATATATATTCACTGAAAAAAACATAGGTTTCACACGTTATAGTTAGCTGGACATTTCACTCATATAAAACCATTGAAATTCCCCCGTTATAGTTAGTTCAGCTAACTATAACTTGCGCGCCCGCAATGCACTGCTGATGACGTTACATATTACATCACTCATGACATGGTCAGTGACATCACTCATGACATCACTGAGGACATCATCATTGTGGAAGAGTGGCAGACCTTCTCTCACCCTAATATAACCTTTATTACACACATTCAAAAATAGAAAATAACATTTTCAATACAATAGACATACCAATGCCACTTACAACACACCTATATAGTAATTCCAAGATCTATACACACATCCACTCATTCATCAACAGACATATACAGTCAGTCATACATGTACTCACTCATCATATGTTCTCATACACTGATACATCCTGATCACCCTGTTACACACCGACACTCATCCATAGTTACTCACACATAACTCATATGTACTAGTTTAAAACATATGTACTTACTCACAAATACACTATTAAGACAGTTATTCATTCACTAACACACCCATATATACACTCAACCACCTATACAGAAAAAAAACCAAATAATAAACTATATAGCTACTCACCACACACACTCATTCACCCATACAGTCCTGCAGATATGCTGCCTTCAACACATACAAGCAGTAAGTCACTCATTCATGCATCTATGCTCTACGTAAGACCTCCCAACGAAGCATTCAGACACTCCTACTAATAATCAAACAAACAATAACCTTTTCAGACATTATGTATCACTCATATAGCTACTCACCAACACATCCAGCCACTTATACAGAAAGTGAGAGATTGATACAGAAATGTATATATTTAAACATTACTCACTAACCCATGTATTCATTAAGATACACTTAATCAGTCAGTTATACAATCTATTTTTCACCAAAAAAGCAGCCATTTATACACTTATATACCCATTTCTTCTTCCATCAACCTTCAGATATACATATATAAAACATATTTAATTTTCAGAAAAACACCCATTCACTGGATGATGACATCACTGATGTCATCAGTGATGTCATTTGAGATGTCATCAGTGATGTCATGAGTGATGTCACTGACCATGTCATGAGTGATGTAATATGTGACGTCATCAGCAGTGCATTGCGGGCGCGCGAGTTATAGTTGGCTGAACTAACTATAACGGGGGAATTTCAATGGTTTTATATGAGTTAAATGTCCAGCTAACTATAACATGTGTGAAACCTATGGTTTTTTCAGTGAATTTCAAAGGTTTTTTAAATGCTACTTCCTAACTATAACGTGTGTAAAACCTATGGTTTTTTCAGTGAATTTCAAAGGTTTGTTTAAATGCTAATTCCTAACTATAACGATTGTGAAACCTACATTTTTTCTGTGAATTTGCAAGGTTTTTTAAATGCTAACCCCTAAATAAAATATGTGTGAAAATCTTTGTTTTTTTAATGAATATAAATACAACATCAAAACACTGAAAGTTGTTTTTTTCTCCTTTCTTTACTGCCCTTCCCTTAGTTTTTCATTCCCATTAACTCACTCCTCTACCTATAGTCCCCTCCTTTCACTCACTCTTTGACTCCTCTTTTGTCACTCTCCATACTCCCCTTTTCTCACTCTTTCTCTTAGTCCCTTCCTTCCCTTCACTCAGTCATTTCAATCACTCATTTATGCACTACACTTTCATTCAAAAAAATGAACGACACAGTGTATTTGGAATATAACTCTTTTTAGAGAATTGAATGAGTTCTGAAAAGAACTTTTTTTTCTTTTGTTGTTTTATATATTTTTTAGCTTTTTTTAAAGTTTTATATTTTTCTTGGTTTTTTTGCAAAAAATTCAGGAACTGCAACTTGGAAAACTGTTCAACAAGAACAAAATAAATGAAAAATATAAAAAAAAAATATCTCCTTTCAGAGCATTTATGATCCTGAATGCTGGGTTCAATTACATTCAGGCTCTGTTCACCAAAAACAATACCATCAAAACATTTGTTGCATCGCATATGCGCATATGTCCCAAAACGTGTTTTCCCCATGTTAATTTCCATAGGACGTTCTGACAAGGCTACAGCCCGAACCGCTGAACGGAATTACACCAAACTTGGCAAAATTGTAGGGCATGGTACGCAGAAGTGCCTTTGCTATATTTGGTGAAAATTGCTCCAGTGGTTTTTATGAAAATTAACTTAAAAAACACATATATATCTGGGCGGAGACTAACCACACATCTCATCGTGAGATCTGATTGGCTGTCAGCACTTCATCCAAGAGGTGTTGGCAGCCATCTTGGGACCAATATACATGATAGCACCTCATCAAAAAGCATTGTAGTTAATAGATGGCTTTAGGACTTTAGTTACATTATAAATCATTTGTTGATGGTACCATACTCATTTTAGGAATTGTGGTGTGTTCTAAGGTGATTTTACCATGTGAAAAAGCCTTCTGCTGGGATATCATGAATCATGTTTGAAAGAAAACTATTATCTCATGCTTTTCCCACAGTGGTTTGGAAGGGGATCTATACGCTAAACTGAAAGCATATTTTCTGTAAATTCACATTATCTTTCTCAGTCATGTGAGAATGAAGTCTGACATTCTCAGTAAAACATGTACATCCAACAAGGACAGAGACTGTCAGTTGATTCCTTTGTGTTCTATTGCAGCCTCGTGGAGTGTTCTAAAGAACAACTAGAGCGCTAACAGTCCTACTTATTACAAAGGTATGGCACACCTGAAGCCATCTTGATTGCAATAAAGTGGTAACTCTTAAAACATTTAATTTAAAAAGGAACAAAATGAGGGCGTATATTTTGCCTTAGAAAGTATGATTAGTGCTGCAGAAAGAAAAATTAGGGCACATTTTGAGTGACTTCCCAAATCCTCTTCTATTTCATTAAAAAATTCTGACATGCAGTCTCCCAAGATGGCCACCAGAGACAAAAGAGCCCAAATGTAGCCCAAATATCACCCAGATGTAGCCCAAGTATAGCCCAATGACAGAATGTCCCAGAGTGTTCTAAAGAACAACTAGAGCGCTAACAGTCTTACTTATGACAAAAGTATGGCACACCAGAAGCCTTCTTGATTGGAATGAAGTGGTAAGTCTGAAAACATTTAATTTAAAAAGGAACAAAATGAGGGGGTTCATTTTGCCATAGAAAGTATGATTAGCAGCAGACTTCCCTGGTGAGCAGTAGCTTTACTACAGTGATCTAATGAGCAACTAGAGTGCTAACATTCAGAATTTATGGCAAATGTGTGACACATCTGAATGCCTTCTTGATGGAACCAAAGTAAACAAGCATTGAAAATGCAATAGATCTCGCCCTCGTTTAAGTTAAAGCCATTCTGTTTGTAATGAGGTGGCTTTTTAGCTTTGCTTTTATTAGTGTTTTTAAAACTTTCATGTAAATAACATGCATATGTATGCATATATGTATATGTATGCGTGCATTTATATTTGTATTTCTATAGATATGCAGATTATGTATGTTTATGTATGTATATATATATATATATATATATACACATATATATATGCATATATATGCATATGCATTTATGTATGTGTATATGTGTGCGTGTAGAGAGAGGTAGAGAGGTAGAGGTGTAGAGGTAGCGAGGTAGAGGTAGAGAGGTAGAGGTAGAGAGGTAGAGACTAGTGGAGAAAGAAGTAGAGAGAGGTAGAGAGTAGAGAGTGAGTAATAGAGTAGAGAGTGAGTAGTAGAGTAGTAGAGAGCAGTAGAGAGAGTAGCAGAGAGTGAATAGTAGAGTGAATAGTAGAGTGAGTAGTAGAGAGTAGTAGGGAGTGAGTAATAGAGAGTGAGTAGTAGAGAGTAGTAAAGAGTGAGTAGTAGAGAGTAGTAGAGAGTGAGTAGCAGAGAGAGAGAATAGTAGAGAGTGAGTAGTAGAGAGAGAGTAGTAGAGAGTGCGTAGTAGAGAGTAGTAGAGAGAGAGTAGTAAAGAGTGAGTAGTAGAGAGTAGTAGAGAGTGAGTAGTAGAGAGTAGTAGAGAGTGCGAAGTAGTGAGTAGTAGAGAGTAGTAGATAGTGAGTAGTAAAGAGTGAGTAGTAGAGAGTGAGTAGTAGAGAGTAGAGAGTAGTAGAGAGTGAGTAGTAGAGAGTGAGTAGTAGAGAGTAGTATATAGTGAGTAGTAGGGAGTGAGTAGTAGAGAGACAGTAGTAGAGAGTAGTAGAGTAGTAGAGAATGAGTAGTAGAGAGTGAGTATTAGAGAGTAGTGGAGTAGTAGAGAGTAAGTAGTAGAGAGTAGTGGAGAATATTCCAAAGTTTGGCACAGCACCACTTGCACAATAATTCCAATCAAATCATATCACGTAGAGTCCTTATTGAAGCGCTGATTCTTGGTGTATATTCAACTGCTTTTATTTTCCTTAAGTTTATGTACCACAGCCAGCTGACGTGTTTCGTTCTGTACAACAGAACTTCTTCAGGGCGTTCTTATTTCCTTCGAATTATGTCGGTATCCTGTTGTCATATAACTAGATATTTCTTCCAAATGTTAGACGAGACGTAAGTACATTCTTATTCAAAGTGACTAGGTATCAATTTAACCCACACAATTCGGGCAGACTTGAGTAATTTATAGCATCCTCAAAGTCAGTCTTTCAAAAATTCCAAAGTATAGGACATGATAATCCAAATCCAAATGTTTCTCTAGAAAAGTCATTTTCAATCGTTCGGAATTTCGGCGTTTGGGCAGATATGACCCAGGGACCCCCAGTATGCAAGGGGAATTAGTCCCCCCTCTGCAAACGCGCCAGTGGCCTGCGTTGCAGAGAGGTGTAAAAAGAGGCATATCCTCATTACACCTCTGTGCAATGCAGCCCCCTGGCACATACTGGAGGTTCCAGGTGGGCTAGTTGGCCCCCAGGGACCCCCAGTATGCAAGGGGAATTAGTTCACCCTCTTCAAACATGCACGGGGGCTGCGTTGCAGAGAGGTGTAAAAAAAAGGGTGTGGCCTCATTACACCTCTCTCAGGGCTCAACAAATGTACTCGACCGCTCGCAAATGCGAGTGAATTTGTTCAAGGGCGAGTCAGTTTGCAGGCCTACTTGACCGGCCTGGCGAGTGAAATCTGCAGCTGCAGTGCCAGGTGCCAATTTGTGGGTCGAGTGCAATTGATGTTAGGTCGAGTAGAAAAGTGTACTTACTCGACCTGCAGGTCAAGTAAGATTTTTTAGATTTGTCGAGCCCTGCCTCTCTGCAATGCAGCCCCCTGGAGCATACTGGAGGCTCCTGGTGGGCTAGTTGGCCCCCAGGGACCCCCAGTATGCAAGGGGAATTAGTTCCCCCTCTGCAAACGCGCCAGGGGGCTGCGTTGCAGAGGGTTGTAACAAGGGGCATAGCCTCATTACACCTCTGCAATGCAGCCCCCTGGCGCATACTGGAGGTTCAAGGTGGGCTAGTTGGCCCCCAGGGGCCCCCAGTATGCAAGGGGAATTAGTTCCCCCTCTTCAAACATGCACGGGGGCTGCGTTGCAGAGAGGTGTAAAAAGGGGCGTAGCTTCATTACACCTCTCTGCAATGCAGTCCCCTGGCGCATACTGGAGATTCCTGGTGGGCTTTCAGGTCTTATATAGATAGGAATTAGCATTAAAAAAACTTTGAAATTCACTGAAAAAAACATAATTTTCAGGCCTTATATAGTTAGGAATTAGCATTTAAAAAACCTTGCAAATTCACTGAAAAAACCATAGGTTTCAGGCCTTATATAGTTAGGAATTAGCATTTAAAAAACCTTTGAAATTCACTGTAAAAAACATAGGTTTCAGGCCTTTTATAGTTAGGAATTAGCATTTAAAAAACCTTTGAAATTCACTCAAAAAACTATAAGTTTTAGGGGTGTTATAGTTAGCTGGACAATTAACTCATACAAAACCATTGAAATTGCTCATATATAGTTAGTTGTACTAACTATATTTCGCGCACCCGCAATCCACTGCTGATGATGTCACATATTACATCATTCATGACATGGTCAGTGACATCACTGATGACATCTCAAATGACATCACTGATGACATCATCTACGTGACAATCACATACACCTTTTCATACACTAGTAAAATCTTTCATCACTCTTTGTAAAATACAGAGTATCATATTTGAATCCGTTGTTACAGCAATACAAGTATCTAAAAACCCACTCAGTGATTCATAGATGGATATACACACATCTAATCACTTACCTGTAGATTCACTCATACATGCTGTCAATGAACAATAGAACACTATCAAAAATACTTATACACCTAAATCGACATTACACACCAGCACACATCCTATTTACATATGAAGTCATCCTACTCACTTATGCAAACAATGGATCATACTTACATATTTACTTAGCTACACACTTATACAAACACAACTTCATCTATTCATTTAGATAGTAAGTCATACTTAGTGAATTATAAAATCATTATTACAAGTATAAATTATCCATACAGTCACTCACACAATCATTGAGTCTTATGTATACTTATTAATATACAACAACTGACACATACACTGCCTTTTATTTTTCTAGTTTGTTGGACATGTACCATTGAGAAATATATTTGCTCATCACCACACCCATAAAGATATTCACTCACCCAAACAACTGTTAGAACATATTTAACTTCATATATCTAGTGAATCAACTATTCACACATCTTTGGGCAGTCACACCCCCCTCACCGAACCGCACACACATTCACTCTCCCATACAAATACTCAGTTAACTAATCAATAACTAATACAGACTTTCACATAGCTAGTAACCAACTGGAGAACCAGTTTACACAACAACTGACAAAGTGATACAGATATTCAAACAGTTTAGTCACTATTCACTATATTTAGTGAGACACTATAAAGTGGTCAAGTAAACAGTCAATTACACTGCTACTAAATCCTCCATCCAAATATTTATTTTTATATATCCACTCATTCTTCAATGCAAATTGCTATATATATAATGCATATTTAAATAACGAAGCAAACCACATTCACTGGATGATGTCATCAGTGATGTCATTTGAGATGTCATCAGTGATGTCACTGACCATGTCATGAATGATGTAATATGTGACATCATCAGCAGTGGATTGCGGGTGCGCGAAATATAGTTAGTACAACTAACTATATAGGAGCAATTTCAATGGTTTTGTATGAGTGAAATGTCCAGCTAACTATAACACCCCTAAAACCTATAGTTTTATGAGTGAAATTTAAAGGTTTTTTAAATGCTAATTCCTAACTATATGAGTGAAATTTAAAGGTTTTTTAAATGCTAATTCCTAACTATATAAGGCCTGAAACCTATGGTTTTTTCAGTGAATAAATATATATATATATATATATATATATATATATATATATATATATATATATATATATATATATATATATTTGTGGCACGAAAAAGAAAGACTGCACTCACGGGGGGGTCAAATCCAGGACGGATTTATTATGCACACAGGATCAAAAGTTCATATATACATATATATACTCCACAACACCTGCGGCAAGCATCCAGCGAGAAAGGATTTTATTCAGCACAGGAAAAACAGCTACGCGTTTCAGGCTACACGAGCCCTTGTTCACGCTGTAAGTCATTAAAGTTTTTGTTGCTTTTTTATATATGTGTGTGCGAGTGCTCGCCCTGGACAGTGACATCACATATCACATGGTCATGAAGAGAGAAAACATACTAATCACAGTATGTTTTCACGTATATTAGTCGTCAGTCATGATAACAAAATTATAACAGCGTAAATGCGCAATGTGGTACATGTACATGAATTAACAATAGTATAATATTAATGGATAAATCCAAATATACACATATAAGATATAAAGTTCCAACATATTTGTATAGGTGCAAGATATTTCCACAAAAATGCAGAATCTGATGCAAGTATTAAGATCGCTGGTAACGTGATGTTGATGGATAAATACAATCATTCAAGTGTCTCATGATCACAATACATCAATGTACATGCAACATAGATTTCTTCAACACCTAGTTGCTAGGGATCATAACTGACAGTATATTTTTTAAATGACCATGATAAAGTGCAAACATTTAAAGTGCAAAGCAGCAAGGATTATAAAGTGCAGATAGTTGTGCAAAGTTTGAGTGCAAAGAAGGCATTTGTATTCTAAAGTGCAAGTCTGATTGATATAAGAAGCATATCAATATTGTTAACACAAATCCGTTACAGAGCCCTGTAACGTATGTTAAAATCATATAAATTACCTTCTAAAATTCATCAATACAGAAAAAGTCATACTTGAGGAAATAAATAAGGAAATATTGGTCGAAAAAAACTGAGGAAAACAAAAAGTGGGAATATAACAACATTAAAAGCATATATACATATATACATTATAATTGATTTTTCTGGTGATGTTTCTTAAAATTATTTCATAAAAATATATACTTTCTTTCTTCTCTTCTCTCACATGACAAGACAAAAATGATGTTTCGATTTGATACTACATATACATTAATTGATGTCAAAAAATGTATCAAAAAAGTGCCAAATTAGTATAAAATTAACCTCAGATTTCCAAGTTCATATTGAGCAATATAGATACATAGTTAAGTATAGGAAATGCTACTAGTGTGTTGCCCTGCATAATCCTCCCATTGTATAAACTCCAATATTAGGGAACCTATGTATTGGAGATTTTTTATATAGTATAGTGTGAATGGGGGATGCAATAAATAACCTGATATATAACATTTCTAAAAGACAGGCTGCTAGCATAGCTCAAGAGTTTATATAAAGCTGTGCATTTCCTCAATATTGTTCAATCCATTGGGCCACTTACTATCGAACTCTAAAATCATCTTAGTTTCTAATTGTCTCAGTAAGCGCTCACGATTGCCTCCTCTTTTAAGTTTTGGAATGGCTCCCACCACATAATATCTGAGACAGTCCAAGTCCTGATTATGGACATCTTTGAAGTGGCGAGCCACCGGGTAGGCCTGATCGTTGTGGAGTATTGCCCTTAGGTGTTGCAGTATTCTCACGTGCACCTGTAGCTTTGTACTTCCTACATAATTTAAGCCACAGGTGCACGTGAGAACATATACCGCAAATTCTGTTTTGCAATTGAAGAGGAGTAGGTAGCTTTATTGATGCCAAAACTTACACGCACGACAGCTAGTGCATTTCTTAAAGCCCCTATTAGATTGTATCCAGGACAATTTTTGTTTTGTGTCCGGTGCTGCCTTGTCCAAGGTAGACCGCATGTTTCTGGCTCGTCTGAAAGTGATATTAGGAGTATTCGGAAGTTTGCCACTAAGGACTGTGTCTGTTAACACAATCGGCCAATTTTTATTAATGATAGCTCTTAGTTTTCTATCCTCACTGCTAAAAGTTGTAATGAGTCGTGGACATATGTTGGTATTGGCTGTTGTCAGTGTTGCTACAGAGGTCACATTGCTAAATTGTGTTTCCACATTATTTACAAGGGTCTTTTTAAATAAACTTTCCCTGGGTCTTAATCTAGCTTTTTGCAGAATAGAATCAGTGTACCCACGTATTTTAAAACGTTTGATCATTTCTTCCACACATTGATCAAAATCATAAGGTGAACTACAAATTCTTTTCAGTCTCAAAATTTCGCCGTAAGGGATGCTAGATATTAGGTGTCTCGGGTGCATGCTGGAGACATGCAGCATAGCGTTCCCGGCGGTGGATTTTCTGTGTAGAGTTGAATTAATGGTCTCAGTCTCTATGTATATTTCAACATCCAAAAATTCTATTTTACTCTTATTTATATGGGATGTGAAATGTAAGTTTAAGGAGTTTAGGTTGATGTCTTCTACAAACTTGATGGCCTGCTGCTCATCACCCTTCCACAAGATAAAAACATCATCTATGTAACGTAAGTAACAGCAGATATGGTTATCAACCCAATGTTTGTGTTCCATCAATAGGACCTGTTTCTCCCACCAGCCAACGTGTAAACACGCATAACTGGGGGAGAAACAGGACCCCATTGCTACTCCTCTGAGTTGTCTAAATAGATCAGAACCAAATGCAAAGAAATTGTTGTTCAGGTACCAGTCAATTAAAAGAATAATCATTTTGTTATGCCCATAGTATTCAGTACTCCTGCTAGATAAATAGTATTTGATAGCTTCTAGTCCTTGTGAGTGATTGATACTCGTATAGAGTGATTCCAGGTCTAACGTTATTAACAACATATTAGTACTCCACGGTAAATTTTGGATTTTGCATAAAAAATCACTTGTGTCGCGTACATAATTAGGCAAACATTTAACAAAGTGTACCTTCACCGTACGTACTATACTAGGCAACGCTTATGGAGGGCGGGCTTAATTGCATCTCCGAATTGTCTTCGATGCAACACAGAGGTGGGGACGCTGCTGCATACAGTGTGGGACTGCGGGGTTCCCCAGCGTTTCTGGGACAGAGTGTTGCGTTGTTTGAATGAGGTTCTGGCCTGGGAGCTACAGAAAGACCCTAAATTAGTTCTTCTTCATGTTCTGGCGGGAGTGGGGGGCAACCGATATAAGCGCCACTTAATGCTGTTGGGACTGACCCTCGCCAAAAGGGACATTGCGAGGTCTTGGAAGATGCCTCGTGCCCCTTCCTTCCTAGCATGGCAGTATGGGCGTGGAACAACCTGTCTATGTAGCAAGGGGGTGCCCGCTCAAGCATTACAGAATATGGAAGCGTTGGGCCGACTATCGGGGCCTGGACCTGGACCCGCCCCCAGAGGACGACATGCCACAGTTAATCTGACGGCCAGATGGCCTGTGAAATGGTAGACATTGTAGCGCGCATAGCACGACATGGACAGAGTAAGCAGCGGCACGCACGGGGGGGAGGGGGAAGTTGTGGGTGGGGGGGGGAGGGTGTGGGGGTTTGTGCAACAATGCATTTCTTTCTTTATTGGTTAATCACGCATGAAAATGTTTGCATGTTAAGGCAATGAATAACTTGTCCTAGTGATTGTCTCTGGAGTTCAGAGAATTACTTGCTGTATTCCTACCATGCAACCAATAAAATCTGTTTAAAAAAAAAAAAACTTTTAACAAAGTCCTGTATATATATATATATATATATATATATATCTATATATATATATATTCACTGAAAAAACCATAGGTTTCACACCAGTTATAGTTAGCTGGAAATTTTACTCGCATAAAACCATTGAAATTCCCACGTTATAGTTAGTTGGACTCACTATAACTTGCGCGTGCAATGCACTGCTGATGACGTCACATATTAAGTCACTCATGACATGGTCAGTGACATCACTCATGACATCACTGATTACACCATCCAGTGAATGTGCGTCTTTTTAAATAATAAATATGTGTTCTATATGTATATGTAAAAGTTGATGGAAGAATAAATGTTTAAATAAGTGTTTACACGGATGATTTTGAAAAAAAAATTGATTGGTTAACTGGTTTATTAAATGTATCTTAGTGAATACATATATTAGAAAGTAATGTTTAAATATTAAAATATATGTATTAGTGTTTCAATTTGTGTATAAGTGGCTGCATGGGTTGGTGAGTAGCTACATGTGTATGTATATGGGTTATTAGATGTTTTTCTTAGTATCAGAATGAGTGTTTGTATGGTTTGGTGGGGGTATTACTTAGCACATAGATGCATGAATGACTGACTCTCTTTGTATGTGTTTTGAAGACAGCATATGTG
This sequence comes from Lissotriton helveticus, assembly GCF_964261635.1. Taxonomy (NCBI): domain Eukaryota; kingdom Metazoa; phylum Chordata; class Amphibia; order Caudata; family Salamandridae; genus Lissotriton; species Lissotriton helveticus. Next base: position 1,566,307,612 of record NC_136063.1, on the reverse strand, counting down.
CAGGACTGTATGGGCGGATGACTGTATATATGTGTGTGTTAGTGAGTGAATGACTCTCACTAGTGTCTTTATCAGTAACTACATATGTTTTAATCTAGTATATGTGAATATTGATGTATATAAGTGAGTATATGTGAGAGTGAGGGATTGTAAGAGTTCCTGTTTAAATTAGTATGTGTTTCTATAAGTTATTGTTTAAGAGAGTAAGTATGTGTAAGTTTCCTTAGAAGTAAATTGGTAGTGTGTGTATAGCTGTATATGCAAATAAATGGATGTTTAATAGTTTATTTGCATGTGTGAGTATGTGTGAGAGTATCTTTTGGATGACTGTCGGTGTGTAACAGGATGTATAGGTGTATCACTACATATGATGAGTGAGTATATGTATGAGTGACTATATAGAACTGTTGGTGAATGAGTGGATGTGTATATAGATGGTGGAATTATTGAATTGGTTGTTGTAACTGGTATGGGTATCCATTTTTTTGAAAATTTTAGTTTCTATTTTTGAATATGTGTTTCAAGGGTTACATTACAGTGAAAGGAGGTCTGTCACTCTGTCACAAGGATGGTGTCATCAGTGATGTCATGAGTGATGTCACTGACCAGTGATGTAATATGTGACGTCATCAGCAGTGCATTGCACGCGCAAGTTATAGTGAGTCCAACTATCTATAACGTGGGAATTTCAATGGTTTTATGCGAGTTAAATTTCCAGCTGGTGTGAAACCTATGTTTTTTTCAGTGAATTTAATAGGTTTTTTAAATGCTAATTCCTAACTATAACTGGTGTGAAACCTATGGTTTTTTCAGTGAATTTCATAGGTTTTTTAATAGCTAATTTCTATTTTATAATGAATCCTATATTGTATATTTATGTAATACTATTTATTAATTTTTTTTTGCCTTGGTGCGCTCCCGGTGCGCGTATCGGTGAGCGCACCGGTAAGCGCAGTGTTGCGGCGCGCCCCGGTGCGCGTACCGGTGAGCGTCCCGCTTGCGCTATTGCCGCGAACAAAAACATCATCGTGACGTATTGCGTAGCCGCGTGATGCGTCTTATGAGGCACGGCGTAAGCGCATCCGGAAGCGCCCTAACGCATACGCTCTACGCAAGCGCCCCTGTAAGCGCGTCGGGTCATGTGACCTGAAAATAACACTTTTCATTGGTTCAGAACAGTTTTTTTTTTGTATTTCTTTTTATTGAAACTTTTAACAACATAAACAAAAAGAAATAATCAATGCAATACACGCAATCGAATGGTGAAGCGTCCTGCAGGGAGGAAAGCATAAGATCATAATACAATCATTGACATTGCAGGATGGGAGGATTGAGGGATACAGCGAGTCCAGAGACAATCAAAGCAACATGGTAGCAGGAATGTCGGGTCAAGGGGAGGGAGGGTCCGCCACCAGTTGTGCGAAGGGGGTGTACATATATCTCCCCGGTAGGAGTTCCAGTGACCCCAAATCTTACCCCAACTGCGGGGCTTGCCACGGGCCACATAGACCGTCTTCTCCCTGGACATACACCAGTCCATATTCTCCTTCCATGCCAGAACTGTGGGTGGTCCCTGGGAGCCCCACAGCTGGGCGATATCCCTCTTAGCAATCATATTGCCAAGGGTCACGCACTGAGTCTGTGACAGATCATAGTCATTCGGTTCCCACACATTCAACAAGCATCGTCTAGCTTCAGGCAACAACACAACACCCGTGACCTCTTCCATTACTGCATGCACTCGATTCCAGAAACGAACAACCTCCGGGCACTCCCAGAGTATGTGAAGAAAGGTGCCCGGAAGGCCACAACCACGCCAGCACAGCCCGTCCGAAGCGTAACCCATACTGACCAAGCGCGGACCGGTAACATAGATCCTGTGGAGAATCTTAAGCTGCACAAACCTAAGGCGGGCCGGAATTGCGACCACTTACGGCGAGGATATGGCCTGCTGCCAGTCTTCGTCATCTAACTCCAAACCGTCGCCAGTCCAAGCTTCCCTGAGTCGCTGTAAAAGGTCGGTCCTATCGTTTATCAACTTTTTATAAATAAGCAAAATCGTACTGTCTGGAACGTGTGCATCCAGCACCCGGTCCCCAAGCGGTGACGCCTCCGGAACAATAGTACCCGGAGGGAAAACCGCCATCAGCGCGTGTCGGATCTGAGCATATCTAAAAAAACTCCCTGTCACTCAGGTCATACGGTTCAGAACAGTTTTGGTTTCCAAATGATGAAAGCCCGGGTCATGTGACCTGAAAATAACACTTTTCATTGGTTCAGGACAGTTTTGTTTTCCAAATGATCAAAGCCCCCACCTTTTTTCCTCATTCTCACTTTGTTCTTTGAGTGAGGCAGACCTGTTTCCATTGATTGAGAAATGACTTCTTTAGCAAGAGCATCTGCACCACCACCACCACTACCACCACCAAAAGGACCACCACAACACCACATTGGTGGTGAAGAAGAAGAGGAGGAAGAGAGGAGGACTTTCCTGCCTGAAGACAATCCCCCTTACAAACCGACAGAGCACATTGTGTGGGAGTTTTTTAAATTCCCAAGAGGCCACAAGAAAGTCAATGCGGCAAAAGTAACTTGTCTGATCTGTGGCTGTGAACTTTCCAGGGGGAACCCTACAAAAAAATATTCTTTTGGAAATCACACCATGATTCGCCATATGCAACGGAAGCATCCTAACAACTATTCTGCGGCAGAGGTGAGAGAACTGGCCAGAAACCTTCCCCAATCTTCTTCAAGAACCTCAACAAGCAAAGAACCCACTCCATCGGGTCCAGAGGCAAGGGAGATGATTCCAAACATACAAACCAAGTTTGGTAGATACAAAATCGTTTGTATATTTTGTGGAAAAACATTTACCTATGGTGAGCAAAGTATTACACTCATCAACCTTGCTGGTGATAACCACAAGTGCCCAAAGAAACCTTAATTTTTTCCTGATTTTTTTTTGCTCCAGTTGAGCCGTTTACAATTCCCTGTTTTTTGTTTCTCCCCATAAAAAATACAAAAAAAATATAAAACTGTTCATAAAAGCCAAAAAAGTAAAAAAAATGTTCAAAAAAACCAAAAAAAATATAAAACAACAAAAAGAATAAAAAAAAAGTTATTTTTAGAACTACCTCCAATTTATAAAAAAATGCTACATTTTTTAAAAACTCTGTCATTCTTTTTTCCCCATGTTTTTGCCCCGCGGGGCCCTTTTATGGCCCCCACATCAAACCTATGGGGTCAGGGGGGTTCTACCCTGCCCCCTTTTAGTCATTTCCCCCTTTGTTTTTGCCACCTCTTGTGTCTCGATCCTACCGAGACACAAGATGGCGGCCGCTCCGGACTGTTTGGAATGTTGACAGACACCCGAGAGCCAATTAGCTTTCCGCTCGCGAACTCGCGTTACGCGCCCCGGTGCGCGTACCGGGGCGCGCTTATAGATATATATCTTTTTGAACCTAAATTACTCTAAATCCACTGGAGCACATATCTTGAGACACAGCAAAGGCACATCGGGCTACCAGTCCCTACAATTTTGCCAAGTTTGGTGGAAATCCATTCAGCCGTTCGGGCTAAAAGTGAGTCCAACCGCCCTATGGAAATTAACATGGGGAAAACTTGTTTTGGGACCCCCCTTTTATCTCGGCCCCCACTTCACGAATCCCCCCGAAACGTTCAGGGAAGGAGCAGAGCGGAGCGGGCCATCTTGTTTGAGAAATTCGCGAAGATTCGTCCACCGGCGCCAAAGTTATTCCCAATAGAATGTTGCGGATTTCCTATGGAAAACAATCCTAACTATAACTACCTACTGGCGACCGCCAGTAGGTAATATATATATATATCCAAAAGAAATCCTCAAACCTCCACACCGCACGGCGAGGCGAAAGAAGGAGACTGACCCAACGGCTTCAGGCAAAATGTTGCGTTTATTGTTAACCTTTCTGGCGACGCGTTTCGAGTACCATGTACTCTTGATCACACGATATAGATATATATATATATATATATATATATATATAAACCATCATAGCCCACAGGGGTTTTAATTACTCAGTTATTTTACTGCTTCAATGATGAACTCACTCGAGACAATTGGTTCATGCACTACAAGATCCAGAAGGCCACTTTATCTGACCACGCCCATGGAGGCAGGCGCTTTAAATCACAGTGCATGCTGCATCATCATTGTTAGCAGAGGCCATTGAGAAAGGGATAGGATTCCCGAAACCGGTTTGGCTGAAAAGAACAGATGATGACTGTTTTCTCTGCGTCTCCTGTTGCAGTTGATTCCTAAATGAAATGGATGCAAATTTTACCGATCTTGTGGCTTCTTCCATCGAGGGCTAAACTCTACGATGGTATGTTTGTGGCTGTAGCCCAGCCGCGGAAGAAAGCCTGCCGCTTGCTGCGGACCCGTGATGGCGCCCAATGGCGATATCACTATACGGGAGATTGGTGCCAAGGAACAGCTGACCACAGACAATAGGATACCCAGCGCAACATTTTCATCAGCCCACAGGGGTTTTAATTACTGAGTTATTTTACTGCTTTCAATGATGAACTCACTCGAGACAATTGGTTCATGCACTACAAGATCCAGAAGGCCACTTTATCTGACCACGCCCATGGAGGCAGGCGCTTTAACTCACAGTGCATGCTGCATCATCATTGTTAGCAGAGGCCATTGAGAAAGGGATAGGATTCCCGAAACCGGTTTGGCTGAAAAGAACAGATGATGACTGTTTTCTCTGCGTCTCCTGTTGCAGTTGATCCCTAAATGAAATGAATGCAAATTTTACCGATCTTGTGGCTTCTTCTTTCGAGGGCTAAACTCTACGATGGTATATATATATATATATATATATATATATATATATATATCCCTAAATTCACGTTTTTGGCCAAGTGCTATGTATAACGTTTTATCACTGGTTATCACGTTGTATCACTTTATCTCACGTTGTATCACTTTGTATCTCCCGTTATAGCACTTTATCTCACGTTATAGCACTTTGTTTATCAAGTTGTAGCACTTTATATCACGTTTATATCACTTTATATCACGTTTTCGCAGCAGGCACGTTTCCCTTACTATCTCACGAATGACCTTACCAAGCATAGAGCTCCAGATTCCAACTGCCAAGTTCTGAATCGACCAAATGGTCTCTGCACGGCGAACACCAGAAGAGATCTCAGTCGAGGATCGGCACCACCGGAAAGTTAGATCAGGAAGAGAGTAAAAAACGCTGTGGTTGCCGAGACGCGGGTCTCCTCGGGCACCGATCATCCACAGCGAGATTCCAATCCTCCGTTTCGACCACTCCTTTGGGCATCCTAGTCGCCGATGAGCCCCGCTTAGTTGGGCGCCAATTTGTAGAAGTGGGCCTCAGCCAGGCCTACCAGTGCGAGGGGTTCACCCTTCTCTGCACGCAAGTCCTCAGACAAGTAAATAGAAGTTGGCACAGAAGCTGAAAGGTTAAAGGAAAGATTTATTAAACCTCATGAGGTGGAACTACATTTACACCACACCCTTCGGTAGTGTATGAAGTAGCACAAGGAGTAGAAGAACCATGGGTCTTTTATACCTACACAGGGGCTCAAAAGAGGGCGGTACAAGCACACATAGGAGAGTTACATACATAGATGGTCATACAGAAATGCACAGTCAACAGTAAAGGAGGAGCTAGCAGTTGCTGACTCCGGTAGAAACAACCTGACAGTTACAGACTAAAAACAGATGTATGGACAGTTACAGAATCTAAGTAAAGCCAGCCCTTTAAACAGAGCACAAGGGTAAACAACAGTGAACAAGGAAACAGTACGTGGTGAGCACATGGCAGAAAAAATGGTGGTCGTAAACCAAATGGCTTCAGCTAAATGCTAACCCCGATCGCTGTCAATTTTCCGCAGTTTCATTCAAGCTGTCATCAGTATCAATAGTTTTTACCGAGGAAATTATTTCCATTGTTAGACACCTTTAGAAGGCAAAATATATCACATATATGTACTCAGGCAATTCGCTCCTGAAGGCATCATGCCCATATTTGTCCATTGTACATTTGCAGTGGTTGAGCAACCAACTACTCACCCTAGAACTATGAATACGTTTGAACTCTTTTCCACCTCCGGGTACTTTGTGTTGTACACTAGGAAAGCAACTAATGTCCTTAAGCTATTGGATCTAATAGGATTTTGTGCTTGTTTGGTGCTTCCAGTGAGACTGAAGTCACTGTTTGTGAGAGTAATTGAACTAATTTGTAACAGATGCGTTGGATAGCATTATGGTATTCTGAAAACTACATGGTGATTTGCAAAAGTGGCTCAGAGTGAAAAATCTATATTTAGAGCCTGTGTTTCATCTCTGGATTATGCAGATGTGTTATGGTTGGGTCACCCTGGTTGAGTAACAAATCGAAACGATCATCCCATATTCAAAATATGATCCCTATAGAAGATATGACCCATAATGTTGGTATACCGCCTACATCAGGGGTCTCCAACCTTTTCTGTAGTGAGAGCTAATTCTGCTCATGGAAAGTGTTGCCGAGCTACTAGCATATTTTATCTCTGTAAAATGCTGATGATATGTATTAACATTACACTATGACCACCCTAAGAACGATTTATCAGTAGTAACCACCCAAACATTCCAGATGAAGTTATCAGCAGAATGCTAGGAAAACATTTATCAATATTAAATGCTTGTAATCAAGTAAAATTCAAATCATCACATGCTGTGTGCCACAAAGGGTACTACCACAGCAGTAAGTCTCCCCAACTCAAATTGAATTATCATTCAGCTAACAACTTTTAATGTGTTTTAGAATTGTAATATTTTGTCTTCATTAGCATATTCGTTTTTAAAAATACAAATATTTTTCTATCAAAACCACTTTCCACTTTGAACAATCAAACTCAATTTCCGAGGCAAGATGGCGCCGGTGTGAGCAGTCGCTGAGCATTGCTCCGCCAGTCCGGACCTGAGTGCTGGACTATGCCGTTGTGCCGTTGTGGACTAATCCTAATTCTATTCATCTTTCGCTGATTATGCTGGCTATGTGGTGTTGAGTCGAGAACAGGGACGTGAGAGCAGAGGTTAAGCGGAGAGACGCAGAGGCTGTGTAGAACGGAACGGAATCTCGCATGCTTTGCTCGGTGCTTCCGTGAGTAGAGGGTGGCAATGGAGGTGGCGGTAGCGGGGGGAGACAAGGTGAGACGCATGTTTATCTGCAAGGTGTAAATTCTACTCTTGAGGACCTCTTGCCTAAAACCTTCTCCGGACCCAGATGCAGTTGGCTAATATTACAGTAATACAGTATTACAGTACCACAATACCATCCTGAACATTTTTAGAGAGAGAAAAAAAAGGAACATCAAGACATTCAACTGACAACCAACGAGCAAATAACTGATATCTTTTTCAAATCACCAGTTAAGGAGCTAACGGAGCTAACGAGCTAACGTGCTAATGAGCAACGAGTGAGTGGGAAAAGCAAATAAAAGTACTGCCTTATTCCCTATTAGCACAAAACTACTATCAAACTACTATCAAAGTTGACTTTTTTTCACAATAGATCAATCAAAGAGGTCAGAGGCCACCGAGCTGGTTGTAGCTGACACAAAGACAGCTGTATAGGTGTGGCTGTAGAAGGGCCGAGAGCCAAAGCAAAGGAAAGGAATGTGACAATCAACCCAATGGTCCTGGTATTCGTTGTCTCGTGGTAACCGCAAGGTGTCTTTGATGCTACACAGTTTTACACAGTTTTACAAAAATACAGCTGTCAACCACCGGAGCTAAGGAGGTTAACAATCACCAACGGAGGAAAACGGAGCGAAACGGGGGAAGAAAAAAAAAACAACCAACCATAACAACAACTATTTCCGCGTCTCCAGAGCCCTGTGTTCTCTCACATCTACACGCTTTTGCACGCTTTTACTCTGTCTCACGATCTTACTGACCTGTCGACCTGACCTGTCGAAAACATTTAGATCACGGACATCTGCTCGATCATTTGCTCGATCTCCCTCCCTGCCGAAAATCTCCTGACCTGACCTGCTGCTCTGCCACTCGATCTTCCTCCAGTCTTTCTACGTCCTCCTCTGCATCCCTCACGGCCCCGCAGAAGATTCGGTGATCGATTCACAAAGGCCATCGTCAAGGAGACTCAGGGATCCAAAGTGAGAGTCAGAGTCCTACAAGTTAGTCAGTACATACAAGAATCAAGGCTCAAGGCTCAAGACAGAGATCCAATAGTGCACACGAACAGTAGGAGTCAGGCAGAGCCAAGGTCTGTGTCGGGAGCAAGGAACCTGGCAAAGAGTGTATCAAGGGAGGCAGGGAGGGTTGCAACGGAAGTACGCGTGTACCTCCAGGCGTCTCTAGCCTGGGGGAGCGAAAAAAAGCCCCTGAGAAAAAAAAAATACAGGTTAAAGCTATATTTATTTAGCTCCCACCAGAACAAGGGCATCCAAGATCAAGATCAAGTAATAGAGCCTCGGAAAATCATTATCCCTACGCCAGCAGTTTCAAGCCTAAACTCAAGAACAAGCAAAATGATGGAAATAGGGGAGACAGAGCCCAGCGCACAGACCTCTCATCAAGCTGTACAACCCCCATATGAAGCATTAGAAGGAGCGCCTGAATCACAAGACGCGCAAGATGCTAGAGAATTAGAGATCATCCAGAACACCCAGAGCGCAGGGAGCTCTCTGAGATCTAAGGAAGTCCAAAGAAGACCCGAAACTAGGGGGGCCAAAGCAAAAGAGAGCAAAATTCAAGATAAAGAAAAAGACAAAGACAACCACAAAGATAAGGATAAAGAAAAGAACAAAGATAAGAAAGACAAGAAAGACACACACAGTGAGAAAAACACTGAAAAGGCGCCTACAAAACAAGGAAAGAAAAGGGGAAAGGGAAGGATGCAGGGAAGGATACAGTGAAGGATACAGAAGGTAGCGACCACGACAATCTGGAACTATTTGTCAGGATCGTGGGTTCTGGGACTAGTAGGGTGCCTGGAAAGCTTCACAAAGGTCGATATTATGTGAGGAAGTATTTGCGCTGGAGGAGGAATCATATAGTCTCCAACCTCATGTTCAGACAATGTATTCACTGGTTACTTGACTCTGCGCAACATGGATGCCTAAGAGCCAGGGATCGGTGTTTCGCGGCTGCGGTCTAGTGGCTGTAGTCGCGCGACCTCAGAACCGATAAGCTCAGCTGATTAATTTTACCCTGCGCACTTCAACTGACTTCGCACCATGAAGCGTGCGTGTATATTGAAGTCCGCGTTCTGAGGTATTCTAGAATTCGTTTTGAGAATCGAAAAGCGAAAAGATAATTCCTTGAACACCGCACTGATCTTCTGGTTACAGTATCGCATGCGCATCGAGGGAGCACCGATATCTACAGTCATTCCAGTGACGGAGTGAAGGAAGCAGTAATTAGAAAGGCGGTGTGAAGAGCATATGTTTTCAGGTATTTTTTGCACTTAGTTAAAAAGACTTCTGTAGCTAATTTCAGTCACAAGTAAAGACAACACAAAAAGACATTCGAACTTCAAATGTATATAGTAGCTGAGGAACTCGAAATTTTTGGAACAATCATTCACGTCAGTTGAAAATACTAGTTGATCTTTGTACGCTCAAGGACAACAGTTATTACATCTATATATATATATCAAACATTGGGGTGAGTTTCTTATAACAAAAATAGCATGGTGAGTATAGTGTTGTGCTGAAGGGAATAGAAATAACGTATGGTGTATTTACAGATACTGCGACAGACTAAAAACACAAGCTCAACGGTATCTTTCAGCATCCACGAGAGGGAAGCTAAAGCCCAGGTCAAAAAGGTACCAATTGTCGGAATAATAAGGTTAGAGAATTAAAACTGTGTAGAGTGGTGTTCTAAGGTTTGTCGTTTATGCAGGTGTAGAGCGACTACATCCAGTAGCTGTCACCGAAGACTAGTGAACAGAGGTCATCGACCAGGCAGTCTCTCTCTCTATCCACTTCCCCTTTCCCCCCTGCTTCAGCGGTCGCCACGAGGTTTCTGGAGGCTTCTGGGGTGGAGGGGCATTGGGATCATCGTCGGCTTCGGTGGACCAGGTGCGAGCCTTCTGACAGATTGAAGTGCCCATTTTTCCATCCAAGCCACGATGACGGAAGGGTTGGATTTAAAAACTCTGGCAGGGATTTTAGATGGGTTACAGGGTCAATTAACTCAGTCAGCTGAAGACAACAGGGTTTTGAGAGAAGTAAAAAGGTCCCAACATGAGAACCAATTAATTAGGACCCGTATGGAGGAGCTGTTGGCAGGTAGTTCTTCAGCATCAGCTCGGGGTTCCGCTGCTGAAGCAGCTACTCAGGTAGTTCATTCAGTGGCCTCAGTGGTTCCTTTAGCTAATCCGGAAAGGTTTGGGGGGGACCCTCATAAGGTTCAAATATTTATGACGCAGTGCTCATTACACTTTTTGTGCAGACCTGTGGTATTTAAGGATGATAAGGTGAAGGTTGAGTTCATGCTGTCCTACATGAGCGGTGATGCGGCCGCATGGTCAATGCCGTTGATAGCTCGAGATGACCCAGCCCTATATAACTTTGATGTGTTCAAAAAATAATTTTTACGAATTTTTGACAGAAGGACCGCAGAACAAGCCACGGATAATGAATTATAGGATCTTAAACAAGGCAACCGGGAGTTAATTGCATATATCGCACAATTTAATAAGTTAATTGTCGAAACCGAGTGGCCAGAAAGCAAACGCTCTGCTATATTCTATCGTGGTTTAAGAGATGAGTTGAAGGATGCTCTGGCGCAGATTCCAAGGAGACCGCGAGAGATATCTGAACTAATTGATTTAGTGTTAGAACTTGAACACAGGCTTTCAGAAAGGAAGTCTGAGAAGAAGAAGGACTTTCAAACTTATTTTCCTAGGTTAGACCGCGCCAAATCAGAACATTCCAAAACGGACAACGGGTCAGGAGAGGAACCGATGCAAATTGGGTCAATCAGAGATCCGTTGTCCAGGGAGGAGAAAGAGAAAAGGCGAGCCAACAACTTGTGTCTGTATTGCGGAGTCTCTGGCCACTTTGTGAAAGACTGCCTTAAAAAACCCAAGACCAGCCCTGGTTTAAAAGACAAATCCCACCAGTAGAAGGAGTTGTACTGGTGGGAAAGACGGGGGATTCAACTCCAGATATGCAACAATTGATAAACACACTCCAATCAGCTGCGCCACATCTTACTGTGTCGTTTGCTGTAAAGTTTGGGAACAAAGAGGTCAAAGGAGTATCCGTCATGATTGACTCTGGGGCAACCGGAAATTTTTGTGATCTAAAATACGCCAAGGAGATGGGTATTCAAGCCATCAAGAAAAAACATTGAGAAATGGTAAAAGCTGTGGATGACACCAATCTTACGTCAGGACCCATCACTGAGGAAACGGAAACGTTGGAGTTGGTGGGACTACAAGATCATCGGGAATTTCTCAGATTCAACTTAATAGATGCTCCGCAGTTTCAACTGATTTTGGGATTACTATGGTTAACGGAGCACAATCCAAAAATCGATTGGGAAAGACGTACAGTGGAGATGAATTCGGAGCACTGTCAAAGGAACTGTAAATTGACCGGCAGTCAGAAAACCGTGGGTTCTCCAGCTTCGGAATTGGCCCAACTCAATAATCAATTGTGTGCTTTGATGACAAGTGAAATTCCTAAGGAATATCAGGACTTGGCTAGTGTTTTTGATAAGGTTAACGCAGAGAAGCTTCCACCGCACCGGGAGTACGGTTGCAAGATTGAGTTAGAACCCGGCGCAAGCTGCCGTGCAGGCGGATCTATGCTCTCACGGAAGCTGAAAAACAGTACCTCAAACAATATCTGGAAGAATTTTTGAAGATTGGATTCATACGACCATCACAATCGCCTGTCTCATCGCCCCTGTTTTTTCGGCTTAAGAAGGACGGCACTCTGCGCACTTGCATCGACTATAGGGCCATTAACTTGGCGACCATTAAGAACCGGTACCCGTTGCCACTGATTTCTCAGTTATTAGATCAAGTGAAAGCTGCAAAAGTGTATACTAAGCTGGACCTTCGTGGCGCGTACCATCTGGTAAGAGTTGCTGAGGGGGATGAGTGGAAGACGGCGTTTCGCACTAAATATGGTCTTTACGAGTATCAGGTGATGCCGTTTGGGTTGAGCAATGCTCCCGCGGCATTTCAACACTTTGTAAATGATGTACTGAGAGAGTTTTTAGATCGAGTGGCCGTCGTTTACATAGATGACATATTAATCTTTTCAGATTGCATCGAGAACAATGTCTCTCATGTGCGAGCCATTTTGAAGAAGTTGTTGGATAATCAATTGTACGTCAAGCTGGAGAAGTGTTCGTTCCATGCGACACAGGTGGAATTTTTAGGGTTCAGACTGTCGGCTGATGGTGTAGCAATGGATCCTTCAAAGGTACAAGCTATCCAGGAATGGTCATCTCCGAGAAACATCAAGGAAATTCAAAGCTTCATTGGTTTCGCAATTTTTATAGAAGGTTTATTCCTGATTTTTCCGCAAAGGTTCATCCAATCACCCAATTGTTAAAAAAAGGGAAGATTTTTCATTGGTCAGAGGAGGCAGAAGACGCTTTTCAACTTCTAAAGAGAGCCTTTGTTACAGCTCCAGTTTTGATGCATCCAGACCCAGAGCAAGTGTTTTTCGTGGAAACTGATGCTTCTGATTTCGCTACTGGTGGAATTTTGTCTCAAAGAGATAAGCTGACTGGGCAGCTCCACCCAGTGGCTTTTCGTTCAAGAAAACTGTCCGAGACGGAGTTCAACTGTACAATTGCGGATAAAGAGCTGCTTGCTGTAAAGGAAGCATTCCAAGACTGGCGTCATTATTTGTTGGGAGCTAAACACAAAGTCACTGTGTACACTGATCACAGGAATTTACAATTATCGAAGTCTGCCAAAACTCTTTCACCTCGGGTGGTCTCTGTATATTTCGGAATTTGATTTTGTTATAACCTACAAGCCGGGAGTGAAGAACGGGAAGGCGGATGCTCTATCTCGAATGAACACTTCGGAGGATAAAAGAATTCCATTAGATGAACCAATTGTACCACTGGAGAAAATTGTGGGAGTGATCTGTCTAGAGGATTTTGCCAAGGTGATTCGAGAGCATTGTTCCCTTCAGGAGCTAGAAAAGTGGGCGGCGGATGATGACCGGAAATCTATTCGAAATTTTTTGCCATATTTCGAAGAAGCCTTATTCTTTCCAACACTAGAACTTCAAGACAAGGCGTTAGAAAGTTGCCATGATGATACACTGGCGGGTCACAAGGGCACTAGAAAGTCTTTAGACTTGCTCTGAAGGCATTTTTGGTGGCCTAACATGGCGGCTCGCGTGGGACAGTATGTCGCAACCTGTGAATCATGTATTAAGGGGAAAACACCTAGACAGGCCCCTCAGGGACTATTGCAGCCTTTACCAAACGCCCCAGGCCCTTGGCACACTGTCTCTTTAGATCTAATTGTTGACCTTCCTCGCAGTCATGGATACACCGCTATCTTGGTTTTAGTTGACTCGTTTTCCAAAATGAGTCACTTCGTTCCATTAGAAAAAGTTCCAACAGCCCCTCAGTTGGTTAAACTGTTTAATCAGCATGTGGTTCGTAGTCATGGAATTCCTCAAATTATTATCTCGGATAGAGGGGCTCAGTTTATATCCAAGTTTTGGAAAAGTTATATGCACAGTCTGGGTATGGACACTCGATTTTCGACCAGTTTCCACCCTGAGACTGATGGTCAAACGGAGCGTGTGAATCAAGAATTGGAACAATACTTGAGATTATATTTGCTGGAGCAGGAAGGAGACTGGTCCGATCTGTTGTGGTCTGCAGAGTTTGCATATAATAACGCAGTCCATGCCTCTACAGGGTTCACCCCGTTCTATTTGAATTATGGTCGACACCCTAATCTCAGGATAGGTAAAATAAGTCAGGAAACCCCTACTGTGGTCGATTGGATAGCTGAAATTAAAAAATCTTATCGACAAGCTCAAGTTAACCTCGCTAAAGCAAAGTTGTCATACAAGCGATAAGCAGATAAAAAGAGAAGTGGGGGAACTAGTTTAGAGGTGGGAGATCAGGCATGGTTGTCCACTAAACACCTTAGACTCAAGGGTTGCAGGAAATTACAGCCTAGATTCATTGGACCATTCAGGGTACAGAAGAAAATTAACCCAGTGGTGATTCAATTACAACTTCCTAAAAGTCTTAAAATACACCCAGCTTTTCATGTATCTTTATTAAAAAGGAATCCTCCCAATGTTAGATTAAAAGGCAAACCAACCTCTGTTAGCATTGAATCAGGTGAGGAATTTGAGGTCAGCAGAATTTTAGATTCAAAAATTGCAAAAAACAAACTGTACTATTTAGTGGAGTGGAAGGACTATGGACCAGAAGAGAGGTCGTGGGAGCCCTCCACTAATGTTCATGCACCCAGACTGGTCCAACAGTTTCACAAGTGTTATCCTACAAAACCCAAATTGGGAGGACCCCTTTTGGAGGGGGGTACTGTCAGGATCGTGGGTTCTGTGACTAGTAGGGTGCCTGGAAAGCTTCACAAAGGTTGATATTATGTGAGGAAGTATTTGCGCTGGAGGAGGAATCATATAGTCTCCAACCTCATGTTCAGACAATGTATTCACTGGTTACTTGACTCTGCGCAACATGGATGCCTAAGAGCCAGGGATCGGTGTTTCGCGGCTGCGGTCTAGTGGCTGTAGTCGCGCGACCTCAGAACCGATAAGCTCAGCTGATTAATTTTAACCTGCGCACTTCAACTGACTTCGCACCATGAAGCGTGCGTGTATATTGAAGTCCGCGTTCTGAGGTATTCTAGAATTCGTTTTGAGAATCGAAAAGCGAAAAGATAATTCCTTGAACACCGCACTGATCTTCTGGTTACAGTATCGCATGCGCAACGAGGGAGCACCGATATCTACAGTCATTCCAGTGACGGAGTGAAGGAAGCAGTAATTAGAGAGGCGGTGTGAAAAGCATATGTTTTCAGGTATTTTTTGGACTTAGTTAAAAAGACTTCTGTAGCTAATTTCAGTCACAAGTAAAGACAACACAAAAAGACATTCAAACTTCAAATGTATATAGTAGCTGAGGAACTCGAAATTTTTGGAACAATCATTCACGTCAGTTCAAAATACTAGTTGATCTTTGTACGCTCAAGGACAACAGTTATTACATCTATATATATATATCAAACATTGGGGTGAGTTTCTTATAAGAAAAATAGCATAGTGAGTATAGTGTTGTGCTGATGGGAATAGAAATAACGTATGGTGTATTTACAGATACTGCGACAGACTAAAAACACAAGCTCAACGGTATCTTGCAGCATCCACGAGGGGGAAGCTAAAGCCCAGGTCAAAAAGGTACCAATTGTCGGAATAATAAGGTTAGAGAATTAAAACTGTGTAGAGTGGTGTTCTAAGGTTTGTCGTTTTTGCAGGTGCAGAGCGACTACATCCAGTAGCTGTCACCGAAGACCAGTGAACAGAGGTCATCGACCAGGCAGTCTCTCTCTCTATCCACTTCCCCTTCCCCCCTGCTTCAGCGGTCGCCACAAGTTTTCTGGAGGCTTCTGGTGTGGAGGGGCATTGGGATCATAGTCTGCTTCGGTGGACCAGGTGCGAGCCTTCTGACACTAATGGCAAAAAAGGCAAAATGACTACAAGCAATCAAGAATTTGAAAGTATCCGCCAAAACCACAGGTCAGCCAATAGAGCTTCAGCCAAAGATCTCAAATATTTGTGCCCGCTATCCAAGGATGGGATAGGTGACTCACCCAAACCAGCAAATCCAAGGGCCCCACCCGGGGACCTGGAGGATCGAATCTGCAAGACCAATGGGCCAAATAGGGAGGACCTCGTAGCTCCTGGAGCCACATCCGGAGCAGTGACGAACCACGTCGCAAGACTAGTGTCCGATTCCGGATTTCTAACGCCAGATAATGCTCTGGGAAACGAAATGGGGAATAAAGCCAAAATTCAACCCGAAGGACTGGATAGCACACCTAAGACTTCAAACACTAAGCCAACTCCCAATCACCCTTCTCCCCCAACAAAAACTACAATAGAATATTCTGAAACCCAAGCGGCTACCGATGATTCAGACTCTGATATTTATGAAACCGGGGTCTCGACGTCTAGTGAAATAAGTCACTCCAGCGACGATCATAGCCTTGATACTTCAACCCCAGAACTTTCAGAACTATCAGATTTCGCTGGCGCAAATATCAAGAAAGAGAAACGAATGCGGTCCGGACAATACCCCAAGAAAAAAGCTTGGAAAAAAGAGAGATGACAAAAAAGACATCACAAAGGGATATACGAAGAAACTACAGACCAAGGGAGTAACAGAACAAACAAAATATACAGGAAAAAGTTCAGCTCCCAAATATACATCAGAATCAGACCATCAGCAAATTGTCATGAATGAGACTACAGGGAGTGGTCATAACCAACAGGGACGCACAAGGCCGACTGGAAAACAAGCAGAACCATGTCTGAGCGAAATACTCAGCTCAATTAAAAGCTTGCATGAAGAAGTGAAAACAGACAACAAGAAGAACCACACCGCCATACAAAAGTTACAAGGAGCGATCAAAAATGTAGGTCTAACTTGCTCTGAAATATCAGACAGAATGGTCTCTGTGGAAACACGTACCGAAAACTTGGAAATAGACGTTGCTAGCCTCCAAACGCAAGGTAAAGATCAAGACGGTATTATAAAAGATCTGATGCTAAAGGTTGAAGATCACGAAAACCGAGCTAGACGAAGCAACCTCAGTTTCCTCGGAATTTCCGAAGGTGTAGAAGGAAAAGATATAAGGGCCTTCATGATCTCCCTCCTTAATACAGCCTTCCCTGAACTCCAGTCGTGGGAAATGGTGAGGGATGTATAGCGTGTGCATCGCTTTCCATTAACTCTCTCCAAGCGAACTAACAACCCTTTGCAATACCCAAGAGCAGTATTGATATACTTTGGGAATTTTCTGCTTCGTGAAGCCATATACGATCTCACTCGGCCCAACAGCAAGAGGGAACACAAGGGGTTCAAGTTTTTCGCTCGACCTGACTATGCTCATGTCACAGTGGAACGGAGGTGGAGGCTGCGGCAATTAATTACACCATTCGAGCAAATAGGAGCCACCGTTTTTCTGCAAGATCCAGCCAGACTAAAAATTATTATCAATGGGACAACACGAAGTTTCACGAGCGAAATTCAGGCTCAGGCTTACCTCAAAGAAATTTCTCTCTCAAGTAACCCTAAAACAGAAAGACAACAAAAACCAGCGGGTAGATAAGATCCAGAAAGCAAATGAAGTATTGTTCTCAAACCTTCGGAAGAAAAGATGGAGTGAAAAGGGGGGGAAGGAAAAAAAAAAAAGAAAAAGAAGGAAGAAGAAATAAAAAAAAAAGAGAAATAAACAAACAAATAACTAATACCCAAACTATGACGTAATATATGGATATCCAATAAGACACTGAGGAACTTTATTTCGGCACTCTTAAATGGTATTTTATGTCCAGCACACCAGGGTTCGGGAGGCGGGGCGGTCTGGGGCACTCTGACCAGACTGACGCCCACACCTGGATCCCCTTGGATTCAGGAAGCCTCAAGGGGTGGTTAGGGGGGGGAAAGGGTGGGGAGGGCTGGTGGGAAGAGTACAAATAAAACACGGGTAATCATAGTTATACCAGGATCCAAAATAAGAAAAAGAAAAATGACACATTCACGCTGCAAAATTGCAAACAGAAATGAAGAACACAAGACAAAGACTAGTGCAAGGTTGAACCAGAAACCTCAAAAAATATGGCCAA
Organism: Lissotriton helveticus; assembly: GCF_964261635.1. Classification (NCBI taxonomy): domain Eukaryota; kingdom Metazoa; phylum Chordata; class Amphibia; order Caudata; family Salamandridae; genus Lissotriton; species Lissotriton helveticus. The sequence goes on along the minus strand of NC_136063.1, from coordinate 1,566,289,705 downwards.
ATTAAGGATCTTAACTATTAATATTTGCGGTCTCAACCATGTGAAAAAAAGACAAAGGGTGGCAATCGGACTCAAGACAATAGGTCCTAATATCATATGCACGCAGGAGACACATGTGGAAGGGTCACAGCAACAACTACTGAAAAACATGGGATATAGCCTGATTATTTCAACATCGCAGGCAACAATGACAAGGGGGGTAGCCATCCTTGCAATCGGTGGGGGGCTACAGTTTACCAGGTCTACAGCCGATAAACTAGGGCGCTCGGCAATAACAGAATGCCTATTTGGTCAAGGGAAGAAAGCTACGATTTGCTCCATATATGGGACACTAACAGATGACCCAGAATTATGGATGTTCATCTTAAACGAACTAGCCCACTGGTCACCCCTCTTTATCATATGTGGTGATTTTAACTTGAATCTACCCCAGGACTGGCAATCAAGGCCAGACTTTACATATGAAGGAAGGAAGCCAAGAGTATTTAGCACACTACAAATAATATGTACCACACATTAGGGGATTGTTGGCAAGCAAAACACCCCACAGATCCGGGTCATACATTTTTTTCCCACCCACGTAATAAATTGGCATGGTTAGACTACATACTGATCTCCAATACAATCTTATCAAGATGCTTAATAGAGAAACTTCCCCAAGTATTATCTGACCACAATCCACTGATGCTCAGTATGGATATAGAAGGGCCGGGCCATAGTCAGAATCGATGGACTTTTGAGAGGGCCTTACTTCTGAACGAAGAGTATTGTCAATGTTTAAACAAGTGGATCCCAGGGTTCCTAGAGGACAATATGGGGACCGTTCCAATCGAAATAGTCTGGGACACCTTAAAGGCAGGAATAAGGGGAGAGACTCTAAGATTCTCCCTCAACCTTAACCGGGTAGCAAAAAAAGAAATGAAAACACTGCAGGACAGACTAGTCAATACAGAGGAAGATTTTATGAGGGCAGTACAAGAGGGGCACAAAGTAGAAGAAACACTGGTTACGGTAGCTATAGCAAAAAATAAAGTGGCAGATATTTTTACCAAAAAAGCAATAGAAAAAGCTATGGCGAATAAAGAACGCATATATGAACTTAGCGAAAAAGTAGGGCACCACTTGGCGGTACGAACAAGACCAGAAACTATGGCAAACACAATTAAAGAAATTAATGATCCCAAAAAAGGTCTTACACAAAATCAATTAGAGATAAGAAGTGCATTTCAAGATTACTATCAGGATCTGTACACGGAAACTGATAAAAATCAAAGTAAAATTGAACGGTATCTAGAACAGTCTAATAGCCCACAACTATCTATGGAAGACAAAGAAAGCTTGGCGAAAATTCCAGAATGGGTCGAAATTCTCCTATCAATTATTAGCCTACCCCTTGGAAAAGCCGCCGGGTTGGACGGGATCCCCATCGAATTCTATGCTAAATTTTATAAACCACTGAAGGGAATCACAACAACTTTAATGACTCATATCTTCACGGGGGGGCAACCACCAGGCTCATGGGCTAGGGCAAAAATTGTAGTTTTCACAAAAAAAAACAAAGACCCTGCACAACTGAGATCCTATCGCCCTATCACATTAATTAACTGTGACTCTAAAATATACTCGAAATTGCTGGCAACAAGACTGGCGCAACATATACACAAAATTACTTCTCCACGCCAACACGGCTTCATTCCGTGCCGATCGACCCCTGATCATGTTCAGAGGGTCATCATACTCCTCGACATTACAGAAGTAGCAGGAGACCCTATGGCCCTAATGCCGAGAAGGCCTTCGATAGGGTCTCCTGGCAGTATCTGTGGACAGCAATGTCGAAGTGCGGAATTGGTAACCGATTCATTAAAGCCACCCGTATGTTATACACAAACCCTGAAGCGGTTGTCGCAATAAACGGGGAGATGACCGGGAGCATCAGAGGGACAAGACAGGGGTGTCCGTGCTCTCCGTTATTGTTCGCTATTTTCATTAATCCTTTCATTCTCAGACTAGAATCCAACTTGGCGATACCACCAATCAAAACTATTAATAGCAACACTAAGACTGTAGCCTATGCGGACGACATAGCAATAGTTACCGGAGATCCCAGCGTAGCAGTGAAAGCAATGGAAGAAGATGCCAAACAATTCGGGGAGGTTTCAGGATACAAACTTAATCAAGGAAAAACCCAGATAGTTGTCAATAATAAGATTACATACCATGACGATCAGGTAGTTACCAACGCCATGTATCTAGGAGTGAACATAACATCAGACCTAGACAATCTGGTCAAAATTAACCTGGAACCCCTCATAAACCAAACAAGCAAAAACCTCTGGAGAATTCATAATCTCCATTTGACCTTAGTGGGAAGATGCAATGCCATTAAAATGCTATATCTCCCAAAATGTTTATATTTCTTTCGGACCATTTGTTTAGATTTCACCTCACAAATATTTCAGGACATAGATACCTTATTCTCACAGTTTATATGGAATTATAAAAAACCACGTAGGGCACTCAAATATATTACACTTCCAAAAGAAAGAGGCGGGCTGTCACTACCGAATTTCAAAATATATTGGTGGGCCACGATCATACAGTATAGCAATATACTACTGACCTCGAATAACCCAGCAGAATGCGAGGGAGTGTTCCCGACACCACAGAGTTTAATATTAGGTAATGAACCAAAAGCACATCTCTGGCGACTAACCTACAATTGCTACTACAAAAAAGTACGATTTAAAACCCTAAGGGGTGTATACTCTGCCTGGAACAATGTTCGAAAGCTTTTGGGTATTGGGAGATTTTCCTACTACACAACGTTAGTGGGAAATACCAATCTCCCAGAAACATTTAATGACGCGTGCATGATAAGGTGGCAAAGGGCAGGGATCACCCAGTCTGGTAATTTTTACTCCAATATAGGATTCAAATCATTCGAGGAACTGAAATCAGAATTTGGATTAAACCAATCCGATTTCTTCAAATTTTTACAAATTAGAGATTTCTTAATGAAGAAAGGGGGAGGCCCGGCCAAATTTGGAAAAATTCACTTAATCGACACAATAATTCTTACCCGCACAATAAAGATTGGTGGTATATATAATAACCTCATATCCGCTCTACCAGATGATATTGCAAAATTTATAACACTTTGGCACGAAAAATTAGACGTGGTGGAAAATACCTGTGAGAAATCACTTAAGGCATCTCAACTATGGCTAATGTCGTCCAACCTTCAAGCCCAATATTATAAAACTTTTTTCCAGTTATATTATACCCCGAACAAGATCGCCAAATGGGGGTCGGGCAGAGGTACAGAATGTAATGTAATGTAATGTATTGCGACTTATATAGCGCACGTATCACCCGAAGGCATCAAGGCGCTTGCCTTGGGAACCCGTCCTGGCTTTTCCCTGTGAGATAACCCCTACTGGGTATCCCCAGGGTGAAAGCCAGGCATCCCGCAGCGGGTGGGCCGCCATAGTGGAGATTAAGCAACTATTGCCCAGAGTTGCAGCGTGGGACCCCATGATTAGAATATGCACCGAGGCGAGAATTATCGAGTCCGTGGACATTTTGGGCTCAGGACCCTGCCGCGTCGGGAATTGAACCCTGCTCCCTGGCCAGACCTCTGCATCAGGGTCTGCCGCTCTAATCAGTGAGCCACACTCCTCCACAGAATCTCCTCGTTGTAAGCAGTACGAGGCAGATATCGTACACATATTCGCAACATGTGTCACATTGGGTACAACACGTAGGGAAATCTCCACCTTTCTATCCAAAATCTTTAACATACAAATTGAAATCACGACGGCAGAATTAATACTTGGTCTGATGGAGACAAGCGGCCAAAGGAAATTCAAGGGCTTATATTTATTTCTGCGGCTGTATTCAGATTATGTTTGGCTACAGCATGGCTAGACCATAACCCTCCTGCTTTTGAACAATGGCGGGCCAGACTTTTGGCCACATATAATCTAGAAAAGGCTATATATCGAAAGAAAGGTAGAAAGAGACAAAAGACGGGGCTGAAAATCTGGGACCCACTGACACGTTGGATACAGAATCCAGTTGGATGATTATATAATTTAATCTGTTTGCAATTGTATCGAGAAAATGCATATTATGTTTTCTATAATTTGGACACAAAAATGTCATGTATCATTTACCGTGTTTTATTTTTCAATTGTTGTTTTGTGCATGTATATACTCAAGCTTGGGGGGAGGAGGGAGGGGGGAGGTTATGTATAATAGTTTTAATTTCTACATATGGAGTAAAATCAAGGAGGGGATAAAATGAAAATGCCTCAATAAAGATTTTTTTTTAAAAACAAAAAAAACTCAATTTTCCAAAAGAAAAACCATCGTTTTTTTTCTTTAAAAATCAAATCAGTTTTCATTGTTAGAAAATACACAGTCCCTAAACATCAGCTTTTTGTTTTCATTGAGTACCGCCATGTAAAAATGCCTCTGATGGAATAATTCGGCTTCAAATACCCAGGAATTTGAATCATAGGCTATGCTTGCTCACCATAACACTATTAATACATCTGTTATGCTAATAATGCCCACCATTAAACCGGGGCCTACCACTGTGCCACAGCTGGATGCCCAACATATATCAGTTATGGACATTATTATGGGAGAAGCGGTTGCCACTCTGGCAGGAATGGCTAAAAGCAAGCCAGACATGCTCTTAATATGCCAGTGATGGCAGCGAGTATGTAATTACTAGATTTGTATGCCCAAAATAGTCAAGGATGAAAATATTATGGCAATTGCACAATTATACCATGAACGGGCACAATTGCGTCAGAGATAATACTCTTATGATGGGGACCAGCATACATATTTGGCAGCCCGTGACACTAGGAGTAGCTTTAAAGAACCATCACTGTTTATTAGGGAATAACACAATGTCACACACCCACACAAACATGAATGTGATGCTTCTAATTTTCTCTGCCCTTGATGCATACTCTTTTCCCTCAGCTCTTTGGTTGATCATGCTCCTAACTAACACATTTTCACTCTAGTTCTTGCAGTCACACACTTTGGTGGGTCAGCCCTGGTTACTGCTGCCACTATTCTTTGATGTCACACATGGTGTGACTGATAGAGCAGGGCATATAACATGGCCAACCTCCTTCTTAGGTAGATTTAAAGCTGTAAAGATGGTTCAAGTGGCAGACCCATAGGCCAACACCATAGCCTCCACATGCTTCAACACCCTCCGCATACTTTGCAAGACCTTAAATGGATCCCTCCCGAATCCAGGAAGAACGTCACCCATGCACTCATCACCAGCAGGCTGGACTACCGGAATGCCCTCCATGCCGAAATCAACAAATCTCTGCTCCACTAACTCCAGATTGTCCAGAACGCCGTAGCCAGACGAGCAGTGTTGCCTTCTTTAATATACACAGAATCCCTGTGATCGGATTGGTTTGGCTTCACCTCTGAGAGCTACTTTGAGGGTGCCGGTGAGCTACCAGCAGCTCCCGAGCTACTGGTTGGAGATGCCTGGCCTACATACTAGATTTTTTATAACATTATCTCTGACTATTGTTCCCCTTAGAGTGTGCTTTGTCAGCCGAGAACTTTCAGAACTTGTTGGGTGTCTAGTCTCTTGCAGATACTTTTTCCGCAAGGGAAATGGTTTAGTGGATTGCTTACAGGCGTGGGAGCCCAGCCACTAAGTTGCCGGTATCCAATCAAAATATGTCCTTCAGAAATTTTGAAATCCCATCAATTCACCGCACAAACAACAAGAAGCCCTCCTAATGAAGTTAATGGTGCAGTCCAGCATTCCTGATTTTAAGTGCTTGCTGACCAGGGCCCAAACTCTGGTGTCTGGTTAAGCACTGTTCATTTGAGTAACACAGCCAGATAAGGACAAAACTAGTTATGAATCCATATCAAAAGGACAGATTTAGTAGGCAAAGGTATCTCCCACCACACCCTAGCACCCAGACTCCATGACGCCGACATCCATGGCAAGGCCCTCAACTGGATAAGCTCCTTCCTCACCAGCAGAACTCAGCGGGTCAGACTCCCTCCCTATCTCTTGGAACCGGCAGAGACCAACTGTGGAGTGCCCCAGGGCTCCTCCTTCAGCCCCACCCTCTTCAACATATTCATGGCCCCCCTCACAACCAAAGTCAGTGACCACGGGCTCAATATTGTCTCCTGCGCGGACGACACCCAGCTGATCCTCTCCCTTACCAACGAACCCAACATCACCAAACACAACTTCCGAGAAGGAATGACAGCCATCGCCATTTGTATGAAGAACAACTGCCTGAAACTCAACTCAGAGAAAACAGAAGTCCTGATCCTTGGCTCCACCCCCTCTGCACGGGATGACTCCTGGTGGCCCCCCGCCCTCAGAAATCCCCCGCACCACGATGGACCACGCACAAAACCTCGGTGTCATACTAGACTCCTCGCTCGCAATGAACCGCCAGATCAATGCTGTATCCTCGACCTGCTGCAGCATCCTCTGCATGCTTCAAAAGACTTTCAGATGAACACCATCCGAATCCAGAAAAGCTGTCACGCACTCTGTTATCAGCAGCAGACTGGACTACGGCAATGCCCTCTATTCAGAAATCAACAAGAAACTCCTTCGCAAACTCCAGACTGCCCAGTTCACCGCAGCCAGACTGATCCCTGACATCCCCCGTCGCAGTCACATCACCCAACACCTCCGCGAACTCCACTGGCACCCAGTTGAAATAAGAATAACCGTCAAACTCCTCTCCCATGCATACAAGGCCCTTCACAACACCGGACCCACATACCTGAACAATTGCCTCTCCTTCCACGCACCCAAAAGACCCCTCGGATCCGATCACTGGCCACTGTCCCACGTATCTACAAGACCAGAACGGGAGGAAAGAAAGTCCTTCTCCTACTTCGCAGCCAAAGCCTGGAATGACCTCCCCCTCCGGCAAGCACCCACATTGCCCCAGTTCAGGAAGGACCTCAAGACCTGGCTCTTCAGACCCTCATGGGTGAGTAGTTGCATTTTGCCAACCCTGATTGATTGATTGATTGATAAATAGCTAAACCTTTAGAAGCCTTTAGCTTGGAATCACTCATTGGGGGTTGAGATTTTCTGGTGTCAGTCGCCCACTGGATTAGTGGTACCCACTTAGCTTAATGGCTTCATTAGTCCCTGCATAGAACTGAATTTGGTTTACTTGCTCAAACACAGCTGTGTTAATCAATATCTGTGGACTGTTGCATGCTAGAAAGATTGTTTAAATGGTTCGAGAATCAGGACTGCCTCTTTCACCCCACATAATAGGACCCCTCAATAGAGGTGTCAAGGCATGGTGTTTTCTGGGGTTAGGTGCTGGCATTATGAAATCCTTGTAGGGATGCACTGGGGATAGTGCAGGCTGAAAAAGCTTGTGAAGGCAGTCGACCACACAGCTTCAGAACTCTCTGGTTGTGATGTTTCGATCTTGCTTCTTCTGGACAGTTTGGCTGTGGGATGTTTGTGGCTCCTCTGTAACCTCAATCCATTGATATTTTTTCTTCACATATTGTCTAGTTAGCTGGGCCGTGTGCAGGCCTTCCTGGGATCAGAAACAAATCATAATCCACTTCTGATTGTACACACTCTGAAAATACATATACACAATTTTAAATACATTGAAACAATTCACGAAATCATGAAATATGTTTTACAAGTTGCTACAGGCTCATAACTGTCCTGCCTATATTCCATTTTAACATGGACAATTTAAAAACTACAGAGAATATTAAGAATAGTGAATACAATCGAATCCACCCCCCTCTCTATAACATTCATTGTTTGTCCATAAAGCCTACATCATGATTGCATCAATAAAGGTGTAAACAAAAAGAACATACCTCATCAAAATTGACAGCTTAAATCTGCTTGACTGAATCCTACTTAAGTTCAAAGGATGTCTATTCTTCACCGGACTTCCCAAATGTCAGGATCTTTCTATTCAAACCACCTATCAATGGGAAATTCGAAAAAAATATAAATAATGAAGAAGTATGGTATCAAATAATGATTAGGTCTCTCTACAAGGGTGCTAACTCTTCCCTATTCAAATCTACAATTTCTTACTAAATTGCATGAAGTCCTATATATCAAAGTGGGGAGTACCAGTCCTGACTCACCACTCACATTCTAAACAACTATATTGAACCTAATTGATCCAAAAGTAAAATGAATAAATTATTTTGCTCACCTAAGATTAAAAGGTCCTGTTACAATCTATCTTTCAGCACCCAAATGAAATCTTCATCAAAAACTCCAAATTCTGCAAAATAAAAGGTAGCCAACTGAGTACCTAGTCTCTAATTAAAAAACACTATCACCTCAATCCCTATCTCGAAGTCTCACCTTGCCAAGTGTATTAAATTCCGTCGAATATCCCGGACCGGCAACAGTAGGTCGTGATAAATCCACTGTGTCCTTAATGGACAAAACGTGTAGGCTGTTTTAAGTTGTGATTATTCATGGACAAGGAAGCATTGGCCTGGATGGAATTTTTCTTGTAAATTAAATTGGATTGAACATTTTTTCTGTTGGAAATTCTTTTGATTTTGAAAAAGATTTTGAATAATAAAAATCATGGACTACAGTACTGGACTGAGGATTTTATTGTGAATTTGACGCTCCTTCTGCTCATCTTCATATTCTCGGAACGGTGTGGCCTTGACGGTAGACCATTGGAAGAAGAGTTCCGGAATTATTACGTCTTAGGTTGAATTGTGTTGAATTTCTCCCGGTGCATACCTGACATAACCCTTACCGCTGATTCCTGTATAGCGCGATTGCTGCCCTGGGGCGTCCAAGCGCTGCAAGACCAAGGTGCCATTCATCCAGGGTGGTCAGCTAAAGGGACTAGTTATAGGCTTTAAAAAGGAAGGTCTTTAATTCCTTGCGAAAGGAAAGCAAATTGGGATTAGCCCTAAGATGAAGAGGGAGCACATTCCACAGCTTGGCGGCATTGTAAGAAAACATCCTGCCGGCGGCTCTGGTCCTCTTGATTCTGGGGACCGTAGCCAAAAAGGCCTGACTAGAACGAAGGTGTTTGCTGGGGAGGTACGGTGTGATTAGCTCACGGCTGATCACCTGGCCCTTTTGCCAAAAGACTTGATGAGATATACATATTGCCTTAAAGGAGATTCTTTCCCGCACCGGGAGCCAATGTAGGCTCCTCAGCCCAGGTTTTGCTGACATTCTGCGCGGTAGCTGGAGCAGAGTGCGAGCCGCGCAGTTCTGAATAATCTGCAACTTCCGCAGTGTGTAGTCTGGAGCGCCTAGGTACAAAGCGTTACTGAAATCCAGTCGAGACTGGATCAGAGCTTGTACGACTATCTGCTTAGCTTCCATAGGTAAGAGTGGAAGGACTTTTTTCAACATCCTGAGAAGTCCGAAACAGGTTGCAGATAGCTTGGTAGCCTGGGTATTAAAGGTCAGGGCTTTGTCCAGCCACACCCCCAGACTTTTGATGTTGTCCTTGGGTATAGGAGGTGTGGCCAGACTTAGGGGCCATAGGGAGTCAATGTTGGTTGCGGCAGGGGGACCAAGGAGCATCAGCTCGGTTTTGTCCCCATTAAGCTTGAGACGAGATGTCGTCATCCAGCTTTTTACCTCCTCCAGACATTTCATTAACCCGGTTTGTGCTGATTGGCCATCCTCCTGTGCAAGGGAGACCACTAGCTGAGTGTCATCCGCGTATGAAATGATCTTAATGCCAAAAGGGCGAACGACATCAGCCAGTGGTCTCATGTAGACGTTAAATAACGCAGGGCTCAGAGATTAACCCTGCGGTACCCCACAACTCAAAGGTTTATTAGAGGAAGCGGTATCTCCCTCGAAGACCTGAAAGGTCCTATCACTCAGAAAGGATTTGAACCAGACCATTGCCCTCCCTGATATTCCCAGGTCAGAGAGACGACACATCAGCATATCATGATTGACCGTGTCAAACGCTGCACTCAGATCGAGGAGGACCACTGCCACTGATCCCCCTCGATCCAGAATCCTTCTGGTTTCCTCGGTGACTGCCAATAAGGCAGTCTCCGTACCATGTCTATGGCGAAAGCCCGTCTGGGTGGCATCAAGCAACTGATTGATCTCCAGAAAATCCATGAGATGTGTGTTAACATGTTTCTCAAGGAGCTTGCTCACCCAGGGAAGCAAGGAAATGGGGCGTTAATTGTTAAAGTTACCTGGATCTAAATTTGGTTTCTTCAAGAGTGCACACACCATCGCTTGCTTCCAAGGAGACGGAACTATGCCAGAAGAGGTGGAGGCATTAACAAGATTCATTATAGATGGGAGAACCGCATGGCTTACCGAAACCAGTGCGTCTGGTGGGGCTGGATCGCATGGCGAACCTGACTTTACTTGTCGTATTAATGATTCCAGGGCCTCCTGTTCTAATAGCGGAAAATGATCCAACTTTACAGGGGTCCGAGGGGGAGCTTCCGACAGCCTTGGCCGTGCCTGAGTGTAGGGGGCTGGGCCCTTGACAGAGAATGAAATGTAAATTTGATGCACTTTTTGATAAAAAAAAGTCTGCCAGATCATTACAGTGGCCCGTTGTTTTGCAGCTGGGCGTGGAAGGGAGAGTTTGGTGAGGTTCTTTACTATCTGGAAAATTTCTTTAGGTTTTGATTTTGCCAGCATAATTTGCTTAGAGAAGTAGGACGTTTGAGCGTTTTTTATCGCTTCTTTATAGGTTCTAATCGACTCTCTATATAAGATTTTATCAGCAGGGACATATTCCAAACGCCACCTTCTTTCTAGTTTCCTGCAATGTAGTTTTTTTTCCCTAAGTTCCCCGGAATACCAGGGGGAAGTTTTTCGTGATCGCTTCATGGTGGTTTTGCAGAGGGGGAGTGTGGCCTCAAGAGAGTTCAAAATCCACTCCTCATATTCCACGTTAGCTGCAAAAGGATCCCCATTAGGAGTGGGTTTGGAAGTCATAAGGCTATTGGACCACTGTTCGGACGAGAGTCTGGAACCAATTTCTGGAATTCCTCATGGTGGGGGTCACGGGGGGGCACCTTCCATGTGGACCATGTGAGGGGATAAGTGAATGGTCAGTCCAAGGAAGGCAGATGGAGTGCCCCACCTTAAGCTCAGTGCAATTACTAAAAACTGGATCCAAGAGATGGCCCTTGACATGAGTGGGTGAATCGACCAATTGTTCCAGTTGTAATGCCGCCAAATCGTCCGCTAGCTCCGTGGCAATGCGGTCGGAGACAGAATCAAAATGAAAATTAAGGTCACCTAACAGCGTGTAGTTGGAGGGAGTTGTGACCAGCTCGGCCATGATCGATGGGAGGGCCTTATGAAACTGTTTTGGGGGACCTGGGGGCCGGTATATAAGCGTGCCTGAGAAGCAGTTATTGGGGGAGAATTCAATACAGAATGCGAGACTTTCACAGTCTGGGATAGAATCAGGGAAGCATCGGCATAAATACTGCTCTTTATAAATAATTGCCATGCCCCTCCTCTCCCTAAGGATCGGTCTTTCCGCATGATCTGGAAGCCTGAGGGCAATGCTAATACTATGTCTGGGTCAGAATCCGGCGTCAGCCAGGTCTCTGTTAAAAAAACTGCATCAGGCATGTAATCCTCCAACATGAGGGCGATTTCTGTCCTGTGTTTAGGTAGAGACCTGCAGTTTAAGAGGAGCATATTGAAGTCCCGCTTCCCATCCTGGTGTTGGATAGTGTTCAGCTTATATTTACAAAAGGGGCAGACCACGGGCAATTCTAGAGCCTGGTATGTATGCATGCAGCCTACTTCTCCAATAGTTCTTATGCTGAGGAGGGACTCAGAGCTGTAATACCTTTTTAGGTCTCGTGGCGTTTACAGCGCGAAGCGCTGTCTCGCCAGAGACCTATTGTTAGCGAGTCTGCTTCCCAGGAGACATCACCTGGCCGCGCGCATTTTCTCTCCGGCAAGGCGATCGGAGCGGGCCACGCGCACGCGAACGCGCTCACTGTGGCCAGCTGCTGTCTCTTGGGAAGCTCCAACACCACACATGCATGCGCATACACAGAAACACACACACGAGCGCCCATGCATGCACACATACATACAGAGAACCCCTCCCACCCCCGCCGCCGCACACACACGCACACACAGACACACGCGCGCACACATCCCCCTCACACCCCACTGACCAGGTTCTTCTCGAGTGTCCCTCAGCAGCCAGCGGGTCATTCTGGGCAACAGGCGAGGGCCGCGGGCTCTCCACGAGCGCGGGAGCCCCGCTAGCTGAGACGCAAATCTTCCGGCGGGCACAGGAGCGCGGAGTAGGCTCGCGTCTGTTTCCTGTATTTGTCCGGCCCCGCCCCCGTCCCAACAAAGGTTGCCTGGCTTCCTGTTGAAGCCGGGCTGCGGCGGTGAGTTTGCTTGTTTCCTATCCATTACTGGTTCTTCTTTAATGTCACTCTGCCTTGTTTCAGTTGGCCTCGATCTTGATTGCGATTGGTTACTATCCAAGCTTGAGTTTCTATTTTTGGTGCAGTCCCATTGCTACGCAAGTTTCCATTTTTTTCACATAATAAATACTAATGGGACCCGCTTAAACCCAGAATAGCGCGGATTCTTTCCAGGGCTTCTTTTTTGCTTCACTGGTATTTTGTCACTGCACAACAAACAACACTTCTCCCCAAGATTGATAGTGCCCTCAACCAGAGCAGTCTCACAAAGCAGAAGGTCTTAAACTTTATTTTGTACGCAATGCACATATTTGCTTATTGCGACTGTCTCTATTCATATCCGTCAGTTTCTTTGCCTGTAAAGTAACGTTTTCCTCAATTCAACTTTTCCTTTTATGCCTTAAAATTCCTACATTGATAGACAATAAAGGTTAATTAGCTGGTGCTACAAGAACGTATGTCAGGTTCGTAAATGTTTACGTTTGTCCGATTCCACCCTTTTAACTTCCTACAATGTGTGCCGTGTTCGATCTGCCTAGCTTCCTATATGTCTTACTGCACCTTCTGCACACCATCATGATTGATTACTACAGAGGAACGTTTTAATACATTTATCATTAAGAGATGTTAATGATCATTGGCATGTTCTTATCTTGCACCTTTCTCGAATGGGTGTACAAAGTATGTAAAGAGAAGAAAATGCTGCCAGTGTATTAAATGTGAATAAAGTGGAAGATGTTAAACTTTAGTAATAAAGTGATGTTGGTGGGTGCTATAAGTTATTACTCCTTGCCAAGACTTTTGCAAATTAAGTTCCTGGTAAATAGTTGTGTTGCAGCATGGGCCTGCACTTATTGTTTGGCTTAAATACTAACCTTCTGTTCCATTTAGGCCATGGTGGCTGGGGATATTTTCTAGCAGGATCATGGTGCAATAGTTGTATTTGCTTCTATATCCATATAAAATACAAATGTCTCCCCGTGTGAAACAAAGTTTGAAACTTATATAGTTTGCAGGGTATCAGGCTTCCGTGAGGTGTTTTTGTGTGAATGTATGAATACATTATTTAAATCTAGGCACCAAAAAGCAGTTTGAAAGCTGGAGAAGTAAGCCAGTTTCATCCTGCTCTCTGATTAATCAGCTTGTAGTTTACTTATGGTGTTCCTGGGTCACTTGCTGAGACTTAAAAATGTACTGATGGTTCAGAGTATGCCTGAAAAAGAAAAGTGCGATACGCCTTGGTATGTATATCACTGGACCTGATTGCCACTTAAAACGTAATTCTCTAACCAATTCTGCAGTGCTGTAAATTTTAAGGGACCTATCCAGGATAAAAAAAATGTAGAAGAACGAGGCTAGCTTTAAATTTCCAGTGGGAGATCAAAGAGGGTGATACCCTATTTGCTGTGATTGTTCTCTAATGGTAAATCTTATCGCATTGTTTTCACTGTGCTAAATTTTACCCTATAATCAAGTTTCACAAAAAGGCCAGGCAACATTTTAACTCTAAGGGCTTTGGCTGCCTTACTACTGCTTATTGTTTTTCCAGCAGACATTCTATGCAACACAAGTCTAACATTGTTGGTGGATAATTTGCCCATCATTATTTTAGTTTTTTTTTTTAAAGAAAATGGGCATGCGGGGTGAAAACATTTTTGGAAAGATTTTAGAACTTTGTTTCAAAAGTGAAATGTCTCTAATTAGCACGGTTTTTGTTGTGTTTGGTAGCAGTACCAATGCTGCTTCCAAGGCTTGGCCTATCATCGTATTTTATCCTGAACTATTGATAAAGCTAAATTAGGTCCTTCTGCATTGCATCTTTCATTGACATGGCATTAGAATATTCATCTACACTCCAAGATGGAAATCCTCCGAGTAAATAATTCTGCATTCTAGAGTCTTTATTGATAGTCATAAACTTTAGATTAATACTCTGCTGTCGGTGTTTTTGGAACAAAGAGGAAAGCGTTCAAGTGTTGTAGTATTTTTGGGCAAGGGCCTGCCAACAATCCTGCACCAGGAGCAGAGTGTTGAGAGGTTGATGAGGTGAGGACCTGCCTGCACTGCAAAATAGATCCAACATATTCACGTGTTACAGAGCACCCTCCAGAGGCCTATGACAGACAAGGGTCACTAAATGATAGGTTGGAATACCAAAGAAACTCATTTCAGCACCTTCAACACTTCCTGCTACCTACATTTCTAAATAATGAGGGTCAGTGCAGCCCTATAGCTTGTGTACAACTCTTAAAGACTTAAGACTCCATGAACTTCCATTACCCATGATGCCTAGTACTGTTAGTGTCCTCACAGTCGGTTCTTTTTAGGTCTCGCCTAGCGACGCAGCGAAGCTTCTCGCTAGCGAGATCTATTGTCGCCGACTTGCTTTGCGATGTGGGACAGGAAAGGTGTACGCGCTTCAAAGACATCAGCTATGAACGCGTACGGCAGCGTTAATGTGTGAATAATAACAGCTGTGAGCCCGTGCCTGAGGTGCATCATCAGAGCTGTGTAAATAATAACAGCTGTGAGCTCATGCCTGAGGTGCATCATTAGAGCTGTGTGAATAATAACTGCGTCAGCCCCGTGCGTGAGGTGCATCATCCACATTGCTCAGGTCATCCAAATTCCTGCACTCTCTACCACGCTGCTTTCAAGAACAGCATACTCTTGCACATACTCTCACTGCTCACCAATTCAAAGTTTGCTAAAATATTTATGCAACGCATTGTCATACACAATGCCAATAACTCAAACTTTAATGCTGCGAGACCTATTGCATTGTAAATGCTAGTTTGTAGGGGGAGAGACACAGGGGTTGTGGCCCCCGGCCCCACCCGGGCTCGGACGGGCACAGATGGGCTTACCTTTGGCGCGCCCGCCCGCTGCGCCGTCGGGGAATGGTGATCATTTTATACGGGAGGAGGCGGGCAGGAGGCAGCCAGCAACTAGAACGCTACCCCTGCCGTCCCCCCCCAAGATGGCGTCCACCCCTTTCTCGCACCAGCACCTAATCGGCTGTGCAGAGAGTAGGGTTCAGGAGCGGCGTTGGAGAGGTAGGGACTAAAGTGCAAGGTTCAGTATTTCTAAAAACGACCAACAAAGTACAGACAATTTTTGAAAAATGATTACCGTGCAGCTATGCAAATTTTTACAAAAGGGGCGCGAATTTTTTAAATTATTTTCCTGCTAGCCTAGTAGCCCCCAGCTTTCCGCCTCAGGGGTAAACAACACACTAAGTCTGTGCGGCCGCGTGATATCGCGGTTTAAATATTCCGGGAGGGCGGGAGGCAGCCAGCAACTAGAACGCTACCCCTGCCGTCCCCCCCCCCCCCCCAATATGGCGTCCACCCCTCTCTCGCACCAACACCTAATCGGGTGTGCAGAGAGTAGGGTTCAGGAGCGGCGTTGGCGAGGGAGGGACTAAAGTGTAAGTTTCAGTATTTCTAAAAACGACCAACACAGTACAGACAATTTTTTAAAAATGATTATCGTGCAGCTACGCAAATTTTTACAAAAGGGGCGCGAATTTTAAAAACTATTTTCCTGCTAGCCTAGTAGCCCCCAGCTTTCCGCCTCAGGGGTAAACAACACACTAAGTCACAGCAGCAAGGCTTTACATAGGTTTCCCAACAAGGATTCTGGTCATTGTCTGGTGTCCTTTTATACATTGTGTGCAGGCCTTGTTGATGTTCAAGATCCCCACCAATTGGAGGTCAAGGAGAGCAGTGATTCCTCTTGTGGCCAAGGAATGAATCCAAGAAAACTAGTGCTTTCCCTTTATTTAAAAGTTGAACATTCCTCCGATGCAGGAGAAGTGCATCTTTCTGTTGTTATCCAATTTTCCCTGGCTGTGCGGAACAGAGTCACAGGTCTGATCAGTTTCAACTGATCCCAATGGTCTGTAGTGGCAATAGCAACCTTCTTTCAAAATGAGGGGGTATATTTAGGTGCCCCTCGAGTAATAAGAGCAGTGAGCTGATGAACAGAAAAGTAAAAAGATGGAGCACATCCAGTCAGGTAACATTACTGACAAGTTCGATAGAGAAAAAACGGTAACCAGATAAAAGCTTAAAGTGCAGGATAACACACCATCCAGCCATACAGAAAACTATAATCCCACTTAATGCAGTGGTACTGCTTACCAGCAGGCCCTGGGCGTGGTAGAGGTGGGTACAACATTCTCTACTTTGATCTTAAGACTTCCATCACAGGAGGTAAGAGATACACGCATCAGTAAGGGAAAGAGGGAATATAGTACATAAGAAGGAAGAGAAATATAAACCACTGCAGACAGACGATGATGACTAGCGCTGTACACATAATTTTATTACAGGGTCAGCCCAGGCGTTGTAAGCAGCGAAAGCCTGCATAACCCCGTAGTATGGCCTTGGGAACTGAAGCAATGGATAGAGGTTCTCTTATATTCAAAATCCCATTTAGTAGTCCTTTACTATAAGTCATGGAACAAAGTTTCACTTTCAATGTTGTTAAAGAGAAGTCCACTTTGTTCAGGAATGGGGGAAGATAGTTTGCACTCAAAGTGTACGTTGGAAATAAAGTTGATATCAAATAAAGCATATTACAGCATTGCGTGATCCTTGGAAGCGTTCCTCCAATTCACCATAGTGAAAGAGCTGTGCGTGTGTTGAAGTGCTTCTGACAGACTAGTGTATCGAATAAGACTGGAGACTTAATATTTGTGGTTATGAAATGGCATACCTGCTAATTGTAAGCGAGGTGGCAGGAAGGACATGAAACCATGCTTAGACGTTTATCCAACAACCAATGCATTTGTTGTAGGTTCTGATCACAATTATAAATGTGAGTTAAGAGTAGTTTTCTTTGTTGTTTTAGTTTCTGACGACACCTCTCAAGCTTCCACGCAGGATCGAGATCCTGAGGCAATGGCTGAGGCACGCGTGGACATCAGGAAGCTTTTACAATTCCTCGCAGGACAGCAAGTGAACCCTACAAAGGCAATTTGTAGTAAGTGATTTCTATTTGGGTTGCAGCAATGTTATTTACTTCAAGTGTATTGGCCAAAATGTGTGAGCAGTTGATAACGAGACTGCGCCACAGCATACCTTAAATGGGGCTATAACACAATTTCAAATTGTTTAATTGAAAGCCTTAAAACAACTTAATTCTATCAAATTTACATTTATTGTGTACAAAGCAAAACGTATGTGGGTGGGAGAGTGGCATGGAGGTATATAACATACAAAGGAAGTATTTGGCCTTGGTTCTCATAATATTAGAAGTAGGTAGTTTTAGACAAACACAGGAGAAGCAAATGCTTTCATTAGATTAAGTGCAATGCAGAATGTCTGAAATATCGAATGCACATCTTTTAGGCTATCGTGGTACCAAATGTAGTGTTCCGAAAAGCAGTCACTTGCAATAATTCCGAAAATATATTTCCCTTCTCACACAAGCAATTGGACTAAGTGAACAGCAACTGATGCGACTACTGCATCCTGTTCTATGAGGACCCAGCAGTGAAGAGTAGATCCCTAAAATGTTCAAAGGTGACCACCCCCAATTTCCATATTCCCATCAGAACACACAAAATTTATGTTTTTTATGCCACACTTCAATTGTGAGTTTGGCTAAAAGACCCTTTCTCTTCACTTTGTGACTTGGGTGCCTGTGTCCCTTGCTGACACAGGGTTATACATATTTAGGTTTGGAATGACAGGTACTCTAAGGTTGATGCAAAACCAAAGGGGATGATGGATGGAGTGTTGAACATTGCTCATATTTTGAGAGAAATCTTCCTAAACTGTCCTACCCCTCCCCTCACTCTCCTGAATGACTCACTCAGCAATGGAGTGGTCCCCACCGCTCATAAATTCGCGGCTGTTATTCCCATCCTTAAAAAGCCCGGTGCCGACCCTTCATCCCCCTCTAATTACCGTCCTATCTCCCTTCTGCCCTACCTGGGCAAGGTTCTAGAAACCCATGTTACCAGCACCCTGAGCACCTACGTGGAAGCTAACCACTGCCTCTCCCCTCGGCAGGCGGGTTTTCGCCCCCTCCATTCTACGGAGAAGGTGGTGACCTCAGTGATGGACTGCCTACGCGAGGGCATTGATACCAACCTTCCGCAGGCCCTCATCCTTTTAGACCTGTCCGCCGCTTTTGACACGGTGGATCATTCCATCCTCCTTACCCGTGTCAGGGCGGCGGGCATAGAGGGCCTGGCCCTCGCCTGGCTTGAGTCCTTCCTGAGTGATAGGGCTCAGGCGGCCCACCTAGCTGGTTTCATTGCTGCCCCTCGTGGGGTCGTATGTGGAGTCCCCCAAGGTTCCTCACTTTCTCCCCTTTTGTTTAATTTATACATCTACCCCCTTATTTTTTTGTTACAGCAGCTGGAGGTCACGGTGTTTAATTACGCCGATGACCTCCAGCTAATCTTTAATCTCTCCCACTCTTCCTCATCATCCCTGAATGTCCAATCCGTCATGCTGTTCATTCAGGATTGGATGAACTGCAACCACCTCAAACTCAATCCGGACAAGACGGAATTAGTCCTGACCGGAGGTGGTTGCAGTCCCTGGTCTCCTTCCCACTGGCCTTCCCCACTTGGTGTCCCTCCGATCCCTGTCCCCAAGGTCAAAACCCTTGGTATCTTTTGGAATTCCTCACTTTCTGTTCACTCCCAGGTCAACTCAGTTGTTTCTTCCAGTTTTTTTTCCCTTAGAATTATTAGGAAGATCTCTCGTTTCTTCTCTCTACCCGCTCTAAAGATCATAGTGATGGCTATGGTGCTCTCGCGCCTTGATTACGGCAACATCATCTACAACGGCGCCCCAGCCTATGCCATTCGCCGTCTGCAGCTAGTGCAGAACCAGGCTGCCCGCCTGATTCATGGCCTGCCTAAATTCCATCACGTTACTCCTTTATTGCAGGCCCTGCACTGGCTGCCGGTGAAAGAACGAGCCTTGTTTAAGCTTGGCTGTACCACCTTTCAGGCCAAAATGGGCACCGCTCCGGAGTTCATCTGCTCCGCCATCAAGCCCTACACGCCGGGCAGAGAGCTTCGTTCCTCTCATCAGGCCTTGTTAACTATCCCTCGTTTCAGAAAGAAAAAGGCAGGCGGAACAAAATTCGCAGTTCTCGCTCCTGCGTTCTGTAACTCCCTCCCGACGGAACTCCGTGGGACACCTTCCTACACTGAGTTCCGGAAAGGTCTAAAAACCCTGCTCTTTTCCCGAGCTTATAATGCTTAGTCCTCCCTCTGCTCCTGTTGGCCTCCCTACTACTCAAAAGCGCCAAGAAACCGCGTGGTAAAAGTGCGCTATAGAAATGTTTTTAAATTCAATTCAAATTCAAATTGCAAGCACTCACCCCCAGTCAACTCATCTGGGTTTAATCCGTCATCATTCTTTAGCTCACTCCGCCACCCCAGTTCAGACATGGCCATATGCAAATCTGTCTGACCCTGAGCCTCATGGGAACAGTCCAGCCCGAACCGCCAAGCCATGTCTTCCCTGGACCGGAAACTCTAAGGTTGTCAGCAGCTTTTGATTTCTGGTATTCTTCAATGTTTGAGCATTCCACCCAAAACTGTGCTCGTTGATTTCAGTAATAACATAACCTCGATGATGGATGGCAGGATGGGTGATTGTTCATGCAGGTTCAAGAAGTCTGGGTTCAAATAAGCCTCTTTGCTCACAGTTTAACTTCTCAGCTTTTTACTGAGCCCTGCAAGCACTAATAAACTTTCACTGACTAAATGTCAGGAATGAGTAGTCAAGCAGAGGAATACTCTATGTTGCAAATTAGTAGGTTGACTAAGTCTATGACATTTCGTATGTTTTGAAAAAACTCCTATTCTGCTGCTGGGTGAATCTGTCGGCTGAAGAGAGTGATTGCAGAGGACCCATTTAATGCTTCAAATGTTCTTGGTCTGATGCCAGACTTATCAAGCAGTTAAGATCAATATATAGAAAAGAGTGAAATTGGATCTTTATTGTAATATGTTTTCACTGAACCAAAGAAGTCAGTAAAATCTGGTTGGAAAAAACACCCATCCAGTTAACCATTGTCGTTCTTTAGTTTTGGTTGACCTTTTTAGAATGAGAGCAGTAGGGTTGAGTGAATCCCCTCCCCTTTTTTTCTTTTTAAATGTGCCTGCGAGGAGAAATTGTTGGGTTACAATCAAACACCTATTTGCTGCAGAGACAGGATAAATCTGTTTACTTTCCAGCTCGGGCATTATCTGTGTTTCTCCTTAAAAGAACGAGATCCAGTATAAGTCACAAAAAATGCCCAAGTTGCTCACAAACCTGACAGTTCTTGTGGTGTGTACGTTCTCAATAGACCTCATTTTGCTGGTGAGAGCCACTAGGACTATCTGAAAGTGCCTGAACGATCGTTTCTCAGTCTCTATGGCCTTTTTTCTATTTTGTTGTAAGAAGAAAGGAATATTGCAGAATTTCTTAGGGCTTCGCTTGTGCATGCAGCTGGAACAAAAAAGGTATTCACCCAGAAGATAGAAGTGGTGTCTGGTACCTCCAAACAGGCTGGGTGTAAAAATTCCCCCTGAGTTCAATCAGAAACTAAAGTGAGACTGCTCAACTTCTTTGGATATTTCGTAGATGGGGAAAAGTAGAGCATTTCAGAGTGCAATTTCCTATAAATTGCCTAAAAAGTCTCAAATGCTACAGTCCGTTCTGTATCTAGCAAGTCTGACCCACCCCAGGTGAGTTGCAGGGTTGAACTTAACAAAAACATTCCAAAAGCATTTTAAAATGTTGGTGAAATGTATTTTTCAACTGAATTACCTTACAAATTGGATACAATTCTGTGGGTTTAAGAAGTAGTTCAAATTACATGGGTATGCATTTTGACATTGCTTCCTATATTCAGAATGTATAAAACATCCTTCTCTCTGTTCTTTTTTCAAGATATTGTTAACAAAAGGATCGTCCACTTCATTTTGCTACATGAAGATGTTTCCTTACAATATTTCATCCCTGCTGTTGCTTGAATATGTTAATCTCGTGACAATGGACTCATCTACAGACGAAAAGTGTTTAAATTGCACTCAAGAGTTGAATTCCACCCTGTGCAAGTTGTTCTGGCTCCAGTGCAGAAAGGCTGGCCAATGCTAAATGAAAGCTGCAACATTGAAAACACAGAATGTTTTCCTACTTTCAGTTGCCGGAATCCACCTCCTCAACATATATTTTTAACAGCAGTAATACAATAAATAATTAAAAAACTTGTCAAACAGAAAGTTACACTGCTACATTTTGTGTAGTTCTAAAGCTGTAATATAAGGTTGAGTCCTAGTGTTTTTTTTCTTAAGTGTCTTTATTAGGTCCTTTGGATAAATCTCCCAAGAAATATTTCTACTGTTGGAAAAGAGAATATCCTACGCAGGTTGACCAGTTACATTTTGTTTTACTATTACAGCATAGTGTGAAAAGGTAATGATTTGAACAATTATTGTAACATGTTAAACTGCCTCTCTAAAGTGTCACTTAATTATGAACAGACATAGCTTATATGGGACAAGTGGATCTGTACATATACAAATTGCAAGATTTTTTGAGATTGTTATTCCACATGAGAGGACAATAAAAGGGAGGTTGCCCATATTCTGGTTTCAAAAGATGTTGGCTGTGTTCTCAAGAAAAAGGATGTTTTAGAGGGTAGGTTGTTATAACACATTGTAGTGTGTGTGTTTCCATTGTGTGCTGTTTATTAAAGTCTCCGACTGGTATATCGTGCACTACACAAGCTTAAGGGCTTCATGTATATTTTCTTCCCAAGAAGCTATCATTCCTATGATCAACAGTACCATTGAAATATTAAACTTGAATTTAGAGATCCATGGCTCCTATTCAAAATATCCTTTCATCTGCCTTCTACTCAATCCCATCCTCATTTTTTTTATTGGTTTAGCTATATAAAACAATATCAACAGTTGGTCCAGGACCCAAGCCGGCACCAGAAACAAACACATTGGAGTTGCAGATGAGTATGTTGCCACACATTCAACACCTGATAGCCAGTAATATAGTTAAAATATTGTTCACAACATATAACCATGAGGTGCTATCCATGTTATCGAATCCCCCTATACAGGTTGTCCAAGATGGGGGCAGGCCACCTGTTCATATCCCTCAGCCCTCCATAACCCACTCAACCAAGGAAGGGCCAGGGTAATCTGTGACCAGGTACAGATATAACCCACTGTAATGAGGGAATCGATATGCAATGTGCGTGGGAAGGCAGCAGCCCCGATCATGCAACCCACTCACACCGTGGGCAGGGCCAGACAGTCCACAGCAGAGTGAAGTGCCTCAATGTCCCCAGCAGGGCATGCCACAGAGCACACCAACACAGCTTCATCAGGCCCCTATGTGAACAACATTTTCCTAATGTTTAGATCTCAGTTCATCCCCCCAAATCCCGCTAACACCACGTCTATGAGCCTCTGTGAGGACATGTGATTGAGCCAGAGCCCTCTATAAGAGAGTGTGTAGCCAACACAGTACATCAGGAGCCACATATGATTCTCATGACATAGAAATCTGTTGCTTTAACATTATAAACGCCAGGTCAACAAATCTATGCTGGTATGTATCCCCCTTGGCTCTAGGGCAAATGCCCAACAAACAGGATTTCTGTGCAGCCGAAACCACGCCATCAGCCATCCTGGAGGTAGTCTCAACAATCTCCCCCCAGGTCCCCTCCATCACCGGGCACTCCCACACCATGTGAAGGCAGCCCACATCTGTGGCCCACACCTGAGGCACACGGAGTGGTCAATTGGGTACATACAGGCAATGTGTTGTGTGAGATACGTTTGGTGTAGGTAGTTAAACTGCATAAAAAGGAAACGTGGGTTCCGTAAGACCCCTTTAACCTACTGCAGTGCTTGGAACCTTTGTGTCCGAGGCATGTGTGGCTGTAGATACACATGTTGTGCATACTCATGCCATCTAGTGTTGGGTCTGGATGTGTGAAAGTTGTTTTTCTATGAAGGAGTCTTTCGAGTCACAAGGTAGAGTGACTCCTCCTTTTGGTGATAATGCGCATGGGCATCGACTCCATTGTTAGATTGTTTTCTTTCCACTGTCGGGTACGTATGTGTGCCTGCGCTCCAGGTTGAGACCGTTTCGGGCTCCTTTCGGTTTGCGTTTTCACCCATCCCCTTGTTGGTATTGTCTACATAAGCGTATCCCATCTTGCGTATTGAATCTCCGAAAACTATCGCTCGTCGGACTGACGCTCTTCCTCAACTGCCCTTTGAAGCTTACCTTTTCCATCCCCTCAGATTTTACCAGAGAATGACCTTCTGGTGATGGAACAGACACCTTTTTCCTTCTGCCCCAGCTACACACGCAGTAATCCAGGACCGGCCAAAATCAGGTCTGTAACCTGTGTTTGTTTCCCAAACACAGGGAAGAGGACTGCGAGGCCTGTCGCTCCTTTCGGTCAGAGAAGACTCTCCGGGACCACCGGGCACGTCAAAAGGGAGATGCAGGAAAGATACTTCACTGAAACGTCTGACATTTTTGGCCACCACCATGTCGAGGAAGAGTAGCAAGAACTCCACAAAGCCTCTGCAGCGGAGGAGGCGGCGTTCTCCATAGAGGGTTCTGCCTCAGAGCTGAAAATCGACGTAGAGATGCATGATGTTCCACCGGGTCAATGTACTGTGAGTACAGATGCTCCAGCCCCTCCATCGAAAATCATTTGGTTCCGACCGAACACAGGCTCCAGGGCCACCACTGCCAAGAGGCCCTGGTAGCACTGAAGGATTGATTCGGACGCCCCACCCTCGAACTTGCTGCCAAAACATCAGCCAAAGCCCTCTGCGCCGTCTTTTTCGGCCTCAACTCTGCATTCTGCATCAAACCGAACAACTCTGCCTTTGATACCGACCACTTTGGCACCAAAACACAAATTCATCTCCACGCAGAAACCCTCAAAGACGGCTCTGACATCCCACCCTGACACTCAAGTTGAGACGATTCTCCACAAATTGTAGGAAAAGCTCAATGCCCGCCAGAGGCAAATACACATCCAATCCTGAAACTGGACGCGTTTTAGCCAAGACTTCGGTTCAAACACCACTAACAGCCAAGCACCAAATTTCCTTTGTTGAAGCCATTGATCTACAGGTGCCATCGTAAAGAAGAACATTGGACAAAGCCACCAGTCCTTTACCACCTCCTCCACCATCTTCTCCTCCATTACCACAACCACCGTCACTAATCCACTATTATCCTCACCACACTCTCATAGTGATCCCATGGATATTACACTTCAGGGGTCCCCACAATCATTTATAGATGACCCGGGGATGGGGGATGGTGCATAAAGTGCCACACCACCACCTCCTGATCCTTGAACTTGTTAGGACATTGACCTCCAAGGTGACACAGATCCAGAGTGGTGCCCTGCTAGGCCATCCCCTCCCGATGACTCTATCGGGGGTCTCTAACCTTTTCTGTATTGAGAGCTACTTATGCTCAATTAAACAAATTGAGAGCTACTAATATTATTAGTGTTGTATATTTCCAACTTTTTAATATATAATAATTCAACCAAGTAAAATATTTCTGATTTAATAAGCTGGGCTGTACACAGGTGAGCTACTCCTATGGTCATTCTCCAAGACATGATCCCACTTCTCTGGCAAGGTGAGTTTCTGTCAGCCCTTTCACATTCCAATGCAATCCAGCACATCACAAATACCTAAGTTTTGTCCTCCCATTCGGAGTGACTACTGCAGCTCAAGTATTCACTAAATGCCTAGCAGTGGTAGCAGCACATTTACGCAGACATAACATCCAGGTCTACCCATTTCTCGATGACTGGCTTATCAAAGCCAGCACTCTTGCTATGTGTCAAAAACACTCAAAATACGATAAACCTGCTCCATCATGTACACTTCACCATCAATTTCCAAAAAATCTCATCTTCAGCCTTTACAGGTTCAACCATATCAATGGGCTATACTAAACACACAGCTAGTATTAGCCTATCCCAATACAGCAAGAATCCAAAATTTCCAAACGTTAATACCACATTCCCTACCCAATCAACAGTTGACAGTCCGAACTATAATGCGCCTACTGGGTATGGTGGCATTATGCATTGCCATAGTGCCACAATCACAGCTACACACGTGTCCTCTTCTGGAATGTCTAGCATGACAGAGGTCTCATTCACAGAGTCAATTAGAGGATCTAGTGTTGATAGAAAACCCACCACATCGTTCTCTGCAGTGGTGGAACACCCACAACCTGTTAAGAGGGCGACCTTTCCTCGACCCTGTTCCCCACATCATCCTGACAGAGAACGTATCACTGACAGGCTGGGGTGCTCAATTACAGAATCTCACAGTCCAGGGTCTCTGGGACACCAAACATCAGGGTCTCCACATCAACTACCAAGAGCTTCAAACTGTTCACCTAACATTGAAAGTGTTGCTACCTCCCCTGAGCAGCAAGGTTCTCTTAGTCCGTACCGACAATGACAACTATGTACAAAAACAGTAGGGGCGCATTTCTCTACAGTTATCATGCTTATCTCAGACCATTTAGCTTTGGGCTCTGCATCACGACATTCATATGTTAGTGGAACACCTCCAGAAAACCAACAACGATTTTGCCAACTTCCTAAGCAGGATACAAAAAAAGTCCACAAGTGGGAACTCCACCCCAAAGTCCTCTTTCCTCATTTCCACATGTGGGGTTTCCACAAACAGTTCTGTTCACAACCGCAGACAACACAAAATGCCCAAACCTAGCCTTCAGGTTCCCACACCCACTATCCAAGGCCAATGCTCAATGGATGGATTGGTCAGGGATATTTGCCCATGCTTTTCCGCCTCTCCCTCATCTCCCATTTCTGGTTGAATCTCAGGCAAACATTCCTCGCACTCATACTAGTGGCTCCCACATTGGCCCGACAGCCCTGGTTCACAACACTGCTAAAAATGTCAATAGTTCCCCATGAGAAACTCCCCCCTCAGCCTGGACCTTCTCACTCAGAACCTTGGAGAAATTAGGCACACAGATCCCAGGGAACTCAACCCAGCAATTTGGCTCCTGATATCATAAACTTCGGGTATCTCAATCTCCCACTAGAATGTATGACCATTGTCAAAGAAGCTTGTAGGCCTACTACTAGAGCATGCTATGCAGCTAAATGGAAACGATTTGTATTTTACTGTCATAGTAAGTGTATTAATCAATTTAATGCTACAGTACAAAACATTGTTACCTTCTACATCTACAACTCTGGTCTTGCATTCACATCCATAAGGTTATATCTGGCTGTAGTGGCTGCATATTTGCAAAATAGATAACACCTAACTTTGTTCAAAGTACCAGTCATCCAAGCGTTTATGGAAGGTCTTAAGAGAGTCATTCCACCGCAGGTTCCACCTGCATCTACCTGAAATCTTAACATTGTTCTCACAAAACTTATGGGTCCACCATTTGAACCACTACATAATTGCTCTCTTCAATTTCTATTTTGCAAGGTCTCATTTTTAATTGCCATCACTTTAATCTTATGTATTAGCGAATTCCATGCACTATCTGTAGAAGAGCCTTTCTTCCAGCTCCACAGAGATAGGATGGTCCTTCGCACGAACCGAAAATTCCTTTCCACCTTAATCAGTCACTTGAGTTGCTGTGTTCTTTCCGCAACCAGACCCAGTTGCGGAAAGGGCTCTCCATACATAAGATATTAAAAAAGCCCTTATGTACTACATTTACAGAACTTAAGAATTTCGCAAACCAAACTGCTCTTTTTCGCCCCCTCATAAAGGGAAGCCCATATCCAAATCAGGCATTGCTAAGTGGATAGTCAAATGCATTCAGACATTCGCAATATACTAGCTTCTTCAGGGCTTTAATTTGAAAAACACGATAAACATTTGTTAAGTAACATATAGATAAAATATTCATCATGTTAGTTTATACTTTAAATTCCTCCAAGAAGAACCAACTCTCAATACATTCACAAGAAATTATCTAAGAAACTTGACATAAACAATCAATTAGAAAGACATTTTTGTAAACACAATAGAAGCAGTGTTACATATTGATAATCCTAGAGGAAGAAAAACATATAGGAGAGACTAACACAAATACTATTAGAAGGAATAAATCCATTTAGATAGTATAATAGGGAAAAATGTATATCCTAATTGTATATGTTATCCCCTATTGTAATATTGTGGGATAGCTTGATATCTCATGCTTCGGCTCATAATAACCATCCAAGTACCTCATGCAAACTAAGTTTCATAAATTTACGTTGACCGCGTTGTTGTCATCATTATATACATGTAGAAGAAGTTATTTTAGATGTTCACTAGTTGTTACCTAGGGAACATTAGAGCTCTCTTGAAATAGCAGTACCTTGACATGCCTCGATTCTTACAGAGATCATTAATTCATCAATTATCTCAGTTGTTCTGTCCCGCTCAGGTTCTTGTCAAATCTTACTTTTTCAATGCCAATTCATCACCAAATCCAAATTTTAAAACCTGTAATGTTGAGAAAAAAAACGTAATGTCGCCTATATTATATAATTCAATCTTTAATCTTCCCCAGTCTCTCCAAAATAAAATGATACCTTTCATTGGAAATCCCCAATTCATTCTTGCAGGTCGCGATGGTTTTCGCACTATCACAAGCATTCAGTTTAATTTACAATATCCATTACAATCTATAAGAGATATATACCTATTGAGTTTCAAACACAATAGAAGATGCCAAACGATCATGTGCTTCTCAGGTGTTTATGGGTTTTCCCTATTTCAAAGACTGGATGCTGCGCCTCGATTCTTACAGAGATCAGTAATTCATCAATTATCTCAGTTGTTCTGTCCCGCTCAGGTTCTTGTCAAATCTTACTTTTTCAATGCCAATTCATCACCAAATCCAAATTTTAAAACCTGTAATGTTGAGAAAAAAAACGTAATGTCGCCTATATTACATAATTCAATCTTTAATCTTCCCCAGTCTCTCCAAAATAAAATGATACCTTTCATTGGAAATCCCCAATTCATTCTTGCAGGTCGCGATGGTTTTCGCACTATCACAAGCATTCAGTTTAATTTACGATATCCATTACAATCTATAAGAGCTATATATACCTATTGAGTTTCAAACACAATAGAAGATGCCAAACGATCATGTGCTTCTCAGGTGTTTATGGGTTTTCCCTATTTCAAAGACTGGATGCTGAAGGCTTGCATTCCTCAGTCAGTTGTAGACCAACTCCGTATAGCAGCAAACTTCTTGACATTGTTGGTTTTCACAATCTACGAGTGAAATCACACCTGATTCCTTCACAGAGGTTTCCCTGTACTGGAGCTATGCTTTATTTTGTACATTTCAGGGCATTGTACATTTCAGGGCCTTCCCTCCATTGCGACGAGTCTAGAACATTGTAGCTATGGTCCAAATATATACATATATTTTTTTATAATTCTTTTTATGAACAGTTAACAAACGAAAGACATCAGGTGACATTGATCAGTTACACAGTAGTCAAGTATACAAGCCCATACTTCAAACAGGATGATGATCAAGGGATCACAGGGACTCCTGCGTCTCCTCTTCTTCTAGATTGATCGGGGGCGTACAAATGTCACCACGGTAGCAGTTCCAGTCTGCCCAGATCTTTCCCCACTTTTGGGGACAACCTCTAGAAACGTAGACCGACCTCTCCCTAAACATGCCCCAGTCCATGTCATCTGCCCATTTCACGGCCCAGAGTGGCTTTCCCGCTCCCCACAGCTGGACAATGTTGCGCTTGGCAACCATACAAGCTAACGTTACCCACTGCCGCTTGTACGCACATAGATCAATGGCACACTCGCTGAGCGACACCCGCCGAGAGAGTGCGGGCGTCGCATAGATGCTGACAGTCTCAGGGGCGGCTGGAGAGTTGAGTAGTTGCCACCCCCTGTAAGAATACACTGGATAAAAGGCCCACCGGCGCTGTGAGTGCTGCGGAACCTCCGGAGCCGGGGTTGGACTCCCCGACCCCCCTCCCCATCCCTCTCTTTCCTCAACCGTCGGGAGGGCGCCCTGCGAGGTGAGGAGTGGCGCTTCTGCGCCAAAATAAGATTTTGCCCTGAGGAGGTAGACTTCATAGGGGTCCTCACCACTACACCTGTGTGGTGCCCTGGCCTGCTCCCCCCACATTATTGCCTGTTGGGGGACCTGATTTGGCGCACAGGAGGATCCAGCCAGAGGGATCGGCCGATCTATTATTATATCGCGCCAGGGGGACACAGACGCTGACTGGCGACTTGATGGGTGGAG
This sequence comes from Lissotriton helveticus, assembly GCF_964261635.1. NCBI lineage: Eukaryota > Metazoa > Chordata > Amphibia > Caudata > Salamandridae > Lissotriton > Lissotriton helveticus. The sequence goes on along the minus strand of NC_136063.1, from coordinate 1,566,259,922 downwards.
GTGAGCCCCCGTCGCACCGTTCCGCGTGATCACATTTTGGAGGCCTTCCCTTCCGCTAGGAGGCACATCGGAGGTGACTCGGAATTGATATTGTCTTGGCCCCAGGGGGAGGCCCAAAACTGAGTGGCTGGTGGACGGCCTCTGCAGCACTGGTGGGTGATCTGCGCGGCTTGTGACTCCGGGCGAACGCTCTTGGTCGCTTCTCCGGGGGGCTGTGTGGCCGGGGCTTGGCAGCGATAGACCGGATCAGTGATTCTCCTGTGGCTTTGTCGATCCTCCGCCGGGGTGATCGGGCGGCTTCCCCAGAGCCGGTCCGGTGCCCCGCTTTACGCTCCAGGTATTGAGGGCGTCGTTTGGAAACTCGCGACGGCCAGGTCTGGACTGCCGGTGTGGCGTCGCGTGCCTTGAGTAGAAGGAAGGGCCCATAGGCCCCTGGAGAGGCATTTTTGATGGTGACTAAACTTGACTCGAACAAGCAGCACTCAAGGTCTGTCAAAGGATCCAAGCATATCTAGACCAACAAGTTGGACCGCTACACGATGCCGAGGGGGTCCCCACCAGAGCCGAGAAAGATTCAGTCATTGGGGGTGCGACGCCGCTGGCCCCTTGGCTGAGCGGACGCTGTTGGACATGATGGCGGCTATTGACAGTGTCAAGTCATCTCTTGGACAGAAGATGGAATTGCTGGATAATAAATTGGACACCGTCACCATAGAGGTCAATCTCATCTGCGCTGACCTCACGAAGGCAAGTGGTAAAGTCAAGTCTATGGACATAAAGACGGCGAGTTTAACGGATGATGTGGCCTTGAAAGGTTTGTGGGATTGCGGATTTGTTTGAATTTGTTTCTTTTCTTTTTCTTTTATGTTTAGCATCAGGTGACAGAATTATGCTTGTATTTTATCCATACCGTTTCAATGCCATGCGTTAGACAGGGATCGGGGATGACTGTGCTCAGCTGGAATGTGAACGGCCTCGGGGATAAACTTAAGAGGGGAATGGTGAATCAGCTAATTAGAAGACACTCCCCAGATGTAGTACTACTTCAGGAGACCCATCTCATTGGTAGTAGATGTATGGCCCTGCACAGAGGAGGTTATAAACTGTTTGCTCATTCTGGGTTTACCTCGGGATCTAGGGGGAGTCGGTATTTTAGTTAAGAACTTCTTCCCCCTTTGCATTCAGGCCACATGGTCGGACCAGCGAGGCCGCTACATCGGGATATCGGGGCAGTGGGATGGGAAAGTAGTTACTTTCCTGTCCATCTATGTTCCACCTGGTCTTCAAGCAGACACCTTCCGTGACCTGGGCACTATTTTTCTCTCTTTGCCGCTGGGTTTCCTGGTGATGGGAGGGGACTTCAATGCAGTGGTAGATGGGGAACTAGATAGACACCCGGCGCGAACATTGAGACCTGCGCAGAGATGGCTCCCTGACTTCTTAGAAACAACGGGGCTTGTTGACGGGTGGAGGATAAGGAATCCAAATGAGGTACACTATACCCATGTGTCTGCCGCGCATCACAGTCTGTCCAGAATAGATTACATGCTGTTACCAGCGGCCCAGGCCACCGCGATGTGTGAGGTATGACATCTGGGGAGAGGAATCTCCGATCACTCCCCGATCTGGCTCCAGGTGGAGACTGGTCAAGCAGATGTAGGTAGAGTTACCCCGATTAATGCTCCTGAAAGACCCGGCCACAAAGAAAGAAATCACTAAAATTATGGAAAGGTATTTACTAGAAAATAGTGGTACAGTGGACTCGGCGCAGACTCTATGGGAAGCTTTTAAAACTGTGATTCGTGGGGAGGTAGTGTCTCTGGTTGCTGGGAAAAAGAAGATGCGACGGGCCGAAATGGACAGGGTAGAGGCTGAAGTGGTGAGGCTGAATAAGGAGGTGTCTCGGGCAGCTGCCCCAGACGATGTGCACTGGTTAAAGCTGTGCCAGGATGAATATAGGGGCCTTGCTGGAGACAAGGCCAGAGCACAAAATGATGAGACAGAGAGCCGGATCTATGAACATGGAGACAAGGCCGGTAAATTAATAGCGTGGCTTGAAAGGGGGGAGTTGGCGTCAAGGCTGGTGCCGGAGCTACAGGGGGAAAACTCCAGTATGATAAGGAACCCGCAAGCAGTGACTGATAAGTTCTCGAAATACTATAGGGGGTATACACTACTGCCGGGAAGTACTCGTAGGCGGACAATGTAGAAATGATCAAGGATATCCGGATGCCCACTCTATCAGACGACAATCGGGAATACTTAGACTCCCCATTCACTAACGACGAGGTGGCACAGACCATTAGAGGGGTTCATTCAGGGAAAGCTACGGGCCCGAATGGAATTCCTATAGAACTTTATAAATTGAGTGCTAACAAATTGGCCCCCTTTGTGCGGTCCATGTTCGCAGAGAGTAAGGAGAAGGGTAGGCTCCCCTATGACCAGTGGGTGGCAAATATAGAGGTTATGCACAAGGCGGGCAAGCCCAGGACACTCTGCTCATTCTATCGGCCCATCTCGTTGCTAAATGCTGAACCTAAAGTTCTAGCGAAATTGCTGCCGACAAGACTTGTCAAGGTCATCACTACCCTGGTACATCCGGACCAGTCCGGCTTTATGCCGCACCGAAATACTGCTCTTAACCTGCGCAGGTTACATGGAGTTTTGTGTAGGGCCCCGACGATCCAGGAGCCAGCGGTGCTGGTGTCGCTCGATGCCACCATGGCATTTGATAGGGTTGAGTGGCCCTACTTGTTTGCAGTCTTGGGAAAGATGGGCTTTGGACCAGAATTCATTGGTTGGGTGCGTCTATTGTATGCCGACCCCCTTGCCAGAGTAGTGGTAAATAATCATAAGTCTGCTGACTTTCCCCTTGGCAGAGGCACGAGGCAGGGATGCCCCTTATCCCCGCTCTTGTTTGCTTTAGCGCTGGAGCCGCTCGCGCCGTGGGTTCAATGGGACTGGTCGATCCGAGGACTGCGATGGACGTTGGATTGGGAGGATAAAATTTAGTTGTATGCCGATGATATTCTGCTCTATCTCACCAATCCAAGGGGCTCCCTGATATGTTTCCTGGATGTGCTTGCCATATTTGGGAGGTACTCTGGGTTTGCAATCAACTGGTCTAAATCAGTGCTCTTTGTCCTCAGAGGTGACCCGCCGGTGGTCTCGAAAAACTGCCCGATACAAGTCGAGCCGTTGGGGTTTCAGTACCTTAGTATCTATGTCACACTTGACCTCAATTTACGATACGATAACAACTTGGGTCCCCCTATGGGCCGACTTAAAAGAGACGTGACGCGTTGGCGGGCACTTCCGCTGTCTCTTTTGGGCAGAGCAGTGCTCTTCAAGATGATGGCCCTTCCCCGATTTTTTTACCAGCTCCAGAACACTATGCACCCCGTACCAGCTTTTTATTTCAAGGAAATTGAGGCTCTCCAGAGACAGCTTCTTTGGGATGATAGGCCCCGTATTGCCTTTTCCAAGCTCACCCTCCCCTGGTATGATGGGGGAATAGGGTTGCCCGACCTACGGAAATATTACTGGGCCTCCCAGTTGGCGGCAGTAAATCACGTTAAATACGGGGCCCCAGTGGACCCCGGCTATGCAATGGACCGCTGGCTAGTGCACGGGGGCAAATTTACCAGGGCACTGTATTCCAGATCGGGACGTTTTTTCCTTGTGGGTCCTACGGCACACGCTGTACAGGTGTGGCACGCGGCCAATAGACACCTTAAGTGGGAGGGCAGACTAACACTTGCCACCCCACTATTGAGTTCTGAGAGATTAGGAAGCCTTTGGAAATCGAAGGGGTTCGACAAGTGGGAAATTATCGGGATTACACAGATTTAAGACGTCTGGGGAAAGATACCACTCACACGTTTGATTCCCTTAAGCAGCAATATCACCTTCACGATAGGGAGCATTTCTGCTATCTCCAGGTCAGAGACACGCATTACTTACACATATCCCAGTTGGCACGACACTCCCAGATGCTTCTCCCCATGAAGGCCGTGTGTTGGATGGTCTTCTCCAGGAGAAGACCATCTCCCTAATATATAAAAAACTAATTAATAATACGGAGGACCCGTTGGTACTAATAAGGACACAGTGGAGCGCAGATGGAATTGAGTTGGATGACTAGGATTGGCGGGAGGCGATTTCCTCTCCACGGGTAGTGGCAATACAGATGGGGCTCAGATTAGTGCAGTTAAAGATTCTTCACAGATCATATGTCACGGGCCCCGTCTGGTCTTAATGGGTAGGTCAGAGAGTGGGGAATGTCGCAGTGGGTGTGGAGAACCTGGCACATTTATACATATTTTATGGCACTTTAGGGAGGTACAGGTCTATTCAGTAGAGACCCATGATAAACTGCGAGATGTCCTGGGTGTGGAGATATGGCCAGAGGCTCGTAGATGTATTTGAAATGTTTGAGAAACCCACAGTTCCCCGTGTGGGCGGTGGGGCCGTCCCTCCGGCCGCCAGACACCACGGCGATAGTGCTGATGACTCCGGGGCCCGGCCAACAAGCCTCCGTGCCGGTCCCACTAAGCAAGTGTATCTCTGCTCCACAGTGTAGGCGGCTGGGCCATCCCTCCAGACGCCGCGGAGAGAGCGTTGGTGACTCCGGGGCCCGGCCAACAGTCCTCAGTGCCAGCCCCTCTCCACAGATGCGCTCTCTGCTTAGTGTGTAGGTGGCGGGGTCATCCCCCCAGCCAACAGACGCTGCTGTGAAATTTTTTGTGGCTCCGGGGCCCGGCCGGTAATCCTCAGTGCCGGCCCCGGTGTTTGACAGCTTTGCGGCCGGGTTCGTGTAAAATCGAGCCCCAGGCTTCAGAGGATCACCAGGCCCCAAATTACAGGCGAAATATCTCCGGCCCCCGATGGCCCAGCGGGGCCGGAGTCGGGTTGACGGCCGTCGTTCCTCCTTGACTATACAGCGGCAGGATCGGGGATCAGGATGGCTTTCAGGATGTCGGGGCTTGGGGACAGGTCCGGCGGAGCTGAACACTTACACGGCCATCTTGGACCGGTGCGTGGCTCCTCCTCTGGTCCAAATATTTTAACCCCTTGTCCTCAGCCTTGGTGAGAGTAGCTCTGAGACATCGTGACCTTTTAGCCTCCTGCATCCTCCTTTGCTGACTATTCCCGATGGCATATGCGGGCTCTGCAGCATAATTTGAAGTACCAGTGGGACAAATACTGAGAAAACCTATGTGATGCCATTCAGATTTCAAACAAGACTGTATACGATTAACAATGGTGGCTAACCTACTGCAGTTGGACCAGCAACGTGCCCCTGTCACTACTCCCAGATCAGATTGTGGTGACAGACCCGCAAGTGCTGCACTGAGGAGATCCTTTGGGGGAGGTGGAAATTTGGACTCTGGTGTCTGATGGAAGTCTGACTCTATATCAACTTGCTACAAGCCATTTGCTTAGCCTTGAAGGCCTTCCTAACATCCATTAGAGGGAGGTTGGTACAGGTTCTCACGGACAACCCCACTGCCTTGTGATACTGCACAAGGCAGAGTGAGGTTCTGGGCCCTGTGCCAGGAAGCTCTGCACATCTGGTGTTGTTTGGATTGTCAGGATAGCTTTTTGATTGCTAACTACCAGACAAAGTCCTCGAATGGCAGAGCTGACGATCTCAGCAGACAGCTTCGGGCCCACTACGAATGGTGACTGCATCCTGAGGTGGCATAGGGTATCTTGCAGCAGTGAAGAAAAACCCGGCTAGATCTTTTCACTACCATAGAAAACATGCACTGTCAATAGTTTTGTGTGTTGGAGTTTACGCAAAAACACTCCCAAGGAGATACATTCTAGTTGGAATGGGAATTAGGACTCCGGTATGCCTTCTCGCCTCTACTGGTCCAGCCCTGGACTCTGAAAAAGATCAAGAACAACCAAGCCCTAGTCATTCTAGTGGCTTTGGATTGGGCCAGGAGTGTGTGAAGCCTGGGGCGCCTGAGCATGAGCACCTGCTCTCTGATCAGGCTACCACTTTGGAAGTATCTCCTATAACCGTGGAAACTGAGCAGTTGATTGTATTTGATCTGCCTCTGGATGTGAAGGATCCCATCCTCGACGCTAAACACCCTTCTACAAAGTCCATTTGCACCAATCACTGGGACCGATTTTTGGGCTTGTGTTGTATCAATACAATTGACCCTTTAGTAGCCAAGCTGTTAGATGTTCTTTTGTTTGTTTTGTCTTTGGTCCACCAACGCCTTGTGGTGGGCACTATTAAATGTTATTTGTCTTTTCGGCCTTTCTACGTTTGCCAGACCAGCCATCCTTGTTTAAATTGCCTGTTGTAATTAAAGTTTTTGACACACCTCTTTTCTTCAAAACTGTTTGCGATGCCACAGTGTGATCTTAACTTGATCTTAACATTTCGCAAGTGCACACCCTTTGAGCAGATGCATATTTACTTATATGTCTCCTGACTTTAAAAAAACATCTTCCTCATTGTGATTACATCAGCTTGTTGTGTGAGTACACCCATCATACACCTCCATTTTCACAAACAAGTTGGTGTTGAGGACTCAGGCGGCATTGTTGTCTAAAGTTATGTCTCCCTTTCACATTGCTCACTCCATCACCCTACCTGCGTTCTTTACGTCCCTCATTCTTCGAAAGAGGATGAGAGCTCATTTGGTTAGATTCTAAAAAGGGAATGCATTTTTTACATTTATTGTACCAAGGAACATTGTTTGTATGATCAGCTGTTTGGTGGGTTCTCCGGGTTGAAGAAAAGGAAACTGTGCAGAAGAGGCCTCTGTTAAGGTGGATATTCCTTCGCACTAAGACTTGCTACGCATTGGCCATGAAGCAGCCTGCAGAAGGTCTGAGAGTCCATTCCCCGTAGCTAAAGTTGCTACCACTGCGTTGGCTCAGGCAGCCAATCTCCTTGACATCTGTGCATACAATCATGAAGCACTATTGCTTTGAGAGCCAAGTCTGAAGGGAAGGGCATTTCTCCTGCTTGGTCCTGCAACACTTCATTATCTGAGTCCGCTCCACAGACCCTTTACTTGAGGGAAGTACTGCTTTGTTATTTATATTATTTATACTGAGGTGAGGAATCTGCAGTTCATCAGAAGAACAAGCTCATTACCTTCAGTAATGCTCTTTATGTTGTATACTCAATCTAACTACAGATTCCTCTGACCCCAATTGCCCCCAATTCTGTAGCGTGGCGTCTTTTTCCAATCTAAAAATGGCCCAAGTAGGAATCTCACTAACATTAGCATGCAGGGATGGTGCTTATATTCGCCCCAACTCTGTCACTTCTGGCGTGGTGTGGAGTCAACATGGAGCTGTACCAGCGCTGCACATAAGCTTTGTTAGCTAAAGCTTTCCAGATACAGTCTGGTGCCTGAGAAGTATTCTTTGGTGAGGGACATGTGGTTAAATAAAGTATTCAGCATAAAGGGTGTACACATGAACGCATGCTACAAACATAAAATAGTTCTTACCCTGTGACCATCTGTTGTTTGCCTGTAGTGCTGTTGATTCACATGCGCTGTCCCAGCTCCTTGGATGCGAGCTATGATGTTTTACAGTCCTTACTTACAATGCACAGTTCTTGTATTCTCTCTGACAGTATTCACCCGCTAAGAAAAACCAAAGGTGATGATGGATGGAGCGTTGACAATACAAACACTCACCCCCAGTCAACTGATCTGGGTTTAATCCATCACCGTTCTTTAGCTCACTCCGCCACCCCAGTTCAGACATGGCCATATGCAAATCAGTCTGACCCTGTGCCTCATGGGAACAGTCCAGCCCGAACTGCCAAGCCATGTCTTCCCTGGACCAGAATTAGGCTTCCCAGGACCGGTTTCTGGCATTACAGCCGTCTTCAGCCGGGCTTGCTTGACTCCAGTGGCAAAGAACTTAGACTGAATTAAAGAAGGGGCAATTTTATTAAGCAGAGACAACTTCCCAATTAACTGCTAGGAATCTGGTGAAATATGTTGCGTAAGATCATGAGCAAAATGACGCAACCATTTTTGTTGGGTAACAGTATGCTGGACAGAAGTGTTGGAAGATAGAAATTTATAAATTTTAGAAGCTACATGGCCAGTTCTAAGCCAAAATTGAAATAAGGTAACGGTTAGAGAATTGGGAACCAATCGTAGTTTAGCAAGAGCAACTTTAATTTTTAGAAATGTGTAAAAGTCTAAGTTAGTGAGAGAAAATTGTTGAGCTGAGGAGGAGAAGGGGAACGGATCATTATTTGAGTCATAAAGATGTCGCACAAGCGAAATCCCTTTAGTAGCCCAATAAGACATCAACTTGTGGTCAATAACAATTTTAATCTTAGAATTACGCCAAATTGAGGACCATCGTGATTTGTGAAGAGGAATAGTGAGAGAGTTGAAGTCTTCGCTCAGTAGCAAATCATCAAACCATTGAACTTATTCTGGGATTTTATGACTGACATCAGAAGATCCTCAGGAGAGGCCATTATGAGTAACAGCTAGCTCCATGGGAACCAGCCATTCAGGATGAGTTATCATAGAAAGAGGTCGAATATGCTTTTTCCTCTATTGATGGATAAAAGGTCCTCATTTCTGAGGGAAGTCTTGCAGGAGGTTTGAGAATTAGACCTATTAGGGATGGGCTGGATCCACCAGGTTTACCAAGCTCGTCCGGTTGTCCTCAACTTCATTAAGGACTATTTGAACATGTCGAGTTTAGGGAAATTCTGTTAGGAACCTTGTAGACCAGTAAAGAACTGGATCATGACCAACTCCTGTGCATCCAGGAGGCAAAGATTCTACTTTTCATGTTCAGGTAGGTCGGTAATATGTCAGTGTCTGCCCTCAATGCATATGCCTTCTTGGGTGTTTAAGGTGCATGCATGAAACGTGACTACACCTCAATTGCAATAGAAAATGGGGAACATGAAGAAAGGGCCATTCCAACAGGACCTATTGGTAGCAGTAAAAGCTGGGCTTGGGCATTTCTTTTTCATGAAGTTGCGGATGTCAATAGCATGGCCCTCATGGATCAGATCACTGCAAGAAAGGCCTTTAAGACATGAAAGAGCATATTTAACCCCAGCAAGTTTATGCGGAGGAATGTAATAAATCTGTTGTAAGAAGTTATGTGATCAAGAACTACTGACATGGCGACCAAAGTGATTCCACCCTCTCCCCACCCATAGGTCAAGAAAAGGTGTCCACAACATCAGAACTTACATCAGTGATATTCAACAGTGGACACGATGGGGCGGAGTACCCTGCAACTGATCTACATTATTTGGCAAGAAAAGCTTCATAGATTGCCTATGCAACTTGGAAAGAGGCAATTACCTGAGTCAGTACTTTAGTAAAGAATTGCTGGGCTGAAGAAAGGCCAAATGAGATTCATTGTATTTAAACTTGTAATGTGGATCAGCTATGGTAACTGGAGGAAATGTGTCCTTGGTGGATTGACATTGGAAAACCTGAGTCCTATAGATCCACACAATATAAAGCTTATGCTAAGTTGCTGCCAAATGTTCGGCAAGATTGAACACTTGCAGCTTCTAGATGGAGAGAAACTAGTTCAGATAGCATAAATGCAATATGCTAGTAAGTCTGACGTCTCCCTTTTTTTAATTAGAAAGTAGTGGTGGCTCTGCCCTTATTCCGAGAACTCGATAAAACCCATGGACTCTGAACTCTTCACCAGTTCCTGCAGAATTGTATATAGTACACCAATTAAAATAGGAATAGGACCAATGGTGATGGCTACAGAGTTGTACAGTACCCTCAGTTCTAGAACATAAATTGCACTTTACTACTTGTGTTTTTTTAATCTTCTTGCTTACTTTTGGCTAATAAAATGTTATCTTACTGTTCTCTCCCTCACATTGCATACACTCATATTGTTCAGTTTTATATTTTGTACATAATGCTTCTGCCCATCACATAGCCTGTGGACTTCATTCCAAGAATTTGTGAAAATGTATAAGTAAATGCTCATTTCACAGTAAGAATTGTAACATTATTTGTATACTTAATTTGAAATATGAAAAGATTAAAACTGAATTTCTTTTACAAATGAATAGAGAAAAATAGAAAAAATAATTGAAGGTATTAATAACCAAATAGAAAGCTGCATTAATGAGATAGAACAGAGGAAAATGGTTGCAATGAAAAGATATAGGAGAGGCTTACCTCAGAAATACAAATGGATTAAAGACAACACAGAAATAAAGAGACTCTGGGATAGAGCACTGAAAAAGAACAAGCTGAGAATGCTAACTGGTGGGGACCAGTCAGATATGGAGAAGTTAGAGTGAGAAGTGAAAAGTAAACAGGGAATTCCACTGGCGCTATATTTTTATTTTCGTGCTATAAGATTTTTACCTAACATGTTCTTTCAATTTGTATTTCGGAAACATTACATGTTTAATCTGAAAGAAACACGTAGCAATAGATTCTTTACATTAGAATTACCCCCAGGCGTCTGACTGGATCCGGAAAGTTTTCATCGGCAGTACCCCTGCGCTTCGGTAGGCATCGTTGTGCAGCTTCGCATGTGTCGTTGTCGCCGAGATGACATCGCTGGAGCTACTTAGACGCGCCCACGCGCGCTGAAGTCAGTTCTTTCTCTTTCTGCGCCAGCAAGCGCATATCCGGGCAATTACCCCCTGTCACTTTTTGACTGAGTTTTTCGAGGCCGTTTTGTCTTCATTATTTCAAGTTGTTCGACTCCTGGTGTCCGGCTTCAAGAACTGCAGACTGTCACTGCATGATGTCGGTGACAGACCCGCCCCACCTGTGTCTACAGCCTGGGGCGCGACTCCAAGTCGTGCCCCGACTGCTGGGTTATGGCGCCGAAGACTTTGCGGGAGAGGTCCCGAAAGTTGCTAGAAGTGAGGCAGTTGGCTCCGCGCCGCTCAAGGTCCCGGTCCCGAGGAATGTTGAGGCACTGGTCGCGGAGCTGTCACCATCGTTCATCTGGATCTAAGTCTTCGCACCTGGTGTCAGGTAAGTCAAAGCATTCCAAAAAGAAGTCGAAGAACCATCATCGCTCCTCGACTTACCCTCACCACTTACCTTACAACCTTAGCGGCTCCTGCGGGGCCTGCGACATAGCCGCCGGCCTACCCGCCATTCCCAGGTCCGTCGCCGACGCCTGCTCAGGTGCAAGAATTTCTTCCTGCCATGGCCTGACTCTTTGGGCCATCTAGCCACGTTGGTGCGCCTTCGGGCCCCGGGGTCCTGTTCTTCCATTACCACTGTCTTCCGCCCGGCACCGCAGGATCCCCTTGGATCCGGGCTTGGATCCCGGGCGACATCGGTTGACCAAATAACAGATCCACCAGTGTTGAACCCTCCTCCGGCACCACCTCCGACGTCGTCTGGTGCTACTGCCGACGTTGACCCCGCTTTCAGCCCGGACATGGCCCTCAAACGGCGTCGCTCAACGCCGATTCTGACGCCGATGGGGCCTTTTTACCTCTATGTCTGTCCTTCTTATTTTTAGCCTGTTTCACAGACTTAGGAGGAAGGGGAGGACTGGGAGGGGTCTGAGGACCCTCTCACACAACAGTGTGGTTATGATCCGGACTGGGCAGAGGATTTGGGGGATGCCAGTGATCTTGACACCTCACCTGACCTTGGCATGCTGTCTCCTCCGTCCGTGGCTATGGAGAAGGGAGCAAGTTACACAGTGGTGTTGCGTAGAGCGGCCGAGGCCCTTCACATCGAACTCCCTACAGTGGCCGTCATGACTAACCTGCTGACAGAAGTGCTTCAGCCAGCGGCTACCTCTGCGGAGCCACTGCTGCCTTTCAATGAGGCGCTTTCTGACGTTCTTTTGGGCACCTGGTCCAGGCCCAACACAGGGGCTCCTGTGGACAGGAACATGGCCCGACGCCATCGCCCGGCTCCGGGCGACCCCCTCTTTCTCTCCCAACACCCCGCTCCTGAGAGCTTGGTTGTCCATGCCTCTGCTTCCCAGAGAGCGTTCCCGTACGCCCCCCCGGATAGGGAATCCAAGAAGCTGGAGCAGCTTGGCAAGAAGCTGTTTTCATCTGCCAGCTTAGAGCAGCGGTCGGTGAACACTGCATGCCTCTTGGGCCGTTATTCCCACTCTGTGTAGGACCTGGTTGCGCGGGTACTGCCTAACTATCCGGAGAAGGCCCAGACAGCACTCTCCCAAGCTATTGCAGCTTGGAGGGATGCAGCTAAGGTTACCATCCGTTGTGGGCTTGATACTGCAGAGTCGCTGGGCAGGGCGATTTCCACGACGGTGGTGCTTCGGCGCCAAGCCTGGCTGAGGCCAACTAGCTTCTCAGGGGATGTCCAGAACACTCTGATGGACATGCTCTTTGATGGCATTTGCCTCTTTGGCAAAAAGGCAGATAGTGCGTTGGCGCGCTTTAAGGACTTCCGGGCTACGGCCAAGTCCTTGGGCCTGTCGGTCACTCGGCCTCCTCCGCCTTCTGCTTCTCGCAGGGGTGCCCCAACACTTTCGTTCCAGAGCCACAGGCCTGCGCAGCAACAACATCAGTACCGCGGTCGGGGCGGTTCTGGGGGCCAGCGGGCGGGTCAGTCCACCTCCACCCCCGCAGCACACACTGCAAAGCCTTCCTAGTCCGGAATTTCAGGCCCATCAAACGCCAGTGGGAGGCAGAATTTGCCATCATCTCCCCCACTGGCGCAACAGCACCTCGGACAAGTGGGTGGTGCAAATTTTCCGAAGGGGCTTCTCCCTCCCCTTCGAAACTACCCCTCCAGCCATGCCACCTCAGTACTACCGCATGTCGGGGGTCCATCTTACGCTTCTTCAGCAGGAAGTCACGGCCCTCTTGGCCAAGGGGGCCAGAGAGCGCGTTCCTGGGCCAGAAGTAGGTTGTGGTTGTTATTCCCACTACTTTCTGGTCCAAAAAAAGGACAAGGGCATATGTCCTATCTTGGACCTCAGGGACGTCAACCGCTTCTTCCGGAAGGAGAAGTTCAAGGTGTTGACGCTAGCTCAGGTCTTGACTGCCCTCGACCCTGGAGACTGGATGGTAGCGTTGGACTTGCAGGACGCATATTTCCAAATCCCCGTCCTGCCGGCTAACTGGCGTTACCAATCGGTTCATGGTAGGCCACAAGCACTTTCAGTTTACCGTGCTCCCCTTCGGCCTTACCAGTGCCCCTCGGGTGTTCACGAAACTGATGGCGGTGGTCTCATCTCATCTCCGCAGATCAGGGGTTCCAGTCTTTCCCTATCTTGACGTCTGGTTGTTGAAGACGGGCTCACCCCAGGCAGTCGTCTCCCACCTCCAGACTACGGCTGACCTTCTGCATTTGCTGGGGTTTTCCATGAACGTGCCGAAGTCGCTCCTGATTCCGGACTCAGCGCAGTTTCGGGTTAATCCTCCCGAGCAGCAAGCCCGGGATATTCAGGCTATGATTCCGATCTTTCAGCCTCTATCTTGGGTTACAGTCAGGATGACCCTCCCGCTACTGAGCCTGATGGCCTCCTACATCCTGCTAGTGGTTCATGCCAGATGGCATATGCGGGCTCTGCAGTGGGACCTGAAGTTCCAGTGGGCACAGCATCAGGGCAACCTGTCCGATAACATCCAGATCTCGGAGGGCACTGCATGACAATTGCAGTGGTGGCTCACAATTCACGATTGGGTCAGTGGCTGATCCCTCTCCCTTCCCCAACCGGAACACACAGTTGTGACGGACGCGTCCCTTCTGGGATGGGGCGGCCACCTGGGAAAGGCAGAGATCAGAGGACTTTGGTCTCCGGTGGACTCCCGGCTCCATATCAACCTTCTGGAGCTTCGGGCGATCCGGCTTGCACTGAAGGCATTCCTTCCCTCTGTCAAGGGGTGAGTAGTGCAGGTGTTAAGTCAACACCACCGCCATCTGGTGCTGCAACAAACGGGGCGGGGTGGGGTCGTGGACCCTCTGTCGGGAGGCTCTGCGTCTCTGGACATGGCTGGAACATCAGGGCATTTTCCTAGTGGTTCAACACCTGGCAGGTTCTCTGAACGCCAGGGTGGACAAACTCAGCTGCAGGTGCATGATTGGTCACGAATAGCGTCTGAACTCTGATGTGGCGCAAGGTCTCTTTTAGCAGTGGGGAGAGCCTTGGTTAGATCTATTCGCCACCGAAGAGAACGCAATGTCATCAGTTCTGCACGTTGAAATTTCCATGGCGGTACTCGTTAGGCGACGCTTGACGTCGCAAGTGGAATTGCAGTCTACTATACGCCTTTCTGCCTATACCACTTTTACCCAGAGTGCTGAAGAAGATCAAGTGTGACCGGGCCCAAGTCATTCATGTGGCTCCTGACTGGGCTGGAAGAGTATGGTATCCCGAGCTACTCAGCATGGCTATCGATCCCCTGCTCCAACTGCCTCTTCGGGAGGAGCTTCTCTTGTAGCAACAGGGGACGGTCCTCCACCCAAACCTGTCCAGCCTCCTCCTCCTTGCGTGGAGATTGGGCGGTGGCATTTGACGTCTTTTGACCTGCCTCCCGAAGTTTGTGATGTGATTTTGGAATCCAGGCATCCCTCCACTAAGACGGTACATGCCTGCAGGTGGAATACATTTGTGGGATGGTGCACAGCAACGGCTGTGGATCCCCTTTCTGCCCCTCTAACAGAGGTCCTCCTATTCCTCCTTTCTTTGGCCCTGCAGGGCTCTACTCTGGGCACTATCAAGGGCTATCTCTCAGCCATTTCTGCCTTTTTCAAGTCCACTTTTGTAAATAGATTCTTAAAAGGCATTGCTCATCTTTTCCCTCCTGTTCCTTTTCATAATGCCTCAGTGGGACTTGAACCTGGTTCTGACATATCTAATGTGTGCTCCCTTTGAGCCACTTCACAACTGTTCTCTTTGTCGTTTTACTTTAAAGACAGCTTTCCCGGTGGCTATCACCTCTGCCAGAAGAGTGAGTGAGCTCCAGGCTCTTTCATCTAAACCTCCTTTTCCCTCTGTCCATCCGGACAAAGTTGTTCTATGGACTCGTCCATCTTTTCTGCCAAAGGTTGTCACTGCCTTTCACATCAGGCAGACCATCACTTTGCCCACCTTCTTTCCGCCTCCGCATCCCTCAAAAGAGGAATAGAGGTTCCACTGCCTGGACCCAAAACGTGCGCTCTCATTCTACCTCAACCGCACACAACAGTTCCGGATGGATGACCGACTCCTTGTTGGCTACGTGGGTGCCAAGAAATGTCGGGCCGTGTGTATTAAGGCTTGTTATTCTTTGGCTAAAAAGGAGCCTCCAGTGTGGCTATGCGCCCATTCCACCAGGGTGACGGCAGACACGACTGCTTTGACACGGGGAGTTCCCTTGCATTACATCTGTAGGCTGTCCAAGCATTACTGCCTGGACAGCCAAGTCCGGAGAGATGGCTTCTTTGGCCGTTCTGTTCTCCAGGACTTCCTGGTGTGATCTTGGTTTGCAGACCCTCCACAGGGGTTGGTTTTGCTGGGGTATCTATTCTCTGGTAAGGAATCTATCACTACGTGTTTCTTTCAGATGCAAAAGTTACTTCGGTAACGATATATCTGTAAGAAACATTAGTAGTGTTAGATTCCTTACGGCCCCACCCATCCTGCCCGTTCTGTGAACTGATTTCTAGGGTTAAGGACATCCCTTTCAGGGCCCTAGTTTCATGGCACCAGTGGTCAGTTTCTTGCATGGCTCTGCGTTCCTGGCAAGGAAAGTCGTGTACAGAACTGACATCCGCGTGCGTGGGCGCGTCTAAGTATCTCCAGCGATGTCATCTCAGCGACAACGACGCATGGAGAGCCGCACGACAACGCCTACCAACGCGCAGGGGTACTGCTGATGAAAGCTTTCTGGATCCAGTCTGTCCAGAAGTGAAAATTAAAGCAAAAATGTACTTGCAAAAATCAATAGATGGAGAAATTATATTCTGTATCACTGAAATGTTTAAATGAATATCAAAGCTACCTGAACTTTTTATAAGATTTATCATATAGTGTGTTTAAGGACATAAAACTATAATAGAAATTGTAAAGTGGTAAAATCACAGGAAAATTATATAAGCAACTATTGATATATTATGAAAACAATTATGTACTCGACTTAGGTAGAGCAGTATGAATGCAAGCAGGTTTATTAAGAACAATAAATCAATAAGGACCCTTGATCATTGAATGAATGCCACTGTTGCATGGAAAGGTTGTGCTATGCGAATATGGAGTCAGATAATAGGGACACGGGGTGTAGAGCATCAGGGGACCATTTGGCAAGTCTGTGAACATGGGAGTTGACAAGTGTGACTGTGAGTGATGTGATAATTTTGGTGTAAGTGTAAATATGTAAGTGAAGTTATGGAGGGAAATTAAAACTGACACACCAGAGAAAACCTGAATCTGAGAAAAGGACACAAATCCTATCCTGAATAAGAATTAAAATCAAAATGCACTGGCATTTATCTTTAAGTATAATTATACTGGAAGGATTATGATTTATGGAGTAGAAGTTTGTTTATAGAACTTATTTTGTGGTGGCAAGAATGTTTTGGACAATATATAAAACTGACAAATTAGAACAGGAAATAAAATCTAAACCTTTATCAGAAACATTTTCATGAAAAAGAAAACAAGCTTAATTGTAACACATGAGTAGAAGAGTATTGCCACAAAAAATAGGGTGCATAGTCATTCTTAGGGGACACCTTCTCTCGCTGAAGGCATTGGTTCTTCCCGGCCTCCATCAAAGCTTCGTTTTCACCAAAAGCCTTTCGTCTTGGAATGCGCAATCCAGGTACAACAGGAATGGATGAATGAATGGAAGCCAATTACTAGAGTAAAAGGGGGCCTGTGGTATCAAAGAATGAAAAGTCTTGTCATCTGTTTGGTACAGCTTGAATGGAACTCAATGATTTGACTGTGACCATACTGATTTGTTATTACTGAACCACATCTTGCTTTGAGAGACTGAAGAGATTTTTGTCATCAAAAGGAATCTCTGGTATAGAGGTAGACAACTTCACCCACACTTGGGTGGTCATAGACTGTTTTGTTTTTAAATATCTTTATTAACCAGTTTAATGAGTTACACTAGTTCCATTGATAGCAGTAGCATCATGCATTGACAATTATTGACCACCGGTAAAAAGGAAAAAAATAAGAAGAAGCAAGTCACCAGATCTACATGTTCTAATGTTCTGTATCTAGTGCATATTGGACACTGTAAGGCTTCTTTTTGAGTGACCATCTATGTGACCTGTTAAAATAGCACAAAAATCTTGAATTAGAATGAGTGGTACATACTTTTATCAACAGATCACAGTTGCTGCTGCAGTTGCTGTTAATGTTAATAGAACACCTATTCATCCCACAACCGCCGGGACCAATCCGTGTTCTAGCTGTGAAGCGGATTGTGAACGTTGAGCCGCTGTATACGCTTTCCATATGTTTTTTGGGCGAGATGACCTGGGCAGAGTGCTGTCATACAAATCGCTGTTTATGTTACAGTTTGCTAAGCTATGTAACCAGCCTTTTAATGTTGGAGTGGGTTTACGTCCCCATTTAATTGCTATTTCTCTTTTTGCCAAAAGCAACCCAGTGATAAGTCCCATTCTCTCCAGTACTTCCCAGAGGTAGTCCCAACCAAGGGTATTAAATACCTTTATGATATCTAGTGCAACCACAGCTAGTACATTGGTACCCGCCATCGAATAGAGCACATGAGAGAGCCACCATAAATGTGTGTGTTCCCCTCCACATCATAAAGCGGCATTGGTCCTCATGGACAAGATGAGTCACCTCACAACCCAGGCGCATTGCCAGTTTCCTGCAAATCCTCCACCCTGAGTGCCTCCCTAAGACCCCCACTCTGAGCTTCTGTGAGGTGTGGGAGTTCCAAATCATCTAGGAATGTCCAAAGCTCTGCTGGGGTGACCCGTGGGCCCCTACCATAAACCGTAGCCAAATGATCTCAGAGCAGGGAATTAATACCAGCCTGAGTGGTAGCATCCATTCCGTCAGGTTGTCTTAGTGTTGATATGAGTGGGGGTGGGCATTCCCACTTCAGCAGTCATGCGAGCGTCTCCCCGATTTATCCCCCTCCTGGTGCAGCAGCTGTCTATACTCTCGTCTATTCAGGGCAATCCAGCCTATCCCAAATGTCCCCAACTCGACGTTGCATGCACAGAAGGGCCACGCGACAAACCTCGATCCCAGGGCCTGGGCCCTGAAGGTCGTCCGGGACATCCTCCGCCTCCCTCAGCTCCCTCTACAAGCGCTGCCTTGTACCTCCAACCTTAGACAGGCACTCTACCCGTGCCACCACTTTCAGTGCGTTCCATTCCAGCCCTCTCTCTGTGTTGGACAACCAGTTGGATTCAAAGTACCCAGCAGTCGCATCACCGAGCTCTTCCAGAAACAGAGTGTCCCTGAAAACCTCTGTCTGAAGATGCCAAAGAGGGACTCTCAGTCGGACCCCGCTTCCCCACCTCCCCCACCCCCACTCCAGCAGCACCGGGATGTGGTCGGTAGGGAAGTGTCCCATGATGCGTAACTGCAATGTGGTAGTGGCCACCTCACCATAGACCAGGAATCTATTCAGCCGGCTATAAACCACACTGACGGGTCATAGCAGGTATATGCCAGCACCTCGGGATATGTCTATGTAGTGCCGACAGTCCATCACTGCACGCAAGGCTTCTGTCATATATGGCTTAGTACGGGTTCTCAAAGGGTGTCGAATCAGAGTGCCATCAAGCACACAACTAAAATCCCCTGTTCATAATAGAGGCACACCATACTGGAGCAATACCCTCTCCAACTCAGGTAAAAACCACCATCATTCACATTTGGTGCATAGACATTCAGCAGGCATACCTCTGAGCCATCCAGCAGGCCATGTACTAGTATATACCACCCCTCTATGTCTGCTGTAAAGCCTCGAACCATGAAGGGGACCTGCAGGGCCACCCTAAGAATCACCCCACGGGAATAGGTAGAATATGTGGCAGAAAACATCTGATACCTCCAATTCCGGTGTAGCTTGTGGACCTTAGCTTCCGATAAATGTGTCTCTCTCAACATTGCGATGTGCGCCCCATACCTACAAAGATAGGTCTGCACCCACAAACTATTTGAGCCCATGAACATTCCATGCTATAAATTTAAACTGAGCCATTCCTCTGTCTGAGAAGTCCCCCTGCAAACCTCAGTCCTCCCCACCTAGGATCCCTGCCATCGCCATTGCCAAATAGCTAAAACAACAATCAACATAAGCCTCATACCCACCAGGTAAACACAGAAAATCCACACGTGCTTTCCCAATCATTACCAACTCCCCTAACCCGCACTCTTACAGTCGTTCAAAACACAATCCGAATCTGTCTCTGCTAAATGAGGGGGATAGTAAGAAAGAACAAGAAAAAAAAATCAGTCACTATGACTACACACAACTCCCAACTCTCACCAACCAAATTCAGCTCTGTACTCGGTCAATGAAATACCATGTGCCGGTGGAGGGGCGGGGGGCGGGTTGCGAATCCAGCTCCGGCTGCAACTCAGCAGCGCCCGACAGCACAATGCCACACCGACTGACGTCACTCACACCCAGCTCTATCCCACACTCTAAAATACAGCCCCCCACTATCTCTACAGAACCAACAATTATCACACAAAGCTCCTTTCTCTCACTTACAACACCAATCCCAGACAACAATTAGGGGAGGTCACCGTGCCTGAATAACAGACACCCATCTGACACTGTGCGCTCATAAGCCCCTTACCAGCATCATGAAATAGTCCAAAACATGAAGTACATGTTATTGGCCACAGTTCCTACCCTGCAGCGACAGGCCACGTGTCCCGCACCATCTATGGGGTCCATAGAAAATTGTCCACCAAGTTTCCTGCAGCCTCAGGAGTCCCCAGGCACGGGCATCTCCTCCACAACGTTGGCAGTACTATTGTCAGAGTTGGATGCTGTCACCTCCTCCACCAGTGTCCTCACTGCCTCGTGTTCAGATAGCAGCTGTGCAGGGTCCAAGAGGCGTGTCTGTCACCGTTGCCATCTGACCTGGCTGGTCCAGGTCCATGGTGCCACTGTGGCAGACCACCGCACGTTCCGGAGAACGGGTGGCTTGCATGCCTCACTGTCTGCATCTTCTTGTTCTCCCTGTCCCCCGGGGCTGGTCCCCTGCTGCCCACGAGGCCGGGATCTGACCATCTCCCTGCACTTCAAGTCAGTCCTAAGAAGCCTCAGGAGTAGCAAAAAAGTGATCACGGTCCCCATGGCGTACCTTCAGTTTGGTGGGGTAGAGGAGCATTTATTGGAGCCTCATCACCATCAACTTTTCTTCCCTCACCCGTCCCCCAAAGGATGCCCTCATCTGCTGCACCATGTGGGTGAAATCAGAAAAATATGAATTACATGGTGAGGGGTGAAATATTGTAGAATTCATTGTCACAAGCCAAAATGACTCTCTCCCATTGAAGTTCGAACTCAAAGAAATTGAACTTGCGCTGTCTCAATCCTCTACATTGAAGGCGGTTGGTCCGGATGGGGTCCCAGTGGATCTATTTCTTACTATCAAACCCCTATGGGTGCCCCTGTTGACCATTGTCTTCAATGCATTGGTTAAAATAGGTCCCCTGAACTCCTGGAAGCAATCAGTGATTATCCCAGTGTACAAGAAAGGGGACGGATCAAACACAGCAAATTACCATCCTATCTCATTAATTGACAGCTCAGCCAAACTTATGGGGAGACTCCTGCTCAATAGGCTAGTAGACTGGGCAGAGGCAAAAAATATCCTTGTTGCAGTACAATGCCGTTTCAGGTAGGGCAGGGGGACTCTTGATCAAAGTCTTAATCTTACATTAGTAGCTTCTAAAAATGCCATAGCAAAAAAAGAGACTACTCTACATGGCCTTCATGGATTTATCTTCAGCATTTGACTGCATGGATCACAGTAAGCTGTGATCCTCCATGGAGGCCATGGGAGTTGAAGCAGAGATAATTATATTCATAAGGCAAATGTATGTAGAGGCGAAGGCTGTGGTGCACTGTGGGAGCCAAGGGGAGTGCCCTAAACCTTTTAAAATTGAGACGGGTGTGAGGCAGAGATGTGTCCTTGCCCCGTTCCTATTCTCACTATATACTAACAACCTAAATAAGGTATTGATCGAAAACTGCAAGGATGTCCCCTATGCAGCATCTATTCCTCTTCCAATTCTGCTTTACGCAGATGATGCAGTCTTGATGGCCAGACACCCGATGGCCTTGCAAAACTTAATAGCAACCTACTCAGCCTATGTGGAGGATCTGGATTTACATGTAAATAAAACAAAATATTTTATCTTGAGTATGGGTGGTGACAAGACAACGGCAGGGAGGTTTCACATTGAGGGCAATAGTATAGAATGTGTAGACAAATGTGCCTACTAAGCCCTCCTGTTTGATAACAACCTCACATGGAAAGAGATGATAAATAACTTGGCGACAGCGTAGCCGCACTTTTTAAATTTGCGAAAAACCTAGGAAATTAGCCCATCCAGGAAATTATTACATCTATTAGGAAAAACCATATCTGTAGCCACTTACGGGGCAGCAATATGGGGGCACTGTACATGTTGAACCCCTACAAACCATAGAAGACAAGTTTGTCAAAAGCCTACTGTCTGTCCCGGGTTCGTGCCCACATTTCTTTGCAAATAAGGAACTAGGCCTGCCATATATTAGTGACAGTATTAAAATAGCCCAATCACCAAAAAAGTCCGAAGTCTGTCTGAAAAAAAGGAATGTTCCTCAATATCTGAACACTCCAAATCTCAAGTACTCGAAACTCTAGTACAGAAGATAAACAGAGAAAAAAAATTCAGATTCCAATTAGAGATGCAGAATGAACGGCCAACATTTAGATGGCCTCAAATAGAAAGAGAACAGGAAAAAACTCTGCCAGGGATCATTGGTGTCCCATCATTACACATTGCGTGTCCAGTGTCATCATCTGGGCTACCAAATAAATATATTTCACCGTACCTCCAGCCAGGATGAGGATAGAAGAAAATAGTTGTATCCTCTTTGTAGAGTTTTTATACAAGAGAGTTCTATAGGAGAGCAAGACTCCCTTGAGTGAATAGTGCAGTGCAAAAAAAGAGAGAAGAACAGAATGTGAATTAAAAAAGGATACACTACGGAGACGGAAGTGTCGCTAAATCTGAAAAGAGTGGCCTCACAGATGTCTTCCTATCTAAAAACAGTGAAATAAATAAATCAAGAGCAGTTGAAATATGGCACTGCTCTTATGGTCGACATGTTTCAGCTTACGGGGCGGAAACTCCCTAGCTTTCTTCAGGACCTTGATGCTTCAGAGAAGCTTTGTCACTGTCACCAATTAGTACGTTATACATACATTTTGTTAAATTTACAAATTGAGTGATCCTTTTTCAAATCCTCCATGTGGACATGATTTATCTGAAATCTGTAAACAATGAGGAAAAGAAGGAAATAAACTACATCTCTTATCTTTCAAACTAAAAAAACACATTCAATGAATATTTAACAGCAATGGTAAACTTACCAATGCGCCACGAGGACTAGGCCTCACCTCTCTGGGCAACAGCGTGTGTCAAAGAGACCCCGCTCTGCAGAAAAAATAGTCCAAAAAGCAGGAAAAGTGCATGTAATTATCACAAAAAGAAACAACCATTGTTTCTAACAGTAGAGCCTGTCACCCATGTGTGTCTAATATCAGGCATTACTACAAACTGTTTGTCAATAGTTTGTGAATGTTCCCAACTTAACACATGGCAGGGCTGAGGCATGGCATCTAAAATTTATTTATCGGGCATTAAAAAGACAAAAAAGACCGAAAAAGTAAATACTGATGAGGTCTGTATTGCGACATTTATCTTCTTGCCATGGGTTGAAACATAATGTCTAGGCAGATGATTAGGTTCTCCTATTGTAACCATAACCAGAACAATGTTTATGAGCTGATTGTCATCTAAGACATTATATGTGCATTTCTGTAATCCTTTCGAAGCGGGTAAAATCCTCCGCATCTCGAGGTCACACACGCCCTACTTCGCTAGTGGCCAACATTGTGTCAACAAACACCCGAGAGTGAAGATCAACAAATGTCTTTGTGTGAGGTTCTAAAAAGCAGTTAAACTGCACAACAAACAAAGTTTATAACAGAAGCCTATTAAAATAGCCCCACTATTGTTGTGGCTTTCAATATGGAAAAGAGAAGAGGTTCCACTTAACAAACATATCTTAAGGGGTGCTATGAATCTTGATCACGCAGAATCCATTCTCTCGCTTACATATGTTAAACAGACTTTTCCCTCTTTTGGTTTAGCATACCTTTATGAAAACCCTACTTGCTGTGTAACCTTCCCGAAATTAAAATTGAAAGATATCTTTCTAGCTAACTGTTCTCAGGCTAGATGGGAAAGGAATTTGGAAAAACACACAATACTTTTATATCAAGCTGTATCGCCTGTCTTGCCAGGGGCCTCTTCTTACCTCTCCTTTGTCGGGATCCCCCACTGTTGCTACCTGCTGACTAGATTACGCCTAAATCACATCCCTCTTATGCTGGGTTATCCGGCTAATACATACTCTCTAGCTCTCCTTCCAGCTTGCCCATGCGATGCATTATCTAAACAAACTACCTCACATATCCTTTTTTTGTTAGTTTTTCTGGGAAAGAGAGGAAAAGGTATATTGTCCCTTTATTGCGAAAGTTTATTTTAACCAATCACATTTCAGCTCTTGTGGTTCTCAAACAATTGGAAACGCCATACGTGTATTTTGTGATGGCATCATTTCTACAAGCAGCCATAAAAACTAGAAGGGCGTCTACCCTACAGTTATTTGACCTCGAGGTCCCTGAGTCTGGATAGATGGCCCCAGATGGTGCAAAAAGAGAGAAATGGCTAAGCACATTCAGCACTTTGATATATGTCTCTACCATTTATTGTGGTATATATGATTTTTTTCTATGAGCAACTGATTTTAGTTCTACGGGGTTAGGCTTGTTTTATATTTCATATTTTAAAGGGCTTTTATTTTTATCAAGTCACAGAGTGTATGTTTTTAAAGGAGGACTTAATGTATACACAATTGTTTGAATGATATTCTGTACTATTTTAAATTCTTAATGCAAATAAAGTTTGTTGGTTAATTGAATTACATGGTTTTCGTATATGGGAAGCATAGAGTCCTGGTCCCTGTAGTTGAGATTTTTTTCAATAATAGCGCAAGGTGGTGCCCCCACTGGTGGCATTGGGGCAAGAGCACGATGTGTCCGCTCAACAACAAAAAGGTAATACCAAGCAGCAGTAGGGCAAATGTCTTTAATCCATCGCTCAAGAAAAATTTCAGGCAATTGGTCCTCAACCCCCTCCAAAAATCCAACAAATCGGAGAATACATCTCCTGGAGTGGCCCTCAGCATCTTCAGCCCTGAGCTCAAAGGCCGCCATTTTGGCTGAAAGGTCGGTCAGTACGGCTGTAAGGACGGAGGCCTTGCCCTGTAGTTCGGTTACAGGCTGTTCCGTGGCTAAGGAGCGTTCCGCCACCATGTAATCTACTCTCAAAAATCCAACATACAGGGAGACGGCATCTATCTTGGCCTGCACTGTAATGCTAGATGTCTCTATAGCAGCAAGTATTTGTACCCCAGTAGGGTCCTGCTGCACCCTCTATTCTCCCAGCAAGTCCCCAAGGGGAGGGTCCCCCTCAAAAGTGCCCCATGGGCTGTAAATCGGTCCATTATTGTTTGTTGCACTCCTTGTTGTGATCTATCCTACCCCATAATCATGGCATGCCAGGGGAAAGTAGGAGCAAGAGAACAGAGGAGAGGGTGCCCCCTGCAGATACTGATGCCTATGTCTGTGAGGGGGCGTGAGAGCATGTCCCCAGGTCCGCAGCAGGGCCAAGGTTGCAGCAATCTGAGCATCAGAGGGGGGGTGTTACACAGCCATTGTAGAAATCCCATTTAGGTCCGTTGGAGCCAGCTGAAACACTCCAAATCTGAGACCAAGCACCATGCACCGACCAGAGCAGTCAGCCAACAGGGAAGGACCTCCAGGCACCTACCCCCTAACATACAATCTGTGCCACTCTACAGTGACAGGCGCACAGTTGACCCAAGAAGGCAAACCCTTGCGGACACAGGTTGAAGCAGGCAGTAGACAAGGCAGTCAAGTCACAGTGCTGTACCAGGGACCTGCCAAACCACTCAAAACAGGGAGGCACCCAAGCACCACCTCAGTCGTCCACTGAGGACAGAGTAGTGGGCACATAGCCCCCATCAACTCTGAGCAACACTATGGGGTTCCCGACCATGTGAGGCTGCCCACCTCTCGTGTCACTCTGCCAATCAGGACACAGGGACCTAGGCTGGGCAATGTGTTACCCTCGATGCCTCCACTCCATGAAAGGTGGTCCCCAGCTTACCACCCTCCAGTCAGTATAAGACACAGAATCCAGCGCATCTACCATGAAGGCCCTGTACCTCAACAGGCGCAGAGGCACTCACCCAGGGGACCAAGTTCATGCCTAGCTCTCTGTCTCAAGGAGCAGGGTGGGCAGCACATGCATCCCATTGTTAGGGTGTCTCGCAGGGGACAGGGTAAAGACATGACCACAGCACTGCCTTCAGTTGAATTGGCGAGACCGCACCTGACTGCTCTCCATGGCGTGCCAGGCCACACCTAGGCGCCACCTCCAAATAGCTGTAAGCAGGGCAACACATCATCCTCCCTGAGCACTAGGGGGCTCACCTGCACACTCTGTTCCTCGCGGTCATCAGCAGTGGCTCCGGATGGCCCCCGGTTGCAGCAGGACAGCACCAGTCAGTGGTCACTATCGGTCACTATCAGCCCCAGCCACATGTGCTGCTCCTGGTCCAGCTGCCCGACACAGGAACAGGGCTCATGGCGCGGTGTCTACTTCACACCGCGCTCCCCTCATCATGGAGCCAGGTAGTCCCTGTGCCTCCAGAGCCCCACACTCTTGCTGCTTCGGCACTGGGCAGTCCACCATGCCGGTCAGACGTTGCTGCAGGCCCCTGCCGCACGTGCAGCGTGGGAGTCAGCAGCTAAATTAGAGAGTGTGGCACTCACAGCAGGGCATCCCCTAAGCCCGCCACAGCAGTAGCTTCAAAGCTGGGTTGTCCCCATAGGCAACGGGACCACACGACCCTTGAACACCCTGGAAACACTTCAGGTCTCAGCTATACGGGCTGTTCCAGCCAAACGGGGAGTGTATATCGCTCATAGCACAGTGAGGGCTCCTGGGGGTGGCATTCGTAGAATGTCCACCCCTGGGCAGCTTCTGGCTTGGTACATTCCAGGACAAGTAGATTGTCCTGATTGGCTAGCGATTAGCGAGAGTCGGTTGGAGCGCGAGCTTTGGGTGTGCAGTTTGTCAGGCGGTTGAGGATTTAGGTAGGCGTTATTTGAAGTTGGGGCGAGGTGTTGAGCAAAGGTTTTTATAAAAAATTGTAAGCTGCACGATGGCAGAAGCGGCTGTGGCTGTGTCTGTCAAGGAGGCGTTGCACATAATTTGTGAAGCCGGGAGGGAGGATTTGATCCTACCCGGTGTTCTATCTCAGGCATGGGTTGGGCTTGAGAAAAAGAAAAGAACAGCAGCAAGCGGCGTGTCTGCTGCAGTTACTGCTTGTGTTGTACAAAGAGGGGTCAACCCAGAGGGTCAGAGGGACCTGGGTAATTACGTGTTGTAGATAGAGTGGTCCCTGACCAAGTCAGAATTATTTGAAACAAATTCAATAGAAAACCAATGAATGACAATATTATTTAGTAAAACACTATTGTTTTATTCACATAGTGTTTGTGAGTTTTATCCTTGCATTTTAACTTTTTAACACAGAGATAACATTTTTATCATTTTCAGTGCCCACGTTACGGGGAAAAAAGGGGGGGTTAAAGTGCAATGTGCGGGGATAAGTGCAACTGGAGGGAAATTCGATGTGGAATTTGCCACCCATTGTTGGACATCACAGATGTGGGAACTGTAAAGCTTGTGCCAACACTATTCAAACTAAATAGTTTGTCTATAAACACCACAGTGTTACGCTAAAGGACTACACAAACTGCAACACTATGGATGTAATTTATTGCATTCTCTGCCCCTGCGAGATGATATATGTAGGGCAAACACAACAAAAAGTGAGGTCCAGTTAAGAGATTAGAGTCTGCGGCACTGAATACAGATAAAGAGTCTGCGGCTCTGAATACAGATAAAGAGGTTTCTTTTCATAAACCCAAAAGTAAAAGTGCTTTTCCTGATAATCTAGATATTGGGTCAGAAGTAGAGGGGAAATGGATTTGGGTCCCCTGTGAAATCAATAATGAAGGGAGATTAGCTAAAT
Organism: Lissotriton helveticus; assembly: GCF_964261635.1. Lineage (NCBI taxonomy): Eukaryota > Metazoa > Chordata > Amphibia > Caudata > Salamandridae > Lissotriton > Lissotriton helveticus. The sequence continues at coordinate 1,566,232,552 of NC_136063.1, read as the reverse complement.
TGTAGAGCAAAAGAGTTCCTGAGTCTGCAAGTTGTGGCGGCTTGCAGACCCATGTGGGAGAGTTATTGCCAAACAAAATAAAGGGAAATAAAGACGTTTTTGACAGGTCTCAAGCGTCCTGCAACAAAACTGAGGAAGAGAGGGAGGATTTTGAGGCGAATTTTCCCACACCGATTCAAAGCGAACGGCATACTATTCTAAGTCAATAATTTGGAAAGTATATGATGGGGTTGTTAGGGATGGGGAATGTCTTGGGAGCAGTATGAATGAAAAAAGGAGTCATTATAGAGGGGTGTTAGGTGAAGATGGGGGTGATGACGAAATGGAGTCTTTGGAGGAAGGGGAAATTGATGATGGTGGGGTAAATTTTAAGTTTGCAAAAAGATCGACTTTGGGACAGAGGGGGAATTCTAAAAATGTGTCCAGAGCTTATTTTTCGCCGGATAATGGCGTTTAAGGGTTTTGGTGCAGAAGAAGAGCAAACAATAGTCGACAAGATGGGGAAAAGAATAACCACTGAAGTGGACAACTCTTTAAGGAAAGGTGAGGTTCAAAAAGGGGGTTTAATAAGAGGCTATCAGGTAGATTCATGAAAGGAAATTGCGCTTGCAAAGGGCCAGATTCTCAGAATCTGGCCCTTTGCAAGCGCAATTTTTGCATTTGGGATTCATCATCCCAAATGCAAAAATCGGTAATAGCGAAATCGCATATTTGCGAGGAATTGCATTTAAGGAATCTCTATTTGAGATTCCTTAAATGCAATTCATTAACCAATTTTAAATTGCGAATTCGCAATATTTGGTCGCTATTTACCACGAAGTCAGACTTCGTGGTAAATAGCGAAAAAAATAGAAAAAAGCCCTTTAGTGCATTTTTTCAGTTGCATGTTACACACACACATGTCCTTTGGACATGTGTGTGCGCATCACCTGTGTAAAATTGCATTTCAGGGGTGCTACAGGGTGTCCTTTGGACACCCCTGGCACCCTTGAAATCGCATCCTTATTTGCGATTAGCTAATTGCTAATCGCAAATAAGGAATAACTCCCCATTCATTCCTATGGGCCTGTAGGCCCATAAGAATGAATGGGGAGTTATTCCTTATTTGCGATTAGCAATTTGCTAATCGCAAATAAGGAATGTGTAGGAATCGGAATTTATTTAGCGATTCCTACATGAATCCCGTTTTGCAAGTCCTTAATAGCGATTCCTTATGAATCGCTATTAAAGACTCGCAAAACGGGTCTTTGATGAATCTACCTGCATCTGTTGACAAAAACGTTGGACCTGACGAAAAAAATTAAAATGAGCAGTTGCCAAAGGATGTAACAAAGCAGGCAGTTAAGGAAGGTGAGTCTATTTCTGGTAAGGATACGTTTAAAGAAAGCCCGGAAAAAGATAACAAAAACGAGGGTGAAAAAACAAGGTCAATGAGTTTGAAATGTTTTCCTTACATGGGTTCATCAATGCCTTTAGGTACCCATTTAAGTACCAGAGACAAAATATGGAGAGGGGAATTCGTAGACGTTTTCAAATTACTTCACAAAGAAATTCAGTCAAAGGAGGGATCAAGGGAGGAGGCATGGGAGCTAGCTTAAAGGCCAAGGGTACCTACGAATATTGATTCTTGGACATCGGCTTTCCTTATTTTCGCTAGTGTATACTGCAACAAGTTTCCAGACAAATCTGTGGCGATATTTAAGTACTTAGTCACAATCAGGAAAGCTTACACTGAATTTGGAGGTTTTGATTGGCTTCATTATGATGAAGAGTTCCGAGCAAGACTGGTTCTTATTCCCGAAAAACCCTGGGGCAAAGTAGATTAGGAGCTCTGGGATCAGTGGCTGTATCCTCAGAGGCCTCCCCCTTCAATGCATACAGTAAGTGGGTTGGCTGTAGCTCATCAGCCTTTCCTTGGTAGGTGGGGAACTGGAATAAATCTCAAGCAGTCGAGTCAGGTGCCTGCTGGAATTCCAACAGGGGTTATTGCCAGAAGAACCCGTGCAAGTACAAACATGAATGTTTATGGTGTGGTGGCAAATACGCCATATTGCAATGCTTTGGGGATCAGTGTAGCTAGTGGGGGTTTTGGCCAAGGGAGAGGCTTTGCATTTCAACCTGGACTCAAGGGCTTTTACACCAATTAATATGGAAGTTTTAAGTTTCTGGTTCAAATGTTATCCTCTCACGATTGATGCAACCAAGTTGGAATGGGGGTTCAAAGAAGGATTTAGGTTGGGTTATCAAGGGCCTAGATGCCGCAGATTTGCAAGAAATATCAAATCTGTAAACAAATAACCGCAGCTGATGACAAAGAAATTGTTAACTGAAGTAAAGGAATAGAGAATGGCAGGCCCATTTAAGTATTGGCTGTTGCAAAATCTCATGATATCTCCGCTTGGCGTTATTCCGAAGAAAACGGAAGGGGAATTTAAAATGATACAGCATTTATCATGGCCTCAAGGTTTCTCAGTCAACTATTTCATTGCTTAGGAAGACACCATGGTCAAATTTGCATCGGTTGACACAGCTTTTGGTATGATAAGCAAAATGTGTGCCAATTCTGTGCTTGCAAAATGTGACATCAAATCTACTTTTAGGCTATTGCAAGTGCACCCATTGGACTTCTCATTGCTTGGTATCTATTTTGAGGGGTAGTTTTTGTGGATAAAGTACAGATCCAGCGGTTCACCAACAACAGATACTCCACTAGCATATACTCACCTGGGCCCATAAACTCACAGTGGATAAACTGCCGGGTGGGGGGTCAAGTTTTATCAAATTCCACAACCTGTTTAGGATTAGTTTATTCAAAACCTCTGTTTAATTTTCAACTAACCCTTCGCAGATCAACAAGTTCTTTCCTCTGGTCGATGGACCATTAGTTGAATCTAGTTGATGGTGATAATTAACATAAACTAACTTTTCTATACTTTAAATAAATCACCACAGAGTCAGTAAGTTATTAAATCTTTATCTAAAATGTCAGATGCATGTGAACAAACTCAATACAGTGCAGTCACCATCATTCATAGGAGAGAAATTCAATTAAAACACAATGCATTTATCTCTGACTCACGCAAAAATTGATGGCGGAAAGGGAGAGGACAGAGAGAAAATATCAAAAACCATTTACGAATAACTGAAATTTATAATTACCAAGGTTGGTGTGGAAGACCAACCCCCACGCCAAAGGGCTGGTGGGGGTCCCCTGAAATAGATTCAGGAGACAAAGACTTCAGGACAGGAATCAGGACAGGATAGTTACCCTCTCTAAGATACCGACGGTTGCGCTGCACACCTCTCTGACACTCTTCCTCCTCGAGTTTCTTCTTCCGCAATCTTCGAATCTAATCCAAATTTATTTAGGTTAGAAAGTTCTGCTTCAGGTTCTGGGATCGATTCTTCATCAGCAACTCCAGCATCTCACAGCATCAGCTTCTCTCCCCAGCATTCTCAGATCTCCGCTCTGACTAACTAACAAAAGCTGTCTTAAATATACCTTTTGTTCTGCATGTACAACCCATTAATGTTTCAATATCGGAAAATACTAAATTTGATTGGTCTGGCAATGGGGGGGTCTTCATCATACCATGCTTACATGTCACAAGATTCCGTTAAACCCTTGTTCGTAAACCCAACCCCTTACTTTTTATTCATAAATTTTATTCCCGTATACTACTTGTATCAATATTGAAACTTTTAAACATTTTGATGACTAGAACTTTTCACTGTTGAACTCTGCACCATCCTGTTCCCAGGCTGTAGCAATCAATCTTGGCTTCCGTTCAACTGCTCTGTCATTGACCTTGATGGCTTCACTCAGTGGGTATGCGCAAACGTCGCATCATTCAGCTCAATCGATTATGCGAGAAAGGCCCAAATATGCACTAATGATAAAAGTCAAAAGACATGTTAATTTCTCAAAAAAGTGTTTGCACTGTTTACCACCCACGTCTACTCTATCCCATTTTATTTATTAAACTTATCCCTGCATTAGCATTAATAGTAAAATAGTGTGCTTTAATTTCAAATAAGCAGGTACCATGCATGCAAGTCTTCAAGACGCCATGTTAGTAGCTTCTGCTCATGCGCTAGAATTTCCCTCCAAGCATTACTCGTCATCCTACATAGATATAGTTGACGCATAAGCAAAACAGATTTCCCGTTTAATGCGGTATTAGTCCTTCTTCAATGTTATCTGCGTTAGAACATCCATACGCAAGCTTCACTAACCCAAAAATGTTAGTGTAATTGCATATTAGTTTCCACAAAACTTTATTAATAACTTGTTAGTGAGTTAAACGAGCGGATTGCATCCGAGCAAGTCTTTTTTTCTCCGAGACCTTGCTCCATCAGTACTACCTATGAGTTGTGCAATTTCCTGCACTTTATTTGAGACTTTTAGTACCTTTCTGCAATGGTATTTTTCGTTCAGAAATGGATGTATGGACGTGACGCATTATTTTGATTATTTTTTATTTATTGAGGCCGTTGGCTCTCAACAGTGTGTAAAAGCATTACAGGACTTTGAGCTGGTGCCTAAGGATCTGGGTGTGCCTTTGGCAGCTGAGAAAATGGAAGGACCTAGATGTTGCTTGACATATCTTGGCATCGAAATAGATACAGTAAAAATGGAAGCTAGACTTCCACAAAAGAAAGTACTGGAGATGACAGATATATTAGAACATGCCAGAATGTATCATAAATTGACACTGAATGAGGTTCAATGCCTATTGGGTCATCTGACTTTCGCTTGGCGAGTTGTGAGGGCAGGTAGACGTTTTTGCAGAAGACTAGGTTTTGCCATGTCAGGCATCGCGCTGCCACATCACAGGATTAGGATATCAACTAGCATGAGGGCCGATATTGAAGTTTGGCTGATGTTTCTGCGAGCATTTAATGGTGTCACAATGTGGTCAATGGACGAAAATTTTGTTTAGTAGATCCAGTTATTTTCTGATGCATCTGGCACAAATGGCTTCCGCCTTTTTTGGGACGGTAAATGGTGTGCTGAGAAGTGGCCATCTAGTTGGGTATCGGATACAAGAAGCATAACTTCTTTCTAATTTTCCCCCTTGATAGTTGCACTGACTGTCTGGGGGAAGAGATTGGCAAACAAGACAGTGTTGTTCCATGTAGATAATAGAACAGTGGTTGATTTGGTAAATGGTCAGAGTGCCAAAGAGAAGCAATTATTGAAACTGTTACAAAGATTCATGTTGGGCTGCTTAATGCATAACATAGTTTTTAAAGTTAGGCATGTACCCAGAGTTGATAATAACATTGCAGAAGCGTATCTGTTTTCAGTGGCAGAGATTCTGTGGTTTGGCGCCCGGAGCAGATCTGCAGAAGACTCTGGTTCCCCAAGAGGTATGGGATTTATTAAATTTAAAGCTCAGATACTAATTGAAAACTCTCTGGTAAAAAGCACCAAATTGGCTTACAGGAGAACATGGTTATAATTCCTCGAATCAGGTGTTCATTCAGAGCTAGTAGTACCAGGGATGATATAACTAATTTCATAATGTCCGACATAGAAAGGAATATTTCTGCAACAACAATAGCAGGGAAATTAGCAGGTGTGTCTTTCTATGTGAAGTTTTTTGGGGAAATTAACCTTCAGCGGGTGAGATGGGAAGAAGAATACTCCGAGGATGAGCAAAAATAAAAAAGAGAGGACAATTTACTCGAGAACCTATTTCTCTGGAACTCTTATTTGATATGACAAGGAGTTTGCAATTTATTTGTTTCTCTAATTTTTAATGCTGTTTACTCAAGTTATGTATGATTTAGTTATGTTTTGGAGCATTCAGAATATCTGAGCTGTTGGGCAAATCAAAAAATGAAGATCTTAGAGTTAAAAATGTTTTTCTTTATGAAAAATGAAATGAAATTAAAAAGAAATGTATAAAGCGCAAACAAGTTACCCGAGGGTGTCAAGGTGCTATAAAAACTCAATAGGCTTTTTTCTTGAAAGATCCAAAGTGGATCAAATTGACAAAGGTTCAAAAATAGTTCTACAAAGATTAGAAGGAACGTTATGCCCTATAAAGCATGGTTAGATTTTATAGAGGTGGGAGGTGCTGCGTTGGAATTTGTCATTAGGCACCAAGACGGGTCCCCCCTCAAAGCTTCCCAGATGCTGGCAGTAATGAGGAAAAACCTACGAAAATTGGGTAAAAATCTGTTTAATTTTGGGGGACGCTCCACTAGAATAGGAGCGGCTTCTGAGGCTGCCAGGTTTGGGTTTTCAGTCAATGAAGTAAAAAAATTGGGGCGTTGGTCTTCTGACTGCTGCCTGAGATACATTAGAGATTTAGATAAACAATGTTAAATTTCAAATATATTAATTGTTATTTCATTCTAGGTTTCGCAGCGGGTCTTACATTACCACAAAAAGTAGTTTGGATAGTTGGACATTCATTTGTTAACTGGACTACAAAGCAAGCCGAAAAGAGACATTTTGGGAAAAATGTGGGTTTCCGTTCAGATGAATTTTCTGTGGTGTGGTAGGGAAAAAGTGGTATGAAATGGGGTCAGTGAATGCCACTTTTAAGCAAGCTCTCATCAAAGAATCATCCTGAAGCTATACTGATTCATCTGGGAAAGAATGATCTCGTGCAACTATCAGGCCTAAGGTTGCTTATAGAAATAAAGGCTGATATAGAGTTGTTAGTAAAATTATGGGGTCAAACGAAGGTTATCATAACAGCGCTGATGCCCAGAAGTGTATGGCGTGAGCAGAGAGATTCAGTGCTGTAGAAAGAGCGAGGAGGAAACTCAATAGGGAATTACACCACTTTTGTAGCATTAATGGAATATATTGGTTGGCTCACAGTGATATTACAAAAGAAGACTATCAATTTTTTCGGCATGATGGAGTGCACCTTTCATGCATAGGTAATGAGATTTACATTTTGAATATAAAAGAGATGATTTTGAAAACTCTTGATTTAAAAGCTTAGTTCTAATGGATAAGCTGTTGAGCGACAGCTTCATGTCCCCCCCTTTTTTCCCTTCCCCTCCCCTTTTATCACAGCTTTTTCTGCTTCTTGCATTATTCCAAATGTTGTTTGGGGAATATTCTGTTCAGCTAACACAATAAAGCTTTATACCTGATTAGGCGACCGTGTGTGTTTTTTCCTTTTTCATACAATTTCATATTTCGAATTGGTAAGGGGGACATGAAAACACCTATATCAGGGTTTTTCCTGGTCGCAGAATTTGAGGAGATCGAGACAGGCAGGAAGGGTTGGGGGCATTCAGACTAGCTTCGGACAAAGGGAAACGGGAGCGAGGAATGGAGCAGGAGGTAGGCAGGGGACGAAAAATAGGGGTTGGGGAGGAGGATTAGTTAGAACAATGTTAGGGAAGTTTGTTGTTAGGAATTGTTTAAGTGCGGGGTTGATAGATAGGACTCTGTATTAGTGATGCCTTATTTGCATATCTGTAATACATGAAACTGCTTACTTGTCCAGTAAAGTGGCCTTTTACCCCAATTTGGCCTGTGGTAGTGCTTATTGCCCGATGTGCCCTTGGAACCCCCAGCACTGTCAGCAGCAGGAGACCCTACTTTGGGCAAGAGGCAGCGGGATGGGGATGACTAAAGCAGGATAATGATCGGTCGGCTGTGGGGCTCGCTAGAGCACGTCCAATGCGGCTGCCATCTTGGCCATGCCCCCCCCGGGGTAAGGTTAGGAGTGTGCATGAGCTCCGGTATTGTGGATATGTGGACTCCTAAGTATTTGATCTCAGGTAGCGAACGGGTACACCTATCTGCCAGTCAAGTCAAGCTTGAACCCCTGTAAAGGAATGAAGAGCGACTTCCCCCTGTTTATACGAAGTCCGGAGACTTCTTTGAAAAGTTGGAGGATCTCAAGAACCCCAGGCCGGAAACTGCAGGGTCGGCGAGAAACTGGAAGACATTGCCTGCATATAGTGCAATCCTGCCCTCCGATGCTCCACTCCATCTCCACTCCCACATCTGGTCATCAAAGCAGGTAATTCAGGCAAAGAGTTCAATGGTGGTTGTTAATTTTTTACATTTTTTGCAAGCATTTGCTTGCAATAAAATGTAAAAAAAAAATACTCATTACACCTACTTGCAAAGACCAGACTTATTGGCTTTTCCAGTGTTTGTGTTACTTATGCTCTGGCATGTTTGGCCCATAATTTAGATATGCACAGAAAAAAAACCTAGATTGCATAGGTCTGGACCTGTCAGAAAAGAAAGTTCTGAACAAAAAGATATACAAATCTAGTCTCTCATTAAATTAAGTGTTTATGTGGCAGGTGTTGCAGGGCGGTGTTTGTCACTGTTTTTACACTTTCCTCTAGCTCTTTAAAAATTAGTTGCAGATTTTACACATTAGTGCAGCAATAATTTTCAGAGTGGGGGTGCTGTCATGAATGTTTCATCACTGAAGTCATAGGGATTGTGAATATTCCAAGTGTCACACAAAGAATAAAGGTAGTATATGAGCCACACCCATGAAGCAGGAGAGTGGTGTGTTTTGTAGTATGTAGCTAGTGGTGCATTTTGGAGCACACTGTTGCAAATATATCATTAATGATGGTGTGGTATCGCACTGTCATTTAAAGACAGCATCTTTTCTATTGAAATGACCACTAAGTTTGTAGAGGCGTACGTTTTACTGATAAAACTGTATACCTTACAAACGATAATGTGTAGAAAACAGATTTCAACGAATATTTATCATATGTGGAACACCAAGTAAAGTTTCTTGATTTTATTTGATCCCATTAAAGCCATTGTTTTCACCACACTTGAGAATGTGCTTCATTTGTCCTTTCCTAATTCCTGATCCATTTTGAAATATTTGAAATGTTCTTTTACATGTATTTACATTTTGTTGTGTGTTGAGAAAAAAATAACATTCTACAACCTGTCTTTCACACTCCCTGTAGCCTAACAAGATTGTTAGACAGTTCACACTACAAAATCCTCTCACTTTGCAGTCAGAGAAAGAAATATAAACACCAATCTCCATGTTAAAAGAATAAGCAGCAATTTGTCAGAAGACACAGCCTGACATTTGACCTCTATCTTTGAAGGCAGTGCAAATGTTTTTTTTAAAAAGGCATCTTAACTGCTCATTCACCTTCTGAACTTCAGCATGTTTATTTGGAGGTGCTGGAGCATCCTACTTCTGCACCCATACTTCCAGCGCATATGTTTTACAGGTTTTTCAGGCTTTATTAAATGTATGTTATTATATGTACTTTATTGTATTATATGTATATTATGCCTATTATGTTTATTATGTGTTTTATTATATGTAATGTTATATTATTTTTATGTATTTGTTATATTTAAATGTATTTATTATATGTATTATGTATATTGTATCAATATGTGTATTATATGTATATTATTGTATTATATGTTTCCTCTGTCTTTGTTCTGCCATCTCGTCAATGAGTACTAGGAGGAAGGGGTCCCAGTGTAATTGACAATTATTACACATTTGTCACAAACTGACACTCATAGAACAATCAATGTATCCACACTGTTTAATTATCAATGGGATAAAGTATATTCAATATATTCAATACCGCTGGTTGGCAGGCCTTCGATCGCTAAGTACAGGTGAAACCACATTGATGCTCACCACTAAGGTAGAGTATCATTGGTGCAGAACAATGAGGATCAGAACCACTCACTGTAAGTAACGTAGATCGTGGTCCGTGCTGTTTTGGTGACACCGCGGGATAGAGAACCTCCGTGGTGTATCTAGTACTCCTGTGTTAGATAGAATTAATTTCGTCATTTAATTTAGTCTTTTAAATATTTCCAATAGGTTGCCTGCCCCCCTACGTATCCCCCGACTGTCCTGTAGAAGACCCCCCTGTAGAAGACCCCACAGCAAGGGCACCACTTATCCCTGCACACTATTGAGGGTCGAAAAGTCGACAACCATCTTGTTTTGCGACAACTTCATGCCATCATTGTTACATATATTGTACTATTTTGGAGTATGTCCTTTTGTTGAAATATTGGAACCGTAGGTCTTTTTGTTTTGCATTTAAATTTTGTCAAGAGAATATTGCCAATTAACTGATTTTAATGTCACCAACTCTCTTTATTCTCACATCCTCACTTGACCTTCACTCCTTTTCCTGCTCCACTGGGCACCTAGCAACTACTGTGTCTTATGAATTTGTCTTGTATATTGAATATACTTTATCCCATTGATAATTAAACAGTGTGGATACATTGATTGTTCTATGAGTGTCAGTTTGTGACAAATGTGTAATAATTGTCAATTACACTGGAACCCCTTCCTCCTAGTACTATTTGAACCCAGGTCCCAGTGACTCTTTTTGGGTAAACCCCCTTACTTATACCCCATCTCGTCAATGAAGCACATTACATTCCTTCGTGGTCATCAGACTTCCCATCCCCTCATATTATCATATACCATATTACCCCATTGTATTATATGTATTTTATAGGTATTATGTTTATTATATGTAGTTATTTATGTATTTATTATATTTAAATTGTATAATATTTGTATTTATATTATTATGTTTAAATATTATATGTATGTATGTATTATATGTATTATGTATATTATGTGTATTATATGTATATTATTGTATTACATGTTTTCTTTGTCTTTGTTCTGCCCTTCTCTTCAATGAAGCGCATTGCATTCTTTCGTGCCCCTCTGACTTTCCCATCCCTTCATATTTCCCAATCATATTATTGTATGATGTGTATATGTATTATGTTTATTATGTGTATTTATTTATGTATTTATTATATTTAAAGTGTACATTATTTTTTATGTAGATTATTTTACTTAAATGTTATATGTATTTATTTATTATACGTACTTATGTATATTACATGTACATGTTTATTTATTTTTAAAGTTTTGTATAGCGCGAACAAGATCCCGAGGGATATCAGAGTGCTTTACAATAGGATGGAAGGAAGGACATAAATGCAATATCGACATCACGTATGAATAAGACACAAGAATGATCGCATAATTACAGGACAATTGTATTATAGGTTTTCTTTATCTTTGTTCTGCCCCTTCTCTCCAATGAAGCACTTTGCATTCCTTAGTGCTCATCAGTTTCCCATCCCGATTAGCCCTGCACTACCTCCCGTGCATCAGGAGGTCACCTGAAGCCAAGCGGCGCTAATGAATCATCACCTGCGCGCAGCGCGCGCCGCACCTCCCCTCCCGCCGCAGCGCTCCCTGGGATACCCAGACACGGTTGCTGCGAAAGAGCTCCATGATCTCTCCTTGAGCTGCTATAGAAGCCGCGCGCGCTCCGGGTGAAGTGTGCTCGAAGCTTCTCTTACAGATGGGGTGCCTGTGGCGTGGTGTCCTGGTGCTCCTCTCCTGGAGTTTGCTTTCCTTCTTTTGGTATACGCATGCTCTAAATAATGGTAAGTTCTTAAAATTCCGGTTGAAACCTGTTCTTTTTTAAGGTTACAGAAATGTTGGGATTAAATGAAAGGCTTCAACTCCCGCATACCCACTAAGTTTGTGTTTCCTTCGTGTTATTTGCGATAATTTATGTTCCTATTGGGAGAGCTTTATCTGCCTTTGGTTTGAGGGCTGTCTTGGAGAGGCTTTATTGAATCACGCATTTTTACCGTGAGCCTTTTTAAATAGTACTTCAGTTTTTCAATACAAAATAAATAACATTTGTAGTCCATTTTTGTGGCTAAAAATAAAGCTATTAGTTCTCTTCCTGACCGATCTTCGCCTAGGCGATTTTTGATTTTCATGTCAGAAACTAGTGCGCATTGAGAAAAGTTGCTTCGGTGAGGTGTCGTGTTGTTTTTAATTGGCTATTATAGTTTTTGCTATGATGCAGTTAATTGTCCAAGTTTTGGATTTAACGCGCAGTGAAGGGGTCAACGTAAAATTATGGATTTTAACCACGATTTCAACATTGTTTTGGATTGGTGAAACATGTTAATCCCTTGGCAGTTTTCTCACAGACCTAGTTATGATTCTTAACCAGCAATAATGTTGCATGCTGGTCTATGTAAGTGCATGCTTGTTATGGGAGATGCACAATTGCAACAAGTACTAAGTCCGGCCTGCGCGAAAATGTCAGACATTACATGGGGTCACTTCACAACCATGTCATACAACCACCGTGGGCACGGGCGATGTGGGCCCACCTAGACCTGTGATGCCAATATTGCGATGGGCGCAGCAGGGAGCTGCCTATTTAATGTTATGTAAACAGCAGCTAGTCCATCCCACCTGGTCTCAATCAGGTTCGCCTAAAGACTTTGTAATCGGCCCTTAATGAACCTCGGTGTAATTGTTAGCACCCCCTCAACCCATGGGCACCTTGCTTCTTCTTCACACCTCCTGCTGTCACACCGCAACATCCCCCACCCCCACAACAATGCCAGGGCACTGTCAATTCGATTTAGGGCCGACCCTTCCCTGCATATAACCCTCCTTCTAAATGCATTTGCTCAAGTACATACAGCAGTAGTGAAAATACATTATGCACTGATCATAGCTTGCATTATATGATGTTAGCTACTTTCAATTTCCTTTTTCAGCGTCAATGTATGCATGCGGAATACAATAGAATTCTGAGGCGTCCGGGGACAGCTTTGTGACTTTAGTGCCAACACGTCTCAAATTGACAGTAACCATACTACTGAAACTCAGAAGTCCCTGTAAACATACATACAGATAACTTGTAATACTTTGCCAAATAGATTTAAAATATCTTCCAGCACTAAGAATACACTGCTAGGATGGGGGTGCTAATTTTTCATTTTGAGTGGGTTGCACAATTACAATGAACAGACATTCATGACTTTCATTGTATTTTGTTTAAGGCGTGATTTAATTGACTGACGACGACTAATCCTTTGCTAAATTACACACACGTTTGCTCTTTCATACTGATTAATGCACCACAGCGCTTCAAAGCTACAAGAATGGCACAATTGCAGTAAACAAACCTCTGTTAACACAACATAGCAGGTAATCTTGGAAAGTTGTAGACAATATCTTTCCGGAGTTCAACTTTTTTAATGTTTATGTCCGCCCTCTAGCTAAGGTCATCGAACAGTTTGGGTTTACCATCATCTCATATGCTGATGAAGCTCAGCTTATCATAACTCTTTTTCAGAATAGCAAGCATATGACTTCCTTTCTATGTTTGTGTCTCTTGGAAGTTGCTACGTGGACGGACTCTAATTGTCTAAAATTGAACGCAGGGAAGACTGAGGTGCTGATCTTAGGGTAACAGCCCAATATCTGGTCCACTGCCTGATGGCTCAACAGCCTTGGTCCGTTTTAGAAATGGGGGTCTCTAGTTGGCAGCGGCTGGCGCTGAAGTCCAAATAGGGATCCTTCTTCCCAAGTCAGAGTAAGGGGGCTACACCCTTTGATAAACCCTGCTCAACCCTGTTGTAACGTAGCACGAGCAGACAGGCCTATCTCAGAGGCAGTGTGTGAAGCATTTATAACCATACACAATAATGCAGGAAGGACGCTACAAACGGACACCACAAGTAAGTATAGAAAAATAGCTATCTTTATATAGACTGAACATGAGGCTTAAAAGCGCTCAAGGAGCCATAATGCACGTAATTACTGATTCACTTCAAAGCAATAAAGGCACTCAAAAAGCGTGCGGAACAAACTTAGTTCTAGGCCGGGGTCCACGCGACCCTGTGATGCACAATGTACCTGGGGTTTAAAGGGGCATGGCACGCAGCATCACAAGGAAGCCGCGGTGATGACAAGTGGACTCCCAGTGGCCACAGCTCCCGGCTGTAGCGGTCCACGGCGTGCACTCATGATAATCCTGGGACGGGGCTTAAAGACGGGACCCAGCGGCACACACAGTTTATAACAAGATCCTCGAAGTGGGGACTACGGCGGGCACTCAGCGGCACAGCTCCTCAGCCGCAGAGGCCCACAATAGCAATAGCGATGATTCTCGTAGGATGGCAAATGCGGGCACTCAGCGGCACAGCTCCTCAGCTGCAGCAGCCCACAATAGCGATAGCGTTGATTCTCGTAGGATGGCAAGTGTGGGCACTCAGCGGCACAGCTCCTCAGCTGCGGCGGCCCACAATAGCGAGAACAATTACTTTCAGTCCGCGTTCCCCGGAGTAGAACCAGAGGCTCTGGAATTCTCAACAGAAGCCTCACCTGCGAGTAGAATTCCCCTCAAATAGGAATCTGGACGGCTAATGAGTGAAGTCTAATGTCCCTGAGACTTAAGCAGGAGGCAAGCTCAACTCAGGCCCTTGGGTAGTTGCTTCAGCAAGATGGATGAAAGTTTCAAAGTCCTTTCCCTCTCGTAACACGGACAGAGGATCGTCTTGACATCCAGATGTAACACACTGTGTAGGGTTTTAGCACAGATCTTTATACCCCAAAAGTCTTTGTTCTCAAAAAGTCACAAATCACTGAACCCAGCCAGAACCAGTGTGGTGTCGTCCTGGAGCACTTTGTTTACAAGGCTGCATCCTGCCTTTCAGGAAGAGGGGGTCTGCCACCAGACGCACAGTGGAAGGTGGAGCCATCATTCACCTTGCCAGGCACAGCACTGCTCAGATCAAAGGGTCATCCCTCCGCAGATCTCTCTATTCAATCCAGGTCGGGCCCAGCCTGCCATGTCCCTCCAAAACCAGACAGCCAATACAAATAGCAGCAGAGCACACTGGAAGGTTAAGGCAAGAAAATACCCAATTTCTAAAAGTGGTATTTTCAGCCACAGAATATAAAAATAAGCTTGACTACCAGATGCACTTTAATATTGTGAGCTCAGGCATACTAAATTCGGCTTTCCTATCATGTTCCTTGGGCCAAGTAGGGTTATAGATACAGTCAATTTACAATAGGGAGCATTCGTGCTGTGGCACTGAATGGCAGTGGCACAGCGCTCAGAGCATCTAACGCCAGCAAACGCAGAGGAGACAAAAGCGAAAAATGAAAGGGAGACCCACACCAGTGGTGCCAGGTCTAACAGTCCGCTACCTCTCCCCAAGCCCAAAGATCAAAATCTGGGCATGTGATTCAATGGTAGACTTTCCTTTGATAGCAAATTCACTGCACTTGCAGGGAAATAGTTTGGGCTGTTAAAAAACCTTAACAATCATCTTCTACTTCTTGTCAGTCTGCTAAAAAAAAAAAAAACTGTAGTCCAGGCTGTGATTATGTCCAAGCTGGACTACTGTAATATCCTCTACCTAGGTATGTCCCAATCACAACTGAACAGACTTCAATGTATACAGAATGCAGCAGCACTCTTACTGCACATTCTTCCAAAACGTGCCTCATTGGGGCTATGGTTAGCAAGCTGCATTGTCTCCCAGTGAATCAGAGAACTGCATTTAAAGCCCTTTGTTATTTCTATTTGGCCTTTTCCATCAATGGCCTCCACTATCTGCGGACATTGATCAAACCCAGCAGTCCGTCTAGAAATCTGAGATCGTCTGATGCCAAGTTCGCAATCATTCCTAAAGTGAAAAGAGTTTGAATTGGTGGTAGCTCTTTTACCTACTTGGTGCCCAAAATATGGATCATGAATCATAAAGAGGGATACTATGAGCCAATTTAAGGTCCAGTACCCATACTCCTCTCTGTAATTGACACGTCTAATCAGTGTGGGTACTTGTTCCTATGTGGAGAAGGTATAGAAAACGTTAAAGAAAAGGTGTGGTTGGAATAGATGGTTCAGGGGGATCTTCCTTATTTGGAAGTGTTGCCCTCACACACCCATGTGGATGTCATGCTTCTTCATTGAGCATTTTGCTCCTCGTAGGGCCTGCGCTGCAATGACCCACAGGCCTCGCAAGAAGACTCTTTGTCGGGGATCTTTTCTTGGATCATCTGTGATGGTGCATGCGGGTGTGTGGGGTACAATGTGTAAGGTGGAGAGTGTGATCGTAAAATTACCTACGGGTGTTCACATTTTATTCAGAGACCCTTCGGTAAGGTTAAAAGCAAAGATGATGTAGTGTGGGCAAGGTTACGATGCACCACTTCTCAGTGAGTGTGTTATACTGAACTCTTGTGGTTTCACTATTCAGGTCGCCATGTTTCACACTATGATGGTCCAGTACTGGATCCCTAGCATTTCTTCAGGACCAAAAATATGTTCCCTACCCCTAAATTAGGGTAGGTATCTAAAGTCTTATTATACTCAATCAGTGGTCGTGATACAGTAGATCCTAGGTATCTGTCATGCTCACCCCGGTACGAATCCATAAATCAACTTGGAGGAAAGAAGAAAGATATAGGGAAGGAACTTGAAACATCCAACCAATCAATGTTTTAATGTGGACAGCACAAATGATTTTTTAAAAAACTTTTATTGATGAAATGAAAGGGCAGTTACATCATCACTACGTTCCATTGCCATATATACATAGTGCATGTCCACATTGCCTAATATCTAAACGCATATGTACTTTGTATCTCAGATTCTAGACATCATAGCAAGTCAGAAATTAATTCCAACAATGATAAAATATTCCCCCACAGAACCAGGGAGGACCCCTCAAACCAAAGAGGAAAACAAAAGGAAAAAATTGCCATGTCTGAACTGGGGTGGCAGAGTGGGCTAAAGAACTGCGATGGATCAAACCCAGATCTTTTGACTGGGTGTGTGTTTGATTGGTTCTGATGCTCCGTCCATCACCACCCCCTTTTTGTACCACTTTTGGCCGCCATAAGTGTGGCAGGGTATGCTCAGACGTGAGTCCCTTGCTCACTTTGCCACTGGATTCAAGCAAGCCGGGCTGAAGACAGCTGGAATGCCAGAAACCGGTCCTCGGAAGCTTGTTTCCGGTCCAAGGAAGGCATGGCTTGGCAGTTCGGGCTGGACTGTTCCCATGAGGCACAGGGTCAGACTGATTTGCATATAGCCATGTCTGAACTGGGTGGCAGAGTGGGCTAAAGAACGGTGATGGATCAAACCCAGATCTTTTGACTGGGTGTGAGTGTTTGATTGGTTCTGATGCTCCGTCCATCACCACCCCTTTTGTATCAAACATCTTTCAGTCTTGCCATTGCAGCCTGTGTGTGCAGTTTTAAATTCATTGAAATGTGTTGTTTCACGTAGGAATAACGTCTCCAATAGGCACTTGATTAATGGATTCAACTCTGTTTTCAAAGAAGATTTATGAAGTCTTCATGTGAAAGTTGATTTCTTTATTTATATGCATTTATCTTCATAATATTGTGTTCATAATATGACAAGCTTATTCGTATGGTCAGCCCAATGCATTTCGGGCGGGTGCCCTTCTTCAGGGGGCTTAGTTTCTGAAAGCAATCAAGTAAAGCACAATTTAAATAACATAGCAATAGATTCGCTTAACTTCAATTGGCATAAATATACGTGTTTCTGGACGTGGTTGATGAAACATGCATGCGTGTTGACACAAGTGAACGAGCGACAGTGACGGGTGCTCAGAGGTGCGAGTGATTCTTAACTGCGCAAGAATCGTAACACTGGAAGCATAATGTGCTCATATAAACACAGACGGTAAGCTGTAATGTGCAGCGACAGTAAATAGTGCTCAAGCGGTGCAAGTGATTATCGGCTGTGCGGTGAAAAAAAGAAAAACTGGGAACGTGATGTATTCATGCAAAAACGGTCGATGGGCTGTATTACACAATGACAAGCTGTTGATTCAAAATGCGTGAAAACGACATAGTGAACACTCGTCGACTGGTGTTTGCAATATAAATGAAAAATGACAAGGGTGCAGGAACTTTAAACGTCGATGACGACCAGTGCTAACCACATTCTAACCTGTATAGTAAAGAGTCGGGTTCGATGACTATCAATTTCTCAAAAGCCCGGCGTCTGCCTGCAATTAAAGGGGAAGTAGTTGGATTGACTCTGCCGATATCGACAGCAGTGGCTACATTAAAAAAAAAAAAAAGCGGTCGGCAGACGATCGGCCTAGCGGAGTGGGATAACGTGAAGGTCCCGGAGTCCGTAGGACGCAGTATGTGGCGTGCGAATGCGTCCATTGTTTATAAAGAACCAAGGATGTGACGCGCTAAAATTCAAGACGGTCACGTGAGGTTTCAAAGTGTGAGCGGATTCGTCAAGGGGCGACGTGATTTGGATAGAGTCGAGTACAGAGATGGAACCCGAAGAAATACTTCGGTGTTGTGTAGATTGCTACCCGATGTGTGTGGGGTGCCCGAAATATGAGAACATGACATATATAAAAAATAACATATATATGTTAAGAAAAAAATGGGATGACAAGTGTCAAAATGGTAACACTGAATGTTGAAAGTGATCTCTGTCACTGTACGATCCAAATTAGGTGCGTGCAGTGTCATATAAACACAGTTTATACATAAATGTTTAAAGAAAACAACTAAATTTCAAACGTTCATTGAGTCATTTTGGCTGCAAAGATGATACATGGTTTATCCAGTAAAGTACTCTTCTTTAGAGATGTTGGGAATTGTCACGACCAGGTAATAATGGTACCATCTCCAGAATGCAAAAACGTAACTGACTCGGATTGGGATTTAGTTGGTTGAAATGTACCGCTACGGTGAATTTAGTATTTTTCAGTCTGATGTTACTCTTATGCTCAACAATTTGCTTCTTTATTTTCCTTGAGGTTTTTCCAACGTAGACTAATCCACAAGGGCATTTCAACATGTATACCAGATTGTTGCTGTCACGTGTGCCTGTTACTTTGAGTTGGATTTTGGTTCCCTTAGAGGGATGTGACATTTCCATTTCCTTTGATTATGGCATTACAATAGCCACAATTGTGACATGGAAGGGTATCTCGATATTTCGCTGTGGTTGTGGTTTTCTTGGTGTTTAACAGTTCTTTAAGATTTTTTGTGTGTTCATACGCGAATCTGGGGTTAAGTGAGAAAATACCTTTGAAATCATCTTCCAAGCGAGTAACGGCCAGTGTTTTAGAATGACTTTTTTGATGCGGTGGCTTCTTGTTGAGAATTTGGAGACGAAAACTGACCTTTGTTCGTCACTGTTGTGTTGCGGGGTTAACCATTGATTTCTATTCAAAATGTGTACCCTGCCTGCAGCTTGTTCCAATATGGATTCAGGATATCCTCTTTCCTTGAATTTCCGAATGTTTTTTTTTGTTTTTTTTTTTTTGTGTATCTCATAAGTTTTGTTTGATGACGCGATTCTTTTAATCCGGAATAGTTGGGAAAAAGGGAGTTGCTTTTTTAATGAAGGCTGGTGAAAACTGTGGAAATGAAATAGGTTGTTTCTGTCCGTGGGTTTGTGATATTTGCTTGTTTGTAGTATACCATTTTCATTAGTGATCATAACATCAAGAAAGGATAACTGAGATTGACTAATGGTTGACATGAATGCAATTCTGTCGTTAACTTTGTTAAGATTCTGAATAGCAGTGGTTAAAGTGGTTTCTGATCCCCTCCACAAAATGAAAATGTCATCGATGTATCTTTTATAAAGGATGAGATTGTGTTTCCACTCAGGGTTGTGTATAATGTGTTCTGTCTCAAATTGGTGCATGAAAATATTGGCATAAGATGGAGCTGCACAATTTCCCATTGATGTGCCGGAGGACTGCATGTAGAATTGGTTGTTCCATTGAAAGTAACTAGGGAATAATGTAAACTGAAGTAACTCCATCAAAAATAGTTTTAGGTTTTCATCTTTGTCGCTGTTTATTAGAACACTTTCTACTGCCGTTAGACCCAAATTATGGGGGATTGAAGTACATAATGACCTGACGTCAATGGTGCTCATGATCATATCCACAGTAAAAGACGATTTGTGTTCCTCCAAAATGTTCAGGAAGTGGGTGGTATCTGTGATGTACGTTGGTATGTTCTGAACCAGGGATTGCAGGTGTATGTCGATGAATTAACCAATGGGTTGTTGTATAGAGTTTATTGTGGAAACTATTGGTCGGAAAGGTGGGATGGCAGCATGCTTTTCTATTTTGGCAATCGTATAGATGTACGGGATGGCTGGGTTGATTTTGATCAAAAATCATTTTCTTTTGTGCCTATGATTCCGGTGTCTATGGCGGTGTCAATGATTTTGGTTAAGATGTTCACAAATTCATTGGTGGGGTCAGTGTCCATTTTCATGTAAATTTCTGTGTCATTAACATGCTCATTAACGTTCTTCTCATAGACATCTGTATCCATAATTATAAGAACACCGCCCTTATCTGCTTTGCATATGTTAAGATCTTTATTTGCGGCTAGGTGTTTCAAAGCCTGTCTCTCCTTTTGCATCATGTTGGTGGTTTTAGGTCTAGGTGATTTGAAGATTTGGTTGATGTCTTTGAGAATGACTTTTTCGAATGCATCTAGCACTTTATGGCTGATAGGAGGTAGGTATCTGCTTTTGTTCCTCAATCCCATGAGGACATCCTTTTTAGGTTCTTCTACTGTGTTTGGTTTTTTGACAACATTTGTGAAGAGTCGTAGGCTTCGTAAAAATTTGTATACACATATCTGTGTTTCAAGGATGTTTGAATGGTACGTTGGGATGAATGAGGTACCTTTTTTTGTAAAGTTTGGATCTGAAATTCTGTTATTTGATGTTTGGAGATATTTATAACTAAAACATACGCGGAAAAACACGAGTGCGATTTCCACATCCCATTTTTGGATCTGCAGTTTTAAATTGCCATATTGACCTTGAAAAATACACCTTTTGCCAGGCCTAAACCATACTTTTTATTATATAAGT
Source organism: Lissotriton helveticus (assembly GCF_964261635.1). Classification (NCBI taxonomy): domain Eukaryota; kingdom Metazoa; phylum Chordata; class Amphibia; order Caudata; family Salamandridae; genus Lissotriton; species Lissotriton helveticus. The sequence continues at coordinate 1,566,211,822 of NC_136063.1, read as the reverse complement.
TCCCCTAGGCTAGGCCCTAAACAGCCCATAGGCCAGGGTGCAGTTTTACTTAAAACATTGGACATTTAAAAAAAACTTTTGCATGTCCTATTAGTGTAACACTCTTGAATTTGTTTTTTTCTCTACTGCAAGGCCTGCCTCTCCCATAGGATAACATTGGGTTAACTTATTGCATTTTAGGAACGGGTACAAATCTCGAGTTTGGTGTCTAAACATTTTTTTTTTAAACTCTTTTTATTGATTATGCTCAAGGTCTCATTTAAAGCACAGCAGTGATCAGAAGGACAGCAGTATACATTACTTCAACGGCCACCCTGATAGCGGAATGGACAATTAAGACAATCAGCATTATCCCACCCCGCCTGCTCAGCCCGGTATCTATGCCAGGGGCCCCACACCTTTTTCCATTTCTTGACGCAACCTCTGGATTTATATACAGTGTCCTCCGCCCTCTGACACCAGTCCAGATCCCTAATCCATTGCTCCCATTGCTCCAGTTGCTGGTTGTTTCGTTTTGCCACTCCCGCAGCTGTTGCTAACCAGATATCGTTATATCTGGACCAGTCAGTAGCCCCTTTAATCATTAGCAGCAACCACCTTGGATCCACAGGCACCGACAATCTCACCACCAACTCCATCGTCCAGAAGGGCACTATGTACAGACAGTCCCACAGTATGTGGAAAAAGGTCCCCTCCCCCTGGCAGCCCCTTGCACACAAAGAAGACTGGCACCTCCCCCAGGAGAACAATTGAGTACGCGAGTAAAAAACCCTGTGCAGTATTTTCAGTTGTACCAGGCGGAACCTGATCTAATTGCTATTTCACGGGGACTCTGTAATACATCCTGTCAGTCATCATCTTCAAGGCTGCCGATGTCACCCTCCCATCTCTCACGCAGGGTCCCCAGGGGGTCAGGCATGTTATTAATGAGCTTGCGGTAGATGGTAGAGGTAAGCTTTTCCGGGATAGAGTCAAGAAGGAGTCTGTCCTCCAGTGGAGAATATTCTGGGAGCGCTACGTCCGTGTGTATGTATGTTCGCAAGGCATGGGCAAGGCACATGTAATGGTAGTGTTGGGAGTCATGCAGTTGGTACTCTTTTTGGAGGTAGACCAAGGATCTAGGAGCATTCCTCTTCCAGACGTGTCTAAAGATTTTTGATTTAAAACCCTCTTTAATGGTAAAGTATGATTATAAGTCACACTTCTGAAAAAGCCACTTTTAGATAGTTGCCATTTTCTTGTCAAAACCATTTGGTGCCTGCAGCCTGTATCCTGGGTCACATGATTAGATTTGCCTGGCAGTTGGTCTTTTTGTATTGCTCCCAGACAATGAGACAAAAGGGGTGGGGGGTGGGAGTGTTGGCAGTATGGGCCATCTCTGACATAAGGAGGGGCCTGGGCAAGGAGGCAAGAAATTCCTAGCACCTCTGGGGATGAAACTTCCAGAACCTTCTCCTACTTAAAAGTGGGCACCAGGTAAAAATAATGAACCCTCAGTCCCAAATCTTCAGTACACCTCTGGAAGTATCGGAGGACTGATGTGCTGCTGTGCAAGAAAGACTGCTACTCTGTTGCCCTGCTGCTTGAGTTAGAAGGACTGGACCTGCATTTTGATCCCAGGACCACCAGTGTAAATCCAAGGGCTAGTTGGCTGACCGCCAGATCAGAGCAGCAGGGACAGAAAAGGCTTTATTCACTTTGAAACCAGCACCTGTGAGTCTTGCCTCCCCAGTGGTGCCACTCAAGTTCTAGATCTTTGAAAGTGGAACTGAAGGTGCTCTGCCAGCCCATCTGTGGTCCTGTGATTAGAACAGACTCTGCAAGATGCATCTCCTTTCATCCACATTGGAACCGCTGCTGCTCTATGCATCTTTGACATAGGACCTCACATCACACCCTCCTCGGAACCACCACTGCACGATGCATCCTCTGTGTGGAATCTAGCAATGCTCCACAGTCAAGATTTAAGGTAGTTTGTTCAGTGGGCCTAACTTAATCCCTGTATCCAGTCAATGCTCCATCGCAGTCGTCCTAAACTTATGACTTGGTCCTGGTCTGGTACGACCAGATAACTCCAGTTAGCGCTTTGTGCTTCTAGCACTATTTTCACTTGAATCATTAAAATTTCATATCTCCGGCGCTACTGAGTGGATTCTTGCCATTTTGGAATCCATTTATTCAATTTTAATACAGTGTTTCAGATAGGTGTGGGATTTTTCTTATGTTGTATTTTCACTTTATTACTGTTTGAAGTCCTGCATAACTACTTTACACATTACCTCTCAGTGAAGCTTGACTGCTCCGTCAAGCTACTAGAGGGTTAAGCGCAGGTTAATTTGGAGTTTGCTTGTAACTTCACCCTGACAGGAATTGTGATTGGTATTTAAGTAGGGATTCACCCACCCAACCAGTAAACTAATTTCCAACAGCAGCTGTTTCTATTGTCGTCCTACGCAGACGATATATTGTTTGTAAGACATCCCTGGGTAAATCTGGGTTCTCTTGTCAAGGGCATTATCTACTTCAGTGACTTTGCACGATCGTGCATTAACTGGTGTAAATCTGGTACTGTTAGAGTCCCTCTTCAACTTTTAACTACAATGGTACTCCAATGGAGTCCGGTATCTTGGTATGCAGTTTACTAGATACCTCAGCTCAGTCCTGTGGGATAATAACAACACAGTCCTTGTCAAGCTGGAGACATGGATTGAACAATGGTTGGCTCTTTCTCTGTCCTTGGCTGGGTGGGTTGCATTTGTAAAAACAAGCATTGGCAAAGTCAATAGGTTTCACCTATGCAAGAGCTCTTGGATATTGTCAATGTGTTTTAGCCATGTTGTACTCTAGCATGGCTGCTGTTTAGCCTGGTTAAAAGTTAGTGGCGTAGATGAAAGTCACGTGGAATGGCAAAGGAGCGAGTAGAGTATTATGGAGCTATAGTGTTGTGTATTGAGTGGCAGAGTTTAGAGTTGCAAAGACTGGCATACACTGGAGTGGTGCAGAGTGGATGCCAAGAGTAGTAACACACTGCCATTACAGACAACACATTTCCAATTGGAATGACCATTACATTTGCGCAGACATACAGTTTTGCTTAAAAAACTATGCAGTGCACAAACTAAAATGTGCGAAAATTGTGTCACCTAATTTGATGATTCCCAACCCCCCTCCCTCTCCCTCATTTGAGCATATCAATAAAGGTAAGGCAACACTGTGCCCAATCAACCCCATGTAGGCGAACCATGCTCCATCTTGGCCATCCTTAGTTATTGACTTTGCCTTGGTCTCACGTGACCAGATACCTGCGGTTAGTGCTTTGTTCTATTTAACGCTATTTTTCACTTTAAACTTGCAAAATTCATAGCTGCTGTTGTACTGATTGGATTTCATTTATTTTGGTATCAAAACTTTATCAAAGTATTTGTTTCCAACACACTTCCGAAATAGCAAAAAATTAGTTTAATTTGTGTTCCTAATTCTGATATATTCTAAAATACTTACATAGTTCATTGAAATGTTGTTGTGTGCTAGAAAATATCTCTTTCCTACCTCCGGTATCCAGCAAGATTGTCACATAAATCCTCTCACTTTGAAGTCAGAAAAAGAAAAGTAAACAAGCACCCTTGTAAGACAGTGCTTAACATTTGACCTCAGTCTTTGAATGCACAGCAAATGTGATAAGATAAGAACAAGATTTAAGGGCCCTGTTTACAGCAAGGGAGTTTGTGCAAGAATATAGTAAATACGTTTTAGGCTATGGGAGGGGACAAACAACTTTTCTGTTATGTTATATTCCTGGATTAGGCCCATGTAGTAAAGCAGCTTATTTCTTACATTGTCCTATATTTCAGTGACCTTTTGCACATATTTGCGTGCGAGACAATGTTGGATTAATTTCCCTGCAACTAAACTTGTTTACACATCTGGCTTTACATAACATTATCACAATGCCCTGAATATCATGTACAAGGTCTCTTCTAGCACTATGTACAAATGTCATCTCTATCTTAATTCACCAGACTACAGGGCTATCTACATATCCATAACATCACTAATCTATACTCTCATCGCAAGGCTGCTTTCTAGTATAAAAGATGAGCATCCCAATAGATTGGTAGAGGAGGCACTTCATGTGACACAGAGGGTCCTTGCATGCTGAAGAATTCACCATGCAGCGGTCTGACATTTCATGAGGGGTTTCCAGTTTGTGACCAGGACGGGTCCTTCTTTCTCTCTACCTTCATGTAATGAGGTTGGATTGTCCTTGGGAGGGGTGGGTGTTCTTGGCTCTATACCTATACACTCTCTAGGTACACTTAGAATAGGGTTTGCATAATAGGAGTATGCCTGATTACTACCTTGCTATGTATGCCTGTGTATGTATATAATATATATATATATATATATATATATATATATATATATATATATATATATATATATATACTGTTTTAGTGCCATGGTAGAACATTATTAACTATTTACGCTTTTGGTGCTTGTAATCACCTTTATGTGCTTCTATCTGTTGATCATTGCAGCACATGTATTTTATAAACGAAGACATTGGTTCAATAAATGTATTCAAAACCTCCTCATATACTAATCTGAGAATAAGTAAGCACAAGTGACCGAGCAAAAGGTTCTGTACTGTTTCCACGATTCCTGAGGGGTCGGAGTTGTCATTTTTGGTGGTTGCCAGAAACCATTTGCTCCCTGGTAACGTTGGGGGCTGTTGGTGGGACTGTGAACTAGCTGGTCTATAGGCCAACATATCCTGTGTGTGTGCCCAGAATCCGTCTTGGCACCAAGCCCCTAGTGTATGTTGTCCAAACAATGCGCAGATCCTACGAATTAGTAGGAACTACACGACAGGTACCTATATGCATTGCCACCAAGTGAAGTAAATCTGTGCTGCACTGACATGTAACATGATGTGTATTTGGAAAGTGAACATTCACCTCAAGTTGTTTGTTTGCGCTATAAAACAAATGCTTATTTGTATCCATCTCATGTAATTGCTGTCACAAGGAAGAAAGGCTGAGTGGACCATGTGAGAAATTGGGTTACTGGTTGAAGGGGGTGAGTCCTGCTCAAGCAGGAGTCACAATCCTTGTCAGGCTGAAGTCCCAAGCAAACCCTAAATTGACCTATGCTCAACCGTCAGGTAGCTTAGCACCGAGCAAAATTAACTTAGAGGCAATGTGTAAAGTAGTTGTGCAACAGTTCAAACCGTAACAACCAGAAAACACCACACAAAAAGATTCCCACAACAGACTTAGAAACATAGAGTAGATGTTAATAAATAAAACCAAACCAAAATGTAAAAAATCCAATCAATAGAAACTGAACTATGCAATTTTAAAGATTTAAGTGAAAATAGGACCAAAAAGCACAAATCTCCAACTGTGGTTATCTGGTTGTGCTGCACGGGGAAAAAAGTCACAGGTTCAGGCCGACTGTGATGGAACGTGGGCTGGTTACAGGGACCCAGTTAGGTCTACTGTTGAAGAGTGCCTTAAATCTTGGTTTTGGAGCGTTGCGAGGTCCCGCTTCGAGGATGCGTTACATAGCCGATGTAATGGGAGGTCCAGGTTGGAGATGTGCCGCACAGCGTCAGTTCAGAGGATCTGCGAGGCTGCAGTGCGAGATCCCGCATCATCGAGAAAGCAGTCAGCACGGGGAGCTTGTGATGCGAAGTTGTGCACCGGCTGGTTCAGAAGAAACTGTGTGTTTAGAGATGTGAAGTCATCATTGAAGCTGCCATCGACAACGGCTGCAATGCGAGAGCCTGTATCTGGGATGTGCCATGCAGTGGTGGTTTCGAGGAGGCTGTGAGGGCAATGTGAAGTCCTTGCACTTAGAGAATCCTCACAGCAGAGACGATGGGCCAGTTATACTCTGGTTTGCCCGGAAAAGGAGATTAATTTCTGCTGGATTCTCAGATGGGTTGCCAGAGTACCTTCAGGCCCACTTCTAAGGATCTAGAACTGTGGTAGGATTCAGAGTTGCAGAGTCCAAGTGCTAGTTACATAAGACTATCCTTTGGAGTCACTCTAGTTCTGGGTACAGGTTGCAGGTCCAGTCCTTCTCACGTAGGCAAGAGGGCAGGAGGTCAGTGCAGCAGGATCAGTGACAGTCATTTCAGCAGCACGGCAGTCTTTCTTCCTGGCAAGGTCTTCTACAGGCCCAGAAATGTACTGGGGGACAATATTTATACCTGGTGCCTTCTTTGATATGGGAGAAAATTCTAGAGGATTCGTTTTGAAGTGCTCAGGTTTCCTGCCCATCTCCTCTGTCCTTGCTGTAAACTAACTACAAGGGGTATGCAATCCTTTGTGTGAAGGCAAGACGCAGCCTATTCAGGTGCAAGTAGGGCTGTGCCCAGCTCCGCTCTCCCATCCTGCCAGAGATGGCCCATCCAGGCATACCTAAAGTCTCTATTGTGTGTGGCTGGCTAGGAGGGATAAATATAGCCCAGCTGCCAGCTACACCCAGTCATGACATACAGAGACAGGCTGCAAGCACTAAATGGCGTACGCAGGAACATGACAACTTGAAGTGGAATACATACGTGAGCCGCTGAGCCGGATTGCGGCCATTGTCTATCTATAAATTCATCTATATGGACTTTTGAATGCACCATCGATAATAAAACGAAGTCCTGGAATATTTGTCTTCTTGACGTTTTTGCCCAATATTATTGTTTATTGCAGATTCTGCAACTTATTTGCCAGCAGTTTTTCTCCTCAATCACTCTGATTTTCATACTTGGAGATCTTGGATCTTCTTTTCAGTGATCTTGTCCTGATGATGGTCTCATAGATTCACTCTTGAAGAGACAGAAACCTTGAAGCCCTAGCCCATATTCCTTTTTTGGAGAATTTGATCCTATGTTTAGGACAGAGACCAATTTATTTACTTTTGGTAATGGGTTTATGTGCATTGCTGACCAGTAAAATCTAAGTGTTAATCTTTGTTGTGATCTGTTATTTTTGAACACCCAAAATGCAATCTTGTTTCTTTGAATACAATATAATGAACTGAGAAATTCACCCACTTGTATTGTTTAATTCTTTTTCTTGAAAATGCATATATGCAAATTGTGTTTATATTTTATTGTCATTAACCCCTTGCGTGCTTCAGACGGCCCCCGGCTTCTGACGTCACCATGGGCACGTGCGTAGGACAGCTGGGGGCCGTCCGAACCCCGCCCACTCATTTAAACGCCCGCACAGCGCGTAAATTCGCGCAGCGCGGAAGGGTTTAATGGTCATACATGAAGTAATTGTTAATGTTATTTAAATACGTGCCTAAATATATCGCTTATTCGCACCATTACCTGACACTTATTTAACCCAAGCTCACAAGGGTATAGTGTGTGTGTGTGGTATGTATATGTGTGTGTGTGTGTGTGTGTGTGTGTGTTTGTATGTATGTATGTGTGTATATATACATATATATATGTATATATATATATATATTCACTGAAAAAACCATAGGTTTCACACCTGTTATAGTTAGCTGGAAGTTTTACTCGCATAAAACCATTGAAATTCCCACGTTATAGTTAGTTGCACTCACTATAACTTGCGCGTGCAATGCACTGCTGATGACGTCACATATTACATCACTCATGACATGGTCAGTGACATCACTCATAACATCACTGATGACACCATCCTTGTGACAGTGACAGACCTCCTTTCACTGTAATGTAACCCTGGAAACACATATTCAAAAATAGAAACTAAAATTTTCAAAAAAATGCAGATACCCATACCAGTTACAACAACCAATTCAATAATTCCACCATCTATATACACATCCACTCATTGACCAACAGTTCTATATAGTCACTCATACATATACTCACTCATCATATGTAGTGATACACCTATACATCCTGTTACACACCGACAGTCATCCAAAAGATACTCTCACACATACTCACACATGCAAATAAACTATTGAACATCCATTTATTTGCATATACAGCTATACACACACTACCACCTTACTTCTAAGGAAACTTACACATACTTACTCTCTTAAACAATCACTTATAGAAACACATACTTATTTAAACAGGAACTCTTACAATCCCTCACTCTCACATATACTCACTTATATACATCAATATTCACATATACTAGATTAAAACATATGTAGTTACTGATAAAGACACTAGTGAGACAGTCATTCACTCACTAACATACACATATACACACTCATCCACCCATACAGTCCTGCACATATGCTGTATTCAAAACCGATACAGAGAGTCAGTCATTCATGCATCTATGTGCTAAGTAACACCCCCACCAAACATATAGACACTCATATTGATATTTAAAAAAAACATCTAATAACCCATATACCTACACATGTAGCTACTCACCAACCCATGCAGCCACTTATACACAAAGTGAAACATTAATACATATATTTAAATATTTAAACGTTACTCACTAATATTTATTTTTCAGAAAGACACACATTCACTGGATGGTGTCATGAGTGATGTCACTGACCATGTCATGAGTGATGTAATATGTGACGTCATCAGCAGTGCATTGCACGCGCAAGTTATAGTGAGTCCAACTAACTATAACGTGGGAATTTCAATGGTTTTATGCGAGTAAAACTTCCAGCTAACTATAACAGGTGTGAAACCTATGGTTTTTTCAGTGAATTTAATAGGTTTTTTAAATGCTAATTCCTAACTATAACTGGTGTGATACCTATGGTTTTTTCAGTGAATTTCATAGGTTTTTTAATAGCAAATCTCTATAGGTATAAAAAGTAAAAAATGTTATAACGAATTTTATATTGTATAATTATTTAATAGTTTTTTTTTGTTTTTTTTATTTTTTGCCCCGGAGCGCTCCCGGGGCGCGTACCGGTAAACGCACGGGTAAGCGTAATGTTGCGGCGCGCCCCGGGGCGCGTACCAGTGAGCGTCCCATTAGCGCTATTCTCGCGAACGAAAACAACATTGTGACGTTTCGCGTAACCGCGTGATGCGTCATATGACGCCCTGCGTAAGGGCTCCCGGAAGCACGCGAGCGCATACGATCGCGCAACGTCCTGACGCGCTTATGCTACGCGCCCCCGGGCGCGCTCCAGAGCGCGTAGCGTAAGCGTAACAAGTCATATGACCTTGAAATAACTCTTTTCATTGGTTCCTAACTTTTTTTTTTACAAAGACTGAAACCCCCACCCATTTCCTTCACTTCTTGTTTCACTTTTGTGAGTGCAAGACCTGCTTTTGGCACCTGTGTCATATTTACTTCTATTATCATGGCTGCAAGAGCATCCAGCAGCAGTGATGAGACTGAGGATTTCATTGATGAGGAGGTTCCTGAACGAACTGTGAAGGAACATTTCATTTGGAAATTTTTCAAAATTCCAGAGGGGGAGAAGAAGGTAAATGCTCCAAAGGTGGAGTGTAAAATATGCCACACCATCTTATCGAGAGGAAATCCCAGAAAAAAATACAGCTTTGGGAACTGGACGATGATACGCCACGTGTCAAGGAAACATCCCCAGAACTATGCACGGGAGAGTGTCAGGGCTCTGGCGCGAGAGGCTCCCAGGGATGGTGGCTCTACTTCTACCGGTGGAGCAACACCTTCTGTGCGTCGGCGTGAGCAGGAGATGATACCAAATATTCAGCCTGCTTTTAATCAGGCTATATTAAAATGCCGAAAATGTGACCATCTTCTTTGCTATGGGGAGCAAAGTGTCACACTCATGGTTCGAGCTCTCGAGAACCACCGCTGCCATCCCTAGGCCTAATTGTTTTTTTTTTGGGCTCCCGTTGAGCTGTTTCCAGTTCCCTGTTTTTGTTTTTGTTAAAAAAAAAAAGAAGAAAAACAAAAGTTCTTTTCAGAGCTACCTCCAATTCTCATCAAAGAGCTGTGTTCTTAAAAAAATGAAAAAGAACTACCTCCAATGTATTAAAAAAATGCTACATTTGTAAAGAAGTCCCCGGGGCGCGTACCGGGCGATCCCCTCGCGAAAATAGTTTTTTTTTTTTTTTTTTTTAATGCGGCGGAGCCCTTTTATGACCCCCACATCAAACCTAGGGGGTCAGGAGGGGTCTACCCTGCCCCCTTTTGGTTATTTCCCCCTTTGTTTTTGCCACCTCTTGTGTCTCGATCCTACCGAGACACAAGATGGCGGCCGCTCCGGTCTGTTTGGAATGTTGACAGACACCCGTGAACCAATCAGCTTTCCGTGCGCAAGTCGCGTGGCACGCCCGGAGCGCTCCCCGGTGCGCGTACCGGGGCGCGCTTATAGATATATATATTTTTTTAGACTCAAATTACTCAAAATCCTCTGGAGCACATATCTTAAGACATAGCAAAGGCACATCGGGCTACCAGTCCCTACAATTTTGCCAAGTTTGGTGAAAATCCATTCAGCCGTTCGAGATGAAAGTGAGTTCGACCGCCCTATGGAAATTAACATAGGGAAAACACGTTTTGGGACCCCCTTTTATCTCGGCCCCCGCTTGACGGATGCCCCCCAAACTTTCAGGGAAGGAGCGGAGCGCCGCGAGGCAAAGTTGAGGAAAATTTCAGGCAGATTCCTCAACCGGCGCCAAAGTTATTCCCAATAGAATGTTACGATTTCCCTATGGAAAACAATCCTAACTATAACTACCTACTGGCGATGTTATCCAAAATTATACTAAAAAATCCGACTTTACCATAAACAAGGATTTTTTCATTCAAATTCCAAAAACATTAATCCAAAGGTTTTCAGGTTTTCAGTTTGGCATTCCAACATTCCATGTGAACTTCATCCAGAAAATTCCTCCCAGAGATTCTACATGTCGTGAAGGCGGGAGGCGCCTTACTCCGAGGCTTAGCTTTCATGCATTCCAGCCGTGTCTGGCACAAACAGTCTCCAGTCCAAAATCGTTCGAGCATTTTGAATGAGTAACCGAAAAACCTTGGATTAATGCATCATCAGGCTTCACAACATTTATGATTTTTGTAAGGAACATATTGACTGAGGTCTCCATAGAATATCGGTCATAAGGAGCTATGTTTTTATGCCTTGGACTCTTGTTTTCTTGATTGTGGTTTGTAAATTTTGACAGTCACTTGTGAATGGATGAAATCACCCTGAGAAAGTCTTTGTCAGGGTGAAACGCGTTGGCTGCGATTTTGTTTTTTTGGATGAAGAATCTGAATAAAAAGAGAAAATGCACACAAAAAGCATCTACTAGTCGTACTTCAGACTGACTATATAAACATATTTGGTTATTGCCTCTCATTGTAAAATGTTTCTACTGTATGCCCAATGAGCAGCTGGCCATTAGAGGTGGGCAATTGGGGTGTATTGTTACAATGACTACTCCAGGTGGTGCGGCATTGGGTCCCCTGGTTGCTATAGTTTTTTCAGTACTACACAACCTCTCCCACCCTAATTTTGCTCTTTTCAACTTCCTTTAATTATCCAGCCTAAATACTTTCACAGGCTCTATTACTAAACTCCAACTCATTCGAATGACTACATTTCTAGTTTCCTTGACTCCCCACCACAGCCTCACTCTGCCCTAACACACAATCTCTTAATATTTCAATTCTCTTCAATTTTTTCTGTTCCTATTACCATATTTAACTTTTTGCCCCTTTCTTTTTCCAACTCTTAAAAATGTCTCTGTACGTATGTTTATTTTTAATATGATATTCATCTACCAAGAAGGTCGACTAAACAAAAAAAATGTAAAATGCATAAATAAAAACATCAAACAACAATTTCCAAAGCATGTTTATCAGATACAATACAATAACAGCTTAAAAACACACATCAAATGAAGGCTGTGATAATACAACATTTTGTTCTCGTTTAGCTTCATCTGCTCAATTTCAAATAAATAAATATAATTCTGTAGAATCTTCGATTAATTGGATAGGAGTTACAGCATACAAGTTACACAAGGTTCAAATTATAATTCTCCTCCCTGCTCACTGTTTCTTTCTTACCCCCGTTTCTCCCTTGTTCATCTATGTTCGTTTCTCAGTTTTCTGTCTGTTGCCATTTTCAGCTTTCTTCCATTTCTGTATGCCCATCCGACTCCAATTTTCACATCCATCTCTTACAATTCTCTCTACGTTTCCTCGATTAATTTTTTCCTGCAGGTTATCCTGATACTTTTTGCCTTAACCCTCCCAATTTCTGAACCACTTTTTGTTGACTTTTAGAACTCTAAATACTTTACCACTGCTAACCAGTGATAACATGTTGGGTGAAGACTGATTTCCCAGGCAGAAGTACCAGTTCCCCAGGAGTGAAGAGTGACCCCCTCCCATCCCCAGAGATACAGCCACCCCAGTGCAAATCAAAACACTCTAGAGGAACGCAAATATCACCAGGAAATTAGGACACCAAGGAGGACAACCAGAAAATTCTCAATCGCGACCAGCAGGGAAAATGTCCAGTCCAAATAGACACTGGAGTCCTACATAAGAAACGACAAGGAGAATAAAAAGACACAATAAATCAAAGTAACTAATGTCTAGGGAATATGCAACACACTCAAGAACTGAACAAGAAAAGATAGGTTGTGTACTATTCCATACTTACTTGGTTCCATATAGTCCCAGAAGACGGTCTCTTGTTTTAAACTTAAAAGTGGAAAAGGCGGGAGGATGGTCTTCCAGCAGTCCAACTCTATGAGATAACAAAAGCAATACTAGGGCATACGTCTGCCCATGCCTCAAGGTACAGTTCTTGAGTAAAGAAAAGAAACACCTGCAGATCCTGGGAGTAGCGTAAACTGAATAGTCCTTAGTAACAGACTGGACTCTGAAGGATTGTCAAAAGTGTGGCAGCACAACAAAATATAGCACTACTTAGCGCTATTAAATCCGAGAATTTTGAATGCTCCTGCTCTACAACATTAATTTAGTGACATCCAAAAGGGAACGAAACTGAGAGGCAGACTCGGCGCTTCATAACACTCTGGGAAGGCAGGAAGGGGAGGGGGGAAGGTAGCACGTCCTGAGCTGGAGAAGGCAGCGTGAAGGAAATCAATGCGTCCTCGTGTTGGTTTAGTGTGAATGGCTGCGCGTACAAACGGAGAAAAGAAAACCACTAAGAAAAGGTTTCAGCGCGTCCTTGCGCTGTGGAGAGTGATGATTGGCAGCGCGAAGGAAACAACAGCTGTGAAGAGTTATCAGCACGTCCTGACGCTAAGGGAGAAACAAAATGAACAAACCTTCTTGAAGCACAAGCAGAACCGCTAGAATATCAGGGAACACGAGTCAGCAAAGATAATCCAGACATGGAGCAGGGCAAGGTTCAAACGGAGGAAAGCCAAGCACAGAGATGCAGAAGCTGAAGGCTTAAGAACCTCCCAGTCACCTGACCAAGCCTAAAGCAGCATGGGACAGCACACAACCAACATCTCTCTCTGTGCATTCTGGGAGATTTAGTTTAATCACGGTGCATGAAGCCTGACGCCTAGCATTAAGTGCTTGTGATGTTTTCTTTATACATGGTCAAATTGGTTGACACCCATTAGGCACATTTAATTTACTTATAAGACTTCAGTAAAGTGGTAATGTATGCACCGAAGGCCAGTAAATTAAATGCTACTAGTGGGCCTGCAGCCCTGAATGTGCCACCCACCTAAGTAGTGTTTGAAACATTCTCTGGCCTAATGCAGACTGTTTGTACAGTTTAAAACTACCATTTCGACCTGGCAAGATGGACCTCTTGCCAGGCCCAACCCTTTTCTTTTTTAATACACGTCACCAATAGGGCAAGCCCTAAACAGCCCAAAGGGCAGGGTGCAGTGTATTTAAAAAGTTTTACATGTTATGGTAGAAAAAACTTCTAAATTAGTTTTCCAGTACTGTGAGGCTCAGCTTCCCCATAGGATTACTTCAGGTTCCACTTTTATATTTAATAAGTGGCAACTTTCAATTCAGAGCAGATGGGAAGTTTGGTGTCTAAAGATTTGTAATTTAAAACCCTCTTTAATGGTAAAGTTGAATTTTAACCATAAATACCACAGGGAGAGAAAGGGTCATAGGGATATTTAAAGACCTGCCCTGGTCCACGTCCCCTACCACTCAATTATAACAAACAGAAAAAAACGGGGGTCTAAAAAGCCTCTAATGTAGCTCGCTGGCTTGGACTCCTCACTGAGTGAGTCAGGACACAAGTTACCTAAAAGCCTACAAGGACAGAAAAAGCAGGAAAAGGAGCAAAAAACAAGTGATTACCAGTGAGATCCAAATACAACTAAATGGATTCCCATCAATATATCTCAATGATCAATCTTCTCTGATCCAGGTGCGGGGAGGTCCAGTCCCCGGTCAAGCTGGATGCTATCTACATCCCCTGACACGGAGGATTAGTACAAGTAGGTTGTAACTGTTCCAACCTCTTAAACGTTTCCTTGCATTTTTCTCTAAAACCTTGTCTAAATGTAAGTTTTCACTTTTATACTCCTTTTTCTGCAGTAGCAAAGTTGGAGAGCAGAGGCTCTGAAGAAAGCCGTGGTATTTGTTTCCCTACTGGCTGAAACATGTTGGCCCTTTTGCAGTAATTTGCTGAAACTGCTTTTTTGCACTGTTCTGTCTTTAATCAGGGGTTGAGTCGATATCCTAATAAAAAGTGCCTTTTTTTTGCCTCTTCACCCTATTTTACTCCCCACTTTTTTGTGTTTTTGCACTGCACTGAATTCGCTTATGATCTACTACTTATGGTCTAAAGTGATTGTGGGTCTGATCCAATTCAGCCTAATAACGTGGGTATCGCAACAAGTCTCTATGATCAAGAGACATACCATCCCGATAGATGGATGACCAAATGAGAAGATTGATCATTGCGATATATTGATGGGAATCCATTTAGTTGTATTTGGATCTCACTGGTAAACACTTGTTTTTTGCTCCTTTTCCTGCTTTTTCTGTCCTTGTAGGCTTTTAGGTGACTTGTATCCTGACTCACTCAGTGAGGAGTCGAAGCCAGCGAGCTACATTAGTGGCTTTTAGACCCACGTTTTTTTCTGTTCATTATAAAGTTGGATTTTAAATCGCAATTCTGAAAGTGCCACTTTTAGAAAGTTATGAAAGGGGGGATAGGCCCAACAGACCGGAACCAGGTAGGGCCTTAGTATATAGTATAAACAATGATTTACCTGGTATCCTTTGTCATTTAGAATTGTCTTACTTAGAACAAACCACGCTATATTCCTTTCGTGATTGGATTATTTAATCACCCTGTTTTTTCATGATTTCATCATTTTTTTTATAAGGAAGGAATCTGGCCTTCACATAGCAACTCCACCAGTTTGACCACATATACAACATTCATTTATATACAACACGATTTACATTTATATTTACAAAAAAAACAAATTATATCAATGAAAAGAGACAAAGGAATAGGAAAAAAACAAAGGAATAGGATTCATACCGGATAAATACACAACAGCGTTCAAATTAAAAAAACTTTTGCTCAATTTTTTGTGTATCAAAAAGAATTTAATCTTTGTTCCACATTGGTTTTGTTGTTTATGTGGTTGTATTGTGAAAAGTATTGTAATAGTCTCTTTTCATTGATATAATTTGTTTTTTGTAAATATAAATGTAAATCGTGTTGTATATAAATGTATGTTGTATATGTCGTCAAACTGGTGGAGTTGCTATGTGAAGGCCAGATTCCTTCCTTATAAAAAAAATGATGAAATCGTGAAAAAACAGGGTGATTAAATAACCCAATCACGAAAGGAATATAGCGTGGTTTGTTCTAAGTAAGACCATTCTAAATGACAAAGGATACCAGGTAAATCATTGTTTATACTACTTTTAGAAAGTTGGCATTTTCTTGTCTTAACCATTTTGTGCCGGCAGCCTGTATCGTATGACTAGGTGTAACAAGCAGTTGGTCTATATGTGTTGCTCCTAGACAGTGAGCCAAATGAGTAGAAGTGTGGCAGGATGGGCCATCTTCTGACTTGATGATGGGAAGGAGCTGTCACCTACCACTCTTTCATATCGCAAAGGCCCTGCCTGGGCACACTCACAAAGGGTCTGACACTAGTCTATTGTGATCCCAGATAAGCTCTTCTCAGGGCAGGGATGCAGGAAATTCCAAGCACCTCTGGGGGTGGAAACCTCCAGAGCCATCTCATACTTCAAATTAGGCACCAGATATAAATAATGAACTCTTAGACCCAACTCTTCAGTACACCTCCGGACCTGTGAAAGACTCAAAAGAACTTATGTGCTGCTCTGCAAAAAGGGCTGCTACTCTGTTAACCTGCTGCCTGAGTAAAGGACTGGACCTCTATCTTGAACCCAGGACCGCCAGAGTAACTCTGAGGGCAAGTTGGCTTGCCTCATGATCAGAACATCAGGGAGAGAAAAGGCTTCTACCATCTTGAACCCTTGGACTCTGTCTGCTGTGAGTCTTGGCCCAGTCATTGGTGCCTGGAAATGGGCCTGAAGGGGGCCTGCCATCCCAGTTGTGGTCCTGTGATCAGAACAGAAGCAGCGCAATGTATTTCTTAGCAGCTGCATCGGAACCACAGCAGCATGATGCATCCCTGATGCCAAACCCTGCTTTGCAGCCCACTGGTGTTCTAAGTAACTTCGATCCAGGACTATGCATCGCAAGCCCCTCTTTAACCGCATCCTCAACAATGAAACAGGACTCCGCGTCACAGTTCTACAACTCCTTGGAACCGCCTCTGCATGCCACAACCTTGAAGCAGGATCTTGCAACGCTTCAGAAACCAGGATTTAAGGTACTTAGTTCAGCTGGCCTAGGTGGGTTTCTATATTCGGCCCGTGTTCCATCTCAGTCAGCCTGAACCTGTGATTTTGTCCTTGTCTGGTGCCATCAAATAACTACAATTAGCGCTTTGTGTTTCTAGGCACCATTTTCACTTCAAATCTTTAAAATTGTATATCTCTAGTTGTACGGATTGGATTTTTGTTGTTTTGGTCCCCATTCATTTATTACATTTTACTCTATTTTTCTAAATTAGTGTGGGATTGCCCTTGTTGTGTTTTCACTTTATTGCTGATTGAAGTGCTGCATGAATACTTTACAGCTTGCCTCTAAGTTAAGCCTGTTTTTGTGCCAAGCTGCCAGAGAATTGAGCACAGATTAATCTAGGGTTTGCTTGTGTTTCACCCTGACAGAGATTTTAGTTACTGCTTGACTAGGGTTTCACCCCCATCACCCAGTAACCCAATTTCCAACACCATGCATTCACGTTCTCTCTCTGATTCAATTGTGTGCATCATCTGTATGCCACTCCTTTTTTTATGTCCCTCTACCTTCAGCCTTCCTCCTTTACCATGCTTTGCCACTTTTGCTGCCCTATTCCAATTACTCTTTATTGTCACTCCTTAGTGCCCCTCTCTAACTTCCAATCACTTTCTGTCCCCATTTCTGTGCCCATCTCCTCACTGTCTCTGTTCCCACATTTGCTTATGATTGTTCCCATAACTGATATTTGCTCTTTCACCTCTCCTGTGTCCATCACCCCAGTCACTGTCACAGTCCTTCTTTCTCTATCAGCATCCATCTCTCCCAAACCCTACCTCATTTTTGTGCCATCACTACTTGTATTCTCTTTCATTTTGTATGAAGTCTTTCAATTAGTTTGTGTCTAACTGTTCCCATCTTCTTGCTGTCTCCATCCTCCTTCTTAGAGCCCATGTATCCCTCTTCTCACTTTAACTCTCGCTAAAGCCTCTTCCTTTAATTCTAAAATGACCCCTTTTCCGGGGCTGACCCATTTTCCTGGCCTTCACCATTCTACCCAGTTGTTCAGGAGTCCCCAGCCACTATTTAAACTAAATCCCATATCAGTCACACTTTTCTTGTTCATGACCCCTCAGCATCTCCCTTTTTGCCTGGCTCAGACAACCTAAAATTCAGGCTCTGTTCTTCTAATGCCCTCCCTAACTTCTGATTACTCTAAATTTAGTCCTTTCCTTCCCTAATAAATTCAGCACAGATGGTCTTTTATTTGCCTGCTGAAAGTGGTTGTGGGGAATAAACAATTCAAAATTTTCTTACAATTTAGTCATGTTTAAAAGACCATAGACTCTGAATTCCAGTTTCTGGATTTTATTATAAGGCCAAAAATAATTGAATATAAACACACTTTAGGATCAGAGAATATAGGTACATAAAAATGAATACAGAGCCGAATTTACGTATATATTTAATTCGGCATAGAAGGTAAAATGTGATGAACTCCAAAATCAAAATACAACCCAGAATTGAAGCGGAGTCCAAATCCTTTTTCATGAAGAAAAACAAAGGTTATCTTTCCCTACACTTCTCTCATTGAGGGTCCTGCCTATTCCCCTTACGCCATACCCCAAAGGTGTCAGCACGTGTTGGCTTCCTAAGAAGTACTCTTGTCAAATGGGTCAAATAGCTTAAGGCTATGAAGCTTGCTCTAAGATGCTCCTTCTCCGACGAAAAATGCAGAAGTCTCCTTCTTCTGTCTCTGCGCATCATACAAAAAGATCAAAGTTCACCCCCCCCCCAAATGTATCACACGATGAACTGTTTCACTTGTAATATTCTCCAGTAGATTTCCATAGACGCTTTAAGTTCTTTTTGTCTTCTAGTTGCCTTGAGGTTCAGATAGGCCAGGCATGGAAGGCATCCTCCCTTCTCGCCTTTCAGACTTCTTCAAAGACATTCTGGGTATCTCCTTAAACTAAGAATACCTAGGTCGAATTGCTGCACCTGCAGTAGGATGAGAACATACTATTTTCGCATACAAAAAAAGGATTCAATTATTTCTTGAGCAAACAAGGAGTTTCAAAACCATCAATAACACTCAGTTCTGGGCCTACAGTGCAGGCAACTTAAACGACACACAGTTACATTATATGATTATAATATCATCCTGCACATTATGCATACAGGAATTATAGTTGTCTCTAATACATATAAAATCTTGCTTGAAGGTGTACAATACATTTCAAATACTTAAACAGTGTGAATAAATTCATTTTAATAATAATGAAACGCTACTACTGATAAAATATATGTGAGCGCTTTTAAACCATGAGTATAATGCACTCATACAATTTAGAGTGCGGTGAGTGCACTATCACTTCCAAGCCTTTCTGATTTTCTGAATGTTTCTCTCTACAGCACTCCTTTCCCTGACATGCCAGCTTTGTACACCTTACCTTAAATGTAGAACATCCTGCCATACCCGGGCGCCCACTGGCCATCCCAGCTCGTCCGCATTCTTCGACTTTGCATGCATAGTTTATCTTTTCCCCTTGGGTCTAGCCTGTAACGATATCCTCTCCCCTTTCTTCTACTCCTCTTCTTCTGAAATTCTCCTATTCTTTCTCAAAGATTTCAGTCTTTGCTCACATTATTTTTCATTTTAATTAGTAGCTTATTTCATATATCACCAAACCTATAAACAACTATAAGGACATATTGGCATTTTACTAGTTTAAAATATATCAAATGTAAAAATCTTGACATATTAAGTAAACTCGTGAACAAATATATTAAAAAATATATATACAATTCATGATTTACTACAATTATGGAACATATTAATAAATCTTGATAAATAATAAATCTTTGTATCATGACTCGTGCCAAATCAAAAAATGTATACAGGAATCTTTTGACTAGGTTGACGGTCCGCAACAGCATTGAAAGATGATATTGTGTGCCATGACAACAGTTATCCATCAAGGGTATCTGGCCAAGTTGAAACAACATGAATAACATCCACGACTCTGGATCCATTGAGGAGCTGCAGTAGCTTGGAAAGTGACACTAAAAGAGGTGGGGAAAATACGTTGAATATTTCTTGATTTCAATATAATTGCTGTCCTCTGGTCGAGCAGAGTGCAAAATAAATTTCTAATTTGCACATTTGGGAAGACTTGTATGATGGCATAGGGTAAAGAATTGGGTTATTACTTGAGGGGGTAAGTACCCACCTCAAGTAATAACATTCCTTGTCAGGGTTAACCACTGAAGTCGCAAAATAAACCTGAGCTCAACTCACTGGTAGCTATGGCACGTAGAAGACCGGTTTAACTTGGAGGCAATGTGTAATGTATTAATACAGTACTCAAACACTAATAAAGTCGAAATGCAAAACAATAAAAATCCCAAAGCTAATCAGAAACATAGAGTAACATTAAATAAACCAAAGGGCAACCAAATGACAAATCCATTAACGGGAACTGGAAACATGTATTTTTAAAGTTTTAAGTAGAAATAGCTCCAAGCAGCACAAAGTGCCAATGGTGATCAGTGGTTACATTAGAACAGGATCTAGGCACAATTTGATACAGACTGTGTTAGAGTGTAAGTCCGATACACTAATCTGGTTAGTTCTGGTCAAGGATTTTACCTTCAGTCTCTTAAGACCCAATCCATGAAAAGAGTACACTTCTAAAGCCCCCAGGACCTCAAGGGAGGCATTCGGAGTCTCACAGGGTGGCAGGCAGAGGCCAATAGAAGAGTCCAGTTCAGGTTCAGTTGCCGTTGGTCCGTTGCAAGAAAAAGTCTCTTGTAGCTTTAACAGGTGGTCATCTTTATGACCCCTAGAGACCACTTCTTTGACCTGGGTACAATAGAGAGAGAGCAGGCCCATTCCTCCAGGGCTCTTCTCGGGATGCAAACAGCAAGTTCAGTTCTTTTCCTCAGGTCTGTGAGTGTTCTGAAGTGGGTGCCTAAAGTTGCCACATTTATGCCCGGCAGAACCTAGTTGGTGGGAGTGACTGCTAGGGACGCCCTAACCAATGGGGCTAAGGTTCCTGGCGCTAACCCTATCCACTTTGGACTTTTTCAAGATGAACTAAGTCTTCGACCACACTAGACTTGGTCTTTGAAGCCTGGGTGTGTATGTAGGTAGAATATTATGGTTTCCCAGTGTCCTTCCACAAGTAACACCAAACTCTAGTTTAATGCAGTTCCTGTACCCACAGCAACCTCTGAGACGGAAGTCTGGTATAACAAAACTGGGCTTTCAGCAACCAGACAGTGGATACACAACACATTGATTTGGTGTTCTGTTTACCTGATATGAATTGCACACCACATGTTATATGTAAATTTCAGCAGGCCTGGCAAACGGGCTGTGACACTTTAACATCAAATGAGGTCCACTGTGATTGTGGCCTGACTGGCTGGAAAGACAACAGAAGTGTGATCTAGCGCTTGTCTGTGACAGAGGTGGCCTCTTTGAAGTGCTTCCGAAGTGTCATGAAAAGCCCCAGCACACGTGTCAAGCAGGATGATGTCATTGATACAGGACTTTACACTTTAATGTCAAAAATGATTCTCCATGCCCTTGCTTATTCTGTCAGGTTCGGAGGGGTCCTCTCTACCTATTCAGGTCAGCCTAATATTTTGCTCCTGGGAGCAAGTTCACACCACACTCATGTGTATTTAAATGTAAACTACTGTCTGGCTGAAGTGCGAGACAAAATGCAGATTTCGTTTCGCAGAACTTTGGGCTGGGCAAAGGTAACTTTTTTTAACTTACTTTTCCGTAATAAATGTCACTTCACCAATGAATTGAATTATTTAAATATTTTTCTAGCTAGTTCAATTCCTGATATACAGGATTAGTATTTAATTTGGGATCCCTTTGGAACCAACAAACCTGCTACAGTAAAAATAACTTTGAGGTGATTTTCACTGTAAGGACATGTTTAGCAAACTTTTACATGCCCTGCCTTTAAATATCATGCACCCTTCCTTTATGGTTAAAACGAAATACCAATGGGTGACTTATAAATATTCAAAAGTGGGTATTAGGCATTTAAAAAAAAAAAGTATTAGCAGTTAAAACCTGAACAGCCAGACTACTGGTGGCAGGCCTGCAGTCAGGTTTACATCGTGAATGTAGTGAATGCATGCTAGGGTCGACCTTGTGCAGACTCCAAGAGCTCCTGTTACATATCCCCAGAAAACCAACTGTTTACCTAGGCACCACCATCTTTTTTTCTTATTTTTATCAACACATTGTGTGACGTCAATACTGAAAAATCAAGACTGTCCTGCCTGTCCCGTGCATTCACCTTAGTGAGGATCCTACAACTGCAGGTGGACACGTCTTTCTGCATTTAGTTTGTCCTTTTTCTCCTATATGTCTTGTGCAGAAGGTCTGTTGGTCTGGTGTGTAATTTAACAGGTGTACTTCTGTCTTGGGTTTCTGCTGATTGGTGTGGTATAAGCTAGTCAATCTCCAAATACGAACATTATCTTTGGTGTTAAAGTGCGCTTTCCTTTCATATGCAACACCAAGGTTGGCAATTCCACACAAACTCCCACAAAAGCACAGTTTTCTCTGTTGCTTTGTCCACGACTCGGAATTTACATACCTCACTGAGGCTTCGCGTTTGGGAGGTGTGTGCAGAGACTGTTTCCCCTGGCACCTGCATACCTCTGCTGCAAAACAGTGATGGTCTTGAGAACATGATATGCTTGTCGCTCTCCGGTCTACCTGAGATGCTGTTTTCTGGCTGCATTGATTGATGGGGACATGACCAGTTCATCTCGGTTCAGGATGGCTTTCCAAGCCGGGAGGCCATTCTTACTGTAGTGTGGCATCACAAGTTTAGCATTAACCAGTTGTTTATTAACCTTTAATTATCTTCCAGATCGGGGTGGTTAAACAGCGTTTCGTCGAGATTCAGATAACCATGTGGAGGATGCGACCTGTTTCCATGACACTCGAAACGTTGTTTGTCTCCAAACCAGTGGGACTATGACAGGCACGTGCTATGCCTGGAAGGGGATGGTGGAGGGGTGGACGTGCCAGGACTGTTCCTGCATACTCTGGCGCCGGAGGCGCTGAGAATCAACAGCCTCTTCAATGCTGTGCCTAATGACAACAGCCTGTTTGCACGCAGAATGGCTCTGATTAGTTTTAGTGCTGTAATAAGCCCATCGTCACCCGAATATATAAGTATTTGATAGTGGGGTGTTCAGATTAGGAATACACACACCCTTTATCACCCCAAATAAAAAGGCAGAGGTATGGGATGTAGCGTTGCGTTGCATCAGAGACAGCATTGAGACCATTGATCCGTAAACAAGCCACCCTCTTCAATGAATTCTAAATTATAAACCCGACTTTTATAAGAATTTGAGAAAAAAAGAACCTCTGCGGGCGTCGTGTAGGTGAAGTTTATCCTTCTAGGTATAGATGAGTTGATGTTGGTAATTATATTTTTTAAAAATTTTTATAACCTATCCCTAATCTGGGCTCCCCACGATATTAAGTCCCATACTACCAGGCATGGACTTTACTTGACAAAATAATCCCTAGGCTCCTGTCACGTAGAATATTGCAACTCGACAGGCATTTAAATTGGCAAGTAAAGAAAACAAAGAACTATCCGCTCGAAGAAACCAACTAGTTCTTTGTGGCTTCATGGCATGCAATTTACTTCTATATTTCTTTTTATGACATGCCATAAAGGCATGAAGTTAAGATTTTGACACCGTATGTTTCGATGTGAGTACATTTTGATTTGTGATGTATACAGATTGTAGGAGAAAATGACCTGGCATCTGTTTCTTTTTTGTTATTAATAAATTGTAGGCGGAATGGAACTAAGGGTGCTATACATTTAAAAATGAATGTAAACTTTGAAAACGAGAATTAAATGTTCGTGGATGGAATCAATGATTCATTGATCTATTATTTGATTGCTTTAAGACTTTTCAAGGAAATTTGGTAATTTGTATTGTCTGTTGCTTGCTTGAGTTGTATATTATAAAGAGTTTTGTAAGAAAACAAAACCAATTTAAATGTTCAAGAAAATATTTTACTGCACTTTGGCGGATTAATCGGCCACTGGTTTGAGCAAGGATTTTACCACCTTAGCTAAATGTAATTTACCTCTACCTCGTCCGGTAATGGAACCACCACAATTGTGGCATATAAGGGAAGTTTGCTATTCACTTACTAGTGGCACCATAGCTGGCTATTTACGCTTTCCTTATCCTTAGAATGGCCTTTCCAGTAATCAAACCAAATAGCTTTAGTCAGAGATTTACAGAGCGCACTACTCAACCATAAGGGTCTCAAGGCACTGAGGGGAGTAAGGGGAGATTTCGGCAGCTCCGAGGTCATCCGAAGAGCCAGGTCTTGAGGTCCTTTCAAAGACTTGCAGTGTATGGTTTTGTCTGATGCTGAGGGGGGAGTTAGTTCCAGGTCTTGGCTGAGATGTTGGAGAAGGATTTGCCACCTGTACTGGCTCTGTGGATGCAGGGGATTTCGGCAAGGGCTAGGTCGGCGGAGCGGAGGTTTACCTTTGGGGCGTGGAAGGAGATTCTTTTGTTGTGGTATTGGGGTCTGTGTTGTCGAGGGCTTTGTAGGTGTGTGTGGGCAGCTTGAAGGTAAGTCTTTTCGACGGGGAGCCGGTGGAGGTCACAGAGGTGCTGAGTGATGTGGTCGTGTCGAGGGATGCGAAGGACGAGTCTGGCTGCGGCATTCTGGGCGGTCTGGAGTTTGCGAAGGAGTGATTTGTTGATTGCAGTGTAGAGAGTGTGTTCGTAGTCCTACCTGCTGGTGAGGAGTGCAAGGGTGACGGTCTTCTTGGAGTCGGGGGATCCATTTGAAGGTCTTGCGTAGTATACAGAGGATGTTGAAGCATGTGGAGGACGCGGCGTTGATCTGTCGGCTCATGGTGAGTGAGGAGTTGAGTAGGATGCCAAGGTTGCAGGCCTGGCCTGTAGTGGTGGGAGGGTTTCTGAGGGCGGGGGTCCACTAGATGTTGTCCCATGCTGCAGGGGTGGGCCCAAGGATGAGGACTTCCGTTTTCTCCGAGTTGAGTTTCAGACAGCTGCTGCTCATCCAGGATGCGACATGCTTCTTTCCATCCTGGTGATGGGTTCCTTGGTGAGGGAGAGGATGAGGTGGATATTGTTGGCATAGGAGACTATGCTGAGTCCCTGTTTTCTGACATGGTTGTGAGGAGGGCCACGTAGATGTTGAAGAGCGTGGGGCTGAGGGCAGATCCTTGGGGTACTCTGCATCTGATCTCTGTGGGTTCGAAGAGGAAAGGCGTGAGTCTTATTCTTTGTGTTCTGCCAGAGAGGAAAGAGAAAATACAGTCTAAGGCAGTTCCCTGTATGCCGGCATTTTGGAGTCTGGCGGCTAGTGTGCAGTGGGAGACTGTGTCGAAGGCTGCTGAGAGGTCTAGTAGAATGAGTGCTGTGGTGTGGCCTTGATCGAAGAGGGTGAGGATGTTATCAATGGCAGCTAAGAGGGTGGTCTCGGTGCTGTGATTGCTGTGGAATCCAGATTGAGATGAGTAGAGGATGTTGTTTGCTTCTATGATGTGAGTTATCTGGGTGTTGATGATTTTCTCTGTGACTTTGGCGGCGAAGGAGAGGAGAGAGGTGGGCCTGTAATTCTTGAGGTCCGTCGGGTCTGCAGAAGGCTTCTTGACGAGGGGTTTGACTTTGGCGCATTTCCAGTCATCCGAGAACGTACCTGTTTCGAGGGCGCTGGTGATTGTCCGTCGATTTGGTGCGATGGCGGCCCTGTGGAAGATGTGTGGTGGGCAGGGGGCAGTGGGTGCTCCGGAGTGGATGCTCTCCATAGTCTTTGCAGTGTCTTCTGTAGAGACAGGGGTCCAGGTGAGGAGGGTCGGCTTGGTGGCGTAGCTGGTATTGGGTTGGGTCCTTGGTCTTGATCGTCAAAGTTGTCTTAGAGTATCCTGATCTTGTGATGGAAGAAGGAGCTGAGTTGGGAGGGAGGGACGTCGGTGGTTTCACTGTGGGGTCTGGTGAATTCTTGTATGATGGTGAAGAGTACCAAATACTTTCCGAAATGCATTGGGCTGTTTTAATAAACATCATGGGATGTGGAACCCACTTTGGACTCCTGAGCTTTTGTGAAACATTTTCGTCTACTAAAAAATTGAGTAAAATGAATTGACTACAAAACGAGAGTAAAATGATTAAAACGGTTTAAATAATGATAAATAAGCAACAGAAAAGCAGATAAAACATTGATTCATTTGATTCAATCCATAAACGTGGCAGTGCAGCCTTACGGAATCGGAAAAGGGGTTCCTTGTTGCAGGTATTTTGACAGCGCACCGAGACAAAGAACGAAGCAGGGTATTGCACGCTGTTGAAACTAAAAAGGCTAAGATAAGATTAAACCAGGACGACACGGTGTGCATCTCTTTTCTTGAACTCATTAGTATAATTTTCGTTCGTCTCACTCTGAGATTGCACCCAAAATGACAATCGTGAACTGAAGAGGACATGAGAAACATGATAAAAGTAATACGTTAAATGGCGACAAGCACGGGACCTGGGTTCTCCCCCACATTGAAGTATTGGAAAGAGATAAGCACTTCATTCAATAGAATACACCAAAACTCTATTTTGGAAAACGGACATTCAGTTAGATAATGATTTACAAATAGATTTACCCCAAAGGGAATCATTGCGGGCACTTTATGAAGAAGAATGTGGAGGCATATTTACATGGTATTCTGGGAATTGTAGTATCACTGTGTGAAAGTGATTGATGAACTAGAATTTGCGTAGTGCTTTGTTAATGTTTATGGACAAGCTTTGGAGGCACACACATGTAATGAATGACCTGCTAACGCTGAATATGGGTGGGACCACTTTAAGAAAAGGT
Source organism: Lissotriton helveticus (assembly GCF_964261635.1). Lineage (NCBI taxonomy): Eukaryota > Metazoa > Chordata > Amphibia > Caudata > Salamandridae > Lissotriton > Lissotriton helveticus. The sequence goes on along the minus strand of NC_136063.1, from coordinate 1,566,185,154 downwards.
TTTTGCAGTGAGTAAATTTCCCTCGCACCAGAAGCGTTTTTACACGCTGTGAAGGAACGAAGGAACGTTTGATTTTAAATGATATGGGGACCTACCAGTTATGGTAAGCGCAAATTTGTACATGTTAGGGATGAAGAGTGCAGTGATGTGTAGCACACAGTGGGGTAGAATTACTGGGTTACAAAGTGCTGAATACTAATGATGAAACCAAGAAGGGAATGTTCCTAAATACGGGTTTAATTATTGTTTAAATGGTTCGTGATTCTGGTTTTGGTAGCAAAACTGATGATATTTGTTTTTAAATGTGATGAAATGCTTAATACAGTTGAATATGTCGGTTACAATGCGTTCTTGTATTTGTAGATGCCCCTGAAGAAGGAAATGTACTTTCCGAAATGCATTGGGCTGTTTTAATAAACATCATGGGATGTGGAACCCACTTTGGACTCCTGAACTTTTGTGAAACATTTTCGTCTACTAAAAAATTGATTAAAATGAATTGACTACAAAACGAGAGTAAAATGATTAAAACGGTTTAAATAATGATGAATAAGCAACAGAAAAGCAGATAAAACATTGATTCATTTGATTCAATCCATAAACATGGCAGTGCAGCCTTACGGAATCGGAAAAGGGGTTCCTTGTTGCAGGTATTTTGACAGCGCACCGAGACGAAGCAGGGTATTGCACGCTGTTGAAACTAAAAAGGCTAAGATAAGATTAAACCAGGACGACAAGGTGTGCATCTCTTTTCTTGAACTCATTAGTACTGTTTATTTTATCTCACTACCCTCCTACTTCACTTTCCCGGTCTGCCGCGGCACCTCGCTGATTGTTGCGGAGGGAAATGGGTGTTTTCCTCCCATCATCTCCACTTCCTGTGGGCTCCACTCTCTGGTTGGTGGGGTTAGTACTTTAGTCTTTTCTGGCCCACCCTACTTAAGACCATGCTGGGCCGGACGCGCGGCAGGTGCGCCGCTGGTGTTCCAAGGGCGAGCCCGTCTGCACCTGTCCGCGCCTGGACTGCGCCTTGTGCCAGGACAACTGTTTGTTTCGTAGGGGACAATACTAAGCCTCTCACTTACTCCAAAGGCTAGCATCTTGAGCTATGGAGGCATGGAGAATTCCATTGCCACACTATAAACCTGAACGCTGGTTCCTTCATTCAGCTGCCTGTCTGCCTTACTTATAATTTTCCGTTTCCTCTTGCTAAAACTTGCCATATCCCCACCAAAGATCTCTCTCTCCCCTCTATTCCCCTGGAGAATACCTTCTCGGGTTATCTCATTAATGCTAGATCCCCATTTAACCCCTTCGTTGCTAGGCCTTTTCCCCTTCTGTGCTAAGCCTTTTTTTGGCTATTTGGAGTAGTGCCTGCTTAGGCCCCTGTAACTTTTTGACCACATAAGGTATCCATGCCAATTTTGCGTCCTTTTCTTCCAACATCATGGGGATTCTAAAGGTACCCAGGGTTTGTGGATTCCCTTGGAGGGGTCCCTGAAATTAAGCAAAATACAGTAACATTTTTGTTTTTTTCAGAAAAATGGGAAAAACTGGCTGCAAATGAAAGCCTCTGGGTTTTTCCCTGCAAATTTTATCAAAAAAGGGTTTGTGGGGCTAAAATCTCAATTTTTCCAGATTTTAGGGAATGACAGTCTTTTGTCAGAGAACCAACATTTTTCACACAGTTTTGGCATTTTTCTGGGACATAGCCTATTTTTGCTATTTTTAGTGCTTTCAACCTACTTCTAGTTAATGGTAAAAATTAGTATAAAAGCAATAATGGATCCTGGAAAGCTATACATTTAAGAAAAGTAGACAACATTCTGAATTCAGAAAGGGGTCATTTGTCTAAATCCATGAAGGTGTCTTTATAGAAAGTAACAGTTAAATATTGGAAAAATTGAAAATTAGTTGAAAAAACAGCCTTTTGTATCAACGTTTTCACCTGCAACTTCTTGTAATTATGACACTCTTTGTAAGCAATATACCGTTACATCCTTTGGACCTTCCTGGTTGTGGGGATATATAGGACTTGTAGGTTCACCAAGAACCCAACGAACCCAGAGCCAAAAACTGAGCAGCAACTTGCAATGGTATTTTGTTATGTACCGGGTATAGAGCAATTATTCTGGGAAAATGTATACATGGAAAAATCGGTATGAAAGACACCTATGTATTTCTGAATTGGGTACAAATTATAGAGTTTAGAAACAGTATATATTTGCACATTTTCAAAATTGGGAATACTCCTACTAGCATGAGAATTATTGGTAATTTTTCAAAATGACTTTTTTTACACAATGTCTTATATTTGGAAGGGAGAAATGCATGAAAACTCATTAGGTAATAACAGTTGATTTACAAATCTGAATTACCCTAAGTCTCCCGATAAAAACGGTACCTCACTTGTGTGGGTCAGCCTTGTGCCCATGAGAGGAAATGGCGCAAAATGCAACGAGGTCACACCTCCATTTCGCAGTGAAAAATGACCCTTTTTTGGCAAAGTGCCTAGCTGTAGTTTTTGAACCCTAGCTCTGCTGGCACCTAGGGAAACCTAGCACACCTATACATTTTTAAAAACTATACACCCAGGGGAATCCAGGAAGGGGTGACTTGACTGCCTCCCACCAGGTTCTGTTACCCAGAATCCCTTGCAAACCTAAAAAATGGACACAAAAAACACATTTTCTCCACATTTCTGTGATAGGCAATGTCGATGTTACCTCAAAATGTTTTGGGCCCTTGCCTGTCGCGGGTACTTCGGCCTCCCACACAAGTGAGGCACCATTTGTATCGGGAGACCTGGGGCAACGCTGGGTGGTAGGATATTTGTATGAGCCCAGTAATGCCACGCTTTCCCACACAAAAATGTGTGAAAAAAATTATTTTTTCTGCTAAAATTGAGGGTTGCAAGGGATTCTGGGTAAGGGAACATTGGGGGATCCACGCAAGCCATACCTCCTTGGAATCCCCCGGGTATCTACTTTTCAGAAATGTGTGGGTTTGGTAGGTTTCCCTAGATGGCCGTCGAGCACGGGGCCAAAAACCCAGGTGACCCCCCCCCTTGCAAAAGCAGGTGTTTTTGACATAGGCAATTTTGAAGTCGCCACACTACGTTTTGGGCCATTGCCTGTCGCGGGTACTGGGACCTCCCACACAAGTGAGGCACCATTTTTATCGGGAGATCTGGGGGAATGCTGGGTGGTAGGAAATTTGTGTGAGCCCAGTGATGCCACGCTTTCCCACACAAAAATGTGTGAAAAAAAAGATTTTTTCAGCTAAAATTGAGGTTTGCAAGGTATTCTGGGCAAGGGAACGTTGGGGGATCCATGCAAGCCATACCTCCTGGAAGCCCCCGGGTGTCTACATTTCAGGAATGTGTGGGTTTTGTAGGTTTCCCTGAATGGCCAACGAGCACGGGGTAAAAAACCCAGGTGACCCCCCCCTTGCAAAACCAGATAGTTTTAACAAAATTAGTTCTTTAGTTCTGCAGCGTGACAATTTTGGCACAATATTGCAAGGAAAATGTGACCGACATTCTGAGTTTTGCAGGATATTGTGGATAAAATAACTTGTTAGAATTTACCAGAGAAACATCACCATGTACTCCCATGGGTTTTCAACAATATCTACAATTGGTAGGTTATTCTTAGGTGGAATGTACACCTTGGCAGAGAGACTAAAAAGACAAAGATTCCTGCAAAGCCATCTATTCCTCAAACACACACACACACACACACACATACTGGTTGGATTTGGCATGAGGGCGAGTGATGGTTCAGTATATAAAATTTTATTAATAAGAGATTTCACAAAAATGAAATGCACTGTCAATTACATTGACAAAAAAACTGAACCAATGACTCGCAGCTCGTGAGCTGTAAAGCTACTTCAAGGCACCAACCGCTTAACAGGCCATTCACACACCTTTCATACTTGATACACCGAAGACCATTCACAACACCAGGCATGAAAGCAACACATCACAACATTCACAAAAAAGGGACAAGGGGCACCCTGCTTCAAAAACAAAAATAAATAAATTACTACACAGCCATCGATTCCTCAAACACACACACATACTGGTTGGATTTGGCACGAGGGTGAGTGATGGTTCAGTATATACAATTGTATTAGCAAGTGATTTCACAAAAATGAAATGCACTGCTAATAGTTGATAGGACGAGAAACTGAACCATTGACTCACAGCTCGTGAGCTGTAAAGCCACGACAAGGCACCAACCTCTTTACAGGCCATTCATACACCTATCATACGTGTGATGCATACAAAACATTCACACCTCCAGCCGTGGACCCATCACATTACAACACTTCCACCAGCAGACAGCGCCATTCAAGGGCCCATCACTTTCACACGCCCACATTCCTGACACAGCAACTACACAAACTGATGGATTGCATTGAGTGGCGCTCAGCTAGCAGTGTGTGTAGTGACCAGCATCAAGTCACTACTCGCACTCGCCAGCCGAGCCCCAGTCCACGCACACCGCCAGCCAATCACCAGTCCACGCACACCGCCAGCCAATCGCCAGTCCACGCACATCGCCAGCCACGCGCGGCTCCCCACACACCGCCAGCAAAGCACCAGTCCACACACACTGCCAGCCAAGCGCCAGGCCACGCTCACCGCCAGCCAAGCGCCAGGCCATGCACACCGCCAGCCAAGCACCAGGCCACGCACACCGCCAGCCAAGCGCCAGGCCACGCACACCGCCAGCCAAGCGCCAGGCCACGCACACCGCCAGCCAAACGCCAGTCCACACACTCCGCCAGCCAAGCGCCACTCCATGCACACCGCCAGCCAAGCACCAATCCAAACACACCGCCAGGCAAGCACCAGTCCACACACACCGCCGGCCAAGCACCAGTCCACACACACCGCCAGCCAAGCACCAGTCCACACACACCGCCAGCCAAGCACCAGTCCACACACACCGCCAGCCAAGCGCTTAACCACGCACACCACCAGCCAAGCAGTTAACCACGCACACCGCCAGCCAAGCGCCAGACCACGCACACCACCAGCCAAGTGCCAGACCACGCACACCACCAGCCAAGTGCCAGACCACGCACACTGCCAGACAATCGCCACTCCACGCAAACCGACATCATATTTAAGAATTTTTTTGATATAAGTAAGAAAAAACACAAATTGCAAATTGATACAAATCTACTAACACAACAACTAAAACTAAATACATTACACAAATGCCAACTTTGAAACTGAACAAAAATTATTAAACAATAGAGGCTAGGCAGTTCACTTTACCACTCATGGATGCTCCCAAAAATTCTTTTGTGTGTGGTACATTCTAAAACAAGCAGGCATGCACAGCCCAGGGTTAGAAGGACAGTCTGGGCAGTACATCTGAACCTCCTTCTGCAAACCTCTTCGCCAACAGACTCTACATCTCCGACTGGGAAAGTCTTTTGAGGATATAGGAGGAATTAGATCAGGAAAGTGGCGATCTTTCAATCCGGCAACATCCTCCACCACTCCAACTCTAGGAACACTTGCCTGTTCCACTAAAACAAGGCTGCCTATTACAGACTCCTGAAACTTTACAAAAGTCATCTTTTACTGAGGACAAGATTCCTGGAACACAACAAAAGCATGAAAGGTTGCCAAGTGGAAAAGATGGATAGCCAACTTCTTGTACCAAATGTAAGCCTTACAAAGAGCAGCATACGGTTCCAACCTCTGATCTACTCTGTCAACACCACCCATGTGCCTATTATAGTCTAAAATGCACACAGATTTGCGCGCTTCAGCAACCTCGCCCCAAACAGTCACCGGTTCAGTGCTTTCATCATGAATGGTAGTCAACATGTAGACATCTCTCCTGTCTGAAAACTTCACAGCTAGAAGCTCCTCGCAATGCAATGCACTACACTGTCCCTGGACAAGCTTTTGACAAACCAGTTTCTTTGGGAAACCTTTACGGTTAGAGCGGATTGTGCCACAAGCAACAATGTCCACTTTGGCCAATTCCCTCAACAACCGCACACCAGGGTAGAAGTTATCTACATATAAATGATGGACTTTGTTAAATAATCCTCTACCAAGTTCCCACAAAATGTTCTCAGTCACTCCAAAAGTGGACGGACAGCCAGGGGGGTTAATCCTGGATTCCTTACCGGTGTACACCCTGAAATTATAGACCTATCCAGTCCGACTGTCACACAACATATACAGCTTAATTCCATAGCGTTCCCTCTTACTAGGAATGTATTGCCTAAAAACCAAGCGGCCCTTGAACAACACCAAAGACTCATCCACTGCAATTTCTTTCCCAGGAGCATAGATCTCAGAAAATCAATCAACAAAGTGATCAATGACGGGCCAAATCTTGAAAAGACGGTCAGGGTGATCTCATGGCAAAGCTAAACCATTATCGACAAAATGCATCATCCGATGCAGATGCAAATACCTATCACGACTCATGACTGCTGGAAATATAGCAGTTGCCATCAAGGGACTAGTAGACCAATATGAAGCCATTGATGGCTTCCTAAGCAAGCCCATCAAAAAAGTTAAACCCAAGAACTTCTTCATCTCTTCCAGATTTGTGGGAGTCCACCGGGTAGCTCTAGTGTGGGGCTTAAGGCTGGCACTGTTCTCCCTCAAAAACTGTTTGGCATACAAATTAGTCTGCTCAACAATCTCTGCCAAAAACACATCATCCATAAACAACTGAAAAAAATCAATCGGAAAAAAGTTTTCAGTGTTCACCCTACACCCTGGAACACCAGTCAAGTCAGGCAATGCTGGCTGCACCATGCCTGGGGCAACCCAGAGGTCAGCACTATCAAAGGGAAGCCTTGCAGCTCCAGGCTGCCGCCCAGCTGCTTCTTGACTCACTATACCAACAGGATGTCTTGCATCCCCAGGCTGCAGCCCTGATGCCTCTTGCCGCACTATCGGCACAGCAATGTCCTCCTCTAACACAGGAACTTCATCCACACCAAAAATAGCTTCATCAGCACTCAGAGTATCTTTATCATCAGATGATGCCATGTGGAGAGAAAACTCACTACCTGAACCTTCCCCTCCCACCTCTGCCTCAGAATCCGAGTCAGTCTCTGGATCATGGTCAGAGGAAGAATCAAAAAGCATTCCAACAACTTGCTGAGCAGTAATCCGGCGGCTAGCCATTATCCTTACTAAGAAAGGAGACTGCACAAACAAGTGAACAACCAACACTGTGCAAAGTAAGTAAAATAATGTGTGCCATAATCACAAAAATCTATATACTGGAAAACTATACAATTCACTTACAAGGGACAGCTACACTCACCAGCACCTACTCTGCAAAGACACAGCAAATAGTCAACGATATCCCACTAGAAAGAAGAAAAAAAACATAAATCTACAGAAAACAAAATACATCAAGCACAAATGCAAAACAATGTTTACACTCACAAAAAACAGAAACCAAACATACTGGTATTATTACATACTTTGCAAATAACACATTTACATTGAAATTGCGCAAAAAAGGTCTCTTACCAAACACATGCTACTACACAAACAGCAGGACCACCAGTAATGAAACCGCAGCCTGCAACAGTCTAAAGAGCAAAAGCCTTGAACAAGAGCAAACAAGGGGGAAATAAAACATTACAATTCACAAAATACACATTATAAGGCTATGTCACAGGCTATGTCACTACACAAATGGGGGCAGAATGGGCTGAATACACATAAACAAATATATGTCCCCTGGAAGCAAGCACATTATTTATTTTTAAATCCCTGGCACTTGTTGGCTTTTCTGCCCCTCCCCCACCCCGGGTCAGAAATGCCAAAAATATAGGTAATCTATCCCCAAGGGGGGGGGGCAGAAAAGTCTAACAAATTAATTATGCCCATAAGGAAGTGACCCTTGCCCAAGGGGTCGCATTCCATTTAAAATTTAAAACCCTCCCTGGAGTTTTCTGCCCTCCCCGGGGGCAGAAAGGCCAAGTAAAGAAACCGATCTTACCCAAGGGATCGCTTCCGATTTCACTAAAAACAAAATCCCTGGCTCTAGTATGCTTTTCAAACCCCCCCCCCCGGGTCCAGAATCGGACGATCTGTCCCAAGGAAGAGGGGGGGGGGGAGGGCAGAAAAGTCTGAAAATAATTTTGCCCCCTTATGAAGCGACCCTTGCCCAAGGGGTCGCTTTCTTTGCACATTTTTACCCAAAAAAGAAATCCCTGGTGTCTAGTGGGGCATTCCTGGTGCACGATCACGACGCTGTGCGTGAACGTGCACCAGGAATGCCCTGCATTGGGATATCAGGGAAGAGGAAACACTGTTTCCTCCCCACCCCGATGCCTCAAGGCCCCTCAAAATGCCACCCACCCCACCAGAGGCCAAAACCTCCCTCCTCTCGCTGAACGCGCTGGAAACAAATGGTTTCCAGCGCGTCCTGCACTTCCTGATGACGTCGGCGCGTGCTCTGGGTGCTGACATCATCAGGGAGCGTGGGGGGCCCGGGGGTGGCAGCTGAAACTCTTCCGCTGCCATCCCTGCCCCAATTGCCCAAGGTCGATGCCCAGGGGGGGGAGCTCTAGCGCTCCCCCCGGGGGCTGTGCTGATGACGGAGCGGTTTCGTCATCAGCACCGCCCAACCGATGATGACGGAACGCTCCGTCATCCGCATCGAAGGGGTTAAATTCAAAGTGGAGTTTTGTGACTTTGTCTCCTTTCAAAGGCCAGACTGGGTTTTTATTACCGAGACTGGGCCAGAGATTTCTCCGGCCCTGACTTGGTCGATGCAATCCCAGAGGGATATGTATTATCACTATTTGACAGGGTATGGAGAATTGGTGGGGGGTTCGGCATTCTATTTAAGGATTCCTATACCTGCTACATTGAGCCTCTAACTACATCCTTTAAACCTTACCAAGCAATATTTTTCTCCTTAAAAATACTTTCTACAGAAATCTTTGCTGGGATTTTAACCTGTCATCCCCTAGGCCAAGAATCTTTTACTCGGGATTTCACCAATCGCATAGAACCCTACTTGGCGAAACTTAATCTGATGCTCCTGGGGGATTTTAATTTTTCACTTGGATAAGTCCTTATGCAAAGACTCTTAAATAAACTATGGCATGCTGTGGCTTACCACAATTGGGAAAAACCTCCACTCATGAGGTGGGACACATCTTGGATGGCATTTTCTCGAATGACTTCCGTTTCATGGTAATGGAGCCACTTCAACTCTGCTGGTCAGATCATTATGCTGTTCTTTTTTCTCTTGTGACTTCTCTATTGCACAAATCCTTGAACAAGGGGAACTGAAAGGTATTTAAAAGGAATTACAGCCATATTAATAAGTAAGTTCTCTGTAAAACCCTCAGTAATCTTCACTGGACCAATCATTCCGATACCAATTTGGCATCTACAGAGTTCTCTAACTGGCTGTTGACAGCTTTTGATTCCCTTGCCCCCATTAAAGAGTACTATGCAGGCGGAAAAAAGCACACTGCCCCTTTGTTTTCAGAAAGGCTATGGAAGCTTAGACAATCCTGCTGCCATCAAGAAAGGATCTGGCGCCGACATTTCAGTTAGTATATAGTCTATACTATAGAACATCATAAACAGAAATTAGTGGAATACAAAACTGCTATTAATGAGGAAAAATCATTAGTTTACTCTCGAAGGACAGAATCTCTCAGATCCTCTAGGGAACTATTCAGTGTAATTAACTCTCTCTCTTCTCCTTCTGTCTCTGCTTACACTGACAGCTCGCAGGATCTTTGTGACAAGATGGCTAACTGTTTCCTTTCGAAGATTTCATAAATATATTCCTTCCTGCACAATCTCAATCTAGAGCTGTCCAATACAGCTCCAACTACTAGTTCTGTTTTCCTTAACTCTGCTTTACTCAAAGAGGGGGAAGCTAAACTATCTGCCTTCCCTTCTTTGTCCTATGAGCATACAGATCGTCTCCTTGGGGTAATCACTTCTGGATCCCGCTGGAATCCTGCCCCTTGAAGATAATGAAATTAGGAAGGGAGATGATTGTCCCTCACACAACCTCCACGCTCAATCCAGCTATCTCATCGAGGCAGTACCCTCACACTTGGAAAACAGCAGTGGTCAAATCTTTATTAAAAAAAAGCTACACTGCATCCATCTGAACTAAAAAACTGTCAGCCTATCTCTTTGATACCAGTCCCTGCAAAGATCTTGGAGACGCATCTAAACTCCCATCTTAGCTCCTATTTGGAGCAACATCATTTGCTTGATGGCTCCCAGCATGGGTTTAGGAGTGGCCATTGCCCGGAGACTGCTCTAACCTCTGCAGTAAGTAACATTCATATTCAAGTAGATGCTAGGTACACCTCTCTAATAATTCTTGTAGACCCAACCGTGGCCTTTGATACCATCTCACCTACGAGGCTGGTTGGCTGTCTCAAAGAAATTGGGGTCACAGGCTCCGCTCTGGTGCTTCTGTCCTCATTTCTCACTGATCGGTCACAAATAGTAAAACTGGATCAATTCTACTCTGACGCCACTCACACCTTCTGCGGTGTCCCACAGGGTTCCAGATTGAGTGCAACCTTATTCAACATCTATGTCGCCCCTTTGGCCAAGGTTATTGGATCTTTTGGGCTGAAGGCTCTGTCCTATGTGGACGACACACACAAAATATTGTGTCAAGCACCAATAGCATTGAGGCGTCCACTGCAAATTTTAAAAGCTGCAGGCAGGCTTTGGCCTCCTGGATGGTAGACCACTACTTATGACTCAATGGTGACAAGACAGAAGTTTGGATTTTTGGTAGTCCACAATCTATATGGTCCCACTCTTGGTGGCTTGAAATGCTCGGCTCATGCCCCTGTCCAGCTCTAGCCGCAAAGAATCTTGGGGTCCTAGTTGATAGCTCTTTCTTTTGGCCCCTAGATCAGCAGAACGGTATCCATCATCAGGATCCTTAGGAAGATCTTTCCATGTCTTTCCTTTTCGTCTCAAAGCAGGCAGCTGTTGCCCTGGTCCTGTCCAGATTGGATTATTGTAATGCCCTTTACCTGGACATCAATAAGGGATCCGTCCATAAATTGCAGCTTGTACAGAATGCAGCGGCTAGACTTGAGATGGATCTTCCTAAATTCCACCTAGTTCCGGCATCTATTCGTAAGCTGCACTTGCTTCCTTTAGAACATTTTTTGTTTAAGGCCCTTTGCCTTGTCCATAAGGCTCTTCATAATTCGGGCTCCGAAGGCATTAAAAGGCTCTTTCAACGGTAAGTCCCTACCAAACAACTGCGGTCTGTGAACAAAAACTAGCTGGTAGTTCCCAGGTTCAGGAGAGCCAGGTTGGGGGAGGTGGAGGGGGAAGAGCCTTTTCTGTAGCTGCCTCTAAGTTTTGGATTTCTCTCCTGCTATCGATCTCTGGGCAAGACCCTAACCTTTTGTTCCAGAAGACCCAAGTAACATGGCTCTTCATTCTTTAACTGTTAGGCTCCTTTCTGTGCTTCCTACGACTGTCGGCTCTATCCACAGCACCTTGATGCCTTTGGGCAAAGTTTGCGCTCTATAAGACTAATATTTATTCATTCATTCACTTTGGTGGTAATCACACACAACTTTAAACCACTTATCACACTAGCTCATAAGCAAAGACCCTTCTAACCATACACCCATGCCGATGTGGCTAGTCACTTCGTGCCACACAAAGGGACAGTACGCACTATACAATTGTATAATACAATAAAATTACTCTTTTGTATAGATAGATTGTAATTATACTTGGTACACTGTCATATTTTACACCATATTAAGCGGTTTACCATGCGCTTTATGTATGCTACAGACTTGGAGCTGTGAAACAATTGGTTTTTTTTACAAAAATAAGTTGATCACTTTTTGTTTTAGGAGTTGACTGGTACATGGGTTGCTACAGTGTGGATCTTCTGGAAGTATCTGAGCTTGGATATCAGTCTTCAGATGGGCACGCATTAGCTCTTTCCTCATGCTCCAAATTTTGCCTTCAGAAAGGGTAATGTATTAATCAATTACCAATTTAGTAAATTATTGTGTTGCCAATTTCTTTGCAATCCTTTTACATCATTTAGAATGTGTCTTTGCACTAGCTACTTCATACATTGTGAGAAAAATTGTCAAAATAGATTGAAAGCAGATAAACAACCATTACAAAATGACAGACCTACAGGGGTGAATGGATGAAGACTGAGGGCAAGAGAGCATTCAAAATGAATGAAGTAGCTGTCTGCTACTGTCGTATAACAAGACAACTACATATCATACTTTGAATGAAGTATATAGTTGAGGTCTTTGAATTTAATCATATTGAAGCACACCATCCAACTTCCAGCAGAGTCTAGTCGGGCAAACCTCTTGTAGCACACCAAATAATGAGTATAGATAAAAAGGAACAAAGGCCACCAGTTTTAGCAATCAGTCCAGGTCTCTCTGTTCTGTAAGTCTGCTCCCCATCTGGTGAAACAAGGCGAGCTGATCGAACAGTATTTATTTTGTTCCCCTCATTTGATGCAATTTTCATGGCTTGACATGAGAAGATGGTTTTGAATTTTAGTATTCTATTCATAGGGACAAAGGGCGTAACAGGGTCGAGTGAATGAGTCTTCAAATCTTACTACCTCTGTATCATCTAACTGTTTGGACTTATAGGTTTAACCAATTGCCACTACTCTTTTTCAAATGACATGGACTTGGTACAGCTAAGAAGAATTTGGATGTGCGACTGGTTACCAATCAGAAACTTGTTTACATCTTTTATTAACTTGTGCAGCATCATTAAAAATTGGGCTTTCGTGTGCTTAAAATCTTTGTAAGATTGGTACATTAAATAAAATGTGTTTTTTGTTTTATTAAAATTTGTGTTGCTTTGTCTGAAAACCGAAGCACTTCAGCAGGCTATATAGGTTACATTCATAAACTGTAATTACTGGGGTTATCTGCAACATTCTTCAAAACTTGAATGTGGAACAGTCATTATTTTCGAAGACAGAGGTAGAGAAAGTTGGCAAAGTTCAGTTGGATGTTATCATAGTTGAGGCTTATAGCAAATTTGTTTTGTGGATGAAAGTAATCTTACATTGAGAAGGAGGAAAGCCTTGACCACTACCTTGGTACGGGTGTGCAAGTCCTGTTGCATCAGTATCAATGCCTGACCTAGATGAATTAGGCTTTTACTCGATTTCTATGGCTCATTAATTCACATTAATGAAGGATACCAAACATTCCTCTACACCAGTCTTCAAGCGGCTGCCATTCTTTATGACTACACTGATATGGCCTCTCATTTCTCTGATCCTTCTATTATCCTGAATCCTCTGTAGCAACTTATCACCAGTGTCCTTGAGGCGTTTCCCTCTCAGGAAAAAGTTTATCTGAAGAGCTTTGTCTTCTGAAACAAATGTCGAAGGCTGTCGAAACAGCTTGGAATATGTTGCATCTCCCCAGTGATAGAATTGGTTGCCGCACCTATTACAATAGTCTACAAAATCTGCTATTTGTAGAGCAAACAAAAAAACAAATGTGTTGCTGCTGTCTCTAAAAAGGTGTAACGACCTTATGTACTCTTAAAAAAATACATGATGGATTGGTTTGCGACCCAGAGTAATTACCAGTGGCTGAGATTGATTCAAGTAATTTAACCATCATGTTTATATTTTCATAATTTTTTTCATTTGCAAATTTCATGTCTGAGCCACTGATGGCCAACTTGCAGCACTAAAGCACAATATCATTATCCCAGAACATTGCAGTCCCTTGCTTAATACATTTACCTCTGCCTCGGAGCTCCCCATTAAGCATCAAGCTCTCCCAGTGTGTCATTATCAAAAGACAGTACCTCCATCATTTCTGGTGTTATACCACATCTTCTCTTTGCCACTCAACTTCAGAAACCAACAGTTGATCTAGAGATGTCAGCAAGCTACAGACCCGCTTGCTATTTTTCACAAAGTTGGTTGAATCTGAGCTGACTTCACAGTTCATAATCAACCTGGGAAAATTTTCAAAGCTATATCTTCTGGAACGTGTTGCCTGTGACTCTTTGGCGGCCAGTGACTTGTGCAACACCACCCTTTCCTCCAAGCATTTGGCCTTGAATTTCATCTGCTCTTCTTTCCTTCCTCATTTTATTGTTTGCGTGACACTTTTTAATATGATTTAGTTGCACTTTCATTTTACAAATAACAAATGAAATATGCGTAATCCAGTTTCATGGCTCAGTTAAGATGGATTAGCAGTGAGGAACAACTGTTCTCTGTATAAATCTTTCTTTGTGGCTATCCATTCTTCACGTAGTCTGGTAGTCTTCCAGGGCTTGGTGTGTTTGGTCATACATAGGTAAAATGAGGTATCACCAGCATAAACCTTATGAAGTGTTGTGGATGGTGATTATTAGAAGGGGGGAAGGTGAATGTTAAAGAGTACACGGCTGCTGTTACCTTTGAAAGCCTCTATCACCTTGTAGGAATCTTATAAATTTGCCTTTATTTTAGAATACTGTTATCAGTGGACACCTGAACAGGTGAAAGTGAATTGATAGAAAAGAAGATGCCAGGTAAGTCATTTTCTTCTGAAAGAGGCAAGAAGAGGGTGTAATGACATCTTCCATGCTGAATGTTATGCTGTGGTCAGTTACTAGCAGAAAGGGTGCATCATCCTAGCTTTAATATTGTTTTCTATGTCTCCTTTGGGGTCAAGCAACCCTGTGTTGAAATGGGACTATTGTAGGTGCTGCAGAGTTAGTAGTGAGTTACATCTGGATTCTGTAGCATTTTGTAATTGGATATTTTGCTGGAGGGCTTGTATTGTCTAGGTTTGGCTTTAGTTAAAGCTTTTTGAGAATTAGTGATCATCACTGTTCTTGCAGAGATCGCTATACTACTTCCATCCTAATTGGTTTATATGGTTGCTGATGAGTCCAGGCAAGATACTTCAAAAGTCTGATTAGTTTGGTGGGATTGATATGTATGGGCATTTAGTGTTCAGATGTGTTTGTTCTATTTGGCATCAAGGGCCTTAGTGAAGGCCTTGGTAAGTTCTGTGTCCAGATAGCTTAGACCCAGTTATTATAGTTTGTTGATGAGGCAAAGGACACTATAGATACATGCGCTACATTGATGTAGGAGAGGACTAAGGCTTTAATTTCTTGGGGTGAAATGTTTGAGGTTACATTTATATTTAAACACTGAAGAGAGGTACAGATGGTAGAATACATTGTTTAAATGGTAAGCCTCTTGTTTGTAGAATTGCATCAAGAGTTAAACCTAAAGCTTTGGCATTTAGGTTATTCTTGAAGGTCTCCAGTGAGGTTGATTTTCAACCTGAATTGTGGTTGTAAATGGGTGTTTCCTTTCCTTGGAACAAAGGAAAGTCTCTTGAGGAAGGGATTACTTTAAGTAGGAATATAGTCCTCCATTTTTGGTTTCTGATGACTTCAGATTTTTAGCATTTTGAAATTGTCACCAGAGCAGGGAAACCTTGTCAATTGCTGGATGTCATATGCTTTCAAGTAAACAGCATCTCCAAGCAAGTTAAGTCTAGCAGAGCAAATTGGATGTTAATCGTGCTTCAGTACAACTGACTGAAGGAGAGTGGATTTCAAAAAGGACTGAAAAATTACAGGGAAGACTAGGAGAATACGGACATGGGGAGTTCATAGTTCATGAGCAAGAAGAACAAAGGATTTCAATCCGTATGTGCACAAAGAAAAAGTGGAAGTGTGTGGGGAGACCAGCCTAAACTGATAGGTCCAGCATTGGAAGCCAGAAGGAATATAGAGTTGTATGAGAAAAATAAGATCTGGGACACAAGGCCATCAGCACATTATTCATCCTACATTTAAGAAGTGGTTTTAGGCAGCTGTGCTTTGTGTATTCCTCCTAGTCAGCCACACACAATGAGATCTTATATGTGACTGGATGGACCATCAGTGGCAGGATGGGTGGGAGGAGCTGGGCCCGCCCCACTTAAACAGGCTGTGTCCTGTCTTGTCACAAAGGGCTGCATGACCCCAGAAGTTAGTCTGGAGCCAGGGCCAGGAAGTTGGGGGCACTTGTGCACTTCAAAAGTATGCCTCTAGAAGCCTCTCCCCACTTCAAAGGCACAACTGGGTATATATACTGGACCTCAGACACCAACACTTCAGTACACTACTGGACCTATGGATATTCTGCCAGGAAGAAGGACTGCTGTGCTGATAGAAGGACTGGCCCCCGGCTGGACCTCACCTCTTAAGGAACTACTCATCTACTGTGCTAATCTGCTAGGTGCTGTCCTCTGTCTGGTGAAGAACTGGACCTGCAACTTCATCTTGAACCCAGGACCCTAGAATGACTCCAAGAGCTACTCTGCTGGCCTCCTGATCTGAGCCTCCGGGACATAAAAGGCTCCCCAACATTCTGAACCAGCCCCTGCACCCAGCTGCAGTGAGTTCCTGACCCACAAGTGGTGCCTCTGACTTCGGTAAGACCACCCTTTCCTCCAAGTATTCAGCCTTGAATTTCATCTGCTCTTCTTTTCACCCTCATCTCGTTGTTTGCTTGCACACTGTTAAATATAATCTAGTTGTACTTTCACTTTACAAATAATTGAAATGTGCGTAAATCAGTTTCATGGCTCATTTGAGATTAAACCTCTTTTGGCTTTGGATGATGGACTGTATTAGGATAAGTGCTTTAGTGAGAGTTGTGAGATGGTTTAGCAGTGAGTAGCAACTGTTCCCTTTATAAATACTACTTTGTGGCCATCCATTCTTCAACACTGATTGGTGTGACTCACGGGTTCTGCAATCGAGCTTTTGGGCTCCTCGTGACTGCGAACAGACCCTGTCGCACCAAAATCTTGTTGCTGCACTACAGCTCCATCAGCCTGACTCTTCACACTGCAGCATCGACCACTCACGGGGACCACCATCGTAAAGCTCCAGCAAAGACTGCCAGTAACACCGGACAGCTCCTTGCACTTCGCTGACCGCATCCCGCAAAGCTTTTTCTGCTCCTTGCAGCCCTGTTCAACACCAACGGGACTCTTGGCACGAACTTTAGAAGGTAAACCTTCAGTGGGACTAACCTGGGACAATATCAGACCTGTGCTCTATCGTGGTTTGCCTGAACTTTGACTTTGACACTGTCCAGCATGGCCAGATACCCTGAGTTGGCGCTTTGTGCTTTTTGCGCTATATTCCCTATCTTCTTTAAAAATTCGTAACTCCAGTTCCACCGATTGGGTTTTAGTTGTTTTTTCTCATTTTATTTTTTTAATTCGGCTCTATTTTTTGACCCTGGTGTTTTTATTATTTTGTGTGGTGTTTTCACTGGATTACTGTTTGAAGTGATGCAGACATACTTTACACATTCCCTCCTCCAAGTTAAGCCTGACTGCTCTGTGCCAAGCTAGCAGGGGGTTGAGCACAGGTTAATTTGTGGTTGGCTTGTGCCTTACCCTGACCAGGATTGGGGTTGCTGCTTGACTAGGGATCACACCCCAGTCAACCAACAGCACAATTTCTCACAACAGATTAAAACTGCACACACACAAGCTGCAATGGCAGGCCTGTGACATTTTTAAAATACTACTTAAGTGGGTGGCGCAATCAGTGCTGGTGGCCCAATTGTAGCGTTTAATGTACAGGCCCCGAGTACAGGTAGTGCAACGTTATTAGAGACTTTTTTTTGTACATTTCTTTGTTGACATTTCTTCAACAAAAATACAACCAACAACAAAAGATTGGTCAGTTCTTTCCCATCGCACAATATGGTAGCATTATCGCAATGAGTAGTACAATTTTGTAGTAGTGAATACCCTCAGTTCCTAGTTCCGATTAGAATATACATCATGGTACACAGTGTACAGCTGTTTGGGGGCTGGTATTGGCTACATCCATAATAACATACATATACCTTAGCCCACTATGACATTCTACTTGACTACGGTGGAATAGCCCATGAACCTGGATAACCTCATCTATTATTCGGCCGGCGGCTCAGGGGGATCTGTCTCCTCCGTCTGACGAGCCCGGGCCCACTCCAGAAAGGGGCTCCATATGTCTTTTGTCCTAGATGCCGAAGTCATCAGCTCCCAGAAGATAGACAATTGAGTGTGGCCAAATGTGACATCACAGATCCAATCTTTCACTGAGGGTGCACCACCCTACCCCAATGCATAGCCACCCTACGTTTGCCCAACAAAAGTAGTAATGCATACAACTTACGGGTCCCAGGTGGTGACCCCTTTATATAACCCAGCAGGCCCAGTAGGGGGTCCGGGTCAGCATTTGCAACCAGTATTTCATGTATAGTGCGAAAAAATGGAGACCAGAATGTATACAACCGGGGACAGTTTCATGATATATGCAAGAAGTTAATACCAGACTACAGGAGGTAGCCTATAAACCCTAATGAGATTAGAGCAAACATCTGTAACATACAACAGTGTCTCAAAGGGGTGTCAGTAAAAGGACAATTAGAAACAGTACAATTAATTACAGAAGAATAAATCAAGAAGAGGGAAAAAAAGCCAGGGAGATCAGATACTTTGCAAAAAAAAATGTATGGGTAAATTCACATATTTGACATATTCAATTCCATATGATCAAACAATTAAAGAATTAAAGGTAGGAGGGAGGTCTCAGTAGGGGACTAAACCACGCGCAGTGGCGTGTGTTATTGGAGTCCAAAGCGGTAGTTCAGAAGGCTTGGCAGACAGCTTGTTGTGCCAATCGAACCGGTGAGCCGGCCTCAGTCAGGCTCTGTATGGCCAGAGCTGGATCATGAAGCAGGCAGTTGTCAGGCTGCGCGTGGTTTGGTCCCCTACTGAGACCTCCCTCCTACCGTGACAAACCATCCTTGGCACACTTAGGTTCTCTTTAGACCCAACGCCCATCCACTTCGGATCTTGGACGGTGTGGCCTCAGACCACTGCGATATAAATCAGTGCAACCTGGTCCTGATGATGGCCTAACATCCCTAAAGGCCGAAACGCCGTCGACTTCACAACGAAACTCTTGGCGCTCCCCTCAAGGATACCATACTTAATTACTTGTGTATCACATTACCATTAATTGTTTGGTTATCCTGACTTTGTACAATTTTAAAGCTCACTTGTTCGCTGTCGTTCCCCTTCACCGTCGCTGTATATACTACCTCACGTGTCACTTGCGCCGTCACAATCCTTCACGAACACTTGTGCACAGTATCCAACAGGTTACATGGCATTTAATGTAACACAGCACAACTCTTTAATTCTTTAATTGTTTGATCATATGGAATTGAAAATGTCAAATATGTGAATTTACCAATTCAATTTGTTTTTGCAAAGTATCTGACCTCCGTGGCTTTTTTTCCCTCTTCTTGATTTATTCTTCTGTAATTAATTGTATTGTTTCTAATTGTCCTTTTACTGACACCATCTTGAGACATTGTTGTACGTTACATATGCAAGAAGGTAGCAGGAGAATGTCTGCAGAAAATGGCCATTTTCTCCATATTTAGATCAAACGACTATGGTCGCATATTGGACAACAGATACAATGCGACAGGATGTTTAGTGTCTGCTTTGATGTGTTGCATGCTTAGAATGTATGTGTGAGTGTGTGTGTTTTTGGTTCTCTACCTGGTTTCGTAGAATTGATTTTGTTTTTAGAATATATGAATTTGTGCAATCAATGTATAGGATATATATTTATGGTCTGAATTTGTTGATATGTATCTTAATAAGTTTTGTGTAATGCATATGAAATAATTTTTTGTACTTAGAAAAATGATATAAAGAAATGAAAAAAGATTTAAAAAATAAATGAGTAAATCCAAAAAAAAGTGTAGATATGTTTTGTGTATAGATATGTTTTGTGTATGCCAGTGCTGTTAGAGGCATTTCCTGTGATAAAAGTATATATAGGTCATGAGGGAGTTATTTTCTTGTTACCGGACTAGACGCCGACTGCAATGGTTAGTCAAGAGGAAATGGCCCCGGGCTGTGTGGTACTGTCGGATGCGGGCTACCAAAGGCTCCATCGTGATTGGGAAGAGCAGAGGCAACAGCAAGCACCCCTGCCTGGTGCCCTGCGAGATCCTGAACGGTTCAGACAGCAGTCCATTCACTTTGACTTGGCGGATAGCTGAGTATTGAGCAGACGCACCAGGCTAAGAAACAAAGGACTGAAGCCCATTCTTTCCAAAATTGCGAAAAGGGGCGACCTCGCAAGCGAATCAAATGCTTTAGTAGTGTCAAGAAATACAGCAATGGCCTTCGAGCCTGGATGGAAGTAATGTACAATGGGGAAAAAGGTCCTAAGGTTATGTGAGGTCGATCTCCCAGGTATGAACCCCGATTGATCTGGGCGAGCGATAACCTGGAGGAGATGTTGAAGTCGGTTGGCGACCAGTTTTGCCAAGATTTTAACATCCACATTTATGAGTGAAAGTGGGCGATAAGAGTCGAGTTTGCTTTCTGGTTTCCCCGGCTTTAGCAAGGTAATTATAATAGCCTCACACATGGTAGGTGGTAAAATACCCGTAGTTTGTGCCTCTTCGTAGAGTGCCACAAGCTGAGGGGCTAGTTCCTCCACGTATGTTTTGTAAAAAGCTGTGGTCAACCCATCAGATCCCGGTGCCTTTTCCAGGGGAAGACTTCTGATCACTTGGAGTTCCTCCTCCACTTCAATGGGGACATCCAGGTATTCCCTATCACTCTGACCCAGCCACACCAACTCCAGGGAGTCGAAGAAATGCGTAAGAGCGTCTTGCATAGAGCTCTGGGCAGACGTATATAATGAGGCATAAAACTGTGTAAACCAATCAAGGATGGTTTGGGGACCTCTTGCCACCTGTGAGGGGGCTTTCCCTATGTCCGTGACGTACGTGGCCAAACGCGGGGTGCGCAGCATTGCCGCCAGTGTCCTCCCGGGTCTATCACCCTCCCAATATCTCCTGGCCCACGTCTACTTGCCTAAAAATTTGACTTCACGTTGGGCTTCTTCAAATTCTAGCAGGGACTCCTTCAATTTAGCCACAATAGTGGGATCATCAGTGGTGAAAATTGTGTTTCTAAATGTTTAATTTTCCTCTCCACGGGGGCTAGCGTTACCCTTATGGCTTTCAGCACACCCGCCTGATGAGCTATGCATTGACCCCTGATGACCACTTTGAGCGCTTCCCAAAGGGATGACTGAGTGGATACTGACCCGGTATTGTGGGAAACATCCATTACAACGCAACTTTTAGGACGCACTACCATCACAACGCAACTTTTACAACGAAATATCCTTCACAACGCATGTTTTTACAATGCATGCCATTACAACGCATGCTATTATGACGCATTTATAGGTAAGTTAATGTCATTTTTTAATAATTTTAAATTTAATTTAAATGTATTTACATTTATTATAAATTTTTTTTAAAGTGTAATGCTTTATTATTAATTTTGATAATACTTTATTAATTTAAATAAAAAAATGTTTTAAAATATTATATTTATTTTAATACTTAAGTATTTTTTTAATACCCTAGTATTAATCTCTAGAATAGTTTTAAAAACATTTTTAATATGATAATTGTATATATTGTATGTATAGATTTTTTTTAAATATTGTAAAAAAATTTAAACTTGAGGTTATTTTAATACGTTCGTATTAATCCCTAGAATATTTTTAATTTTTTTTTAAAAGATAATTTTATTTATTTAGATATATAAAATAGTTTATTATATACAAGAATTTCTTAATACAACAGTATTTATTTTAATACTAGAATATGTATTTATAATTACATTGAATTAACCTACACTTGAGAAACAATATTAATTTATACATTTCAACTATCCTCTAGTATTACACACACTTAGATTATCCTCTAGTATCATACATATCCTGGAGTAAGAATAGTAATTTATACACTACAACTGTCTCACACATACTCTAGTATTACAGCACCCTGGAGTTAGAAAAGTAATTTATACCCCTCCAATATCACCCACATACTCTATTATTACACCCCCTTGGTGTTAGAATATATACCCTAGAATTACAGCTCAATGGAGTTAGAATACTAATTTATATCCATTCACTATACCACAGATACCTTAGTATTACATTCCCCTGGAGTAAGAATACTAATTTATACCCATCCATTATCCAACAGATACCTTAGTATTACACCCACTTGGAGTTAGAATAGTAATTTATACCCCTCCACTATCCTAAACATACTCTAGTTTTACACCCCTCTGAAGTTAGAATAGAAATTTATACTCTTTCACTATCCAAAACATACTCTAGTGATACACCCCAATGGAGTTAGAATAGTATTTTATACCCCTCCACTATCCAAAAAATACACTAGTATTACACCCCCCCGGAGTAAAAATAGTAATTTATACCCCTCCATTAACACACACATACTCTAGTATTACACCCCCAAGGTGTTAGAATAGTAATTTAAACCCATCCACTATTTCACATATACCCTAGAATTACAGCTCCCTGGAGTTAGAATACTATTTTAAATCCATTCACTATACCACAGATACATTAGTATTACATCCCCCTGGAGTATGAATACTAATTTATACCCATCCACTATCCAACAGATACCCTAGTATTATACCCACTTGGAGTTAGAATAGTAATGTATACCCCTCCACTATCCTTAACATACTCTAGTATTACACCCCTCTGGAGTTAGAATAGTCATTTATACTCTTTCACTATCAAAAAAATACTCTAGTGATACACCCCAATGGAGTAAGAATAGTATTTTATACCCCTCCACTATCCAAAAAAGACCCTAGTATTACACCCCCCCGGAGTAAAAATAGTAATTTATACCCCTTCACTATCACACACATACTCTAGTATTACACCCCTATGGTGTTAGAATAGTAATTTATACCCCTTCACTATTTCACATATATCCTAGAATTACACCTCACAGGAGTTAGAATAGAAATGTATACTCTTTCACTATCCAAAACATACTCTAGTGATGCACCCCAATGGAGTAAGAATAGTATTTTATACCCCTCCACTATCCAAAAAATACCCTAGAATTACACCCCCCCCCCCCAGGAGTAAAAATAGTAATTTTAACACCTCCACTATCACACACATACTCTAGTATTACACCCACATGGAGTTAGAATAGTAATTTATACCCCTCCACTATCTCACACATACAATAGAATTACACCCCTCTGGAGTTACATTAGTAATTTATATCCCTCCACTATCCCACAAATAAAATAGTATTACACCCCCTGGAGTTAGAACAGTAATTTATACCCCTCCAGTAACTCAAACTTACCTTAGTATTACACCCATTCAGGAGTTGGATTACTAATTTAATCTTGAACATTATTCAACACTTAAACTTCACAAATATATTTAAAAAAAATAATATTATATTATTAGAGTACATTAATTTTAAAAGAAAAATATTTAAAATACAAATAGTGTTAAAAATTGTTACATTAATTTAAAAAAAAGTTCTCGCGCTTTAACATTGATTTCAATGTAAAGTTATGTCCTTCATTTATTTCCATAGCCCAGTATGTGAATCCCGCGGCAATGAAATAGGAAGCTTGTTTAAGTGTAAGGGGCTTAAAACAGAAACAAAAGGGAGTATGCTGAAGGTAAGAATAATATTTTATAAATGTATACATTTATAAAACTTTAATTAATCATTGTAAATATAAATAACATAATGTAAAAAACTAACATGACACAGTTTATGTAAGTTTATTGAAAAACATATTTTATTAATAAATGAAAATATTTTTATCAATTTTGTGAAATTTCAAAACATTTATTGAAAATTGTTTAATATTAAAATACAATATTTTTAATAAACAGTATTTATAAATAAAGTAAAATAAATAATTGTCCTTTTTTCTTTTTTTGCAGCTTTTGATGACGTATACGCGTTACCGTCAAATGCGTAGGCAGCCATATTGAGGAGCGTCGCTGTACAGAGCAGAAGCAAGGAGACCTGTGCTCAGGTAGGGAAGTTTTAAAACTTATTTTTTAATGAAAGACAATGTTTAGATAAATATTTATTGCAAGGAAAGAAAAGGGAGTTTTAGAATAGTTAAATGGTTTCATATTATATTTAGCATGTCGCAGATCAAATTGTTATTGTATGTCCACGTCGGTTCACATGTTTATTAAACATTATAGCAATGTTTGTATTTAATACGTTAAATAATAGTTGCTTTATGTATTATTGTGACATTGTTTAATGTGGTATACATCGGAAGCAAAAGAGGATCGATTTACGAACATGGGTTTTTGAGAGGAGGCAATGGATCGTTGTTCTTTGGATTGCTTTTTGGAATTAGTTTTTGGATGGATTTTTTTTTGGAAATGCTTTTTGAACGAGTGCTGATTTCGAGTACAGTAAGAAGATGGATCGTATCTTCGATTATTTTTGGAGTTCGGATTTTGAGAGCAGGAAGAAGGAACCAATTGGATTTGGAGATTGTTTCGATTTGTAGAATAAATCATATTTTGGGAATTTTGTGCTGTAAATCGATCTTCAAAAAGGAATTCCTTATTTTGGAAATGCTTTTTTATGGGAATGGATTTTTTCAAATGGAATACAAAACAAGTATGGTTTTGCTTTGGATCAAAGAAGAAAAAGAATGAAAAAAGAAGACTCCTAAGGTAAGGTGACCCGACTTTAAATTTAGTTTAAAAAATGTTTTGAAAAATGCCAATTGTAATTAGAAAATGCAATTTAGGGCAAAACAGGAAAGTAATACTGTAGGGTGAATTAGTAGTGGAGTAGGTGTGCAACATTATCTAGGTAGTCTGAAGCCACGCACAACGAAAACTGTTGTAAAATAGCCAATAGTCATTCTGACATTTCTTTTGATCTTTTAGAGATGCGTGGGTTCAGACTACCTGTTAATGCTTGTGACATTCTCATTTCTTAAAAACTTTGCTCCTTCCTCAAAGTTTCCAGAAAATGATAAAGATTAGGATGTGGTTTTCCAATTGTGTGGCTGAAGGAGTTGTGCCATCCCTCTATGGCATTATTTGTCTTTGCCTCTCCTTCTAAGCAGGTCGTGTAGCAGTTCCACCACGCCACATGGAAACGTGGCTTCCTCCTGCGACCCGACCTGATTAGATGTCCAATCCATGTGTCTTCGAAATAATTTAGCAGGGGTGCCAATTTTTCTTCATTTGTTGTAAAAAATTCTGATTCAGAAATTGCAGTGTAGTACTCGTCTACACTATCAGGAGGTACAAAGCAAAGTGCTGTAAGTTTTTTTTTAAGTTCGAATTGCAGTTTGCTGTCTGATATGTAATCGGCAACTAGGGATGATTTTTGTATCTTACGTCAAAATACCTGGGAAAAATGGAAAAAACATCCCTGAATTTGGGTATCCGTGTACGTTTTGGTTATAACATTTATCATTGCGAATTCATAATCAATTAATTTTTTTCCTAGGACTTTTGTTGGATGTTTTACATTTAATCACTGTTAAAAGTTCAGTGTACGTTTTGGATTGTTTATCAGGCAGCAAACTGTATACTAGGGGCACTACTGTATGGTTAATTTTAGCATGGATAGTCTATATTTAGGTGAAAGGATGGGGCGTACTTTTAAACGTCCCATCCATCATCCAAATATCACTATTTTCTAACTTGGCAAGGTTACGGGGTGAGCTAAAGATAATTATTCTTTTCAGAGGGTTTTGGTTGTCACGCAGGATAAATGGTTCGTTAGAAATAGTAAGAGAGAGTTCAGGAGGAATTACAATGTCCGAGAATGTGTGTGGTGTGACTCTTTGTGGGTTACTTATCTGTTTTTTACGTTGAATAATTCGTCTCAGATTAGGTATTATGGGCATACTGCTAGCAATGTGGTCAGGGACATGTGAAAAACTACATCATAGAAGCAAAAAATAAAAAAAAAGAAGGTAAATAATTCTATTAAAGGCCATTTAAACGCCTGTGACATGTATTTTTGTACTCCACTTCTTTTCCCACCAAAATGAAATGTACCATTATTGAACGATCTGTACTTAAAAATAATTCAAATGTTTCCTTCGACCAGATTCAAACCAAAGTAATCGACATTTGGACCAGAAATTCATACCAATACAACTAAAGAACAACGCAAAAGTAAAGATCCAAAGGTAAGACACTTTCAAAAACACCCAAAAACATTTTCATCATTAGGAAGGTGTAGCAGTAAGAAATGTGCTGGATAGTGTAGGTGTATTATTTACTATTCTTACTCCAGGTAGGTGTAGCAGTAGGGAAAGTATTGGTTAGTGTAGAGGTATCATTTACTATTCTAACTCCTGGAAGGTGCAGCAGTAGGGAAACTGCTGGATAGTGTAGGGGTATCATTTACTATTCTAACTCCAGATAGGTGTAGCAGTAGGGAAACTGCTGGATAGTGTAGGGGTATCATTTACTATTCTAACTCCTGGAAGGTGCAGCAGAAGGGAAAGTGCTGGATAGTGTATGAGAATCATTTACTATTCTAACTCCAGAAAGATGTAGCAGTAGTGAATATGCTGGATAGTGTAGGGGTATCATTTACTATTCAAACTTCATTAAGGTGTAGAATTAGGGAAAGGGCTGGATAGTGTAGGGGTATCATTTACTATTCTAACTCCAGGTAGGTGTAGCAGTAGGGAAAGTGTTGAATAG
This sequence comes from Lissotriton helveticus, assembly GCF_964261635.1. Taxonomy (NCBI): domain Eukaryota; kingdom Metazoa; phylum Chordata; class Amphibia; order Caudata; family Salamandridae; genus Lissotriton; species Lissotriton helveticus. The sequence continues at coordinate 1,566,158,477 of NC_136063.1, read as the reverse complement.
TGTAGGGATATCATTTACTATTCTAACTACTAGAAGGTGCAGCCGTAGTGAAACTGCTGGATAGTATAGGGGTATCATTTACTATTCTAACTCCTGGAAGGTGCAGCAGAAGGGAAAGTACTGGATAGTGTATGGGAATCATTTACTATTCTAACTCCAGGAAGATGTAGCAGTAGTGAATATGCTGGATAGTGTAGGGGTATCATTTACTATTCAAACAACATTAAGGAGGTGTAGAATTAGAGAAAGTGATGGATAGTGTAGGGGTATCATTTACTATTCTAACTCAAGAAAGGTGTAGCAGTTGGAAAAGTGATTGATAGTGTGACCTTTTTCAATTCCATACAAATAGGGGTTTTTAAATATACAAAATCAACAACCTTTTTTAATATTTTTCTACAGACATGTTCCAAAAAATCTGACCAACAGCCTTTAGAAGTCAAAAACCTACACACAATACAAATTCAACAAACATCTGAAAGTGAACAGAAACTAAACAAGAAAGGTAAATACATTTTAACAAAATGTTTCAAAACAAATAACACGCCTCTATATGTGCAGAGAATTTCACACTATTAAAAAAAAAATCATTTTTTAACAACATCCTTTTCTTCTTATCATTTCAGAAAATGTCAAGTGATAAAGCAGCAAAATACATAAAGAGCAGCAAAGGAAACCGTCTCCTACATTATGAAGGATATATTTATTGCAAGGGAAGAATTTCTGAACCAAGGAGACATTGGAGGTGCGTGCAATATCACTCATCCCATTGATTAGGCAGAGCGGTTACTCTGGGTGACTCAGTTGTCAAAACATCCGAGCATAACCACTCTGCCTCAGCAATGGAGATTGAAGTAAGAGAAACCATTAACGAAATGAAAGGAATTGCAAGCACCTCCAGTGACTCTACTGGTTCAAATTTAAGGGAGGTAGCACAAGTTTTGAATGTTTTTAAAATCTGTAAATGGTTAAAAAAAATGAATACATGTTATTTAAATTATTTAAAACCCTATTTTTAAAAGGAAAAAATTACTTTTTCATTTGAAAACATTTTTACACATTTCAAAATGGTGCTTTAAATTTTGAATATTGAATCTAAACAGTACTTTTAAATTTAAAAAAGGCTTAGCATTTTTCAAAGATTTCTAAAAACATCCCTGTAAAAAAGTTATTTAAAATAATAATAATAAAAAAATTACCTCTTTTTTAAGTAGATTTATCGTCTTTTTCTCCTATTTCTAAAACGATTTATAGATGTTGTTTTTTGATGCTTCAGATGGAATGATTTTGCTGAAAAATTTTGAAAATTAAAAATCTTTACTTTTATCCTAATTGTAAATCGGTAAACTCAAAATACGTTTAACCTGTAAAAAGTTGAATATCATTAAAAAATATATTTAAGGAAAATATTACTGTGATATTTTCACGTGATAAATTTAAGAAAATATTATTTAATAATGGGTTTAAAAATCACTAACATTTGAAAGTTTATATCCATAGCACGACATTTGTAAAACTTGTTTTAAACTTACAACTCTATATTTTTGAAAGTCATTTATATTTTAAAAATGTACTTACATCTGTGAGCTATTAATTCAAAAGTAGAAACGATGTTATGAAGTGATGGTAATGATATCGAAAATCTGACAAATAGTGTGATATTTATTACTAATAGTACGATTTAAAAAAAAAAAAGCTATGTTTACTTGTGTTTTAATGCAAGCTTACTTGTATTTATGAACGGATTTCTTTTCGTTTGACTCGAGCTCGTCTCTGTGGCAAGAGGTCAGAGGGTCAGTTATTTGCGACTGCTCTCTCTGGTAGTTGAATTACAACTGATTTCAAAATGGTGTCTGACTCGTATTTATAGGTTTCTGTGACTGATTTCTTAATTTTTTAGAAAAGTATCGTTTAAATCTGTATTTTTTTATACATTCAATTGCTGTGAGAACGTGTAATTTAAAATATATATTTAAAAGTGTTTGTGTTTTTCTTTGAGATAGCGTTTTGTCCTCCATTTTGTTTATAGTCTCTCGGTGTTGATTTCATGAAAAGAGTTGTAGGACTCTTTTTGGCTTTCTTTCTAAAATGGTGGGTATGTGTTTGTTTTTCTGTTCATATTATTAAAAGTTATATTTTTTCTATGATTTATTTTATTTAAAAAAACATTTTTGGTAATGTTTGATATGCATTGATGTACACTGAAAATATGTATTTTTAAAATTGCGATTTTTTTAATACTCGAGTATTAATTTTAATACTAGAGTATTAATTTATTTAAAATCCGTGCTATTTTTAATAATTTCCTTTCAGATTATTACTACATTTTAATACACTTCCCCACCCAAAGCCCCTATTTTCCCTGCATCCCGTGCCAGGAGTTATTTTACAAAATTAAAAAATATTTGTAAAATTCATAATATATGTGTTGCTTTGGTATGCGTTATATTTGTTTTCGTTGTAATGGTACTTTTTCATTAGTATTATTAATTCACGTTGTAATGGTATGCGTTGTAAAACATGCGTTGTAAAGGTAGTTGCTTAATAATTTCCTCTCAGATTTTTACTACATTTTAATACACTTCCCAACCCAAAGCCCCTATTTTCCCTGCATCCCGTGCCAGAAGTTATTTTACAAAATTAAAAAATATTTATAAAATTCATAATATATGTGTTGTTTTGGTATGCGTTATATTTGTTTTCGTTGTAATGGTACTTTTTCATCAGTATTATTAATTCACGTAATGGTATGCGTTGTAAAAACATGCGTTGTAAAGGTAGTTGCGTTGTAAAAAATGCGTTGTAAAGGTATGCGTTGTAAAAGTATGCGTTGTATCGTCATACATCCGGTATTGTTAGTAAATCCTTAAATGCCTTATCCTTAAATGCCTCATCCAGTAACGCATTTTGGGGAAGCTTCCAGCTGAACATGCGTGTGGGAGAGTTTGGTAGCGTGAGCCGTAACAGGCTAGGTGCATGATCCGGCAGGGATCGTGAGAGGTGCAATATGTCATTGGTCCAAGTCGCTACGTCCCTTGACACTAACCAAAAGTACAACCTAGACCATGCATTGTGATATTCTGAGATACAGGTACCCTCTCGAGTCGGTTGGTGTCTGTGTCGCCATATGTCGATTAGATTGCCATCGGACATAATGGCCTGGAGACCCACAGTCGTTTTGGGGCTGTAGGGAGCCTGATTGTCCTATCCTGTCAGCGTATCATCCAGTACTGCATTGAAGTCCCCCCCCTGCCCTCAAATCATGGTGTCACATTCAGTCGCCCTCACTTTGGCCCACACACTCTGAAAAAATTCAGGGGTATCCACATTCGGCCCATATACAGCCACTATAACCACCTGCGTCCCACCCCGTAGTCCTAGTAATAAAACGTATCTGCCCTCCGGGTCTGAATGGATTTCACTCTCCTTCCAGTCCAGCCCCGCTTAAACCACACTGCAACCCCACAGGCGTAGTTGGAGTATATAGAGGAATAAGCATGTCCCCAATGTCTGTGGTGCAATCTGGTGGACGGAGATGTTTTCAGGTGAGTCTCCTGCAGCAAGCATATGTCAGTGTGATGTCTTACGAAATAGGAGTGTACCAGTCTTGTTTTCCTATGATAGTTGAGACCACGAATGTTCCAGGTAAGGAAATTCAAACTGGTCATCTCGACATGTGCACAGATCGTTGGAGAACAATACCATAATCCCAGTGCCAACCAAGCCCTCCATAAACAGCTCTGTGTCGTATAGTTATGATCCAATGGGAACCAACCCAGTACATTTTGTAGATGTACCAGAAACCGGAACCACAAGTTCAAATCTAGGTGCATCATGCTAAGAAGCCTAAAGCTGACCAACCTCAGAACAATACCCCCCTCCTCCTACCACCCACTACAACCCCCCAATCAGGTTTTGTAAAGCCCTCCCCCCAAAACATTTCCCCAATAAGTCTTCGGCCCCAAGGGGGGGCAGATCAGAAAATGGGACATCTCCTTGGGGGAGCGGTGTGGCCGGCATACACCCTCACTGTAAGCAGGGTGGCTGAGAGTAATAGGGAGGGTCATTTCCATATAACCGAACACATTGTACAACCCCTCTGACATCCTGCAGCCCGCATTAGGGAAAGTAAGAAATCAGCACTGCCAAGTGAATAGGGCCAGACCTGGCAGGTCAAACAGAAAACTGATGCATTGAGATACCCTGAGGTGGCCAAATATATGTTAATCATTGTCACTTAGCCTGCCGCCAGCCACCCCTTCAGGGCTCTGGCTCTGCGCCGCCGCCTTCTTGCCCCCAACATGTTTAGCAAATTTCAATGCAGATTTGCGTCTGTAAAAAAAAAGTGCTGTGCCTTCATAAGACACCTTCAGCTTTGCAGGATACAGCAGCGAGTAGGGAATCTGTGCTTGGAGAAGGATCCTTTTTGCCTGCAGGTATTCATGGCGTGCTGCCTATAGTGCGGGTGTAAAATCAGTATAAAAGGAGAGCGAGTTCCTTGGTGGGTAATGGACCCACGCTCTCTTGCCAATCTGAGGATAAGGTCGCGGTCCTGATAGTTCAGAATACGAGCCAGAATAGGCCGGGTTGTGGCTCCCGCCGAGGGCTCAAAGTCCGGTGAGCTCTCTCAACCACGAACACTGCAGACAAAGCTGGTTCAAACACTTGTGAAGTAGATCGGCCACGTAGGACTCCATCTTTGCAATAGCCATCGTCTCCGGGACCCCAGTGATGCGCAAGAACGGGCCTCCGAATCTTCGTTCGAGGACTTTCTCCATGTGCAATAACTGCTCCTTCGTCTCGACCTGAAACTCATGGAAATCTGAGTCGCAGTTTTCCAAGACGTCCAACCTCGTCTCATGTGACTCAACCTGTTTTTTAACAGCGTCTAGTTGTGGCATAATTCCGTCCAACTTAGTATGGATTGTGCGAAGGCTAGAGCGCATTTCCAACAACAGCGTACGCAGATCTTAACCATGATCCCCAACTTGCGATCTGGTTGGATGATCTGAACTCCCCTCTGGGTCGTGATCCGTCGTTCTGGTGTTCCGCCTGTGTTCGAATGTTAACTTGGGTTGCTTTGCATCCTGCTTCCCCATGGCGTTGGAATGGCACATCAGTCACCCCCGGATGACCTGAGACAACAAGCGCTCGGTGGGTGTTGTGAGTAGGCACCCTACGAGGCCCACTGACCCGAAGGTTGCACCTCACGCTGGTCTCACCTCCAAGGCACACCTGTAATCTGTAGCTGAAAAGAAGGCACTGTAGCGTTGACCACACAGTGGCCCCCGGGCACAAATCTGTCCAGCCCAGGTAATCACCACCACCCAATGCCACCAGACAGCGTCAGCGGCACCCGGGATCCTCCGTCATCAACCAGGGGGAACCCCAGCCAGAGCACCGACTCTGATGGCAAGTAACAGATATGCCCAGTAATTATATGGCCACCATGCTTGTGTACTGTATTGTAAACAGGCAGCTGCCCTCCAGGGCACAGACAGGCACACCCTCACGCTGGTGCTAATTATATGGGCCTTAAGGACCCTTGCCATGTCCTGGTGATAATGAGGGATTGGTGCGCCTGACTTCAAAATGGTGGCAGCACAGCAGGGAACACACCGAAGGCCCAGTGAAGTTTAGAGCAGTGTGGAGCTTCAAGGGGATTGCAGCTACGCCTCAGCCCAAAGCCCAGGCATCAGACCAGGGAGACCGCCGGCACAGGCCATTGTGCAGCACTTCAGGAGGAAAGAGGCGGCATGAGTTCCAGAGGGTGGCAGGGCCCAGAGATCCGCCAAAGGCCCAAAGAGTGAGGGCGCGGGCCCCTGCAATGAGGGCTCTGGACCGCAATTCAGTACGGACGGGGTTCCAGCATGGGACCGACTGTCCCCAGCGCAGGTCAACGGCAGCTCCGCCGGTACCACGGCGCGGCGCCGTCCCCTCCTCTCTGGAGGGACCTCAGCAGATGGACCACGCACTCACGGGGACTGGCAGCGCAGGACCATCACACGGCCTTACAGGACGCCGCGACAAGAGCAAGGCATATTTCGGCAGCCTCCAACGCCAAGTACACGTAACTGGAGCAGGAGGGGGCCGAGGCTCTGGAGCCAGTTGTAGCATGGCCGGTGCCCTCCTCGCCAGAGGCCTCGAGCCTCCCACACAGGCCGCACCAGATCCAGGCGGCTGATGTGAGCTGGTCGCTCGTAATGGCTGTCTCTGTGAGCCTCTCCAGCACCCACCTAGTTAGGCGGGACACAGATTCACTTCAATGTGGAGGATGACCCTCCATATATGCGGATAATGATAGGATTAATTGCCCGGCCAGAGCTCGCTCTTCAAGTGGCCATCTTGTCGCGCGGCGAGACCATGCCCCCCCAGCGTTATTAGAGACTTTGAAGTAAATTAAATATGCCAACTGAGTTTAAGCTAGTTCAACATGTTTTAAGGAGAGAGCACTAGCACTTTAGCACCAGTTAGCAGTGGTAACGTGTGCAGAGTCCTAAGGCCAACAAAAATGAATTCAGCAAAAACAGGAGTGGTGAAGGCAAAAAGTTTGGGGTCGACCCCGCAGAAAGGGCCAAGTCCAACACCCTAAATTTACAGAAACCTGTCCAAAACTGAGATTCTATTACATGAAGGATGTAGCTACCAGCCTACTACACTGCCTGGCCCAATAAACTAGAGATTCCACCATCAACACCAAGTGTGTGAAATCTGAGTGATGATGGACTCTAGACTTTCACAGGTCCCTCGCATAAATGCAGTCTCATAATGGGCCTTCAACACAATGAGAACACTGTGACCAATCTTCCCCCCATCTAGACTATCCACATAAACTGCAGGCCACTATCCCCCCTCTTTGTGCCCCGAGTAGACTATGCAAATGGTCTTTACTTAGGGAACCCTTTCCTACCCTGAAAACTTGAAAGAATCTAAAATGCTGCAGCAGTATAGCTCCAAAACGTGAGCCCATTAGAATAGTTCATACCATGCACCCCACTAACTCTCCTTAAACAAACACTTTACCTTCAAGGCTCTTTTTCTTGTTCACATGGCGATCCAATGTATATGACCATTGCATCCAAAATAAGTCCCAAAGATAATCCCAGAACAGAATGCTCTGCTCTAACCTATCACCTGGGCAAAACATCCCTCCAACAAAGTGCATCGTGGAGCTTCCAAAAGTCCCACCCAGTAAAGATGAGAAACAAGCCAAATCACCTCAAATTAAGAAAGGAATCACAGGGGATTACTAAACTACAGAGACCCATGATTAATCTCATGGCCAGCTAATTGTAGATTTTCTTTGTTACGTGGCTGCATGTTTGATGGTGTACAAATACACTGGTGTATTTTTAGTTATTCATAAACCTACTGATACAAAAGAAAACCTCTGGCTAAAACATTGCTCCCGTGTTCAGATATGTTTAGTAAAATATTTTAAGGCAAAATAATTGCTATATTCCCTTTAACCAGAAATAAGCCCTCGTTCACATTATAATTGGATCAGTGTAAAAGTAGCCTGCAGTAGTCACTGACTGAACCAGAAGATTGTTATCAACTCTGCCTACCTAAACAATGAACAAGGAACTAAGCCAGATGCGGCAGCTGCTCTTAAGCAAACATGCACATCATACCACCAAGCTCTTGACTAATTGCGGTGCCATGACCTCAGGACCTACCTCACTAAAGTGCAGGAAGAAACATGGATTTTAAGATCCTTAGTAAAACCCTGGTGCTCCGTCTACTACCCCATATGTTGACTCTGGTTAATGCTGACCAGAATGGATTCATCCCAGCTTGAAACACCTTGTACCACCTGCGTAGGATGTACTCAGTGCCATACCATGCTGAGCCTCTTCTGTCAATAGACCTTGAGAAGGCCTCTGACACCGTGAGATGGGATTACCTCTTTGAAACCATGCGACAAATGGCACATGGCCTGGGGGAGGGCTGGGTAAACTGGGTGAAACTACTATATGGACACCCCACGGCCAGGGTGCGGACTGGGAAAACAGTGTCTCCACAATATGAGATCTTCTGGGGCACTCGACAGGGCTGCCCATTATCGCCCCTGTTGTTTGCCCTAGCAATGGAGTCTCTAGCAGCATTATTCCGACAAGGTGGGGAGGGATTGGGCATTTTGCTAGGGGGGGGGGGAACACTCCCATCATCTCACTATACTTTGATGATTTATTGATCTACATCAATGACGCAATGGTAGGTACCAAGACTGCCTTGCAACTGATTAAACTGTTTGAATTACTGTCTGGCCTTAAAGTTAATTGTAGTAAAGCGTACCTCTTTCCAATCTCGGCCACTGGGACTGTACGATGGACATTAACTGGGCCCCAGGACCTTCAGATACCTGGGAATCCAGGTCTTTCACTCGATGGATGACCTTTGTGAGGGCAATCTGGGCAAGGGTCTCCGGTCCCTGATGTAGGAAGGTGACTATATGGTTACCCCCACATTTTGCCTGGTGTTTTGCTGGTTTTCGACTTAGGCTGGGGCTAAGCATGAGCGCAAAATCCGCTCCGATCGCGGATTTTGCGGATTTTCGGTAAATCCGCGATCCGCGAACTCTCGCGAATTTACCGAGAATCCGCAATCCGCGATCGGAGCGGATTTTGCGGTCAAAAGTTCAAACCTAAATAATTTACGATGGCGCCGGCAAGCTGCCAGCGCCATCCTCAAATGGTTACTTAATTAGCTTCGACAGGAAGCTCTAACAGATAAGATAAAGCAGGGGCTCGAGCGCCTGCTTTATTTTATCAGTTGGAGCTTCCTGTTGAAGCTAATTAAGTAACTTTTGCAGGATGGCGCTGGCAGCTTGCCGGCGCCATCGTAAATTAGTTACATGGTGTGTCTTTCTTCGTGAATAAATATGTGCCCTAGTTGAAGCTTAAATTCAGTGACTCATTCATCAGCCCAAAAATAATCACGTGGCTTTCACGTGCGCAATCCCCGTGCTGTTCCTGTGACCAGGGGCTTCTGTCTCTTAATCTGCTGCTCTGATCGGTCTCTGACCTTTTGTATTCACACAAGGGGCATGTGCGCTCGCATGGAAGCCCCGTCCGTTTGGCCCCGCCCACACACTCGAGGTGTGCACCCGCCCGTCTTCCCGCCATTTACCCACTATGATGGACATTTCACTCAAGGGACCCCTGCGCACTTCGGCGCGATTGCATAGTAACACACACTTGGTCGCTGGAACTAGTTGAAGCGCAAATGCAGTGACTCATTCATCAGCCCAAAAAAAATCGTGAGCGTTGGGAGGCTGGGCAGATGTGCCTTCTTCCCAAATATACCATCGGAAATCCGCTGTGATGCTGCCCAGAGGCATTTGCATCTTTGGCTTTCACGTGCGCAATCCCCGTGCTGTGACCAGGGGCGTCTGTCTCTTAATCTGCTGCTCTGATCGGTCTCTGACCTTTTGTATTCACACAAGGGGCATGTGCGCTCGCATGGAAGCCCCGTCCGTTTGGCCCCGCCCACACACGCGAGGAAGCCCCGCCCCCAAATCCGCCAATCCGCAAAATCCGCGGATTTTGCGGATCCACGATCCGTGAATCCGCAAATTCGTGAATCGTGGATCCGCAAAATCCGCCCATGCTTAGCTGGGGCCCTGAATAGCTGGGTCACAGTCCAACTATTTGCTTTCTCTGTAAAATGGACTCCATGTACTTTAGGTACATACCAGATTGGGTATTGGGTCACCTTTGTGAGTCTCTGTATAGTGTACCATAGGTACCCAGGGCATAGGTGCATACAAGGCCTACCAGGGGCTGCCACAGGTATTATGCCACCCCTGACTGGCCCTCCAAACTGAGACCACAGGCCTGTTCACACAGCCTGGGTAAGGTGGTGTAATCACCCCTTACTTAGATATAGTATACCGATATATCTATCCTACATATATAGAAACATATGCACCTGTAAGCCACTCCTATGGTAGGCCTCAACAATCCTGGAGGAGAAGACATGTAGTTACTAGTTTACCCGGTTAAAGTTAAACAGAGCCTTAGCATCACAAAATGGATGCTGCTGCCACAGACACGAGTCTGACCTCCTGCTGCTGGACGAAACTCCGGCAGGGGAGGCCTGGACAATAGGTTTCCTGTCCAGGGAGGTGCCAGCACCTCCCCAGACGGGGTTGTTTTGTGTATTGGGGCAGGGAGGGCTGCATCAGAAGATGCTTTTCCAGACACTGCCTGGGTCACACAAGGTGCTCCATGCATAGCCCCGTTCAAACCAGTTGCTGGGGCACTCCAGCCCCGCTCTGGCGCAAAACTGGACAAAGGGAAAGGGGTGTAACCACCTCCTTCCCGGGTCCACCCATAGGAGGGACCTACCAGGTAGTCCAGCCCCTAACCTTAGTATAAGTATAGGAGCTGTGTCCCTAGGACTTTAGATTACCCTGGACGAATCTTTGCAAGACATATCCTGGACCTTTGACATTCCATTTCGACTGCAAGATAGAAGACATCTCACTTGTGGTCAAGGAGTGACCACCCTGTGCAAACAGGCACCACTAGTAACTTGCCGGTCTGCATTGTCGAGGCTCCTGCCGGAATTCGAAGACTCTGCAACTCAGGACATGGACTTCCAGACATCACTGACCCCGCTCGACAATCCCAGCAAAGCTGAGACCCGTGGCAGACACGAGAGACATGGGGACTGGAACTCCTGGGCATCCTGCATTTTGCTAACTGCATCGACTCCCGAGGTAACTCGCAGGTGTGCATTAGGGTACGAGAATCCCCAGACCAGAGCACCATTTGCCTCAAAGCTCAGCCCTCCACACTCCACGAGTGTCCTGTGGGGCCCGCTCTTGCATTTCAGCTCGACACGTCTTCCTGGTTCATAGTCCGTTGGCTAGTGAGCCCCCAGAGGACTCCATCTTGAATCTAACTTGCTTTCCTGGTTGCCCCAGGTTTGCTGCAGCTTCCCTACAAAGGGAAAGCCCCACAGACCTTGCTGGTCTGCACCGAAGCCAATCTTCATCTCCTGCGTGGATTGCGTTTGCCAAGGCTTGTTGGGTCCAATCCGGATACCGACACTGCAGTCAACTAGATCCTTTCTGGGACAGATGGAATCCAGCTCCTGGTTGTCGTTGACACCTCCTGGACCTCGTGGCTGCAGAGACAAGCTTCACCTCTTCACCTGAGATCGATGCAACATCGCCTGGTTCCTTCCTGGTTCCTTCCTGGTCACTGGCTAGTGACCCAGACTCTGTCCCCTCTGCTTTCAGGTTCTTCAGATCTTTGATCCACCCTTGGATCCACCCGGACACTTTTCCTCTGGTCACCTGCAGCACTTCTTTGCAGATCTCCATAGAAAACGACGACCAAACCCGACACCAAAAGGCACCTATGCACCCGGCTTCCCTGGGTGAGGTAACACGAGTACTCCGGTGCTCCCGTGGGTGTTGACACTCGAAGTGTCCTAGTCTAAAGGGGTTTTGTCATAGTCCATCCGGAAGTGCCCTTAATCAGTAACTTTGTAACTTCTTCGTTTCCCGTAGAAAGTCAATGGTAACTCGCGGCTGTGTTTAGACACTGCACGCATCTCCCGTGGGCCTCCTACTTCCTAACCTTTGGTTGTTTAATGTAGCCCCAGCGATTCCCTAGACCTACTTTCTATTCCAGACGTGGTTCTTATACCACTATTTTAGTATATGGTTTGTGAGGCCCCTAGGGCAAAACGTATACTGTGCAACTTATCGTATGCTAATTAAGTAACTTGTATTGTACTTTTACATCTGACCTCATAAAAAGTGCAGAGGGGTTGTGTTTAGAATAAATACATATATATTTGATCTATACCTTGTGTGGTGTCCTTTCATTTGGTATTCAAGGGATTATATTTTGTAAAACAACTTGCTTCACATGCTCTCCGAAGTCTTAGCCTGATGACTGCTGGTCCATGCTACCACTAGAATACCTTTCTATAAGGTTGACTTTACAACCACCATCAATAAGGTTCGATTAGACTGGTGCAAGGTTCCCACTAGAACTGGTGGACATCATATGCCAGGCTAATTTCTCACATTGGTGTGCAGCGGATAGGATAAGAGCTTGCATTTGTTTTACCAAATAATCTTGAGATATCATTTGAAATATCACTTTAAGGTACCTGTAGGTACATATAAATCAAGTTCTTATAATACCTCAGTTCTACTGAACTTAGCAGTTGTAGGTGGTAAGGGCTAAGCACACCCTGACTACAACTCCTAGAGAGGTTCCAGTAGGAAACAAGTAGTGTAGGTAGGGGCACACCCCACACCACACTAGCCATGTCCTTGGAAGCAGGGCCTAGTGGACCTCTGCTAGAAGACAACCAAAGGTTGCCTTCTAAGTATGACACATTCTCTTTTCAGGAACTGAGAAGCTTGTGTGTGGTCAGAAAGTTAAGACAAGGACAGAGTCCAACCTTTAACCACCTGATAGATATATTAGTGGCTCATGATGTAGAGAATACATCAGACCCAGGTAGCCAAGGTAGTAGAGTGGGGGGCCATCCCTCAACAGAAGAGAATCCTCTTGGGGAGAACCCACTGGTCTCTGATGATGATGTGGATGCTGACCAGGGATAGGTTGATGAACCTCACCTGGGCAACACATGACTATCTGGAGGTGGAGAAGGCCAGGGTAGGCCTCCCTCTGACCTTCCAAGTAGGTCTAATGGTGGGAACAGAAGGCCCAGATCACTTTCCAGTGGTTCTGAGCATTCTGACTCAATAGGGTCCAATGCCTCTGCTCAAAGGAAAATGACTTCCCCTCAGAGAAGAGCATAAAGCTAGAATGAGAGAGGTCAAGCTGTGGATCAAGAGGCAATAAGTTGCCCTTGCAAAAGAGACCCTAGCTTTTGAGAGAGAGAATACATTGTGTGGGCTAGAGCCCACTGGTGGCAGCCACATCCCTAGTGGTAGGGAAAGGTCTCATGACCATAGGAACCTGAACATAATTGTGCCCCCCTATCCGATAGGGGATGGCATCCACAAGTGAATCACTGCTTTGGAGCGGGCCTGCAAAGTGCAGCAGGTACCCCAGAGTCAGTGGGCAGCAATTTTGTCGCTCTCCTTTTCAGATAAAGGCAGAGATAAGCTCCTCACTGTTAAAGAAGGGGATGCTGACAACTACACTGTCCTGAAGAGTGCTCTGATAGATGGGGTTGGCTTAACCACTGAGCAGTATAGGTTGCTGTTCAGAGACACCCAGAAGACACAGACTCAGGACTGGACTGATTTTGTAGATTGTGATACTAAGGCTCTGGTTACTGGGCAGCAAAGTACAAGACTATACAGGATTGTATAATTTGATAATGAGGGAGCAGATCCTTAATAATTGTCAAAACCAGCTTCTACACCAGCACCTGGTGGACTCTGATCTGACCTCTCCCCAAGAATTGGGTAAGAAGGCAGAAGAAAAATGGGTCAGAACCAGGGTTAGGCCTAAAAATCAGGGTGGTGACCAGAAGAAAGATTCTACCAAACCATAAGAGAAAGGTGGGGATAAATCTACAGAGAAATCCACAGCAGGGCCCCAATAATACTCTGAAGGGGCTGGGTCCCAAACTCCTTCCTCTAATATCAAGAAACCTTATTGCCATGTATGTAAGCAACCTGGCTATTGGAAAGCTGACAGCAGTTGCCCAAAAGCCAACCATAAGGATAATATTCCTCCAGGTAATACTCCAACACCTCCTGTTACTACTAGTAATAATCCCCAAGGTGGTGTGAGTGCCCCCAAAAATGTGACTGGGTTTGCTTGGGGAACTCAGGTGGACTCTGGCCTAACCAGGTCCCCTACTACAGCAGCAACTCTAGTCTGTGAAAATGGCATGGGGTTTGCCAACTTCACTGCTTGTCCCAATACCTTGGGCAGGTACAGACAGGAGCCCCCCATCAATGGTCAAAGAGATGTGACCTATAGGGACACAGGGGCTAGTATCACCATGGTGACTGAGAAACTAGTACCCTCAGAACAACTGTTACCTAGGTTTAGCTACCAGGTGGTCAATATTGATGTAGTTAAGACAGATCATTCCATGGCAGTAGTAAATCTCAGCTGGGGAGGTGTCACTGGCCCAAAGAGAGTGTCAGTGTCTACAAACTTGCCTGTAGATTGCTTACTGAGCAATGATCTGGAGATCTCAACCTGGGCTGAGATAGAGCAACAGGCCCATTCCAAAACGATAGGCCTCCCTGAAAAGGATGATAGGGCTGTGATGGTCACAGCCCAAACCCAAACAGATTTTTGTGTTGTGAAGTTGTGAAGCTTGAAACTGTGGATCACTCCACTCAGACAGAGAGCATTGGGGAGGAAGAAAAGTCTCCCTTCCACCAGATATTAGGAAAGGGTCAGCATCCTCAGGGAACTGACCCTACCCCTTGTGAAGGAACTGCCCCTAAGGTAGGCAGGCCTGGCCTGGCCTGGCCTGACAGAGCCCCTGATGTCAGTGGACCCTTCCAATGTGGTACCCAGTCTGGAGCAGGTAACCTGCCCCTCCCTACCCATGCCTCAGTCTGCCCAGGGCTGTAGAGGTCAGGTAGGCCAGTGGACTCCAAAGGGCCCCCTGTCAAGAGGACCCCCCCCCCCCATCAGCAGATTAGGGGCACCCAGTCTAGCAGCCCTAGCCAGGTGAAAATTCCTCAACCCTCTGAGGGTTCTCCCTTACCCTTGTGTAGGAACCTCCCCCAGATGGACTCTGTTGGACACAGGCAAACCTGGCACCCAGTGGTTCCAAACCTGACCTGTCCCTCCAGTAGTCCAACCAAAGGGCCCCAGCTGTAGGCAACCAGAGGTTGACCCTGAGAGCACAGTGCAACTCAGTCATGGAAAAAAGGCATTTATGGGGAGCCTCACTTCAGTACTCCATCCCAGCACCAGCCTTTTACTTTGCCAAAACACCCCACAGGTAGAAATTCCCTATGGCGGAGACTCTCTGATACCTTTAGGGTGAGGGATGGCTTAGTGGACCATAAGACAGGGGGTAACCATGCTTGTGCAGGTACTTTCTTATATGGCCACTTAGTCAATATAGGCTTACCTGGACAAGGATAGCCTTATCTCCTTTCGTTTGGGAGGGGGTTGTGTAGGAAGGTGGATATCTGACTATATGGTTACCATCACTTTTTGCCTGGTATTTTGCTGGTTTTCGACTTAGTTGGACTGGGACCGTGCTATTCAGGGCCCCAGCCTATCTGATTTCTCTGTAAAATGGACTCCATGTACTTTAGGTACATACCAGATTGGGTATTGGGTCACCTTTGTGAGTTCCTGTATAGTGTACCATAGGTACCCAAGGCAAAGGTGCATCCAAGGCCTACCAGGGGCTGCAGCAGGTATTATGCCACCCCTGACTGGCCCTCCAAACTGACACCACAGGCCTGTTCACACAGCCTGGGTAAGGTGGTGTAAACACCCCTTACTTAGAGATATATATATATATATATATATATATATATATATATATATATATATATATATATATATATATATATATATATATATATATATATATATATATATATATATATATATATATATATATATATATATATATATATATATATATATATATGCCACTCCTATGGTAGGCCTCAACAATCCTGGAGGCAGAGTGCTTGGTTTTATGTGAGAGGGTGCCCCTCTGCAGCTTTCAAAACCATCTCCTTATAGCTGTTCTATGATATAGCCATACCATATACTCTTAAGTGCATTATGATCCTCGCGATTATTGCAAACTTTGGTTTGGCTTTATCAAAACATGTTGTGTAAGGTGTCAAACACTTTTGGAATACTACCCCCAGCCATTCCTGGTGGCGGGGGTAGCATTCCACCCTTCTAGAGCGAGAAGACATGTAGTTACTGGTTTACCCGGTTAAAGTTAAACAGAGCCTCAGCATCACAGAATGGATTCTGCTGCCACAGACACGAGTCTGACCACCTGCTGCTGGATGAAACTCCGGCAGGGGAGGCCTGGACAATAGGTTTCCTGTCCAGGGAGGTGCCAACACCTCCCCAGACAGGGTTTTGTGTATTGGGGCAGGGAGGGCTGCATCAGCAGATGCTTTTCCAGACACTGCCTGGGGCACACAAGGTGCTCCATGCATAGCCCGGTTCAAACCAGTTGCTGGGGCACTCCAGCCCGCTCTGGCGTGAAACTGGACAAAGGGAAAGGGGTGTAACCACCTCCTTCCCAGGTCCACTCATAGGAGGGACCTACCAGGTAGTCCAGCCCCTAACCTTAGTATAAGAATAGGAGCGGTGTCCCTAGGACTTTAGATTACCCTGGACAAATCTTTGCAATACATATCCTGGGCCTTCGACATTCCTTTTCGACTGGAAGATGGAAGACATCTCCCTTGTGGTCAAGGAGTGACCACCCTGTGCAAACAGGCACCACCAGTAACTTGCTGGTCTACATTGTCGAGGCTCCCGCCAGAACTCGAAGACTCTGCGACTCAGGACATAGACTTCCAGACATCTCTGTCCCCGCTCGACGATCCCAGCAAAGCTGAGACCTGTGGCAGACACGAGAGACGCGAGACCGGAACTCCTGTACATCCTGCATTTTGCTAACTGCATCGACTCCCGAGGCAACTCGCAGTTGTGCATTGGGGTACGAGAAGCCCCAGACCCGAGCACCATTTGCACCGAAGCGCAGCCCTCCACACTCCACGAGTGTCCCGTGGTGCCCGCTCTTGCATTTCAGCTTGATGCGTCTTCCTGGTTCCCAGTCCATTGGCTATTGAGCCCCCGGAGGACTCCATATTGAATCTAACTTGCTTTCCTGGTTGCTCTTGACTTGCTCCAGCCTCCCTAAAAAGGAGAAGCCCCACAGACCTTACTGGTCTGCACCGAAGCCAATCTTCATCTCCTGCATGGATTGCATTTGCTAAGGCTTGTTAAGTCCAACCGGATACCACCACCGCAGTCAACTAGATCCTTTGTGGGACAGCTTGAATCCAGCTCCTGGTTGTCGTCGACACCTCCTGGACCTCGTGGCTGCAGAGACAAGCTTCATTTCTTCACCTGAGATCGACGCGACATCGCCTGGTTCCTTCCTGGTCACTGGCTAGTGACCCAGACTCTGTCCCCTCTGCTTTCAGGTTCTTCAGATCTTCGATCCACCCTTGGATCCACCCGGACACTTTTCCTTTCGTCGCCTGCAACACTTCTTTGCAGATCTCCATAGAAAACGATGACGAAACCAGACACCAAAAGGCACCTATGCTCCCGGCTTCCCTGGGTGAGGTAACACGAGTACTCCAGTGCTCCTGTGGGTCTCGACTCTTGAAGTGTCCTAGTCTAAAGGGGTTTTGTCGTAGTCCATCCGGAAGTGCCCTTAAACAGTAACTTTGTAACTTCTTCGTTTCCCATAGAAAGTCAATGGTAACTCGCGGCTGTGTTTAGACACTGCACGCATCTCCAGTGGGCCTCCTACTTCCTAACCTTTGGTGGTTTAGTGTAGCCCCAGCGATTCCCTAGGCCTACGTTCTATTCCAGACGTGGTTCTTATACCATCATTTTAGTATATGGTTTGTGAGGTCCCTAGGGCAAAACGTATACTGTGCAACTTATCTTATGCTAATTAAGTACCTTTTATTGTACTTTTACCTCTGACCTCAGAAAGAGTGCAGAGGGGTTGTGTTGAGGGAAGAGGTGTGGCGCCGCGGCCAGGGCGACTGACGCTGGAATCTGGGGACCACGGTTCGATCCCCGGCTCCGGCGGCAGGTTAGCCCAGCACCATGTGACTCTGGGCAATAGCTCGCTTAATCTTCCCGACGGCCCCCAGCGCCTAGAGACCCTTACGGTTGATTGTGCGCTTTACAAATGTGGACTTTTTTAGAATAAATACATATATATTTGATATATACCTTGTATGGTGTCCTTTCATTTGGTATTCAAGGGATTATAATTGGTAAAACAACTTGCTTCACATGCTCTCTGAAGTCTTAGCCTGATGAATACTGGTCCATGCTACCACTAGGATAGCTTTCTATAAGGTTGACTTTACATCCACCATCAATAAGGGTCGATTAGACTGGTGCAAGGTGCCCACTAGAACTGGTGGACATCATATGCCAGGCTAACTTCTCACACCTGAGATCAATCGTCTCCTTCTGGTGTACATTACAACTGCTGATCATAGCGCGGGTCTCCCTTGCTAAAATAGTCAGCCTACCGCGCCTACTGTATTTCTTCACTATTCTCCACATGAATGTCCCCGCTTCATGGTTCAGGCAATTAGATGCCCTACTGCAAGATTTGATATGGGACAAGGGGAGGCGGCGAGTAGACCTGTCGATCTTACAACGTCCCTCTGCAGAGGGAGGACTTGTAGTGCCTGATTTCAAACTCTATTTTTTAGCCTCTCCTTTCCAATGGCTGGCGCAATGGTTGGCAGCTGCGGGCCCAGAGGGTACTGACCTTACTTACCAAGGGGATCCATACAGACTTGTTACTGGCAAAGATGTTCGAAGTGGGCATTACCACCCCATACCTATCATTGTTACCAATCACAGCATCACCCTGTTGGAGGCGCTGTCTCTTTAAAGTAGGAAAATCTCACCGGACTTGCTATTAGTGGGCCTCCCCCACGGAAATCCCAAGATTATACTAACTCAAATATTGTTGAGACCCTGGACTGAGGCTGGACTGGTAAAAGTGGGAGATTGCTACCAACCGGAGACCCTGACTCCAT
The DNA here is from genome assembly GCF_964261635.1 of Lissotriton helveticus. Taxonomy (NCBI): domain Eukaryota; kingdom Metazoa; phylum Chordata; class Amphibia; order Caudata; family Salamandridae; genus Lissotriton; species Lissotriton helveticus. Next base: position 1,566,139,765 of record NC_136063.1, on the reverse strand, counting down.
TTGAGGACCTGCTTGAGAGCTATGACTGCAACCAGGCCACTTCCTAACCTGTGAGATAATACTGTGCACCTTCAGGGAGCTGTGGGGGGGAGTCAGGAAGAGTCTAAGCGACACGTGATGCTACAATCTCCTCTTACATTAGGTGCTGCAAGACATCAGGTAAAATGGTTTTATATATCGCAGCTAGAGATGATCTGCACACCCCTGACGAAATTACGTACTCGGGAGACCGCTTTGGGCCGAACCGTTACTGACCCGAAAAGGCCCAGAATCCTAGCATGCACCAGGAAGGTCTCACATAATACTAGGTTGACGTATACATGGTTCATCTACGTACATATGACATACAAGACGTTTCATAAACTTCACCTTGCCTTTGGAGGCACTGAATATAAATGCCAAAGATGCGACCGGGTAGATGCAGACTTCATGCATATGGTTTGGGACTGCGCCCAGATGGTACTGGGATGAAATACTGTAACTTATGGGAGGGCAGTGGGACGCACGCTGGAGCCAACGTTATGGGTGTGCTTCCTGGGGCTTTTCCCCTGTCCTCGTAAGAGGAAAGCAGGAAATAAATTCCTAGACCTAGATCTGGTACTAGCTAAAAGATGTATAGCGCTGACGTGGAAGTCCGTCTCTGGACCAGCAGTAGAAGCTTTGAAGTGGGACGATACGCACTGGACTGGTGCAGAGAGTAGAGTGCTGACGAGGAAGGAGGCGCGAGGACTGAGGAAAAGTCACTTTAGTTGACCACTGGAAGGAGATACTGGAGGCATGGGAAAACCCAGACAGGGACACAGATGACAGAATGAGGATAGGACTCAGACAAGCTGCGAAGAAGACTGAAGGGGAAGTGTTTCCTCATAGCACTGAGTCGCCCTACACAGAACCATTGCAGCAAGCAGACCCTGGTACAATGCTCATCCATAGCTAACCCGAGAGACTACTTGTATAGCTCAGCTTCCACATTCGAGCTGAGAGCACTGCGAACTCAAGAACTGGTGTGTGGAGGATAGCCTTTAGAGAAAGTGGCACATGTCGACCCCCCCCCCCCTTTGTCCCCCCCTCCCCCGGTGCTGCCTCTCCCCCCCATTAGCGAGACGCAGACAAACTACCTCACTTACTGTTACTTATGTGACTCCTAGCCCCACTGCACAATCTGTTAAACAGATAATATATTCTATTAGTTACACAGTTTCCTTTTTGTTAATTAATAAATATGGAACATTTGCAATCTGGCATATAATGCGTGACTATATGTATAACGTAAATTACCATTTCCCAACTCTACAGACAAAATATTTTTGCAACAAATGTTGTTATGCTCTATATGTATCTAAATCAGTAGACTACCCCTCCTATGGCCTATTTGAAATGTTACTAAAGGTAACCTGTAAAGATTGTATGCCTGCCATAGAAGAGATGTACAATAACTTTGATAATTCACTGAACAATATGATAAGGATTGGATATTAAAGACTAATGCCAATAAAAATGTTTTAAGCCCTAAACAGAGGATAGCGGTATCTAGGCATCTGCCAGAAATTGGCATATGCTCTGCCTGCCTGACACTTGCTTTCCCTACCTCACACACTCTTGGACGAAACTCCCAGCATGGAAAGCAAAATTAATAGTTTATTTTGAGTCCCCCTCCCCCTTTCTGGAAGTTTATCTTTTGGTGAAAGAAAAAGATTTAAGTTGACCCATCATACCATCCATGGCATGGGGGCGGGCTGCCATTGTCAGGCTTTGCCGAAACTGATTCTACCATATTTGTGAGACCTGTTATTTCATCATCAGATGCTTCAAGTAAGCCTTTAATTATTATGCAACAAAAGTTGGTTTTAGTGGGGTAAAACAATGCACCTCATGCACTACAATGGAAGCTTCTGTATGAGGCCATTGTTTGAGAGACAGGAATATTCTTCTTGCTAGCCAAGATTTGATTGACACTGTGTTTAGAAATGTAGTTATTGATTGAGGGGGTGAAGACCCTACTCAAGCAACAACCGCAGTCTTTATTAGGGTGAACCACAAGCGTCTCTAACTAAATCTGCTTAACCTTCTCATAGTTTGACACAAAAGCAGTCCAGTTCTATTCAGAGGCAATGTGTAAAATATTTATGTATCACACAAACAGTAATGAAGTGAAAACACAACACAAGAAAAATCCAAAACCAATTTAGAAAAAAATATAATATTTTAATAAATAAACCAAAAGTCACTAATGAAATAAATCTAAGGAGTAGAACTGAATTTTTAAAGATCTAAGTGAGATCTAGCACCTAAAAGATCAAAGCACCCAAATGTATTTGGTCACGTGAGACAGGGGCAAAGCCAAAGGTTAAGGCTGGCCGTAATGTAGCGCGGGTCAGATGCAAGGGTTTTTTGGGCTCGGTATTGGCTCACAAACACAGAAAATGTCTTGAAGAAAAGTCCAGGAGAAGGAAGTGTTCATCAGGGCAAGGCACTGAGATGTGTCTGAGTAGGAGTTGCCATCATTGCTGTGCGCAGATAGATAAAGTCTCGGCGAAGCAGTCGAAGATGGTGGGAAAATGCTCAAAGCAGGAAAAGTTGGATTACTAGGCCAAGGAGGTCGTTGTCATCGATTGGGAGCCCATCATCATTGAGCCGGATGAAGATTTTTACCTTCAGACTAAGACAACATTTTGGAAGTTGAAAACCTCTCGCAAGACGAAGCTGCAGGATGTAGCCAAAGAGAGTTCCACGAGTCCGGATATTGTCGCAGAGAGACCCTGCTGAATAGGGTTTGCTGATGCGGAGTAGCATGTAGCAGGAGCTACTGCGTAGTCAGGCTGATCACTGATGCACCTTGAGCAGATTGGCTGGAAGGGAGGTCCCGGTCTTATGTCTGTTTTCTTGGACATTTTTGGTGAAAATGGTTTTAAGTCCTAAGTTTTAGGGTTGGGCTGGAACAGCACTTTCCCTTTTTTCCATTTTTCAAATGTATTTATTCCAGTTCATATGTAAACCAAATATACATGTCATATTACACAATAATGGTCTGGCTTGGAAGAGAAAGTTCAGCTACCGCATCATGTTGCAATATGTGCAGTGCAATAAACGTCAAGGAAGATCAGCAACCATAACTAAATAAGTGTGTGTCACCCACCTTTCTGAATCAGTCCCCCATACAACTCACATTTACACCCTGGTGTTAAACCATCAAATGTGAATATATTCCCTCATCTACCAATATAGGTGGGATACTTCTCTTTGTTTCCTTCTCACCAAGACCGCCCCTCTGTGCATCTCTCATCCAGTAAATGGTCTGACTTGGTACATGTTGCCCTTGATCAGACCAATGTTCCATCCTTTGGAGCAGCACCTCAAACCATGCCACTGGATTCAAGCTAAGCTGACTGATGAGGGATGATACCCCGAAACCAGCCATAGGAAGCTTGTTTCTAGCCCAAGGAGGACCTGGTCTGGCAGTGCAGGCTGGAGTGTTCCCATGGGGACCAGGGTCAAGACTGATTTGCAAGTGGCTGGGTTTGAACTGCAATGACATGGTGGGCAAAAAACAAAGGATTTAGGCCCAGATTGATTTCCTGGCGGTGAATGTTTGACATTGTTCAGCATTCCGTCGATCAATTGTTCTTTTTGCAGCACCTCAAATGCTATTCTCAGGTATCCAGAACCTGGGGGCACCACTTAGGGGAAGGAGAATTAGGACTTACTCCAGTAGAGGCCAGGTGCAGGGTTCAAGGCCTCCGGAGCTTGTTGTGTTCCTGTAGCTCACACAGGAGGCCAGCAAACTGGTCCTTGGCATCACTTCTGGTGATACTGGGTTAAAGTATATGGTCCAGTTTCTCTTGAAACAGTAGGACAGTCCTCTCGTAGCAGAAGGGCAGTCCCCTGGAGGTTGAATTCTTCCTCAGGGCCTGGAGTGTACTGAAGAGGTGTGGGTCCAATATTCACACCTGGCGCCGGCCTATGAAGTGGGTTGGGGGGGTCCCTATTCTACCCCCATATCTGATTCTGAAAAGATGTTCCCTTCCCTGCCAAGGCTCGAAGAAGTCTGGGTTGACTAGGATCCGGCTCCTTTGTGTCTGTTGGAGGCCTTTGAAGTCTAAATGTGGCAGGTAACCGCTCTGCCCCCAGCCATCCTGTCAGGATGATCCATTTTTCTAACAGCTAGTCCCCTTTTGTCTCATTGTCTAGGAAGAATGGACAAAGCCCAACAGCAGAGCCATTCAGTCATGTGACACAGGACACTGACAGAAGGCATTTTCAGAATTGACTTCAAATCCGACTTCACCATTGGAGAGTATTTGAAATTGCAATTCATTAGAGTCTAACATGACATTTCTACCTGCTACTAATGAAAAGTTAGCACTTATTAAATATAATAAATCAACCAAATGCTAGTCTATGGGAGGGGTAGGCCTTACAGTAGTGAAAACGAATTCTGGAGTTTTTCACTACCAAGATGTAAAACTTATACCCACATGTCCTACTTTTTAAATGCAGTGCACCCTGCCCAATGGGATTTTAGGGCCGATCTTAGGTGTGATGTATATGAATAAAAAAGGAAGATTCTGTACTACAGGCTGCATGAGCAGGCACAAGACATCTTTCAAAGTGCGTCTTTAGTGGGTAGGAGGCATGATGAGTGCTGCAGGCCCACTGGTAGCATTTAATTTACAGGTCCTGGTTACATGTATTACCATGTACTAGGGACTTATAAGTAAATTAAATGTACCAACTGACAATAAGCTGATTTTACCATGTTTTAGGCAGAGAGCACAAGCACTTTAGCACTGGTTAGCAGTAGTAAGGTTTACAGACTTCTAATGCCAACAAAAACAAATTCAGAAAACAGTAGAGGTGAAGGCAAAAGGTTTGTGGGTCACTCTGCATAGATCACGCCAGCTCCAAAACACAATCTCAAAGTAATGGCTGAAGGGAGCTGACGCACATTTCAAAGCAATTTTGGAATCCAAAGGGACTGACTGTGCTACATCCTGAAAATGTTCAAATGTACATGGCAGCAACTAATGTGATCACCAAGCCACCATAACTGAGCAATACTAGGATAGAAAGTAAAGGTTGGGGAGCCTTTATAGCCCAGCCCCCTTCAGGATAGGTTAAGTCCAATTGGTTGCACACTGCTTGTCCTACCAGCGTGTTGCCCCAAAGCATTGTGGTCCATGAAGTAAGCATCAGCGGGTGCGCCTCTGCCAGGGTCTTGAGGAAAAATCACTGTCACGTTGGCCATCCCTGGACACGTGTTTCGAGGTTGTTACCTCTCGTCAGCAGGGAATAGACATATATGTAGGGGTGCTGCGTAGGCTGCCAAAAAATATTCTCAGGTCCGGGACCGCTCGTGGCACGCAGGTGCGTAACCCGGGCTCGTCAGCCCCACCAGCTCAAGAGAGCTTGAATATAAAAGAAAGTCCAATTGGTCGCACACTGCTTGTCCTACCAGTGTGTTGCCCCAAAGCATTGTGGTCCATGAAGTAAGCATCAGCGGGTGCGCCTCTGCCAGGGTCTTGAGGAAAAATCACTGTCGCGTTGGCCATCCCTGGACACGTGTTACGAGGTTGTTACCTCTCGTCAGCAGGGAATAGGCATATATGTAGGGGTGCTGTGTAGGCTGCCAAAAAATATTCTGAGGTCCGGTACCGCTCGTGGCACGCAGGTGCGTAACCCGGTCTCGTCAGCCCCACCAGCTCAAGAGAGCTTGAATATAAAAGAAAGTCCAATTGGTCGCACACTGCTTGTCCTACCAGCGTGTTGCCCCAAAGCATTGTGGTCCATGTGGTTCAGGATAGGTTGACAGGGCGTTCACAGTGCTAAATATCACCGGAGCGGCTCTAGTATGTAATTAGTACACTTTTATTTTCTGTGTACGAGAAGTTCTTAATGTTTACTTTATATATTCCAGCACTGTACATGCTTTAGAAATAATTCATACTGCTTTTAAGATATGTGATATGCTAACTGCAAAATAAATAATTGTTCTAAAACTAGAGTTCTCCATATTAATGGTGTTTACTAATTGCACCAAAGCGTTTGGAAATGCCTCCTATTTTTTGGAGTATTTATGAATGCCTTTAAAACGTTGTGACCAGATCAGTTCGAGTTCCACAAAATTCACCTGGCTGTTGAAAAGCATAAACATTGAAACCTAACAGGGCAGACAACCACACAACCCACATGGTTTTGCATTTAATGTGACCTCCCTATCCTATAGTTGAACTATCGCACAAATTCTTTTATTTATGGCATTAATGGACCAGGACACGATTCACAGGGGCAGTGGGGCGCTTTATATATAATACAATTGTTACAATAGAACTCCTTTATAACTTCAACTTTCAAATGTATATTCTAGGGGGAATCCACAGAGTTGAGACCTAGCTACTAGTGAGGAAAATACTATGTTGGAAAGTGTTTGAAAATCTGTGTATTAAGGTTTTTTCAGAATGTAAAGAGGCTTGCAATTGTTCTTACTATTATGGGTTCTTGTTCCATAGACTTGCAAGTAGGCAGGGAAAATCCTGCTACAGTCTTGGTTTTCTTAATTTTTAGAACCTTCTGTGTCAGTCTCGGCTTTCCTCATGTTAGCTATTTTGTCCCTGTGGTGTGATTATGTAGCAGGCCGCATGGAAGCCCCGAGTTTATCGTGTTGTATGTTATGCAAGAGATCTTGAAATTGATATGTGCTTCTATTGGTTAGCCACTGGATTGAAAAAATAACCAATTAACAAGAATGCGGATTTCCAGTGCTGGAAATGGGTTTGTTCCGTGAATGTGTGTATATTCTAAATTAATATATAGTCAAAGTATCCCTTTCTACCCCTCAACTTCAAGCTCACCATTACATAACGTTATCCTTTAGAACACAAACAGAAGCGGGAGAGCAATAGCAAACATGGTTATTTGGAATGACAAAGCCATTCACGAGCTTAAAGAAAACGAAACCGCTCTTCAAAAGGGCAGCTTGAACTGAATTCATTTTCAACATAGTCACTGAAGTGATTTTATTTGAGCAAAAGTTACTTTAAGTTGCATGCCATTGATTATAATAGCAGAAGCACATATGTAACTTTGGAGATTCCTCATCATGACCAGCACGGAGGGATACCTGTGGCCGAAGTCTTCCATATCGGTGGGGAAAAATCCCAAGTACAAATTTTAATTCCATATTCTCAACTTGGCCTTTTAAAGTCAAATGTATTCAGTAGAGTAATGATTAAAGTCGACTGCCTTGTCTGTAAGGATGAAAGTCTGTGCCCGCCTGTGCATATACTTCATCCCCATTGCAGTTTTCTCTGTCCTGAGGTTCATCTGTATTTTCCCTTTTTTGGCACAGATTGAGCCTCAAGTTCTTGGGGCCCCTTTCAAACTGCAGTTCTGGTGCTCCTAAGAATTGGTAGACAATTTAATTATCTTCCCATCCTCTAATTTCGATGGATAACTCCCTCTACCCCTGCATAGCAGAAGCCGCTTGTGGCAGCATTTTGCTAAGCAGACCATGTCCAGGCAGGTGCAGTAACTATATGTAAGTTAAGCTTAGCTGAAGCAGTATATTAAATGGCTTGGATGTCGGCCTTACCTGCAGGGTTAAAACCTGGACATGGAGTGTGTATTGAGCCAGTCTGTCTCTAACGAGATTCTGGTCTTCGGGAGCAGCTTCCCTGCCCCCGGGCCATCAGCCTGTACCTTGCTGATTGTCCAGTTAGCTCCTAAGTAACCCTGAGCCGCCCTCCTCTCACACCTGGAGAAGCTCTTTAAGGTCTCTGCAGGGAACCCCAAGATAGGCACCTCCAAATTGTAGCCCCAACCTCTGTGTCCAAACAGTCCGGTGAATTAACAACAAAGGTGGTGGTATGAACACAGACTTGTGCTGTGAATTTCTGAAAGTTTAAAACTGCTGCTTTTCTACTTGTGACTGTTTAAATAGAACTCTTGGTTTCTGGGCAATTTGGACTGTGAAAACTGCTGGGGTTCTTTCCACCCATGACTGTTTGAATTTGTGTCCTAGTTTCCCCTGTACCGTACGTAGGCCTGCAGGGGAAAGCCCTTCCCCTTTTTTATTTTTTAAATTAAAAATGCAAAGTACATCCTCAGAGGCTAAGCAGTGTTTATTTAAAAGACTGCTTTATCTGCTTTATGGTTTAAACTGTTTTTGGAAAGGGTATGTAGCACTTATTGTTTGATAGAAAAAAGTGATTTGTTGAAGTGCGCGAAAAGCAATATATTAAGTGGCTTAGATTTTGGCCTTACCTGCAGGGTTAAAACCTGGACATGGAGTGTGAATTGAGCCTGCCTCTCTCCAAGGAGATTCTGGTCTTCAGGAGCAGTTTCCCTGCCCCCCTGCCATCAGCCTGTGCTTAAGGTCACATGCCCCTTATATAGGTTTCCTATTGGTCTTCACTTCTGTACATTGATTGGTTCCTCTATCTGGGGTTCCTATTGGACTCAGGGCTTAAGGTTAGGGTCTGAATGGCTGAGAGGTTTGGGATTCTGATTGGTTCCTGAGGCTAGGTTTTCTATTGGACGTGGGGCTTAGGGCTCTGACTGATTGCTAAGACTAGGGCTACGATTGGTTGTAAAGACCTGGTCTCCAAGGAGCATCGCCAGACTGCTTTCTCACAGTGCGAAAAGCTAAAACATAAAATGGTAATAACCTTTAGTTATTACCATTTTATGTTTCTTTTGGGGGTGGGCGGCTCTGCTTATGGAGTAGGGCAGGGGAGGAGTAGTTTGCCCACTCCTGAGTTGCCTTGGTCCGCCCAAACCAGTCAAGTGCACTTTCCCAATGCAGCCTGCATCGAGAACATGCTCACCCCTCCCGGCCCTGGCTGAGCGCCGTGTCACGGTCCTCAGACCAATCACAATGCTGCATTGCAGCATTGTGATTGGCTTAGGGGAGAAAGCCTGGCTGCCTGCTTCCTGTTCCTGTTGGGCATAGGAGAGCAGAAGCTGAAAAGATGCGGGACCTGGCCTAAATGTACATTTATTTATTTTTTATTATGGCCTCCCCCCTGCGACCCTCCCTCCCCCTACCCCCCCCCACCCACGAGCCATTCCGGCCGCAACTGCCTATTGGTCCTATGACTTAGAGCTAGTGTTGTGATTGGTTAGGGTTAGAGCTAGGTTTCCCATTGGCCGAAGATGCCACCTGATCCCTAGGGCTATTTATCCTAGGGCGTCTCAGCCTTGGCGTATGGGCTAAGGGTGGAAAGGACAAGGGCAGTTGCCCGTTTGAGCCGGTTTGGGATAGGTTGGGCCTAGGGCCAAAAGTACTACCCTTTTTTTCAATCACCAGCACCAATCTTAACCCATCCACAAACATAAACACACTCACAGCAAATGTACGCGACTCATGTACTGCAAACAAAACCTAAACACATTTCATTGTCTCAAAACTCCACAACCCACACATATACACCCTTCTACCCCACCTGCCACTCAATTGCACCTTCACTCTCCCACAAAAGACCACTCTGCCCTATAGCGCTAACAAATCCAATCGTCACCATCACAAAACAAGCCACATTATACAAAACTTTACTCCATCCAGATGCACACTCACTCTTCATACAAAGCACCAGCTCTACCCTCTACTTGCTCCTAATGGAGCCCTTTCTACACCTCCAAACCTATACTCTGTCCTACATCATTTCATCCACCAACACCATACTCCTCTTTTTACCGAAAACACACAACGAAACAATCCTCACACATAACCTCTTCCAGCTATCAAATGTAACACAAACACTTATAACATACATTTCATTTCATTTCATTTAGTCTTTATTTCGACAAAAAGATGTCATAAAAGAGTACACAATAAAATTTCAACATACATCATTACAATTTTTTTAAAATACAAAGGTACAAAGTGTCGTAAAATTCATTCATCATAAAAACATTATCTAAAGTTAAAAAGACAATCAGCCCAAGGAACCTCTGATCACCAATACCCCCAAAACACCCCAGCATTGTACACGAATACATTTGATCTCATTTTGCCACGTACTTCCTTCTGATATTCCACATAGCAGCCAGGAATTTCGTAACAGCAAAAACAATTATTGGGGATTAATCGGTTTTTAATATTCGATAGGAGTGAAAACACTGCCTGATCCCGAGGTTTTTGCAAATAAGGATGATCCACTTCTTCCTAGGAATCTGGTAGGAAGGGCAGAAAAAGACTATGTGCAAATCATTCTCTAGCTCCGTAATGCAAGCTGGACAGTTTCTGGGAGCATTGGGGCACCAACGGCTGGTGAGGGCTCTTCTTGGTAGGGAGTCATATCTCCATTGGAGGTACAACTTCCTATAAGCATTAGGGCTAATAATATCAAAAGCAGTCTCCAGTTTATAGTGATCTTTTAGTGCCAGGAATGTACTCGTCATTGTCCCCATTTGGGCATTCGTTAAGCAGGCAGACCAATTATAATCGTAATACAGACTAACTAGCTCTTTACGGGATATACCACTGCACGCTTGTTCAGGGTTGGTCCATAGTAAAGGGCAACCTAGCCTGTCAAATTCCTGCCTGATATATTTCAGCCAGGGGAAATTCCAAACATTTGGGAATTTTAACAATTCTGCAAGCTCATGCCTATAACTGGCGAGTTCAGGGGTTACCCAGAGACGCCTCCAGAAAGTTAGAGGCTTGAGTCCTAATTCCTCCTTAAGTGATCTCAATCCCAGGTCCAACCTAAGGGGAAGTAGGGGCATACTAGCGGGCAAAGATACCAACTGCCTAAGAAACCTATTTTCCGTAACGGTAATTTCTGGGGGACAGCTGTGACCCCACAGTTCCCCTCCATAGATCACCGCTCCCCGTGCCTGCATTTTGTAGATTTCAAGAGGTGTGCAAATAGGTTTTGACGTAGATTGTTTTAGGAGTTTGAGAATCCCCCCCCCTGCTTTTTGCGAGAGCTTTAATTGGGTTTTAATCTGATGTTGCACCCAAGTCATATTTTCATTGAGAGTTAATCCCAGGTATTCAAACGTTTGCACTCTTTCCAAACGAACACCACCTATAGCAGGGTTTGGGCGAGATGTTTTCGGTGGATTAAAAATCATGAATTTCGTTTTAGATGTATTTATTTCTAGTCCCCGGTCTTGACAAAACGAGACAAAGCCATCCAAAACTCGTTGTATGCCCATCGGAGTCTTTGCCAATAACAGGGTATCATCTGCGAACATAATCGCAGAGATCCCTGAACCAGCGAGCCTTGGGGCGTCTCTATTGGGGACCGTATTCAGGTGAGTAATTACTCCGTTGACATAAAGGCAAAACAGGGTTGGCGCCAGAACGCAACCCTGCCTTACCCCCCTGCCAACGGAGAAACTAGATGACGGATTGCCTTGTCTCCCACACCTGACCCTTGCGAAATTCTGCGTATTGAGTCGTATTAAGATATTCAAAAGGGGGGTTGGGATGCCTAAGTCCCCTAATACACTCCAAAGTTTCCTTCGTGGAACCAAGTCAAAGGCCGCACGAAGGTCTACGAAAACAGTATAAAGCGAACCGCCCTCCACTTTCACAGTTTTCCAGAAAAGCATGTTTAGTCTGAAAATCTGGTCGGCGGTGGATACATTCCTTCTGAAGCCTGCTTGATAATCACTTAAAATTTCAGAGTCCTCAACCCAGTCCAAGAGGCGGTCCAAAATCAGCCTGGCAAAAAGTTTCTGAGATATACATCTATTAGGCTGATTGGCCTGTAGTTGGCTGGGAGCAGAGGCGACCCCTTCTTGAAGATCGGGACCAACTCAGCTCCCAGCCAAGTATTTGGAAGTGCCATTCCCCCAAGAACTGCATTTAAAATTATTAAGAGATAGGGGGCCCATATCTCAGGTTCCTGTTTGTAAAGGTCCCCCGGGACCTTGTCCAGCCCTGGGGCTTTTCCCGCGGGGAGCTTAGCTATAGCCGCCCGGACCTCACCTAAAGTGAACCTAATCTCGGACGAGACAGAGACAAGAGTGCTCGCAGCATCAAGCGAGGTGATGTTCGTGCTGGAGATATCCCCCTCGTACAATTTGGCAAAATGTTCTTCCCAGACCTCTGTGGCAATATTTGGTGCTACTGCCAGCTCTGGTTCAACTGAGCCAGTGCTCACAATCTGCCAGAACTTTCGTGCGTCTTTAACCGCAAGAGCCAATGTTAACTTTGCCCAATTCTCATTCCCCCATTCGATCTTAGCATGGTGAGTGAGGTTCCGGTATACTTGCCTCCTACTTTTTATAAGATCCCTATTATTGTTCTGTTTTAATGCCACAAGTAGCTCGCTTTTCGCCCGTCTACATGCCTTGTTGTACCAGGATGGCTTCCTTACCACCCCTCCTACACATGGACCTGGGGGATTTAAAATTTCTGAGAGGGTGCTTATTAATATATTATTAAGTTCTCCCAACCTTTCATGAAAATCTTTCATAGGATGCTGTTCAGTAAGAGCAGCTACATCAACCAATACTGGGATTACCTGTGTGTACAATGTAGCTAACCCATTGGGATTTTTGACCAACTTGTCCCATCTTACCCTGCGTCTGTTACTTGACAAGGTAGCCCTATTGGGTATAACAGATTGCGGTAATAAACTGCCCTTATGGATGCCGGGGATATTAAAATCTAGAATTAGAGGATTATGATCACTCTCCCCCCTGTGTGTGAGCCTAAAGTCTACTATTCTATTCCAGGCCCTACACTCTACAAAAATATAGTCGAGACGTGCCTCCCTCCCTGAGTGATTAAAAGTGGAGGCAGGAGGGTTATCAGACTTTGTGCGGCCATTACATGCCCTAATCGAATGGCTCAACGTCAATGAAGTGATTGGTACAGCTAGGGGGGTCCATGCTCTTGCCGGAGGGCCTGCCACTTGAGGGATTTTCCAGACGTCATCCTCCTCCTCCTGATTTACAGCATCTAACAAACCATCAAGTGGTTCAAATTGGGAGTTAAAATTTCCTCCCACCACAAACGTGGCACCCTCGGGAATCTTGATTAAAAAGGAGGATAGTTCTTTAATGGTTTCAGACTCAGAAGTGACACTCACAGGTCTAGAGTAGATATTGCCACTGCCAATCTGAAGCCATTCTGCCACTCTAGAATTACACACTGAACATCATCTGAAGCTGTATCCATAATTTTAGCACTGCAGCCCAGATGAGTTGCTACCCAAATTGTTAGCCCCCCTGAGGGGTGACCTTTTCCCGCCCACCCAGCAGCGACTGAAAATGAGGCAAATCCTAAACGGTGCTGATCCTCCCGCGCCCATGTTTCCTGGAAGAAACAGATGTCATTCGAATCTATAAATGACCCTCAGTCAGAGCAGGCCAATTTGTTACATAGGCCCGCTATATTCCAGGAAAGGATTTTTAATACATGCGGACCGGGGGAGGTACTGGGAGATTGTATAGGGGATTCTATAATAATGGTACTTGGCCGGCCAGGGAGTAAATGGTCACAAGCAAGAATGCCAATATCAGAGATATCTGCCACTATCCCCTGCTGGGCTGTATAGGGCATCACCCCTTCTCTTCCCCCAGTGCATTCATCCCGCTGAAGTCAGTCTACCTGGTAAAGGCAACTATACCTGTTGGTATGTAAATAGTTGCCCAGTATTGGTAAATCATGACGTGTAGGCCTATACCTTGTGCCGTGAGTGGCAGATCCCACCCTTGTCCAGCCATCATTCACCCCAGAATACAAGTTGGGGTTTCTTGGCGGATAGAAAAAGGACAATGGTAACAGTTGAATGGTTGTGTTTCCCGGGCTGCCTAACCAGTTACAAATATGGGAAACGATCTGCGAATCCCTGAAATTTACCAGAATGCAGTCACCCTTTATTTTCTTTGTGGTATATCCCACCCAGGGGAACCTCCTGACCATCAATATTTCACCTCTCATGTTTGGTGGCAGGGACCTATGAATGTTCAACCAACTAATCACTTTGTTTCTTAAAGAATCAAAGGATTCAGGTGCAGAGTTGGAAAGCTCAGGGACCCCAGTCAAAATTACAATATGGGCTGCCGCCTCTGGAGGTAGATTAACTATATTTAACCGATTCAGGCTGCTAACATTCTGGGCGGGGCAGTCATCAGTCCTGGTGGGCATCTTTTCTTGCCTCATTAAGGTCGTTGGCACAGGCAGCTTTGATTTCCGCACTAAAGGCACAGGAGGAAGTTGCCTTGGGAGGGGTAGAGGGATTGGATTTGGTGGGTTAGCTATGGGTACACTGGCTGTAGTGAGAGGGTTAGTCTTCTTTGTGGTTAGGGGACTAGATGGGTTAGAGGGAAGGGGATCCCCGCATTCGTCAAATTTACACCTTGGATACTACCCAAAGTTCTTAGCTGATCCTCCATACCCCCGGTCACTGTTTCTATTGCTTGTAGCCTGGTATCAATACAGTCAAGCCTAGCCAATAGGGGGTCTAGGAGTTTCTTTAAAACAATGGTAATAAAATGAATAGACTGTTCCCTCCCACCACAAGATCCCTCACCAAAGATAAACGGGCCAGACTGCACTGGCACCTGCAATTGGGAGTGCTGTATTGGGCTCGCAGTTTCATTGACAGTTATGGGAGAAGAGATTCCATTATGTCGGGCATATTATCAGTGATACTAGGGGCATGATCCAATTTGGCCCTTTTTACACCCTTGGACTGTCTAGCTCTTTTCCTTTTCGGAACAGCACCTTCTCGAAGACCCCGTGAGTGGGATAAGTTTAGGTCGCTCCCCTCACCCAGTATCAGAACTGGGTCAGATGTTGAAAGAGGTGCCACCTCAGGTATAGTCTGAAGGGAGTCTCGATGTGATGTTGAGGAAGTCCTTAGCTGTTGTAAGACAGACTCAATTGTTTGGTCAATGCTATCCAAAAGAAATAGATGGGAAGCGTCCAGTATTTCCGGGGATCTAGCATTCGCAGTTAATCCCAGAGAAGATCGTCTAATACTTTCAATTCCATCCGCGAGCTGTCTTTCTAGGGCCGTCAATTCGTTATTTACCACAGTGTTAGCTCTAATAAGAAAACTGTCCAGAGTACCTGCAACCATGGTAGACGATGCCGTGGCTTTGCTCCTAGTCTCCCTTGTTGACATGTTGCCTTAATCTTGATGTAGCTGGATCTCAACCAGGGTAGAACGATGGGGCACAAGATATGGTAAGTCCTGGGAAGCTAGCCACGGACCCAGAGGGGTGGCCCGGTCCGGTCTCCCCCGGGCTCGAACGGGCTACAACGGGCCCGCCCTTGGCCCGGGCTTCGCCCGGCGCTGCCCGCGCGCGTCCCGCAAACGCGGGTTGGGCCTTGATTAAGTAGGAGGAGGTGGAGGCGGGAAGAGTCTCCAGGTGCGGCAGGTTGAGCGCCGCAGTCACCACTGGGACTCACAGTCACGCTCTATCCAATTTCCCCCGGCAATCAGCCCCAGTGTGCAGGCCCAATATCCACGAGGGCAGGGAAACAGCCAAACACCTCTTTCCTCGCAACCGTGACTACGAGCGGCCCCTGCAGAGCGGGGGCCGCGAGTCGTGATGAAGATCTGGAAGGCGGGGCGGGAAGAGTCTCCAGGTGCGGCCGGTTGAGCGCCGCAGTCACCGCTGGGACTCGCAGTCCCGCTCTATCCAATTTCCCCCAGCAATCAGCCCCAGTGTGCAGGTCCAATATCCACGAGGGCAGGGAAACAGCAGGGAAACAGCCAAACACCTCTTTCCTCGCAACCGCGACTACGAGCGGCACCAACATACACTCTTTTCCAAATCAGAGCACCACCTCTTTACTATTCAACTTTCACTCACCAAAAATACTTCACATACAAATCTGTCTCAGAAAACCACTACATCATCTCCTCTCACTACTCCACAGAAAACAATACATAACACACACACACACACACACAAGCACAACAAAATAACACACACAAACTATTGCATAAGACTTTCCATCACAAACTAGAAACATACACCCACTCTCACCCTCCTACTACACAAATAATACACATCCCAAACCATATTTACTCCTATTATTTCACTCTTCTCCCACACCCAACACAACACACGCCTCTCATCCATTGCACACTTCAGACCCACATGCTGCACCACCACCCCAACTCATACACCTTCCTCCTTAAACAGACGCAAACAAAATAAACAAAATTCCACTCTTCACAACTTTACATCTGTCTATTACACAACAAGGCTACTCTGGCTACTCTACAAAAACACAGCTCACTGATTTACTCTTCTTTTAAAATTCTTTATACAATGTAGGATGGAGAGGAACACAGTAGTCAATAAAGTGTAGTACTGCACTGATTGAGCATACAATGCAATTAACAGGCACTGAATTTAAATCACTTCTGGCTCATGTATGGCCTTGTGATCTACAAGGATAGACAATATACATAATCCAATAAAAAGTACATCTTAAGGGTTGTCACTATATCAGTGCCCAAGAACTCTTGCCATGCTCCCCACACCTTTTCCCACTTTCTGGGGAAGCCCTTAATTTGATAGATGACCTGTTCCACCCTCTGACACAAGTCAAGGTCCACCTCCCATCACCAACTCACTCTCAAACACCATCACCACCTACGCAGGCAGATCCATCAAATTGCCTTCTAAGCCTGCAGGACGAGGAATGTAATATAGAAAAACAACATGATTGCTATCCTCATACAGCTAATACCAGCACTAATGACACACCTGCTACAAGTTTCAAAAATACTCCTCACACTTCTACAAAATATACACGCCATCACCAAAACACAATCTCTAAACTACCTACTAATAAATGCTCGATCACTGTCTAAAAACAAGCATCACATCTACGACCTCCTCACTGACACACAACCAGACTTACTCTTTATAACTGAATCATGTTGGGAGATGATATGGCTCCAGTGTTGCATGAAGCTGTTCCTCTAGGCTATCAAACTATCACACAAAATCATATAGGCAATGGAGGAGTTGGCCTAGCTGTTAAATGCAAGCAAACAGTACATCTAACTAAAGCTGAAGACGTTTCCATACCAGATTGTGAGGCCCGCTTCACCAGATGCAGCCCTACGCCAACTTCCTCCTGTAATTTCCTTCGCCTTTACAAACCTCCACCTAGTGATGCAACATTCCCTGAGATCTTTCTAGACGCAGTTTCAAACCTGATAATGCTGCACTCCTGCCTATACGTTCTGGGAGACCTCAACGTTTGGGTTGACAAACCCAACATGCCCCTTTCAAAACCATCATTACTGGCCTTGAAACATTGAACCTACATAAGATCGCCCACAAATCCACAAAAATCGCTGGACACATCCTAGATGTCATTTTTGCAAATCCAGAACTAGCTACCTTTCAAATGATTATTCCTATAACATGGTTAGACCACCATTTGCAAGCTTTCCAACATAAAACACCACAAAGCAAACACCTAAACCCACTTTACATGCATCGACTTATCAACCATGGAACAAACTTAATTTTGAATACTTAAAAACACAACTAGCATCCAACATAGATTGAGACACAATACAGTCTGTTCAAAAACTGAGTGGCTACAGGAAGCTATTGATATCCTAATACCACTCAGAACAACAAAACTGGACAAAAGAAAACCGGCACCTTGGAGAAATACAGAACTAAGAGATAAAACAGCAAAATAGAAAGCTGCAACACACTTGGCTCAAAACAAAGAGCAGTCAAGACAACCTTCACCTACAGAAACGTAACAGATTATTCAAGTTGGCTATCAAAAAAGCTTTAAAAATGTTCTATTCATACAGATTTCAAAGTGCTGAATGTGAAAATAAAGAATTCTACAAAATTCTCACAGAATTTTGAAAACCTAAATGCATCAAAAGAACTCATCCCATTACTCAGGAATTCATGGACAAACTGGCAAAATATTACACAACCAAAGCAGACACATTGGACTCCTATTTAAAACAAAGGACCAGCACCAGCCCATTTCCAAAAATACCTCCCAAGAGTAGGCTAACCTAGCCTCTCCATTCCTTTAAACAAATATCACAAAGTGAATGTATGGATCTGGTCCAAGCAAGAAGGCCTGCCGGCAGCCCTTCCGACCCTTGCCGATCACAAATATTCAAGAATATTCTCATCACTACCTCCGCTGCCACACCAGTAAGAAGAATCCCCAATAATTCCTTAACTACGTGAATCTTTACAGAAGGGTGAAAAAAGGCATATGTATGCCCATTATTGAAGAAAACGAACCATGACCCCTGACAACCACAGACCAATTCCAAATGGACCTTTAATGCGCAAACTTATAGAAAGAACAGCATTCACTCAGACGTCACAATTCATTAAAGAAAACTCTATACTTTCCAACTTCCAAACAGGATTTTGTCCAGGAAGAGGCACAGAATATGCCCTCAGTGCCATCTGGGATGACCTTAAAACACAGTAGTTCACAGCTGCACTACTTCTCTTGGACCTCTCGGCTTCCTTCGACACAGTTGTCCATGACACACAAATCCAAAGACTCTATGAAGCTAGCATAGAGGGGACTGCCCTTGACTGGATCACATCCTACCTTTAAAACAGAACACATCATCCTTTCTCCACCCCTCTCATCCAAACCGTACTTCATAAAAGCAGGGGTCCCTCAAGGCTTCACCATCTCACAACTGCTTTACAACATGTATATCAAGTAATTACCAGCAATCCTAAATGAATTTCAGCTCAGATGCTAAAACTATGCAGATGACACACAAATACTCCTTAAACTAGAAAGCCCCAAATACATTGGAAACTCACAAATCTTCATTAAGCCTCCAAGCCATTGATCAGTGGGTGACATGGAGCCATCTCAAGTTGAATGCTTCCAAAACAGAAATGCTCACATGTGGCGACTGGAAAAATGATGACCCACTTTGCGCCTGGCCTGACAATCTGGAACCACCTTCTAAACTATCTAAGGTAGTAAGAAACCTTAGAATTACCATGGAAACTCCAAGTTATCAATGAATACCCAAAGTGGACAAATTAGCAAGATCAAGCTACATTACTATGAATACTTCATGATGCATCTTTCCCTGCCTGGGATTTCCATACAAGGTCCAAGCCACCATCTCTCTTGTGTGGTCTAAACTTGATTACTCCAATGACATCTACCATGAATCATCTTTACCAACTATAAAAAGACTTCAACAGATTCAGAACTATGCTGCCAGACTACTCCTACATGTAAAACCCCATATCTCCCCTGCCTTGAGGGCCCTACATTGGTTGCTAGAAGATTCCCATTCAAGCTGCTTTGTCTCACCCACAATGCAATACATGGAACAGGACCGCTTTTCATCAGGAATAAAATCGCCAAATCCATTCAACAAAGGAACCTCCACTCCAGATTGACGCCTCATCTCAAAATCCCACCATACAAGAAAAAAATCATAGGTGGCACATCTTTTTCTGTTCAATCTGGAATTCATAACCCCCAAACATAAGAGCCACCGATAACTATCTTATCTTCAGAAGACTACTCTAGTTGGCTCTTACCTACATAATCACCATACTCAAACACAAATATGCAGCATATCACTGTGTATACAAAAAGTTAATAATATTTATATGTATGTATCTAGATATATGTATTTTTTAATATAAATATGTATAAAATGTGCTAACCCACTGCCCAATAATGCATGCTGCAGTGGCTGAAAGAAAAATGTGAATGACACAACAGACTATTGGATGAAGCCTGGCTGAAAACCTCTAACCTCTGTAGGTAACTGTTATCCCCATAATTGTAGTAAAAGCAAAAGGTCTTGGCTTAGACCAGACATAAAAAGAAGCCAATTGTTCTGAGCTTGACTACCAGCCTTTTGCGTTGGCTAATGCTTTTTGTAATATGTTTGGAAAACGTTCCTACAAATAGTGAAGCTTGCAAAGATAGAGTTGCAAAGACAGAGAAGGTTTTTTTAATAGATAATGTTTGAAAGACAGACAGATAGATATGGTTGTATAGACAGTGTTGCAAAGATGGAGTTGCAAAGACAGATGAACAGAGAAATGCACAGATCGACAGACAGTGAGCCAAAGACCGATACGAGAGTTCTATAGATAGTGTTGAATAGATAGAGTTGCAAAGAAAGACAGAGCTGCATAGATAGAGCCACATCGATAGAACAGGCAATTTCAATTAACAGCATAGCTAAAATTAGTAATGCTAACATTAGTAATATAATGGTTATATGTCTATATAAGCAATACATATAAGGGCATTGAATGCACACTAGAAAGCCCTACAAGCAGGGCATACAGGCCAAATTGGTTTGCAAATATAACTGCAGTCCTCAATTAAACATTAATATCAGCTTAACCTACAGGAGTGCAGGTAAAAATGTACTTCATTGCTTGTATACTAAAGAAATGACAACTTCATGAAGAACAATTTAAAATGGACACCATTTGATATATTGTGAAATAGCAGTAGTCAGAAAAAGGATACACCTAAAGGAATTTACAACACCATTAGAAGGAGATAGGATCTGATAAAGCTTATATGTGCCTATGTTCAACATGGAAAAGCTGGGAGAAAATGTCCTGCTATCACATCAGACTCTAACCACAAAGGCAACACCTAAGCAATAAAGTAAAAGATAAATACTGCCACTGAAGTGAACTAAATTGTGTATGGATATGCTCTTTGTTAAGGAGCAAAGCGCAGTTGCTCAAGTGAAGTTGTCAAGTTGCAGAAGTGGGCTGATCACCTGCTGTATGCTGTAGTGGGTGGAAGCGAAATGTGAATGACACACCATGTGACCAATGGATGCAGACATCTGGCGGAAAGCCCCTTTAAATACATTTATAATACATATATTTTTTTAAAATTCAAACGTTTTTAGGCTGACGCCAGATCTAAAAATGACGTGTGAGATTGTGAAACTCGCCAAACCTTGCCTAACACCCTGATCAACCCCAATTTGGTCATTCAGACCGATATTAGTATAACAATGAACAAATGGCTATCTTAAATGGCAGGATTCATGTGTTTTGGAATGTAGCTAGCCCACAACTAATGGATTGAACCACCTATCACGTGGCAGTAAAAAACTTCCCGAAATGGTGCAGGACTAAGAGACCGAGAAAGACCCTCTACTTGCTATGAAAAAAGTGCACCCAGATACAAAGTTGCTCACCAGTACTTGAAGTGTGGTGCACTAGCCCCTCACAGTGGAGCAGGACAGACAATCTAAACGCTGCAGCATCCCTAAAGTGCATGTGAAACGGTACTCTTAAACAGAACATGGAACAGCACAACAGCTGAATACACACACCAAGCATAAACCACCGCAGCTCCATATATAGAACAATCAAAGAAACGCCTACAAAGGTCAACCCCAACATAGAAGCGTTCATTCCAGAATCTCGGTAAATATGCACAACAATAAAGAACGCAACAAAACCATTTCTAATAACATATAACCTGCGCATTATGTAACATAGATGCCTAAAGTTGTAACTACGCTTCGTGAAACCTCTTCTCTAGGTATCAGAAGAATGCCAGCTGCCAGTTAAGATGGAGCTTGCACTAGTCTTGCACCATTTACACTTTATGGGTATTAAGGCACAAAACATTGCATTTTTCGAATGTCATACCTGTACTGACAAATAGTAGCCAGATGCAGAACTGTGGAGTGTGCGTTGATTTATATTTTTATTGATACTTGTTTCTGTATAGCGCAGCCCTAAGTCCTCCGGGGTTCAGAGCTCTGCACATCAGGCAGGACCGAATAGAGCTGCCGGTGTGTGTTCAATTCAGATGGTTAACATCTGTGTGCAGAAAATAATACATTTAAGGTAGTGCATTTAAGTGAAACTTAAAACAGATTGCAAAGACAACCCTGGCAAGTTCCACAGTAGTGAGCAGCATGTATGACAGAATAGATGTGATAATATGTACAATTCACATGAGTGATTATTTTCACCTGGGTCGGTGCATATACTGTATTGTATTTAGTGGAACATAAAGAAAAGCTAACACTTTAAACAGATATAATAAAGTTAGAAAACGTATTCTTGTCAAAAACCATATGCAGGTATATGGCACAGAGTTTTTAGACTGAAAGTTCAGTTTTTCAAATTTACGAGTTCACTAGGTAAGTTGCTCTCAAAACAATAGAATAAGCATTGTGGATGCAGTAATACCACGTGTGGTTTAGTCTCCCACAAGAAAAGTTGTCACGTGTTTGTAGACCCAAAGTATTTAGTTCAAGTGAAGGAAACAGTACCGTGTAATTGTTAATGGATGACCCGATCAGGGCAAGGCAGACAGGTCTGTGCTTGCACACATGACTTGCTGAGTGACTGTTGACGAGTAAGGGTGATGAACACTCGATGATGCTTGGGCGATCAAGAGATACCGAGGCCTCACTCTCCTAGAGACGCTTCAATGAATCACACTGGTGTTTATAGCAACAATTGAAAACTGCCCCCCGCCCAGCGTTCCATGCGGCTGACATCGAGTGTTGCTGCATTAATTGTAGGGTGTTGTGATAGCAACAGTATGGGTTGTGCCGTGTGAACATGGAGGAGCACAAGGGGACCAACTGAAAACAATACAACCTGAACGTTGTTTTTGTGTAAGATTACCCGATGACTTCAGAGCAACCCCTGTCCTTGTTTTTTCTCAAAGCATAATGCATTCTGGGAGTTGTTCTGGTTGCGTTTAGTTAAGGGCTGGTTTTAGCGCTGATGGCGCCCGGTGTGACAATGTTTGTTGGCGCCCCTCCCCATTCGTGGTGGATGTTGTGACCACCTCTAACACGGATTCCCTCACCACCTCCTTTTAACAGTGCCCCTCAAGTCTCCATAACCACTCTCTTTCAGATGCATTTAATTGGTTATATAGCACCACTCATACCAGTGTAGGTTGTCAGAGCAATTTGCATCACACACATTACACAGAGACAATCAATCATAGGTGTGTAAATCCGTATACAGGACATGTTACATACGCCAGAGGACTACAAGGTGTAGGAGTCGCATATCATCCATTCTGGTAGGCAGGATAGTTTGAGTCCTTGTTCTGGAGAAGCACAAAAGCAGAATTGAAAACGGAACACCATGGTTGGGGGTTGTCTTTAATAATAATAATTGAGTTCTACCCAAATGAACCCGTTTTGCAACGTAAATCTATGTACTAATCTATACTTGCAGTGTGCATGCAGTTCTTTGGTAGTTAATAATTCACTGTTCTATATTAAGATTTCAGCTTATAAACTGCAAGTAACAAAAGGATGTCTCTTACCTCACTGACCTAGTTACATGATATGCAGTTTGTGATCTGCAGGGTAGTTCATTGCAGCAGGCATATTAACCATCAGCGCTGAGTCAAAACCTCAACTGGGCAAAACTCTGGTCTCCCTTCAGGAAGAACATTAATCCCTGGAGTTATCTTGACATTTTTTTTCGTTGCCTTAGAAATTACTGGAGGCCAGGAAAGCGGCAGCAGGTGCTTTTAAAACCAAAATAAACTTGCAATTTTGGCGCCCCCCTGTAATCAGCACCCGGTGCGGTGGCACCATCGCACCGCCCTCCGCCATTTCCAAAACCAAGGTTCATAAAAGAAAAGTCTGTGAGTGAGCATTCCCTACTTGTGATATGAAGGGATGTGGTAACTTTGATTGTCCCTGCATCTGTATCCAGTTTACACTTGTATCCTACCTTCCAATAACGAACAAATCACAAGAGGTCCATTTTTTTGCCCTACTTCATTGTACCTCTTGAAAGTAAACCAGTTGCATATCCCACTATTATGCTTTACGTCTTCGTTGTGTCTTTATATGTTAAAAATACAAATTATTTTTCCAGCCTCCTAGAGTTTGTTGCGAAAACATGAGACCGGCACTGTTTGTTTTACCTGCACATTTACTGGGTTTGTTCCTTGCTTGCTGGGTGAATTTCTTTTGAGTGCTTGTTGCGTGCAGTGGACTGATAGATCTAAAATGATTGTGTTTTCATTAATAGTACTATTATAGCATTATTTTCGTGAGTGGACCGCAGTTACTAATCAGGACTGTTTTAGGGCCTAGCGAGTCTAGGTGGTCTGTAATGGAGGGTGCCAGATATAACAGGTGGTAGTGGGGAAAATGTCATTTTCCTAGTATGGAAAACAATGTAACCTTCTTTGTAAACTAGTTATTCAACATCTTGTGGAGAGTTTTTGGCTCATGTTAAGAAGAAATGACCTAGAATTTAATTTTAAGAATACATTGTGTAGATTTACTCTTCGGAAAAAGATCTAACCGGGGGTACAGCAATTTAACAACGGGTAATTTTTTTTCCTGTTAGGGAATGTTTATGTATGAAAGGTTTTTTGTTAGTAGCTCTTTATGAGCCTGTTTCTGCAGTCTCTGGTTTCAGGTTATATTTGCGCAGAACCTCATTGAGGGGATGATTTAGACGTCCACCATGGTGCAGAGTCAGGAAAACATCACTGGTGCTGTAGGCACAAATTCACTACCAGACGAATGAATCATGTAGTATACAAAACTTTATTTAGTAAATAGTAACGGCAGATCTCTGCATTCTCGGTTATTTTACTGACAGTGTCTGGGTCTTGGAAGGAAGAAGTGCTTCATGTAAAAAGCAATACTCCTTTGAGGGACCTCCGATTTCATTGGGTGTAAAATGTATTTCACTGCACTGTAGAACACTTTGCTCATTTGATTGATTGGGTAAATGTTCCTATCTATTTTCCTGTATATCTTAAATCTAGAAAACATGAATTTCTTTTCACATTTCTATTTGTAATATTTGCATTGCTGAACTTTATTGTCTTTTTGTTACAACAGCAAGTCAGGGCATCCTGTTTACATTGATGCATAGAGACACATTATGATTAAACTGACCCAGTACTGTACATTGGGTAGTGGTTATTAAGTCATATTGGGTATATGGAGAATACACTTATACAGCTACGCAGAATAGGCAGTGATTGTTATGCCATGGGCAGGGCATCGAATGGGGATGAGATTGCGTTGGAGGCCAAGGTACCATCAGTAACAGTGAGGAATCTTGAAAGAGGATGGTTAATTTTCGTCCTGGAATGCATGAAACTAATAACTTTGTAAATGTCCATGTGTGGCACTTGTAGGAAGAAGGGAAGCGGAAGAGAATTACCAATGAGATTTTGTATCTGGTCCTATGAACCATTATGAAGAAAATTAGAATTCTGATGCATATTTTTTGTAAACTGGATTTGTTTGTTCTTGTAGGTGTGCCAGCGTTCCTGCTGTGCCTACTGTCAACCGTTGCTCTGAACAGCACTCAAATGATGCAATTCTGCCTTGGTTTGCATTATGTGAAAGTACATTCATAAAATCAATGCTTTGCTGTTTAATATTTTGTCGATACCCATCTTTAAAAATAGGTGTTTGGAGAAAACTGATTCATGGACAGAAGTGGACACGTGTTGTCATCCCTTGGTGAACGACTGATACCATTAAAAAAAAAACACACATTGGACTGAACAAAATCTTGAACCTTTAACAAACTGCTTTCTGTGAGGGTTTTTCCAGACGATTTCTTTTTTAGTTTGTGCCAGGTATTTCTACCAAATATACCTCAAGGGCCTTGTTGCGTGCCCATACAAGTCATATTTCCACACATTCAGATTATTCGGTACCACCCATGTTTCTCCATCCGTTTCCATATAAAAGAGGCAAAGCTGAATTTAAAGCTTTTTTTAAAATAAAATTGGTGAATACTTTGTTTTCTTCAGACACACAAACATAAATCCTGTTACGCAAAACAGGGAAATGTTTCCTGTAATATTGTGAGTCTGCCAATATGCGTTCTTAACACACCCATGTAATATACTCTTCTGTTAGTACTTTCTGTGGGATTACTGGTTGTGGCCAAAACCATATGAAGTATTCTTTCCTGAAGTACCTACTAATGGGTGCCAACCTTTTTTTTCTGGCCAAGAAGCCTGCAGACAAATTGGAGTTCTTTTTTTGTGAAGCAAAAGATGGAAACTCTCTCTTCTAGCTTCAATACTTATAAACAGGTAAAGGGGCAGGTGGCAACATATACAAATTGCAATGGCCCTTTTGAGTGTGAGACGTTGAGCCTTTAAAGGTTCATATGTCGTGAATTCCCTTTAGGGACCACTTATTTCTCCCTTATTTTAGCCTAACTCTATGTTGTAGACCGATTTGCTTTGCACACGTTACACACAGCACATTTATTTTTGTGCCTCAATATTATTTTAGAAATACTCTGTACATGTTTTTATTATTCGTTCTCCTCTCTCTAGGACTCAGTCTGAACATTTTGTACAAGGTCTAAAGAAAGTGCCCTGTTTTTTTCTGTCATGGGTTAGCACCATAGCTTGACATTTAGACACAATAGAGAGCAACAGCTGCTGTTTTCAAGTGAGGCACCTCTTATCATATACACCAAGACTTGCTTTTTGAAAACAGAGAGGAGGATTCTTGCAGAGGAAATAGCCCCAGTGTGGGCGTACCAGCTTTGCGCAACCTGAAATGCAGACTACCTAACTGCCAAATGTAGGGTATGAGGCCCGGTCCTAATCTCAGAGATCTGATATACCACTGAGCTCATGTACTGAGGATAGGCTTAGGCAGATATATAATTCGCCATGATAGGGATTTTCATTGTATATAGTTTACTGGTAAGGCTGATCAATTTGCTCAGTTGCATGTATTTTCTAATTGCAGCATAGTTGCTTCATGATAGAGCACTATAGTTTCAATAAATATTATCGACTTTCCTAGTGTCTTTCTTTTTTTATTATGGACATGTATGAGTGAGAAAACGAAAGGGGATGAACTGTTTTCACGATTCCTCTGCAAACTAGATAATTGTGTTTTGGAGTGCCAATTTAACTGTTACTCTGGGAAGGTTAGGAGGGCAGGTAAGGCATTCTGAGATAGTTGTATTCGGGTCCATAGATACTGATGTCCTTACATTCTGATGTCCTATTGTCCCAGGCATAGTTCTGTTTCCAAACAGAATCCCTGCAACACATACAGGTGGCTGAATTTAGAAGGAAGCTCGGCAGAAATGCTGGTCTTGGGCTTTTGTCCTTTGACATATCAACACCTGAACAACAGGGAATAATAGAAAAACAAACCTCTCAAATTTTAAGTCACACTTTGGAATTTTTGGTGAGTAGCAGACTTTCTTTGATTGGGATACCGTGTAGTAATACCATTTTCAAAAAGTTCTCAAATATTTCTTCTCAGCCTTTTGGGTGCATATATATGTCTGTTAAAGCAGGAAAGTTCCTTGGGAGAGCCTTAGTGTTGGGATACCAGTCACATGTTGATTTCCGTGGCTCACAATTGCTCGCAGATGCTAAGCTAAATGTCAGAAGGAAGTATCCACATATGCTACTTTTGAGCACCTGCTCATTGGTGGGAGATAATAACCCCTGGGGTATAGAGAAATATAGCAAGGCCATACATTTTAAAATGTGTCAAATTTCTGGATATATGTCGATGATTATTAGATGTTCTTCTTCCTAAGTGTCTGGCTGGCAAACAAGATAAAAATTGTTTGCTTTGAGAATGCACACCAAGTATCCCAAAACATTGCATTTTTCTTCAGTCTCCATTACACTGGGGTGTGCCCAAGGCAAAGTCAACCCTGATGTTTTACTGGAGTTTCTGAATGTGGAATACTTTGTAATGCAGTTGTTTTTATATACTGCTTTATAGCCCTTGCAAGTCATGAAGTTCTTTAGTAGACAGAAAGCATACTTTTCTCTAGGTTCAGCATGGCTGGGAGAGTTCAGATTTGTAGTCTGGCCTTAGTGCTCGATATTGTGCATGATGGAAACAGATGTGCTTTTATGCCATATGCTGCTGTGCCTAGACATGTAATAAGGAAAAAAGAGGCCTGGTATCGTAAGGCATTTGTGCCTATGAAGCTTGTTTTTAGCTGGCTGGGAGTGTGTGATTTGCAGGGGTGTAATATGTGGGAAAAGGCTTGGCAACCTGTGTGATAAGCTGCAGTAATGTGGCTGCACTTATGCATTTACTGGAGCGAAGAAGATTAAAGGATAGCTGTGTTAGATGGTCTAGGGGTGGGTGGGAATAAGCATGTTTGTTACAGTGACCAGATAGGGAGCAGGAGGAATAGATTGGCAGAGCGGTGTGCTATATTTCTATTGCCATCATGGAAGCGGGAGTGCAGCAGGGTATTGTACTGATCTAGAAGTGTGAGAGCCTTTAATGTCGCACTAATCTAGTATGCCCAGTCTCTGTAGAAGCGATGGGGGCAGGCAGGCACTGTCATAAGCAATAGTTTTTCCAGGGACTAAGGTGAATAACCGTCTCACCCTGAATCAGGACACACTTCTTCTTTTGTCTCATGTTTGGTTGACCAGGTAATTGGAGGAGATGGTGAGAGCTGGGAGGGACACTGAGTGTGAATTGAGCATTGCTGTTTTCCAGGTCATTGCCCTTGCCTCTTCCTGCTTGTTGTAGTGACCCCTCATGTCATTCATCTGGCCGGTCCCTGCAGTCTTTTACTACTGTGGGTCAATGTTCACATTCCTCAGCTTGGGATGTGGAACGCTCCAGCCAGCAGTCTGTCTCTTAAGCCCTGCTGAGGTCTAGTTCCAAGGGGCTTCTCTCTACTGGACATGCAGCCCCTTCATCTTATTGTTATGTCTTCCTACACCCAAAGTATGTTGAAGCCAGGAGTAAGGATCACCACTGATGCCTGGGAGGTAATTGGGAGTAAGGGCCTGGTGTCTTGGGGTGGGAGGGAGGTTGCAGGGGAGCAGGAACTGGCATAGTGTGGTGTCTCAGCTTTGATCCTGGCAAGTTGTAGCCCTGCAAACCTGTGATGTGGGGCATTCTTTACAACATTCTGCATCTACATGACAAAATAGTATCCCATTCATGACCCTGTGTGTGTATTTTGTGGCAACATGCATGTTGGCTATACCTTGCAAAACAGTGGCACATCCATGACACATTGATATTTGTAGGACATTCTGGGAATCACCCACTTAAAAATGTTCCGTCCTTGACATACTTAGGAATTTCTTGACAGAATTTGGGTACTAAATATCCCTTCTCTTTGATGACCATCCCTGGTATAATCGGACCACATCTTTGTCAGATTCCCATTACCACGCCATGAAGCACATTTGGCTTAATTTCCCTGATAGCACATATATCATGAGCAGTTTCCATTTGTCATATATCAACAGTTCACAATCTGCATACATCGTTGCCAGTTCAGAGCAAATAGACCTATTGATATCACCATAAGAGTGTCACAGTGCCAGATTCCAGTTTGTACACATTTTTTTTTCAGTAATCATAACTCCTAAGCAGATTCTTATTAAGAGAAGTTTCCAGTAGGTGAAAAGTGATAGATCCCAATTATCAAATGTACTTTACATTATGCATACACAATTGCCACCTCTCAGTAGGCACATGTCATTTCATGTTCCTACTTCAAAAACCTCATCGCCAGCTTCTAGAAAGCATGCCATTTGTGGTGAAATATTGAAAACACAATCGTAGTAAAATCATGTTGTATAAAATGTTTAAGGTATATTTGGAATGGAGAAAGATGGAAAATGAAGTTACTCAGATCTCACAATCTCTGCTATATGTTAGACATATCTTTTAAACTCAGACTGCAGAGCTACACTTTTGTTTACAGTGATGTCATAAGCTTTATCAGTACTGTTGAGTCAACATCATTGGGGCATGGCCTGGGGAGGGATAGGGTCAGTCACTTGAAGACCGAGCTAGCGGCCGAGGCACACAAGCGCTAATAGCCTGAAACCCCACCCTTGAGGGCAACCGGCGGAGAGGGCCCAGCACAGTGGTCTCAGGAGCTGCATGACCACCTGGTGGGTCTTGCGAGAGCAGCGAGAGCTAGTGGAGCTAGAAATTGCAGCTCCAGGGTGCAGCTGAGAAGCGCAGTCCTCATCTTGTTTAGCAGCGGGACCGTGCTACTGTTCTGGGGGTGACTGGGGCCACAGTTCCTCGAACTTAATGGGGCAGAGGACTGGATTGGGGCTCGACCTCCCGACTTCCAGTTGGGGGTGCCAGAACTAGGCCCCTTAATGACTCTGGTGTTTCCAGTGAGGACTCTATACACTGTAATGGCGGCTCGAAGTTGCTGGACTGCATCTTTCCCTTGAGAGGCTCAGTGACGGCGAAGGAAGCAACGCTGCTGCTGGGAGTGCCTTGGGGTCCCCAATGGTTGCGACCTTGAAAGGAGGTGCTGGTTGGGGCCAGAAAGAGTGTGGGACTGATGGCATAGAAGCATTGCCTGTGCCACACCCTAGGCCAGTGTTGGATTCTTGGAGGTGGTGCGGTCTCTGGGAGGTGGTGGGGCACGTTGGGTGGCTGACTAAGCCCCGGGGCCCAGACTGTGGCAAATACCAGTATTATGGCTCTAGACAGCACCCTGGAGAGGAGACCTGGTAGAGAGAATTGAGATACAGAGTGTAGGGCCGGTGGCTGTGCAGCGGCAGAACTGGGGGGTACCATCCCCTCCACAAGGGACAGGGATACATGACCAGACTAGGTTCGGTGGAGTGCTGGGGGTGCTCGTGCCAAGCTCACTTTGAAGTGAGTGTTCCCTCCCCGAATGGCTACTGTGTGCTGCAGGGGACCCTGTTACCCTTGATTGGAAGGAGGTAACTGAGGAGTTGAACACTGCAACTGCTGATGGTGGCTCCTGCATCAGCAAAATATAGTTAGCTCAACGATGGGTAGTCTGGGGGATGACGTGGCACATACGGAGGCCCTGGGAGGACTCCAAATGTCCTCACCAGCAGACCGCATCCTCGAGGTGTATACATCCACCATTCTGGTGCCCTAAAGAAAACCAAAACAGCCTTGGAAGCTAAAATTGGCTCAGTCTCACAAGAGGTGAATCTACTAAGGGCAGACCACATAAAGCTGGCGGACAGAGTAGCAAGACTGAAAGCACAGTCACTCCGGTCCGAACACTGGAGAACTGCTCCCGACAATGGGCTTTGGAGTGGGAGGTGGCCGGGCTGGCAGACAAACTGAAGAGAGGTGGGGTACCAGAGAATCTGGAGGGCCTCAATGTTGAACTCTACCAGGAAGAACGGCTGGCTTAGGTGGTGTTGCAAGAAAAAACCTCAGTGGTTTACTCTGGAGATGGCTGATAGGGTCCCAGGTTGGTGGCCACTTCCTGGGGCTCCCCGATGGGCCGTGGTGGTTAGGTTGATGAATATTCGGGACAGTGACACATGATGCATGGTTGCACAGCTGGTGGAAGGTGGACTGGCCGAAGGTGTATACCCAGACTACCCAGCAGTAGTTCAACATCAAAGGGAATCTTTCTGGGCAGTCAAACAATACCTCTGGTAGCTGGACATCAAGTACACCCTCCTGTTTCAGGTGAAGCTCAGAGTGATGGATCGGAAAAAGACTCACTTTTTTTCCGGCCGCCTAGTCTGTCTAGGATGGGTTGGAAAGGAGAGTGTACAAGGTGCCGGAGGAGCGATTTCAGGTGCCAATATGGCAAGAGCGAAAACGGAGATGGAAGGCAAGACAGAGGGGGTCGTCAGCCACCTTGACAAAGATACAGTCCCAAACAGACATGGCAAGGTTTGTGGTGGACCTCCACCAGCGGTTTTCTCTGGAAACCCCTAACAAGTTGAGGCATTGGGGATGGGCCAGGGGGGTGGAGAAAAGATAGTCATCAGAGGAGAACCTAGCCTGTGATGCGATAGTGAAAACTGGGAAATTGGGAGAAGGTGGCAACTGGAGGGGGAATGTGATTGATATCTTACAAGACTGGGTAGCTCGTAGGACCATGGAGGGTTGCTTTATTACTGTAGTGTGGGGACAAATGTTGAATATAATGTTGCTCCGTATTTCAGTGTGTGTTGGGAGATGGTCATACCATGCATTGGGATGACAGCCGCAGCATGGTAAGGTAGGCTGGATGGGGAGTTGGGGTATTATTGTAGTTAATTAGTTTTTCTGTATACAGCCAAGGGGTTAGGAACTGGAGGTTCCCCAGTTTGGTGCGTAGCTACTACCGTAAGAGGCCACCCATTAGATTGAGCTATGAAGTCACATGTCTTTAGGCTACTTACATGGAATGTGAATGGGCTGGGTATCATCATTATGACTGGGCTGGTGGTGAAGGCCCTTACCCGCTACAGTGCAGATATGGTATTCCTGGAAGAAACACACCAGAATGGTTCTAATTGTAGTGCACTGGGTCAGAGTTGTTATGTAGTGGGAGGCCACTCAGGCTACACTACAGGATCCAGAGGGGTATCTATATTGGTGAAAAAGTTCCTACCCTTTCAGGTGAGACTGATGCAGTCAGACAACCGCGGCAGCTATATGATAGTCATGGGCATGTGGGAGGTGGAATCTATAATGCTGATCAATTTGTATATCCCCCGGGGCTGCAGGTGTCTCTGCAGCTCCTCGGTCAACTACTCTGGGACCACCTGCAGAGTCTGATGATCACTGGAGAGGACATCAATATGACAATGCATTCACAATTAGATCCCACCCCCTGCAATTCCATAACCTCCATGCAGGGAAGTTGTTGGGTTGGGAGACTTCTGGTGATCACTGTGTGGAGAGGACAAGTGATACTCTTATTACATAAGGGCACACAATACCTACTTGCGCCTGGACTATTTTTTGACTCCCGTGCCTACCCTATATAAGTTTGTGGAGTTTCAGGCATGGGGAATATCTGATCATTCCCTGCTGAGCAACACTATGGTGAAGAATAAACCAAGGGGTGAGACTGAATGGAGAATGGTGTTGTGACGCATGACGAACGAGGGAGTAGTGGACCACCTAAGCAAAGCCATAGAACTATTATTTAATAAAAACGGGATGTCGGAGATGGATGCACTGGCCCGGTGGGAGGCTTATAAGGCCACTCCTCGGGGGGTGGGGGGATTCCCATATGTTGATAAGGTAGGGGACGGGGGGTTACCATATGTTGATGAGGTAGGGGAAAGAATGTAGCTAGGTCACTGCCGGTTAGGCTTAGACCAGGAAATGATGGACCTGGCGGCAGACTACCATTTTGCGCCGACTGACATTAAAAGGGTGATCATCATGGCCAAGATGGAGGCATACCGTACTTTGGTCACAGAAAATGTTAAATGGGCGCACATTGCCAAGCAAAGTGTATTTGCAAGATGGGGGACTAAGCCGGGTAATCATATAGGCGTCATTCTTGTGCCAGATGGGGGGTTGGTGACTGGCAGTGAGGATATTTTGCATACAAAGGCCGATTACATGGGGACTTTCTATGAGGGGCAGTGTGGGGTCTGAGTCAGAAGTAGAGCAGTTTGCAATAGAATGCCCCTGTAGAACACCGGGGGATGATTCAGTGTCAAAATTAGAGGCTGAACTCAAACGGGAGGAACTTCTGGCGCTTACACAGTTGCATACAAGGATGACTCTGGGCCTGAAAGGATGGCTGGGAGAATTGCTGGGTCCTTGCACAAGATGTATCTCACGGCATACAAAGTGGGGAAACTACCGAAGGACCTCTGCCCAGCTACTATAGTTTTGATCCCTTTGGCGGGTAAGACCTGGTAGCGGTGGGACTCTTGTTGACTAATCTCTCTTTTGAATACAGATGCCAAGGTTTTGGCCAAGGCCCTAGTGAATAGACTGCAGGGCCAGATTATGAACTTGCTTCACCCGGATCAAAATGGGTTCCTCTCCCATCAACTGACTACATTGAACCTATGCCGCCTATACAACGGTATGGCGGCAGTGGAGAAGCTGGTGACTCCCTTATCAGTGGTGACTCTGTCGGATGAGGGGTGGCAAACGGCTGGGGAAATCTTATGAAGCAGGCCCTGTCTTCCTTGGTCTTTCGAGTTGTGGGCAAAAGGGAGAGGAAAGTCAAAAGTAAAAGTTTGATTGAGATCCCGGAGTCTTTTGCAGTGACTGTATAGCTTTTTACAGCAGCTTCAATAACAAACAGTGTGCAGCTTTGAGCAACTTAAGGTAGTAATGTTACTTAGGGTTCCTTTTCTGGTAAACTGTGCGTGAACGGAAAACGTATAAATAATTGGAATACAAAGCTTGTCTGAGGTAATTAGCTGCACATCTGGGAACTTGTGCAGCACATAACGAAAACAAGAGTACAATCGACTGCACCTACTTCAAGCTCCAAAGGGAAAGAGCTGACCGAGATAATGAAAGTTGCCACAGATCTGAAGCAAGGAGCAACTAAAAACAAACAATGGTCATGTTTTGCTGGGCAAGCTCACAAACTTAAGGCCTGCTGTTATAAGGCCATGGTAATGCACCATCTGACGCTTCACCTGAGGAGGTGTTTCAACAAAAGAAATGTAATTGCTCAAATAAATTTACCAATGGCTGCCCATCTTCCAGACCCATCTGATGTGAACTCATTCAACAAGTCCATTTATCGCAGCTCCAAAGCTTCAAAGCATGTTTTAGATTCCATCAGTTCAGAGAATAGTCATACTGCTATAGGTAATTCAGTGGATGATTCTGACCTTTTTAGGGAGTTTGACTTACTAACACAATCCCCGCAACAAAAAGACTTGTAAGCGAGCTACTTAGGGCAGCAGTATTTGATCTGCTCACCGGAGAAGAGTCATGTAAGATCACAAATTATGCCTAAGCTAGATACTTCCATCCAAACTAATTTCGACCCCGAGAAAGATGTCCCACCTGCGTATCCGGTATTAATTGCTATGAATGCTATAACTAACATGCTATCGAGAATATCAGAGTCAATCAACTACAGTGGATTGCCAGACAGTGCTATTACCGGAGATGGCATCAAATATTAAAGTTTTAAAAGCTAACAACATAGAAAACACAATTCAAAGCCTCCTTT
Source organism: Lissotriton helveticus (assembly GCF_964261635.1). Lineage (NCBI taxonomy): Eukaryota > Metazoa > Chordata > Amphibia > Caudata > Salamandridae > Lissotriton > Lissotriton helveticus. The sequence continues at coordinate 1,566,104,911 of NC_136063.1, read as the reverse complement.
CAGCGGCCTTAGTGGAACAATTGTAAATCTCTTCAAATTAATATAGTAGATTCATTACAACTGATGCCACATATATTTAAGGGTCTATTGGAGGGAGCCAGCATATCTTTTACTACCAAGATGGGAACCTCGAAGGCCCGCAAAATGGTGCCATGAACATCATATGCCAACCACTCACTATTCAAGAATATGAAATTGGTTGAAGAAAGCTCTGTAGCACCAAGGAGGTTGAATAGGAATGATGGCATCATGGACCCAACCAGAGACAACAATTCAAGCGTTGCACAAGATGGTCTTCTCCAGGAAATAGAGGATGATTTACAGAACCCAAAATTCAAAGTCGGAGCACCAATTGGACATTTTCAACAGTCTTTAAGACTGATGTAAGAAGGGGCCAAATCAAGTAACAGAAACAAATCTGGCCTCTCAGAACAGTGAGCAGAGAAACTACTCCATCTTTGCCAGCAACTCTAAACAGGAAAAGAAGAGTAAAAAAACACAGGATAACAGATAAAGATAACTTGAATACAGTCAAAATCTTTTTAGCAGTAAGGCTGTAATCCAAGCCCTGATCTGTTTGGGAAACCTACATCTCCCAACATTCTGGCCCATATAGATGCACAAAAGCCACGAAGCATAGTCACGACAACCCGCATGATGCAGGGTTAATGTCCCCCTTCCTAACTGACTTCTTTCCAATTTATGTCAGAAGGGTCATTCTAAACAACCCGTTGAGAATCTTGCATCGTTGTAAAGATCTGGAGCACATAGGCTCAGAGGGCTTTTTAAGTATCCGATATAAGAATGATAGTCAATTTTAACAGTAGTTTATGAAAACGCGCTGGGCTACGGAAGAGCAATATAACAACATTTTAAGTTAAAAAAACCTCCACAGTGCTGGACTGGAGTGTAATCATGAAACCAGTAGTAGCCTGCGAATAGCCATACTTAAAAAAAAATTACTCCTCAAATAATGACGGCAATAAAATAAATTCAACCTTGACATTTATAGCAGCATTTAAGGGCTAGGATGCATCCAACCTGAATTAAATTAATAATTTGATTGCCGACTTAAAAAAAAAAAATTCACAATGCAAGGTGGGTCAATTTTTCGGCAGCAGTTTTTTTTAATCTAATTGAATGTGTGCTCCTGGAATATTGAAGGTTGGGATCAGCAGCTAAAGGAGAATGAAGGCAATTTAGATGCTTTCTTCAAATTTTTCCATGTCATTTGTTTACAGGTGACCTGGAAAACTTCGGATATTGGGTTACAAACTACTAATAATATAAAAGTCCTAGCCATAAAATAACAAAAGGGAAGACCAAGTGGCGTTGAAGCAGTACTATTTAAATCTGAGGTGGGCGTAACTTGATATCAGGTCACCTTCAATGGTAATAGAAAGGAAAGAACTGTTCACATTGTCGAAGTAAGAGGAAACCTTAAATGATACTGATGGAGCGAGATTTAGAAATGTTTTCATTTCAACTCGTGAAGTCACACTTCCAGAATAAAAATTAATCAGGCTAACAATTTGTGCTGTGTGTGTATTAATTCAACTCAGTTTAAAGTTACATTCACGAATATATACACATGGGTTATTAACATGTGTGCTCATAAATGTGCTCTATGTTGCATTTTCTTGTATGTGAGGAATAATAAATTAATTTTGTTTATCGTTGTGTCATGACTAATAGCAGCTGTTTTAAATAATGGAATGTGCTTATTTTGCTTTCTGGTCTATGTGATGTCACTTTATTCTTTACAGGTGCATAAAGAATCATGTTGGATTAAATGAAGAATGGTAGATATAAATGCTGCTTTAATTGTACGCTTCAGCTAGGTAATTTAGACTAATGGGTTGATCATTAGCTATGGTGGGTGGCAACAGAACGACTTATATTTCTTACATTAATTTTTGCTCTTGTGTTTGTTTATATATTACTTCACGAAAAGAGGCTTTGGGCCTAGTGCATTTATACTTGCTAAAATTCTGCTCGGAGCAAAAGAGAGTCCATGACCGATGAATTCCTGCTGCCTGAAACATTTTGTTGCGATGAGCTGACTGTTTCTTTGTCAAGCAAGGCCAAGGCCAGGAACCGGCAAAAGAACGTGCGACAAATTTCATATCCGAGGAAGCAAAACAACTTTACTTGGTTAAATGTTGCAAACTGGAGGAAGCCTCGTTGGTCGAAAACTAGAGACAATGGACTCTAAGAAAGTGACGGAACTGATGTTCTAAAAAGTGGAATGACACGATGGCGTCACTTTTTATCCAATGGGACTCCGATTTCAGCAGAAAAGTTATACTTTTGCTTAGATTAGCTTAGTGTAGAAAGGTATAAAAACTCTTCCCCGTGGAAGAGGAGTTTTTCTTCTTGCTGACCTTTGATGAGGGCGTTGTGCTGATGAACTTTTCTTGGAGCACGTAAGGGCCTTCAAAGAATTTACTTCTTATAATTTTATTATAGTTAGCTATGTTAGGGACTTAGGTTTTGAAAAATGCTAAACTGATAATTTTCATTTGCAATAATATTTTGATTTACATAAAACTGTTATAACTATTTGCAATGATTCTAATAAAATTACATTAATAAAATTTCTAATGCAAATTCCAAATACGTAGCTAATAAAAATCTTACTTTGGAAAAACAAGCTGGTCTTATTTCATGAGTTTGGGTTACCATTAGCAAGATTTTATCGCCACAGTGGCATAATTAATTTGTAGGGTTTTGTAAATAATGATGAATTCATTTACCGCGGTTGTATATAAATGTATATAATTTGTGAATAGGTTAATTAGGTCACATGATTCAGTTGGTCAAATTATATCATGTTAGTTTATGGGCCTTGTGATTGATTTATGTTTAATGGTGAATATAGTGAAGTTGGATAGTGTAGTTTATGATATATTTCCTATAGGCCGCTGGATCAATTTCCTGGTAGCAGACTTGATGGTTGCTATGGTAACCAAAATATATGGTAGTTACATAGGATCGATGTCTAACATATGTCTAACATATGTTGAGTTTGTTCTCGTGTTATATGTAAGGTATTTTTCCAGCAGCATGAAAAATCCTAGTTGTACCGGTACAGCGTAGTGTGATGAGAAGGTAGTCACACAGTACATTTGATCTGTTTCTGAGCTGTGGTATCGCCGTGTATCACAAGTGTTGTGGCCGTACAACATATGTTAGGGATAGGTGTGTTAGAGTATATGCATAGTGAGGATTATCTATGAAATTGAAGCTTTAAGTATAGGGACAAAGAGCCCGTTCTAAAACTTATTGCGATAAAGTAATAGAATATATTCAAACTTGAGTGAAGGGTAAAATAAGTCGCTTATTTTACTAACGGTTCATGTTATCAGTAGTGGGTTAGAGTCCTACTAAGATTTCATGTGTGTATGGTTAGGGATACTTTCCGCTTGAAAGTGCGTAATTGATTTGTAAATTTCGTTCGGGTCAAACTTTGAATTGCTACTTTAAGTGCATTCAGAGGGAAACACGTTCGTTATTTACCTGTTTGAAGGGTAAAGTAAAGGTTTGCTTTATCGGCGAATGTATATTCTGTGAGAATAGCGCCGTCTATTCCACGAAAAAGAATTCTTGTATGACTGAAATTTCTATCACTTTATTTAGAGAAACAGACAGATGAGTCTTCCTTTGTCGTTGTTAATTAAATTTTCATTGAAAAGCGTTCTTAAAATGGCGCTGTGAAAAGTTTTTGTAAAGGAGGGGTGAGCTCTAAGAGTGAGAAGCGAGAAACCGCAGCGGCTGTGTACGTCATACGGTCCGCGCAGTGATTGGATATCGTACGTCACAGGCTGTACTCTGATTGGCTCACGTGACTTACTCAAACTAAGCACTGATTGGCTTTTGTGAAGAAGCTCCATTCTTATTGGTCGAGCAAGGTAGTGACGTAGCTCGAACCTGATTGGCTTGTTGAGTTTTGCGCACGGAATTGGTTGGTGTTACGGAACAACCAGGAAAACATTTACGATAATTTCCAATTAAGTGGATTTGATTTAAAAAAATGAGTTATTACAAAAATGTTGAGAAAAAGCTCACAATGTTTCAGAAATTTAAAATTTTTATTTCACCTGATAAGAAAGTAGAAACGCGAGGTGGTAAATTACTTCATAAATACAAAACACCTGCAGCGTATATGGAAGGTGAATATGGTTATTATACTGTTCTGTGGTTTGATGTATGGAAACATTACACTAAAGATGACGGCGTATTGGCTTGGCCGGACGATGGTTCATTTAATATGAAAATTTTAAGGAATTTAAGAGAAAAGATGTCAGCTCTAATACCTAAGCCTAGACCAACTCAATTTGAAGCATTAGTTGAATGGGAAGATGAAATGTTTCAACTTCAGAAAGAAGCAAGTGGAATAAAAAGACCTCCAAAAATACCGAGTTATAGAAGAGACCGAGTTATAGAAGAGAAACGCATGAAGATAGAATGCGTATGTGGAGACAGGGATGGTCTTTATTTAATTAGAGAAATGGTTTTAGGGTCCCCAGATAAAAAGAGATCTGAAAAGAAAAATAATATTGCTGTAGAAAGTGAATCAGAAGATGCAGTTTTAGAAGAAATTTTTACCACGAATAAAAAGCAAACCCCACTTAGACAGCCAAGTTCATGGTCTACTCCGATGGTTTCTTCAGGAACCACACCAAGTGCACCTCCATTAAATGAATCTCCTAAATTATACCCAAATAATTCTGAATCTTTTGAATCTCCAGAAATATTTGAAAACAGAACTAATTCTAGTGTTTATAATGAAAGCAGACATTTTTCAGAAACTCCAATAGAAAGGGAAGCCCCATGAAATTTAACGAGAACTGTCAGAAATGAAGAAGTTGGAAATACTTCAGAATATTTACGATCGAAAGAAAAATTAATTCAACAAATAACTAAGAGTATGGAAGCAGTAACAGTTCCAGTAACGATTGGTCCTGTTCAGCCTGTTTTTGATCAAAAAGAATTAAAACAGCCAGGTTTGACAATTCCTTTAAAAGCAGAAATTCAAAAGGTAGCTGAAAATTTTTATTCAGATTTGTCTGAAATTCATCATGAGAAAACAAGAATGCCTGATTTAACTTTTAATCAAAGTTCTTTTAACCAGTCACCAATGGGTGCAGAATCAGATGCAGAGACTCCTGAGAAAAGAGAAACAAATTCAAAACTTGATGTTGCAAAATTGAAAGCTGATTTAGAAGAATTAATAATTGGTACAATTGGTCCTGACAGTCTAAAATGTTATCGTGATGATAACTCCTGTTCATCTGTAAGAGCATTCAATGGAAAACAAAGAATAAATACGATCAGTTAGAAGAATTGGCAGTTGAATTGGAAATTGATTTGAGCAAACAGAAAATGTTGGGGAAACACTACAGATTAGACTTTACTGAGAGGGACATTGAGAATTTTAATACAATGGGAAGAATACTACATATAAAGGAATTGATTGTTTACATCAAAAAGTTAGGTGAATTAAGTAAGTGGAGAGTGAAATGGACTAAAAAGAAGGAAGATGAAAAGCTGGACAAACTGGATAAACTGTCTAAACAGTTTCCTATGAGAGAAATTGCAGGTGGAGGATATGTCCATGTCCCATGGTCAAGACAAGATATTTTGCTTTTCACAAATGATTTTCCTCGGTTAAGAGAAAAGCCTGTGGAATGGTATAGACAGGTAGATAGATTCATCAAAGTTTCAAAAGTTCTGTGGATTGATCTGGATAGATTTTTTGATATTCTTGTCCCATCAGATCTTTGGACAAAATGTAAAATTGCTGTAAGTTGGCCAAAAGAGGAACCGGAGCGAATTAAAGAAACAGGTGCTCCAGCCCCAATAGTCATGGATTTATATGAAAAAGTGATTTACTGGTTGAAAAATAAAATTGCCCCAAAAGAAGTTTATTGGGTTAAAATAGACAGGACAAATCAGGAACCAAAGGAATCAGTTCATTCATTTTATGAAAGATTATTACTGGTTTTCAAACAGTACAGTGGTTATGAAAAATTAGACGAAAAGGATATGAGTCATTTTATCTACAGATTTGTTTATGGTCTTAGACCAGAAATCGGAGAGATGATCAGAAATAATATTGTCGGTTGGCAATCAAATTCAGTTGATGATATTTTGAGAAAAGCAAAATACTGCAGTGATGAATTAGAAGTAAAACAGAAAAGGTTAAAGGAAAAAGCTATGTGGGCGCAAGTGAAGGTAGCTGAACAACAGATTGCAAGTCTAGAGAATAAAAATGTAAATTTTACACAGAATCAGAACCAGAGTCAGGGTCAAGGAAAATGTAAAATTAATTTTAACAAATCAAAGAATAATGCTAGGATGGATGAATTAAAACCGAAATTACCTTGTGTTAACTGCGGCGAACTCGGTCATTGGAAAAGCGAGTGTAAAAATCCATCCAGAAATTTTAAAAATACATCATTAAACCCACAGATGCAATACGATGTTGATCTGCAGCAACAGCTACAGCTACAGCGTCAACTGAATGACCTGAGTCTTCAGTGACAGCTACAGCAACAGTTAACACAACAACAAAACCAGATTCCACAGCCTCCATTTCCAAATTGTGGGAGAGGTCAAAAATATAATCCAGGTGTGGGATTCGGAGGATGTGATCAGGTAATAAGAAATCAAAAATCTAATTTGCAAAATACAACAGGACAATTTTTGTTGTCAGAAAAACAAGGAAGCGATTCTGATGACTGCTTCTGACGGTGCCCGAGAGAGGGGGAAGAGTGTGTAATTGGAGCCACTCTTGAGGTTGACCAGACTGGTCCATTTGTAAATGGAAAAGTAAATGATGTAGAAATTACTTTTCTGGTGGACACTGGTGCTACCCGTTCTACTGTTAGATCAGTAGAAATTGAAAACCTGCCTCTCTCTGGGGATACCATCCAAGTAGTCGGAGTAAGTAATCAGCAAATTAAAACTTATCTAACGGATCCTGTCAAGGTTGAAATTGGCAATTTTGAAGACGAACATAGATTTGTAGTTTGTAACAGCAGTCCAGTAAACTTATTGGGAAGAGCTATATTTTGCAAAATGAATTGCAAAATATATTGTTCACCTGATGGAATTGAATTACAAACAATGGAAGAAGATGGATTATATCGATTGACAATGTTAGTTGAAGCAAGCGAAACAAAATTATATACTGCATTTGAAAAAGAAAATTTACCAGAAGAACTAAAAGAGACTGTTAAAACACAAATTTGGGATTTGACTGGAAATGAAATGGGTCTAATGAAACATATCGATCCAGTCAAAATTATAGTGAAACAGGGAATAAAATTTCCAAACATTCCCCAGTATAAAATGAAAACAAACGATTGAAGGTGTCATTCCTGTAATTGAGAAATTCATTAAACAGGGTGTATTAAAAGAAATTGAGAGCAGTCCTTGTAACTCACCGATTATGGGGATCAAAAAGTCAAATGGAACGTACAGGATAGTTCAAGATTTAAGAAAAGTTAACCAAATTGTTGTTCCATGTTGTCCAGTTGTTCCAAATCCAGCAGTCATTCTTTATCAAATTCCGCATGATGCAGAATGGTATACAGTCATTGATCTTTGCAATGCGTTCTTTACTGTTTCATTGCATCCAGAGAGCCAAGAAATCTTTGCTTTCAGATTCCAAAATAGAACCCTCGCGTGGTGTAGAATTCCTCAAGGGTATACAGAGAGTCCTTCTATCTTTAATGAGTTGTTAAAGAAATCCTTGGAAGATCTTAATCTACCTGGTAGGTCAACATTAGTGCAGTACATTGATGATTTGTTAATAGCTGCAAAAACAAGAGACAACTGTGTGATAGATACAATTACACTTTTAACTCATTTGGCTGATGAAGGACATAAAGTGTCCCCTTGAAAATTGCAGTTTTGTAAACAGGAAGTAAAATACCTAGGACATAGAATTGCAAAGGGAATGAGACAGGTGACAATTGAGAGAATAAAAATGATTCAGGGAATGCAACCTCCAAGAACACAAAAACAGGTCAGAATGTTTCTGGGAATGGTTGGTTATTGTCGTCAATGGATTAGTGGATTTTCAGTAATTGCAAAACCACTACAAAGATTGACAAAATCAGATATAAAAGATCCAATTATTCTAACTGAAATTGAATTGGAAGCTTTTGAAAAGTTAAAAAGAAGTCTATGTGAAGCTCCTGCTCTGGGAATGCCTGATTATATGAGAGATTTCGAACTATACTGCAGTGAGAGAGAAGGGTGTGCTTTGTCTGTGTTGATACAGAGACATGGAAACATGAGAAAGCCTATTGCTTATTTCTCAGCAGTTCTTGATCCAGTTGCAAAGGCCTTACCAGGTTGCTTAAAAGCAGTTATATCAACTAGTATTAGCCTAGAACAGAGTGAGGGAATTAGAATGGGATTTCCTGTAAAAGTCTATGTTCCTCATTCAGTTGAGATTCTCCTTACAAGGAGTAAAACGCAACACCTGACAAGCAATAGATTAACAAAATATGAAAAGATAATTTTGGGATCAGACAATGTATCTATTGCAAGGTGTGTGAATTTAAATCCTTCCACACTGTTACCTGATACTGAAATTAGTGATGAAAATGTGGAACATGAATGTTTGGATGTTATGGAATATTGTACCAAGCCAAGACAGGATATTAAATATATACCATTACCTGAATCAGATTATGTCTACTTTGTAGATGGATCCTGTCTAAGATCAGAGGGAGGTGTTTTGAAAGCAGCATATTCAGTCTGCACAGTGGCAGATGTAGAAGAAGCATCATGTCTTGAAGGAATTCGTTCAGCACAAGTGGCTGAATTAATTGCTTTCATTCGTGCTTTAATTCGTACTGGCAAAAGATCTGAGAGTCACCATAATTACTGATAGTCAGTATGGGTACGGAGTTGTGCATGATTATGGACAACTCTGGTCTCAGAGAGGCTACATGACATCAGCAGGTTCACCAATTAAAAATGCAGAGTTCATTAAAAGATTAATTGATGGCATACAGTTGCCTAAAGAAATAGCTGTAGTAAAGTGTTCAGCTCACAGAAAAGGTGAGGATTTTATCACCAAAGGCAATGCTTATGCAGATGAAATTGCCAAGTATTGCGCAAGGAATAATTATGCACTTAATCGGGAGAAAAACAAAGAATTTGATTCAAGTTCACTAATGCTAACATCAATTGTTGAGACATGGCAAGAAATAAGAGATTTACAAAATGAAGCTGATGATGATGAGAAAAACACATGGTTGATATCAGAATGTAGACAGAGAGATGAAGATGGAGTTTGGACATACAAAGATGGCAGAGTAGTTTTACCAAATTGCATGATTGCTGACATGGCCAGATTGTACCATGGCCCTGGTCATATTGGAAGCGATTCAATGATTAGGCTTTTTAAAGAAACTTGGTTCAATACTAAGTTCAGAACAATTGCAGAGTCTCTCTGTCAAAGGTGTTTGATTTGTCAACAAATGAACCCAAACAGGAAATCAGTTGTGGGAACAGGAATAATAGGTCGAGAGGGTGGTCCTTTCACCAGGTTACAGATGGATTTCATTGAGATGCCCAAGCACAACAGTCTGCAATATGTTCTGGTGATTGTTTGTTTGTTTTCAAGATGGGTAGAAGCTTTGCCCACACGACACAGTGATTCAATTACTGTAGCAAAATTGCTTCTACGTGAGATTATCCCTAGGTATGGATATCCTGTGACCATAGAGAGTGATAGAGGAGGACATTTTGATAACAGATTGTTGAAATTGATCTGTGAAGCTTTACACATTGAGCATAAGTTGCATTGTGCATACAGACCAGAGGCATCTGGAGTTGTGGAGCAAATTAATGGAACAATTAAAAATAGAATTGGAAAAATGTGTCTAGATACAGGCATAAAGTGGACAGATGCTCTTCCACTTGTTTTGATGACTTTGAGAAGTACACCAGATAAAAAGACAGGTTTGAGTCCTCATGATAGTATCATGGGTAGAATCATGAGACAAGCATTTATACCAGTAGGAAAACTGTTGAGTATAAATGACAGTGCAATTTTGGAGTATTGTAAAAAGCTGTCTGACGTCGTGACTTCTGTGTCTAATCAGGTGGGAACGGAAATACAGTCAAAAGACAAAGTGCAAACACATGATCTGAGACCTGGAGATTGGGTCAGAACAAAAGTTCACCGGAGAAGAAACTGTTTGGTTCCGAGGTTGCAGAAACCAAGACAGGTGATACTTGTAACGACAAATGCAGTAAAGTGTAGGGGAATAAAAAGGTGGATTCGTCCAAGCCATACTTTTCCGATACCTACACCTGAAAACTCTGATGAAGAGAGTGATACAACAGCTGATTCAGATTCTGAAGAAGAAGCTGAAGAAAAACCAGATTCTGAAGATCGACAGAGACGTCGACATCTGGAGAAATCTTTAGTGAATGGAAAGGATTTGGAAATTATTGAAATAGATTCTGAAAATGATGAAGATCTGTTAGAAAAAGAAACTACACAAGAATCTAATCAAGATAAAGAAAGAGAAGTTGAGAAGAGAGAGAAATCTGATCAAGTTCAGAAGCAAGACCAGGAGAGTATCGAAAAGCAGAAAATAAGCTCTGAAAGCAGGAACAAGAAATCTGGAACTGGGAAGTTGAAGGTAATTGATGAGGTGGAGGAAGACTAATTACCAAGTACCAGTGATGGAAGAAAAAGTATAGTTCCTAACAGAGTGAAGCTGCCGATTAGAAAAGATCCTGAATCAAGAATTGAAATTTCTGAAAGTGATTCTGGAGAAAGTGATGAAGATTGTCAAAGGGAAAGTGTGAGAAAGAGATCTTGGAAAACAGAAACTAATGTGACTGAACCAAAAAGGAAAATTCTGAGGAAAGGTGAAACCTGGCCTAATGAAAACGGAGGCTTAAGAGTCAGGTTAATAAAAAGATCAAAGGAGCAAGTGAATGAGATTACTAGTCAAGAGGATCCTGAAAAGAAAGCAGAAAAAGGAAAGAAAATAGAAGTTATCTCTAGAAAAACAAAAAGGGTTTTGAGATCAAACAAGAAATATAAGTCTCCCGAATGGGCTTATATAATAATTCTGCCTGTCATTGAGATAAATAGCAGTAGTCAGGAAGAAATTGAGGACAATAGTGACAATGATTGAAATACTAATCTGTTAGAATTTAGGTTTTTGTTTTTGGCATAAGGCTGAAGAAATTGTGTTAGGTGACACAAGGTCGAAGAAATTGTGTTTAGTTGAAAAATAAACTTGTGACACAAGGTCGAAGAAAAGTTGTTAGAGAGTTTAAAAAAAAAAAAAAATTGAAAGAGGGGGGTGTTTTAAAAAAATTTTAGGTTTATATTCAATATATTTTAAAATTTTTGTTTTCTTTTTTTAAGACTAATTAAAATGCCTCTTGTTTTGAAGCGTAGTACTTCAAAATGTTCCATTGTTAAAAATTGCTGTAAGATGACTCTGATATGCATGCTCTGATATGCATGCTCATATTAGTTCTGCTCTGGTTAGTGTTAGCTGTTATTTTTCCTTTCGGGATCGATAAGGAAATGTACAAAGTCAATATGACAAGCAAAGCTTCAGTTAGTCAAGATAAATATAGTGCAACAAACAAAGCTAACAAAGTTATTGATCACAGACCAGAGACTCATCAAGATAGGTTTGTTAGTGATTTTTCTAGCAATACATTTTTGAGACTTTTGGGAGAATATGTTAAGGTTATGAGTGTCAAAGATTGCTATATCTGTGTAAAGTTACCTGCTTCTGTTTCTGAGGGAGTGACATACAATATGCTTCCTCTTACTTATGGCATAACCTGCAGTGTGTTAGCTAGCTTATTTTATCAGACTGGTCGCTTGGAGTATTATTATTCTAATTATGATGAGATTTTTGCTAACCTAAAAATTGAAAATGCTTTAAATAAACACAAACAAGCCAAACAAATGAGGGATTTCTTTTTAGTTACTAACGAACTTACCTATGAGTATGCTTATAGAAATAATCTGACTTGCAAATTGAGAACAGAGGAAAAGACTTTCCTGAACTTAGGTGAAGAGAGAAGGGCAATCTATAAAAGGAATGAAAAGGTCAAACAGACCAAATTTAAGTTTTGGCAAAAAGAGGATGAAAAGCTTAATGGCAAATCTTTTTACAATGTTGCAATTCACATAGATAAACCAATTAGTGGTAAGCTTTGCATTAGAAGAGATAATACTCTTTTTGATAATTATTTTGTAGGTGCTAGCAATTGTGAGGACACTTATCAAATCATGGGAGGTTGGGGATTCAAAGGTGGTAAAGATCCAATTTTTCCTGGGATCTATTTTATCTGTGGAGATAAAGCTTATTATAATCTTCCAGACCATTGGTACGGGACATGTTATGTTGGACTTGTTTTTCCCAAAATATTTCATGTTGACAGAAATACAGAAGGTTCGTTTGAAATCAGTAATCATGTAAATAGGTTTAAGAGAGAAAGTTTCTCAGAAATTTTGGGAGACATTTTTGAAGCAGTGATACCCTTAGTAGGTATAACCCTAAATGCAGGAAGAATTAGAAAATTGTCCACAATTGTTGATAGATTATCAACTGACACAGCAGGTGGTTTCCAATTAGTGGATACCGAGGTCATTGCGGTTAGGTCAATGGTGATGCAGAATCGCCTTGCCTTAGATATACTTCTAGCAAAAGAAGGAGGAGCATGTGGTATTTTACATGTCCAGCACTGCTGTACATATATCCCAGATGAAAGCAAGAATATTGAAATGTACATTAGGAATATGACTGAAATGCATTCAGAAATAGTTCCTTTAGAAGAAGATGATTTTACAGAACGTCTTTCAAAAAGATTTCAATCTATAAAAACCTGGTTTCAAGAAATTGGTGGTTCAGTTCTTGGCAAGATTCTAACACCTTTGTTTGTTATAATTTTTGTAATAGTTTTGACGAAGATCAGTTGCATGTTACACAAGAGAAAGAAGGACATATGAAGGAAAAGAAAAGAATTTACAAAATCAGAAAAGAGCAAGAAAGGGAAATTGAATTAGAAGAGTTACACAGAGCTCAATATGATAGTTGCAAAGATTTTGCTGAAACAAAACTTTAAAAATACTAACACAGTGAAATTGAATCATATTCTTTTAGGTAAAAATTTGTTACATTTTGGGTGTGGTGTGATGATTTGTAAATCACCAGAGGAGGGAGTTGATGGAGCGAGATTTAGAAATGTTTTCATTTCAACTCGTGAAGTCACACTTCCATAATAAAAATTAATCAGGCTAACAATTTGTGCTGTGTGTGTATTAATTCAACTCAGTTTAAAGTTACATTCACGAATATATACACATGGGTTATTAACATGTGTGCTCATAAATGTGCTCTATGTTGCATTTTCTTGTATGTGAGGAATAATAAATTAATTTTGTTTATCGTTGTGTCATGACTAATAGCAGCTGTTTTAAATAATGGAATGTGCTTATTTTGCTTTCTTGTCTATGTGATGTCACTTTATTCTTTACAGGTGCATAAAGAATCATGTCGGATTAAATGAAGAATGGTAGATATAAATGCTGCTTTAATTGTACGCTTCAGCTAGGTAATTTAGACTAATGGGTTGATCATTAGCTATGGTGGGTGGCAACAGAACGACTTATATTTCTTACATTAATTTTTGCTCTTGTGTTTGTTTATATATTACTTCACGAAAAGAGGCAGATGAATTCCTGCTGCCTGAAACATTTTGTTGAGATGAGCTGACTGTTCCTTAGTCAAGCAAGGCCAAGGCCAGGAACCGGCAAAAGAACGTGCGACAAATTTCATATCCGAGGAAGCAAAACAACTTTACTTGGTTAAATGTTGCAAACTGGAGGAAGCCTCGTTGTTCGAAAACTAGAGACAATGGACTCTAAGAAAGTGACGGAACTGATGTTCTAAAAAGTGGAATGACACGATGGCGTCACTTTTTAGCCAATGGGACTCCGATTTCAGCAGAAAAGTTATACTTTTGCTTAGATTAGCTTAGTGTAGAAAGGTATAAAAACTCTTCCCCGTGGAAGAGGAGTTTTTCTTCTTGCTGACCTTTGATGAGGGCGTTGTGCTGATGAACTTTTCTTGGAGCACGTAAGGGCCTTCAAAGAATTTACTTCTTATAATTTTATTATAGTTAGCTATGTTAGGGACTTAGGTTTTGAAAATGCTAAACTGATAATTTTCATTTGCAATAATATTTTGATTTACATAAAACTGTTATAACTATTTGCAATGATTCTAATAAAATTACATTAATAAAATTTCTAATGCAAATTCCAAATAAGTAGCTAATAAAAATCTTACTTTGGAAAAACAAGCTGGTCTTGTTATTTCATGAGTTTGGGTTACGATTAGCAAGATTTTATCGCCACAGTGGCATAATTAATTTGTAGGGTTTTGTAAATAATGATGAATTCATTTACCGCGGTTGTATATAAATGTATATAATTTGTGAATAGGTTAATTAGGTCACATGATTCAGTTGGTCAAGTTATATCATGTTAGTTTATGGGCCTTGTGATTGATTTATGTTTAATGGTGAATATAGTGAAGTTGGATAGTGTAGTTTATGATATATTTCCTATAGGCCGCTGGATCAATACAACCACATTTTTTACAGTCCTATTGAATTCGATAAAGAAGGAGAAGTTACCTTGACCAGATAGTCGAAGATCCCGAAGCAATTTTTATGAAAACCAAAAGGAAATAATCAGGTAAACCAATTTGCTCCAACTTATTTGAAATCTGGCACCTTAATGGTAGACATGTAAAAGATTAATGTGCCCAAACAACCTTCAGCACAAGGGGTCAAAAATCTAAAATTGATTCTATATTTTTTCATATGGCAGATTTCCACATGATAAAATAATGTCAAATTATAAGTAGACCAGAAAGCGACCATAACCCACAGCACATCATACAACCAAAAACATTGAAATGTTCACAGTGGACAAAAAGTTACATTGCAACCAATTAACAGTAAAATCAGGGGAAATTATTGCGTGGACTTTTACTGTGCATACACAATTACAGTACATGTGGGCCCAAACTTTCTCCCCAACTAATATGAAGGTTGCACAAACTGTGGCAGAAAATTTAGGGCTGAACATCCCGAGGTGTGAAAATCATTTTGCGGATGTATTTGATTTCCTGGCCTCAACAAATTAAAAGAAACCTAATTCAGGTAACCCGCTCAAGCAACATCATATAAAACTTATCAAAATTAAAAAAATTGTGAGGAGACAACTAAGACGAGATTTTAAGACGTAGTCCATTCAGGTGACCATTCAGCCAGCAAAGCAGTTAGAGTTGAAAAGGAAATTCATAATATCAAAAGAAATCACTAGAAGCGGCTATGGAAAGTACCCCAAAATGCAATCTACACAAAGTTTCTTCTGGGCCCTACTGGGGTCGGGTTCCAACACTTATAGAACAGGGGGAGATTACCACATTCTGTATGTGGTCTGAAAATAATACATATCTAATCTTTACAGTGGATCACCACAAAAGTCCCATAGTCAAGACAAGAAAAGGGGGTTGCCAGGATGTCCTTTCACAACAAAGAAAACAACCAGCTCATTAGAGTCTCTAATAACTCAAATGCCCCAAGGCCGACCGTCCTCCCAATGGCAATGATGAAACTCGATTCATCAGCTTGGAATTTTGTAATGGCTACTATAAATAATATTTTGACCTACTCCAGGTGTGATCTACCCTTCCGGAAGGGCTCAATTATTCAGCCAATCTATAAACGAGGTCATAGAACCTGCTGATCTCATTGCTTGTTGCAGGTGTGCCCAGATTATCTCCTACTCAATTGGTTAGTGTGTTTCTTGGTCAGCTCATACATGGACATGAGGGCCATAATACATTCCAGTAATCACTGCTCCCAGGGGAGTCGCAAATGGTCCCTAACTTCAAATTCGAGGGGCATCAGATCGGAGGGGAGAGGCAGTGATGTAACAAACAAATCACTGTTGAATGAAACAAGTGCCTAAGGGATGTAAAGGGTAGTGAATCAATCAAAGAGTTTTGAACTTAAATCTGCTAGGAATGGGAAACCAATATAAGGAGGCATGTGAACCGGTTGGGGAGCTGATAAATGACTCAAATAGCTTAGCTCAGTCTAGAAATTGAAGAGGCACGAAAGTCCAAGTAGAGAGAATTGCAGTAATCAGACCACAACAAAATACTTGCTTGCACAACAGTGATAGCGGAAGGGACGCCATAATTTTCGAAGCAGACCTAGGCGATAAAAGCAGGATAATCAAACATGGTCAGTCTGGAAGGATACAGAGAGGGAATGATTAAAATGGAAACTGAACTTTATTATGACTATACAGGAGTTGGAGCTCTGGCCCTATCAGGATGCCACACATTTCGGACTAAATAGTGTAGTCTTTAATGACAATGAGAATCTGTTTGTTATGTTAAGTTTCAAAGCATGCCTCCAATGCACATAACCACCAGTGAAGGACAGGAGACCGGTTGAGGCGGGGGGGGCGGCAGCAGAGGCAGAGAAGACGACTGTTCTCAAGAAGAATTGAGGTAGATCAAGATTTGTGTGTTGCCTACATGTGTCGTAAGAGACCTAAAGAGCAGACAGAGTAGAGAGAGAGGTGATGTAGATGTTGAGCAGGATAGGTCTCAGGGAAAGATCCTAGGGGACATGAGGAGTAAATGGCAGGAAAGAGGATATCTTGGGAGCTTTATGAATAGCTTGAGTTTGGTTGAGTACATGGAAAGCAATCTGGCCAAAGACTGGTCAGTTATACCTGTGTCTAAGAGACAAGATAGAAATATCTTATGACACACTACATCGAAAAGAGTGGCTGCATCAAGGAAAATCAGAATGTGATTAGTTTTTCTTCTTCTTTTAGTAAAGGAACAATAAGAGCCTATTTCTAGATGGGTCTTACTGAGGAGCTAGAGAGAGATGGATTGAGGAGCTCATGTATCACAGAACCAACTGTATTGCAAATAAGATGGCGATTGCAAGCAGACCATGGCTCGAGAAGGGAGCCTGATCTAATAATAGAGGTCAGATACAGGGTTGTTTCAAGTGAGAGAGGCTGAAATGAAGACAAAGAGGAATGAGCTTAAGTGGTTGAATGCTGAAATAGGAAGATAAGTAGATTCCTGGGTAGGTGTAGAGCAGCAAATGGATTAACAGTTTTTTAAATTATAGTATTGGCAAAGAACATCACAGAAATACAAGTATGGACTCCAGTATTTTCTTAGAGTTCAGGAATAAAAGGCCCAGTTAGGATTAAGATAGTCCTTTATCCAGGTTGTTTTAACCCCGCTTGCACTGAAACTTAAGCTCATGATGCTTATCAGTGATCAATGTAGCTGAAGGGAGGTGATGAGCTAAGCTTACAACTTTAAGAGGGATTTTTGATCGCCAATTTGTTTTTTATTTTTATGACAATAAGAATAATAGCACACAGTATGACCATTCCGCATATCTACACATTAGGCACAAAATCAACCGATCTGTGTTAGGTCCACACATCTAGACCATGATAATTCCACTCCTTGCCCCAGATTTTCACATGTTTAGGGTGTCCTCACCATGCCTTGTAAATCCGTCCTTCCAGCTGGGCTAGCCAGTCCACTCCCATCCTTCATTCTTCCATTGTAAAAGGTTTGGGAGATTTCCATTTGTGAGCTATGGCTCATTTGGTCACCAGTTTTGTCACCCCAATAAAGGTCGGTTCCATCCTCGGTCCCCCTGTCTCTTCTAATAAGCCCAGTAGTGCGATTCTGGGGGTGGGGTCAATCTGGGGCAATATAGAACCACAGAGGACTCCTCTCCTATCCCCACCCAAAAGGGTGTCAGTTTCGGACAGGTCTAAATCATATGAAAAAAGTCTGCCTCTGCTAGGTAACAGCGTGCACACCAAACTTGGGAGATCCTCATGGAACAGTGAAGTCCTCAGGGAGTCATATAGGCTAGGTGCAGGTAATATAGTTGGGCCATGCAGAGGTGTGAGGAGACCAAACTGGCTTTGTGCCAGTCATTCTCAAGAGCAGTCACGTCTCCCACTGCAAACACAGCCCTGGAAAGCGGTCCGGAGCATTGATAAGAGAATGGTAAGCCTTAAAGATGGCTCCCTTGCCCAATCTTTCCATTTGCACCGTAGCTTCAAGAGGGTTGAATTCAGGAATATGTGTTCAAATGAATATATGCGCTGATAAGGTGTGGAGCAGTTGCAGGTATTGATAAACCTGTGTGTGGGAGAGCTGGTATTGTTATTGCATTTCCAGAAACTGCAGGATAGACTCACCTCACTGGACATACCCAAGGTGGGTGGTTCCTAATCTGTCCCACCTCACAAAGCCCTGTGGGCCTGCAATGTGGTGGAGGGTCTTCCCAGTGAGCCTGTGGCTCCATCCAGTGAATTGAAGTGCTTCCCTCCAGCACAGCAGGGTCACTCTAGGATTGCTTGGAAGTTTGGGTTGCTGTAAAGCAAGCCCAGGAGCCTGTCACTTTAAGAGGGATTAAAGCAGTCCAGTCATTAGTGAGCCAAGAGTCCGATGATTTCAGAGATAATGGAATGGGGAGGTTTTAGAGCAGGTTGATTTGTTGAGAAGCGCAGCATCAGCACTAGAGTAATTAGGTGTGGTGGAGGATCAGTTGAAGATAAAAGGAAAGGGGGGGATATGAGGGAGTGATAGGAGAGTCCAATAAAAAAAATATAGCATAATGATGAGACCCTATCAAAGGATGGGGGTGAGGCCAGTGAATGTAGTTTTGTGGAGTTAAAATTAAATCATGAGTATGACCAGCTTCATGAACAAAACCCGTCAATAACTGAGAGAGCATGAATCAAGAAAATAAAATGTGTCAGAGGCTATGATTTGATAAATCCAGATCCTAAATTGGGCAGGGTGATAAACCTACCAGAAGATGGTTAAGGAATCAAAAAATGTAGAGACCAAACAAGGTGCTGGACCTGACAGACCATAGACCAGAAAACCAAAAAGTGTGCAGTAGGGAGAAAAAATGAACTTAGGGTCAAGAAGCTCCGTTTGCAGGAATTGGTCAATGCTGGCCCCTAGGTTGGGCAGGGGAGATGAACTGAGTTGTACATTAAAGGTGTGGCTTGGGCGAGATCCGATATATTGATTCCCACTCCAGCAACAATCTAGATGTAAAATGAATTCTAGGGCATAAGTTCTGTCTGCTCTGAACTGACCACTTGTCATTAGCTTTTTGATTCATCTGCTTAAGGTTGTGTTACGGAACAGATTTTTGTACATTACGTGGGCAGGTGCATGACTGTCTCCTGTTTGTTAGATGTTTATTGAGTATTTGTTTCAATCACATTTAATCCTCTTGCAGATACAGATTTGCCGAGCTCCTCTGAAGCCAGGCTCGTGCCCTGTTATTTATCCAAGATGCATATCGGTTTCAGCAAATGGTTACATTCAACCTATTACCCTGCTCTTTATTGCATCCATTTGCTTGTTAATATTGTAATACAAAATTACGATGTGACGCAGTTGATGCGGTTAGATGTACAATATCCATTAAAATGTTCAATAAACGGATTTAAACCAAAAATGAATACTAGGGCATAAGGTGATGTATTGATGGCCTTGGGCTCCACTTCCTTAGCTACCAAAATGTGGACACTGTACTATATAGGTGCCCCATTGGGATGATGGACTCGTAACCTCGAAGATTTCTAATACTAATGCACTGTTGTTTGGACGCTCGTCAACCTGATGAGTGCAAGTCTCCTTGTGGGTGCTGGATCTCCGGAGAGAGGCTGCTGGTTACACTGCAATGGTGGTTGTATCTAAACGAGCTGAACAGCTTGAGATATATATATATATATATATATATATATATATATATATATATATATATATATATATATTACCTACTGGCGGTCGCCAGTAGGTATATATAGTTAGAATTTTTTCTCTATGGGTTTTTTGAAAATTCTATGTCTAATAACTTTGGCGTTTGTGGACGGAATTGGCTGAAATTTTCAGGAAAATGGCACATTTTGTTTCTGAGCAGCCCTTGAAAATTTGGGGGGGGTTCGTCCAGTGGGGGCCGAGAAAAAAGGGGGGTCCCAAAACGTGTTTTTAACATTGAGTTTTCCATAGGGCGGTTGGCCTCACTTTTAGCCCGAACGGCTGAATGGATTTGCACGAAACTTGGCAAAATTGTAGGGACTGGTAGCCCGATGTGCCTTTTGTAGGTCTCAATATATGTGCTCCAGTGGATTTTGAGAAATTAACGTTTAAAAAAAGATATATATCTGTAACAGCGGACCGGGCAGCGGCCCAGGACGCGTACTTTTCGCGCAACGGAGCTTTGTGAAGCGAAGCTGATTGGTTCTCCGGCGTCTGTCAACATTCCAAACAGTCCGTAGCGGCCGCCATCTTGTCTCTCGGTAGGATCGAGAGACAAGAGGAGGCCAAAGCGAAGGGGCAAAGGACCATAAGGGGGAATAGTAGATCCTCGCTGACCCCCTAGGTTTGATGTGGAGGTTTTAAAAGGGCCCCGCGGGGCAAAAAAAAAAAATAATAATAATAATCGAACGGCTGAATGGATTTGCACGAAACTTGGCAAAATTGTAGGGACTGGTAGCCCGATGTGCCTTTGCTAGGTCTCAATATATGTGCTTCAGTGGATTTTGAGAAATTAACGTTCAAAAAAAGATATATATCTGTAACAGCGCACCGCTTCGCGTACTTTTCGCGTTACGGAGCTTTGCGAAGCGAAGCTGATTGGCTCTCCGGTGTCTGTAAACATTCCAAACAGTACGTAGCGGCCGCCATCTTGTCTCTCGGTAGGATCGAGAGACAAGAGGAGGCCAAAGCGAAGGGGCAAATGACCATAAGGGGGCATAGTAGATCCTCGCTGACCCCCTAGGTTTGATGTGGAGGTTTTAAAAGGGCCCCGCGGGGCAAAAAAAAAAAATAATAATAATAATCGAACGGCTGAATGGATTTGCATGAAACTTGGTAAAATATTAGGGACTGGTAGCCCGATGTGCCTTTGCTATGTCTCAATATATGTGCTTCAGTGCATTTTGAGAAATTAACGTTCAAAAACAAGATATATATCTGTAACAGCGCTCCGCTTCGCGGAGATAAAATTATATCTGTATTACCTAGCTGTTGCTAACACCAGTTAGCGACGGCTAGTAGGAGATAGCGACCATCTTGGGTCCCACTTTGCATGTGAGTGATATTTATCACTAATGACATGCAAAGTGGGCATGCCAAGATGTTAGCGACTGGAAACAGTCGCTAACATCGCTATCTCCTAGGGACTGGTAGCCCGATGTGCCTTTGCTATGTCTCAATATATGTGCTTCAGTGCATTTTGAGAAATTAACGTTCAAAAACAAGATATATATCTGTAACAGCGCTCCGCTTCGCGGAGATAAAATTATATCTGTATTACCTAGCTGTTGCTAACACCAGTTAGCGACGGCTAGTAGGAGATAGCGACCATCTTGGGTCCCACTTTGCATGTGAGTGATATTTATCACTAATGACATGCAAAGTGGGCATGCCAAGATGTTAGCGACTGGAAACAGTCGCTAACATCGCTATCTCCTATTATCAACTTTTGGAAATATTCGAGATAAGCGCGAATATCTCCAAAAAGTAACAGCTGCCCTGAGCAGTTCTTAGCCATGTTATCCAATGGGAGGTGGATAACATGGCTAAGAGCATTAGCTCGGTAATGCATGAATATCGCTGAGTTTTCAGCGATATTAATGCATTGCGGTCGTTTTTTATCGTATTTGCGATAAACCTTGATAATAGCAAGGTTTATCTGCGATAATTTCTGACGGTAAAAAAATCTTTGCAATGCATCGTTAGGGATAAATATCGCTTAACTTTGGTAATATGCCCCAACGTCTGTTAACGTTCGATTCGAAGGAAATCAGGAATTGTTGAAAAACATTGTGTGCGCCATCTGATCTTTTTTCAAATGCCACACTTTTGTCGTGCACGGCAGCCATTTTAGATGCCTTGACCAGACCCACTCTGTGCACGCTGTCGATCCTTAGCATGGCTCCCCACCCTCGCAAGCATCTCACCCAGGCAGTGGTCACCCCCGCTCTCTGTCTTATGCATGAGTAATAAACCTCCCCCCATCTGCGCTGCTCTTCCCTGAGAATCACACCCTGTGCCCGCCCGACACCTCCCTTTCGCCCTATTCACTACCGCACCCTCTGACACTCCTTTTCCTCTGTGTCCGATTGTCCAGGCCGGTCCTAGGCTATCAGCTAGCCCTGCAGATGTAGTTTATGGCCACAGCTGTAAAGAATCACCCCTCTTCAAAGGAGTTATAGTAGATCAAGGCCCACACTCGATGAGATCCGTCACAGCAGAAGCGTTGCTATTATCTGAAAACCATCCTGTATTGTGATTGGGGAGGGGACCGAGCGTGAAGCGGAAGATTCCAGGGATGACTCTTTGTACATCAAAGTTTTTACAATTATGTGTCACATTAAAAATATATAGCACTCCGACAAAGTAGTAAGATTATAAAACTTTAATAATTTATAAATATATACAAGAAAACAAAAATAGTAATAACATATAAACATTTTTAGGGAAAAACAACGAAGTAGCGGTCGGCTGTGCGAATAGTCCCAACGCAGCACAACGTCCAGATTTCCGGCGTGGGGCGTCGCGGGGGGTGGGTCATCAGTAGCAAACTGTTGTGCGAATAGTTCCAAGGCAGCAGAACGCGCCGAAATCTAGATGACACGAAAGTGATGTCTAGTAAGTTGCCACCCAGCAAATAACGGCGTGGGGCGTCGCGGGGGGTGGGTCATCAGTAGCAAACTGTTGTGCGAATAGTTCCAAGGCAGCAGAACGATGGCACCAAGGTGATGTCCAGTAAGTTGCCGCACTGGTTTTGGTATCCTACAATGCTGCTCCGAATAACGGCGTGGGGCGCCCCGGGGGAGGCGGCGTGAACGGGCCTCTCCAGGTGGAGTCTCATCTGTTTTAGTGGGGCGCCCCTTTACCGTTTCAGTTGCCATTCCGTCCGCTTTTGGTCCACTGTGTCAAAATCCGCCATTCAGCTGAGTTGCGCCCACTCTTGCGGTGCAGCGATAGGCGGCTGCCACAGGACTCTCAAAATGGCGGCAGGCTCTTTCCTTTTTGGGCGTGGTCCACTGAAATGGCCCTGGGACACCTTGGAAATCGGACGCTTGTCTGCTAGGTCTTGGACCCCATTCTCGAAAGCGTCCCCTCCGCCTTGAGAATTCATCAAAAGTTTTGGGGGCCCCGACTCCTGCAGGCTTCTGGTGGGGAGCGGCTGCCATGATTGCTCGTGGAATGACCACGACGGAGCTACGAGATGGTGGTGCTCTCATGCTGACGCCAGTTTAGTCTGAAACATCCAGAAACAAGGTGGGGCTTTCATCGTTTGGGGGAAAAAAAAAGTTTTCATCCAATGAAAAGTGTTGTTTTTAGGTCATATGATCAAGCCTTCCATCATTAGGAAACCAAAAGTAAAATGAACCAATGAAAAGTTTTATAAACAAGTCACATGACCTGTTATGCGGCATAGGGTATAAAATGCGGAGAAAATACGTTGGCACGTGAGGCGGCGTCAGTAGCGGACCGATGTGCGAATAGGCCGAAGGCAATACAACGCGCCAAGATCCGGATGGCACCGAGGTGGTGTCCAGCAAGTTGCAGCACTGGTGTGGCCATCCTACAATGCTGAAAGTCGGCGTGGGGCGCCCCGTTGGCCTGTGAGTTTGCGTCAGTAGCGGACCGATGTGCGAATAGGCCGAAGGCAGCACAACGCGCCAAGATCCGGATGGCACCGAGGTGGTGTCTAGTAAGTTGTCGCACTTCTGTGGCCATCCTACAATGTTGAAAGTCGGCGTGGGGCGCCCCGTTGGCCTGTGAGATGGCGTCAGTAGCGGACCGATGTGCGAATGGGGCCAAAGGCAGCGCAACAATATTTTCTGACTGACACCACAAGGCGCTGAGATGCCAAGATCCGGATGGCACCGAGGTGATGTCTAAGTTGCGGACTGATGTGCGAATGGGGCCAAAGGCAGCGTAACAATATTTTTTGTATGGAAGATACCACTAGGCGTTGAGATGCCAAGATTCGGATGGCACTGAGGTGATGTCTAGCAAGTTGGTGTGGTCATCCTACAATGCTGAAACTCGGCGTGGGTCGCCCCATTAGCCGGTGAGATGGCGTCAGTAGCGGACCGATGTGCGAATAGGCCGAAGGCAGCACAACGCGCCAAGATCCGGATGTCACCGTGGTGGTTTCATAGTTGAGAGGCACTTCATCTGCAGTGGGGCGCCGAGATCCGGATGGCACCGAGGTGATGTCTAGCAAGTTGCTGTACTGGTGTGGTCATCCTACAATGCTGAAACTCGGCGTGGGTCGCCCCATTAGCCTGTGAGATGGCGTCAGTAGCGGACCGATGTGCGAATAGGCCGAAGGCAGCACAACGCGCCAAGATCCGGATGTCACCGTGGTGGTTTCATAGTTGAGAGGCACTTCATCTGCAGTGGGGCGCCGAGATCCGGATGGCACCGAGGTGATGTCTAGCAAGTTGCTGTACTGGTGTGGTTATTCTACAATGCTGAAACTCGGCGTGGGGCGCCCCATTAGCCTGTGAGATGGCGTCAGTAGCGGACCGATGTGCGAATGGGGCCAAAGGCAGCGCAACAATATTTTCTGAAGAGAAGACACCAAAAGGTGCTGACATTCCAAGATCCGGATGGCACCGAGGTGGTGTCTAGCAAGCTATGCTGTTGAGTTGTGTGCGCACTTGCGGCGAATAGGTCGAAGGCAGCATAACAATGTTTTCTGAATAGGAGACACCACAAGGCGTTGAGATTCGGTTACCACCGAGGTGATGTCTAGCAAGTTGCCGCACTGGTGTGGCCATCCTACAATACTGCTCCGAATAACGGCGTGGGGTGCCCGAAGGGGGGGGGAGCCGGCGTGAATGGGCCTTCCTAGGTGGAGGCTTGTCTGCTGTAGTGGGGCGCCCCTTTACCGTTTCAGTTGCCATTCAGCTGAGTTTCGGCTGCTCTTGATGCTACAGCGACAGGCGGCTGCAAGAGGACTCTCAAAATGGCGGCCTGTTCTTTGGATTTGGGCCTGGTCCACTAAAATGGCCCTGGGACACCTTAGAACTCGGACGCTCGATTTTTTTTTCCTTTCCTGTACATGCAAAAAAAGGTAAATGCCCGGTACGTTACACGCTTCATCTACCACGATGAACTCTCCAGAGGAACCGAAAAAAAATATAGTTGTGGTAACTATACCATGCATCGTCATATGGAGAGGTGGCACCAATTAATTATAGTGCTGCATAAAAGAGAGATTTGGAGGAGAACCCCTGACCTGCTAGTACATTCATCAAAGAAGTGGCACTGAGAGCTTCAGAGGCAAGGGAAACGGTCCCAAATATTTAGAAGAACTTTGGAAAGATTAAAATGACATGTTTAGATTGTGGCAAATTAATTTCATGTGGACAGATGAGTGTTACTCTAATAAATACAGCATATGAACATCATCATAGTCGATGGTTGGTAGAGACATTTTGACTATATCCTGGACCTGCCCGTCCTCGCCCAAAATGGCGCCGGAATAAATGGGACTCGTAACTCCTTGTTGTGTACTGGTTGCAGAACCTTGAAATCACGAGATACGTATGCAGTTTTGAAGCACATGGCGGGCGGGGACGAGAATTGATTGAATATTTCGACATCCCTATTGATATTAAGTTCTGATGTGTTATTGATTACTGTACTGTTGAAAGTTCGAATTAACGTCACCCATGGTACTTGCCCGCAAATGTATATCTAGATAATTTTATTGTAACTGGCCCTGTCGTATTTTAATTATAAAATGTACGTCCACCGATTCCGTAACTGTTAGACACCTTAGTTCTTGCAACCTAATGGCCCGCCCGTTACGTTCCTCTACAGTGTAAATGTCTATTCATCATATACGATTACAGTTTGCTCTGTGGCAGGCCCACGTGGTTATAGGCTCGTATTTGTATAATGAAATTTTCACAATAAAGGTTTTTAAAAGAAAACATGGTAGTAGTATATACATTGGTAAAGTTTTTAATAATAGTGACTGTTTTAGAATCATTAAAAGGCAAGTGAAATAAAGCAGACCAATTACATGAAGGGTAAAAGGTATAATACGAAGGAACGCAGTAAAGATAAATGGTCAAGGGCTGTTGTGTTTTCTATTCCTGCAACATAAAGTGATCGATAAGAATCTCATATTCAGGCGTATCGGCGACTAAGACAGCAGGTCGACCCTCTTTTGCTCAACGGCTCCGTCATGGGACGAAGAAACGCTCTTTTTCTCGAAAAAAGAATATATTTTACTTGCAGGACAGTTGTAAAATTTCCGGGAAAGTACATTAGCCTGGAACATTATAACATATATTTAAGAAAAAATAATGTTCGGAAGTAATGAAAAGCGTAATTTTTAGGTCATATGACCAAGCCTTTCATCATTACAATAAGAAAAGTAAAATGAACCAATGAAAAGTTTTATTAACAAGTCACATGACTTGTTATGCTTACGTTACGCGCTGCGCGCCCCGGATGACTTCCGGATGCGCTAACGCGGCGCGTCATATGACGCATTACGCGACAACGCAGGTACAGAATATAGTCAAAATGTCTCCACCAACCAGCGGTCGGAACACAACCCCTTTCAGCAGGCTAAATAGTTCTGTTAAATGACAACAGAAGGGACAGGCAACAAGAACCATCAGTCAAAGAGGGGAGGGCTAGTTCTTCTCTACCGGGTTACATTGGGGCGCTACCGGAACTGATCGAATTGGTAGTCTACAGTGTTTCTGGATGTTTCAGACTGAAGCTGGGGTTAGCATGAGAGCAGCACCATTTCGTAGCTCCGTCGTGGTCATTCCGCAACCAATCATGGCAGCCATTCTTTATCGTTATTTTGGGCGGGGTGGGTGGCGGAGCCGAGCTGTTTTGCAGCCATCATTGTGTGGAGTTCAGTTCATCTCACTAGTTTTGTATTTGTCATGAGGGGTTGTTCCTAATGTTTCTATTTTAGCGAGGTCAAAAAGAGATCCCATTAGTGGCCTACTGATTTTGCTCGATTCCTTTTCTTTTTTTTTACACGATTTTTCGTTATCTGCAAAGACTAAACAGAGTATTGCGACTCTGTGTTTGTTTGTAAATAGAGAATGAACCAAAGAGAACTAATTCTAAAACAGTAAATACTTGGATAACAATCAATCAAATGGAGAGAGAAGCAGGCACGACGGATTACAATGGGGGCAAAGGCCTGCGTTAACTACCTTTCACTATCTGCAAAGAGAGAGTACTCCTAATAGAAATGAGGGGGGGGGGCACCATTCAAAGCAGATCAGTGTGCATAAACACGAAAATGTTTTCACTAACCACGTACTTGACATTCGACAGCTTATGATATTTGCTATTAAAAAACCATTGAAATTCACTGAAAAAACCATAGGTTATAGACCATATATAGTTAGGAATTAGCATTTACAAAACCTTGAAAATTCACTGAAAAAACCATAGGTTATAGACCATATATAGTTAGGAATTAGCATTTAAAAAACCTTATTTTACTCACACAAAACCATTGAAATTCCATATATAGTTAGTTGCACTAACTATATATCGCGCACCCGCAATCCACTGCTGATCATGTCACATATTACATCATTCATGACATGGTCAGTGACATCACTGATGACATCTCAAATGACATCACTGATGACATCACTGATGACATCTCAAATGACATCACTGATGACATCACTGATGACAACATCCAGTGACTGTATGTTTCTGTAAAGTTAAAATATGTCTTACATATTGAAGAATGAGTGCATGTATAAGTGTCTGGATGAAGGATTTAGTAGGTGCGTGACTGACTGTATGAGTGAGTGATTAAATGTGCTTTACTGAATGCATGGGTTAGTGACTAAACTGTCTTAATTTGTGCATCATAATGTCTGTTGTGATGTAAACTGCTGCATGTGTTGATCATTAGCTATACGAGAGGCTATATGTGTTATTGATTGGTTGCCCAAATATTTGTATGGGAGATTGAGTTTGTGTGGGGGTGGCTGGGAGGTGTGTGACTCTGTGCATAGATGTGTGAGCAGTTGATTCACTAGGTGTATGAGTTCAAGAGTGCATGTGGAAACAGCTACATGGGCAGTTGACTGTCTGCATGAGTGTATTGATCAGTGAATGGATATCTCAGTGCTACATGTCATAGT
The DNA here is from genome assembly GCF_964261635.1 of Lissotriton helveticus. Classification (NCBI taxonomy): domain Eukaryota; kingdom Metazoa; phylum Chordata; class Amphibia; order Caudata; family Salamandridae; genus Lissotriton; species Lissotriton helveticus. The sequence goes on along the minus strand of NC_136063.1, from coordinate 1,566,076,563 downwards.
AAGTACATATGTAAAACACAGTACATGTGAGAGTTGGCATATATAAATAACTGTGCATGAGAGCCACTGAATGTGTGAGTGGTTGTATGGATCATTGTGAACTTGTATCAGGCATTGTATAAGAGAGTAAATATGTGTTAGTATATGTTTGAATAAGTAAGGTGTGTATAACTGTATAGTTGAAGAAATGGAGGTGAGATTGTTTATTTGCATGACTGACTAGGTGTGTGAGTAACTCCATGGATGAGTGACAGTGTGTGAGTGTCTGTATACACTGAGTGTATCTAAGGTTATATTAGAGTCTGAAGAGGTTTATCGTATTAGCACAAGAATGATGTCAAATGAGATGTCATCATTGATGTCATCAGTGATGTCATTTGAGATGTCATCAGTGATGTCATCAGTGATGTCACTGACCATGTCATGAATGATGTAATATGTGACATGATCAGCAGTGGATTGCGGGTGCGCGATATATAGTTAGTGCAACTAACTATATATGGAATTTCAATGGTTTTGTGTGAGTAAAATAAGGTTTTTTAAATGCTAATTCCTAACTATATATGGTCTATAACCTATGGTTTTTTCAGTGAATTTTCAAGGTTTTGTAAATGCTAATTCCTAACTATATATGGTCTATAACCTATGGTTTTTTCAGTGAATTTCAATGGTTTTTTAATAGCAAATATCATACACTGTCGAATGTCAAGTACGTGGTAAGTAAAAACATTTTCGTGTTTATGCACACTGATATGCTTTGAATTCTGCCCCCCACCCCTCATTTCTATTAGGAGTACTCTCTCTTTGCAGATAGTGAAGGGTAGTTAACGCAGGCCTTTGCCCCCGTTGTAATCCGTCGTGCCTGCTTCTCTCTCCATTTGATTGATTGTTCTCTTTGGTTCATTCTCTATTTACAAACAAGCACAGAGTCGCAATACTCTGTTTAGTCTTTGCAGATAGCGAAAAATCGTGTAAAAAAACAAAAGGAATCGAGCAAAATCAGTAGGCCACTAATGGGATCTCTTTTTGACCTCGCTAAAATAGAAACATTAGGAACAACCTGTTGAGAATAGCAATGTGTATGTACATAAGCGGCGTTCATTTCTGTTCACAGTACCCCTTGTTGATTGTTTGAATCGAGCATTGAATTGTTCGAAGTTGGTTCTCTTAAGGATCTTCTCTGCCTGCAAACGAGGAAGAATAGGAATATTCTCTCTCCCTTTGCAGATAGTGAAGGGTAGGTAACGCAAGCCTTTAACACGTCGTACCTATTTCATTCCTCATTGATTGATTGATTGTCCGAACATTGACTGTTTGGGAATTAGTTCTTTTTGGAGGTATTCCCTGTTTGCAAATAAACGTAGGAAAATCTTTGCAAGTAGTGAAAGGGTACGTAATGCGGACCTTTCTCCCCCGTTGTAATCTGTCATGCCTATCTACTCCCCACTGATTGATGCACCTGTTTCACCCAGACCATTTACTAGAGATAGGTCATCTGGCCCGACCAGAGAGCACCCCTAGTGAAAAGGACATATACAATAATAACGAAGTGATCACTGTATCCTGTTAACAGAAACTTTAGCATGAAACAACCTGGAAAGAAAAGAATAGGAAAACGAAAATCAGTAGGCCACTGATGAACTTTTTATTAAATAACAAACAAAGAAACGATAACAATACGTAATGAAAAAACCTATTATTGTCCTAGAAACAAGAAACGTTAGAAGTAAGCCCGTAATAAGAAACCTGAAAACATCGCCCCTCACTGCCCCAAAACGTGTCTGTCCCACCGCCTGCCACGGCCAAATAACGGCAAACTGGGAAAGATAGAAGTCAGCAGACATCCGCCCCATTCTAGAAACTTCCAAAGGGCAACAGGTTTTCGGCTACGCCCAGCCGGAAGCAACACATATAAGGCGGGTCCTGCTGCCACGCCTCGGCCAGGAGATCATCACGTAGGGTGTAGCCGGAGGAGAGGCCGAGGCCAGCGGGACCCGGCCAGGGGGATTGACAACACTGGAGAGTTTCAGGGGGGGGAATGTCCCTCTCCTCGACCCTCCCCTCTCTCTCCCAGTCCGGCCGCGGTGGCCCTTGAGAGTTGCAGGTTGTCCCTCCACACTCTCTCCCGGTCCGGCCACCAACGGCCGGGGGCTGGGGCCGACGGGATCCGGCTGCAGCCGATGAGCCAAGGAACCCGTTCATGGGGCCAGAGCAAAGGGCGTCCGGCCGCCATCCACCGGAGGTGCGGCCCAAAGACGGACGGGACATTTCTTCTTTCTTCAATAATGGCTTTGACAACACTGGGGGGGATGTCTTGCACATGCCTCCGACCCCCCCCCCCTCGTCCTCATCGCCTGGTCCGGCCATAACAAATGTCAAGCGAGACGCCGTGGGGTGCACTGGGAGGGAGAGACGATGCGAACAGGCCTCTCCCGCCTCCCCAGGTGAAGGCTTCCCAGCTGCACCCTCAGCGCTCCAGGCGCCCGGAAAAGGGTTCTTCCACTGTGGCGATGCTGCAACGTCTCGCCCGGCAGGGTGGAGCCCGTCCGCTCATTTGACCCCGCGATCGCCAGTAGCTACCGAACTCTCAAAATGGCGGTCGACCTGGCAAGAGCGGGCCCAGCATAAAGAAATGGCCCGGTCACTGGTTGACTCCACCACCGTAGTCCTCCACGACCTTGAAGATTCTAGAGGAGCCGCGGGAGTCTCCGACCCCCGCAGACACCCCCGATGGGGAATGACTGCCATGATCGCCCGTGGAGTGACGAAACTGTAGCCGCGGGACGTCGGCGCTCCCATGCTGCCACCAGCCTCAGTTTGAATGACTAGAATCCTGCAGACCTCAGTTCCGGTGAAAGCACAGTGTGACCCGGTAGGAAAAATTGTTGCACCCCTCCCCTTTTTGACTGATAGTTCAAACCACCGATCCTTTCCTTTGCCCTTTTACCGGAACTATGGACTGCCTCCCCCTCTTTTACATTTTCTAGAGAAAACAAAACATTAACCACTACATTAGCATAGCAGTTGACACCAGAACTGTTTTAAAATTGAAAACCAACAACATCTTCAACAGAATCCTTTTTGTTTCTGCTGTGACCCTGCTACAGCACAGGCATTGTCCCCAGCAGTAATTCTGCAATGCCGATAAGTATAGCTGTGGTGCCTACTGGACTCACTCACCCCCGCGGCGCCCCACGCCGTTATTTGCTGGGCGGCAACTTACTAGACATCACCTTTGTGACATCCAGATTTCAGCGCGTTCTGCTGCCTTGGAACTATTCGCACAACAGACCGCTACTGACCATCCACCCCCCGGGACGCCCCACGCCGGATACCCAAATCAGTGCGGCACCCAGGCAACATCTTCTGAATTTTCATAATTTGAAAGAACTAGTAACATGTCCTCATCAGGAATTTCCTCATGAAAAGTCTGCAATGATGATTCTTGTAACTCTATGGTCTCCAAACATTCGATAAATTCGCCATCAAGAGATTGATCAAAAAAATCATTCAAGTCATCTCCTCCTTGTGAGAATATTTCATTATTGGTGCTGTCAATTTCAATAAATGTATTGGATAATTCAAAAGAAATTGCCACGGTCTCTTCGTTGTTTAAATGTTTTTACTGTTTTTGTTTTGTTGTATATATTTATGTTATTAAAGTTTTATAATCCTACTACTTTGTTGGATTGCTATATATTTTTAATATGACACATAATTGTAAAAACTTTGATGTACAAAGAGTCATCCCTGGAATCTTCAGCTTCAGGCTCGGTCCCCTCCCCAATCACAATACAGGATGGTTTTCAGATAGTAGGAACACGTGTGGTGTGACGGATCTCATCGGGTGTGGGCCTTGATCTACTATAACTCCTTTGAAGAGGGGTGATTCTTTACAGCTGGGGCCATAAACTACATCTGCAGGGCTAGCTGATAGCCTGGACAATCGGACACAGAGGAAGAGGAGTGTCAGAGGGTGCGGTAGTGAATAGGGCGAAAGGGAGGTGTCGGGCGGGCACAGAGTGTGATTCTCAAGGAAGAACAGCGCAGATGGGGGGAGATTTATTGCCCATGCATAACACAGAGAGCGGGGGTGACCAGTGCCTGGGGAAGATGCTTGCGAAGGTGGGGAGCCATGCTAAGGATCGACAGCATGCAGAGAGTGGGTCTGGTCAAGGCATCTAAAATGGCTGCCGTGCACGACAAAAGTGTGGCATTTCAAAAAAGGCAAGATGGCGCAGACAATGTTTTTCAACACTTCCTCATTTCCTTCGAATCGAACGTTAACAGACGTTGGTGCATATTACCAAAGTTAAGCGATATTTATCGCTAACGATGCTTAGCAACGAATTTTTTACCGCTAAGCATCGTCAGAAATTATCGAAGATAAACCTTGCTATTATCAAGGTTTATCGCAAATGCGATAAAAAACGGCCGCAATGCATGAATATCGCTAAAAAGTCAGCGATATTCATGCATTACCGAGCTAATGCTCTTAGCCATGTTATCCACCTCCCATTGGATAACATGGCTAAGAACTGCTCAGGGCAGGTGTTAGTTTTTGGAGATATTCGCGCTTAGCGCGAATATCTCCAAAAGTTGGTAATAGGAGATAGATATCTTGCATGTTGTAATGCAAGTTATTGTGGCATATGGAACTCATACCATAATCTCTCAGGAAAGCAGAAACTGATCCTTTTGGGACCGCCTGAGAAGGCCTAGGAGGTGAGGGGTACTCTACTTTGCCCCCTTTTCACGTTCCGAACTATTTTTTTTTACTCTCTTCTGTAATTACACAAAATGGCAGCGATAAGATGCATCAGAGACAGACAGTGAGAGAAAGGAGGTCGGAGATGAAGAAGAGATGTCAAATACACATTGGAGATAATATAGTGGGAGAAGGAAAGTAAATATGAGTAAACTTACCATGTAACATAAAAATGTTGCACTCTATACTATAAGTCTCATTTTATACTACAATCACTTCGCTACAACCTCATAAATTAAAAATAAAAATGAATAATGTCTCAAACAATTTTTGATTTCTAAATATAAATTTATTCTTCTGAATTTTCAAAATTTGAAAGAACTAGTAACATGTCCTCATCAGGAATTTCCTCTTCAATCATCTCATCTGGAATCTCCTCATGAAAAGTCTGCAATGATGATTCTTCTAACTCTATGGTCTCCAAACATTCGATAAATTCGCCATCAACAGATTGATCCAAAAAATCATTCAAGTCATCTCCTCCTTGTGACAATATTTCATTATTGGTGCTCTCAATTTCAATACATGTAGTGGATTGTCAAAAGAAATTGCCACGGTCTCTTCATTGTGAGCCATTTTATTTTTAAATTGCTTACTGTAAATTGCAGAAAAAAATAATCACTTTCATTTATCGTTTTTAGTAATACATAATATAAAACTAACTTTATCAAGTATTTAGTATAACAGAAGGACTGTAAATAAATAACAGAAAACATTTTTCAAATTATCTTCAAGTGTACAACATAGTTCCCCTTACAAATTAACAACTCACCTTTTTAAAAGTAGGAGAAGTGTTAGTACTGTGTAAATCAAACACCAGCAATTGACCACCAAAAATTCCTCACAAATGTACCTCAGACAGTAGTATCACAAAATGGCTGTGGTTTCCTCTCATTTTAGATATATACATAACTAATTAACTTTCATCACACACAAATACAAAACCAAAGTAACATTTTAATTGGTTCTAAATTTCAACACTTTCAAATGTGTTTTCCCCATGCAATTTTCCATAGGACATTTAGATACGTCTACAGCCTGAATGGCTGAACGGAATTACACCAAACTTGGCAAAATGGTACATCAAACCTAAGAGGTCAGGGAGGATCTACTATGCCCCCTTATGGTCATTTGCCCCTTCGCTTTGGCCTCCTCTTGTCTCTTGATCCTACCGAGAGACAAGATGGCGGCCGCTACGGACTGTTTGGAATGTTTACAGACGCTGGAGAACCAATCCGCTTCGCAAAGCTCCGTAACGCGAAAAGTACGCGAAGCGGAGCGCTTTTACAGATATATATCTTTTTTTGAACGTTAATTTCTCAAAATCCACTGGAGCACATATATTGAGACCTAGCAAAGTCACATCGGGCTACCAGTCCCTACAATTTTGCCAAGTTTCGTGCAAATCCATTCAGCCGTTCGATTATTATTATTATTATTATTATTTTTTTTGCCCCGCGGGGCCCTTTTAAAACCTCCACATCAAACCTAGAGGGTCAGGGAGGATCTACTATGCCCCCTTATGGTCATTTGCCCCTTCGCTTTGGCCTCTTGTCTCTCGATCCTACCGAGAGACAAGATGGCGGCCGCTACGGACTGTTTGGAATGTTTACAGACACCGGAGAACCAATCAGCTTCGCTTCACAAAGCTCCGTAACGCGTAAAGTCCGCGAACCGGAGCGCTGCCTGGTCCGCTGTTACAGATATATATCTTTTTTGAACGTTAATTTCTCAAAATCCACTGGAACACATATATTGAGACCTAGCAAAGGCACATCGGGCTACCAGTCCCTACAATTTTGCCAAGTTTCGTGCAAATCCATTCAGCCGTTCGGGCTAAAAGTGAGGCCAACCGCCCTACGGAAAACTCAATGTTAAAAACACGTTTTGGGACCCCCCTTTTTTCTCCGCCCCCCCTTGACGAACCCCCCCCAAATTTTCAGGGGCTGCTCAGAAACAAAATGTTCCATTTTCCTGAAAATTTCAGCCAATTCCGTCCACAAACGCCAAAGTTATTAGACATAGAATTTTCAAAAATCCCATAGAGAAAAAATCCTAACTATATATACCTACTAGCGACCGCCAGTAGGTAATATGTGTGTATATATATATATGTGTATATAGCTCCCAAGTTCTTTTAGCGTTCAGTTTCCAGAACAAGAAACAGCACTCGTAGTGTGGTTCTGAAAATCTGGACCCTGTTGTCATCCCGATATCGAGGTCCAATACCCGTGTCACAAAATATCAACGTACCATGACGAATTTGGTGTCAGCGAACCGATAATGATTAGGGCATCATTCCCATGCATTTGCTTCATAATCGAGGGTCGCCAACACCCCCAAATCGTAGTCTCCGTCCCAACCCCTTAGACTCCATTTTGTGAACGGCATCCATCTTACGTCTTGCCCTCATGATAAGTCAATTAAAGGTCGAGCTTGATCTAAAAGGACACGTCCTCCTTCCCTGACTTCCCCCTGACCTATCCCAACCGACTCCATTGCCTTTTGCCAAACCTGTCTGGGCAGCCCCTCGCCCAGTGGCCAAATGCGATAGCATCGATACATAACATTCCTCAAACCATTCACTACATACAAACCATGCTTTCTACAAACACACACCTGTCCTGTTCCCTGTTTATGGCCAGTTTTATGACTAGGAGGTGCCTTCCTTTATTGGGGTTTCATCGATATCTGATGGGAGTTCCGGGCTTGGCAGAGTAATCTATCACACATTGGACATCTAAAATACGGGCTTGCCTACATGACTTCGCTCTTTTGTATTATTGTAGAAATGTGTATAGCCATATCATAAACTCAAGAATTCTCGCTCGCAGCTATTATTTCTGTATATAAGGAGAAGGCTGGTTCTGTAAAAACGAACAGTCTCCTGAGAACACATGACCCGTGTTTGTCGTGCTTCTAGGACACCTGTTACTTGGTAGCTATCAATAAAACTCGATCTCTGACTCGACTAGAAGACTCCGTGTTTCTGTGGTCCGGAACAGGGAGAACTCAGAGGTCTTCGGGTGTTATCCCCTGGCACCAAACGGGTTCCTAAAAACCCGTTACCTCAGTAGGGGGGGGGTTTAGTACCAACAAACTTTATTGCCAACCCAGGCACCAACAAGACGCGTTTCGGCGCTTAGCCTTCGTCAATTGTGATACAGTGTTGCGCCGCCATTGCAATTTAAATACATTTCATTTGGTCCTAGCATGTAAAACAATAAGCATGAAAAGAGGAATGCGTGGTTTGAAATCCATCGCCATTTTGGAAAGTGCAATACGTTTAAACATACAAGAGGAAAGTAAATACTTTCATCCATCGTTTATATCATCTTCACATTTAGTATATGACTAATATACAACTATTTATTACTTTTCATCCTCCACGTTATTCAGCCCTGGATGGGCATTTATGCTAAGCACAATCAATATAGCCCATAGATGGGCAACATACATTGCTGAACATGCTAAATCAAACCAATAATCCATCTGACTTTTTGTTATGTGTACTTCACAGGAATGTTGAGCAATAATGGCGCTCAAATGAAACCATGTAAAACGAGCGAGGTTGCTGGTCTAGATTTTTAATAGACATGGAAGAGGGTACTTTCACATTGCACTATAAGTTAAGGTCTAGATCCTTGGGACTCTATGGTCCAGTGGAAGGCTAGAGTAGCCGAAACGCGTAGGGCGTCCGTTTTTTGATGAGCTGCACCCTGCACATGGTGTGTGAATAATAAAATAGTTTTGAAAAACGTATCTGCTGCTGTGCTGTGACTTCTGCCGACAAGTGGGTGGCGAGGAGAATCCAGGAATATATATATATGTGTGTCTGTATATATATGTGTGTGTGTGTATGTATATATATATATATATATATATATATATATATATATATATGTGTATAAATATACATACATAAACCCCCACCACCACACACTTTATTGGCTTCTCAGTGTTCAATTCAGGTGAGGATTGCTTTTCGGTTTCGCCAGGAACACTTCTGCAAATACCTTAGTCCTTCTTCTTCAGACACAGCTCAAACGCTTGGCTTTGAACCCTTGTATGCTCAACTCCTTTCTCTCATGGCTGAAAGTCCAGTCTCGTCTGTGTTACTTAGGCCTGGGCAAAGCACTACGCTACGCTCGCGTAGTTTGCGTAAATTCGCACTACGCGAACTGCACGTAGCACAGTGCGAACACGCGTAGCGGTCATTTTTTGCTAGCTCGCGGTCCTCAACGTCAAGTTGGAGACCGCGAGCAAGCAAAATGACACCCTGGCGAGACTTTTTCCTCGTTCAAGATCAGCAACATCAAGTTGCCGATCGCGAGCGTGGAAAATAAACCTCCCTGCGAGATTTTCAACGCGGGGAGGTCTGGTTTCTCATTGCGAGTGGTCGCGTATGCTCGCAACCGCTCGCGATGAGAAACTACCAGTCCGTGTTGAGATAGCTGCCGCTCGAGTAAAAATCTCCTCGAGCGACAGAAAACTACAGCTCACACTGTGCAAGATGCCGTTTTCAATGATTGCACAGTGCCGGATGCTTGTCCGCACTGTGCAATCATTGAAAACGGCATCTTGCACAGTGCAAACCTGCTACTACGCAGTTCGCGTAGTGCTACGCGTAGCTCGCGTAGTGAGAAGTGCACTTCGCGTAGCTTCACGAAGCGCTACTTCGCAAACTACGCCCAGCCCTAGTGTTACTGAGTCCTGATCGCTGGCTGTGCGTGATGTGAAATATTCTACCTTCAGCAAAAGGATACACTACATTCAGTTGAAGAAATGTGTTCCATCTGTTAAATCAAAACCTTGGATTACTAAACTTTGTGTTTCTTTAAGATAACATGGAGTGCAGTACAACTTGGAATTTGTGTCTGAAAAGGATAATATACTAGGACGTATGTGGAAACCAACCTTTTATGATGTACGCAGGTGTGGGTCGCTTGATAGCTAACTTAATAGCACAATTCTAAGTGGTAACAGTTAGTATGAGCGCTCAGCACAGTTAAGGTACAAGTGAAATCTTGAATCAAAGTAGATGTGATGAGAGAGATTATCGTACAGGCAGGGTTTATACTTTTGCCAAAAGGTTTGACTACCTAATTAAGAAGAGTTCCTCTACCAAAACTAGTGGCAGCACCCCGCAGGTCAGTGATACTGACGCATCTTCACTAATATCTAGTAGTGAAAATGAGGATACTCCCGAAGTGGTCCCGGTAAATGAGAATCATTTTTTAGAGGAAGTACAGAGATTGAGGAGGGGCAATCGGGACTCAGAGATGAGGAATCGCGATTTAAGTACAAAAAGACAAGGAGAGGGAGCAGGGGTAGGAGATCCAGATGCAAGAAAAAGGAGCCTAAGGTCTTGGAAACAATGATGAGTAGGGATGAATCCAATGCATGTGATATTGGGGTGATCAATTTATCTGCTTGTGTATTGTCTGTTGATATGATTTCCGTACTCAAGAAAGGTTTAAATTTTTGTCCAGTAACAAAACATGATTGGTGTATGACGAAAATAGATCTTTATAAATTTGTTAGAAATCTTAAGTTGAAAAAGTTTTTTGCAAATGTGCCAGACAAGGAGAAACAACAAGCAAATAAAATACTGAGTGATGTATCGATTCAAGAATTGAGAGACACGCAACTTCTTTTATCATTAACTGAAAAAGAGGATGATCCTGTAACGATGTTGAGATTATTGGAAGATCTAGAGATTGAGAGATTTCAGAGTGAGAGTAGTGGACTCAGAATAAAGTCCAAGTGGACACCTCAACTTATACCTGGCAATACTATTGATGTGTTCTTTAAGATGGTCAGTGCAGATATAGATAAAGAAATCGATATGTCTCGTGCCAAGAGTATTGAGAGACGACAAGACAATTTAACTCATGGTGAAAGGGAGGCCTTGAAAGAACTCATCAATAACAAGTCTATAACAATACGTAGTGCGGACAAAGGAGGTAACGTAGTGGTTTTAAATACAAAGGATTATAACGATGAGGTCTACTCTCAACTCAATGATACAGAATTTTACGAGAGACTAGTCTCTAATCCAATGAATGATTTGATTGCCAAGATTAATAATGAAATCAAAGCTTGGTATGAACAATCACTTCTTGAACATGATGAATTTCTATACTTAACCTTGAATACACCAAGATCACCTTGTTTGTACACTCTTCCCAAGGTCCACAAGTGCCGGGACAAACCGCCGGGTCGGCCTATTGTTTCCGGCATAGGTGGACCTACGGAACATCTTTCTGAGTTTATTGACTGTTTTCTCAGACAATATGTTTACAATCTGCCATCCTTTATTGAGGATACCAAGCATGTGTTAAATATGTTGGAAGACATTGTATGGGAGGATGGTATGATATTAGTAACTTTAGACGTGGTATCTTTGTATACTATCATTGACCACTCTCTTGGCTTACGTGGTTTGGATCATTTCCTTAGCCAAAGAGCAGCTGAATTGTACGATCACACCCAAATGATTTTGCGAATGACTGAGTTGGTATTGAAGAACAATGTTTTTTTATTTGATGGACACTGGTTCAGGCAGCGCCTTGGTACAGCCATGGGTTCACGATTTGCTCCGTCTTTCGCCAACCTATTTATGGGTTGGTTCGAGGCGGAGCGAATCTGGGGCCAAGATGGGAGTGAGGGGATACAGCATATCCACTATTGGGGTCGATTTATAGACGACTGCCTGTTAATCTGGACAGGTTCAGTGGAGAGACTGAAGGGTTTCTTTGATTATTTGAACGACAATGTATATAATTTGAGATTTACTACGGCTTATGACAGTCAGTGTATTACTTTTTTGGATGTGGAGCTGTTCATAGAAGGAGACAAGATTAAGAGTAGGATGTACAGGAAGCCAACTAGCTGTAATGCGATTCTGCATGCTGAGAGTTGCCACCCCAGCAGTCAGAAGAATGCCATACCTTATGGTGAACTGATCAGGGCTCGACGTAATTGTGCTCTTGATTTGGATTTTGACAGGAATTTATCAGATATGACAGAGATTTTTGAATCGTGAATATAAACAGGATGTAATTAAGACTGCAGTATCCAGAGTAAAGAAAGTCAAAAGGAAATCTACACTAATTAGACAAAGTAAAGAATCAAGAGCAAAAGATCAGAAGGTCAGACTAATAACTAACTATGGTCTAGGTAGCTCTAGACTTTTCTCTATTCTTAATAAACACTGGCACCTTCTATTTATGGATCAGGACCTGAGACCATATATTTATGAAAGACCAAGTCTGACCTTCAAGAGGGGAAATACTCTGAGGAATATGTTAAGTCCCAGCTACCCTGACAAATTGAACAAAACTGATTGGCTAAACAGCTTCAAAGGTTTTTATAAATGTGGGAGATGTGTTTCATGCAGATGGGCAAAAAAGAAAGTTCAGAAATTTAACTATAATGACTCGGGTGATTACACGATTGGAATGTTTATCAATTGTGATACTACATTCGTGGTTTATGTTATTACTTGCACTTGCGGGAAGATATATGTGGGGAGTACGATCAGGAGGCTGAGAGATCGAATGGCTGAGCACTTCAGAGCCCTAAAAAATGGAGATACACGCTATCCGATCGCATCTCACATAGTACAGAATTATGACAATCGAGATCAACACAACTTTTCATATCATGGAATTGATCACATCAAGCCTGATCCCCGTGGGGGTAACAGACTTCTAACACTGAGAAGAAGGGAGGTTCTATGGCTGATCAAATTGAAAGCCGTGGAATGCGGGCTCAATGTCGATCATGAATTTGAGTTTTATCTGGGACAGTAGGTATATGTATATGTCAGATAGGGCTGAAATAACAACTAGTTATCAATTTTTATATACTTTTGATAATACTGATATATGAGTACCATGATCCCCACTTATAACACTTTCCGCAATCATCTTGGTCACCAACAGAATGATGTAGCAATACTTTAATTATCTTGTCTCATTATAATAACAGCTCGGGTTAAGAGATGATTTACATTTGATCACTTGTGAAGATTTATCATATGCTGTGAAAATATGATGATGCATATAGCTTTTACCTATTACTACTCTGTACTACCTCTCCGAGTCTTTTTCTTCGTTGTGTGAATTGTTTGCTTAACAACTGTATGAGGAATGGGTGGCTGAGGGTACTGCGGATGCCCGGGATACACGAACAATGGGCTGCATCGTTTCATATTTTGGATTTATGATTTGGAATACAACTGGGACTTATGATTTGTGATACAACTGAAGAAATTGGATATTAAATGGACTGGTGAAAACCATAAAAGACTCTTGTGATACTGAACGAGTGCTCGGATGGACAATTTACAGCTAACTTAATAGTATAATGGTGAGAATTTACAGAGCAAAGTAACCGTGCGTGGCCACCATTGATGCTTGATGCACCATTTGGCTTGTGATTATAAAAACAAAAATCACACAAAGCAGAACTTCCTCACGTAATAGTAAGCTAGACACACTTTTGACGCATTCTTTCACATCCTGATACTTAAGGGTCGTTGGTTCTGGGCTTTGATGCTCTTGTAAGTACCTATGCTGGCGGCAATTCCTAATTTTTCTGCGCATGATGTCTCCGCTGAAATGGGAATTACTATTGTAAGAGTTGTTGATGGGAGAGAAGTCCACACATCCAAGGCAATTGTTCCTAGAGGTAAGATTAGTTGGAGTGCCACAAGTGTGTTGGACCTTAGCAAAAGTTCATTTGAGTGCCTTATTGTCCTGAATGTATTTGCAATTAGGGGACAGGAGAGAGTAGAGGGAAAGAGTGTGGACTAGCGAACATGAGACTTCATTATGGATTGTTCCCCATCAATTTGATGTTTACCCTTTGCTGTCTTCTGTTGCTTTCCTAGGTTTGGAGGTACCTTCCTAAGGAAAGAGGTTGATTGTTTTTGTGTCAATACCACAAAAAAGTATTTCTTTAATGGAACTCTCTACAACATCTTCCCCTCAAATGCAAGTCTCATAGGAACTGAGGTTGCACACAGCCCAATCAGCGCTCAATTCTTTCGGCCTAAGGACTGCAAAGAAAGGTAATGTCTCGAGTGATATCGAATGTAGATGCCTCATTCCTGTTCTGTGGTTTCCTATTCGACAATGGAAAGTCATTTTTAAATGTTTGATACCTGACCTGACGATGCTCAGATATCGAAACAAGTATCTTAAAAATAGGATTATGTAATTGTAGTCGTTACCACAAAAGAGAGGTGGAGATGGAAGGCAAACCTACATTCCTTCAAATCAAGACTCGCAAAACACAAAAAGGTAGAATGCCGGTAGGAACAAAAATGGTAAAGAAACCCCGGATTGGGTCAGTCAACTCCTACTGTATAGAGCGTGGGACCATTTAGAGTGTGGAGGCCATTCTTAATGGAAGAGGATGCCTCACACACATAAGTGTCATGCTTCATCATCGGCATCCTCTCCCCACCCTGGAAAAGTGGTATTACCATGGCTGACTCAACCTCCATGAAGGCTTGGCGGTTGGAGGGAGTTCTTACATAAAACTACTGGACCGGAATGGGATCCAGACAAACTAAAAATATCTTGGGGTTCTCGGTTATCACCTTTATTTATGAAGACTCTAGGTAAAATAAAAACACTTCACTTGATGGACATTACAGAGTACAATTACTCAGGCCTGTCTCTAATTTGCCAACATGTTTCTGCCCTCAATGAATAGCCTAATAGGTCTTGGGAATTCTTCAGGGCTAGTGGATCCCTATAGTGTTAACCTAAGTGTCAAGTGGACTCTTGTTGGTGCAGCACCCACTCAGTAAACCCAGGTGAGCTTCTAATTTCCTGGTTTTCGTTGCTCACCCTAGGCTTTAGGGGATACCGGTAGGCTGGTAAGGGAGGGGGTGGTACCCTTTATTGTCAAACGTTAATCGAAAGAATCAACACTCGTTTGAACCTAACATATTCCACTCCGTGCTGCTGGTATCCTTATGTAATTGTGGTAACTACAATAAACAATGGGAGTTCAGGCTGAATCCTCATTCCTTAAGTATGAATTCTGACAATGGGTTGAATAATTTTGGAATTGTGGTGGCCCCAGCTTTTAATCTATAGTTTAAGGCTGAACCTACAATATTTGGTTAAATATGATTATGCTCTGGTACTCTGCACTAGCCACAAACCAGTTTGGCATATGAGCTTATTTCTTAGCTAACGCTTCCTGAGGTAGCACTTGACGAGGAAACGAAGGTCTGGCCAGTCTGACTTACTCACACTGGCCACTGCAGAGATAGCCACAGGGGTATAGTTGCAGTGTGATTTGTGAAACCATCGTTTGTAGGTCGAGCCTTGGCAGCTCATGGGCTGCTCTGCAAGGCATGCTGTATTTGGTATTTGGGCTATCTAGGATTTTGGACACGCCCACCGCTTTTGGTTGGTTAGTTGGGCTGCTTTTTAAAATTGCTCATCTTTGGTTGGTTAATGTGCATCTGTCCTACCTTTCAGTTCATGGTTCCCTCCCACCGGACATTATCAGTTGATTCTTTTGGTTGGCCAGCTCAGGCCATCTCTTGACTCCTCGCTGGCACCCCTTCATGGCAAATACAGAGTCCATACATGTCGTTATCTGGAAAGGGATCATTTAGACCCTTTTCACTGGCTTGCTAAAGTAGTCTTGGGATCATGGGAGGTAAGATCAAGAGTTATCAAGTATTTGCAATGCAATAGGTCTCACATTACTGAACGTTTAACCAATTGGCTTTGCAAATAATAATGCAGTGCCAAAATCGCAAACTTTCAGTAATGCGAAACCTATTACATAGCAAATGCCTGTTTATGAGGAGACAGCCAGTCCTCCACAGCCATGGCCTACTCAACCTCCTGTGCCCTGCTTATTAAACGCACATTTCAAGTCCGTCACTATTTGTTGCATTTATTGTGCCAAACAAAAAATGACTCCGTACACACATCTATCACTCTGTGCTGAAAAATTGATGAAGTTGTGCTGAAATCCATTTCTTCTCTGAACAGTGCCGATGGAGATCATCTTAATGGTATTTCTTTGTTTTCTGAATTATGATTTTCCTTGTATTTGTTTTTGGTAATCTCTGTCCTTTGCCTCACAGACTGTCTCCTACTGGTCCACAGTTTGTGACACATTTTCTCTCACGATTTCTGCAGTTTGTCCATTATCATTTTTCACCCTCAAAAGACGAGGACAAAATGTTCTTGCGTGTTGTATTTGCTGTTCTTCATCATAAACACCATCAAAGAGCTTGCACTTCTACATAAAAAGCCATACATCAGCAATGTATATCACCAAGAACACTTACTTAAGGGCTACTTCCTGCCCTTTCAAAAAATCCTAATAGGAATGCAAATTGGACAATGTAACCAATCATGAACTGCCATATACTTGATTACAACCCATCCAAGCAATGGCAGAACATGAAAAACACATGAAAACCAGTGGATGAAGTGGGCTGACCTAAAGTCCCACTCTTTTTATTTGTTTTAGTTCTTACTTTTTAAGATTTGCTAAAATGAGGTCATTGTAAACTAAAGCTGTCTCTAGCCAGACCTAAAATGCATACATTTGTCTTCTCTTCTTTCTCCTCTCAGATGTGCAGGTACACTCTGCTTGCCTTATGGAAATGGGGTATCAAGTTTGGCAGTATTCAGCAGCGATGGTCCATACATTTACAATGCCAGTGTTAGCCTGATGGCGAGCTCCGTGCAAGTTGGAACAGACTTCACAATGGAAGTGTCGGGGTGCTTGGCAAGTTCATCTGAAAAGACATTCGGTAAGAATTGCTTTTAACAAGAGCTGAATACTAGCATTTGGTAGTGAAGCACTTGCATCGAGTAGGCTACCTGCCTAAAGAGAATGAATTGTTTGGCCTGGAAAGCTTGAAAGAACAGAATATTTCAAACACCAGCGCTATCACATCTCGTATTCTGGTGGGCTAGGTACCGATCTGTGGTAAAGATCTCCATAACAAATACCTATTGGAAAACTTACTCTTTGAGCTTGCAAAGGTGCTTAATTCCAATTTGGGACCTATCACCGCTCTAGAATGATAAAGTAGAATAAAGACTCCTTAATTCGGAATAGTAATCATGGAGGTCCTCTCTTGCAAGCAATTGCTACAGCACATGAATTGTATCCTAGCCTCCTTATATACAGTCTTCTGGTAAATGGTATTGATTCAGTGCAACACCTAATCAGGGATCATTACTCAATAACATCACATAACATTGGCCCATACACATTCACCCAAATCCCTAATGCGCATGGGGTCAAGTTTTAATGACGTTGTTAAGTTGTTTTCTTTATACAGGCTCATATCTGACACTTCTAAATACATAACTTGAACCTGCATATCAACTCTCTTTCCTCTGGTTGATGGACATGGACCATTAGTTGAGAAGTTGATGGTAATAATAGAACTATCTATCCAGTTGGCTAAATAATCACAGACTCTCTATAAGATTAATAAAGTTTATCCCAAATAAATGTGAATAATTAATGCTCATCGCATACAGGTTACAAAGCAAACAAGAGGGAGAGAAAAACATCAGCAAACCGTGTCATACTCCTCATGAAATAAACGATATGCATATGAAGGAGTGGATAGATGGAGAGACATAAGTTTCAGCATAATAATGTGAAACGATATTCATATGACAGAGGGGATAGATGAAGAGACCTACGTTTCAGAAACAAAAATACATTTGCAAATGATTATGCAAAGTATGAGTCAGAAGGATAATACTAACCCAAAGATCAGTGAAATACCACCCCCCCTGGTCAAGGAGGTCGTGTGGGTCCCCTGAAATTGAGTCAGGGAACAAAGATTTCAGAAATCCGCAACGGGACAGGAACAGCTTGGCCTCTCTGCTGCCTCCTCTCCCTAAACCATACCCCCAAAGGCACCCCAGTTATACCTTAAAACCTACATGTCCAACCCACAATATTTGAAACAGTTTATAGAACTCGATTTTTCATTGGATGGTCCGAGGGGTGGCTCATCACACCACCATGACCACATTCATGATTCTATAGCCTCTTATTCATTTGGACGTTCCCATCACGTAATTCATGACTAAGGAATGCAAATACAAGTGTTCATATTATATTAACATTTTCATAGTTCTCATGTGTCCCCTTTCTGCTGTGTCTGTGGAAGAAGTATATACCCTGACTTTGGGTCCCACTGCCAGTCTCGTTTCTTGTCAGGCAAACAATGTCTTTCTTAGCTGATCGGCTTGGGACCTTTGCACCTCTTCTGTCGTGCTCAGCCTTTTCTGTCTATTTTCTTTATTATTTCATGTTTTTCTCTCCAGCTTAACTAATATGTCAACTTTAGGCATTTCAGGCCCGTTCATCTCACTATGACGAACAAAACGCAGGCATTTATTAATTACATGAAATGCACTTTTCACTGTTTACCACCCACCTTTGCACTATCCCATGTTAATGTTTTTCTTAGCAAAGCTTTAAGTAAAAGTGGCATTATTTATTATTAATTTTAAAGCAAGATGCGAAATGTGGCCTAGTCATGCATTATTTCTTGTTTCGTTCGAAACGTAATGTAAAATGCAGCTTAGTTCTTTCATGCATTAGTTCACATTAGTGCACGCATGCGCAAAGCGGTTTCCCCACATATTTGTGTTTTTGGTTGTTAATTACCACTGCACACTGTTAGTAAATATTACGGGGGTGTTAATTCGAGCAGGTTTTTATTTTTTGCAAAAGCCTACTCCATCAGTATTCTGGTGGCCGTTTAGAAATATCCATACTTAAATCGCCTACCTGCTGAGACTGTTGGTCAGGCTTTTGCCATCAAAGAGGAACTAAGCAGCCCTAACTGAGGTGAGAGTTCTGCTGCCGTCAGAAGCCATGGGTAAGGGGCACCTCTGGTGGTGTTTCACCTCTCAGTGGTCTTTGACACTATTGATTAGCCTGTTCTGGTTCAGAAAATCTGATAGGTTGTGGCTGTCTCAGAACACACCTCAAAGTGGTTTTGCTCATGTTTAAAAGGAAAATAGGAATAGAAATGAAGAGACAAAGTTTTGTATGTGCAGCCACTGTGATTCTGGGGAACATTCATTCTGTCCTTATTTTTCATTTGATATCAATGAAGAGTTTGCTTGACATACTGGAAGAGAGAGGGATGGGCTACTCTTTAGGCAAATTAATACTGGACTCTAGTGCATCCCGGTGGAGTCAATTCAGCATTTAATCTTTCTGAGATTATTCATGTCAGTCATGCTTGTGCCCACCCACAGTTTCTGTGCCTGCTCTCCTTTGCCTGGAATCGTAACACACACCTGTCTCACATGCAGCTTTCTCGTTCAGCTGCGGCGTTTACGTTCTTCAGCAAACTTGTTCGGCATGTACTGGCTGCACGTGCTCCAGCTGCTGCTGAATTTACCCGCTCTCTTTATTTTCCTCTGCGTTGTTCAGATCTTGTTTGGCTTTCCATTGTTGAGGAGATATAAGGGAGCCCAAGGGGCACTTCCAAGGGCAAAGGCCACAGCGGACTCGCAGGGAGACCTTAATGTTCGGAAAGTACCAGGCTCTGCACTGCCTGGGTAGTGCCTTTTGGAGGCCTGTAGTCCGCTCAGCCCAAGGGAGCTGTGTCCAAGCCCTGCCCACACTTGTCACTGTTCCCGCTCTGGCAGCTGGGCCGGATGTATGACGTTACAACGCATACTTTTACAACGCCTACCTTTACATCGCAAGTTTTACAACGCATACCATTACAACACATAGTGCTTTGGGGCACTGGATAGTGAATAGTTTAATTTACTATTCCAACTCCAGTCCCCGTGGATAGTAGGGAAGGTGTTGGATAGTACATTAAACCTATTCCCTATCCTAGAGCGCCCCCCAGCGCAATGCGTTGTAATGGTTTGCGTTGTAAAGGCACTGCGTGGTAAAAGTTGCGTTGTCAAGGATGTTTCCCAGCTGGGCCGCCTGGGACATGTGCGCCGCAGGGCGGTTTATGGGGGCTTTTGCCTATGGGGCCAATTTCTGCAGCCTAGAGAGCTCGAGCCAAAGACCATTAACATACCGATATAAGCTTGACTGGATTGTTTGGAATCGAGATGGGGGTCACGTACATTATGGCCCTATAAAGGACACAAACACAGCAACAACCCAAAAATATTCATGTTTCGACTGTGGGTGAAACCGGCGACCTGGTAAAGAAAGGCAATATTTTCCTTGGCTTCTTTTTTTTCTTTATCTTCTTTGGCTTCTGGTTCATTCCTCTATTAAGTATGACCTGCACAAAAACTTCAACAATTCTAAAGCCATTACGGCAAAAAAAGATTCACTAGGAGAAAGGCTTTCCTCAACTTAGATAATGTGGGAGGGCGTGCTGGCCCAGTCAAAGACTACCTCATTACTTTCTTTTTTCATTTGCATCAGCTATGTGCGATTTGCCTCCATAGACATAAGGAGAGGCCACAAAGGAAACCAGGCCAGCTGATAGCACTCTAGAGTCCTCATAGCTTACGCTAGAAACAGGGCACCATGAGGACAAAGACACGGATAGGCAGATAGCCTGCCAAACTAATTCAATAGCCGTATGGGCCACAGAGCATGCACCACTGACTTATCTCTTATTGAGTTGTATCCAACGGGACAGCAGAAAAAACGGTACCCATAGAGTCCATGTTATGTCCTGGAGGAGATGGGCAAAAATGTTCTTTGGTTCCAACTATGAGGGAGACATGCAATCAATACTAAGTAGCCACAATTGGCCAAGAGTTCATGCCACGATCCGCAAGAATAACACAACCCCCTGTCACAGGGGATACCTCTTTACTGGGCTTCTTGCGTGACACAGGCCACCATTTTTGGGACAGCAACGTCCTCCATGATTATAACCTTTCTGGCTGTCCGCTCTCATGATCCAATGTCCTGTTCTACTAACAATAATAAAACCACTACACGAGCGGCAGCTCCAATTTAGCCCCCCCCACATGACTTTCGATGGCACACTGTTGGCCTTCTGTTCCTTCCGGAAGACCACCAAGACAGCATTGAATTGCCAATCTGACAAACCGGAGATACAGGTCGAGTTGCTCCAAACTACAGCCACCTTCATTGCCTCAATCAACAGCAGATTGGCCAGTTTAAGCTGAAGTATTACAGCTACATTAGCTGATTCAAAATCTACATTACCATCATGCAATTGTTGCCTCATTATTGACAAGCTGGAAGGACTACCAACACTTATTGATGCCTTGGTGGAAAACCTGAGAAGTCTTAGCTCTCGGTCACTATTACATTTAGACAGTAGAATCTTTACTAGGGCCAGAGAGAAGTTGCCCTCTGGCCCATCTGTCCATAGGGACTTTTCTCTATTCATCAAACTCAGACCCAGGGTCAACAGCTGAGTGAGGCTTGGTGCTGACTGGCATCAACCCTCCACCAAGGTTCAACAATCCAGGGGTAGCAATGAGATTACATCATCTCAGAAGTATGCTAATGTCTTAATCTCACACTAACTGTCAAACTCTCTCCCTGCTTTCTGGAACCCTACAGGTCTATCTAAAATATTGGAAGATGCAGACTTGCACATTTCTCCCACAGAATATTGTCTGTAGTTAAGCAACGTGGCTTTGTGAGCCGCCAGCCTTTCCCAGGTATGACACTTTTTATATAAATGCTATTAAAGGTAATCGTGGGTCCAGGGCAAACAGTGGACCATGTGTCTTTATCTTGAACATACTGGACTGCAATTCCATCAACATTGACATGGTAACAATTATATTATGGTACTTTGAATTACCTTAAAAGAGGGCAGGAGGTCTATTGTTTCCCTGGTCTTTGGTAATGAATATTTGTATCCTGAAGCTAAGCTTAAAGATGTGTCTATTAAACAATTGCTGGCAATCTTAAGCAAGCACGCCTCAGAATCTCCTAATACGTGTACTTTACGAACGGGTGATTTTAAACCTTGCACATGATTTATCTGAGGATTCATCAGTTGGTTAGATTCATCAAATTTGGGCCGAACCCTGGTTATACCCACCTGCTCAATAAGTGACCTGATGGGTGGTAAGTTCAACTGGATGCTGCAGGCTTACAATGAATGAATAATTGAAAATAGTTTTACAGAGCGCGCAATACCAGAAGGTGTCTAGACGAATCAGGGACTGAGGAAGGAGCATCAACTGAGTTAGGTCTGAGTGACCTTGTTATCTACCAGCGGAAAAAGCCATGCCTGAAGCTGCTTTCTGAATAGCTGCTAGCTGTGTTGGGATCAGAGGGCAAGAGGAAAGGAGTTCCATAACTTCCCCCCCCTTATGCGCTGAACTACATCTGAGCGTTCTATTGGGTGCATACCAGGAAAATCGCTCCTGGAAATAGAGGGGGCCAGTACCGTAGAGAGCCTTGTGCATTAGGCACAGTTTTAAATGAGATTCTCTTCTCCACCGGTAACCAATGAAGGCCGTGTAATAGATAAGAAACTGGTTTAAACTTGGGGATATTAGAAGGGTTCTGGCTACCGCATTTTGTAGAGACTGCAGCTTTTTTTCCTGGTATTTTGATGTGCCAAGATAGAGGGCATTGCAGTAGCCCAGCCTGGATCCAATAAGAGCTAGCAATACGGTCTTTTGAAGGTTGATTGGAATGAAAAGGAGGATATTTTTGATGACCCGTAGCATAAAGAAGCCTCCAATGATCTGAGCATCATAGCACAGTTTGTTTCAAAGATGACTCCAAAATTAATAGCCTTCAGCACAGGCTTCGGCAGGTCACCCAGCTCAGGGGCCACCAAGATGCATTCCAGAAGGAGGCCTTGTTGCTAAAGAGCAATACCTCAGTTTTATCCAAACTCAGTTTAACCCCTTAGCTGCGGCGGCTATTCCGCCGCAGCGCTAAGGGGGAGGCGGGGCCGTGCGGCGCTCCCGTACTCATGACGGAACCGCTCCGTCACGGCCCTCGGGTGAGCTGTGCTTGTGACGGAACCGTTCCGTCATTGCCCCGCCCGCTCTTTAGAACGTCAGCACAGGCGCGGAATTCGTTCCGTCACCAGCACAGCCCACCCGAGACTCGTGACGGAACGGTTCCGTCACGAGCACGCAAAGGGTTAAGACCGTTCTCCTTCATGCAGCTTGCCACTGCAGCCATACAACTGCAGAAATTGTTGGCATCATTTTCAAACTGAGATGAGACAGACACCACTATCTATGTGCCTTAAATGGCTTGGTTGAGGGAAACACCCCAATGAAGTCCACCATTTCTTTAGGCATCAAAATACAGCTTTAGACTTCACCTTTGTTTCTGTAGAGTTTCTCTGCTGGTTTTCTTCTTTAATATTATACCCCTACTGGAAAGTGACCATGCCATGCCGCTCAGCAAGCCTGAATAGGCATTCAAACTTTCAATTAACTGGAGTCCCAACCGGTCCCTAAGGCAAAGTAGATGGTCTGCCACTTTAGGCACACAGATTGACAATTGGCTCTGTAATGAGTGTACTCCGGATCATACAAAGCCCCTATGGGACCCCAATGGTCGTCAGCAAAATCTATCTGACATTTGGTCTCATTTAGTAAACATTTTACTACACACATCTCCAGCATTTAAGAAGCAGGCCCCATTTCTTCCAAGGAGTCAAGCCCTGAATACCTGAATTATCAGGAAATTAGACATTAAAGAAAAATTTAAACAGAGTTGTTAAACAAATTGGAGCTTTACCTTTTCATTCCGCAAACACCAGAATGGTCCAAATATTACTTAAACAGTCCCAGCAAAAGATATGGGAGGCAAAGCGATCCCACACGGAAGCCCAGTGGTTAAAATTAGCTGAAATCAGCAACTCAAGTTCCATAAAAGATTTCTGGCAATTCCTAAATAGGCTTTGCAACATCCAGCAAACCTGGCCAACATCATTTATGAGAATGTATTTCTCATATAGTCATTTTACGTGGATTAGTTACAGAGGTGGGTTTGTTCAGTCACACCAGTTTGTCCCTTCACTTGTGGAGGTCATTCCTATGTGTTTGACAATTAAGGGCTCCAAATTGGATGGTGCCCTGGAACCTAATGGTCTGCGAACAACCTCTTTAAATCTAACTTGACTTACTGCCTGCCACTGCTAACAAAGTCTAGACTCATATGCATTTGGAACTCAGTGTGTTCCCACATCCTGGCAGGGGTCAGTTCTCCATCCGATTTTTAAGAAGTGTGACCCAATCGTACCTGCGAACTACAGGATAATTGCCTTGCTTGAGGTAGAGGCCAAATACTACACCAAAATACTTATAAAAGAACTAGAAACCTGGGCTGAATCCACTAACTTTAATACCTCTCACACGAACTGGTGTTAGGACAGCCAACACTCAAGATCAGGTGTCTTCAACCTTTTCTGTAGCGAGAGCTAATTCTGATCAGTGAAAATCATTGTGAGCTACTAAAGGTTACCAGACACACCCACAACCAGCTTTATTGACTTTGAGCCTAATGTTCATATAGCCAATTTCTATGGTTTAAACAAAATACTTTGACTAGGGACACTATGACAGGGGTGAGAGACTGGTATATAGGAATGTATGAACATGTTTGTGTATGAATGGGATGTATGTGTATGAGTGACTAACAACCTATGTCATATGTACTTGTGGCACAGGACATACCATTAGCCAAATGTGACAGCCTTACATGTACCACACAAAATGCAGCCATTTATTTTAAATGGTAGAAATCTAAAGTGCAGAAGGGCTGCAAAACTGTTCATAATATGAAACATTTTTCATCCCTTTAAATTTCTCACACTTATAAAAATGACTGAATTCTTTATATATATTTATGAAGGACACAGTGCCTCAGGAAGCAAAATGCTTGCTGTGTGTAAGTGCAACACTTTGAAATGGGAGAAAATTAAACTGAAGAGCTAACTTTGTTTATGTGCATTACATAAAACTTTTACATTTTATCCCTTTTCATCTACAAACAGCAGACCTCTTGCACCCAGTGGCCTGTAACAGAAAAGCACAGCCATTTGTTTAAATGGGAGGAATTTTAAATGAAGAAACATGCTTCATAAAATATTAAGACATAATTAGTGTAATAATTGAACGTGGAGAAAACATTGACTCAGTGTTTCATAGCACTATTTTGCTTCACTTTAAATTGCTCCCATTTAAAGGCTCTATTTGTCAGTTATAAATATGGTACTGTCTTCTGCCCACTGGGATTAACAGACCTTCTGTTTGTAAATGGGACATTTTTAAATGGGAGAAAATTAACATGAAGAGTTAACTTCATTGTTAAGGTAAATCTTCATTTTAATTTCCTCCCATTTAAAAGCATAATTTTGTTCTTGCCCAAGGGCATTTATTTAAGACTTAAATACCTCAGCGCTTCAGTTCTTTATCTCTGTTCTTTGGGTCATAAATCTGACTCCAGCACTGTTCATTATCAGGCCATGCTATATGCAACCTGAAGGTGATAATGTAAAGCAGACTGTACTTATTTATAATAAACTCAAGGCTGTGAGCTACTCTGAAGGTGTCAGAGAGCTAATGGCAGCACATGATCGACTGGCTGGAGAAACCATCTCTAGATAATTATTAGAATTTCGGTTACTGGTATAGGGGGTGAAGCCCAGTTCAAGCACCAACCACAGTCCTTGTCAGGGTAAAGTCACAGGCAAACGCAAAATCAACCTGCGCTCAACTGTCTGGTAAATTGGCACAGAGCAGTCCGGCTCAACTTTGAGGCAAAATGTGTAAACGATTTGAGCAGCACTTCAAACAAAAATAAAGTGAAAACACCACACAAGAAAAATCCCTCACCAATTTAGAAAGAATTGTAACATTTTGTAAATAATTTGGCACCAAAATGACAAAAACCTAATCAGTAGAACCAGAGATGTGCAGTTTGAAAGATTTCAGTGAATACAGCGCCAAAAAAAAACAAAGTGCCAACTGTGGTTAGTTGGTCATGCCGGACCAGGACAGTCACAACTTCAGTCTGGCTACAGTAGACTGCCGGCCAGCTGCAGGGAACCAGTTAGGCCCTCTGAACGAAAGTACCTTAAATCCTAGTTTAGGAGCGATGCAAAGTCCTTGTGCCGAGTTGTGCTGGCCTGCATGAAGAAACCTTCAAAATGGAGCATGCGGTGTGAGGTCCTTTGGCAAGATCAGTCATGCAGCAAACTCAGTGACCGTTTTGCAAGAGAAGGTTTGGCAACATCGTCAAGGAAGCCGCTGGGGCTAGCTAAGACTACCTTCGAGATGCGATGTGTCAAGCTGGGCTGATTTTTGGTGACTAGATGTGTTGTGCTGGTTCAGGCTGGTTTAGCCACCGAGGCGATGCGCAGTCCTGCGTTGAAGATGCGTCGCTCAAAGCAGCCTGTTGTCTGTGTGGTTTGAGAACAGGTGGTCAGCCGATTGATCTTTTAAGGATCTTTTGAGTCCTGAGACACAGAGGAAGGCTGGTTTTATCAGAGCAGCTCACTTCAGAAGAGTCCTGGTGCAGCAACAGCAGTCCTTTGGCAGCAATCCAGGTCAGCAGTGCAGCCTTCAGAGCTGGGCAGTCATCCTTCCTGGCAGAATCCACAGGTCCGGCAGTGATATGAAGATTTTGGGTCTGAGGTCCAATAATTTTAGTTGGTGTCCACTTTTTGAAGTAGAAGAAGCTTCTAGCAGTTTACATCTCCCTGAGGTGTCAGGCATGCCCTTCCTCCCTGCCCTGGCCCCAACTTGTCTGGGGTTACAAAAGACTAGTAACAAACCCTTTGTGAGAGTGCTCCAGCAGAGCCATTGTGATGTGCACATGTGGTAGGTGGCAGCTTCTTCCCTTCGTTAACTCAGAGTTACCCTTCCTGCCAACACTTCTCTTCCCTTTGTATCACTGTCTGGAAACCGTAAACAAAGGCCAACTGCTAGTATACCTAGTCATATGACCCAGAATGCAGATGCCAAGCACCAAATGGTTGGGACAAGAAAATGGCAACTTTCAAAACGTAAACACAAGGAGATGATGGACGGAGCGCTGAAAATTTTCAGACACTCACCCTCAGTCACAGATCTGGGTTGAATCCATCATCATTCTTTAGCTCACTTTGCCACCTCAGTTCAGTCCCTGCCATACCCAGCCATATGCAAATCAGTCTTGACCCTGTGCCTCATGGGAACAGTCCAGCCCGAACTGCCAAGCCAGGTCTTCCCTGAACCGGAAACAAGCAGCCTGGGACCGTTCGGGCTGGACTGTTCCCATTGGGCTCAGGGTCAAGACTGATTTGCATATGGCTGGGTCCAATCTGGAATGGCATAGTGAGCAAAAAGACGATAGATTTAGGCCCAGATTTTTGTACTGGGTGAATTTATGACATTGTTCTGCATTCTGTCCATCAATTGTTCTTTTAACTTTCTAAAAGTGGCATTTTCAGAATCGTGATAAAAATTCGACATTACCATTTACAAGTACTTTTAAATGCAATTCTATGGACACCAAACTCTGCCCGTCTACCTTCTTCCAAGTGGAAGGTATCACTTATTAAATGTAATAAGGTAACCCAATGTTATTGTTGAGGAGAGGGAGACCTTGCAGTAATGAAACATTCATTTAAGAGTTTTTTTTACTTCTAGAACATGCAAAACTTAAAACCCATGTTCAATTTTTTAACTACACTGCACCTAACCCTCTGGGCTGTTTAGGCCTTACCTATGGATGAATTATGTGTATTAAAAAGGATGGTTTGGGCCTCACAAAAGGTTTATTTTCCCAGGTTGTAATGGTGGTTTAAAACTCCACACTGGCTGCAATCACAGGCATGGGACTTGTGAAAGGGCTACTTAAGTTGGTGGCACATTCAGTGCTGCAGGTCCTGGATATCTAGCGATTCCAGGCCATATACATTTTGATATACAGTTTGCAGGCACTGATCTAGCGTAGCACACCTATCGCACAAACGAGTAAGCGTATATTCAAGAATAGAGTGCAATACCTACATCTATTCATAGCAGGTCCACGAGTAGCATTATTTTACAGACCCTGGGTACATGTCGTCCTACTTTAGTAGGGGTTTACAAGTAAATAAAATGTGCCAATAGTGTATAGCCAATTTTACCGTGTTTAAAGGAGAGACCACACACACTTTAGCACTG
The DNA here is from genome assembly GCF_964261635.1 of Lissotriton helveticus. Classification (NCBI taxonomy): domain Eukaryota; kingdom Metazoa; phylum Chordata; class Amphibia; order Caudata; family Salamandridae; genus Lissotriton; species Lissotriton helveticus. The sequence goes on along the minus strand of NC_136063.1, from coordinate 1,566,048,657 downwards.
GTTAGCAGTGGTTGAACGTAGAGTCCTAGAAGCCAACAAAATGGGTTCAGAAAACAGGAGGGTGAAGACAAAATATTTGGGGGTGCCCCTGCAGAAAGGGCCAAGTTCAACAACAAAACATTCTCAGTCTTTCTTTAACTATCCAGGATATTTAAAAAAATAAAAAAAGACCAGTGAGTTTGTCTGCTCTATAGATTAAAGAATGGCTTTTGGAGTGGGCCATTCAATTCTCTGGTCCAAACTCCAAAAATGGGGGATTCCGCCCCTGTTAGTTGCTATACTAGAACACCTTGGTGTAAGTGGAATTGGCACATAAAGGGGAAATATAAAAAAAGATAAAAATGAACAGTGTGTGTTGGCTCCTCTCCTTTTCAACCAATATACAACAGATTTACCAGCTGCCATTAAGGTTTAAGGTACTTGTCCCCCAAAATGAGCATCCCTACAAATACAGTCGCTCTAATATGCAGACAGCACAGTGATTTTGGATCACACTGCTATCTGTGTTCAAAAATATCTTACATCTCTGAACACTTACAATGTAATCACTAATTTAAGACTGAACATTAACAGATGGGCGGTCTTAGGGTTCAGTAATGAGCACTAAAAGCTCACTCTGTGTGGCAAAATGGGGACGAGTGTGCTGCGAGACTTGAAAGGTATTGTTACAAACTAGTTTGGCTTGATCATAAAGGCTCTCCTGGAGAGCACAACAATTATTTAAACTCAAAAGCAGCCTCGGTCATTTTCGCTAGCAAGCAACTTTACATTAATCTAGAGTCCCCCCTCTATTTATTGTTGCTCATACAAAGTGTCTGCCTTCCTTGGTATACGGCCTCCTGGCTTTTCTGGGGTTGGCAGGTATGAACAAGTCTCTTTCCAAGTTGTTTAAGTATGTTTGTTAGCTCTTTAGTTCTACAAGCCACTGTAGCAACAGGGTAGAATTTAACCATGTACAGCCATCACTAAAATATATGGTAGTGTTTCTTGTTACTTTTCATAAGCTGAGAGAGCTGAGGACTCTCCTCTGTAGGCGGCAATGTCATCTGCCATTTCTTCAGACTCTGCCAGCTTTGCTCCCTGGACAAATTATTTCAAATCTGCAATGATCACTGCGGGAAGAAACCCTTTGAAGCCTACCTAAGTCAGTATCACAGCTTAAGAAGCTGTTAAAGAAGGAAGCAAAAGTTCTCTCTCACACAGTAGATCTGGAGGCTTTCAAATGCAAAAAAGATTTCACTCTAAAGGGTTGCTTCTTACACGGAACATGTAAACCAGACCTGTTTGATTTCGAATATGTCCGAATTGGTTAGGCATTTCTTTGTATGTCTGTGGCTCATTTTAGTCTCACTTTTAGAATATTGGGAAGCATGGACCAAGAATAGCCATTTTAATCTTAATTGGTGACCGCTCAGCCCTACACAGGGCTTGGTCGCCCCACTCACTGCTGCCGCTCCTGCCTGCCTTTGCCCCCTCCTGCCTGCAGATTCCTTCGCTCGCTGCCCGCTGCTCCTGGGAATTTCCCGCTGCTCCTGGGAATTTCCTGCTGTCCGCTGCTTCTTGGAATTTCCCACCGCTGCCTCCCTGCGGCCCCGCCCCCTGTGATTCCATTTGCCGCCCCGCTCCCGCCACCCAGGTGCTCCTCCCTCCCGGCTCCTTACTTAAGGGGACCGTAGGGGACCACAGAGTGTGACCGCTCAGCCCTCCACAGGGCTTGGTCGCCCCACTCACTGCTGCCGCTCCTGCCTGCCTTTGCCGCCTCCTGCCTGCAGATTCCTTCGCTCGCTGCCCGCTGCTCCTGGGAATTTCCCGCTGCTCCTGGGAATTTCCCGCTGCCCGCTGCTTCTTGGAATTTCCCGCCGCTGCCTCCCTGCGGCCCCGCCCCCCTGTGATTCCATTCGCCGCCCCGCTCCCGCCACCCAGCTGCTCCTCCCTCCCGGCTTCTTACTTATGACGCCCCCAGAGCGACCGCGCAGCGGACGCGCGCAGCAGGAGCGCCGATTGAGCGCCGAAGGTGCGCCAAAGGTAAGCCCGTCTGCAGCCGTCCGCGCCTGGCCCGCGCCCAGCGCCAGGACCCCTGGCCCTCCCCGCCAAGGCAAGACGACCCGACTGACCTACGACGCCGCCACTCCCAACGCACTCAATTCCGGCCGGCCCCATGCCTGCTGCCAAGCCACCCGGAGACGCACCCACGGACCCTTCACCTGCTGCACCTGCAAGTTCACCTGCCTCCGAACCTGCCCCGCACCCGCCAAGACAAACACCAGCAGCAACCACCTCAAGTGCATCCTGATCAACACCCGCTCCGTCCACAGACACGCCGTGGAACTCTGGAACCTCCTCGACGCTACATCACCGGACGTCACCTTCCTCACGGAAACCTGGATGAACGCCTCCTCTGCACCCGACATCGCCATCGCCATCCCGGACGGGTACAAGATCATCAGGAGGGACCGCATCAACCAGACATCACAGACTTCATCAGCCCGCACGCCCTCCCCTCCACTGACTACATCCTCCTCGGGGACCTCAACTTCCACCTGGAGAACAACAAGGATCGCAACACCACCGCCCTGCTGGAAAACCTCGCCAACCTTGGACTCAAGCAACTGGTCAACACCCCCACCCACTACGCCGGCCACACGCTTGATCCCGTCTTCTCTTCCAGCAAGTACATCACCTTCAGCCACGCCACCGGACTCCACTGGACCGACCACAGCTGCGTCCACTTCAGCTTCAAAAGATTCACGACCCACCACCACCCGCAACAGGTACCTCACAGGAATTGGAGCAAGATCACCGCAGACCAGCTCACCACCTCCCTCAGCCAGAGCCCACCCGCCAACACAACGGACCCCAACGAAGCAGCCCGAAACTTCACACAGTGGCTGACCGCCTGCGCCGACGACCTCGCGCCACTAAAGAACCCTCCCAGCAGACCCAGAAGCAAGAAGGCATCCTGGTTCACCGACTACCTCAAGGACTCCAAGAAGACCTGCCGCACCCTCGAGAAAGCCTGGCTCCTCGACCGGACCACCGACAACATGACCGCCCTCAAACACGCTACCCGCAAGCACCACCAGCTCATCCGCACCACCAAAAAGAAATCCCTGAAGGAACGACTGGACAACAACGCCCACGACAGCAAAGAGCTCTTCACTATCGTCAAGGAGTTCTCCAACCCCAGCACCGGCACCAACGACATCACTCCGTCACAAGACCTCTGCGACTCCCTCGCCTCGTTCTTCCACCGCAAGATCGCCAACATCCACAATAGCTTCGGCGCCCCACCCACGCACCCAACCTTCGAACCAATGCCCCCCACCGCCACCCTTCGCACCTGGACCACGGTGACCACCGAAGACACAGCCCGCACGATGAACACCATCCACTCCGGATCACCGACCGACCCCTTCCCACACCACGTCTTCAACAAGGCCGACTCCACCATCGCACCACAACTCCGGAACATCATCAACGCCTCCTTCAACACCGCCACCTTCCCGGAGAGCTGGAAGCACGCCGAGATCAGCGCCCTCCTGACTGAAGAAACCTACAGCGGACCCCACCGATCTCAAAAACTTCCGCCCCATCTCGCTCCTCCCTTTTCCTGCTAAAGTCATCGAGAAGATCGTCAGCAGACAGCTGACCGCCTTCCTCGAGACGAACGGATCCCTCGACCCCTCGCAGTTCGGCTTCAGAGCCAACCACAGCACCGAGACCGCCCTCATCGCAGCCACCGACGACATCCGGACCCTGCTCGACAAGGGGGAAACTGTGGCCCTCATCCTCCTGGACCTCTCCGCTGCGTTCGACACGGTCTGCCACCGCACCCTAGTCCAGCGCCTCAGCAACATTGATATCCAAGAGAAGGCACTGGAGTGGATCATCTCGTTCCTCGCCGGAAGAACACAAAGAGTCCGCCTCCCCCCGTTTCGCTCCGAGGCCACCGAAGTCATCTGCGGCGTCCCGCAAGGATCTTCACTCAGCCCCACACTCTTCAACATCTACATGAAACCTCTCGCAGCCATCGCACGCCAGCACAACCTCAACATCATCTCTTACGCCGACGACACCCAGCTGATCCTCTCCCTCACCAGAGACCCCGACACCGCCAGAACCTGCCTACACGAAGGGATGAAAGACGTCGCCGAGTGGATGAAGGACAGCCGCTTGAAACTGAACTTGGCAAAAGACGGAAGTCCTCATCCTGGGATCTTCGCCCTCCGCCTGGGACGACTCCTGGTGGCCCCCAGCCCTGGGCACCGCACCCAAGCCAACCGACCATGCACGCAACCTGGGCTTCATCCTGGACCCCTCCCTCTCGATGACCAGACAAGTCAACGCCGTCTCCTCATCGTGCTTCAACACCCTGCGTATGCTTCGCAAGATCTTCCGCTGGATCCCGACCGAGACCAGGAAGACTGTCACCCAGGCACTCGTCACCAGCCGACTGGACTACGGAAACGCCCTCTACGCCGGAACCACAGCCAAGCTACAGAAAAGACTCCAGCGCATCCAGAACGGGATGTCCCCCGACGCAGCCACATCTCCAGCCACCTGAGGAACCTGCACTGGCTCCCCGTCGACAAGAGGATCACGTTCCGGCTCCTCTCTCCACGACCTGGGCCCCAAGTACCTCAACGACCGCCTGACCTTCTACACGCCCACCCGCCAGCTACGGTCCACCAGCCTCGCCCTCGCAGCCGTACCACGCATCCGAAGAGCCACCGCCGGAGGAAGATCCTTCTCTTACCTGGCTGCCAAGACTTGGAACTCCCTCCCCATCCACCTTCGGCTGACCCAGGACCATCTCGCCTTCAGGAAACAACTCAAGACCTGGCTGTTCGAGCAGTAGCATACCCCTCCCCCCAAGCGCCTTGAGACCCTCCCGGGTGAGTAGTGCGCTATACAAATGGCATGATTGTTTGATTGATTGAATTGCCGCTTCTGCAGGCACAAACCTGAAACTTTAGCACAGATGTTATACATATGCCCCAAAAGTTAAGTGAAATAATTAAATGGTTAAGAACCGGCTTCCTGAAAGGAGCTGTTGTAAGGTGAATGAGGTTGTGCAATACACCTCAAACGCGGAAAACATGCAAATGTCATATCACCTAGTAAAGCTCATGTTCCAGGCAACTAAGCTGGTACTGCTAAGGATGAAGGCCTTAGCTTTAACATAGTCACCATTTAGAATCTGGTCTAAAACTGAAATGAGTGGATTATATGTAACATAGGTCAAATACTATAATAAATGTCTACTTATTCCTGATCTCCTAATTCATTAGAATCAGTACTTTATATTCCGAGGCTTAGACAAATGTCTACTTTTAACTGAGGGATATCTGTGATTCTACTTTTTCACTGAAGTCCTGCTTCATAACCTGGGAAGAATCTAACTGATAACTTAAGGATGTTTTAATTTTCAATTGTAACACTTATTGTACTGATGTTTACTGCTTCTGTGTGTCTGGGGGGCATTGCCTGGAAGGTCTTAAACTGCCTTTTTATAACTGATAATTTAAGGTTTTTCTAATTATAAATGTTAAATCTTTTCTCATTGTGGTCAGCTTATGTATTTCTGGTGGTGTCACATGCTTTTATGGTTTTGACTAAATAAAGTTTCAAACAAACAATACTGGATGTTTTTACTGGCTGAGTGGCCATATGAAAGATACATTTATGCATTGATGAAACCTGCTGCAAAGTAATAATAAAACAGGGTTGATGCTTGAAGAAACAAAAAAATCCAGAATCTTGAATATTGAAGGCCTGGATTTCTACATATCAAAATGTAAAATATTGGGCTTTACCCTAGATACATCGTTGTGGATGCCCAAGTCAATTTGGTTGCGAAAATTTTCAATTATTGCATCCGTTTCTTAAGCAGGCTTCAACCATTTCAATAGGAATATAGTAAACTGACCAAAGCACAAGCCATCATTGACTACTGAGATTGACGATTGATTAGCAGTGGTAACTTGACTTACTGAAACTGCTAAAATATCCTCTATATTGAAAATATAGCACTGGCATCAAGAAAAATGATTCAGTTCAGGGGAACATGCTTTGCACACAAGTCCAAGGGACACTTGCATGGCATAGTATTGCACCAGTGGTATGTACTTGAGAGGGTCCTAACATTGGCAAAAAAAGTTTCACCAAAACGGCTCGCAGGACTCAGTTCTAGGGGCAAATATTTGGAATCATTGTTTGCTTAAATCCTACTTGCACTTAATCAATTCTTTTGATCACTGGTGTAGTTTCTGACCTCATCGAGCACCATAGATATAGATAGCGGTGTAGATGAAAACACATATTGAGCAATAACAAACTGAAACAAAGAATGCTGGTGTACAAAGTTTACTGAAAGAATGATTAGATGTTAGTTTAATGTACTCTGTTGTGCACATGTATGTGGGTTTAACAACTGACTGCCAAAGTAAAAATTTGGAGTGTTGCTATGGGATTGCAACTCATTCAGAATTTTTAATCTGTGGTATTATTCTCCAATCGGGAATACTACAAGCCGTAATCCTTGCTTTTTCACAATATTCATGATGCCCCAGGAGCCTTACCCCTTGAAGATCTCTTGGTGTCTTCAACCAGCTTGGTTCTGCAAACCAAACATTCGTAACACATTTTACTTTGTCAGGTTCAGTGCAGAGTATTTGGTGACCAGAGCTTTAGTTCGAGGTAAGAATAAACCATTATTTTTACTTAGGCAGGCAGGTGGAAAGTGAGTCCAAACCAGGAAATGAACCCATACAGTAGCAAAGTATCAGCATTTATGTTACTGTTTTAGGAACTTGGAAGGAACAGTTCCTACTGATAGCATCAATCGTGATAAACTTTACAATACTATATTTATAAACTCAGCAGTTGACTAAATGCCAATACTTCTTACCAGCCCAAGCCTTAAACCTGCAAATAAATTTAGCTCTGTGTTTCAAGGACATGCTCAATAAAACAAAGGTTCTTAAACATTCAGGAAGGGCTTCCTACTTTTGAGAAAAACACAAGGAAAAAAAGTCCACTCTAGAAGCTTGTGTGTTACATTTTTTATGTAATCTTTATTGCTGCGATTCTACAGTTTCTAAGCGCTGTAGATAAGGAGAGTTCTCCAGTATTAGGGTGTCTTTCATAGATTCACATGCTTGAATATTCCCCGTCGTGGAAGTGGGAGCCCCACGGTAAATAAAATAGCAATAAAACCAATCATATATGTACATAAGAACATAATTACATACATCCTAAAACCATAAATACTCATAAGTACCAAGGTTAGCATTAACACATAGAATTACATTAGAAAAAAAGGCACTTTAATAGCATATCCATGTCGTTATGCTAGTCCAAACTACAGCCAATCAGGCGCAAGCACCCTCTAGAACCTTCTCCTCAGAGGCTCAGGCCCTCAGATTTTCTACCGCACATCGTGTGAAGGGAGTCTCCCTGAGCTCTGCTCAGTTTTCTGCTTCTTATTGGTTTTCTACAGCTTTTAGGATGTCTTCAAGTAAGAAATCTCTTTTTCGTCCATGTGCTTCTTGTGGGAAGTTGCGGCTCTTCTCAGAGGACCCTCACAATAAGTGTATTTACTGCCTCTATCCAGAACATGAGGTAGGCAAGTGTAAAATTTGCAGGACTTTTTCAACCAAGCCTCTTAAGGACAGGGAAGGGCGTCTGCTTCTGTGGTTACAGAGGTTGAAGGATAAAGATTCACCTCTTTCTGATGCAGATAGCCTTGCATCTGGGTTGTCTGGAGCCACTTCAAAGCGTAGCAGTGTGCAGGACTTGCCCTCTCCTTTCCTAAAAAAGAGGAAGCTTCAGCTCCAGGAGGCTCCTGCTGTGTCTCCACCTCTTCCTGCTATGCCTACGCCCCCGAGATCTGACTCTCAGGCGTCCACGGCATCCTTCAATGCATGTTTCTCCAACAAACGTGCCAAATCTGACCGACGATGAGATCTGCCGTTTCTGGCTCTTCGACGACGACAGGGACGACGACTTCTGCTGGCAGGTCGTCGACGGCGGATACGTCGACGTCTTCAGCGTCGACGGTGGTGTCTGTGAGGCTCAAATCAGTCTCATCGACGATTCCTATTTCATAGTCGACATAAAAAAAGGAGTCTCGTCTACGACAAAATCTCCGTCTACGTCTTCTGTGAAGAAAGCCTCTTCGTCGGCGGGTACTCCGTCGACGAAGGCTCCGTCGACAATGGCTTCGTCGACGACGGCTCCGTGAACAACGGCTTCATCAATGGCGGCCCCGTCTACTTTCGCATCACTACCTCTGGTGCCAATTTCAACATCCAGCTGCGTGACACATGCTGTTGACCCTCTGTTTCAGTGTCGTCATGCTTCTGTGGATCAGCTTCCGCTTCCACGACACTCACAGCCTCCTTCACCTCTTTTTGCCACGGGTTCGGAGCATGACTCTCGTTCTGATGAGGAGGAAGATGATAGATTCCGGGCAGCTCGAAGTCCTTCGGATCAAGTGTCCGGATTATGAGGACGATCAGGAGGATCATCACTTTCATGACTAGGAACTTTCTACACAGGTTCCCACAGTGCAAATACCGCTCTCCTTCATTTCTAATCTCCAGTACATGTTGGAGGATTATAATAGACGTTTTCCGCCGTCTCACCATGGATCTCCTCGGCCTAGGGAGCCTGCCACTACAGCGGCTCCATTGTCTACTGCACTGCCGGGGCCATCTGCGCCTTCTGTTCAGATACAGGCAGCTGTTGATGAGGATGATGACGTTCACCACGATCGGGAAGACGGCGAAGTGGATGATGATGATGGGACCATGGCGGGTTGGGACAATTATCAGATCCAAACACCGTCACCACCTCCTTCGGGTCCTGTGGATTCCCCTCCTGTTGATATCGCTAGTTTTCACCAAATATGGAAAGAGCGGCGCTACGCTGCAAACTTCCTATGATTCTAAAGGATGGAGATAGTTTTCTTTATGACTTCAAGAGTCAGCCTCTTAAACAAGTCCGTACAGTGCCCATAATTGACTTTATCTGGAACGAAGGCTTCAAACTGATGCAGACGCCAAATTCTATTCCGGCGCTTCTTCCACGTTTGGAGAAAAAATACAGAGCACCCGAAGGTTCTCCTGCTTGCCTTGTAGCACAACCTAAACCTGACTCCGTGATTACGCAGGCTGCGCAGCGCCGTTCCAGGAATCCATTTCCCCTATTTCCATGCCTCCTGACCGTGAGGGTCATCATCTTGATGCCATTGGGCGGAAATTTTCCACTATGGTTTCTACCACCGTGAGAGATGCGAATTCACTGGCCATTCTGGGTCATAACGACTGCCAAATGTGGTTGGATATGTCCTCTTTTATCGACCTCATTCCTTAGCCTTCCAGAGCGGATGCTCTCAAGATTCTTCAAGAGGGGGAAGGAGCGTCATCGGAGATTATCGACTGCTCTGTGGACATTGCGTGCACTGGTTTTCGTCAGCTTGCCGGGGCAGCTGTTTTACGTCGTCAGGGCTTACTTCGTTCCACCTCTTTTCGCCAGGAGGAACAGGCGAAGATCCTCGACATGCCCTTTGACGGCGAATCGCTCTTTGGACAGCATGTGGATGAAGTACTTCAAACAATTAAGAAGGACACTGAGACGGCTCATGCCCTAGGCACTTTGCAGTTTTGCAAGCAGCCTTTTCGTGGTACGTGCGGACGCAGCACCTTCTCTTCTTTTCGCGGCGGCTCCAGCCAGTGCCGCTCCTATAATCAAGGAAACCAAAGATATTCCTCTCAGTCACAACAATCTTATCGACAACAGTCTACAAAGTCTTACAGAGGAAAGTCTTCCTTCAGAGGCTCCGCTTCTAAGAAGCAATGACTTGCCTTCCCCTCTCAAAGTTGGAGCTCAAATCTCTTTTTTCTTTTCCAATTGGTCTCTAATCTCTTCGGACCGTTGGGTGCTAGACATTGTGTCAAAAGGCCATGCTTTGGAGTTTGTCAAGTTCCCTCCAAACACTCCTCCAACTGGTCCTCCTCCTGGTCACCTCAAGGAGCTTTTTCAACAAATTCGACTCATGATTCAAAAAGGTGCCATCGAAGTGGTTCCCAAATCTCAGAAGGGGCTGGGATTCTATTCCTGTTTTTTCCTGCTCCTCAAGAAGTCCGGTGAATGGCGTCCGATCCTCGACTTAAGGGCCCTAAACAAGTACCTAAAATGCCAATCCTTCCTCATGCTCTCCGCCTTCTCTCGAAGGGCGACTTCATGACCACCATCGATCTCCAGGACGCCTATTTCCACGTGCCGATACTTCCAAGGCACCGGAAGTACTTGCGCTTCCGGGTAGGGCGCAAAGATTTTCAATTCAAGGTTCTACCTTTTGGCCTTCTTTCGCCCCTTGCGTCTTCACTAAAGTCTTGGCCCCAGTGGTGGCATATCTACGTTTGAGGGGTGTTCAAATTTTTCCCTAACTGGAAGACAGTCTCATCAAGTTGCAATCTCATCATCAGGCGTCTCTGGACACTCGATTCTGTCAGACTCTATTTCACTCCCTAGGTCTGTCCATCAACACCGAGAAGTCTCCGGTTGATCCAGCTCCCTGCAGGACCTTTCTAGGCGCCACTCTGAATACTTCGTTGACGAAGGCATTCGTGTCTCATGTACGTCAGTTGCGGATTCTACGTCTAGTGGCTCTCATCTGTTCAAAAGGGTCCATTTCAGTTCGTGTGTTGAAGTTTTTTCTCGGGATGGCGTCCTCCTGCATCTCCCTGATCCCAAATTGCAGGCTTAAGAGTTGTCCAATTCAGGAGGAACTGGACAAACAGTGGTGTCAGGTCATAGGCTCTTTCAGCGATCTGGTCCTGGTGACCGCTCGAATGAGGTCCGCTCTCCGCTGGTGGGCTCAACTGTCCAACATCGCTGCCAGTACTTCTTTCCTGACCATCACTCCAGAGCTTGTCCTTACCACGGATGCCTCCCTGGAAGGTTGGGGCGCACATCTTCAGGGGCTATCAGTAAAGGCATGTGGACCCAGTCTCAACGTTGCTGGCACATCAACAGATTGGAACTGATGGCCATTTTTCTTGCGCTAAAGTCCTTACGTTTTCTGCTTCAGGGAGAATCAGTGCTCATTCAAACCGACAATACCGCCAGTATGCACTATTTAAACATACAGGGCGGCACCAAGTCACCGCTCCTCTCTCAGCTGGCACAGAGCATCTGGAATTGGGCACTCCATCACCAGATTACCCTGACAGCAGTTCACCTACCAGGGATCTCCAACATCCTGGCGGATTCCCTCAGCTGGTCTGCATCCTCAAACCACGAGTGGGAGTTGCATCAGCCGACTCTAGACTTCATCTTTCGGCTATGGGTCACCCGAAACTGGATCTTTTTGCGAGCCCTGTGAACCGGAAATGCACGTCTTACGCAAGCTGGCTTCCCCACGCGGGTCGTGCGGGAATGCCCTTTTGATGGACTGGTGCAATCTATTCGCCTACGCTTTTCCACCGATCCCGCTGGTTCCTCGAGTGTTGTGGAAAATGCAGAGACAGCCGTGCCACATTCTCCTGATCGCTCCCAGATGGCCTCAACAAGCGTGGTTCTTGGAACTGCTGCTCCTCTCACAGTGCGAACCCGTCCTCCTTCGCCCTCGGGCGGATCTCCTCACAATGGACAAGGGTCAGATCTGCCATCCGGACCCCTTCTCTCTAATTATTGGCCTGGAACCTGAGCACTTTGAATTTTCCCACTTGAATATTTCGCCGGTATGTAGAGACGTTCTTGCCAATGCGAGGGCTCCGTCCACAGTAAAGACTTACAAGCTAAAGTGGAAAAGGTTCTGTCACTGGTGTGCATCTGCCAACATCCACACGTGCACTCTTCTCCTGCTCCGCTTTTGCCGTTCTTTCTGCAGTTGGCTCAATCAGGACTTTCCCACTCCACTTTGAAGGTCTTCCTAGCAGCAATATCTCTTTTTCGGCAGGATGGGCCTTCCTCTCTCTATTCTTCCAGAGTCATTCGCCAGTTTTTCAAAGGGCTATTCAGGATATTTCCGCCCATTCAGCGTCCTCCTCCTACCTGGCATCTCAATATTGTTTTGGCGCAACTGATGAAAGCGCCTTTTGAGCCCATCCATTTTGACCTTGAAGGTTGCTCTCCTTCTCGCCCTGACCTCCTCACATCGTGTGAGTGATATCCACACTTGTACCATTCAGCCTCCTTTCCTTCAATTCAAATCGGACTGTGTTGTACTTCGCACCAACCCAGCATTCATGCCTAAGGTGCCAACTGATTTTCACCTCAATGAACCAGTGTTCTTAAAGACTTTCTTCGCTAATCCCCAATCTCCGGTGGAGCGACGTTTGCATTCATTGGACATTAAAAGATGCCTTAAATTCTACATCGACAGAACAGCACCCTTTCGTAGGTCTGATCAACTGTTCGTTGCTTACGGACGCATGCACAAGGGGCCTTCTGTTACCAAGCCAACTATTGCACGTTGGATTTCCTCATCAATCTCATTCTGTCATCAGAAGGCCGGCAAGCCTCTTCAATCTACAGTACGAGCTCATTCCACCAGGGCGATGTCATCCTCTACTGCCCTGTTTGCTGGTGTGCCGATTCACCAAATCTGTCGAGCAGCTATGTGGTCCAGCAGATACACCTTCACGAAGCACTACTGCCTAGAGACTATCAACGAAGTTGATACAGCAGTGGGCCAAGCGGTGCTTCGCAATCTTTTTAAGCCTCTTTCCTTCCCTCCGCCTGTATGGGTTGTTATCTATCTGGCAGTATTATGTTATTTCATTGCTTTTTATGCCACTGTACTGCTGTTTTCTTGCGGTCAGCTATTACTGCTCACTATTCTATTCAAGCATGTGAATCTATGAAAGACACCTCAATACTGGAGAAGAACAATTGTTACCTGTAAACGGTGGTTCTCCAGTATTGGTGTCTTTCATAGATTCACATGCAACCCACCCACCTCCCCTCAGAGGCTCTCTTCTCCTCCTAGACTTTTATGTCTCTCTTGTGCTAAAAAAATCCGAGGGCCTGAGCCTCTGAGGAGAAGGTTCTAGAGGGTGCTTGCTCCTGATTGGCTGTAGTTTGGACTAGCATAACGACAAGGATATGCTATTAAAATGCCTTTTTCCTCTAATGTAATTCTATGTGTTAATGCTAACCTTGGTACTTACGAGTATTTAAGGTTTTAGGATGTATGTAATTATGTTCTTATGTACATATATGATAGGTTTTATTGCTATTTTATTTGACGAAGGGTAATATTCAAGCATGTGAATCTTTGAAAGACACCAATACTGGAGAACCACCATTTACAGGTAAGTAACAATTGTTCTTACTATTAGTGTTACTATTATTCAATTAATGGCATTCAATTCACCAACTTCTGATGGGTGGAAGGCTTAGTTGGCACTGTCCTGGTTGAGCAGTAAGAATTCACCTCACCAGCTGGTCATCCTTTATAGAGGAATGCTATTTTTAGAGTGGAAAAAAGCATTTGAGCATCTCTTCAATGAACAAGAAGGTACAGCTTTCCATTTTTTATAATGTGGGTTTTTAGAAAATGTGTGCTACGTTGTAAGTAGTTCCCTATTCTGGCTACTGACTGCTTTAGCTAGTCGTGGCACTATTTTGGAACTAGTCCTCAAGAGCCGAAGCCGAGTCTGATATTATCTGACTCAAGCTGAGCTTAAACCTTTCTTGTTGGCGTCCACTTTCTGCATGGCTAAGATGATAGTTGGAGGTGGTGTTTTGGCTGATGCATGGTAGTGGACTCCACTGCCTGCCTCACCTTTTTTAGGTTGAGCCTGAGCCGGCGCGCATGCCCTGCTCTGGCGATCTACTGTAGTAGAGTATGGAAGAGAAGCCCCACCCACATTTTTCATTGGCTCGTGTCTTTGTCCTTCGTAAATGCTGGCTTCTGATTTAGTAATTGGCTTGTTAGTCCCTCCTTATCTTCATTTGTAACCTTCCATGGCTACTGGCCTCTTTACTTAGCTTGTTACACGGTACGTGTTATATAGAATGTGAGCACTATTTTCTTTAACCAGTTTCTCTTACTGCAGGCATGGCATGCTTTGGTGCCTTCTTTACAACCCCTCACTCCCTCCCGTTGTCCATCCCTTCTTTGCACCCCCTTCCTCCCGTTGTCGTGCCTTGTTTACCCACCACCCTCCCTCCCGTTGTCTGTGTCTTCTCCCCCTCTCCCCATCCTCTGTTGTCCGTGATGCTTGTGTTTACATTTCTGTATTTCAGTTCTGAAACCCAGAATGCAAAGAAAACAACAGGAAATGCTTGCAAGTTTATCACAAAGGCACCTCGGAGAGTTTGATCTCGGTGGTCTCAAGTCATCTCGCGAGGGGTGTGTCGGTCTCAGAGTGGCATTAGCTTCTCGTGGCTGCCGTGCTTGGCTGGGGTAGGTGGCTTTGGAGCGGGTGGGAGACTGCCCCAACCAGGGTGTCTTGAAAGGTCTTATAAAGCCCACTCTTGGCCGGCAGCCAGCCTAAGGGTGAGCAGGATTTCTGATGAGACTTCCATGGGCGGTAGCAGCACAGGAACCCTGGAAGACTTCTATTTGGTGTGCACCGACCAGCCTAACACCCAGCGGAGAAAAGGGATTCTAGGTAGGAGGCAGAACATTGCTAACGACCCGTAGAAGGCGCTACATAGCTTCGTTTTATTCAGTTTCTGTTAGGACAATATTGTTCAGAGTTTTTTTTTCTAACTTTTCACAAAAATTGTCGATGTGTTTTGTTCTATTTTTTTGGGTTTAAGACCTTTGCCAAGTTTTCTTGAAAAGTAACTGCCTCTTGAGTAAGGTGGCCCGCTATGGTGATCTTCCCGTTCTCATCGGATAAACAGACATAATGAGGCCTGAGAAGCTCACTTTGACTGTAGCTGCAAATAGTGCCGCTGGTGCAGTGGCACCGGTGATTAGGAATGTAAGAGCCCACGCACTTCGACTTGGCTGCGTTTTTCTGCCTATCCCAGGATTTTTTGGGTTGGGGTGCATGAGGATGAATGAAACGTTTGCTAAGTCACTGTGTGCTTGTTTAGAATTCTTGGTAAAACACTCGTAGATTCTTGGCTTTCCTTGATGGTTCAGGACACAAGCCCAGATCCTCCGGCCACCACTCTGGTGTCCAGACCAAAGGATTATTACCAAATTTCAAGACCTCGGTCTTACCAGAGTTCAATTTTAAGCAGTTGGAGGACATCCAGGTTGAGATAGATCCCATACACTCATGAAAGAGATCGCCCATCTTCTTCTCCGCTCCCTCCGTCAGCGACAACACAATTTGTGTGTCATCAGCATAGGAGGTGAGCTGGAAACCAAAGGACCCGATGATACCGGCCAGAGGTGCAGAGGTGTAGATATTAAAAAGTGAAGGGCTAAGTGCCGAGCCCTGTGGCACCCCATATGGAAGAGTAAATGGTTCTGGCATGTTCCCGTCAAGGTCAACCGTTTGAGACCTATCCGAAAGGAATGATCGCAACAGTTCCCATGCTGAACCATTGACCCCTATATCCGAAAGCCGGTTCAGCAGTACCTTATGGTGGACGGTGTCAAAGGCCGCAAATAGGTCCAATAGGATAAGAATGGCATTTTCTCCCTTATCCACGGCCTCTCTGATTTCCTCTGTAGATTTTAATCTAAATCATTTAATCTAAAAATTTTAATCTTAAACCAGCTCAGTGCTATGAAAGGCTCTAAACCCGTATTGCGTTGGGTCTAGGATGTTATTGAATGACAGAAAAATCACTAAGTTGTCTATTCATTTCCTTTTCTAGCAATTTCGCTGGCAGCGCGAGCCTAGAAATCGGTCTATAGTTGTTTGGGTCCTTAGGGTCTAGTGACTGTTTCTTCGGAAGTGGCAGCACGGAGGCTTTTTTCCATAATTTGGGAAAGATTTCAGAGGATAGAACTGCGCTAAGCAGAGGGGTAAGTGCAGATCCAATTAAGTCAGGGATCTGTTTAATGATCCACACTGGGCAAGGATTACTGGGTGCACCCGATTTGATGAGATCCAACAGTTAAAGTGTATCTGGCCTTTCCAAAGGGGTGAAAGAGTCCAATGATCTCACAGAGACAGCCTGCAAAAGCCCGTCGTTTTTGTTAGGGTTGGTCTGATTATTGTTAATCAAATCCACAAGAGAAGGAAATATAGTTTCTATTTTTACACTGAAGAATTCTGCAGTCTTGTTGCAAAATTCTGGGTCGCCCTGTTTCTTGACAGTGTTGGGGCCAGATAGTTTAATAATGTTCTTGAAAAACTCTTTTGAATTGGATTCAGCCTTAGATATTTGCAGCGAGAAATAATCTTTTTTTGCTTCTAAAAGCATGTGTTTAAAATGCAAATGTTATATTTGTCCTTATCGGAATCTGCGTAATGTTTACGCCAAATCCTTTCTGCATGTTTACAGGCCAATTTCTTGGCCCTGAGCTCTTCTGAATTTTTTGCGAGGAACGAACTGATAGCAGGGGTTAAGAAGCCAATTGTCGTAAATGAACGTTGCCTCCTCAACAACCGACGGAAGTTGATACATAGAGTTTTTCAGACCCAATTCAAGACTTTCAACGTCCAATTTTCCCCAAACTCTGGTGGTGGTCTCCTTAGCCTGTGTCAGACCCACAGGATAGACCGAAGAGTTGCTCAGTTCGAATTTGATCGCACAGTGATCCGACCATGAAATCGGAAAGACTGAAATACCGGCTAACTCTTTTTATTATTGGAGTAGATGCCATCCAGAGTGTGACCTTTTACGTGTGTAGGGGGTGTCACCATTTGTTTGAGACCTCCTAAACTCATAGTTTGTTCCAGCCTGGACGTGTCAGGGTCATCAGCAGGCTGGAAACAGGTGCGTCCTTCCCCACCTTTTAGGATGCAATTAGTAGACTTTACATTCAGGCCCTTACATCTTGTGGCTCCGGTGCCACTACACTGGCTGCACAATTGATACCGGCAACGTCAATTTATACCACTTTTTAAGCATGAAGGCTGACTCCCTGGACACCCTGGCCATTCAGGACAGTGTCGACTGCAGCCTGCCTTAGGCCTGAGCATGGAGAAGTGACTGTTTTGAGAAGTACCTGCGTTACTCACCGATTTAATCCTCCTGGCAGCAGTCCGTGATGAGAGAGCAGGTGAGGGAGGGGCATCACTTCATGGGATGGCCGCAATTTACAATGGTATGTGCTTTTAGTGGTTCTGTGGACTCGATTACATGTCAAGCAGCACTGTAGGATGGAGAGCCACAGACTCAGCAGGGTGCTCCCCAGGCGGGCAACCCACTGTCGTGCAGCAAAGAAGATGATAAAGTAGACCTGCTACTCCGGCCTGGTTAACTGGTTCCTTCCTCCACATGGACCCAGGATCAGTTTGTCTGCTCAACACAACAGCAAACTCAGATTCTCACTATCTGACAATCAAACCACCAGGACAGCAGGAGTGGAATGGCAGGTATGCCCCATAATTAAACTCCACAACATACTACTACACCACACAAAATGCCATTTCACTCCACATAATACCAGGACACTCAATGCCACATAATTACTATTAACATGTTTCCATTACATACTGTGCCACATAATTCCACTATACAAATTCACTCCACAATTTCACCACACACAATTTCACCACTAACCATTCCAAATCACATAATTCCACACCACACCACACCACACCACATATATCCACTCCAATCCAAAACCATGGGTTAAACACATTCTCATTTACAGCGCCAATATCTTTAACTCTCACAAATGCGAGACCAATTTGAGTGCAAATGCTTGTTTAATTTACTCACTATGACCTGGACCGAGTGTCTCCCATTTGCACGTATGTAGCATCTGTGCAGCGCCGCAGAAGACTCTACGTTCAGCTGGAGGTGCTATCAGCATTTGTGAAGAGGGAGACACGTGCCAATTCTGCATTTCTAAAATTGATGCAATCTGTGAGCAGGGCTTTAAGTGGTCGGTTAAATTGCCATACCATAATAATTCCACCACCAGCCCCAGATCGTCTCATGTTTGCGTGGGCAACACTGTGCCTCATCTATAGGCCGATACTGCTGGGTACACCAATCTACCCTCATCCTCCTCTCCACCACCAATGGGAAGCCCGGGGATTTCCATTTGCGAGTGATAACTTGTATGGCCACCATTGTTGCCACCCTGATAAATGTGTTGCATGCTCTTTCCATCCGTGTCTCCCAACAGACCAACCCTGGGGGTAAGGTAGATCTGGCGGCCAAGAATCGCAGAAATATCCCCCTTGATTTCCTCCATAAAAGGGGACCAATTTCTGGCACGCCTAATCATGTGGGAGAAGTCAGCCTCTGCTAAGGAACAACAGGCCCACTGGGCCTGGGAAACCGTCGTCTTGGTGGAGCCGCTGGGTAGTCATGTAAATAAGGTGTTACTAGTTAAGCTGGACCTTTGGACCAGTCTAGCATCACACCACTCATCATCCTAGAGCTCGCCCACCCAAGCCTCCCACTTCCTGCACAGCCCAGGGACGTGGTCTGGAGCATTAATAATAAGAGACTGGTAAGTCTGGGAGTTGACCCCTTTACCCAGCCTCCCCATCAAGAGCTTGGTCTCAAGGAGGCTGAATTCCAGAACCTGTGTACCAGGTAGAATATTGTCCAACAAGGTGTTGGGTGAGAGAGAGCTGTTATTCCTCCTGCATGTCCTGAAACATCTATACGCCACCACCAACCAGACATCCCCAAGATGAGTGATGCCTATTCTGTCCCACTTTGCAAATCCCACAGCCCAGCGATGTGATGGATCCATGTCCCCTGTCACAGTGGGGTCAGCCCGGCGAGTCTGTGCTCCCAGCCTACATACCGGAGTGCTGTCCTCCAGCACAATAGTGCCACTCGTGTACAGTCCGAGGAGACTCAGGGGATCGGGATCTCATAAAGCATGTCCAGCAGCCCATCCAGGGCCAACAAGGCCAGTTCCACCAGATAAGTCGGATTGTTCGCCCTGTTGAACCAAACATTAATTTTAACCAGTTGCTCGGCCAAGGAATAACCATAGATGTCTGCCATTCCCCAATCATATGGGAAATATCACCCATTAACAAAGGCCACACCATTAAAAAATGGTCAATCTGCCCAGTGCATACAATGGCAGACGGCCCTCCGCTGCAGATCTGTTCATCCTGGCAACCAATTGGATCAAATTAAGGCTCCAGGCCAAATCTGGGAGGTGGAGAAATGTAGATTTCAAAATATTTAAAGAATAGATGGCGTAGCTGGGTTGTGGCTTGCCAGGAACAGCTGCTCTTGTCCCCAACTATAGGTACCAATAAGGATTTGGATTCATTGACCCAGAGGCCTCTCTGTACAAACAGAATTTCCAGCGAAGTGGGCCCGAGTCCGGTTTGTTTTCCAGGAACACTAAGATGTCATCCGCAAATTATGCTATACACTCCTCTGAAACCCCCCCACCCATTCCATAACCATCCCCGCACCAGAGTGTTGCACTGAAGGAGGCATGCTGAGGGCTCAATCACCATGACAAATAAGAGGGTAGAGGGGGCAACCCTGTCGGTGTCTCTGTGAATCGGGAAGGGCAGTGAGAGAGTCCCACTAACCCATTCCTGGGTGGTTGGGCCAACATAAAGGAGACCAATGAGTCGACAAAATTGAAGACCCACCCGGACCTCTGCAGCATTGCCTCTAAGTAGGAACAATCGATCGTGTTGAAGGACTCCTCAATCTATTCGGAGCAGTGCTGTAGGACTTGAGGCATTGAGCCTGAGAGAGAGCCTCCTGGACCCTCCGGATACAGTGTTGAGTGCCACACTGATCTAGCTGTACCAAGTAGGGTAGGGTAGAGTATCGCTGAGCTAATTAGCCAAGACTTTTGCGAACACATATTTGTTGGCATTGATGCAAGAGATGGGCCTGTATGAGGAAGACCTAGTGAATGGCTGACCCAATTTAGGGATCACTGAATGAATGAATGAAGAGGTATTTGTTGAGTGCATGGCCATTCATGAGTGTCCCGGTGCTATACGGCATGCTATACGGCGTGTAAGGAAGAGAAAAGAAAAAGGCTAAAAACTAATAAACCAAAAGAGAGGTATTGAGATTTTTTTCCTAAAAAGCCACTCCTCCACCATTTAGTGAAGTTTCAACGGGGGCTTTTTCCAACCCACAGGTCCTAGGAGGGTGAAGGATCACTACATTAGTTGCTGCATCCAACTCCAGGGAAAACTATCCCATTCCACTGCTTCGGTGTATAGTGCTAGGAGATGTGACAGCAGGAGAGGCCAAAAAAGCTTGAGAAACTCAATCAGAAATCCATCGGGCCTGGTGTTTTCTCCAGAGTCATAGCTGAGAATGCCTCTCTGATCTCAACCACGATCGATTGATCAAGAACCCTGGCCAGGGACAGGGAGCATGGAGGGCACTGGAATATCCTCTAGTACCGGGTGCTCAACTTCCCGAGGAGGGCAGGGTGTCTCTGCATAGTGCACGCGATTGTAGTCCACAAAGATCTGTGCTAAATCTGGAGCCTGTTCACTGAGGCATCCCTTGTGTCACGAAGCGAGGGCACCACTCTAGAGGTAGTGGCCCTGGTAGGCAGACAGTACAGGAGCTTCCCGGATTTAACCCCATGCTCATATACACACTGCATTCATGCCTTTCAGCCCTTTCTGGCCTCTTCCAGTGCTACCTGTCATAAGCTAAACCTTGCAAGCGTCAACTGTTAGTTTAGGTCAGCCAAAGGTAGTCAATGCCTTCACCTCTCCAGGGAGGGGATCTGGACCTCCAGAGCCGTCGTCTGCAACAGTGTGTTCTTTCCCTGGACATACCCCTTGATGAGCCCCCTAAGGGCAGGTTTGCTGGCTACCCAGTGTGTGCCAGCAGAGGTTACTGTACCCTGGTTAACCTCAAAATAAGAGTGGCTCACTGTTTCAACAAAGTCTGACCAATCTTGGTCAGTGAGATACCAGGCGTTAATGTGCCACATGGGTCACAGGGTTGCTATGGGAAGGACCATCCTAAGAAGGAGGTGGGCATGGCCTGATATACCCCAGGGAAGGATCCCAATCTCTGTGAGTTGGAGGACATCCGCTTCTGGGAGCCAAATCTGGTCAATGGTGACCGGGTCTTGTCTGCTGCCACCATGTGGGTGTTTGCACATTCATGCAGGTGCCATGTTCTCCTTGCATCACAAAACCCCATCGAGTCCACCCAGGTGGAAAGCAGCCAGGAGCGTGCATGATGCCCCATTCAGAGAGGGTCAGCAGTGTCACGTATTGTTTTGGTAATGGCATTGAAATCACTGCCTATCAGGAGGAAGAGTCAGCAGAAGAAACCAAAGTGTCTGCAATGTGGGCTGGATTTGCTGCTTAGAAATATAGACTGCCAGGAAATTGCAGTGCCTGTCCTTCAGTTTACCCTCAATTCCCACATATCGCCCCTAGTGATCTTCTGCATGGAAGGCAGACACCACCAATAAAAACCCCTTGTGCAGTAAGATGGCCACGCCTCTGGAACCTTGGGAAAACCTGGCATGGAACACTTCCTCCTAACTAAAGCAGCCGCGGTGCGTCCATTGGGGCGTAGGGGCATAGCCCCACCAGCCACATGGACCCACCGTCTTCGTCGCATCGTCAATGCATTGCAATCCACGCAATCCTAATCAATTGGAATCCGCCGCTGGGAATCCGGGACACACCCGGCGATTTCGGAGTGCGCTGTGGGGTGGCTTGCTGGCTGCAGCTTGAGTGACACAGTCCACACACTCAGGCTGCAGCAGACCGTAGTGCGCAAGTGCAATTTGGTGCTGAAACTAGCCCGAGCATGCCCATACTGTAAGTTCCCCTTAGAGAGAGGGACCAGGGGGTGCTGGTTTAGCCGGCCGCAGCCCCCGGGTTTTACAAGGGGCGACTACTAAATGTGCCCCCCATGCCAATCCTGGCGCTGCATGCAGCGCCAGGTTTGGCTGGTCCACCGCGCAGCATCCATCATTGGATGCTGCGCGTGGGGGTGGCACACCGCCTCAGCCGCACTGTTAATGGCCAATCACTGTGTGACTTCATGTGATGCTATGCAGTGATTGGCCAATTTCGCCGGCATGCATGCGCCGCTGTGACGTCGATTCTTGTAGCGTGGTTGGTCCCTGGAGCTCGCCACACCGACCTCGTGCGCAGGCAGCAGAGACCGTGTCCATGACCGTGACTGACTCCCTGAGTGAGGCGCCTCACCGACGTCACGACTTTCTGTGCAAAGATTATCTGTAAGTAGTAATGGGCTCATTACCAAGGATAGGAAGACTCTTCACTGATTACCAGTTAAAGAGCCTATGCCATATCCTGTTAAACACAACGTGGACAATTTGTATGTGTTTTCGGCTGCCGAAAGCTTAAGCAAATTTCTTGTTCCTTCCATGTCAATAAGCTCAATGCCTTCCCCTCTCAGATACTACTGTTTGTAAATTGTTCCCAAATCTAAATTAAAATCCAGAAGGGAAATTAAACGTACTTTGTCCGTCCAGGCTGCTAGCGCTTTGGCTGGACTCCTCCTGACCTTCACCACTGAGATTTGTTGCCTGTGTTCAGAACAGCTAGGCCTCCAGGTTGCTTTTGAAGACTGCATGCTTCGAGCTGGACCCTAATGCGTGAGTGAGCACATGCTGAGCGTTATATAAATATATAAATAAAGTCGGTAGGCATATACGGAAACGTGTGTTTAGGAGGAGAAAAAGTTTCTGTTTTGTTTGCCAAAACGTTTTTCTCAAGACGATTATGTTTCTATTAAACCATAAAAAAAAATGTATGCTCATGTTAAATAAACTTATACAGGTGGACAAATGCGAATACCAAAGACTGCTTTATTTCGATGGAAGAGTAAACATTTTCACAGAACACAGGTGCTGTGCATGCACTGAGATTACAACAGACTAACACATGAAGATCTTTCAGTGCCCCACAGTTGTGAGTAGGTAGGAAATGAGAATTCTTCTCAGCATGTGGCCCTTCAACCAAGAGGCATTGGCGGCATCCCTCTAAGGCACACTAGTGTGCCTTAGAGGGATGCCGCCAATGTTCCATTGACGCCACTTCATTATTATTGTTCATTTGACGCCACGAGGCGGAAGACGTCACATCGAGAGCACCCAAAAACTGTAGAAACTTATTAAATTTCAAATCAAACTTTCGGACAAGATAAGCGGTGCACCTAAAGCGCAATTTTGCAAGCCTTCAACCAAGAGGCACATTAAACATGTTGTTATGTCCTCTCTTCACCTGATATAAGGGCCATCCAGTCCTTTTTTTTAACTTCTTGCATAGCCAATAAAAAACTTAAGACGAACCTCTGTCACGAGGGGCTGTCACCAGTGCCCTGCCATCGCTATCACTGCATGTCATAATTATGGAGGTGGTGTCACAGAAAAGTCTGAATGGACATCATCAAACTCAATGTGTCAGTACATAGATCTCAATTTGTACTCCCAGAGGGAGAAGTGCTCCCCGTGTCTCCAACAGCCCATGAGACTTAGCAATAGGTTTTTTCCTCATTTTCATGGGGAATTCTTCACGAAAACCTCTTCTTTATTTAGTACACTACAGCCCAAATTAAGATATTCCTCGGTTTATGTGCACAGTAGTAACATTTCTATAATATGTACATCCTACTTGGTCAAATTGATTTTCTCTGTCCATCTGCCACAGCAGATTCTCCAGTATCCAATATGGTAGCCAAACACTGTGGCACGGCCACGGTCTACTAGGAGTCACTACTGAATTATTTGTTAGTCTGCTTCTCCTTTTACGGAGCAGAGGCAGACTTTTCACCCCTCAGTGACAGAATGAGCTGCTTAGTGACACACTGCAGTGGGCCAGAGGGACCAATATACCATGGCAGAGTCACTAAGCACTGTAAGTAAAACCACACTTCACTACCAAATTGATTCAAGTCTCGGCTTGCTAACTGTTATGTACAAAGGTTTTAATTGGCTCTAAGCTTAAGAAATCAAGATTGGTTGTTGCATAGCTAAAGACTCTTCTGTTTTTCTTCAAATGTAAAATTCTTTGTTGCTGAACATTGGCAAAGGGAACCTGGAGTCTATATATGCATAAACTGTGTACTGCATCAGCACCCAGTGTGATAGAGGCCCATATGTACGAAAGTAAATTGCATTTCTTAACGGACTAAATCACAATTTTCATCAAGAAATTCAAAATAGGAGAGGAGGAGCTTCGCGGGCGTCCAAGATGGTGGCATGAGCACAGAGCTCCCCGGACCCGCGCCGCCCTTCACGGATATCCTGACTACATCCTGATTTTAAGGACGGGCTTTTGTTCGCACATCCTCGCTGATCTTCCTATCCTTTGAAAAATCGAATTCGGACGCTGGTGTCCACTTTTACATCGCTGCTACTTTTTGCGGCCCACCCCGAAGCAGACCGGGGGCTCAGTTGCTTGGCAGGCCGGGTAGTAGTTGAACAACAACGGCTGAGGGGGTCTCCCTCTGGTCGACCCCCTCTTGACTTTCGGTTTAGTTTTCTACTCCCGGCTCGGATTGACGGAAGCGCAGCCCTGATCCACCTTCGGCTGGCCTGGTGTCTCTCTGCTGTTTAGTGCTGGCCCTATTGAGTGCCCACCCTCCGACTTTCCTGGAGCCTATTCACATCTGATCTGGTCTTGTAGTCTGTCTGGCCACTCCACGACCGGCCATTTTTACCAGGTCGCGAGGGCCCCTTCGGGGTCCCTTCTCCAATATGGCCACCGGACCTGCTCCCGAGAGGCGCAAGATCAAAACACCTCTCCGTGGGGGCCAAACCCAGACGAACAATATGGACCACTATTCGCAGATAAAGGGGTCCCCTGGCGGTTCTGGTCGCACTTCAGACGATCCTAGGACTGTCTCCTCAGCGCCTTCGGAAATATCCTTGCAGGACGCCATGGGCGCCATTACCAACATGCAGGCCTCTATGGGACAGCAGTACGAGGCCCTTGCCTCTAAGATCGACACGGTGGCCGTCGACATCACGCTGATTAGAGCGGATCTGGCGAAGACCAACGAGAGGGTCAAGTCATTGGACTTGAAGACTTCTAGTCTCACTACGGATTTCACGGAGGCCCAGACTGAGATTGGTAATCTGCGTTCCTCATACGCCATGATGGCTCGTCGTCTTGAGGATTTCGAAAACAGAGCCCGTCGCAATAACGTCCGTCTCATTGGTGTCCCGGAGAATCCCGAGATGCTGGCGGTTGACCTTTTGGTGGAGGATCTGGTTACGAATTATCTTGCTCCCGCCGGACTTAGCAAAGTCTTTGCTGTTGAACGCGCTCATCGAGTCCCTGGCAGGAAGGCGAAGTCGGGTGCTCCCCCGAGGCCCATTATTGCCAGATTATTTCACTTTAGGGATCGGGATGCTATTCTTCAGGCCTCTCTGGATAAGGGCCCAGTGAAATTCGAAAATGCCTCTGTTTCTTTTTATCCTGACTTTTCACCGCTTGTTCAGAGACAACGACTTGGATTTCAGGGTGTGAAGAGACGATTGCGGGACTTGGGCCTCAAGTACGCCATGTTGTTCCCGACCAGGCTTCGGATTGAATATGGAGAACGTACATTTTTCTTTGATCGCCCGGACAATGTTAGTGACTGGCTTGACTCCCTGCCTAGGAGAGACGAACGTACTGGGCACCCCGGAGGCGCCGACGGGGGCGCGCCAGAGTGAAGGTTGCCCTGTGGATCCTGGCGTCTGAACTTTCCCCCTTTTTCTTCAGCTGAGTCTGGACTTTGGTCTTCTTTTTTAAGCCTAGATTAGCCTGGGGGTGGCGGGGGGTAACAGGGGACTCTTCCTCCTCCTGGGTTCTTTGCGTAGCTTAGTTTAATAATGGGGCGACAGGCACACTGCAAGTTGGGGTGGCTTATGAGTCGTACGCAGCGGTGCAGGGTGGGGGGTGTTGTTACATTTTCAAGTTGGGAGGTGGTGGGGGGTGTGTATGTGTTTCTTTTTATTCACAAGGCATTGTATTGTTTTCTTCCTTTGTTCTGATCACTGGGCCCTGTGTGGGTGCTGCTTTGCCTACTTCTCGGGGATGGGGGGTGGCGAGTTGAGACTGATATCCTGGAATGTCAATGGTTTGGGTGACAGAATTAAGCGTGGGATTGTGTTGCGGTTCCTTAGGCGTCATTCTCCCGACATTGTTCTCCTGCAGGAGATGCATCTAATAGGTAATGCATGTCAGGCTATGAACAGGCGCGGATATCGTCTGGTGGCCCACGCTGGGTTTACTTCTGGTTCCAGGGGGGCCGGTATTCTTATCCGGTCCTCTCTCCCTTTCGAAGTTGATGAAGTAAGGCTTGATAATGAAATTAAATGAAATGAAAAAGGATTTATATAGCGCATGGCTGCCCGGGAGCGTCCCAGCGCTGTGATTGCAATTAAACAACTGAGAAAAAACAGATGGGTAGAAGAGGGGAGATTAAGGTTGATAACAGGGGGCGCTATGCGGCGCTCACTGGTAGATGGGAGGGGAGGACATTGTCCATACTCTGTGTATGTCCCCCCGGGCCTACAGACCTTGACCTACGCTGATCTCGGCAGGGTCCTTTTGGAACTTCCTGAGGGCCTTCTGATCATGGGTGTGGATTTTAATTCGGTTGTCTCCGGCACCTCTGATCGTCATCCTCCTAGGGATTTGCCTATGGCTCAAATGTGGCTGAGTGATTTGCTTGAAACCTTCGGGCTGGTAGATGGCTGGAGATTACTGCACCCCACACAACTACAGTACACTTTCCACTCTGGGGCACATGGTAGTCTTTCCAGATTGGATTACTTCTTAATGCCATCGGTCCAATCCTCCTCCATTAGAGAGATTCGTCAGCTCCCCAGGGGTATTTCCGATCACTCCCCCTTGTGGCTTCGTTATGAGGTCGGGGCGGGCAGTGAGGGAAGGCTCGCCCCTATCAATCCCTGGTACTTCCGCAATCCTAAAACCCGCTCTGAACTTGTGAAAGCTATTGAACAATATTTTGACGAAAATGTGGGGTCTGTTTCTTCTGCTGTTTCATTGTGGGAGGCTTTGGAGGCTTTCAAGACAGTTGTACGGGGGCAGTCCCTGTCCTTGATTGCCGCTGCTAAGAAGGCTGCGAACGTGGAGGTGGTGCGATTGGAATCTGAGATAACCGCACTTGAGGGCGATCTTCAGACAGGCGTCTCCAGTGTAAAGTTGCATTCCCTTGCCTTGAAACAAGCTGATTACAGGGCTCTTGTGACTGATGCGGCGCGAATGATGTATAGGGAGCAGCAGGGCAGGCTGTATGATGTGGGAGACAAGGCGGGTAAATTGCTTGCGTGGTTGGACAAGAGAGAGGGAATCGTGTTGTTCCCGTGATTGAACGGCCTGATGGAGAGTGTGTTACTGACCCAGTTGGGATCGGTCAGTGTTTCGCGGACCATTTTAGGACTGTGTACACCTCGGTTTGTGGTAGGGATGAGGAGGACTCTCGTTTGTTGCTGCAGGATATCGCTTTGCCTTGCCTTTCTGACGCTGACAGGGACCTCATGGATGCTCCGCTCACGGTGGACGAAGTCGCTGTGGCTATTCGTTCCCTCCGTTCCGGCGATGGGCCCCAATGGTTTGCCCATTGAATTGTACAAGCTGCAACCCGACAAAAGGGCGCCCTACTTAAGGGACATGTTCCTTGAGGCTTTGGAGTCTGGTTCCCTCCCCTCGGACCAACGACTTGCTACCATCGTAGTTATCCATAAGGAGGGTAAGCCGCGGGATTGTTGTACTTCGTACAGACCCATTTCTTTGCTCAATGCCGAACCTAAAATTTTGGCTAAATTATTGGCTAATCGATTGATTACTGTGATCGGGGACTTGATCCATCCAGATCAATCCGGTTTTATCCCGCACCGCAATACTGCTCTGAATCTTCGCAGACTCCATGGAGTTCTCGCGAGAGCCGGGACGCTCACTGAACCGGCCATTTTGGCTTCCCTTGACGCTACCATGGCCTTCGACACCATCGAGTGGCCTTATCTTTGGGCGGCCCTCTCGAAGTTCGGGTTTGGGCCGGGATTCATTGCCTGGGTGAAACTTCTTTACGAGATGCCCCTGGCTCAGGTGGTAGTTAATGGGAAAGTGTCTTGCGTTTTTACGCTTGGGCGTGGTACCCGGCAGGGCTGTCCGCTATCTCTATTGCTTTTCGCTCTCGCTCTGGAACCTTTGGCGGAGTGGCTCCGTTGGGAGCCTTCTATGCGGGGTATCCGTTGGTCTCCCGACTTTGAGGATCGAGTCTCGCTATATGCGGATGACATCCTTCTCTATCTCACCTCCCCTCGGAAGTCCCTGAATGTACTTTTTGATGTTCTGACCTCCTTCGGAAAAAACTCGGGTCTCATTATTAATTGGGCTAAATCCTGCGTCTACGTTTTGGCGGGAGATCTCCCTCCACTGCCTCGTAGATTTCCGATTCAAGTAACTGAGACCGGTTTTAAGTACCTGGGGATCTACGTTTCCCTGGATCCTTCTAGGCGATATGAGCGTAATTTGCTACCCCCCTTCAGCGGCTCAAACTGGATGTTGCACGCTGGCGTAGGTTGCCGTTATCGCCCCTCGGTAGAGCGGCGCTTTTTAAAATGATGTCGCTGCCTCGTTTTTTATACGCACTTCAGAACTCCTTTGACCCGATCGCCTCGGGCTATTTTCGTGAAGTGGAGAGCCTGCAGAGACAACTATTTCTATTTTTCTATTTAGGGGGTTTTGTAAAGCGCTTGGTGACGCACAGCGGCATGTCCCCGCGCTAAGGAGCTGATGCTTACTGGAAACTACTGGAGCGGAATAGCTTATTGGGTGAATAGTACAGTTTTGAGCTTGGCTCTGAAAAGTGATTCTGATGGTTCTAGGCGCAACGCCATGGGTAGTTTGTTCCATCTAGATACTGCTAGATACCTAAAGGATCTGCCGCCCATCCGTGCTTTAGACACCTTGGGAATGGACAGGAGCCCCGTACCGGAAGATCTGAGGGAGCGGGACGGCTCATAAGGTGTCAGCAGTCCTTTCAGAGGGAGGGGAGACCTCCCATTGATAATCCGATGGCAAGTACATAGTGCTTTAAAATCTACCCTGCTTCTAACCGGAAGCCAGTGCAGGGACCGGAGGGCCGCTGTAGAGGCAGCTCTTCTGGGTAGTCTTAGCACTAGTCGGGCAGCAGCGTTCTGTAAGACCTGTAAGCGGCTCAGATTCTTCTCCAAAGTCCCTAAATAGAGAAGGTTGCCATAGTCCATCTTAGATGTAACTAGTGCATGCACCAGGGTTTGACGGGCTTTAATCGGTAAGAACTTCAATACCTTCCTGAGACTTTTGAGTGTCCCAAAACATGATCCAGCCACCCGATTAATCTGAGGGCCAAAGGTCAAGTCGGTATCAAACCAGATACCCAGGTTCTTTGCTTTTTGGCAAGGGGTAGGTGTTGGACCTAGGCATGGCGGCCACCATGCCGATGTCCACGCCGCCTGGTCTCCCCCCACGACCAGCACCTCTGTCTTGCCTCCATTGAGCTTGAGGCAATTGGCGGACATCCAGGCAGCTAGGTCTTGCATGCATGCTCTGAAGATGTCCGCCGAGAGACCGGGTGCACGCGACAGGGAGATGACCAGCTGCGTGTCGTCGGCGTATGACACCATGCGGAGGCCGTGACTCTCTACTATGGTGGCAACCGGGGCAACATAAAGATTGAAGAGAGTTGGACTCAGGGACGAGCCCTGCGGCACCCCCTGGTCCAAAGAAACTCGCTCCGAGTAGTAGTCACCTTGCCTCACTTGGAAGCCTCGGCCAGCTAGAAATGAGTGGATCCATTTCAACGCTGCCCCTCTCACCCCTCCTTTGCTCAGACACTGTAGCAAGATGGAATGTGCTACAGTGTCGAACGCAGCGCTGAGGTCTAGGAGAATTAAGGCCATGGTTTGGCCCTCGTCAGCACCCTGCCTGAGGGTTTCAGTAGCCATGAGAAGGGCAGACTCCGTGGCGTGACGAGGCCGAAACCCAAATTGGGTAGGATGAAGAAGGTTGTTCTCCTCCACAAATTTCATTAGCTGTTTGTTTACCACCTTCTCCGCTACCTTAGAAAAATAAGGCAGCAGGGAGATGGGGCGCAAGTTGTCCAGCTTCTCAAAGCTTATGTTGGGTTTCTTGCGGAGGGGGAGCACCACAGCCTGTTTCCAGTCCTCTGGTATGGAACTGGACCGGAAAGAGACATCCAGCAGGTGCCTAATGTAGGGTTCAAGTGTCTTCAGGCTGTCCCCCAACCTTTTTGGGGAGGCGGGATCACGCGGGGAGCCTGATTTCACCGATCTGCATATTTTAACTAGATCCTCGGGTGTGGGGGTGATAAAATTGAGTAGTAGGTTTTGACCAACTTCCTCTCTTACTGAGTCTGCTGGCTCTTCCACTGCTGGTGGTATAGCGGGAAAAGCAGAATAAATCTTAGACACTTTATCCCCAAAGTAGTTGGCAATGCGATTGCATGCTGCTACCGAGTGGTCTTCGGCTAGAGTGGAGGTTTTTGGGATGGCCAGGGATTTATATATGCTGAACAGTTCCCTAGCAGAGTTCTCTGCTCCCTGGATTCTGTCTGCGTAATATGTGGCTTTCTCTATCCGGATCTTATTATGATAGACGCGTCTCTTAGCGAGATAGCCTTCTTTCAACTGGTCGTCATATGCCACTCTCCACTGTCTTTCTGCTCGTTTACAGTCCTTTTTGGCACAGCGCAGCGCTTCGCTGAACCAAGGAGCAGATCTTTGTCTGCGGGCTCCTATTATTGACCGGCCCAGTGGGGCCGTACAGTCCAGGGCAATTTATTAGCCGTAACCACGTCATTGCCTCCTGGGGGCCCCTCCGCGGTCAGAGCCTTGTTAAACTCTGGCAGGGAGAATCTTGCCCACCTGCGTCGAGGATAATTAAGTGGGGTGGGGGTAGTGGCTTTGTGTTTGGGCAGATAGATTACAAATGGAACAAAAAAATGATCGGTCCAGGGCAGGGGCACTGGGGGAGCAACTGAGACATCCTCCCAGTTGGCAAATATTGGATCTAACAGATGCCCATGATTATGTGTTGGGAGCTGCCCCTTTAGCTCTAGCTGTAGGGTGTGGAGTTCTTGACGGAACTCCATTGCTCCTTTATCTGATAAATCTTCCCAGTGTGTGTTTAAGTCTCCAAGTAACAGAAACTTATCCCTCCTCATCGCTGTTTCTGTGACACACTCTAAAAGATTGCCTTTAAACCTGGACATAGGTCCTGGTGGGCGATAGATTAAGAGTCCCTTTACAGTCGTGCTCCCATCGATCTTATGGTGAAGACACCCGCCTCGCATCCCGCCAGATGAACTGGTTCCAGTTTACAGGCCCATTGCTGTTTAAAGCCAATCGCTATTCCTCCCCCTCTGCCTTCAGGTCCATCCAGACGCACCATCTGGTAATCAACTGGTAATGCCTGAATAATATCGGGGTCAGAGTTGGCATCCAACCAAGTTTCTGTGATGAACAACAGATCTGGTTGTTTATCCGTAAGGAGATCATATACATCGTGCTTGTGACAGCTAAACGACCTCACATTAATCAGACCGCAAGACAGCAAGGAGCAGCTAGCCCTGGAGTCTGCTAACACTGTGTTGAGACGGAATTGGCAGTGTCTACACCCTTCGTTCTCCTCGACCCCTACACTGTGGTGGCCAAGAATACATGCATAGGAGGAAAGACTTACCAAATCACTCCTGCTCCATGTGATTCGACTGTCAGGACCAGTGGTCGTGGCCCTGGGCCGTGTCCGGTCGCCCGCTGAGCCAGCCCGCTGCGCCGTCTGGCCGTAATGCACATTGTATAGGGGGTGAGGAAGGTGGGACGCCGGCGCGACTAGAGCGCACCCCCAGCCCCACCTAAAATGGCGCCCACCGCCGCCAACACCGATTCACAGAAAACGGCTGGGCGAGGCAGGGAAAAGGAATTGAAGCGTGTGGAGAAATGTCAGTGTACCTGAATTAATTTCCCATTTAAAAAGTCAATTTAAAAGCCCCCCGGTTAAAAGTCAAATTTCGATCTTTCTGGCTCCTAAAATCACTGTTCAACAAGTATTCCGCCAACAGGTAAAGTTCCAGTAAAATACGCTGGTCTGGGATGGGCGTGCCCGTATCGCTCTTTCTAAACTCAAGCTTCTGTGGTATGATGGCGGTATTGCCCTCATCAGGCTTTATTACTGGGCATCTCAGTTGAGTGCGATTAATCATGCGACCTACGCACCGGGCCCTACCCCGGCTTTCTCCATAGATACATTTCTTCTGCCGGGGGGACCTTTACCAGAGCGTTGTACTCCGGAGGACTCCATGGAACACTGACTGGTCCCACCAAAATTGCTGTGCGGGTGTGGCGGGATGCGAATGCGGCATTGGGTTGGTGTGGTAGACTTACTCGGGCTACCCCTTTGTATGATTCTGAATGTTTGGGACATCTTTGGAGAACGAAAGGCTTCGATAAATGGGATATGATTGGTATAAGCAGGGTGGGTGATCTGTGGTCGAAAGGTACCGTCAAGTCCTTCGACGTGTTGAAAGTGGAGTACGAGCTTGGTGACATGGAATTCTTCAGGTATGCCCAGATCCGTCAGGCTCTATTATCTGTGTTTGCTGCGGGTGATGATATTCCTGAGTCCTCCCCCCTGGAGGACCGTATTCTGGATGGCCATGTGCCTGACAGCACGATTTCATTGATCTACAAGAAACTGATCAATAATAGAGCTGACTTGCTTGTGCGCCTTAGGGCCTCGTGGAGCGCCGACGGACTAGAACTGGATGACTACAGCACCGCACAGTTCGCATGGGCGACCCTTGGAAATATGGTCGCAAAAAGAGACATTGCTCAACTTTGGGGATCTCACAGACCGCCCACCATTTCCAAGTGGAAGGAGAACATGGACTGGTGCATGTTCCGGGAGAAGACTGTGTACCTTTCCCGGGGCCGGCCCAGGAAATGGGGTAGGATCTGGTCCCAATGGAACGCTTATCGTGGGAATATATGTACTCACCCACAGGATGTAAACCCTGATGTTTCTACGTCCCCCTAATTGGCATCCAGCTTTCCTTTATCGTCAATGTTTTTGCTTGTTTCCTTGTCCGCTCCTTTTACCCCACGCTAATTGATTGCAATACATGTATCTAACTCTGGAGTTCTGCACCCATGGACTCATGATCATGTAACGCTGTACTTTTGCCTTGTGAGTTGTTGTTTTTTTTCTTCTTTCTTTTGTATGTTTGTTTGATTCAATAAAAAATTTCAAGAAAAAGAAAAAAAAAGAAATTCAAAATAGCCTTTCCTTATGTCGGAATGACATATAAGCGGTCACAAAATGCAATTCCTAACCAGTAGAAATCGCATTTTGCGATTCCCAAAATAGAAAATAGCAAATAGGAATTTGATATTTGTGACTTCCTAACCAAATGTAGGTAGCATTTCCTAATTACAAAATGGGCAATTAGGAAATGCTATCACCATCGATTTGTAACTGATGGTAACCAGGTGCAAAAATCAAAAAGTCACCCAAAATGCACCAGGATCATTCCCAATGGCGGTTATGTACATCCTGGCAAGGAAGATAACGATAAGTACTTCGCAGGTGACTGCAAGATATATATGTATTTATGTTGGTTGCCAGTAGGTATAGTTAGGATGTAGTTTTCATAGGAAAAGCGTTTTTTTTAACTTGCCTATAACTTTGGTGTCGTTTGACGAATCTTCCCGAAATTTTCCCCAAAAAGTTGCCCATTGATTCTCGGGTCTATTGTTGGCCTATATATGGAGGTGCGTTGGAAGTCTGGCAGAGCTAGCCTATGTTTGTGGTCCCAGTAGTGAAATAGCAGCAGGCGGCAGCGCAGAAGGTTAATGTGCCTGCTGCAAAGAACATGTACCTGATGCAGATCACAAAATAGGACGGAATGTATGAAGCTCTGTGGTTATACTGAATAAGCAGCTACCTATGTTATGACATCTATTAATGTAATAACTGCACTTTCACAATTCAATTGCTTTATTAACCTTCCTGCTTTCTCAAATTTGCTTGAAAATGCACCATTTGTCCACGCTTTTTTCAAAATTTTCTCGTGGGGGGAAATCCCCTCGAACCCTCATTTGGGGGTTCGGGCTCACTCGCTTCGCTCACTCGCTACGGTGCAGTATGATTATCATTTTACGCCTCACCACTTTCAAATGTCACCAGCCGCCCCTGAACTAAAGCAACCCTTAAAGGGACAGTGCATGGCCAGCAGGTGTGTTTCTTGAAGCATGGTAACTGCTAGTTGATATTGGTTCATGTACCTGAGAACGACCGATCACTTAATGTGATCTAGGAGGACATTAATCTTCCAAGATGGGACTTTAACTGGTACCAACAGGGGGCAAAAACCAAGGGGGCATCAGTGCACACTGACTAACACCAGGGTCTAGTGGGATTCAATCACTAGAGGGACGCTCAAGGGGGTGAACCAGAGTGTGAACATTCGGTGTGTGAGGAACATGCTAGTGACTTGATTGGCCAAACCTGAAAAAACAAACAAGACAACCCACCCCCCAACTTTCCCCACCCCTTACTTCCACCTCTGCAACATTTGTTGCCCTAATCCCACTTAGAGCAATCAGACGGGCCTAGAGTTACCCAAAACCTCCTAACAGCCCCATTACAAAGGATTCTAGTGCCGGACAGCAAGTAACACCATATCATACCAGTTTGCCAACAACAAGGTACCCATAACAAAACCTGAAACATTACAGTGAAAAACTGGTATGGAGAGGAAGGCTAGATTATCTGTGTTTCACTTCCTTTCCCAGTTCCCAGACCAGTATCACCCAGTTTTATGTTCGAATCTTCCTGGGTATGCCTGAGCCCTCCTCCCAGGATTGGGAACAGTCTGGAGTGCCTGAGAGAAGGGAGTTTGGGACAACGGTAACAATTGTGAAAAAAATTCCTAGGCAGTTCAATTGATACCCATTACATCAACATTTTTTTCATCAAGAAACAACTGATAATTAAGAACTCAGTGTAAAGAAGAGTTTGTTAAAACATACAAAATTTCATTTTATTCATATTTTTTGTTAAAAAAGGAATACATGTTGAAAATAGTTTAGAATACAAAATCTGTTACAGACTTGATGTTATACGTTCATGATTGGTTTTGATGGTTTAGTGAACAATTTAGTATCAACAATCAAGAATAAAAAAATATTATACTGGAGACTTATTAAAACGAGGACTAGTACATAGTGGCTGTAAGGTGTAAATTCTCGACGCGCGTTTCAGCACCAAGGGTGCTTTCATCAGGAGTACCACAAGTAATGTATCCTATAGGAGTAATTACAAGATACAGGTAAAATATCAACTATATTTTCTGAATCCAATTATATTGAGTTAAAATTACACTGAGTTCGGGGGAAAAGTTTATTTCCCCCCCATAAAATGGAGGAAAAAATGAAAGAGATTACTCGAAGGTTGCCAGATGAAAGATGCAGTGTTCTATAGTTAATAGTGAGAGTTAAGGTCCGGTTGCTACCGGCCACCACCAAGACAAGAATTTAAAAGAGAAGTCTTTTTGAGATCACCCTGAATGTGCCAAGTAGGGATAAGGATGAGCAAGAAAAATTACTAGATCTTACGTTGCAGAGGTGGTAGATCTAGTCTATATTTTTGAAGGGTCAAAGGAGATCAAAACAGGACACCAGGTACTGCCTGTATATATAAAGGATGTGGTTAGTCGGTTAGGACAGTTTGCTGGATAGTAAGTATAGCGATATTGGCAATGATGGGCTTCATGTTCGTGATATGGATGGCCTAAAAAGGAGGTGATAAGAGCACTATGTATTGCTAGAGGCAATATCTCCATATCTTTTTAGAGCAGTCGCTAGTTATTCATGATTGATAATTTAAGTTAAAGGCTTGCTAACTTTTTATGTTTGTCAGTATTCTGAAAAGTGTGATATAGATCTAGTTACTGATGCTATACTTAAATGTGTGAGAACCACAAGTTAAGGCAGGCTCTTGGGCAAAGGGTATATCAGGAAACCCTGAAGTCAGATTGTAAACCTACTTGAGAACGGAAAAAATTGCAGTATGAAAGGGAGGTCAACTGGGTATCACGTTCAGGGACCAAAGTGGTGGGTGTGGTCTGGGTCGTCTGGGTCGTCTGGTGCTCCACAGCAAGCGGGAAAAATCTCCTGTGGCCAGTTGGAGATGCTGCAATAACCGATAAACACAAAAGAATTCAAGGGATGCAATGAGGTGCATTCCGAGTAATGGTGGACAAGGGAAAAGGTAAAAAGATGAAAATGAGAAGCCTTACTGGGTAGATTATCTTCACATTTGCAACTACTCCATATATGGCGCAGGGACGAGCTTCAGCTGTGAGTGGAAATAGTGGATCCAAGGGTAGTATGCTAGTCTCTGTGAGTGTTGCTAAAAGGAAAGTTAAACATTTACTAAATATGCAGGGACCTGGGGTTTAATGTGCCGATGTGGTACTCTGAGTAAATTGCCACAAAAAGTCGGGGCTTACCTGTGAGTTTATATAGGTTTTTTCAAAAACGGAGTTTCCAAAGGCATAACATATTTAGGGAAAAAGGGTGTAAGCAGTCTGGTTGGGCAGCCGGGAGTCTGGTGAGGCGGTTAAACAGACCTCACATGCAAGGAGCTGCAAAGGAACAAAAAATAAATATACTATCTGCGGAAAGATGTCAGCAACAATATATCGTATTGTTGACCTAATAAATTGTTACTATTAACTGGCCGTGTTTCCGTATTAAACAATGGGAAAGTGCCGGCTGGAAAGTAGGGCAGTGAGTGTATGGGATTCTGCTTAAACATGCCGCATGTTGAACAATGATTTGAACATTGTGCTGGACAGTGAGGTTAGAGAGAAGGAAGCACTAACTGTGGTAGCCGCAATAATCTACTGGTGCATGCCGTGTCTAACAATCTAATTGTGGCATATGGTGAATGGTGAGATAAGCGAGAGATGTAGCATACGCTATGGAACGCCGCGGGAAGGAATAAACGCCACAGGTAACAATTAACGATGTGAAGGGAAACCATTTGCAAGGCCGTATACTGCTCACGGCATTGAAAAACTGTATTTGCAAGAAATATAATGTAATGTAAAGGAGCACTTATATAACGCAACTATCACTCCAAGGAGCATCTTGGTGCTGTGGACCAGAAACAGATGAAAATACTGGTCAACTGCTCTTGTTAGTGGGGTCCAACAATCACACTAAAGCTTTGCACGCTGTGTCCGAAAGACGGTATATCCAGGTCTTAAGACATTTTCTGAACAGTATTTCAGAGGGGATTTGACGTAGGTGGCAGAGGAGTTTATTCCAGGCCTTAGATCCTATAGCTGCCAGGGATTTCCCTCCCTTTGAGATAAGCCTAACTGTAGGGATAGTTAGCAGATTCGCGTTTGGGGATCTGAGGTTACGCGATGGACAATAGCACCTAAAACCTTTCTGAAGGTACTTGGTGCCTTGTGAGTGGAAGGCCCTGAAAGTGATGACTAGCACTTTAAACAAGATACACTTGTGAATTGGTAGCCAATGGAGAGCATCCAGTGCGGCTGAGGCAGAGGACTTCCTAGGCCATCTCAGCACTAGCCGAGCGGCTGCATTTTGGACCATCTGCAACTTGTGTAAGACTGCTTTATTTGATCCCGCATACAAGCTGTTGCAGTAGTCCAATCTAGATGTTATCAGCGCAACCACCGCCGTTCGTCTGGCTGCTAGTGGGAGTAAATCAAAGAATTTCCTCAAGCCTTTTATGATGTTAAAGCAGGTACCTGCCACGGCCAAAGCCTGTTGTTTAAAAGACAGAGTGTCATCAAACTTAATTCCTAGATTACGGGCAGCGCTAATTGTATTTGGTGGCGCCTCTGCATCTTCAGGCCACCACCGTTTTGGAATAAAATGATTTTGTTGTCCGAAGGGCACACTTACTAATGGTGCTGCGAGTCGTGTCGGTCTGTAGAGTTCCCTCGGGGAGAATGGCGTCTGAGTCGGACTGGGGATAAAGGCCGTCCTACCGGGTCATGTGATTTATCTAACGATCGCAATGGTCGAGAGCGAAAACAGACAAAATCTGTAATACTTGAGATGAAGCAGAAGCTTTTCTCGGAGAATGGAATGAAAGCATGTCCGAGGTGTAGACAGAATATTGGCAGCGACCCAAATCGGGCGTCTCCAATTGGTAATTTGACATGGCAATTATTTTGTCAGCAGCCTGTAGTGAAGGAATTATGACAGGTGGATTCTTGGAAAATGAGTACTCAATGAGAACTACAAAACCAGTTCTGTGTCAAAAAAGATATTAATTAAGAATTGAACAGGATGGTATTCTCCCAGGGCAACTCGTTGTTGAGGCCCCGTTTATATGTGTTAAGACACAAAATTCAGTACACCTCGCGTTTTTTCCCTATTTCATCGCTGCGGGGGACCATGGCAATCTGAATTTTTTCAAGGATGTGCCATTTCATGTCGTCAGGGGAGTGTTTCTGGTCTTGGTAATGTTTTACCATAGGTGCATTTGTTTTAGCATTGCAAACAGCAGACCTATGCTCAGTCAGTCTCAGGGCCACTGCTCTGGATATTTCGCCCACGTAGCCCAGTTGGCAGGGGCAAATAATCAGATAGATCACATTACTGGTTTTACAATTACACATCGTTTGAGATTGGATCAGGAAGTCATTATATGTGTATGAATTTCCCTCAATGGCGCCTTTACATGCCTTGTATTGAGAGTGTATACATTTGTAGGTGCCCAGAATGGGGGCATGGCCATCAATGGTTTTTTGACCAGGTTGTTTTTTTGGAGCAAAGCAAGAGTGAACAATGAGATCTTTAATGTTCTTGTTGCGCCTGTGCGCAAACAGAGGTTTTTTCAATTTATGTTTTTCATCCTGGTCGCTATTCAGTATATGCCAATTTGCATTTATTATTTGTCTGATCTTTTTTGCTCGGCATCTTGGGCTCCAGAAGACCGTCTCTATCATAGAATCTGGCCTGTTTGAAGGTTTCACATACCAGTCTATGTGGGTATCCTCTATCTAGAAATTTTTGTTTCATCGTGGTTGCTTGCGCGTCATAGTCAGTAAGATTAGTACAATTACGTCGTAATCTTTAAAACTGTCCAAAAGGGATACTCTGCTTTTGGGTTCTTGGGTGGTAGCTGTCAAAGTGCAGTAGAGTATTACGAGCGGTGGGCTTCGTAAATAAATTTACTTTCCGATGGGTATGGTTTTGCCTGATCAGGATGTCCAGGAATTCAACCTGGTTGTTGCTGGTATTACTGGTGAATTTCAAGTTGGTATCTATGGCATTA
Source organism: Lissotriton helveticus (assembly GCF_964261635.1). NCBI lineage: Eukaryota > Metazoa > Chordata > Amphibia > Caudata > Salamandridae > Lissotriton > Lissotriton helveticus. Next base: position 1,566,009,256 of record NC_136063.1, on the reverse strand, counting down.
AGGCATGACAGAAATTCGCCCAGTTTTTCAGTGGTATCTGACCATATGAAAAAAATATTGTCAATGTAGCATGACCAGTTTTTTACTGATTCAAAAAATGGGGCTATTTCATTTTCGGTAAATTTATGCTCAAATACAGCCATGTATATGTTAGCTACCGACGGTGCTACTGTAGCACCCATGCTTACTCCCTTTATTTGTTTATAACGGTAGCTGCCAAATTCGAAGGTGTTTTCGGTAAGTACAATTCTGAGGATTTCTAAGCCAAATATTTTGGGATGGGATTTTGTATTTATCAATAAACCATGCCACCGCTGATAATGCTTCTTGTTGAGGGATGTTGCTGTAAAGTGACTCTACATCTAGAGTCACTAGGGTGTCAAGATGGGGATCAAAGGACAGATGTTATACCTTTCTAATCATGTCGCTGGTATCTTTGATGAAAGAAGGGATCTGGGAGATAAAGGGGTTCAGCCACTGATCTGTGTATCTGGAGAGAGGCGCGGTGATGGAGCCAAGAGTAGACACAATTAGACGATATGGGGGATATGAGAGATCTTTATGTATTTTTGGGACCCCATAGACACAGGGCATTTTTCTTTTCGAGTTAGTCAGATATTCATGTTCTTTTTCGTCAATTTCCCCTTTATGAAAAGCTGCAACAGCGAGTTTATTAATAGTGGAGCTAACTTGGTTGGTAGGGTCTCTGGTTAGTTTGGTATAATAGATGGGATCACTGAGAAGAGACAACATTTTTTGCTCATAACTGTTGGTATCTAAAATTACAATGCCTCCCCCTTTATCACAGGTTTTAATCGTCAGATTTGTGTTTAGTGTGAGGGATTTGAGGCAAGTGAATTCATCTTTTTCCAAGTTGTAAGTGGGTTTGGGAATAAACTTGGTAACTGAGTCTAATCGTTTAAGTACTACTTGTTCAAAAATAGCCACCTCTGATCCTAGTTGGTCTAGAGAGGGTGTGAAAGTGGAGGGAACTGATAAGTTGGTGTTCCTACTGGTGACTATGTGATCTTCTGTATTGGCAAAATATTTTTTTAATCTTATTTTGCGAAGGAAAGCTTGAATGTCAGTATATAACTCAAATGTATTGGTTTGACAGTGAGGAACATAGGATAAACCTTTGGAGAGTAGACGCATACATACTGGATCAATGGATTCAGATGATAAATTAAATATGGGTATAGTGGTGTCTTTCTCCAGTATTGTCTGCTCCTGGTTTCTAGTAGATGAGGGTTCTCTACTTGTTGGTAATTCCCTCTCCGTTGTGATTGAAAGCTCCCCCTCGTTGTTGGTTGAAAGTGTACTCGTGGTCGCCCTCTGTGCATCCCGCATTGGGCTAAAAAAAGTTTGTAGTTGGAATTATAGGGGCGACTTCTTCTGGCTGTATCTTCATAGTGAGGGTTACTTTCTCCCTCTGAATCTGAGGTGTCAGAAAAGTTTCTGACGTAGGGTCTAGTATTAACTTCATTAGGTTGCTGGTTGAATTGGTAATAATTTTCATGTAAATAGGGGTATGTTTTTTCCACAGCGTAATAGTGCAAGTCTTTCTTCAGTTTGTCTGTCTTCCTTTTTATTAGGACAACGGTGCCAGTCTCTGCATCTCTGCGGTTGGGTATCATCGAGTCTGGTCTCCCCGCGGGCAGGCACAAGTCTTTCTGGAGCAACTTCTCTTCCTTCTGGGGGGTTTACAAGAGGGAAGGGGGCCTCCTCCTTCACCTGGGAGATAACCCCCTTAGGACCGCCAGGCTGTTGAAGGGCACACTACTCTGTCGCCCACTCCCAAGCCTGTTATGAGGTATCAGAGAAATAGGTAGAAGAGTTAAATATTCCTTTCAGACCTGCTGGCAAAAGAAGCATATACTGCAGGTTGAGAGCCCGAAATTTCTGCTTCATGTCTTCAAAAGAACCTCTATACTGCTGGATCGCTAGAGTGAAGTGAAGACCGTAATCCTCACATTCTGAAAGCTTAGGTCTGGGTGTATCCTGGCCTTGTGGAGGATAATGCCCCGGTCTTTATGGTTGAGGATACGTGCTACCAATGGTCGTGGCCGATAGGCAGAGACCAGCATGCCCTCACCACCACAGACCACTGGGACTTTCTGTTGGTCGGGATCCATGACTTCAGCCTGTCCATGCCAGATGTCTCCACACCTTTCGGGAAACCAACAAAACTGAGATTGTTCCTCCATGACCGGTTCTCTGCATCCTAGGCCCGCTGTTTGAGTGATGCCATGTTGGAAAGTAGTTTCCATACCTGGGGCATGAGTGGCCACATCATCCTCCACTGAGGATTCTTTAGTCTCAGCCTCCGTCCCATGGCCAGCGACATTCTGGAGGTCCTGATGCAGCAGGTACACATCTAGCTGGACCTCACCCATTTTAGTTTTAACTGCCTCTCTTGAGTCTTGGATTGCCTTAACGATAACATTGAGGTCTGCTTGCATGGGAGGTGAACTCATAGGTTGGGGGCGTCCAGTAGCCCCTTAGGCACCGGAGGCTGGCTTGGTGTACTGGTCGATCTTCTGTGCCTTACCTGCGGGATAGGCTTGTCCCACCCAGTCGTCAACTGAATGTCTGTGGGTATATCGGGGGAGAGCGCACGTCTCTCCCCATGGCCCGCTTACTCCAGTGGTACAGAATGAGGAGCCAGGTCAGCCAAGAATCTGCTGGAGTGACAGATCACCACGGGGTGCTAGTTTAGAACCAAAACATTCCTTCAAAATCACTATTGAATAGTACTAAATAATCATGAATGTACCACACCTACAACAATTTATCAAAAATATATCAATGTATTACTTATTTTATTCAGATTTTTCTGTTTAAATTGTGCAAGCACTTTGCACAAAATATAGATATGAGATGTCTTACGAAAAAACACAAGAAAAAATATGCAGACAATTCAATGGGTGATTGTGGTGACATAAAGTGAAATCAGTGACCTTTTAAATTTAAAAACAAACAATACAATAACATAAATTCTCTGTCCTTGTCCGGTCTTTCACTCTAGCTTACCCTATTTCCATAAATTATTAGCTGTAGTGAGCCTGTGCATGAGATAGTTTCACGTCGACGTTTCGACCCTGCGTTTGTGTGAGGCTGGGCGATATGTTTGTACAGGGCCCAAGTGTCACCAAGGCAGGCACCAAGCCACCTGAGTACAACATTATAGAGGAGGAGGGGAGGAAGGGGAAGGGAGGGCAGGGTCTCAATAGCAAAGCACAGCCTCACATGGGGGTCTGAGTCAGTCGCCTGCAGGCACATCCTCTTTAGCCGCTCAATCCACAACCCCAGCAACAGTTCCGTAGTTAGAGAGCGGGGATATATACCTGATCTTTGAGCACAGCCCGCCTGGGAACCCAAACAGAGTCTACAGTGAGCAACGCGAGTATCTTGTGTATAACACCCCACCAAGTGAGTTTCAGAGGGCGCCCCCAAGTTGTTGACACTGGTGAAATGGTTATCAGGTCCCCAGGCTAAGCCCAGGGAAACAATAGTGATAGCAGAGGTCTCAGTATGGGGTCATGTGGTGCTCCCCTCAGAGGCAGATATATTGTAGAACACAGGGTTGAACCCATAAAGTCGGTGGGACCTGGGTGATTAGTTATTACAGACAGAGGGGTCCCAGACTCCAATATAAAAATGAATAGTATAAAAATGAAGATTGAAAGATAAATTCAAAACATAAAGATCAATTGTAGTGCAATGTTTTATTCACAGTGCACTCTTATAACCTTTGCCATGGTTACACAATATAGCAAACAAATATTCAATATCAATTTGTGCCCATAGTGAAAGGGGAGAAGGAGGGGAAGGTGTGTGGGGTACAGCTCAAGATAAAAGGAATTGTGACTCACTTTACAAATGGTATGGCATTGGCATATACATTGACATTCATGTATACTTTTAATTTAGATGGTCCCCATCTGACGGGACCTCAAAAAATGTGCAAACATCTAAAACATTGTTATATATGGTCAAAATCCTTATAGGCTGTATCAATCACGCTGGTATTAGGAGTTGACAGAGTAGATGTCAGTCTACGTTTCGACCCAGATACGTGTAGGATTGATGGTCCTTACAAGGCGGGTCTTCATCAGGACAAATAAGGGAAGGGCACACCTCCTAGGGTCAGAAAGAGATATAAAGACTATTTATTGGAAGACTCAAAGTGTCATGACATACCGGCGAAAATATCGCAGGTTGATTTACATTAAAAAAGAGGACTATAAATAAAGGCACATATTGTGCTCGCAAGGGACAGGACGTGATTACCTGCACCCTTGTACGTTAGGAAGGAACTGATTATGGCGGCGGTTATTCGTCGGCGATCTACAGGAAATGATTTAGAATGGAAAAACCTTATGAGGGGTAACTGTGAGAGATCATAGGGAGCATTCTGAGTATTAGCGTTTTAAAATTGTTACCTGGTTCAGTGGAAACGGCTGGATTACTCAGCACAGCTAGTCTGGGGAGGTAAAGGTGTGGATCAGTAAGTCAGTGTACATGCTACAGATGTCTCTAAATCAAATAAAGACCACTTGAAATGAATGGATTAGGGGCCAGTGGTTCGCTCACCCATTTGTTCAGAAGCGGGAAATGAGTAATTGGTCTTAGTGTCAGCAGAAACGGCTGGAATATCGACAGCGCGGTTCTGGGGAGGCAAGAAAATAAATCAGTGAAAATAACCGCCACAGAAGTCCAATCGCAGGAAAGGATAATTAAAGAGGGGGAAACCTCGGTCCCGCAGTCAGCTTACCTAGATTAGGAAGCTTGAACACGAAAAATCCGTCTTGTGGCTTGTCTCCATTCCCCGTAACCAGGAAGTCAGGCGGGGAGGGGGCGTGGTCACTTTAAGAGCCAAAGTCATGGAGGTGGAGAAAAGACTCGTCGTTAGTCGTTGCCTAGTAACCGGTAGCGTCCCAGAGGGGAAGCGAGGTAATTGTAGGGCTTTACAAGACACTGGGGCCGTGTGTTGACATAACGGATATTACATTGATGAAATAGTATACAATATATTCTGTTGAGCCACATGTTGGTTAAAACTTATTTCTCAGTCACGATGGTTAATGCAGCACGCTGTAGCATAGGGCTTGTACATAATGTACTCAGATCAGATATTCTAGAATTGTAAAATTGGTACCGTAGGGTTATCTATCGCGTGAACCAATAGCGTGAACCTATCCCCAGGATGGTTAAGACGCATTCGTTTATTATTTTACTTTACAAACACACTTTTCATGTCTGCGTGGACCTACCGGCATGGCGGTCAGACGCATTTACATATGTTTAACCGGAGCATACTTATTATATGCGTGAACCTGCCATCAAGGCGGTCAGACGCAGTGTACAACGTTAGCATCAGAGTCAAAAAAGAAGAATGTCAGAGAGTGACAGATTAGATTTGTGGGAGTTTCCCACAGCAAGGAATGACAGGAAGGATTTTACAGGTTAGCCAGTTGAGCAAAACTACTTTCAGATTCATTGAGGCCATTGTGGACTGAGTCAAAAAAATGTATCCATTTAAGTTCCCTGATGTTGAGAATGGGAATTATGTTACCACCCCTTGGGCCCAATTTGACCTGTTCAAGTACGGTCCACTGTAGATGTTCAGGTGAGTGATTCTCTTTTATGCAGTGTTCTACTAGAGGTGCTCCCTGAACCTTACAGCGGATGCGGCTGCAGTGCTGGAGAAAGCGCATTTTTGCTCGTTGTTGTGTCTGTCCAACATAGATTAGGTCACATGGACATGTGATGCAATACACCACGTTTGTGGTGTTGCAGTTCGTGTGTGATTTAAGTTTTACACATAGATGTTTGTGGACAAACTCTTTGGTTTGTATCGTAGACGGGCATGCCTTACAATTGCCACATCTGAAATGGCCTATGATTGGCGGAAGGTTCCACATGGAAGTAATTGTTGGTCCCTGGTCAATGTCAAGAAATGAACTTACGACGTGGTCACGGATGTTCTTGGCCTTCTTAAACGAATGCAAAGGTAGATTCTTAAGGGCAAGATCGTCTGAGATCAAATGCCAATGTTTGTTGACCACTTTCTTAATCGCATTGCTCTGAGTCGAGAAAGTTGTTACGAGGATCAAACGTTTCTCATTGCTCATTGTACGGTCATTAGCTTGTAACAGGACTTCTCTGGGATTAAACCATGCTCTTTTTCTGGCTCTTTTGATCAGGCGTCTGGGGTAGCCACGTTCAATCAGTCGTTCCATCAGGTCACCAGACTGTGCCATGTAGTCGTCCTTTTTACTGCAATTGCGATGGATTCGCAAAAATTGCCCAAAGGGCAAGTTGTCCCTCAGGCCTCTGGGATGATGGCTGGAGTATTGCAGTAAGGAATTTCTCTCTGTTGGCTTCCTAAACAGAGTTGTATGGAGTGCCCCCTGCAATACTCCAGCCATCATCCCAGAGGCCTGAGGGACAACTTGCCCTTTGGGCAATTTTTGCGAATCCACGGCAATTGCAGTAAAAAGGACGACTACATGGCACAGTCTGGTGACCTGATGGAACGACTGATTGAACGTGGCTACCCCAGACGCCTGATCAAAAGAGCCAGAAAAAGAGCATGGTTTAATCCCAGAGAAGTCCTGTTACAAGCTAATGACCGTACAATGAGCAATGAGAAACGTTTGATCTGCGTAACAACTTTCTCGACTCAGAGCAATGCGATTAAGAAAGTGGTCAACAAACATTGGCATTTGATCTCAGACGATCTTGCCCTTAAGAATCTACCTTTGCATTCGTTTAAGAAGGCCAAGAACATCCGTGACCACGTTGTAAGTTCATTTCTTGACATTGACCAGGGACCAACAATTACTTCCATGTGGAACCTTCCGCCAATCATAGGCCATTTCAGATGTGGCAATTGTAAGGCATGCCCGTCTACGATACAAACCAAAGAGTTTGTCCACAAACATCTATGTGTAAAACTTAAATCACACACGAACTGCAACACCACAAACGTGGTGTATTGCATCACATGTCCATGTGACCTAATCTATGTTGGACAGACACAACAACGAGCAAAAATGCGCTTTCTCCAGCACTGCAGCCGCATCCGCTGTAAGGTTCAGGGAGCACCTCTAGTAGAACACTGCATAAAAGAGAATCACTCACCTGAACATCTACAGTGGACCGTACTTGAACAGGTCAAATTGGGCCCAAGGGGTGGTAACATAATTCCCATTCTCAACATCAGGGAACTTAAATGGATACATTTTTTTGACTCAGTCCACAATGGCCTCAATGAATCTGAAAGTAGTTTTGCTCAACTGGCTAACCTGTAAAATCCTTCCTGTCATTCCTTGCTGTGGGAAACTCCCACAAATCTAATCTGTCACTCTCTGACATTCTTCTTTTTTGACTCTGATGCTAACGTTGTACACTGCGTCTGACCGCCTTGATGGCAGGTTCACGCATATAATAAGTATGCTCCGGTTAAACATATGTAAATGCGTCTGACCGCCATGCCGGTAGGTCCACGCAGACATGAAAAGTGTGTTTGTAAAGTAAAATAATAAACGAATGCGTCTTAACCATCCTGGGGATAGGTTCACGCTATTGGTTCACGCGATAGATAACCCTACGGTACCAATTTTACAATTCTAGAATATCTGATCTGAGTACATTATGTACAAGCCCTATGCTACAGCGTGCTGCATTAACCATCGTGACTGAGAAATAAGTTTTAACCAACATGTGGCTCAACAGAATATATTGTATACTATTTCATCAATGTAATATCCGTTATGTCAACACACGGCCCCAGTGTCTTGTAAAGCCCTACAATTACCTCGCTTCCCCTCTGGGACGCTACCGGTTACTAGGCAACGACTAACGACGAGTCTTTTCTCCACCTCCATGACTTTGGCTCCTAAAGTGACCACGCCCCCTCCCCGCCTGACTTCCTGGTTACGGGGAATGGAGACAAGCCAAAAGACGGATTTTTCGTGTTCAAGCTTCCTAATCTAGGTAAGCTGACTGCGGGACCGAGGTTTCCCCCTCTTTAATTATCCTTTCCTGCGATTGGACTTCTGTGGCGGTTATTTTCACTGATTTATTTTCTTGCCTCCCCAGAACCGCGCTGTCGATATTCCAGCCGTTTCTGCTGACACTAAGACCAATTACTCATTTCCCGCTTCTGAACAAATGGGTGAGCGAACCACTGGCCCCTAATCCATTCATTTCAAGTGGTCTTTATTTGATTTAGAGACATCTGTAGCATGTACACTGACTTACTGATCCACACCTTTACCTCCCCAGACTAGCTGTGCTGAGTAATCCAGCCGTTTCCACTGAACCAGGTAACAATTTTAAAACGCTAATACTCAGAATGCTCCCTATGATCTCTCACAGTTACCCCTCATAAGGTTTTTCCATTCTAAATCATTTCCTGTAGATCGCCGACGAATAACCGCCGCCATAATCAGTTCCTTCCTAACGTACAAGGGTGCAGGTAATCACGTCCTGTCCCTTGCGAGCACAATATGTGCCTTTATTTATAGTCCTCTTTTTTAATGTAAATCAATCTGCGATATTTTCGCCGGTATGTCATGACACTTTGAGTCTTCCAATAAATAGTCTTTATATCTCTTTCTGACCCTAGGAGGTGTGCCCTTCCCTTATTTGTCCTGATGAAGACCCGCCTTGTAAGGACCATCAATCCTACACGTATCTGGGTCGAAACGTAGACTGACATCTACTCTGTCAACTCCTAATACCAGCGTGATTGATACAGCCTATAAGGATTTTGACCATATATAACAATGTTTTAGATGTTTGCCCATTTTTTGAGGTCCCGTCAGATGGGGACCATCTAAATTAAAAGTATACATGAATGTCAATGTATATGCCAATGCCATACCATTTGTAAAGTGAGTCACAATTCCTTTTATCTTGAGCTGTACCCCACACACCTTCCCCTCCTTCTCCCCCCTCAGAGGCAGGGCACTGTCAAGTAGAAGGGAGCCCAAGTGGTGCCAATTCAGGGCCAACCACCCCTACCTCTTAGATGCATTCTTCTCCAAATCATTGGGCCTCGGTACCTCTTCCTTATCCAGCTCAGATGGTCAGTTTGCACCGCAGCGTCTTCTCGCCCCATGGCTGATTGGGCCCCCAGATCCATGCTCGCCACTTCCAAGTGAGCCGGTGGCCAACCACGCAGCAGTGTTAGATGGCAGCATTGCTCCACAACAGCTGTCTCTGAAGCAGAGCCTACTTGGTGCAACTGTTGAAAGTTGCAATAGGCCTGCTCAGCTCCGCGGTCCCGCTGTGTCCCTCCAGGCCCTCAACTCAGTTGTGGGCCTTCATTATTTCTATGCCTCGTGGCGGTCTAGTCAACTCTAGCCCAAAGTGCAGTTCAGCAGTGGCTTGGCTCAGGTCTCAGAGTCCCCTCCAGCTAAGAGATGGTAGAGGAAGCAAAAGCCTTGCTGTCGGGTAAGGGATGGAGAAGGATTCTCGTGGGGGCCACAGGAGCAGCCCTGGCATGCAGCCACCATCATGGTTGCCAAAGCCACGCCCAAGAGCTCTAAACTGAGGGCAGTGCAAGGTTCTCACAGTGCCTGTCAGTCGGTCAAAAAGGTGTTCAGAATATATGGTTATCCATTCATTGACTTCTTTGCAGAGCACACAGGGCAATTATCACATATTCTATTTGCAATTGTGATTCTCTGCAAATGTGTGCATGAGGTACAGTTGCCAAAATATTGACAAGGCGAAAGCAAAAGAAAATGCAGTGCTTACAGGTGTGGTGGAATCGTTGAATAGTAGCTTCCATATTTAAGACATGCCCTTAATTACCTGGTCCATGCCACTTTTACAGACTCGTGCATATAAATGGAGAGATGCACACCTTTCTTTTTTCTTCTTACTTCTTCCTCTAATTGTCAATCATTGCTTTTACTGTCCGTATTAAACATTGTCGGCGTGCTAGCCATTTGTGCTCCGCCCATTCGCAATGCCAATGAAGAGAAAACCAAAAGAGAGACACATTTAGGTCTCCGTGTAGCTGCACAACCTATGAATCTAATGAATTAAATTCGTAATCCATTTTTTAATTATTCTTCAATTTTATCCATAAATCATTTATCCTTTCTTCACACTGTTTTATTTCAATCCATTATATTCATTATCTTTCTTCTTTGACTCTTCAAAAACACACAGGAGAATCCAGGTTTCCTTTTTGCCACGTTTTTATTGCCAGTCACCCAATGCATTTCGGGAATTTTATCCCTTCTTCAGGGGTTTCTAGGGTACAAACAAAAATGGAACCTCATCAATTAAATAGCAATCTAGTTTTATAAAAACATCTTTTTTAAGAAAAAGCAACTGACTTTTACCATATATCATTATTTGTGTTCACGCTTTTACTGTCATTGTTGCTTAACTTTTCTGACTGCAAACGCTACCCACGTTACCCTGTAATGACACCTGAAAGTATCTCACATCCGCATTACTGAAATCTTACTGGATCGAAAACCGCTGCCTATTCTTAAAAGGAACATTTACCATGCTGATACAGGAAATATTCTGAAACGCGCTTACCGTGGCACTAAACAGATCGACCTTTCATGTTAAAAAATACTATGCAATCTTCCCACAGATTAACTGCATGCTGCTCCAGCTTCTCACTTCCAACAAAGGTTTACTGAGCGCTGGTGAACGTTCACCTTAATGACCCTGTTCGAATAAGCTGTGACAACACGTGACTCACTAACTCTCGCTGCACCTCTCTCTTCAACCAGCGAAAGCGCGTTATCCCACTAGCAACTATTCATTGAATAAACAGCAATTCCCATAGTTCCTCTCGCTTCCAAGACTCCCATCCATTGTTGCCCCCCCATGTAGTTTCCACATTCTACTCTACATGAAGCCTTGTTGCTGGGGGTTACGTTGAAAATACTCTTGATGCTGGTGTTGAAAGTACATTACACAAGGTAATCTTTGCCATTTAGAGACTCCTCATCCCACTTAAAGCCCTGGCAGTGAGGATGAGGATTCCTAACAAAACAGGAGAGCTTTAAGTTGCAGTGCACGCAACTTTATTTACAATCAAACTTCACGGTGTGAGTTGGTGGTTTGCAGAAATCCTGCTCTAGGCTATATACCACCTGTGATGTTACGATCAGTAGTATGCTTGGCTACATGACACAAAATGTCATAAATGAAATGGAAGAAACTGAAAATAGTTTTCAAAGTACTCTGTCAAAAATAAGTTTACTGTTAGCCTTCATTATTTTGAAATCTGTTTTGCTATTCAGTTTTCTTTCTTTTTCCAGGAATTCAAAATTTGACATTTGAAAACTTTACAATAATTGAACTGCGTATACAGTGGACTTCAGAAAATGTAGTCGGCTACACAACAAATGTTCAGTGGAATGATTGTTTTACATTTTCCCTTAATGGGATGTACTCGACGCCTGGAAGTTACGTAATATGTAAGTTGCTATTCTGTATCATTTCTATACATCAACAATTGTCTTACTATATGTTGAGAGTTGTTTCACAATGTAAATAAATATTCCACTTTACAAAGTGTGTAGAATTTGTTTTAACTAGGCCGCGTCATACGTCGGCAGTGAAATCCTCTATACCAAACTGACTTGGCATGAAGTAATTGTTAACTGAAACACTGCCGTTAGAGTGCAGGGTGAAGTCATATTGGAGTTTGTTCAGTGTAAAGTAAAGCTATTTGTAAGAGCGTCATGATATTCTAGTCGCCTCTCTATAACCGGGATAATCTTACTATTATTGGCTTAGGCGTAATGCATGCCTGGAGGTAGTTGGCACTCTAAGTGCAGGTTAATGTGCCTCTCTTACAGGCCCTTTGGTGATTAGGCGATAGCTTTCTGTGCCTCTTTTAGATGAAGTTCTAGGCCATAGACAGCTGTTAGGTGTTGATTGTCAAAGACCAATTGTGGAAAATACCTATTCTTGCATTGCACTAGACCATTGCTTACCATGGTTGACCTTCATGTCACTTTCATTCACTTGCTTCTTATTGATGGCTTTCCCTCCTCTTTCTGAGTTTGTCCCTCCCCCGGAGCATAGTTTTTAACCAACCTAGTTATAGTTAGGACCTATTTTCCATAGGAAATTTGCAACATTCTATTCTCAATAACTTTGGCGCCGATTGACCAATCTTCGTGAAATTTTCAAAACTTATGGCCCGGTCCGCTCCTATCTTGAAAGTTTCAGGGTGATTCATCAATCGGGGGTGGAGAAAAAAGGGGGTCCCAAAACGTGTATTTCTGTTGTCTTGTGTTCCTCGGGATCGGTAACCCGAACACCCCGGTTTGGACCTCCCAAAAGAAGGAACAGAAGCGTATTACGTAAACACGAGCTCTTTATTCTGGCATGCTCATATCTAAGACAAACGTAAGCGAATACATATAGCGGATTGTCATGGTAAGGATCCAACCGTCCTCTGCATGGATGCCCGTCCTAGCACCCTCCAACAGAGGGCACTGTGCTAAATAATGTCCGACAATGCCACTCGAATCTTAATTAGCCAGATAAGTCGTGTCAATTGCTTAGAGTCGTCCTCCGCATTCGTGTCAGACCTGACACGTTCCAACGGAGGGCCAAACACAAAATAGAACGCAAAGAAATATAGGCTTTTCCTCTCGCTCGATAACCCTCGAGCGGGGACTGGCCAAATGTCAAAGAAAGGCGAAATCCTGAGTGCTCGATAACCCTCGAGCGGGGACTTGCCAGAGTATAACGAAGGACTGTGTCCCTGGTGCTCGATAACCCTCGAGCGGGGACGGAATCTATGCTGAAAGGACCGAAGTCCTAGGCGCTCGTTAACCCTCGAGCGAGGACATTAATTGTACAGAAAGGACCGGAGTCCTAGGCGCTCGACAACCCTCGAGCGGGGACAGGTAATGTTTCCACGAGGACCGGAGTCCTCAGCGCTCGACAACCCTCGAGCGGGGACAGGCGATGTTTCAGCAATGACCGGAGTCCTCAGCGCTCGAAGACTCTTGAGCGTGGTCAAACAAAGGTAACAGGGCGGTACGCGAATCCCGTGAATCCCAGGAGCGAGTAGCGGCAGGGTTCCTCACCGGTAAAGCGTACGCCGTCTTCTCCACACCCGCTTGCACAAACAGCGCTCACCTTCCTTGCTGATGCATCACACGGAAGCGCGTCTATGGTTCAAAATATTCGACGCCGACTGCTGGCTTCCTCGTTGTTTATATGGTGACGCCCTCGCGCATAGCCTTCTGGGAGTGACAGTTCTAGCGGGCTCGCTCCTGGTTCTTGTAGTCTTCCTTAGCGCTTGTTTCCGCCGCGGGCTCTGATTCGTGTCTTAACAGAACATCCCCCTCCCATCATGGGCCACCAGACGGACCGGGCTTGTGAGGGTGCTTTCTGTGGAACGCGGAAACCAATCTTGGCGCACAAATCCCAGCTACAGGCTCCCAGGACTCCTCTTCTTGCCCGTAACCTTTCCACGCAACGAGGTACCACAGCTTACCCCTGCGCCAGCGTGAATCCTTGAAGCAGTGAACCTCGTATTCTCCCTCACCGTTCACCCACACCGGTGGAGGAGCAGGGCGTTTGGGCGACACGGAGGGTTTGAGCAGGGAGACATGGAACACTGGGTGAATCCTTAAGTTGTCCGGCAACTCCAACCGCACGTTAACCGGGCTGAGACATTCCTTGATGCGGTAAGTCCCTATGAATTGAGGATGGAAATCGCTGTGTTTACGGAATCTCAGGTTCCTTGAAGACACCCATACGTAATCCCCTGCCTGATACAGTGGGCCCGGCCTCCTCCGTTTATCCGCCGTCGCTTTGTATTTCCTCTTGGCCTCCTCCAAGCACTTTCTTGCGCTTACCACTGTATCCCTGATGTGGGCCACTCTTCTGGTGGTTTCAGGAACGCCCAACGTCGTCGAGGGGTGTGACAACGGGAGGAAGCGGGGATGGTGCCCGTAGTTGCAGTAAAAAGGCGAAACCTTGGTTGACGTGTGTGGCGTTGTTGTACGCGATTTCTGCAAGCCACAACATGTCCACCCACTCCTCTTTCCCTTGATCGATGAAACAGCGGAGATATTGCTTCAGGGTTTGAGGGTTTGAGGGTTGAGGCGTTCTGTCTGGCCATCGGTTTGCGGATGGTAGCTGGTGGACAACGCGGAGGTGACATGTAGCGCCGCACACCAGGTCTTCCAGAACCTTGCAGTGAACTGCGATCCTCGATCTGAAACAATGGTACTGGGGAGGCCGTGAGCCCTAACGACCTCCTAGAGAAGCATGACCGCCAACTGTCCAGCCGTGGGTACTCCCTTACAAGCAATAAAGCGACCCATCTTGGTTAAATAGTCGATGACCACAAGAATGGCAGTGTATCCTTTATCCTCGGGCAACCCCACTACAAAATCCAGGGAGTTGCAGTCCCAAGGCCTGTTGGGAGTCGGTAGTGGTTGCAGTAGGCCCTGCTGGCGTCTGTGATCAGGTTTCATGGCAGCGCAGGTCGCGCATGTGTCTATCCAATTCCGAACATCCGCCCTCAACGACGGCCACCAAAACTGTCGTGATGCGTAGTCGACTGTCTTCTCCAGTCCGAAGTGTCCAGCGCTGGGCGACTCATGGCACCACACGAAGACCTGCTTCTGTAAACGTGTGGTAGGTACCAACACACAACTGCCCCGAACTGGAATGCCGTCGCGGACCTGCCACTCCTCGTGTCTCCGAAGCCATGTTTTCCATTGAAAGGTGTTGACTCCTTTCTGGATGTCGCGTAGGAACGCCCCCGGCTGGATCGCCCCTACCACCGCATCCGGGCTTATGATGGACTCAACGGTCTGTTGTGGACTCTTAGCCTCGGTGGTTTGCCGAGACAGAGCGTCGGCTTTCCTGTTCTCAGTTCCTGGCCTATATGTGATGGTGAAGTGAAAGCCGGAGAAGAATAACATCCACCTTAGTTGGCGAGGAGTCAATTGCCTAGCGGCAGTCATGAACTGGAGGTTCCGATGGTCAGTGTATACCATCACTACGTGCTTGGCCCCCATCATCAGGTGTCTCTACTCGGCAAAGGCGTCCTTGATGGCCAGGAGCTACTTCTCGGCGACGTGGTAGTTCCGTTCCGCCAGGTTTAATTTGCGTGACATGAACGCAACGGGATGTAGCAACCCCGTCACAGGGTTCTTCTGCGACAGTATAGCTCCTACCGCCAGGTCGGAGGCGTCCGCCTCCACCGTATATTGTTGTTCCGGGTCAGGGTGGGCAAGGATAGGAGCAGATACGAAGGCGTTCTTCAATGCACGGAATGCACCCTCCGCCTCTTCCGACCACCCGAAAGTCACCGACTTCCTCAACAGCTGCGTGATGGGCGTCACTAGCCTCGAGAACCCCTCTATGAACCGACGGTAGAAGTTGGCAAAGCCAAGAAAGCTCTGCGCTTCCTTGAGGTTCTTGGGTGCCGGCCATTCTGTTACTGCTCTCACCTTCCTCTCTGCCATGGTTTGTCCTTCTGGGCTTAACATGACCCCTAGGAATTCCACAGTAGTCACGTGGAAGTCGCATTTACTAAGCTTGCAGTAAAGCGAGTTGTCTCTGAGGATCTGTAGCACCGAAGCCACATGTTTCACGTGTTCTTCCGTGTTGTCCGAGTAAATCAAAATGTCGTCTATGTAGACGACGACGTATACATCCAGGATGTCTCTCAGTACATCGTTCAAAAAGAACTGGAACGCGGCAGGGGCGTTACAGAGCCCGAAGGGCATTACTCGGTACTCATACAGGCCAAACCTCGTCTTGAAAGCCGTCTTCCACTCGTCTCCTCGACGCATGCGGACCAGATGGTAAGCCCCTTTCAGTTCGAGCTTGGTGTATACATGAGCCTTCTTCACTTGTTCTAGGAGCACGTTGATGAGGGGCAGTGGGTACCGATTTTTAATCGTGATGGCGTTAAGCGCCCTGAAATCCACACAAGCGCGGAGTTCCCCGTTTGCCTTAGGGAAGAAGAACAGTGGTGAGGCCGCAGGTGATCTCGAAGGCCTGATGAACCCTAGTCGTAACATCGTATCCAGGTAGGCCCGGAGGTGTAGGTTTTCGGGCTCGGACAAGGCGTACAGCCTACCGCCAGGTATTGTGGCTCCCGGGACTAGGTCGATTTGACAGTCGTATACCCTATGCGGTGGGAGCGTTTCCGCTTGGTTATCATCGAATACATCTCTGTATCCTAGGTAGGCTTCTGGGAGAACCACCTCCTTTTCAGCAGCTGTGGCCACCACCCACCCCGGGTTCTCCAAATTCTCTGGGACACCCTTCTTCCGCGTGCAGAACTGTGAACAAAAAGGGGAGTCCATGATTAGCTCCTGGGTTTCCCAGTTGATCGAGGGGTTGTCTTTTCAGCCACGGTAAGCCTAATATGATCCCGTACTGCGGAGCACAGATGACGTTGAAGTCCATTGTCTCTGTGTGTTGAGTTCCGTAGACCACCTCAACATTCCCGGTGTGGTGGCTGATGGGTCCTGACACCAGCCTGCGCCCATCCACCGCAAAGACCTCCTCCGGGACCACGCACTTCTGTAGCGTTAACCCTATGCGTTGTGACTCCCTTTCATCCATAAACAGCCCTGTGGCCCCTGAGTCTACCATAGCAGAGACCGAAACTAATTTGTTTCGTACCAGCAACTGTAGAGGAATGAACAAGTGTCTGTTGCTCTCAGAAGTGTGTAGTTGTGCCGAAGGGATAGAACCATGACTCCGAGAATCCCCTTCGTTCTGGGAGCTCGCTAGTTTTCCGCCGGTTTGTCCACAGACGCTGTGGACATGCGACTGGGACGAGGACGTCCGGTCTTGGGCTTCACTGGGCATTCGCGAACATAGTGTCCCTTTTTGCCGCAATACAAACACAGGCCTTGTTTTCTTTGCGACTCTTTCTCGGTGGCCGTGAGGCTCGCTCTGACGGCCCCAATATCCATGGAGTCACCGCGGGGTGTGGGTGTGGCCTCGGGGACAGCCGTATGACCCGTTGTGGTTGGGGCCTTGTCCTTTTTGTGCGCACCCCCTTGTCTTTCGCTAAGTCGATGGTCGAGGCGAAGGGCCAGGCTGATCAGGTCTTCGCAGTACACCGGTTGTGGATCTATCTGCGCTATCACGTCTTTCAAGTCTTCGCTCAGACCCGGGTGGAAAAGCGCTGTTTGTTTGGCAGGGGGCCATTTGGATTCCGCAACCAAGCGCCTAAACGCGTTCAGATAGTGAAACAGCCCGGTTGTGCCTTGTTTCAGTTCCAACAGTTCCCTGTCTGCAGTGTACGAATCCGCTCTCCGATCGAACACCTTCACGAACTCTTCCTGGAACTGTTCCCAGTCGTACAGTAGTGGATCGTCCCTGCTCACCAATGGAACCGCCCATTGAGCAGCATTCCCCGCCAGATAAGATATCATGAAGGCTACTCGCGCCTGATTGGTCGGAAACGATTTCGGTTTACAGGAGAAATGTAACGCCACTTGCGTTATAAACACCTGAACCGTGGTAGGATCCCCGCTATACCTTTCTGGTGTAGCAAGAGGTATGGCAACAGGCATCTCTACAAAAACCGCAGCTGGCGTACCTGTGATAGGTGCCCCCGTGTTGAACGGATTACGCTGTTGGTGATCCACTCTAGCTCTTAAATCCGCCGTTTCTTGGCGCGATGCCGCTAGTTCGTTTTGGACGTCTACTAACGCTGCCAACACATCCTCCAAAGTGGCCATGGCTGGTTACCCAACCTGGAGGTTGATCGATGTTGTTTAAGGTCGAATATTATGTTGTCTTGTGTTCCTCGGGATCGGGTAACCCGAACACCCCGGTTTGGACCTCCCAAAAGAAGGAACAGAAGCGTATTACGTAAACACGAGCTCTTTATTCTGGCATGCTCATATCTAAGGCAAACGTAAGCGAATACATATAGCTGATTGTCATGGTAACGATCCAACCGTCCTCTGCATGGATGCCCGTCCTAGCACCCTCCAACAGAGGGCACTGTGCTAAATAATGGCCGACAATGCCACTCGAATCTTAATTAGCCAGATAAGTCGTGTCAATCGCTTAGAGTCGTCCTCCGCATTCGTGTCAGACCTGACACGTTCCAACGGAGGGCAAACACAAAATAGAACTCAAAGAAATATAGGCTTTTCCTCTCGCTCGATAACCCTCGAGCGGGGACTGGCCAAATGTCAAAGAAAGGCGAAATCCTGAGCGCTCGATAACCCTCGAGCGGGGACTTGCCAGAGTATAACGAAGGACTGCGTCCCTGGTGCTCGATAACCCTCGAGCGGAGACGGAATCTATGCAGAAAGGACCGAAGTCCTAGGCGCTCGATAACCCTCGAGCGAGGACGGTAATTGTACAGAAAGGACCGGAGTCCTAGGCGCTCGACAACCCTCGAGCGGGGACAGGTAATGTTTCCACGAGGACCGGAGTCCTCGGCGCTCGACAACCCTCGAGCGGGGACAGGCGATGTTTTAGCAATGACCGGAGTCCTCAGCGCTCGAAGACTCTTGAGCGTGGTCAAACAAAGGTAACAGGGCGGTACGCGAATCCCGTGAATCCCAGGAGCGAGTAGCGGCAGGGTTCCTCACCGGTAAAGCGTACGCCGTCTTCTCCACACCCGCTTGCACAAACAGCGCTCACCTTCCTTGCTGATGCATCACACGGAAGCGCGTCTATGGTTCAAAATATTCGATGCCGACTGCTGGCTTCCTCGTTGTTTATATGGTGACGCCCTCGCGCATAGCCTTCTGGGAGTGGTAGTTCTAGCGGGCTCGCTCCTGGTTCTTGTAGTCTTCCTTAGCGCTTGTTTCCGCCGCGGGCTCTGATTCGTGTCTTAACAATTTCCCATAGGAAACTTTAGACACAGCTACAGCCCGAACTGCTGAATGGAATTAGACCAAATTTGGCAAAAAGGTAGATCTTGGTTCAGAAAGAACCCTTTTTGTGAAATGGTGTAAATCCGTTCTGTAGTTCCTGAGAAATTCAAAATGTAAAAAGTTTCGATATCTATGGCCGCGCACCCTCCTGATCACAAGCTTTATGGTAATTGGCTGTCAGCACTCCAAACCAGGAAGTGTTGGCAGCCATCTTGTGCTCGGTAGAACCGAGGCACAAGAAATCAGGAAAATAAGTACGTAAAACGGAAAAAGGGGGCAGGGTAGAAACACCCTGACCCCCTAGGCCTGTTTTGGGGGGGTCCCACAAGGACCCCCAGGCCAGCGCAGGGTGCACGTATCCTGCCGAGAACAAAAAAAAATAAAACGAAGCGTGGACTACTGCACTTAATTGCTATTAAGCCCCCGGGGGGGCCCAAGTCCCGGGGGCAATATTGTTATGTAATGGGAGGCCCAGAGGGGCCCCCCAGCCCCAGGGAACGCCACCCCCAGGGCTTTAATACAATATGTGCGGGGCTCACAGCCTCCCCAGCCCCGGGGACTGCCACCCCCCGGGGCTTCGTAAATAAATGGGTGGGGGGGGCTCAAAGGCCCCCACACGCTCCGGGGACTGCCACCTCCCTGAGGCTCTAAATATTATAATTGGGGGTCCGGGACAGATCCCTCAGCCCTGGGGACCACCACCTCCCCGGGGCTTTTTTAATGTTGGGAGTGGGGCCTCCCTGTCAGGCTCTGGGGACCGCCACCCCCCCAGGGCCGGCTCCTGCAGTGTCCCGGGGTGCCCACTGTAGTTTGCTATTGCGGCTCCTGCCCTGCCATAGCAAACTGCTTTGGTTTTTGGAAGAGAGAGCAGGAAACCTGCTCTCTCTTCCAAAAACCAAAGACGATTGCTTTTCCACACTGGGAGCTGCATCTTAGCAGCTCCCCATGTGGAAAAGTAATGCGGGCTCCCGCAGGAGGCGGGGAGCCGGGAGGACCGTGGGGGGATTGAGGACACCCCCACGGTCCCCAACAGAGAGGACCAGCCCTGGGGGATGGGGTCCGCGGGGCTATTAGTGGCCGGGAGGGGGGACCACGCGGCCTCCTCCCCCCTCCAATAAATAATTTAAAAAATGGCCATGCCCCGCGGCAAAATAAGTAGGAAAAGTAGGCGGGCCACACAGCCCCCCTGCTTAAAAAAATTGAAAAAAAAGACCAGCATCGCATGGAGACCCCGCCCTCTCACTGCAGCACTGTGCAAACGCACCCCCTGGCGCATTTGGAGAGGGGGAAATAATTCCCCTTGAATACTGGGGGTCCCTGGGGGCTAACTAGCCCACCAGAACCTTCCAGTATGCGCCAGGGAACTGCGTTGCAGAGAGGCGTTCTGAGGCCATGCCCCTTTTTACACCTCTCTGCAATGCAGCTCTGTGGCACATAATGGAGGTACCTGGTGAGCTAGTTGCATCCCAGGGACCCTCAGGATTCAAGGGGAGTAAATCCCCCAATGCGTTTGCACAGTGGTGAAGGGAGGGGCGGAGCCTGAGGGGACGTGTGCAAACACGCCCTGTGGCACATTTTAAGTTGGGGAATTAATTCCTCTTCAAACCTGAGGGTCCCTGGAGGCCAACTAGTCCACCAGGTACCTCCAGTAAGCGCCACGGAGCTGCGTTTCAGAGTGTTGTAAAAAGGGGCGTGGCCTCTGAACACCTCTCTGCAAAGCAGCTCTCTGGCGCATACTGGAGGTACCTGGTGGGCTAGTTGGCAGGATTGAAGAGGAATTCATTCCCCAACTTAAAACACGGCACAGGGCGTGTTTGCAGACATGTCATCTCAGGCCCTGCCCCCTTCCTTCACCATTGTGCAAACGCGCCCTCTGGTGAGTTGTAAGTTGGGGAATTAATTCCCCTTGAATCCTGAGGGTTCATGAGGGCCAACTAGCCCACTAGGTGCTACCAGTAAGCGCCAATGCGCTGCGTTACAGAGAGGTGGTCCAGGTTGTGCCCCTTTTTACACCTCTCTGCAACAACACTTACTGGAGGTACCTAGTGGGCTAGTTTGACCCTCAGGATTCAAGGGGACTTAATCTCCCAACTTAAAATGGCCATAGGGCGCGTTTACACAGTGGTGAAGGGAGAGGATGGGGCCTGAGGTGACGTGTGCAAACACGCTCTGTGGTGCGTTTTACGTTTGGGAAATAGCCCACCGAGTTCTTCCATTAACCCCTTGGACGAGCCCAGCTCGTCATGGAGTTTCCATTGATTTCAATGGAAATTACATGGAAGCACTGCAAGTAGCTTAGCATCCAAGTGGTTAAGGGCCACAGAGCTGCATTACAGAGAGGTGGTCCGAGGCCATGCCCAATTTTACACCTCTCTGCAATGCAACTCTGTGGCACTTAGTGGACATACCTGGTGGGTTAGTTGGCCCCCGGGGACCCTCAGGATTCAAGGGGATTTTATCCCCCAACTTAAAACGCCCACAGGGCGTGTTTGCACACTGATGAAGGGTGGGGGGTGCCTGAGGTGATATGTGTGCAAACACACCTGTGGCGCATTTTAAGAGGTATTTTTAATCTCCCTGCCCTAATATATACTAGGGGCTTACAGAGGAGGTCAAGCTAATCACAAGGATACTTCAACGCATAGTGTTCCCTAGTGTATGTAGGTGTTTTCACTTTATTCTAAGTGTCTTTTAACATAGCACTGGCTCTAGGACTGGTTAGTCAGACTCAGTTACCACCAGTACCCATCTGAAAAAGTTAAGGGTACGGGATGATTTTGCAACAAGGCTTCTTTCTGCTCCTCTGTTTGTTCTTTCTGCACGTTTTCCTTCTTCCTTCACTTTTCTTCATCTTTGAGGACTTCTGTTACTTCTTTCTGAATTTCTTTTTTTTCTTTCTGTGCATTTTTTTCTTCTTTCTTCACATGTCCTAACTCTGTATGCATAGTTAGGAACTAGCATTTATATTTTTTTCAGTGAATATATATATATATATATATATATATATATATATAGATATAGATAGATATAGATAGATATATAGATATAGATAGATATAGATATAGATATAGATATAGATATATATATATATATATATAGATATATATAGATATATATATATATATATATATATTATATATATATATTATATATATATATATATATATATATATATATACACACACACACCTTCTGGCGGTTGCCGGTAGGTAGTTATAGTTAGGATCTTGTCTTGCCTATAGCTTTGGTGCCATTTGATGAATTGTCACAAAAATGTCCCAAATAATTGTCCTGCTGATTCTAGTTATGCATGGAAAACGTTGGGGTGATCCGTGAAATGTGAGGGGGGGGGGGGAGTTTGTTTCCCATAGAGATTTTAAACAAGACTACAGCCAGAATTGCTGAACGGAATGGCACCAAATTTGGCACAGATAGAGCCTTTTTGTGATTTGTTGTAAAACAATTTTGTAGTTATAGAGATATTAAAAGAAAACCAAATGTGTATGTCTAGGGATGCGTACCCTCCGCGGAACCACCTGCGGTGGCTCAGCTGCTCCACACGCCAAAGCTAAGTCCTGATTGGCTGGGCGCAACTTCACAGAAAAGTTGGGTCCACCATTTTCTGTATACAGAAATGGTCCCCGGGGCTGAAAAGTTGCTTCTACATAAATGAAGGTGTCAGGTTAGAGCTTACCTGACCACATGTTTGTGTAATAGATGTGGGAAAGGCTTGTACAATGGACACCAAAATGCCAGTAAACGTTCTTTTAGCCACGTGCGATATCCGCGGATCCATCATGGGGCTCAGTGTGGCCCCCGTTTAAATCCACGATGGATCCATAAATCACACCGTGAATCAAACAAATTTACTCTCACACCCATTCTGACACCCATACAGATATTCACACCCTATCTCGCTCCCAGATAGGTGCTCTTACACCCACTATGACACCCAGAGTGTCTCACCCAGTCACACATACTCATTCACCCAAGCACAGACCCTCTCAAACACTGATGCACATACTCAGAGACCCACTGACACTCATGTACCCACTCAGAGTACTACTCAGACACACACCAACCCATTCATACACTGAGACACCCACTCATGGACCCCCACAGACACACACACACACACACACACACACACACACACACACACACACACACGCACACGCACACACACACACATCAAAGACCCACTAAGACATTCACAAACCTACTCACTCTCACACAGCCATTCAGACCCTCATGCACACACTCGTGCACCCACTCATATACCCACCCATAGACACACATCACTCACAGATACACTCAGACTCTCGCACACACTCACACACCCACTTAGGTACTCACATACCTACTCACAGAACCAGACAGACACTGAGACACTAACTCACAGACCCCCAGAGACACTCACACACTCACTATAGACCCACTCGGATACTCATGTACTCACTCACAGACCCACTCAGATACTCATGTACTCACTCACAGACCCATTCAGATACACACACTGACACATCCAGTCTGATGCATGCAGTCAGTCGGACAGTTGAGAACCTTTTGTGTTTCTGTGCATTGAGTGTGTGTGTTTGCTATGCAGATTCACAAATATGATTATTTATTAAAAAAAAGGGATTTAAAAAGAAGATGAACCAGTGTTTGAGAACCTGGTGCCTCTTAGAAGAGCCTTTGTTGTTTGTTGTGTGTAGATGATAGTGACACATAATTCAGGATGCAGACTTTCAAGTTGTTGAGGAACACTTTGTTGCCTTTCTCTGTTAAGTGAACACCAAATTTTTCTACATGTACCCTCCTTGGCAAAGTTTAAATTGTTGTTATAGATGGAGCCCATTTTGTGGTCTCTGAGGAATGCAGAAACCATTTTATTGACATGTTTCCTGACTTTGTCCATCTGTAGACACAATTCATTTGACTACTTCTATTTCCGCCTTCGGCAAATTTTAGAGAACATCAAGGCTGCATGAGGGGAAAAGTGCCATTAATTGAGCAAAGGTATCCTTCATTAGGCTTTCTAGTCCTACTCCAGTCAGTGTGCCTAGGTCATTGCCACCGCAGTGCAGAATCATGAGGTCTGTATGTTGCCAATCCATAATGCTTTCAACCAAAGGCAAAAATTGATTCAACTTTAACCCTCTCTGGCCAACCCAAGTAATGTCCACATTAGGTAAACCCAAGTCACTGTCAATGGCACTCTTTCTAGTAAACTCTTCAGGGGTGGCTTCTCCACTAAGGTGGAGAAGCGTCACCCCACTGCTCTTTGAGGAGGAAAAATAAAATTATGATGTAGTTCGGTGCTGGACTAGGGTGGGCGGGGCTGGAGGAACAGGGGGAGGACTCCTTGGCTGGCCATCTTGGCCTGGCTGAACACTCATGTGCACTTTGCCTCTTCCCCATCAGGCTGCATTACACAGCCTTGTGGGGAACATGCCCATGCCCCCAGTCCCCATCTGAGCAACGATCCACTTCGCTCAGACCAATCACAATGCTGCTGAATTGTGATTTGCTATGGGTAGCCTGGGTGCTTCCTGGTTCCGGGACTCGCCAGAAGCAGAAGAGAGGCATGGCCGGCGGAAGAGGTAAGTGGATTTTTTTTATGCTGCCCCCGCCCCTTCCCCCATTCCCTGCCAGCCTCTACTGATGCTCTCAAAACACAAATCTATGACCCACAATCCACACACTAACCATTTTGAAAGCAAAGTATCACACAGTACTAAGCTCACGCTGAAAGAGCCTGTTTTTAAAATGAAAGGTAGGTAAAATGGTGAATAGGACCCAATTTAAAAAACAAAATTGAGTAGATGGTCTGAATATGCAGGTCGCTAAAATTAGGCAGTGATTTTGAGAAAAGTAACTAGATGTATGATTGGCCCTGGAAAAAGTTAATTGGTTTTGTGCTATTTGGGATATGCTTATATTTGCAAATAGTTCACCAATCCTTCTATAGTTGAGCTTGAAGCTAGTTTGTTGCTCAAAGAATGTGTTGTGAACCTTTGACCTACTAGTACACGAGTGTTCTAAAGGTGGTTGCTATAGAAACTGAGCTAAACTGTGTTGGGAGAAGGGTCACGAAGAGACTGTACTTTCAAATGTAAAAGTAGTGTGGTCTAGACAAATTCCAAATTATGGAGGAGGTATTTTCTAAATCAGTACTCTCATATAAATGAAATATAGGTGCAAACTAATAGTATAATAATGTTAAATTGTTTAATGGACAAAGTTCCACGGGGGCATGCTGGATACCTCATTGGATTTGCAAATCCACCCTAGACCTCCATCAAATTGGGCTTTATTTAGGGGAGTGATAGAAAGGGTTAACTATGCTGAACATTCTTAAGTGGTATAGCATAAGTTAAATATGAAAGGGGTGTTGGGATATGTTTTCTGCATCATTAACCTTGAAAGCAAAGTTGAAAATGTTGCCATTAACCCCTTCGATGCGGATGACAAAGCCAGCTCGTCATGGGCGTTACCTGCGCTACGCGGATGACGAGCTGGCTTTGTCACAAACCGCGCGATTTTTAAATTTCAGCGCACAGCGGGAAAACCCGCTAGCGCGGTAGCGGTTAATAGTTCCCTTGTATGAGAGTGGTGTACCATTCTTGTGCTTAGTTTTTACGCATTTTCCTTGAGGAGAGATTCTAACTGATAATGAGAAACAAAAAAAGAGACCAACAAACACATTTAACAGGTATTTGAATTAAGGGTTATTTTAAACATAAATTGTCAGAAAAAGCATGAGTGTATATAATGTCGATGAAGGTGAGAATTATGTTTACAAAAATAAATCAAAATTGAGGGCTTGTGTTCAAAGTAAGGAAAAGTACAGTGATCACCAAACTAGGTTAAAAAATGTCTAAATAGTAGCACTCTGGCATACACCAATCTACACACTGACACAACCATCCAAACACAAATGCATCCAATAATACACCCAGGCATTCCATGAGGGATACACTGACACACCCAGGTATACACCGATGCATACACTAACACCCAAACACATACCTATACATCCACTAAATGACCCAGATACATTTATGCATACACTAGCACACCCAGGTACACAGTAGTGCATACACTGACACATCCAGCACTCACAGATGCATTCACTAACACACTCAGGGACACATAAGCGTGGTTAGTGACATACCCAGGTATATACTGATTCAGGTACTGCCACACCCACCAAACATTAAAAGCGGTAGCGAGACCCAATACAGACACTAATGCAGATATAGTTACATACCCGTACACTGCTAAAACAGCCAGTAAGCAATCGATTCTGAGTGGTATTTATAATTTTTCATTTTGTGTCTGCAGTTTACACTGCTATGTTGAATTGACATTTATAACACCTTGCCAAATCTTTCCTTTCATTGCATATAAATCACCCCTAAGGTAAACTGTATGTTGCCTATGGGGCAGGAAGGTATTTGTTTAAAAGGTAAAGCAGGTAGTTTGAAGTTTTAGTGAGTTAGAAACTCAATCGCACACCAATTTACCCAGCTATACATCCACTCATGCACTCACTGAGATACCTATTTTCAAAACTATACAGCCACTCACACACCCAGACACACAGTGACAGAGGTACTTACACATTCAGTGATGTACCGCCCAGCAGTTATGTATGCAGCACTAACCAAGTCAGTTACATACCCCAACACTCCCCAACAGAGAAAGTAAGCAATCCATACGGGCACTTACATGCACATTTTAAGAACCACTGAGTTAATAAGAGATTCAGTCCTATAGCGGCATAGTTGCTTGCCCATCTGATGACACACCCTTAGATGGACTGATACTCTCACTCACATTTGTACTCAAGTACTGACATAACCAATCAGTCATCCAGACACAGTAGCTGTTTAAACATGTCTTGGGCCTGCTACGGCAGAGCCAGCATGTCCAGCCAGAATCGTACCGCGAAGAACCTGAGGCGGAGTTTCTGGGGCTTGATGTTCTGTGGCACTTTTAAAAATACTAATTTTGATCTTTTTAACTACTTACATTTTCGCGCTGACTGCTAACGCGTTGTGTTTATTTGAATTATTTGCTTGCGCTGAGTGCTAGCGCGTGTCACCGCTTCTTCTAGTGCTGCTCCCTGAACCATCGCGCTGATTGCAAGCGCTTGCACTGCTGATTGCTGAGTGCTTCACATTTTGGACAGGCTGTGTCTTCTGCCTCCCTGACCCTTTATTCCCACTGTTATCTTTTCTGTTTCGGCACCTGATGCGGAAAGCCGGGTGCATTCTTCCCGATCTCCCGTTGCACTTTATTTTCCGGTCTCTCCTCGCTTGTGTTGGGTGGCAACAGCACCGTGGGGGGGACCTGTCTTTACTTTCATCCCCATTCCAGTCCGGCATACGAGGTGCCGCTGGGTACTGTGTGATAGGAGCAGCGGCCATCTTGGGTGGAGTTTTTGCATGCCGGTCGGCGGACCAGCGGTGCGGCTCTCCTTCCACTCCCCCTGCGCGACTATAAGTTTAGAGGCTTTTTCCTCCGCGCAGCGGACGCGCTGTGCGGACGCACCCATCCTGAGCCAAAGGAGCGCCTAAGGTAAGCCCGTCTGCGCCCGTCAGCGTCCCGGATGCGGACGTGGGCTTTTTCCTGGCTGTCTCGCATCCTCTTGCCACCATGCGCTCTTATACTTCTGCTGAGCTCCTTTCCCTTCGGAACGAGGTGGCTACTTGCCGCTGCGTTTTTCCGGGTACGCGGGTATTGAAAAAGGGCTGCCCTGGCTGCGGATGGCGTTTGGTCGGCCCCCACACTGTATCTCCCGCCACTCTAACGACCTACAATCCCTGCATTCTGCTCAATGCCAGATCTCTCATTTGGCATTCGCTCGATATTTATAATGTGCTGTCAGAGTGCAAGCCACTATGTCTTTTTCTAACAAAGACCTGGCTGGGGAAAAGCTCTGGCCCTGACCTAGCGACTGCCATTCCCACTGACTATGTCATCGTCAGAAAGGATAGGGCCATAGGTAGAGGCGGTGGGGTCGCTCTGGTAGTCGACAAGCGCTTTTCCTGCGCCACTCTCTCAACTGACAATATCTCGGGATGTGAGTCCCTAGGTTTTACCCTCTCTCTTTCCCCCCATCAAGCTTGTGTTGGGCTTTTAATTTACAGGCCACCGGGACCCATAGGCCTGTTTTTTGAGGAGCTGCAGGCTGTTCTTTCGGTACTTTGTCTAAAATCAGAACATTGTATACTGCTGGGAGATTTTAACTTCCATATGGATGTAGGCAGTGACACGGATGTTGTTAAGTTGTGGGACATTACAGCACCTTTAGGGTTGTTACCTTATGTCTCTGTTCCCACGCACAACAAAGGTCACACTCTCGATCAAGTTTTTTCTACGGTTTTGATCAGTACGTCTCCCCCGGTCCCTGTCCTATGGTCTGATCACTATTTAATAAACTTTCACATCCCCCCAGTCACCACTACCTCTTCTAGACCGTTGCAAGGCTCTAGAGGGACTGCACGGGCATTTCACCGGGTGTCCTCTGAAATGTTGGTATCTGCACTCTCCTCACGTCCTTGTCAACTGTCCGGTTGTTTAGAGGAGGATCTGGATCTGCTACATATGTGGCTCGTTGACAGATTTGAGGAGCTAGCCCCCATGGTAATTTCTAGTAAAACCAGCAGGCGCGCGTCTGCCCCGTGGTTCACTCCCTCTCTCGGTGAGTTGCGCCAAGAGTGTAAAAAAGCCGAAAGGGCTTGGCGTCGCCTGTACGATCCCAGTGATAAAAACAAATATAGGGAATTAACTAGGCTCTATCACCGCCATATTATGGCTGGGAAAATAGCCTACTTTGATAAAAGAATAGAGGATGCGGCGAATATGAGTAAAGAAATATTCCACATTGTAAAAGATTTTATTTCCCCTACCTCGATTTTGCCATCTCATTCCCATTCGGAAGCATGGGTTTGTCAACTTGCAATCTTTTTTGCTACAAAAATTAAAGCTATTCAAGATACTTTTTCCCCCACTAGTTTAGTATCTGTATCTGAGCTCAGGCTTCCTAGTCTCTCATCCTCGGTAGTGGAAGGCCCCTCTTTCTCTGAGCTTCCATCTCTGTCTCTCCCTGCCTCACTTGACCTCTTTACTCAGCTCAAGTCCGGCTCTCCGCAGGATCCCTGCCCCGCAAAATGTCTTGGAAGAGTAGCACCTGCCATAAATTCCGTGCTCAACCCGGTGATCAATATGTCCTTAAGCACGGGAGTGGTCCCCCAGGCCTGGAAGCATGCCTTGATCCTGCCACTTGTCAAGAAGCCCAATTTGGACCCTTTGGTCCATGCTAACTATAGGCCGATCTTCCTTCTCCCGGCCTTGGCTAAAGTGGTGGAGAAGCATGTGCACATCTCCCTATCGAATTTCATTGAGAGTAATGATATTCTACACGACACTCAGTCGGGCTTTCGTGCCAATATGAGTACAGAGACCGCTCTTCTCAAAGTCACCGATGCCATCAGGGAAGTATTAGACACTGGAGGAAAGGCCATATTAGTTATGTTGGATTTGTCGGCGGCCTTCGACACCGTTCCCCACGACGGTCTCCTTTCAAGACTCTGGGAGATCGGATTACGCGGAACGGTGTTGAATTGGTTGAGTCATTTTTGGCCGGCTGCCGGCAAACGGTCTGGGCGCCATCTTTCTCCGCCGACATGCCGCCATTGGAGGTGGGGGTCCCTCAGGGTTCCATCTTAAGCCCCACCCTTTTCAACATCTACATGGCCCCTCTGGCGGCAGTGGCGGAGTCGTTTGGTGCCCAGATCGTATCCTACGCTGATAACACCCAGCTCCTCTTTACCTGCACAAAGGGCTCTGACTTTGACGGTATGCGGATCAGAGGCTGTCTGGGGGCGGTCTTTGACTGGTTTAAACAGCACAGACTGAAATGTAATTCCGACAAATCGGAACTGCTTTTCTTTGGCTGCTCTCCTGATCCTAGATGGAAGGCCTGGTGGCCCCCTGACATGTACCCTCCGGCAGATGCCTCTTCCAAGGCAAAGAACCTCGGGTTTCAGATTGACGATGGCCTCTCCTTTGGGCCTCAGATTCGCGAGCTTACAGGGAAATGCTTCGGCATTTTGAAAATGTTAAGAAAATTCCTCCTGACTCTGTCCCTGGAGCACAGAAAGACTACTGTGCAGGCCTTGATAGGCTCACGCTTGGATTATGCGAATGTGCTCTACCTGGGACTGCCAAAATTTCTTCTTGCGCGCCTTCAGCTGGTGCAGAACTCCGCCGCAAGGGCAATTTATGGCCTTCAGCGTAGGGCGAGTGCAGCGGAGTTGCTTAAAAAGCTTCACTGGCTTCCTGTCTCAAAACTGATTACTTTTAAGGCATTGACTCTTGCCTTTAAGGCGCTCCATCATGTAGGGGCCAGATATATTAGGAGGCTCCTGGCCTTCTATGTACCTTCTAGAACTTTGAGATCTGCTTCTTTGGCTATGGCTTCTGTTCCTTCCATCAGGCGGGCTAGAATTGGAGGTCGCTCTTTTCGATGCTTGGCACCTCGATGTTGGAACTCTCTGCCCGTCTCTCTAAGGAAAATCAGCAATCTACTGGTTTTTAGGAAGGAGCTGAAGACATGGCTTTTCACCCAGTAATCTTTCTTGTTTGCCCTACATCTGCCCCGGACTTTTTTCTTTCTCGGGTTTTTGTCAAAGCGCCGGGACACTCCTAGGAGTAGCCGTGCGCTATAAAAGATCCATTTTAACATAACATAACATACCTTGCCATTTAGAGCATCTTGCCAAGCCTTAAACTCGCATTCCATTACATAGAAGTCACCCCTAAGGTAGAGTGCTATGTGCTTAGAAGGTAAGACATGTACTTTGAAGTATCAGTGAGTCAAATGCACACCTCCAGACCCATATGTGTAATTAAACATCGTTTAGCACCCATACTGCAAGTTACATACCTACTTAGAAAATAATAGTCACTCATACACTCAGTCACACAAAGACACAGTCATTTATATACCCACCCATACAGCCACTTTAATATACAGTTACACACCCCAAGAGTCACTAACACAGCCAAAAACACATCTATACAGCTACTTAAATACACATTTAGATACCCATACAGTTTCTAAGATAGCTAGTCATATAGCAAAATAGTAACGTTGTTATAAATAGAAGTCCTTGAGCCAGGTGTATAAATAGGATAGCTTTATTTAAGTTGAGTTCCAGATTAGGTTCTTAAGATGGAAATGTAAAACCCCACCAGGAGTGACCTCCCTGTCGCTCAGCCTGCCTGCCATCAACTGTCAGTTCACACACAGGCCAGGCATCCAACATTCCACGATGTCACCAAACATTCCAGCAGTCACACCATGTGAGCCACAGGGAAATCCCGGCCAGGGAAAAGAGACCTAGATCAAATATAACACATCTCCTTTCTTTAGGGAAATAACAAAACTGAAATTCGAGTAAGCAATATCAACATCAGTGCACACATCAACATCAATGTACACATGCTTTCTGAAAATAAAACATTTACATTACGAAAGTAAGTATTGACATTACATTCTCAGATAATTAGCCCCCTCCCCCTCCCTTGGGAAAAACACAACACAAGCGCAAAAACGGACACACACCCATAACCAAAATGTAACAAAGTGCACACCACCTTGTGGAGCAAAATTGGAGCACTTATCGCCCTACCACCAAACATGTAACAGGGTGCCTATCACCCCTTGAACCAAAAATTGAGCATGATTGGCACATGAGTAATAGATCTATTACTCATGTGCCACGAATATTTTTTGTGTATTTTTGTGTGTTTTTCTTAAACTGTATTTTTTAAATTTGTTTTTGTCTATTTACTCATTGCCTTTTGAATCATTTTTTATTCACTTGCCGTCTTATTGAAATCCCTGTTAACTTTTTTATGAATTGTTGATGTATGTAGAAATAAATTCTGCTTTTTAACCTCAGTTTAATATGGTTTCTTGCTCTTGTAATATTCTTTTATAAGCATTTTGGTCTACCTAGGCTGTTGTTTCCCAATATGATTTATCCCTGACCTAGGAGTACAGTTTATTCTGTTTTCAGGGTGTCCTTGTTTCATACACTACAGGGTACACACCACCCTGTGAACCAAAATTGGAGCACTTATCGCTCCACCTCCAAACATGTAACAGGGTATACACCACCCTGTGAATCAAAATTGGAGAGCATATGGCTCCACCAATCTCCATAGCTAAAAATATTTAGGACTTGGCTCCTCACAATTCTACACACCACTGGCACACCTCACAGCAAAGAGTACTCACAACCCTTAGAAACATAACTAGGGCAAAATCTCAACATAAAATGTACACTCCTCCCTAAAAACAAATCTCAACCCCCACCACCACCCTCAAATAACAATTTTGTCGCAATAAAACTGAACAAAATGTAAGCTCCGGTGAACGATCTTTCACCCGAGGTCCTCACCCCACTGAGTGCTTTTGACGAGTTAACTGCCAACGATTTTACCTCTGAGGGCATATGTAAGAGTCACCATGCAGGCCGATAAGAATAATAAGCTCCTACACCATTTCAATACTGTCATGAAGTCTGCATGGTGCAAAGTTCACTGGAGGATTTCGACGCTCACGAAACTCTGCAGGGTTGAAAGAGTCACTGCCAGACTGCTGCTGAAAGTATAATTTTGTCCCCCACAACATTCCGATTATCTTTATAAGGCTGACAGTCACTCCGCACTCCATGGATGATAATACAAGGTTGGCAAAACAAACTCTCCAACATAGATCCGATGTTAACCTCAAAATGGCGCCACGCATTACACGCCGCACCGGGTGGCTCTCGGCACGCTGGCGCTGTAAACCGTGTAGAGCAGCAATGAAAAAAAACGTCACAGAAGACTGACTGGAATAGGCGCGTGAAACGGTGAGTAGTCTGTGTACTCTTTGAATTTTTAAAATGTCTGCGCAGCCATTTAATTTTTGAAAGACTGCGCCGCCGTTCACCATTAAAGTTTAAATGTAAAGTAGACTCACCCCAACAACAAGTACCGCAACAGCACTCCTCCGATGTCGCAGCACCACGAACAATGACACGGGTTGTTATTTGCACACCGAAGTACACAACCGCCAGCATCTCTGTTTCTCCCGCAGAAATGTGGTACTGTGCGCTGCTCTCTCTGTCTGCGGTGCTAAATAGTACAGCATGCACCGATCTCCCCACCGGCAAAAATAAAAGTTGTGCATTTACTTGCTGAAAGCTGCTGACAGATGCGTCCCTTTCCACAAACAAGACACACGTCCATGTAGACTCCTCTAGGGTGTGGAAGGACGAGCATTACAACAATTTCTCTTGTCTTTGTAGGTTCCTTATTACTTCTCTTTTCTTGCTGTAGGTTCTTTTCAGTATAAGATCCTCTCAGTAGGCTGTAAGTTCTCCAAACGTCGCCAAATTGTTATTAATCTAAATCCTTGAGCCAGGTGTATAAATAGTATAGCTTTATTTAAGTTGAGTTCCAGATTAGGTTCATAAGATGGAAATGTAAAACCCCACCAGGAGTGACCTCCCTGTCGCTCAGCCTGCCTGCCATCACCTGTCAGTTCACACACAGGCCAGGCATCCAACATTCCACGATGTCACCTAACATTCCACCAGTCACACCATGTGAGCCACAGGGAAATCCCAGCCAGGGAAAAGAGACATAGATCAAATATAACAAACTTACATATACAGTGACAAGGGACAGAGGAAATTGTTCACTCACTCAGATGTGTACCTAATACTGACACAATGGGGGGGCGTGGCCACGGAGGCGATCAAAATGGCTGCCTCTGCTTGAAGCTCCGCCGGTCGGGCTTTATAAATACTTAATCTTTGCGATGTAATGCCATCCAAGCTGCAGCGAACACTTGCCATTTGCCCTTGACACCCGATGTACCGGTCTGGAACCCTGCGGAACGCTGGCGGCGGCGCAATACCCTGGCATTGACCGATCCGCTGTGAGGAAGATCGGCCTTGCGGCCTCCCTCGTGAAGATTAGGCGGCCCTGAGTTCGCGGTGAGTGCGGCCTTGGTGGTGGTCCGGTGCCGTCTCGCGCACTCTCCCTGCTGCTCCTTCAGGCTCCCCCCTCCGTCCCTCCCGCTGCGGCTCCCTGCTTGGTCCTGGCTTGCGGAGCGCTCACTGGTCCGCCCCGGCCTGCTGTGCGCTTCCGCACTGCGGCCTGGATTTTGGGCTGCGGCACGCGGTGGGGTGGGTTAGTGTGGAGACCCCCGCAACTCTAGTGCGTGTGGTGTTGGTGCCGGCCCCTACAGGGTGCGCAGACTCCCCCTCCACCTCTCGGCCCCCCGAGTGCCGACCACCTGCCATGTGGGGGAATTGCCTATCATGGGGGCTGCGTGTGGCCATGCAATGAGTGGCGCCCCAGTTCCGCCTGCAGGACTTACTTTTGTAGCCATCTGTCGCCCTTGATGCCCACAATCTCCCCCACCGGCCGCTACACTCAGAGGGCTTGTCACTGTTTGCAGGTGGGCTACGCCGACTTCTACAACTTGGGGTCCGGTCTATGGCATGCTAACCTAGCTCCACCAGCAATCTGGGGATCACCTGCCTCGGAATGGTTGGTGTTCATTTTACAGCGGCGCCCTCCTCCATTTTCCACCACGCTTATTCAGGGCCCTGCCATTATTCCGGTGGTTTTATTCCAGTGATTCCTCCTGTTTTGGGGTCTGCCTTTTCTTGTTCACCCGCTCTCGCCACGCCTGCCCCTGTGCCGCCATTTGCCAAGTTTCCACGTGGCTGCCCTGCGTCTAAGCGGAGTCATCCTTCTACACGGGGACTGCTCCACCCCGCCACCGGGTTTCCTCTTTATTGCGGCCTTGCCACTCCAACTTCAATTTGCCTCTCCCTATAGACGGTATGGGGAAGGAGGACCCTAACCAACGCAAGCTGACCTTTGATAAGACTCCCGGTCCTACCTCGGAGGCACCCCCGGGTCTATCTAACGGGCCCATGATTTCCAATGTTTCTGAGGATGCCGCCTCTCTCACGGCGGCTATGTTGGCCAAGATGAGGGCCGGTTTCAAGTCACTCGATAGTCGATTTGACGACCTCGACAAGAAGCTGACGGAGATGGGGTCTAAGGTTTAGGCACATGACCGGAGAGTAGATGTGGTTGAGGCAAGAGTTTTGGATATTGAGGATGGCGCCTCGACCTCGTTAAAGCGGCTGGACAGGGTAGAGAAAATCCTCAAAGACGTTGCCATCAAGAATAAGGATTTGGAGGCCCGTCTCCGCCGGAATAATATATGCATCATTGGCGTGGTTGAGACGACCTCCACTGGGTGTAT
This sequence comes from Lissotriton helveticus, assembly GCF_964261635.1. Taxonomy (NCBI): domain Eukaryota; kingdom Metazoa; phylum Chordata; class Amphibia; order Caudata; family Salamandridae; genus Lissotriton; species Lissotriton helveticus. The sequence continues at coordinate 1,565,974,006 of NC_136063.1, read as the reverse complement.
GGACGTCTTTGTGGAAAAATTGCTCACTGAATTATTCGGCAGAGACACTTTCACTCAGGACTTTGTGGTTGAGCATGCCCACAGATAGCTAGGGCCCCGTCTACGGCCTGGTCTCCCACCACGTCCTATCATTGCCAGACTCATGAACTTTCGTGACAGAGATGCTGCTCTCCGTTCGGCCAGGGACTTGGGTGATATTCAGTGGCAAGGGAGCAAATTGGCTTTTTTTCCGGACTTCACCATTATGGTCCAGGAGGCACGGCGTAAATTTAATGGTGTTTAGGCTACCTTGAGAAACCTCTGCCTGAAATACGGCATGCTCTATCCTGCAAGGCTGAGGGTTGATGTGGACAGCAGGTTTTGCATCTTTTATACCCCCACGGAAGCGCAGGAATTCTGCCAGGAATATAAGAAAAACAATTCAGGGGCTGCCGCCTTGCTGAGAGCGGGCTCCCCGTCTCAGGGGGGTTCGCAAAACAGCGTTAACCTGTTTTCTGAACGTGTTACTGGTTGACCGGTTGTTGCGATTATTACTGTGTTCTGCTGTGTTTAATGCCTTCATTTATTTCATATTTGCTTGATGACATGTCCTTATTGTTGCCGCGCCCTATGGTGAATACCATCACTTTTTTGATTGGTATGGTTTTTTTGTGTGCAGTGCTTGCTCTTTTTCTATTATGTTGCTACTGTGTTCATTGTACTCGTACTTGGCCATGATAATTGGGGTTTGTCTCTTGGGGATGTATGAGAGGCTGGGTGGTGGGGTATTTGCTCAGTTTCAGTGCTTCTTTTCTAATCTTTGCTTGTTTTATCTCTTTGTGGCAGTGGATTTGGGTGCATCATGGCTCGATTCTGATTTGGTTTTTCCGATGGTTAAGCTGGGACACCAGCCTGGCCCTTCTGGGCTCTCCTTAATGTCATGGAACGTTAGGGATCTAAATAACACCAAAAAGCGGAGACAAGTCTTCAACTACATTCTTAGGCATAACGTTGATATTGTATTTATGCAAGAGACACACCTGTCCCCCTCTGACCCTTCTCACATTGCTAGGAGCTGGGACTCCCATAGATTTTTTTCTAATTACAGTAGGTATTCCAGGGGGGTTGCCATACTCCTACATAAGCGCGTCCCCTTTGCACTAAATAAGACCTTGACGGATGTTGAGGGTCGCACAATGATTGTTACTGGTACCCTTTAGGGGCATAAGATCACGTTTGTCGGGGTTTATGGCCCTAATGTTGACTCCCCTTCTTTCTTTAGTACCCTGCAGATGCAACTCCTCACACTCGACCCTGGGCTGTTGATCATTGGGGGAGATTTTAATCTGTTAGATCCGACCAGAGACAGTACTTCCTCTGCTCCTGACACCAAGGTCCGATCCCGACAATTCCTTCTCGACTTATGCACTCACTTCTCCCTGATCGACATTGAACATGAATTGCACCCCCATCTCGCGGACTTTACCCACTATTCAGGGTTTCACAATACATGGACCAGAATAGATTACTGGTTAATTTCCCCGGTGATTGCTGGGTGGGTGGATGGGTTAATCACTCTCCCTCGTACTTTTTCGGACCACTCTCCGATAGTCCTCAAGCTCAATATCCCTAGGCCTGGTGGCTACGAAAGACAATGGCGCTTTCCAGGGAAGGCATTATTGGATCCGGTTTTTAATGAAGAGATCCGACAGGCATTTGAAGACTATTTTGATCTTAACACTGGGTGGTGGACACTTGGGCGGTTCTTTGGGAAGGGTTTAAGGCCTATATCTGGGGCGTAGACATTGTTAAGCATGCGGGAGTGTTAAGAGATTTACGTTCCACACTGTCCCGTGTTGAACATGACATTGCCGCTTTGGACCGTGAGTTAGTGGTCGCCACATCTAGTGCCGGTGAGGCTAAACGTCTGTCACTGATGCTTGACTTTAGAGAAGCGGCGGACTGAGAGTTACTGTTCCTCAATAAGCAATCTGCTGTGCGTCGGTATGGTGAGGGCGATCGGCCTGGTAGGTTGTTGGCTCAGACCCTCCGCCCCCCTCGGGATTCGTCTTGCATCACAGAAATTATTGGCCCCCATGACGATCCCCTGCATTCTACTCTGGAAATTTGCGATCTTTTTCTTTCCTATTATAAAACGCTCTATACGTCCAAGCTCTCGGGAGATCTGCGGGATCATGGTGACTACCTGGCAGAGATTGCTATGGTCTACTTAGAGAGGCATATGCAGGATTTTGTGGCTATTCCCATTACTCAGGACAGCATAGTAGAGGCTATCGATGCGTTGCACGGCTCTTCTACCCCTGGTCTTGACGGCTTTTCCGCCGACTTTTATAAAGCTTACAAGGATATCTTGGTCCCGCGACTGTTAGAGTTTATGCCGAAGCGCTGACAGTGGGCCTCCTGCCTCCTACATTTCGGTAAGCGGTCATTATTCTTCTCCCTAAACCCGGCAGAAACCCTAAATTGTGCAGTTCTTATAGACCTTTGTCTTTATTGAATCTGAATTACAAAATACTTGCCAAGGTCATTGCTATTCGCCTGTCCTTATTGATGAAATCTATTATCTCACCGGCACAGTCGGTCTTTTTGCCACACCGGTCTACTTCCTTTAATCTAAGGACCCTGTTTACTGTATTACACAGGATCGATCCTGCCACTCCGGTTGCCGCCGCCGTACTCTACGCAGAAAAGTCTTTTGATTCCCTTGAGTGGCCTTTTTTCCTGTCCATAATGAGACGTATGGGTATGCCCGAATGCTTGGTCTCTACGGTGGCTTTAATGTACACCGAGCCCACTGCTAGACTACGTCTGAACCGCACCATTTCTTCCCCTTTTACCTTGTCCCGGGGCACACGTCAGGGCTGCCCCCTGTCCCCATTGCTTTTTATTTTGGCGATGGATCCTCCGGTTTACCATTTTCAAGAGAAACACTCTCATCGTGGGATACAGTTTCGCACTGGCCCCCTTTTAATCTCGCTCTATGCAGATGACACAATTCTATATGTCAGGATGCCCCAAACTAATCTCGAACCTCTTATTTCAGAAATAACTTGCTTTGGTAGATTTTCCGGTCTTAACATCAACTGGCACAAGTCAGTTATCTTTCCGCTTACACCCAGCATGACTGTTTGGATTTGTTAATTTCCTCTTGAATGGTGCCCGGATTTGGTCAAATACCTTGGGGTCCACATCCACCTTGATACCACTACCATGATTAGACTGAACTATGGCAGGGCAATTAGTTCGCTTGAGTCCCAGATGGTGAAGTGGCTACGTCTTCCATTATCTATGGCTGGGAGAGTTGCCATAATTAAAATGGTTGTTCTCCCTCGGTTCCTGTATCTTTTTAATAACATTCCTGTCCCGCTCACCAAAACCTTTTTTTTGCAGTTATGTTCTTTATTATTGCGCCTCATGTTAGCTGGCGAGTTTTTACCCTGCCGTATGCTAGAGGGGGCTGTGGGGTCCCGGATTTTTATCTATATTTCCTGATGGCACAATGCTTTTACGCACATGCCTGGTTCTATCCAGACGCTCGTATTCCGTACCTGAGGCCAGAAGCTAATTTGGTGCTCCCTCACCACCTTTCCACTATCTTGCCCCCTGGTTTTCCTCGCGACCCCATGATATTCAGACGGTCTCAAACACGTGCTGGGCATGGGACAGATTACGCAGACTGCTGGGCCTCTCCCAGTTATATTCTTCTGCCTCTCCCTTGCCCAATCCCTCTTTGTTCCCTATAACGGGGGAGGCACTGGTTAAGCGCACACTAGACAAGTTCCACATTCACACAGTGGGCGACCTCTTCCCTGAGGGTCACGCCTTCTCTGTATCTGAAGATACTCGATTTTCCTAGCGCTCTTTTATGGACACCTTTATTCTAACACGTATACACTCCATGCTTTGTGCCACTTTTGCCACCTTCCCGAGGGCCCCAGACTCAACCCCTCCATTGACGCTGCTTGTCCAACACCCTACCGGGGCACATTTGGTCTCTCAATTATATAAGCACTGTTGTGAATCCATGCCTGTCTCTGACACCAGGGTGCGCTCTGCTTGGGAGGTGGACCTGGGTAAACCCATCACTGACTATCAATGGGAGCACTGTTGCAGGGCTACCATGTTCAGATTTATTTATTTATTTATTTTAACGACTTGTAGAGCGCCTGGTGACCCGAAGGCATCCCCGCGCTGTAATGATTTTGATATCCAGATGAGATGGAGGAGAGAAAAGGAAGAGAAAAAAAAGGGGGGGGAACGTTATTTCGGAAATAGAAGTGTTTTAAATTTTTTCTAAAAATAAGATAGCTGGGTTCCAGTCTGAGGGAACGGGGGAGTGAGTTCCGGTATCTATCCCGATACATTGAAAAAGACGTTATTAAAACCTCTTCTAAAAAACTCACTTTTGGACAAGGACGATTTAAAAAATTATCGCCCCATAGCCAGCCTGCCTTTTTTAGCAAAAGTAGCCGAAAAAGCCATGAATCAACAGCTTTCTGACTTTATCGAGAAACATCAACAGCTGGATAGTACCCAATTCAGATTCCGTAGATTCCATGGTACTGAAACAGCGCTAATAAAAGCATCCAATGACATTAGAGTCATACGGGATCAAGGAGGGACAGCGGTCCTGGGGATGCTTGATTTGTCCGCTGCCTTCGACACGGTCGATCATAAGATCCTGATCGACCGTGTCGGAAAAATGGGTATCCAACGGGTGGCCAAAGATCTGCTGGCCTCCTTTTTGGCAGGTCGTATGCAGGCGGTTACCCTGGGCTCTTTCCAATCACCTCAGCTATCTCTGCCGTGTGGGGTCCCTCAAGGCTCATCCCTAAGTCCGACACTGTTTAATATCTACTTGTCGGACCGGGCCAAAGTCATCTTGGCCCATGGGATGAGCCTAACCTCCTATGCAGATGATACGCAACTGGTCTTAGCCATAAATAGCGACGGAGACAGCGTGGCAGAACGTTTTCAAGGAGGTATGTTAGCAATTGGAGAGTGGATGGCTTCCAATTGCCTAAAACTTAACTCCGATAAAACGGAGGTGGTCATTTTTGGACCACTCTCGTCAGCATGGTCATCAGTCTGGTGGCCCTCCTCTTTCGGTACGCTCCACAAACCGGTTTCCAGAGTAAGAAACCTTGGAGTGGTCTTTGATGAAGGCCTTCATTTTATGGCACATGCCAATAAAACGGCAGCCACAGCCTGTCACAAATTAAAACTGGTGAGCAAAACCTTCCCCTTTTTACCAGACACAGCTGGAAAAACTCTCGTAAGCTCCTTAGTGTTATCCTCCTTGGACTACTTTAACAGTCTTTTTATTAATGCTCAGCTCCGGGTTACTAATAAAATGCAAACTATACAGAACGCGGCAGCCAGAGTTCTTTCGAGAACCCCTAAATTCAAACCAGTTTCCCATATAATAAGGAACTATCACTGGCTGACGATCCGCAACCGGATTAAGTTCAAGACCTTATGTATAGTTTACAAAGCACTCCATAACGAGGGACCGCAGTTTCTGAAGAATCAACTGATTCCTTACACCCCCTCTAGACAACTTCGATCTACCACTTTGAATCAATTAGTGGTTCCCCGCACGAAAACAGTCTCTTGGGGCGATCGACGTTTCTTGGTATCCGCCCCTAAGTTATGGAACACACTACCTCAATCAATCAGGACAAGCCCCACACTCCAGCTTTTTCGCAAACAACTGAAGACACGGCTTTTTAACCAATAATTTTCAGCTGTCTCTTTCTGAGACTTGAAATCAATCGTTAGCGCCGAGACGCCTACGGGTATTCGTTCGCGCTTAATAAATAGCAATAATAAATAAATACTAAGGACATTTCCTTAAACAGCAAACACAAGCTCATTCATTTTAAGTTTCTTCGCAGGATGTACCATACTCTGTCATGCTCCCACAGAATCGACCCCACTAGACCCCATCACTGTCCGAAATGTAGGGCTCCCTTTGCTGACTTCGCTTACCTCACTTGGACTTGCCCTAAAATATATCACTACTGGTCCTCGATACATGATACCCTGGGAGATATACTGCCCATGCAACTCGTTTCCACCCCTGAGATAGGACTACTGGGCTATGTGGCCAACTTCCCTCGGTCTATCAGACGACTTGCTGCTATAGGCTTTCTGTTGGCCAAGAAGGAAGTCGCTCAGTTGTGGGGTAGTAAAAGATTCCCAACGCTGAAGGCATGGTTGGGTAGCTTAGCATTCTGTAACATTAACTGCAAGGAATACTCCACTCTGATCCCTAGCACGTCTAGACCGGTGGACATTTGGGGCCCGTACAGGACCTATATTGCCAAGAGCAGAGCCGATCAGTAGTCACAGCCAGCGAGTGGTATTGTCCCCGAGGGGATCGGCTGATGATGTAGTGGATTACTATATGCTCATATTAATGTTTTGCCTTTTTCCATGATGTCATTGTTATTGTTGTGTTGCCTGGGACATACCCAGATCTTTGTGGATCGCAATTCTATATTAGGACATACCTATGTTTGGTCCATGGTTTCATTGTTATTGCTGAATGTCCGCTAGACGTTCCCCCACTTACAACACATGCTATTGCTGTTTTCAAGGATTTTGAAATGCATGCTCTCCTTACTGCTAATGATGATATACTTTGCACTGTATTGATCATTTTGTTCCTACATGCTAAACTTGGGAAAAAAAAGTAAAAAAAAAAAATACTGACACAACCAAGGGAGCCATCCAGACAAGTTGCCCTTTAAACATGTCTCAGGCCTGCTACCGCAGATCCTGTGTGTATAATTTTAATGCTAGGCCGACGTGGCGTTCAACACCCCTTTGCAAACCCTAAAATATTCTTCTACTACATGTATGTAACCCCTAACATAGGCTTTATGTAGGTTATAGGACAGGGTGCATTGTCTTAAAAGGTAAAACTTGTACTTTGAAGTTTAAGTGAGTTACATGCACAGTTAAATATCCAGTCTCCCACCCATACTGCAACTTATAAACCCATTTATAAAAGCATAGACTCACTCACACTCCCAGACAGAGGCACTTACGCATCCATTCACTCGCCTATATAGCAGTAATGTATCCATCACTAAGTGAGCCACTTGAACACACAGTTACACACCCCAAGAGTCATCAGGTTACTAACATACACATTTAGAGACCCATACTGTTTCTAAGAGTAGATCATATAATGACATAGTAACTTACATATTCATTGAGACACATACAGAGAAAATGGTACACTCACTCAGACATGTACTCCATTACTGACACAACCATGTCAATCATCCAAACAAGTTGCCATTTAAACATGTCTCTGGCTTTCTACTGCAGAGCCTGTGTGCCATTTTAGTGCCATGTTGGCTTGGCATTTAAAACACCTTGTCAAGCCTCAACGTTCTTTGTACCAGATATGTCACCCAATAGAGCCAGTCAAACAGCCAGCCAGAGAGCGACAGAGGCACTTACACATTCAGAGACACACCTACACAGCACTTCTGTATCCAGGAGTAACAAAACCAGTTGCATATACCGTTACATACCCTTAGACTCACTAATACAGCCAGTAAGCAATCTATTCAGCCATTGTCATAAACATGTAGAGACCTATATATACACACTAATACAGCCAATCATATAGTAACATATATGCTTATACACCCGGTAACACACCTATAGAGGGGCTGATATAGTTATTTAGATATTTACTCAAGTACCGATACTCTGTCACCTATCCACACATGTAGCCGTTTAAACATGTTTTGGGCCTGCTACTGCACAGTCTGTGTGTAAAGTTTTAGTGCCAGGTTGAGTAGCCATTTAAAATCCCTTGCAAAGTCTTAACATTATTTTTTTTCTACATAATTAACCGATAATGTAGGCTGTAGGTGGACATACACTGATGCATATACTGACACACCCAGACACACACTAATGCAAACGGAACCCACCCAGGAAAGTACTGATGCAAACTCTAACACACTCAAGCACACACTCATGTATACACTAACACAATCAAGTACAGAATCATACATATAGGAAGATACCCAGGCATACACTGATGCTTACACTGAAACAGCCAGGCACACACTGATGCATACTCTGACACACCCAGATACACACTGATGTATATAACATCACAACCACATACACACTTGAGCATGCAGGAACACATCCAGGCATACACTGATTCATACACTGACACACCCAGGCACATTGTGATGCATATAGTAGTGCACACCCAAGCATATACTGATGTAAACTCTAGCAGACACTGATTGATAGACTGACACACACAGGGACACACTCCAATATACACTAACACACCGAACGAGATAGGTATGCATCCATTGACACCAGGTCACACACAGATCCTTTCACTAAGACACCTAGGCATACACTTTTGCATAAACTGATCCACTCAGGCACACACTGACGCATATGCTGACACACCCAGGCACTCACGGATGCATGTGATGATACACCCAGTCACACACTGATGCATACATTGACACATTCAGGCACACTGATGTGAACTTCAAAAGTAACAGACTTACAGTGGTTATAACATAGTGACAGAACTGTTTATGTAGGTACTTAAATGCTTACATTATGTAATCCAATACTATATATAATGAAAAAGTAAATGTATTGATTTATTTTTCCTTTCCAGATTTCTACTTGTACTTAAAAAGCGATCTTTAAAATGCCAAAAAACACAGAAACAAGAAAGAAACAGAAGAAAGGATACTATCTCCTTACATTACAGAGAAAGGGAAAAAACTAAGTGACTTCAATAGTAATACATCTTATAAGAAGGAGATAGTTTAACAAGAAGACCGCAGGAATTTAAAGAAATGAGCCCGAATGTTTCGTAGTAGGGTAATTCAGAATTTGGTACAAACTATGAGGCTATAAATAAGGAAAAGAGAAACAGTCAAACAAAAACAGCATGTTGAGGCTATAGTTGATAAGGCACTTGCCCAGCAGAGAAACCTATTTATTTGGATTCTTAACAGGATGAGAACACTGGAATAAACAGTGTTGTCTCTGAAGAGAAGAAGCCCCCCAAAAACTTGTGAATAGAACTAATTGTTGTAAATTTCTTTAAATGTGATTGGATGCATACTTCCTATACTGAGCCTTTCTTTTATGAAGAAAGTTAATTCCAAGAGAACACATTAGTGCACACAGTTGAAACAACTGGCCGATGTTGGGAGTGAAAGATGGTACTTCCATTGCAAAAGAGGAGTTGGTCCCTAGGAATGTAGGCAAAGTGAGAGCTGAAAAGGTACAAGGAAGATGTAAACAGACCCCTGTATACAAATGGAACTTCAGCAGTATTTGCAGTGTTTGTCAGGAATCAATTGATATGTTGAAAAGTTTCCTACTTAATGTTACATGCAACAGTGAAACAAAAATTGGGATTTTGCAAGGATTAGATCCATGCAAAGTTAGGAAGTACACAAAATGGACATTCACTAGCATGTCTGTCTAAGGAAGTGTGCCAAAGCAGTTTTCATTACTTTAGAATGTTTGCTGTTCACAACTATATAATGCAAACTTTAGTTAGACTTTACTATGTAAAACTCCTCCCCTATGTTTAGGAGAAATCAATGGAGCTCTTTTGCATGGTACAGTAGCAGAGGTAGAAAAAGTTTGTAAAGGTGTTCAGTTTCAGTTCTTTGGACCAGCACAAGAGTCTAGGGAAATTGTTAATAATTTTGCAGAAGAGGTTAGGAAGTTTAACGCCGTTTCTTCTGTGAAACCAAACTGTGTATTTGTTGATGACGCACTCATGACAAAAGCCAATCTTTCAATGTTGTTGTATTCTCAAAAACTGATTAGGTGAATAGAGATAAGTGGCAAGAATGTGCAGTATATTTGTAGAGGAACACTTTGAGTTGTCCACACAGAAAATTCTATATAAATACTGCTACAGGTTAGAGAATATCAAAATGCCAGCTGTAGCAGTGCATGACAAGTTAGAATTACTATCAATTCCACAAGAACTACAAGATTTAAATGTTTATGAATCAATTCTCGTACAATATATACACCCATTTCAGTCAATCGTTTGTATGGAGCCAAAACCAGGGAAGTTGCCACCAACTGAGCTTCAGAGACACCTTAAAGGAAGAGTTGAATACTAACCCTTAGATTTTAAACAGAATAATAAAACTATTGGTGTACACAGAGATATTCATGAACCACTTATTATTTTTGTAAATATTGTCCCTACAAAGAGCAAAGAAATCTGACAAGAGTTAGTGGATGTTAATAAAGTAAAACAAAAACATTATACCTGGTACAAAATAATATTTATTATAACAATGTTGATGATGTTCAAGATAGAACATATATGGAGGATGTAACATTACCATCAAGCGGACAGAATGAAAAAGTGGATTCATCCAGATCAGATGAAAGTTATGAACATTACAGCTACCATCCCCTGCATTCTAAAGAAGCAACCGGTGATGCTATTGATCTCTATCAAATGAAACCAGCAAAAGGAGCGCCCAAGAGTGGAGAAAGGTTTAAAGGTGCACTGTATTGCACAACTGCTTCCCACTGGAGCAGGTGGCCACTATGATGACCACCCTCTACAGATACCAGCAGCTGAATACCGGTCAACCAGATTATATTCAGAGGATCCAAGATTCCACCAGTGCATTCCATGCATTTTTAACCCTCTGTTTGAGAGTAACTTGTTTGGACTTTCATATGTTGTAAACCACACACTACAGACTGGAGTTAATCTTCAAAATCTCTCTTCAAAGGAATTCATTCACAAAGTTCATGGATAAGATGAAAAGTTAGAATACAACTCAATTAATTTGACAGTGTGCCAACGTGTTACCAACGAGTATTTGTATTGTCGTCATGGGGAACTCAAATGTATGCTGAGAAACCAAGGTGCGCCTACTTGGTTTCTGACCCTCAATTATGCTGAGTACGCATAGGATGACCTGCTTAATTTTTGAGCGAAGTGAATTCAAACAATAAGGACATCAATGTGAAGACAGCCGAAGAACTTTGCTCATTGAATCCTGCTAATGTTTGTAGATATTATAACCACAAGTTCAAAGCCACCCTTTCTTTCTTCTGCAACAAAACAAATCCTCCTCTTGGTGAACTAACGGATTTCTTTTGGCGTAGAGAGTCCCAAGAAAAAGAGGTGTTTCTCATATTCACATGTTGTTATGGATAAAAGATGCACTGAAATTTGGAAAAGACAGTGTTGTCTGTACTCTCTTTCAAAGAACTGTGTGTGACGTCCACCATCCCGAAAGACAGTGGTGAAAAAGGTCTGAGACGACAAATTCTACACTTAAGATTACATAGATGTATGAAGTACTGTTGTTGAAAATACAGATGCAAAGGAAAATGTTAAACAAAATGTTGATTTGGATTCCCACAACCTGTCATTTCCCATGGAAGAGTGAACAGCTTTTTGTCTGCAGTGAGACATACACTGACACGGAAATCACCTAAAAATCCAACCAACTTGAGAAGAACAGAGAACACCAAGTATATTAGTGAGTATAACCCTGTGATGCTCAAAATGTGCAATTTAATATGGCCATTCAGTTTGCAGACAACTCCTTTCTGTTGCTCGGCATGTCACTTCATACATTACAAAATCAGGAACACAGAGATGGAGATGTGGTTGGAGATTTCTGCAGAAATGACTCTAACCAAAAAATTGTACAGCATCAGGTTGAAAATGCTTTTCCATAGAAAGATAGGGTCCTATGAGTGCAGTGACCAGTTGAGCTTAGCCAATTTGTTCTCAAAGTCGAGGGGAATTGTTTGGGTAAGTTTAAGCCTAGCAAGTACATGAAAAAGAGTGTTAGTCTTTTCCAGAAATTCAGTACCTAGCAGAGTTTGTCCCGGAAAGTATAGACCTTGTGAAATCAAATATGTTGGACACCTACTATCCAAGAAAGAGTCCACATCTAGAAAACACGTGCTTTTATGAAGTACAAAAGCAATGTAACTGAAAACATAGAAGAAGGAAAATATGTAGTAGTTGGATATGATGGTTATTTGGTGAGACACACAAAAGGAAATCTAATTAACCACAGAAACCTTAGTTGCCAAACTGCTGACAGAAAAGATTTGTTCTGTTTGGCACTTCTACAACTCTTCAACCCTTTGCATTCAGAATTGTAATTACTTTGAGAATTTGACTGCTACGAAGATTCTTTCAACACTATGAAGGATACCATTCAGTGTTGAATCTTCCAAAACTATTTGCAAATGTTAAATGATTAAATTGAACAGGGAGAAACAATTGCTGCTGAGGTTGCTAAGGAGAGTTCACAAAGCAGTCAAAGATCAGGACCACTAAGTCAAGATCCTCTTGAAAAAACAATTGTTGAAAACAAAACTGCAATAGCAATGAATGAGGTAGAAACTGCAATGGAATAAGCACGACCAAAAATTGTGGATTTCATACGCTTAGTTGAACACTTGAATGATGAACAGAAAGAAATGTATATGGATGTAAAAGAGAAAATAGAGCATGAGTTCCTCCACAAAAATGAAGAATGCAAATGCTCATCATTTAGGCCTATATTATTATACATCAAGGGTCAAGCTGGCACGGGAAAAATCTTTTTAATTAAAGTTCTCACCGCTCACCTACAGAGGACTACTGAATAAAATGTATCGGATGTAGTGACAGCACCAACTGGGTTAGCTGCACACTACATGAAATAAATTACTTAATATCAACTGCTTATGCTACCTGTTAAAAATGACAGTACACTGGAATACTAGACGTCCTCTAGTGAAGCTTGTCATGAAGTTTCAAGAACACTGAAGAAAAAGAAGATTTTAATCATGGATGAGGTGAGCATTGTCTCAAACTTAATGCTTGCCTTCGTACAATTGAGAATGCAACAGATTTATTTTTGAAAAAGAGTATGACGTGTTGTTTGGAGGAAAGCATTTAATTGTCTCAGGTGACCTATCGCAACTAACCCCGTTAAAGGGTAGCCTGCTTTCAAGACGCTTCCCCATGATGAAACGTATTGGCAATGTAAACATTTGGCTAAACTTCCAATGCAAGGAACTGCTGAGGAATATGCATCAAACATCTGTCTTGGAATATGGAAATATTCTGAAGGACATTAGAGTAGGAGTTCTGTCAGAAAAGGAGAAACACACCTTAAAAAGTCAACTTATCAAGAAACTATTTTACTCTAACACAGTAGCACAGCTAATGTTGAATTTTTTTGAAGAAGGAACTCCATAGTCTGTTTAATGTCTACACTTCAGGGATGAGTCTACTTTAACGAAGAATTACTAAAACTGGAGAAAGAGCAAATTCTGAAACAATTGACAAAATGGACTCCAGGGAGTCATAGTACTGTTAAGTGCAAAACTACATGCAAAATTGCATTCATTGGAAAAATTGGTTTTCAGGACTGCAAGATTAGAAAAGTGTTTACACTGCAAAACATGTGATTGGATTGATGGTGTGAAGCAGATAGGCTGATGTGTTGTATGTTTTTCGCTTGTAAGGGACTTGTATGTTAATGCTGATGCAAGTTGTGTCAGAGAGTAAAATCAGTTAAGAATTGTATACGCTCCTTATTTAAGACAATATCCCATTTATGAAAAAAGGATAATCTGTCCAAAGCAGTAGCTCACAAAAAAATCTACGAATGTTGCTGAAAACAAGAAAAAGAAGGGAAACAAGGAAGGTGCTAAAAAGTAAAAACTGTACAATGAGGGAGATATTGTAGGTCGCCAGTTTGCACACCTTCTGTTGTCAACTGCTATGCAAATATTGTTCTCAATGTACTATTTCAATTACCACATATTATAGATGCAATTAAAAAGAAACCACAGAAGAGATTATGTTCTGCACTGTGTGGTTTAATGCAACGTTTACATAGTACATTGTGCTGCAGGCATTCGAGAGCTAGTAGATATATGTAGTGGATCAGTGCTGTTTACTCAGAGCACTCAACAAGGTGCACTGGAGTTCATAATGGCCATCCTTGGATTATTACAAGATATCAGTATCGATGCATTATTTGGACTCAGTTGCAAATGGAACCATGATGTGACAATCGCTTTTATATCTATCACTCAAATTTTGAGGGATTTCTCTGCTTAAGACTACTGGATTCCAAAACTATGTCCCTTGAAAGATTGGTCAAAACGGCTAACCAAAATATGACCTACACAAATTGTGGATCAGATGTTATGTCTACATTGCATATACGAAGAAGTAGAAAATGCCTTATATTAATGCTACAACGATGCAGATCAGATGGATCTAAATTGGAAACCGAAACTAAAAACTTCAAAACAGGTCGTACTACTGTGGCTATCATCTTTTGCGAAGGAGTTAATGTAACATCTGGACACTATACCGTCTATTTAAAGAGTGAAACTGGATAGACCAAATGCAATGACAGCAACCTTAAATTCAAACAAAAACTGGCTTCAAACTTTAAAATTCTTACCTCTTGTTACTTCCACCAAAGTTCTAAGGAGCATTTCTATTTTTTCTTAATTGGTGTACGGTATTCCTTTTATGGGGATTTTTGGTGTTTAAGACCTTATTCAGCCTACCAGGGGTGATGTTTTCAAAAGAATCTCAAAAATTCAAGTGCCCTTTATATCTATTAGTAGTAATGAACCACATATAATAAGTTATTTTTAAAATGTTTGTTTAGATTAGTTCAGTAACTTTAGCTAAACCAATTAATTATATAAGTGTAGTGAGTGTAATGCAGGGAATCACTTATTTGTAGTGATATACTGTGCAGTTTTCTTTTCTACAGTCTAAGGATTGTTTTTTTCCCACTGTTCAAGGATGGACCTTTATACAGTACTTTGTTTATGGTGTACAAGTATGAAAGCTGAGAACAGGAAAAAGGGAAAAAAATGTTTAAATTAAATGTAAGTGTTCTTTACAGTGTCACAGCTGTGTTATGCTTTAATAATAATATATACATTTGAAATACAGAAGCTTAAACTTTACTGTGCAAGTTTATAACATGCAACAATACCTTCTACTTTTGTTTTCTCTCTTTTTACAGAGATCAATGGAGCCATTTTTTGCAGTTATGTAGGTGACCAATTACTTCTTTCAACTATATAATACGTCCAATAAGACATACAGGCAGACATTTCTGGATACACTGAGAAACTCAAGCATTCGCTCATACAAACAATAACATAGCCAGGCACAAACTAATGCATGCACTTAGACACCCACAGATATACTTATGCATACTTTGACTTTCCCAGTCACATACTTATTCATCTGCAAACTGCCATACGCGTTTCGAGCCCAGTTGGCTCTTGATCACTGGCTTGCTTAATGATGAACGAAACAGCAGCCTGCCGCTGTATATGAAAGAAAACATGATTCGGGAACGCTGTGTGTGTGTATACAGCGGATGGTCCGGCTGCAGGAGGAGTCCCGCCGCATATCATGCGGATCCAGTGCTTGTAACCACGGGCGCTCTCTGGAGTGGAGGGGGCCTGACCCCTGGATTGATATTGGTGTCAATACTGTGAAACCATTTGCTATTTCCAGGAACTTTGATCTTTGAACATTTCCCCACTTGGGCTGATTTCAACGAGGACAGCAGCACTTAATTCAAGGTTTTGTATTAGAGTCCAGTTATCAAGAGGACTACATTAACCAGCATGCTATGGGTAACGCCCAAATGGGCGGTAACAATGACGAAATAAAAATGGCCACATAGCACCTCTGCTGTTTCGTTCATCATTATGCAGGCCAGTGATCAAGAGCCAACTGGGCTCGAAACGCGTATGGCAGTTTGCAGATTAAATGGATTTGGGAACGCTGTGGGGATACTGCTGGGGGCTGTGTGCTGTTTCCCTTCCCCGTGTGACAACTCCACTTGGGCAACCTGTTTTCTTTCATATATATATATATATATTTACATATATATATATATATATACACACACACACACACACACCTCTATTTTCATTAATGCCATCAGTGGGAATATATTTCTATGGATATATATATTGCACCCTATATATGGTTTCGAAGATAGTTACTTATTTTACGAATATCGCAAATTCTCAAATCTATAGATGTGAGTCGCAAATTTGCTTGCTAACACACCCAAACCTCAGGTTCTTTTGGGTACATTAGGATCACACCCATGTCCAAAGAAAATCACATCCCCAATCAGGTATTTCTTTTGCCTCTCTACAAGGAAATATACAGAAGAACTGCATCTGTGGTGTGAATTTTTGCTGAAGAAGGAAGGAAGGTGCAATGGCTGCAGAAATGTCCTCATCGGAAGATCAAGATCGTTCAGTTGTTGTGGAACAGGACAAACACATACCAGCACCAAAGAAAGAAAGTGATGCCTAGAAGTACTACCCCATACCTTCTGGTGAAAGAAGGTCATGGCACTATTCATCCAAAGCAGCTGACTCTAGGCACTGTGAAACCAGCTGTGTCTAACAACCTTAACAAAATGATCACACACTGTGTGAAATGTGTCATGCCTGTGGGATTGAACACATCGTTGGTGGCTGCATACCTTGATGCAGTTAATAATCCCCACTGTTAATTTGTTTTGGATCCCAGTTACATGTCTGTTTTCCGGAATCTGAAGTCTGTTGCTTCCTTCTAATTCCCTTCTGTTATCCTCTTTCCTACATTATTTTTTTTAAATAAAAAAACTGTTATAAAAACTCTCCAAAACAATTGATCTTTTTAGAACCACTCTACCTGTTCTAAGAAAGAGCTAAGTGTTTTATGTTTTTGTGTATACAGCTGTTTGTGTTTGTGAGTCTGTGTATGTGTATGTGATATACCCCAAATAAGTGAAACTAAGATACTACTGGAGACTACTTTAGTATTCACCAAGGGTAATGTAACTACAAAGTATTAAAGAAGACAGTAGCAAAAATGTTGCAATGTAATCGGCAATACTTAAATAGAAATCAATGCACAAGTGACTGTATAAATATGTTAAATCTAAGTGTCTCTTTGGGTCTGTGGTAGGTCTGTCAGTAGTTGTATTAGTGTGCAGCTGGATGGTTAAGTGGCTGTATCAGCGTATGGCTAGCTGTAAGTGGCTGTATGGCTTTATGAGTGGGTATGTAACTGTGTCTATATGTGAATGGGTCTGTGAGTGGCTGTATCAGTGTATAAGTGCCAGTTGTGCTGCATGAAAGGGTGTATAAGTGCCCGCATTTTGTGTAGCAGAGCTTAAATGGCTGTATTGGCATGTAACTGGATGTGTTAGTCTCAGTTTTAGAGTACCTGGGTGTATCAATGGCTGTGTGAGTGTGTGTATTTTGGTCTTTGAGAGGCTGTATCGCTATTTGCCTGGGTGTGTCACTGGCTCTATCAATGTGTGGCTGTGTGTGTCAGTAGTTGTGTCAGTGTGTGCATAGGTGTTTGAGAGGCTGTATAGTGTTTGGCTGAGTAGGTCAGTGCCTGCATCGGTGTGTAGCTGGGTGTGTCAGTGACTGTATTGGTGTATGCCTGGGTGTGTCAGTCTCTGTATCGGAGTGTGGCTGGGTGTGCTAGTGGCTATATTGGTGTGTAGTTGGTTGTGCCAGAGGTTGGGTGTGTCCGTGCCTGTATCTGTGTGTGCATGGGTGTTTGAGAGGTTGTATCTGGGTGTAGCTAGGTGCGTCAGTGGCTGAACGGGTGTGTAGCTGGGTGGCAGTGGCTGGGTGTGTCAGTGCCTGTATCGGTGTATGCATGAGTGTTTGAGAAGCTGTATCAGTGTTTGACTGGGTGTTTCAGTGACTGTATTGGTGTTTGGCTGGGTGTGTTAGTGACTGTATCAGTGTATGCATCAATGTTTGAGAGGTTGTATTGGTGTTTGGTTATGTGTGTCAGTGGTGGTGCCGGTGTGTAACTTGGTGTGTCAGTGACTGTATTGGTGTGTGGTTGGGTGTGTTAGTGGCTGTATCTGTGTGTAGCTAGGTGTGTCAGTGACTGTATTGGTGTGTGCACGGGTATTTGAAAGGCTGTATCAGTGTTTGACTGGGGGTGTCAGTGGCTGCACCAGTGTGTAGCTGGGTATGTTGGTGGCAGTACCAGTGTGTGGTTGGTTGTATCAGTGGCGGTGTCGGTGTTTGCCTGGTTGTTTGAGAGGCTGATCAGTGTGTGCCAGGTTGGCGAGAGTGTCTGTATTGGTATGTGGCTAGGTGTGTGTGTAGGTGTGTTGATGTCTGTGTGGGTATGTCAGTGTGTGCATCAGTGTGCAGCTGGGTGTGTCAGTGGCTTTGTTAGTGATGACTGCATGTATGAGTGACTGTATTGGTGTTTGAGTGGCTGTATCAGTGTATGCCTAGATGTGTACCCTGAGAATGTAATGTTATGGAACAACACCCATAAGAACTGATTACTAAAATACATTACTCCACTGGATGATGCCATTGATCTGTATAAAAAGTAATAAACACAAATGAGTCAATATAACAACGTATAAAATTACACAATAGATACAATTTTAACAATGCATAACTTCATAATACAAACACATTATTACACATTTCATATGCTGTAATGCTATGTCACATTAAAGAATTTCATTTTCTCTATTTTACTGTTCTCAGGTTCTACACTTACATGTTGTACTGTACAAAGAATCATCATTGAACAATGAGGAAAAAGTAATATTGTAGACTGTAGAAAACAAACTTCCCACTGTTATTGCAATTCAGCAAAATTGTACATTTCACTCGATACAATTTTTTTAAACAATTGTTTTACCTATACTTGCTCTGTAATTTAAAAACAAATAATCTTAATCTGAAAATGAGAGCTTCGTCATTCGAACTACTAATAGATCTATAAGGCACACCAGCATATGGTAAGCCTTATGAAAACATCACACCTGGTAGGCTGAATGATATTATGAATACTGATAATGGGTCTCAAACAAATACACTATACCACTTTTACAACTGTATTCCTACTAAGAACTTTGGTTCCAGAAACTGAAGATAAGAGTTTCATAGCTTATAAGGCAATCTTTGAATTTGAGATTGCTATTGTTACACTTGGTCCATCCACTTCTACTTTTTATATACAGTGTAGTGACCAGATGTAGTACTAACTTCTTCATTTAATATATGATAGCACTAGTACTATATCGTTTTCCAGAAATTGAAATTTTGCCTGCTTTAAAGTTTGTAATCTCTTTTTCCACTTTCTTCTGTGTGCTCTGCATCATTGAAATAAGATACTTGCAAGTTCTTCATACACTCAGTGTTAACATAAGATGTCATCAACAATGTGGGCAGGTATTGTTTTGTGTAGCTTGTTTGAATAATCTGTCAAAAAACAGTTTTTCAATCTGGTAGTGTTAAATACATAAATTGTTCTCCTAGTAATTCTGATTCAGATTGCCACGGTTTATATAGCTGCAAAACTGCCAAATAGAAAAAACTATTCTTTCAGCAGTCTGGCAACATATTTTCTATGTTTAATTAGACTGCCTTTGCTGTGTCTGACCAACCAACCATCAGAACTAACTACTGCAAATTTACCTTTATCTACATTTTCTGTGATATTGTTTCTATTTCTGTAGTTTTGAAGTATTTCACAAAGAGACACATTTTCAAGATGGACACTCCTTTTTAGATAGTAGATGTCCATCATGTGTGTTTGGACAATATCTGTACTTTCTGAGTCAAATTCTGCAAGGTACTGAATTTCATGAAAAGACTTCAACACTCTTTTGCGTGCATGCTAGGCCTAGACTCACCCAAATAATTCCTCTCTACTTAGAGTGCAAACTAGCTGACCTCCACTGGTCACATCAATCATAGGACCCAATTTACCTGTGTGAAAGGATCTTCAAACTGAATCTGTACAGTTTCTTTGTTAACCCCTTCCATGCTCATGACGAGCTCAGCTCGTCATGCAGTACACTGCTTGTGTGCTTATGACGATCTGAGCTCGTCATGAACAATGGGATTTCAAGAAGTTCAGTACCAGGGGTGAATTGCCTTAGCATTGATAGTGTTAAAGACTTTTCAGCAGAAATCTCTTCCTACATATCTTTTATCTCAGTCTTTTGATTTTGTTATGCATGAAGTTACATAACGAGCAACAGACATGGAATTGTCTTCCTCAAATATCCATATTGGCATTCCACATTTTCAGAATGAGAGGATTGTAATCTTTGATATATTTCAAAGTCTCTGTTCTCAGGTTGTATGTGTTTTTAGGTGATTTTTGAGTAAGTGTATGTCTCACTGCAGATAAAAAAACTGTTGACACTTCCTTTTAAAATGACAGGTCTTTAAAATCCAAAATGACATTTTGTATAAACTTTTCTTTTGTCTCTGTATGTCCGGCGACAGTACTTCCCACATTTATGTGATTGAACATGCAGAACTTGCTGTTTTGGGCCTTTTTCAACAGTCTTTTGGGATGCTACATATAACATATTGTTCTATGAAAGAAAGTACAGATTCATCTGTCTGTACCAAATTTTGGTGCATATTTTATACACAACAACATATGAATATGAGGAACACATCTTGCTTGTTACTCTTTATGCCAAAATAAATCAGGAACTTTTCCAAAAGGTGGATATTTTGTGGTGCAGATGGAGAGCATGGCTTGATATCTGGGGGTAAGATACCTACAAACATTTGGGATCTAAAGAGCAAAGTTCTCCTGGTGTCTTCATATTGATGTCCTTAATGTTAGTTTGCTTCTCTCAAAATGTCATGGAAGTCATCCCATGCATATTCTGCACAATTGATGGACACAAACTAAGTTGGTGCATCTAAATTTCATAACCTACATTTTAGTTCACAATTTGTAAAAATTTTGTATAGAGTGCATTATCACCAAACGGTCTCTAAGCGCTATAAATGACGATGATACTAATACTCATTGGTCTCACGTTGGCATGCCAGCAAAATTATATTGTATTCCAACTTCTCATCTTCCCCATGACTATTGTCAACAAAGACATTTGGGGACATATTTTGTACATTAACTCCTGTTTTAAGAATATAGTTAACAGCATTTGATATTCCAGACAAATCACTGTCAAATAACAGATGGAATATGTATGGAATACTTCGTCGAAATCTAGGGTCCCCTGAATATAAGCTCATTGACCTATACTTAGCTGCTGGTATTTGCACTGGTCGGCCCTCACAACATCTAACTACTCCAGTTGGAAATAGTTGTGGAAAACAGCGACCCTCTAAACGTTTCTCCCACACACTCATTGGAGCTCCTTTAGCTTGTTTCATGTATTACAGTTCTATGGCATCCCCCATAACTTCTTTTGAATATAGTGGATGGATACTGTAGTGCTCATGTATTTCTTCAACTCTACTTCTAGCCACTTTTTCAGTCTGTTGTCTTGAAGGCTGCATTTCTTCCTCCATACAATTTTCATGTGTAACAACATCTACATCTTTGTAATGCACATTATTTTGTTTTGAGATGGAATGTAGCATTTTTCACCTCATTCACAGTCACTTGTTCTTGCCAGATTTTCTTTTTTCTTTTGGGCACTAGAATAATAAGTGGTTCTTCTACACCTCTGTCTTCACCCACAATTTGGGTATTGCATTTAAATTCTAGAGGTAAATACACAACTCTAGCTTCAAGGCCTTTCTGTAGCTCAGTGGGTGGCAGTTTCCCACTGAAAAGGAACTATTGCTTGAAAAGGTTGTATAGATTGTATCAGTATTGTTCCATAAACAATTAGATATCGAAGCTCCTCTGGAATTTGAACCAACTCTAACCTATTTGTATTGCTCTCGTAGGTACTTTGTTTTCCCCTAATTTGTAACTGCAATGCTTGGACAAAATCAAAACGTTCTTCCGCAAATAAATACACAGTAAATTATAGCCACTTATCTCTATTTTCTTGTTCAGTTTCCAACAACACATCAACTTTTCCAATTTGTACTTTGTAGTGAGTGCGTCGAAAACAAATACAAACGTACTTTAGTTTCTCTGTAGATACTTTATTAAACTTCGCTATTTCTTATCCAAAGTTATGAGTACTAATATCGGTGTTCTCTTCCTCTACACCTGAACATACCAAGCCCTCATTTTGCCGCAGTTCCTCCTCAGGACCAAAGAAATGTAACAAAAAATATTCACAAACATTTTCAACCTATGATTCTGTACTGTACACCAGTGCTTTGTTAATTTCTCCTAAACACAATGCAGGATTTTTTACAAAGTAAAGTCTTCTAACAAAATTTCCCATTTTTGAATGAAGAACAGCTAACATTCTGACATGATAAAAGGTGCTTGTGCACAATTTCCTTGTTAGACATGCTAATGAGTGTCCTTGCAAATTAGTATATTTCCTCACTCTGCATGGATCTATACCCTGCAAGATTCAATTTATTCCTGCTGATCACTCCAAACACTACTGCAGTCCCATTTAGACACATGGGCATGTCTAAGCCTTTCTTGTACCTCTTCAATCAATCAATCAATCAATCAGGTCATTTGTAGAGCGCACTACTCACCCGTAGGGTCTCAAGGCGCTGGGTGGGGGGGGGTGCCATTACTGCTCGAACAGCCAGGTCTTGAGCTTCTTCCTGAAGGAGAGGTGGTCTTGGGTCAGGCGCAGATAGGTCGGAAGTGAGTTCCAGGTCTTGGCGGCCAGGTAGGAGAAGGATCTTCCTCCTGTTGTCGCTCTTCGGATGCGGGGGACGGCGGCGAGGGCGTGGTTGGTTGATCTGAGGAGGCGCTTGGGAGTGTAGAAGTTGATCCGGTTGTTGAGGTAGCTCGGGCCTTGGTCGTGTAGGGCTTTGTGCGCGTGGGTGAGGAGACGGAAGGTGATTCTCTTGTTGACCGGGAGCCAGTGCAGATCTCTCAGGTGTCCAGAGATGTGGCTGCGTCGGGGGATGTCGAGGATGAGTCTCGCCGAGGCGTTCTGGATCCGCTGGAGTCTCTTCTGGAGTTTGGCAGTGGTTCCGGCGTAGAGGGCGTTGCCGTAGTCCAGTCGGCTGGTGACGAGGGCTTGGGTGACCGTCTTCCTGGTCTCGGTGGGGATCCACCGGAAGATCTTCCGTAGCATGCGCAGGATGTTGAAGCATGACGAGGAGACGGCGTTGACTTGTCTGGTCATGGAGAGGGAGGAGTCCAGGATGAAGCCCAGGTTGCGTGCGTGGTCCGTCGGTTTGGGTGCGGTGCCCAGGGCGGGGGGCCACCAGGAGTCGTCCCAGGCGGAGGGCGAGGAGCCCAGGATGAGGACCTCCGTCTTGTCCGAGTTCAGTTTCAGGCGGCTGGTCGTCATCCATTCGGCTACGTCTCTCATCCCTTCGTGCAGGTTGGCTCTGGCGGTGGCGGGGTCGTTGGTCAGGGAGAGGATCAGCTGGGTGTCGTCAGCGTAGGAGATTATGTTGAGGTTGTGTTGGCGTGCGATGGTCGCGAGGGGGCTCATGTAGACGTTGAAGAGGGTGGGGCTCAGTGAGGATCCTTGAGGGACGCCGCAGATGACTTTGGTGGCCTCTGACTTGTACGGTGGTAGGCGGACTCTCTGTGCTCTTCCGTCGAGGAAGGAGGTGATCCATTCCAGTGCCTTCTCCTGGATTCCGATGTTGCTGAGGCGCTGTACTAGGGTGCGGTGGCAGACAGTGTCGAAAGCCGCGGAGAGGTCCAGGAGGATGAGGGCCGCTGTTTCTCCGTTGTCCATCAGAGTTCGAAGGTCGTCGGTGGCGGCGATGAGGGCGGTCTCGGTGCTGTGGTTCGCTCGGAAGCCCGACTGTGAGGGGTCGAGGGATCCATTCGTCTCGAGGAAGGCGGCCAGCTGTTTGTTGACGGTCTTCTCGATGACTTTGGCCGGGAACGGGAGGAGCGAGATGGGACGGTAGTTCTTGAGGTCGGTGGGGTCTGCTGTGGGTTTCTTGAGGAGAGCGCTGAGTTCGGCGTGCTTCCAGCTCTCAGGGAAGGTGGCGGTGTCGAAGGAGGTGTTGATGATGTCCCGCAGGTGGGGTGCGAGGACAGCGTCGGCTTTGTTGAAGACGTGGTGAGGGCAGGGGTCAGTCGGAGATCCGGAATGGATGGAGTTCATGGTGCGGATGGTGTCTTCGGTGCTGATCGGGGTCCAGGTGCGGAGGGTGGTGGTGGGTGGCGTCGTTGCGGTTGTGGCTTGCGTTGGTTGGTTGTTGAAGCTGTTGTGTATGTCAGTGATCTTGTTGTGGAAGTAGGACGCGAGGGAGTTGCAGAGTTCTTGCGACGGGGTGATGTCATTGTTTCCGGCGTTGGGGTTGGATAGCTCTTTCACGATGTTGAAGAGTTCCTTGCAGTTGTGTGCGTTGTTGTCCAGCCGGTCCTTGTATGTATTTTTCTTGGTGGCGCGGATCAGTTGGTGGTGTTTCCGGGTGGCGAGCTTGAGGGTGGTCATGTTGTCCGTCGTTGGTTCCCTTCTCCAGGCTTTCTCGAGGGCTCGACAGTTCTTCTTGGAGCTCTTGAGTTCGTCGGTGAACCATGTTGTTTTTCTGCTGCAGGATCTGCTGGGTGGGGTTCTCAGAGGGGCGAGTTCGTCCGCGCAGTCGTTGATCCACTTCGTGAGGTTGTCGGCGGCCTGGCTGGGGTTCGCTGAGTTGGCGGGAGGGTGCTGGCTCAGGGAAGCGGTGAGCTGGTCGGCTGTGATCTTGTTCCAGCTTCTTCGGGCAACCTGTTGCTGGTGGTGGTGGATCGTCGTTCTTCTGAAGGAGAAGTGGACGCAGCTGTGGTCCGTCCAGTGGAGTCCTGTTGCGTGGCTGAAGGTGACGTCTTTGCTGGATGAGAAGACGGCGTCGAGTGTGTGTCCGGCGAGGTGGGTGGGGGTGGTCACCAGTTGCTTGAGTCCGAGGTTGTCGAGGTTGTCGAGCAGGCTGATGGTGTTGCGGTCGTTGTTGTTCTCCAGGTGGAAGTTGAGGTCCCCCAGGAGGATGTAGTCGGCGGAGGGGAGAGCGTGCGGGCTGACGAAGTCGGCGATGTCCTCGCTGAATCGTGTGCGTGGTCCCGGGGGTCGGTAGATCAGGGTGCCTCTGAGGGTGGTCTTCGGGTTGGTGTGGATCTGGAAGTGCAGGTGTTCAGCGGTGGTAAGGGTGTCATCGGTGTTGGTCGAGATGCGGATGGTGTCTCTGTGGATGATGGCGATGCCTCCTCCAGTCTGGTTGTCGCGGTCCCTCCGGGTGATCTTGTAGCCCTCTGGGATGGCGATGGCGATGTCTGGGGCTGAGGAGGCGTTCATCCAGGTCTCGGTGAGGAAGGCAACGTCGGGGGCGGTGGTGTCGAGCAGGTTCCAGAGTTCTACGGCGTGTCTGTGGACGGAGCGGGTGTTGAGCAGGATACACTTGAGGTGGTTGCTGCTGGAGTTCGGCTTGGCGGGTGCAGGGAAGGTCCGGATGCAGGTGAACTTGCAGGCGTGGCAGCTGAAGGGTCCGTGGGTGTGCTTCGGGGCGGCTCGGTGACATCCTGGGATGTGGCCGGTGTTGAGTGCGATGAGGTCGGCGGCGCTGTAGGTTCGTCGGGTCGGCTTCCGTCGGTGGGAGCCAGGGGTCCTGGCGCTGGTCGCGATCCGGTCGCGGACGGGCGCAGACGGGCTTACCTTTGGCGCGCCTTCGGCGCACAATCGGCGCGCCCGCTGCGCGTCAACGCTGCGCGTTCGCACGGTCGCCATTTAAGGCCAAGTGCGCGGGTGGGCGGGTCAGCTGGGAGGCGGGAGCGGGGAGGGAACACAAGGAAAAAAGGGGCGGGGTCGGAAGTGGTGGCGGGAAGCGGGGGCGGCGAGGGAGGCGGGAAACAGGACAGGGGACGGCGAAACAAGCACAATTTCCAGATAAAGACGCTAAACACGGGCAAAAGACTAGGGGAGACAAAAATACAAGCACAATTTACAGGTAAAACGCTAAACACGGGCAAAGATAAGAGAAACAAAAGCAAGCACAAATGAAAGTCAAAACAGGCAGCGAGGCAGGGCACAGCGGAGGGGCACACGCAGCAGCTGGTGGCCGTGCGGCGCGGGGGTGTCCCACAAGTGGGTCACACTTACCTGTGTCGCACGGTCGCCATTTAAGGCCAAGTGCGCGGGTGGGCGGTTCAGCTGGGAGGCGGGAGCGGGGAGGGAACACAAGGAAAAAAGGGGCGGGGTCGGAAGTGGTGGCGGGAAGCGGGGGCGGCGAGGGAGGCGGGAAACAGGACAGGGGACGGCGAAACAAGCACAATTTCCAGATAAAGACGCTAAACACGGGCAAAAGACTAGGGGAGACAAAAATACAAGCACAATTTACAGGTAAAACGCTAAACACGGGCAAAAGACTAGGGGAGACAAAAATACAAGCACAATTTACAGGTAAAACGCTAAACACGGGCAAAGATAAGAGAAACCAAAGCAAGCACAAATGAAAGTCAAAACAGGCAGCGAGGCAGGGCACAGCGGAGGGGCACACGCAGCAGCTGGTGGCCGTGCGGCGCGGGGGTGTCCCACAAGTGGGTCACACTTACCTGTGTCGCACGGTCGCCATTTAAGGCCAAGTGCGCGGGTGGGCGGGTCAGCTGGGAGGCGGGAGCGGGGAGGGAACACAAGGAAAAAAGGGGCGGGGTCGGAAGTGGTGGCGGGAAGCGGTGGCGGCGAGGGAGGCGGGAAACAGGACAGGGGACGGTGAAACAAGCACAATTTCGAGATAAAGACGCTAAACACGGGCAAAAGACTAGGGGAGACAAAAATACAAGCACAATTTACAGGTAAAACGCTAAACACGGGCAAAGATAAGAGAAACCAAAGCAAGCACAAATGAAAGTCAAAACAGGCAGCGAGGCAGGGCACAGCGGAGGGGCACACGCAGCAGCTGGTGGCCGTGCGGCGCGGGGGTGTCCCACAAGTGGGTCACACTTACCTGTGTCGCACGGTCGCCATTTAAGGCCAAGTGCGCGGGTGGGCGGGTCAGCTGGGAGGCGGGAGCGGGGAGGGAACACAAGGAAAAAAGGGGCGGGGTCGGAAGTGGTGGCGGGAAGCGGGGGCGGCGAGGGAGGCGGGAAACAGGACAGGGGACGGCGAAACAAGCACAATTTCCAGATAAAGACGCTAAACACGGGCAAAAGACTAGGGGAGACAAAAATACAAGCACAATTTACAGGTAAAACGCTAAACACGGGCAAAGATAAGAGAAACCAAAGCAAGCACAAATGAAAGTCAAAACAGGCAGCGAGGCAGGGCACAGCGGAGGGGCACACGCAGCAGCTGGTGGCCGTGCGGCGCGGGAGGTTCAGCTACCTCTTCCTCTACATTTCTAGGAGCCACCTTCTCTTTTGGAATGGGAGTTACCATCTTTTACCTGATGGCATCGGCCAGTTGTTTCAACCGTATGCACTAATGTGTTCTCTTGTAAGTAGCTTTCTTCACTAAAGAAGGACACAGTACTGGACGTATGCTTCCATTCTCCTTTGAACATTCTGCAAAAATTACTTTTATAGATAATGCTTTTCTTTTGACTTTTTCTCTTCATACACAATACTGTTTTTATCCAGTGTTCTCATCCTGTTCAGTATCTTGATAATTAGCTTTCACTTCAAGGCAAACACTTTATAAACCACACTTTTGATATGCTGTTTTTGCTTCAGTGCTTAACTTCTCTCCCTCATATTTTGTATCAAATTCTGTATTACCCTACGTCGAAACATTCTCACTCACATTTCCATGAATTGTTTCTGTCTTCTTGTCAAATTAGGATTTTTTAAGAACGTTTCATACTTTCATTTTGACTTGCTCTGTCACTATTGTTACTTTATTGTAAAGCTGGCTTTTTATATGAAACTTTCCACATTTTGCATTTTGCATAAGGGCACGTAGTGAGCAATCGGTAACAGTAGTGTCCGTTGCAAATATATTAATGTGCGGTGTACATTCCCAAATTCTCGATTTCTGTGTATCAGGTAACAGTTTAGTATTTCTACTCATCTGAGGCGCCTCTTCTACTCCAATATAGGTGAGTAGTCTCTGAGCTGTCTTGAACATTTTCCTGCATCACAAGTTTTAATTGACTCTGGGCCAATGTCAGGGGAGGATGGAATTGACTGTGAGAAATCAAAGTGACTTAATACCCGTACATGCGGGAACTGTGTTGTGATCTTGTTTAGAATCCGTGACGTGTTGCTGTACCTGGAATAAACCTTTAAACACTCATCTTATTTCCGCTTCATGTTGTCCATTACAACAAACTGCATAACAGAAACAACAAAAAATCGAACATTATAACAGAAACAGCAATCAAAAGCAAAATATATAACTAAAAGTGCCTCTGGAGGATTGGATCTCGTATGCTAGGTTGTATGGCGCCAGAGGTGTGACTGACAGGTGCTAACAGCGTGCTTGTGTATCTGTTGCTTCAGGTAGGTAAGTGTTCTAGGTCCGTATGTGGGGAGGTTGCTTAACGTATAAAGTAATTATGCTGTGGCGGCTGTGTATATGCAAAATATGTTAAAAAGCGGGATATTCACTGGCCCCATATTACCTTTTGTGTGGTACCTCATCCTTCCCCATGCCCAGGTCATTCTCCTGCCCATTTTCTTGGACTTCCAGTTCACTCTGTTTGGATACTAAAACCTCTTTGGGTGTTACAAGTTCTCCTGGACCTCTGTCCACAATTCCGTTGCAGGGCACCTCCGAACTCCTCAGGCATTCTCTCTTTGAAGAGGTCTTTCCCCGGATCTAGCCCATGTAGTTATGCCTC
Organism: Lissotriton helveticus; assembly: GCF_964261635.1. Lineage (NCBI taxonomy): Eukaryota > Metazoa > Chordata > Amphibia > Caudata > Salamandridae > Lissotriton > Lissotriton helveticus. Next base: position 1,565,945,299 of record NC_136063.1, on the reverse strand, counting down.
TCACCCAGGTATCAAGTACAGGTCTTGCCCTTGTCTTCAACCCCATTGCTCTTCTACAACTGGCCTATATGAGGGCCTGATCCTCAAATGTAATACGACTGTGCAGGGGAGAGGATGTCCTAGCGCAGTATGGAGATGATGCAGGACCACAGTCCAGTATGCCTGAAGTGTAGGGCACACCCATGTCATGACTAAAGTCTGCATCCGGCAGGCAAAACTTGGGGCATTCCCTGGGTTTTCCCCTTTATATAACCTGCAATCTGTGTGGGGTGAGGTAGGTCATGTGGAGAAAATTAAATTATATATACTTCAACCTCTTGTTGCAGGAGATTTTCTTAGGGTATGCTAGCATCCTGTTCCATTCCCTATCTGTGACCTCACAGCCTAAAAATCCATCCCAACTATGTCTAATGGGCACTAATGGTATCTGTCCCACATAATTCAGGAACCGTTAGAACCACATACCCAGGTGCCGCTCTGAGCCCAATGAAAGTAAGAGCTGAAGCACAGCATGGGGTGTAGACTCCTATTGTCCCCTGTCCCATAGACTTGCAACAGATCACACCAATGTCTCATAGTTCAGGAATTGACCTTGGGGTAATGCATATTGTTCCCATAGGTCTTCTAGTGGTGTAAGAGCATCCATTGTGAAGTACTCTACCACCACCCGTGAGCCAGTCAGTGGTGAAACAGACATCCAGGTTCCCATGGGGCAGACCCACCAGTAGTAAAGCGGGGGCATAGAGGTGGGCTCTCTGGGTCCTCACCACACAATGGCGCCAGCTATACAGTTACCTGCAATAAAGTGCTCTGCTATGGAACGGCCACGTTGGGGCGTAGCAACCGGGCTGATAGTAGTCCTTCTTGCGGGGTTAGCCCAGAAGGTTCAATACACTTTTTTGGGTTTCATCTAGCCGTTTGGCTACCCACTGCAATTGCTCCGCTAAATAATACAGTTTAAAGTCCGGTGCCCCTAGGCCTCAACCTCTGGTGCACGCTGCAAGACCTAGAGGACACTCTATGGCGACCTCTGTTCCTTTGTGATCCTCAGAGTAAGCTATCCAGTTGATGGAACCAAACAGGTACCTTTCCTCGGAGATTTGTGACAAAGTATAATAAGCAAGGGAGCATCACCATTTTGGAGATTGACATTCAGGCCATAGGTGACAGTCACAAAGATCCCCAAAAGGCGATACAGGCCCTGAAGGAGCGCAGTGCTCCCACCAGGTTTCACTCATGTAGATTGTCTCGCTTATGATATAACTGAATGCCCAGGTATTTGAAATTTGGGGGTGACCAAGTAAATCCCAAGGGTAGGCCCAGTGGATGGAATGTTCCCTAATTACAAGGGAACAGACATTTTTGGTCCTATTAACCTTTAGGCCTGAATGTTTTCCCCGAATTATTCCAGCCGACGGATCACCCTCTGAGCCCCAATAAAGCTATTGGATCGGTACAGAAGGTCATCCACATAAAGAAAGATAATGTGCTTATGACCATCCACTGTAAAAGGACTTCCTCCACCCTCCCTCCAAAATAACTCTGCCAAGGGATCAATGGCCAGGGCGAATAACAGGGGAGATAGCAGCCCTGCCTTTTACCTCTTAAAATGTTTTATGTGATGAGGTTGTAGAGCCAGTCTTAACCTGTGCCGTCAGTTCTGCATAAAGCATGGCAACACATTTAATCCAGCCCTCCTCATTCCCATCTTGCGCATGACCTTCAACAGAAAGTCCCACTGAGACAAAGGCCGCCTTGAGGTCTACCAACATGAGCATCACTTCCAGCAAGCCTGGACCTCAGAGTGGTGGATTACATGGTACAGTCTCCTGAGTTTAAGGGAGGTGCTGAGGCTCTATATCAAACCGTTTTGGTCTCTATGGGTCAGGGTCTGCATATAGGGGAGTAATCTACATGCTAGTATTTTACTCAGGATCTTGAAGCCCATGTTGAGAATAGACAATGGGCCGAACACAGAGGTGGGTGTGCTGTGGATTTTGGTTTTGGGGAAGGGGATGACAGTTGCCCATCAGGTGGAGTCGGGTAACTGGGCCGTCTCTAAGGACACGTCGTAGAGTGCCTCTAGTCTTGAGGCCAGAGGGCCTGTTAAGGCAATGTAAAACTCTGCTGGAAGTCTAGGGCCTGGGGTCTTGGCAGTGGCCATTTCCTTAATGGCATGTCATATCTCTTGGACCATCACTGGGCCTCCTATAGTTCCTTGTGCTCCCAGTGGTAATGTTGGGAAAGGTATACAGTCCAGAAACCTATCTAGTAGCTCCTTTTAAAGTGTCTCTGGGCTGCAGTACAGTGTCTCGTAATAGGTTCAGAACTCATCATCTATGGCCCCTCTGGAGTAGATGCGAGTCCCTGTAGCATATATAATAATAATAAAGGAGTTTATAAAGCGCCTGGTTACGCCTTCCGGCGTGTCCCCGCGCTGTGGAGAAGAGGCAAGTACAAGAGTAGAGAAAAGCCACCGGTCCGCGCTCATCCCATAGGCCTATTCAGAGAACAGGTGAGTTTTGAGAAGACTCCTGAATCTGGTTTCTGATTGGTCCATCCTTAGGCTGAGTGGGAGTTTATTCCAGCTTTGTGCAGCTAAGAGGCGAAATGAGCGACCACCCATTCTCGCTTTCTTGATTCTAGGGATTACCAACTGTCCTGTCCCGCCTGATCTCAGTGTTCTGCCCGGTACATACCTCGTGATCAGGTTTCCCAGGTACATTGGAGCCTTGTGCCAGAGAATGCGGTGGCAAATTAGAAGGGATTTGAACAATATCCTTTTCTTGACAGGAAGCCAATGAAGAGCTACAAGGGCTGATTTAGACGCTGCCCTTCTGGGTAGTCTCAGGATCAAACGAGCTGCCGCATTCTGCAGAACTTGAAGACGCCTGAGATTCTTTTCCGGAGCACCCAGAAGAAGGACGTTCGCGTAATCTAGGCGGGAAGTAACTAGAGCATGCGTTATAGTCTGTCTGGCTTCAAGTGGGAGGAGTTCTAATGTTTTGTTGAGAGTTTTTAATACACCAAAACATTTCCCCACTAGCCGGCGGATGTGGCCTTCATAAGAGAGGGCGAGTCCACCCAGACTCCTAGATTCTTGGCCTCTAGACAGGGTATAGGGGTGGGGCCCAGACATTGTGGCCACCAGTCTGGGGTCCAGTAAGATTTGTCTCTACCCACCACTATCACCTCCGTTTTGGCTCTGTTCAGCCTCAAGCAGTTTTTATTCATCCAGGATGCAAGCTCCTGCATGCACTGCTTAAAGCTGGAAGCCTCAGCCGACGTTGCTTGGGATATGGAGATCAGCAGCTGAGTGTCATCAGCATACAATACTAATTCCACTCCAAACGCCTGCACCACCTCAGCCAGGGGGGACAGGTATAAGTTGAATAAGGTGGGGCTCAGGGCAGAGCCCTGAGGGACCCCCTGCTCAAGTGCAACCTCTTTGGACTGAAACGATCCTCTTTGGATCTGGAAACTGCGCTCTGTCAGAAAGGATTTCAGCCAGCCCAGCGCTAGACTCGAGACACCACTTCTGGTCAGACACTGCCGCAAGGTGAAATGTGCTACAGTATCGAACGCCGCACTGAGGTCTAACATTATCAATGCCATGGTGTGTCTCGCATCTACTCCTTGCCTGATGGTTTCTGTGGCCCTTAACAGAGCGGTTTCGGTGGAATAGCCCGCCCGGAACCCTGATTGAGAGAGATGCAGCAGCTCAGCCCTCTCCATAGCTGGATATTGACCACTTTCTCCGCTACCTCCGCTACATAAGGCAGCAAAGAGATGGGTCGTAGATTTTCAAGAATATCATGGCTGAGAGTGTTTTTTTTCCTAATAGGTAATATCACCGCTTTTTCCCAGGATGCAAAAGAGATCTCCAGGACGTGCCTGATGTAAGGCTCAAGAGTCTCTAAGCTCTCTCCCAACACCTTGGGGGGGGCAGGATCACTGGGGGAACCAGACTTAATGCTGAGACAAATGCTTTTTAAAATCTCAGGAGGGGGGACTGTAAAGCAATTCAATTTTTGTCCCACTACACTATCTCCAGGCACTTCCTCAAAAGCCAATCCACTCCCTGGATTGCTAGTGAAAGAGGCATAAATGTTCCTAACCTTCAGAGAAAAATGGTCCGCTACTCTGTTGCATTCTTCTACTGAGTCATTACCCGGGGCATTCGAATCAGACACCGTGGAGGTCTCTTTATAGATTCTAAAGAGTTCCTTAGAGGAGTTCTCAGCCTCTCCTATTCTGGTTTTTTAATGGGGGGCCTTAGCTCCTCTGAGTAGGACTTGATATTTCCTCTGTCCTTCTCTGCAGAGCCTCCACTCCTGCGTTCTAAACTCTCTTCTCCAACTCCTTTCCAGTCTCTTGCAATCTGCCTTGGCCTTCTGCAGGTCGGGAGTGAACCAGGGAGCAGATCTTCTGACTCTCCCTACAGATGTCTTCAATAAGGGAGGTGCCACTTTATTGAGGGCCTGTAAAATGCGCTCATTTAAGTTTTTACTAGCATTTTCACTGTCCTACCCTCCCGGGGGGCCTCCTTCCCTGAGCAGCAAGTTGAAAGTATCTTGCGAGAAGTTTTTCCATTTTCTGCAGGGAAAGTTCTTGGTCCCACCCTTCCGTGGGTCTTCTATGGTTATGGCCATACTAAAAGGCACCAGGAAATGGTCAGACCAGGGGACTGGAAGTGGAGTCCCTACCTCCACACCCTCCCAACTGGCAAACACTGGATCTAGCAAGTGACCTAGTTGGTGGGTGGGGACATCCGACTGGAGATCCAGCTGCATAGACTGTAAGTCCTGACGTAGTTCGACCGCCTCCTTATGCAGAGCGTCTTCAAAATGCATATTTATATCCCCCAGCACAAGAATATTGTTCCGCCTGATCGCCATATGGGCTATGCCATCTAGCAGACTGGGCTTAAAGTTCCCAAGTGCTCCGGGAGGTCTATAGAGGAGGATCCCGGTAATAGAAGACTTAGGGCCTAGTTTTAATACAAAGTGCCCTGCCTCACTGCTACTCACCAGTAAGGGTACAAGGGAACATTCGTAAGGTGCCTTCGTAATAACTGCGATTCCACCACCCCTGCCCTCTGGTCTGTCAACTCTAACTATCGTATATCCATGGGGCAGGGCTTCTACTATATCCGGGTCCGAGTTGGGCCCCAGCCACGTTTCAGTCAGAAATAATACGTCAAGATTTTCATCTAGGAGAAGCTCCGAAATCTCGACGCTATGCTTACTGAGAGATCTACAATTTAGTAATCCACCCATAAGCAATTTCAGCCCTGACTGACTGCCCTGCTCCCTTCTCCCCGTATAGGAGCAGTGTTGACACTTACTCAGTCACAGCGCCGCCATAGAGTGTCTACAATCAGATGTGTAATGATGAATCCACTTAGTTCAAGGCGAATGAGCCTTGCTAGTAGCCTCCCTGATTTGCCCTCCTCATTGTGAATTCTAGCAGTGTAGATTTTATAATCATGGTATCTTAGTACTTCTAAAATGGTGTTGTAGCGTTCTTTTGTATTAGGCAGCTGTCGTTGGTTAACCGGGTCAGTTCCTAAGTTATTGTTCAGTGTCTGAAGTGTGGCATCTATTGTGTGTAGTTCTACATTAAGTTCCTTGCTAATACCTACTGATTGCCCCATGCAGTGGCCACGAACCATGAGCTTGAAGGCCTCCCATTCTATAAGGGTATATGACACCAAACCGTGATTAACAAAGTACTTGTTAAGGGCTGTGTGTAATGATTCCCTATAGCAATTGTCTTTCAGGGCCGCCGGTTGGGGTCACCATGTGGAGATCACTGGCCTATCATCTATCAGTGAGAACCCACAGATTTGAGGGCTGTGGCCCAAGAGGGTGCGCCACAGATATTCCGTAAAGGTTGCATATTGTCTTAGTTACTCTGAGCAAACGAAGTCAAAATTGAGCCTCTGCACTCCTTCCCTTTATGAATTACTCTTATTTTCCAGCTCGATGGTGAAATGCGTGCGAACAGCAACCGTGAAACGCCTCATCACGGTTCAGTTTAGAAACAAATTCAATGGGGCACATCTCTCCTGCGCCCGCCTGTCGCACTGCAATTTAAGGAAATCATTCCTTTATGAAACTCTTGCTCCATAGATACATCATTATTATCTGTTCATCAATATTAATCCAACATCTTAACTCGTACATCTTCCTTAATTACGGCACTCCGGAGACAGCATGTTTGCATTTTGAATTCTTTATTCGTCATTTTCAAATACCAGACGTTGCCAATCCAGGCTTTAACGGAGGCATGTGAGGACAAACATGTTTCAACGGTGGTTTTATGACATCAGTATGCTCCCAATGCATTTCGAATTATTAAAATTCTTCGTCAGGGGTTTAACTGAAAATATAATAGAAACACAATTAACCTGGCTGCTCGACCGTTATTTTGTTAACTTGCACTGCTTCCTCAACCTCTACCCACAACCAAACAGACAAAACCAATATTTACACTGACATATGACACTCCCTCCGTGTTCAAACCCTACCCTCTCCCAAAGTGTCAATCACCATTGTACTCGATATGTGCAACACATTACAACTCCCTCCCAGCTACACAGTTCCCACTGAGCTAAGAGACACCTTTCTCCCTCAGTTACCTTCACTGCGCCACAACCGGCAGCATAACGTCACTTCACTTCCTCATGACAGGTTCTCTGGATGTTTTTCCCTCGCGCTCGTGCGGTTTTTTAAAAGAAACAGAAATCTCTCACCTGTGAGCAATTAACCTGTGAACCACTGCGCCCCTCTTTTTTGTGAACCATACCTAATAAACTATATCTCCCATGGTACCCTTCAACACAATCAAAGAAAACATGCTCCCTCGAAATTAAATCCACTCTTTAAAGTCAAACAAAATGTAAAGACATCAATCCAAAATAATGAAAACATCCAAGTGCCTTATTAAACAAAATGCGTGTGAATGAACATTTACTGAAAACGAACAGATCAGGCAGCAATAACGGAGACAGAAAGAACACATCATCTTAAGTGGAATGATTTAAAAGCAACGATTAATAAAATCGACATAAAAATGAGGAGACAATTGAACTTTGCTGCCTGATCTGTGTACATCTCTCTTAATGAGTACGGGGTACATTAAAAGCTTTACATGTGCCTGACAGGATATGACAGTGTCTGCATCCCTGTGAGAAGGAGTATGTAAGTGGACATGTAGGTGAATAAATGGGTGTGTAAATGGTTCTATTGATGTCCCTATCAGTGCGTCAGTCTCTTTCTAGCTATATTGGTAGTCTGTACATAAGTGCCTTCTTGGTTCTGTAACTCACTTTGAGTGCCTGGCTCACTGTGTGTCTAGGTGCAAATGATGTACTATCAAATTATATAGTGTAATCAGTCCGCCACATCCAATTCCTCCTTTGCTGCTCACTTTTCCTTTTCCTCAATAATATCATCTACCCTCCCTTGTACTTACTGTTTTACTGTTATATATAACCTACATGTTTTATTTTGCCTTATATACACTCTTAATTTTTTATTTACATACACTTTTTAAAAGTACACCCCAATTTGCATACTAGTGAAATGTCTTTGTTGCTCTCCAATTTTTTATCTCCCTATCAGAATTTCTTGTCAGTGAAAATATGAACTCAGAAGTACAGGAAAGGTATACCACTCTCAGTCCATAGGAAACATTAATGGCAACCCTTCTCACTCTGCTTTCAGTGATACCGATGTAATATGTAAATCCAAATCTTTCTTTCATATTTTACTTTTGTTATACCACTTCTGAAGGGTCACTGTTCTTTGACCCTTTGTAAGATTCCTGTTAAGCCCAATTTTGTAGTGGTTTTAAGCGGATTCGCAGATCCGTTCCAGTGCTCATTTGGTCCCCTGTGTAAATTATTGATGGATTCGCAAATCCACACAGGATCCCATAAAACCACTTAACAATCCGCTGTTAAAGCATGGTATTTAAAGTTTACTTTGTAAAAAGTACTGAATTTCAACCCAAACATTCTCTAATGAGCAATATTTCGATACCACTCTGCTTTTCAGATTAAGTCTACGCTTTTTTATTCCCCCCACAAAGAGTTTTAGCTTTGTTTCCATAGTAACCATGTTTGAAATTCTGGTTGCTATCACTAGGTCAAAAGTTCACTCACAACACTGTGGAAGCAGTATACTAGATTTAAATTGACCTGTGGCAGCTGTGGTTGACTGTATTTGAAATATAAACAGATCCCAAACAGCTTAACTTTTTTCCCCCCAAAGCCAATCACAGTTTCTCAAAATCACTATCCAATTTTAGCTGCCTGCATATTAACACCATACATTTAAATACGTTTTAAAAAAATGTAGCTGCTTTCCTCCATTTTAACTGCATTTATTTTGAAAACTGTCTCATTCAGCTGCAGCCTTCTCCTGCGTGCTACTCCTGTTTGCCTCCAAAATGGCCAGTGTGGATTGTGGGCCGTAGTTTTATGTTTTGGGCTAGAAAAAGTACTAGAAAGAGTGGCATTGACAGGGACTCCGGTTTACCTAATGTAGACGTTACTTGGCTTGGCCAGAGAGGATCAAAGTGCCATCAATTGCTGCCTTTGGTTTAAAGCATTGTGGATTGCCAACATACAGACCTTATGATCACTGTGGTCGCAATGACCTAAGCACAATTACTGGGGTTGGACTGGAAATTCTAACGAAGGATACCTTTGGTAAATTAATGGCACACTAATGTATGCTTTGATATGGATGGTATATATAGAAGAGATGGAGTTCCGTTCACAGAGAAAGCTAACAGGTTGTTCTTCAACAGCTTGAAAGACTGCATCCTGTTTTATGTGTAGTTCTCTTCCACACACCTTAAGCACAAAGGCTGTTTTCAGACCCACCTCTTTTGCCAAACACGGCTTCATTTTTTAATTTAAATCCTTTTTTTACATTACTTACTCAAATCCACAGACCGGTCGTGGATCCACAAACCAAAAGCACACATTCAATAGAAAGCAACACATTTATTTTTCACTTTTATGGGTTCTTGTATAGCTGTATAGTTGTGTGGTAGGTATGTGAGTGGTGCTATGGGTCTGTTAATGGGTGTGTGAGTGTCTGTGAGTGGGTAAATGAGTATCTGTATGGGTCTATTGGTGGGTGTTAGTGTGTCTTTGTAGGTATGTGACTAGGTGCGTGTGTCTGTGAGCATCTCAGTGGGTGTGTAAGTGGGTGTGAGGGGTGTATGAGTGTGTGTGTGAGTGGGTATGAGTATCTGTGTGGGTGTCTTATTGAGTCTGTGACTGGGTGTTTTTGTTGCTGTGAGTGGGTCTGTGAGCATCTTGGTGTGTGTGTGAGTGACTGTCTGTGAGTAGCTATGTGTATCTGTTAGTGGGTGGGTGTGAGTGAGTGGGGATCTGTGTGGGTCTGTTAATGGGCTCACATTAATGGGCGTGCAAGTGTGTTAGTGGGTCTGTGAATGGGTGTGTGTTTGTGTGGGTACCTGTGTGGATCTGTGAGTGGGTGTGTGAGTACCTGTGTGGGTCTGTGAGTGGGTGTGAGAGTACCTGTGTGGGTCTGTGAGTGGGTGTGAGAGTACCTGTGTGGGTCTGTGAGTGGGTGTGAGAGTACCTGTGTGGGTGGGTGTGTCTGTGAGTGCCTGTAGTTGTGAGTGTCTGTGTGGGCCTCTGAGTGGGTGTCCCAGTCTGTGTGGGTCTGTGTGTGTGTGAGTGGGTGTGTGAGTGAGTGAGTCTGTGAATGTGTGTTTGAGAGAGTGGGTCTGTGTGTGGGTGTGTGTCTGGGTCTGTGAGTGGGTGTGCAAGTGACTGGTCTGTAATTGAGGATCTGTGTGGGTATGCAAATGGGTGGGTCTGTGACTGGGTGTGTGAGGGTCTGCTTGGGTCTGTGAGTAGGTGTGAGTACATCTGTGATGGGGTGTTGAAGTATCTGTGGGAGTCTGTGTGAGGGTGTCTGAGACTGGGTTTGTGTGTGAGTAGATGTTTTTTTTTTATTTACTCTAACCACGCATATGCCTTTACCAAATATGTAATTACAACCAAATTCATTGTAAAGGCATGCATGGTAGAAACATGTGGGGTTAAGACGCAGCTGCGCAGTTTTTGTTAAGACAGTGTTGTTCAGCCATGCGTGGTTGGGTATAGCGTGGTTGGAACAAACAACAATTTTGAAGTCTCCCCAATACTTTTGGGATGTTTCCTGTCGAGGGCACTAGACCAACCCACATAAGCGAGGTACCATTTTTATCGGGAGAGTTTGGGAATTGCTGGGTGGGTGAAAGTTTGTGGCTCCCCACAGCTTCCAGAACCTTCTATCACAGAAAAGTGAGGAAAATGTGCTTTTGTTTTTATTACAAAGTGTGAGGTTTGCAAGGGATTCTGGGTAACAGAACCTGATGAGAGCCACGCATGTCACCCCATACCTGGATTCCCCTGGATATCTCGTTTTCAAAAATGTACAGGTTTGCTACGTTTCCCTAGGTGCCGGCTGAGCGAGGATCCAAAAACCACAGCTAGGCACATTGCGAAAAAAAAGGGTCAGTTTTCACTTGAAAAATGTGATGTGCCCACGTTGTGTTTTGGCCCATTTCCTGTCACGGGCAGTAGGCCTACCCACACAAGTGAGGTGCCATTTTATCGGGAGACTTAGGGGAACACAGAATTGTAGAACAAGTGTTATTACCTATTGACTTTTTATGCATTTCTGCCTTCCAAATGTAAGACTGTGTAAAAAAGAAGTCACTTTGAAAAATGTCCTCTAATTCACATGCTAGTATGGGTAGTCACAATTTCGGAGATGTGCAAATAACTACTGCTTCTAAATTCTAAATATTGTTACCATTTCATAAATATATAGGTGTCCTTGATACCTATTTTTCACACACTGCATTTTCCCACATGAATTGCCATATACCTGGTATACAAAGAAAACCCATTGCAAGGTGCAACTCAGTTATTGGATCTGGGTAACTCGTGTTCTTGGTGAACCTACAAGTACTATATCACCACAATTAGAAGGGCCCAACGGACTTAACTGTATATTGCTTTCAAGAATCTGCTATAGTTCGTAGAAGTTACAGGTGAAAATGTTGGCACAAATGGCTGTTTTTTTCACCTACAATTCAATATTTCTTTATTTCAACTGTTAGTTTCTATAGGAAATTCTTGAAGGATCTACACAAATGACTTTTTGCTAAATTCAGAATTGTCCAATTTTCTGAAATGTATGGCTTTCCTGGATCCATTATTGCTTTCATGCCCATTGCTACCATTAACTGGAAGGAGGTTGAAAGCACAAAAAATAGTACAAATAGACTATGTCCCTGTAAAATGAATCCACAAACCCTCGGTACCTTTAAAATCCTCCGAATGTTGGAAGAAAAGGATGCTAATTTGGCACAGATTCCTTACGTGGACAAAAAGTTTCAGGGGCCTAAGCGCAAAGTTACCCAAATAGACAAAAAAAGGCTTATCACCGGGGGAGAAAAGTTCTAGCAGTGAAGGGGTTAATTATACATATTCGTGTTTGTCCACATCTCTTTCTTAGGGGTTCATTCCTCTGTATTGCCGACTTTATTCCTGTAAGTTCTCTTCATTTTTTGCCCAGGATTTCTAAGTTACCCAACTAGGATGCCTTTATTTTCCCTCGAGTCTTACTGCCCACTTCGATGTTTCTTCTATTTTTCTGTCTTGCGTTCTCAATTCCTCATTAAATGTCCCCTTGATCCTCCTTTTTGCTCTCCTTTTTACTCCCAGAGACAGCTGAGGCGACATTGTGCACCATTTGAATCGTGGCTGTATTAGAGCAAGCAGTGAAATTTGCAGGAGGGTAGCAGGGATCTTGCAGCTCTCTTCCATAAAGCATCTCAGCATCCATACCTCCTATCTATGCTCCTTAGTTGCACTCTCATTTTTATGCTTTCTCTTTTCACTTCCATCTCACGGAGTTCAAAATGGAGCTATACACATTTCTTTCAAGATCCACCTGCCTACTCCTGAGGCAGTCAAACTGTCAACCCTCCAATCAATGGCGTTTGTCCAATCACCATTTACCCATGTCACCCTGTATAGTAGAATTTTATATGGCATCTCATACCCCAAGTATTCACTCAGACTGATATCCAGTTCCTTTGTGGGCCTGAATTCTGGCAAACAAACTTCATGACACAGCACTCTTGCTTTGCAGGTACGGCTGAAACATTATCATGCAATGCCTTTAGGGATCTCTGCATAAATATCTGATCTTCTAAATCATAACAATGAAAGACTTTTACAGTGCCAACCATATACTAGGTTGGAAGGTTGTGATAATCCGCTGTTGAAGTTAATATGTTGAGTGCCTGACAACTGCATCCATTTGCTAGATCATATTACATTGTTAGACCACAACTACACAGATTTCCTTAGCCTCAAGGGGCAGTTCTTGCTTTCATGGAGAAGAGGAAAACTGACTTGTATTTTCCACCTTTTTGCTCTAGTTTATGCATGCAGAAATGGTGGGGTGTTTGGATTCGGATAGATGCCCTAGATAAACTCTTACTCTTTATTGTTATCAACGAGGGACCCTAGCCCAAAGTTCCAGAGGTGGTACAAATGAAACCTAAGTACATTATAAAATGGGTATTTATTATGTGCTAAGCTAATATGTCACATTCATTGGAATTATTAGTATGAGTAATGAATGTTCTCAGTAAAATATAGACCCATATCATTATTCATGATACATCCCTGATAGATTATCTTAGAATGTCGTCATATTATGTTATTAATTGCAGAGTAATGGAATAACATCCGCATACCTACAGCAAACTGATTAAATTTCATGTTGGACAGAATGTCACCGGGTTCTGGTTTCCCAGTCCAAATTAGAGAGTTGATAACACCTTTCTCCTTGGAGTGTAACTCTGGAACTGCAGGACACTTTCTTTTGGGACACCCTCATAGCATTATCCAGCTGGGCACAATGCTTTAATTCGAAGCTGAAGATTTTATCTGAATCACTTTAAACTTTGTAAATATTAGAACCAAAGTTTTGGCAAGGTTACGCTGCAGAACGCATGAAGTGGACACAGCAAAGAAGAACTGGAAATGCTCCTCTTCAACTTCAGTAGCACAGAACTCCAGGAATGTTCCAGTTCTGCACACACCAAAAATAAAACACAGTTTTTTTTACTTTGCCTAAATGACGCAACAAAATCAAGAGTCCAGTGTTCACTCTTGACCCAAAATATGACCAATGTTGTTGTTTATTAGGACCTGTATTATAGCCAAAAATGCTTAGGTGGCACCCACTTTCTGATGCAGACTGACCAGCTTGAGCTTGCCTTCAGTTAGAAAGCTGGGTGTATCTTCTAGTTAATTTTTCTGCAAAGGAAAATAGTTTTCCTTGTGCATAAACAGCTTCCTTACATTTCTGTGAATTTTGGTGGTATTCATAAATATAAATATCCCACCTTTTCCAGAGTGGGAATGGGTCATAGAGTTTGTAGTTACTCCTATATGTGTACATTTGTGGTATGCGTAAACACAGAGCATTCCTGCCCGCGTAGCAGATTTACCATCAAAAGAATTTCATGTGAGCAACCCTTTACAAATCCAAAACTACATTTGGTGAATTCCAATACTGATTTTCAGTTGTAATATAGTTTATTTACATATAAGCTAAACCTACATGCACAATTAGCTTTGTGAAACTGGCCCATTATCTCTGGGTAATTCACACCACTCACATCATCTGTTGTTGATTTCTAACCTCTGGCAACATTAGAGAAATGAGTGCCTGCCTTATGGCTTTGTAAATTATTGTTATTTATTTTGTAAAGTGGTATTATTGGGGATAGCTCCCGGCCCTATTCAATCTTTAAATAAAGAAAAAAGGTTAAGCAAAAATATGTTTTGGTCTCAAACAGCACCCATTGAATAGTAATCCCTGGCACTCAAGTGAACAGATTTGTGTGAAGCTGTTTCATGTAAAAAGGCAGAATGCCATCTCTCACTGTGAAGTTAGTCAATGACTTACGTGGACTGACCATGACTCTTGTCCTAAGCTGTAGTGGGTGGAAGAAAATGTGAATGACATAATAGAATAGATGGATGAAGGATTGTGACTGAAAGCCTCTATAAAGTAAGTGCATGTGTGTATATATGTGTATATATATATGTCCATATCCATTCCTGCTCCTATCCCCGCTGGGAGACTTCGTAAGCAGGCCCTGACATGACTGGAGTCAATACATATCTTTATTAAGCAGAAACTCAGTGCGTTTCGATAGTTACAACCACCTTGCTCTCACTGTGTCATCGCCATTTTGGTTGCTTATGTGGCTATGCGTGTCAGCGTAGACATTGGAAAGACACTCTGCGTTCCTGTTTACATTACAATTAAAGTGCACAGTGCAAAATATAAAAACGCAACTCAATTTGTCTCTAATAAGACTAGCATACAATTCATGTCTCCGGGTTAAAAAAATAAACTATTATTTTATTTACGCTATTTGAAAATCAGTGTGCCGTGCCATTGTCTTTTCAGGTTTGATATCTTATTAATGGTTTCTACCAGCTGCGTAGAACAGGGCACTTGGTACTAAATTCATAGTGTATTCAATTCATCGCTATTGTTAAAATCGAAGTAGAAGTATACACAATTATCAATTCATTTGTCCATGTCCTGAGAACCCCAAATGATCTTTTTTTGTAAAACATTCTTAAAAAAAAATTCTACAAAATCTATAAAAATCCATTTGACCCAAGTGGGTAAGTTACTCAAATCTCGCAGTTGTTATACATATAGTACATTATCTTGAGTAAATTCCCCCTTTTGTTTTAATTGAACGCACTAGGCTTTCATACACACTATTGTTCTGCAAAGCCATTTCTATTTAATAAAAAGTGCTTAGAGTGCAAATTAATATTAAGACCGATCCATCAATTAATCATCATACGACACTCAACTCATAGCTATTCTGAGCAGTGAGGAGGTATGCCTCTACTCTTTACAAATGCACATACATCTCCTCATCTGAATTTAGGCCATTCAGCATTTTGCTATTGAACATATTTATATACAGAGATTCTAATCTCCTCATCTTTTGTTCCCTGTTTCCACCTCTCTCATTTTTGGGACTGATTCTATCACATATTAGACTAAATCCGCTGCATTGCCATCATTCTTCTCATGGATATGGCAGGCAACAAGGTAGCTTTTATCATCTTTGGCTATTGCCCTTAGATGCTGTAAAATTCTAGCATGCACCATATGAATCGTACTGCCTACATAGACCTTTGGGCATGAGCACTGTAATAAGTACACAAATTGTGAATCCCGCTGGAAGAAAAAAAACAAGGTGCTATCTCCTGCGCTTCGTATAATGAGCCCTGGGTGAGGCCAGGTTCTGGGGGCAATTTGAAAAATATATGCAGGGGCCACGCGGGCCCCCACAGCTCCAGGGACTGCCACCACCCCAGGACTTTTCTTAATTATGCGTTGGGGGTGCGTTGCCCCCCCTCGCAGCCCTGGGGTTTGCCACCTCCCCAGGGCTTTTCTTACTTGTGGGCAGAGGGACTCACGGGCCCCCCAAGACCCCCAAGCCCCTGAGACTGCCACCTCCCCAGGGCACTAATTATTGAAATACAGGGGTCCGTTGCGGACCCCCGGGGACCACCACCTCCCGAGACTATGTTTACATGGGGATGGGGGTCACCCGGCTGTGTGTATGGCTGTGTAGGTGAGTGAATGGATGCCTCAGTGGTACATGTGTGAGTAAACGTATGTGGAAGGCAGCATATGTAAGTGTTGGAGTATATACGTGACTATATGTGAGATGAGATGGGATTTTTTTGTTAAGGGGTGGCGAAGAGGCGAGTATGATGTACGATATTTGCTGATTTGCACATTCTAACTACACTAATATTTTTTACTGTGATATTGCTACTATGTTTTTAAAGAAAAACGCTGCTCCTGCTTTTTAACCTTTTTTACTTAAAAGTTATGATGAGCATAACCTTACCTCTTTGACGCCCGCCTCCTGTCCGCCGGCCCCCTGTTCCACCACGGGTTCTCCCGCTTGTCGTGGAGGGAGCGAAGGCGGGGCAGGGCTGAGTCACGGGTCAGAGGTCGGGGGCGGGACATACCCTGCTGAAGCACTACTTAGATGTGGGCTTCACAGGCACTCGCTGGATTTGTTTAAGGGTGGCGAAGAGGCGAGTATGATGTACGATATTTGCTGATTTGCACATTCTAACTGCACTGATATTTTTTACGGTGATATTGCTACTGTGTTTTTAAAGAAAAACGCTGCTCCTGCTTTTTAACCTTTTTTACTTAAAAGTTATGATGAGCATAATCTTACCTCTTTGACGCCCGCCTCCTGTCCGCCGGCTCCCCGTTCCACCACGGGTTCTCCCGCTTGTCGTGGAGGGAGCGAAGGCGGGGCAGGGCTGAGTCACGGGTCAGAGGTCGGGGGGCGGGACATACCCTGCTGAAGCACCACTTAGATGTGGGCTTCACAGGCACTCGCTGGATTTGTTTGTTAAGGGTGGCGAAGAGGCGAGTATGATGTACGATATTTGCTGATTTGCACATTCTAACTGCACTGATATTTTTTACGGTGATATTGCTACTGTGTTTTTAAAGAAAAACGCTGCTCCTGCTTTTTAACCTTTTTTACTTAAAAGTTATGATGAGCATAACCTTACCTCTTTGACGCCCGCCTCCTGTCCGCCGGCTCCCCGTTCCACCACGGGTTCTCCCGCTTGTCGTGGAGGGAGCGGAGGCGGGGCAGGACTGAGTCACGGGTCAGAGGTCGGGGGGCGGGACATACCCTGCTGAAGCAATATTTATACGGGTATGTGTTCGTCGCGCAGCAGACGCGCCGAAGGCGCGCCAAAGGCAAGCCCGTCTGCGCCCGTCCGCGCCCGGTCGGGGCCAGGGGCCACCCCCCTGTTCGTTTCCCCACTGCTCATAGTTACTCTAGTGAGGAGCTACTTCGACTCAGACCTCAACGCTGTGTGAACTATGAGCCTCTGTTATTAGACACTATCACAGCCTGTTGCCCGACTTGTAAGTACTCCCCCTCCCATATGCAATTAGGCATTACTGGGGAGAATGGGAAAGCACTGAACATGACTATCGACATGGACACTGCCTATAACAAACAGTTCAATTTCCTCAGCACGAACTGTAGATCACTGCCTAAGCACAAAGAGGATCTGTTTAATCTTTTAACCGATGTACAGCCGGATGCACTCTTTTTAACTGAAACATGGCTGAGTGCTAGCTCAGGGCCAGATATTGCTTCA
Organism: Lissotriton helveticus; assembly: GCF_964261635.1. Classification (NCBI taxonomy): domain Eukaryota; kingdom Metazoa; phylum Chordata; class Amphibia; order Caudata; family Salamandridae; genus Lissotriton; species Lissotriton helveticus. The sequence continues at coordinate 1,565,927,991 of NC_136063.1, read as the reverse complement.
GCCCTCCTCCCAAATTACGCTATAGTAAGGAAAGATAGAGTAAATCAAGTTGGGGGTGGCATAGGGTTAATATTTAAAAAAAACTATCAATGTAAATGGGTAAATCTTGATTGGGCCAATTGTGAAGCCGGTCTCTTTAAACTCACCTTAACTCCCCAAATTACCTTTTCGGGTGTTTTGGTTTATCGGCCACCTGGGGCGGCCAGTGATTGGATGGCAGCCTTGCCTGACTTGCTTGCTCCATTTTTAATGGAAGCCGCTATGTTCTCCATTCTTGGAGACTTTAATATGCATCTGGAGGATAGTAGTTGCCCTATGATCCTCAATTTCCTCGCGGACTTAGAAGCACTTAATGTCCAATTGAGGAATAATGGTCCAACGCATTTGGCGGGTCATCTATTAGATCCGATTTTTACCAACTTCAATTGCATAGTATGTAAACCCGCCATTCCGACCGTATGGTCTGATCACTTTCTTACCCATTTCATAATCTGGGCTCCCAGCGCCAAACATTTGGTCAGATCAGAAGCAAGGTGTCGGAATTGGCAAAGAATTAGCATAAGTGACCTGAATACCCAATTAACACACTCCAGCCCTAATATTGCTCCAAGTGATCTTAGAATTAGCGACCACAAAACCATTAATACCTGGCTAGCGACTTCTGTACAGACTATAGCTCCTCTTACATTAAGCAAACGCACTTCTTGTTATCCCCCTGCCCCATGGTTCACTCAAAAATTATGTGATGAAAAAAGCAACTGTAAAAAACTAGAGGCTGTGGGGGAAAGATTATAATCCCACTAACAAGGAAATTTACAAGCTTGCGCTCAATGCCTACCATTTATCCTGTAAAATAGCGAAGGGTAATCATATTAAAGATACCATTTTAGCGGCACAGACTAACACTGGCACTCTTTTTAAAGTTTTAAAAAATTTGGCAGGAGCGGCCTCTCAACCAGAACCGCCGATTTTATCTAATATGCAATGCAACAATATAGCCAATTATTTCAATGAGAAAATTACAAATATTTACTCTCAGTTTAGCAAAAATGAGAAGGACATAGTCCCCACAAATAACACCTCCCTCCCTGGCGAGATAACAAAGTAATTGCCAAGGAGAATGTACTAACATACTGGCAATCTATGGACATGGTGACCTTTGTAGATATCCTTAACAGCATTAGATCTGGCTCTCCTCAGGACCCTATCCCTGCGTCTATTCTAAAGCAGTTGGATTCCTCCATTTTGGGCGTAATTAGATCTTTATTAAATGCTTCACTAGAGGAGGCTGTGATTCCAGATGACTGGAAGCATGCTATGGTTGTCCCTCTGCTGAAAAAAAGCAGAGGGGGACCCGGAGATCTTCTCAAATTTTCGACCAATATCATTACTACCTATTTGCTCGAAAGTTTTGGAAAAGCATGTCAATAACCAGCTATCTAAATTTGTCAATGATAACAATCTGTTGCATTTCTCACAGTCTGGGTTTAGAAAGGGACACTCCACGGAGTCAACCTTACTGGGGGTCACTGAAGCCATCCGAAAGGAATTAGATGGAGGGGGCACGGCGGCACTCATTCTTCTAGACCTGAGTGCCGCCTTTGACACCATCTCCCACCAGACCTTGATTCGCACGTTGGAGGATATAGGAATACAAGGGAATGCCCTGAGATGGCTGGGACAATTTCTGCTACACCGAACTTTCCAAGTCTTCCCCAAAAATAATTCCTCTGACTGTCATAAATCTCTGTATGGGGTACCTCAGGGTTCTATATTGAGCCCACTTTTATTTAATATATATGTTACCCCACTAGCTAAGGTTGCGGAAGAAATGGGTCTCACTATTTATTCCTATGCGGATGACACACAATTAGTGTTCTCCCTTGCATCCACAGAGAAATCTTATCCCTCTCCCCTCCGCTCTGGACTTCTGAGAATGGCTGACTGGCTCTATGATAATAAACTAAAATTGAATGCAGAAAAAACAGAGCTACTCATTTTTGGCAATCATAATGATCTATGGGGTCCCATTCATTGGCCAGTTGAAATGGGCCCGCCCCTGGTCGGGGTCCAATCTGCCCGCAATTTAGGTATAATTATTGATAACAAATTATCAATGCGTGCACATGTCACAAAAACGGCCGCAACTTGCTGAGCCATCCTTAAATGGTTAAGGAAAATACTTTGGCAACTGCCTGATGGGGCACAAAGGACAGTAATACAGGCCTTAATAGTGTCTCGATTGGACTATGGAAACATTCTTCTCCTAGGAGCCAACAAAGATACTATTAATCGTCTGCAGATTGTACAGAACGCCGCAGCTAGGGTGCTTCTCCATCTCCCAGGGCGTACTAGCATCTCAGAGCACCTGAAGAAACTGCATTGGCTGAAAATCGCCAACAGAGTGAAATTTAAAGCACTTTGCTATATGTTTAGGATCAGTATGAATGAGGCTCCTTCCTATGTGTGTAGACTGGCTCTGAAATATGTACCATCACGCGCTCTTCGATCCATGACACAAGCCAAATTTGTTGTCCCTAGAGTTGAGCGAGTACGTATGGGTGGACGCTCATTCTCTTATTTGGCCCCTGCCCTATGGAATGCCCTTCCCCTTAATCTGCGGTTGGAATCAAACTACCTCAAATTTCGTAAGGGAGTGAAATCTTGGCTTTTTAATCAGTAGCTCTCCCCTCTTCTAAGTCTCAGTTCCCTCAATCAGATCCAAGGCACCGGGAAACCCTCAGGGTAGCTGTTGCGCCATACAAATGCACAAAATAAATAAATGAGGGATTGTGAGTGGCTGTATAGATGAGTGTGTGCTTGTACCAGTGATTGTAAAAGAGAGTAAGTATGTGTTACTATCTGTATTAATACATGAGGTGGTATGTGTATAACTGTGAAGGTGAGTAAATATCGTGAGTGACTCTGAGTGACTGACTAGGTGTGTGAGTAACTCCATGGGTGAGTGGCGGTGTGTGTGTGTGTGTCTGTTTAGGTATTTGTGTGCATATGATTGTGCTGTATTGATGAGTGACTGCATGTATGAGTGACTGTATGGGTGTATGAGTACATATATTAGTGGCTGTATTGGTGAGTGAGTGGATGTGTTTGTAGACCGGTTAGTGGGTATGTATGTATTGGTATTGGTGTAACAATGGTTTCGAGAATGGAAGTCTGAAATTTGGAGTGGGTGTATGAAAGGTTATTTTGGGGTGTGAGTGGGTGCATCAGAGAATATGTGGATGATGTCATCAGTGATGTCATTTGAGATGTCATCAGTGATGTCACTGACCATGTCATGAGTGATGTAATATGTGACATCATCAGCAGTGCATTGCGGGGCACAAGATCTAGTTAGCTCAGCTAACTATAACGACTGAATTTCTCTGGTTTGTACTACTGAAATGTCAGCCTAACTATAACGTTCCTCTGACTTGTGTTTTTTTTTCCTGTGAATTTCTAAGATTTTTTATATGCGAATTCCTAAATTAGCATAAAATTGCTATTGGCTGCTGTGGGGGTGCCCTTGCTCCTGATTGGTCCCCGGCCCGGCAAACACCGAGGAAGGCCCGGGAGCGGGAGAGACACCCACGCGGGGGCTCGGGAAGTGCACCGGAGCCCCCACCCACCACTGACATCGTCGGAGGGCTCAGGAGGAGAGTGTGAGCCCCCCATCAGTCCCCCAAGTCACCGCAAGGGCTTCCAGAGGAGCTGAAGAGTCAGGTAACCCCAGGGAGGAGGGCGGAAGGCCGGAGAAGGCCTCCGAGTTTGCCCCTCCCTGGGGAAACTGTTGCTGGGCCCCGTGGGCCCTAATTAACGTCCGAAGAGTCAGCAAACCCCCAGGGAGGAGGGCAGAAGGCACCGGGAGAACCTGAGTTCGCCCCTCCCTGGGGAAAACTGGTGACTGGGCGCCGTTGGCCCCCATTAGCCCCATACAAGGCCTAGAACTGGGCAGAACCTCCAGTAGGCCCCTGTGACGGAGCTAGTAGAATACACCCCTGTTAGTGTTTTTAAAGGTTGCCTGATTTCTAACATGTTTTACTCCTAATACAGGGAAGGAGTTACTCAAGCTAAATGCCAGCTAGTGTAGGCCCTGATGCCTGGGTTATTTGTGGATTGATGAAGTACTTTTGCTGGTGCATTATTTATTCCTGTGAAATGGAAATGTTTTCTCCTGTTTGCTGAGTCTCCATAATTGCCTGGTTAGCCCTGATCAATGAAAGGCTCATTCCTACTGGTAGGGATTGCTGAAATGCCATTCCAGCTTAATGAAATGTTTATGCCTGCTTAGTGTAGGTACTGAGATGTTGCCTGATCGTTGATGAAATGATTGTTCTGGGCTGATTACATGTTTAATTCTGCCTAATGCCAGGTTTCCTGAAAAAGGTGAACTACATGCCCATAGGTATGGAGTGAAGTGCTCCTTGCTTTAATGGAATGTTTGCTTAACCATTGAAATGGTAACTTCCTCATGGAATGTTCATGCCTGCATTTTCCAGTAAGACTGCAGGGGTTTACCATGAAATGGTGATTTCTTCATGCCTAATGAATGTTTTCGTTTTACCTCATGAAATGTTAGGCCTGATTAATAGGGGTTATGCACTGCTTATTCAGGCATCAGGTAATGTGATGGTTTTTCCCTAAGGAAATGTTTTTATTCTCACCTGATGGAAGGTATATCCTGACCAGATGAAAAGTTTTCATTCCTATCTAATGAAATGTTCTTCCCCCGCCTGAGGACAGGTTTATGCCTGAGTTCATATGAAAGGCTTATTGCTGGGAAATGAACTGTTTCTTCCTGTCTTATGACCAGTCTATTCCTGCTAAAGAGTTTAATGAAATGGTTATTGCAATATGCTACATTGATGATTGAACTGCTCCCTTTACCCCCCTCTGATGTAATGCTTTGATGAAATAGAGATACTGTAATTTTTGATTACCCAGATTTTGGTCTTAGATACAATTTATTGATTTAAATCAAACTCACTGGTGTGGTCTCAGTCATTGCGTGCGTTTTATTGTGTCAGTGGATGCGTGTGCTGTGTAGGTACTTAACACCTAAGCTTTCGGGTGCCTACCTGCTCGTTCCAGGCTACCCCCGGGGAACTGGCGACCCCAGTTCCTACACACGCATTCACAAATGGTCTAGGAAACCTCCAGTAAAGCCGTCTCTGTGCTATATCCGGATCTAAATCCGGACTGTGAGTCGTGTAGGAGATGGTATGACTCAAGATAGCTGGATAGTTTCTCCTAAACGACTTTTTCTAGAATGTTGGCTGGTTTAGGTAAAACGGATATCGGGCGATAATTTTTTAAAATAGTAGAATCACATTTGATTTTTTAAAAATAGGTATTAATAAAAAGATTGGATGATAGAGGTTTTCAGTCACAAACCATGTATTTGTATGTGTGTATATGTATGTGTGTATATATGTGGTTGTGTATATATGTGTATGTATATATATATATGTGTCTATATATATATATATATATATATATATATATATATGTGTGTGTGTATATATGTGGTTGTGTGTATATATATATATATATTCACTGAAAAAACCATAGGTTTCAGGGCTGTTCTAGTTAGCTGGACATTTCACTTGTACAAAACCATTGAAATTCCTCTGTTATAGTTAGTTCTGCTAACTATAACTCACGCGCCCGCAATGCACTGCTGATGATGTCATATATTACATCATTCATGATGATACCATGTCTGAAACCTATGGTTTTTTCAGTGAATTTCGAAGGTTTTTTAAATGATAATTTTTAAATGAAATAATAGTTATATGTATTTTTTGATAATTTTTAAATGTAATAATAGTTATAGGTATTTCTTTATACTGATTTTCTACAGTTTTTCAACTTTTTTAACATTTTATTTTTTAAATTACATTATATATTTTTAATATAAATGGACAAGAAAAGTTTTTTTAAATATTGAAACTGAAATATTGTTTTTTTTGTTTTATATTTTTATTTTAATATATATATATATATTCTCCATTTATTTTTTCCAATTTTTTTTCGGAGTCGTGCACTCAAAGCATACGATCGGTGTGCGGATTCTAGCCGCCATTTTAGAAATGTTGTGAAGGATCCGCGAACAGTATGCGACGGGTGCGTATTTTTTAAGATGTGCTCGATTGCTATGCGACCAGTACGCAACTCCAGCTCCCGCGCATTTGCGACACATGCACATTACTGTACGTTACACTTGCACAGTGACGAGTTCCGCGTGATGTCATATATCTTTTGAATGCGGTGGGTGCGCGACTCCTCCGTTTGATCACATATTCCTCCAATTCGCTCCCGCTGCTTTGAAGAAGCAGCAGGAGCGAATTGGAGGAATATATGATCACGACGGCTTCGGTCGCGGAATGGGAACCACCAGAAACAAAGGGCAGGAGCCGATGGAGTAAGGGGCCGTAAAGACAGGAACTTTCCTTGTTTTAACCGGCGCAGCAGAGGCCATTTCACTAATGGAGATGTTATCTTTCGTCTGGGGCACACTGGAGTGCCTTGATATTGGAGGATTTGCACAGAACCTCTAAATCCTTTTAAACTGTGACGAACTGTGGGACCCACTGTGGGCGCTAATGTGTCGGATGGAAACTACTAGTACCGTGGTGTGTTGCGCTACCAAAGCGGACATGGGTTGCGCTTGCTACTAAAGTTGAAGCGAAGGATGGAAACTACAAGCACCATGGTGCATTGCGCTACTAAAGCGAGAATGGGATGCAGTTGCTACTAAAGTTGAAGCGAACAATTGACTCCATCGATGCCAGCTGATCCCGCATTTTGTCAAATAAGCCCAAGAAGGAGGAGCGCACAGCTCCGAAACGCGTAGGCATTAGGATTGTAATAACAGGCGGGAGACCATCTCCAATCTTGCAATAAAGGGTTCATTCACTTACCTGACTGCCGAGTGCTTCTCCACAGCAGCAGGAGCGAATCAGAGGTGTGTATATATATATATATATATATATATATATATATATATATATATATATATGTCTTTACTTTAATATACATATTAGGTCAAGTCATTATCTAAGGTATTCATAAAAAGTATATATTTTTACTTGTACGGTGTGCGGATCCCATGTGACCTGAAAACAAAAGATTTGATTGGTTTTCCCATTGTAACTATTGAAGGACCCCACCCATTTCAATCATTCTTCTTTGAGCTTCTTCGGGGAGTCATCTCTGTGCTTAGAAGAACCCTACTTTCATCATTTTTTGGGGTGTTTTTTACAACAAAAAGAACATGGCTTCAGGACAGCAGCCACAGGAGGAGTCGGAACATTCTTCGTAGGAAGAATTTTAGCCAGAAGCTCCACGTCCTCCAAGGCACAGTGTCGGTGGGGTGGAAGTTCTTCAATTTTCCGGAAGGGCAGAAGAAAGTCAATGCCACTAAGGTCACCTGCCTGATCTGCGAGAGAGTCTTGTCTAGAGGTAGTGGCGAAAAAAAATATTCTTGCGGTACTGCCTCCATGTACAAGCATCTAAAGAGACAGCATCCGGTCAATCTCGCTCAGGAGGAGTGTAAGAGACCAGAAAGGAACCCTCCACCTGCAGTTCCTGGTACCTCTGGAACATCTACAGCTGCATCACTACTGGACATACGCCCTGAATTTGCTTTACTTAAACAGCACTGCGTAAAGTGCAACAATTTTCTTTTGGCGAACAGTCTGTCAATGCAGTTTGTGCTGCACAACAGAACCATCGTTGCTAGTTTTTTCTTTGCTTTCTTTTTTTTGAATGCCACATAATTTCTGAAGTTTCCTGTTTTTTTCGTTCTTTTTTTAATTTATTTTTTGAAAAAACACCCAAAAAATTCAAATTATTTTTTTTAGAAAAATACAAAAAAATATATAATTTTATTTTTAGAACTAACTTCTCTGGTTAAAGAGAGAACTATATTTGTATGTAATTGTGTGAAAGTTTGGTTGAATGTATGTGTAGAGTATAATTGACTGAAAGAATGCATTAGTAGTGTATGGTGAATGTATGAGTTCAGATCTATAAAGAAGTGCTGTAGCGAGACACTGTAAGCTCTTTAGCTGCACTGTGCTGTGGTACTTCTGAAGCACAGGGATGCAACATATGTACATTACTTTGTTGCAGCTCTATGCTTCCCTCTGCACTGCTGCACAAACTGCAGCCATGCGGTGACACAGGCACCCTTGCACCATGGTGCCAGGATGTCTGTGTCGTGCGGACATTGTTTTTGTGCAGGAAGGGACACCTTCCTGCACAAAAACAATCAATAAAGGCATTTTCCTCTTTTAATGTATGCTGTGCAGTGCAGCATACATTGAAAGAGAAAAAATTAGGAGAAATGAAAACAATTCTCCTTGGTGTGCCTTGCTACACCAACTGGAGGATGGTGCAGTATTCACACACATCTCCAGATTTATAATTTCTGATAAATCTGGAGATGTCTTGTTCTATGAGTGTTGTGTGGAAACACCCACAGCAACACCTATTCAATTCAAAGTGGTGTGTATGAAGAGGTCGTATTTACAAGGAGAAGAAACGCTACGCAGGTTGACTTTTCCTCTCCTTGTAAATATGAAGGAGGGACTAGCGCCATCACTATGTTAGTACAAGTGGCGTACTGTTGGTACAGGATGCTTCTAAATCTGCCCCATAAGTGATTAGGTATATGCAGACTATTACAATAAAAACATATTGCTAGTTGATTGATTGATTGAAAAATTGCATGAGAGTGACAGGAGGTAAGCACAGAGATATCTCTCCAAAGATGCTCAAAGAAGAATGATTGGAATGGTTGCGGTCCTTCAATAGGTACAATGGGAAATGTTATGAACCAATCAAATCTTTTCTTTTCAGGTCATATCGGATCCTATTACAGAGCGATTACAAAACTACATGGGTATAAACTGGGTATTTTGAAGAGTGTATTAATACTTTGTAGCTTCTTGCAGGTCTGCATGCATAGTATATAAATAAATTGGCTTACACTAGGGTCAGTGGCTAGGCCAATCCTTAAGTATATGACTAATAACTAGAGTCATTTCAATACTCTAAAGTGAGTGCAAGATACATTTGTAAGTACTTAGGTTTTGGCAACGTGATAGGATACATATATAGTGCTGGATGGATGAATGGGCAAGTGGTTGGGGCAGGCAGAAAGTTTCCTAGACTGCTTAGTTACTAACGGAGTATTTAAAGGAGTGCATCAATTCTATTTAGGTGATTAGAAGTTTGCATACATACTGCATCGAATATTGTAGCTGTGCTAGTTTTTCTGTTTAGGCAATTCCTTTGATACTTGACTAGTTAATAAAATAATGTCATTGTTCTAAAGAGAATACATGCTTCCAGTAAGCACCACTGCGCTGCGTTGCAGTCAGGTAGTCTAGGTTGTGTCCCTTTTTACATCTCTCTGCAACGCAGTTCTGTGGTGCTTACTGGACATACGTAGTGGGCTAGTTGGACTCTAAGAACCCTCAAGATTCAATGTGACTTAATCTCCCAACATAAAAAGGTTATAGGGCGTGTTTACACAGTGGTGAAGGGAGGGGATGGGGTCTGATGTGACATGTGCAAACACACCCTGTGGCGTGAGGAATTAAGTTCCCTTTAATCCTGAAAGTCCCTGGATCCTACTAGCCCACCATGTCTCTCTATTAAACATCATAGAGCTGCGTTGCACAGAGGTGGCCCGAGGCCATGCCCCATTTTACACCTCTTTGCAATGCAACTCTGTGGCACTTACTGCACATACCTGGTGGGTTAGTTGGCCCCCAGGGACCGTCAGGATTCAAGGAGACTTTATCCCCTAACTTAAAATGCCCACAAAGTGTGTTTGCACACATGTCAACTCAATCCCCCCTTTCTTAACCAGTGTGGAAACGCAGCCCATTGTGCATTTTAATACTTAGTTAATTACCTTGATAGTAGTAGATATGAAAAAATGCTAAACATTTTTTCAGTTTTTTATAATTTAAATTTCATATTTCATAATTAGGATCTGTGAAAGAGAAGAAAAAATAGTTATAATATATAATATATTTGTTACAACACAACATAATTTTAACATTATATAAATTATTTTGTTTGCTTTTTTGCTGTTCTCAGAATATTTTGAATTTCACTACAAACAGTGAATTAAATGTTACTCATCACATAACGGCGGGCAAAATAAATAAAACAATCAATAAGATTGTTTAAAAAAAATAAAAAATCTGTCAAATGTTTTTTTAATATACTCAACTATTTCTGAACATTCCATAAAACATCCTCAATAACGTACCCTATAATACAAATCACACATATATAAAATGCTTCCTTCTAAGAGAATTTTCTTACCTGAATATGAAAGAACTCAAATAATAATTCAATTAACAATTCTTTTTAATTTTCATACACTGTAAATGATGTTCTTTAAAAATATATGCTGTAAGAATGTGCAAGAAAAAGTTCTTAATTCAAATGTATACCTTTCCTCTAGGCCAAATGGTATTCCTGAAATCCTTTATACTGAAATTGTCCAATAGTAATCGTATTAATATATTTTAACATATTCCTAATAGGCCGAATTATGTTCTTAAAACTTTTGCTTTAAAAATATTAGGTAGGAATTTGGTAATTTGTTAGGCAAACGTTGTTTAAAAACCAATTGAGCATCATTACAATATGTCCATCCTTTATTGCATTTTAAATAGACAGTGCAATGTCCAGATGTTGTAGAAGGACCATAATGGAAAATAATTGCTACTGCTACAAAAGTTCTTCCTGATATTGATAGTTGACTTGCTACAAAATGTTTAATTAAAGTTTCCAATTTTCTTCCATTAGCTGTACAACTTTGTATCATTAAAATTATATATTGTCCGCATTTTTGTATAAATAATGTTGCTAACATTTCTGATTTGCATTGGCTACACCATGTTTTGATTTGCTGCTTTAACTAGTTTGTTGAAAGACACTGTTTTATAGTCCGGTAATGTCAAATATATAAATCTTTCGGTATCTAAGTTAGTGCTACATGTAAACATACAATTTTCACATTCATGTTCCCATTTATAACGAAAGCCAAAAAGATTTTCAATTTCTGTTCCTTCATTTTCCAATACTGCAAGCATATACATTAGAAATTCCTGACCATCTTGTTTAATATTCTTCGTAAATTGTGTAGAACCAGAACATATATCCAAAAGATTACGAATATCAGAAACACTTTGGATTTTCCTTTTATCAGTTCTCAATTTTTCATAAATAAAATGCAAGAAACGAGTTCTTTGTATTCAAAATATGACCAAATGTAAATGTTTCCAACACTTCCCAAAGACTTTCTGGTGTCTAAATGCACAAGTGTTTTAAATACTGGTTGTTCTTTACGGGAGTAAATTCCAGTAGATCTCCAAAAACGATTACATGTTTTCCTGCAAATAAGACATCAAACTCTTTTTTAAGAATTTGCTGCATTCTTAAATCCACAAAAGCAAGCATTACGTTTGAGACCATGCTTACCCCATCAATAATCAGAAGTTTTATTTTCTTTAGTTCTCTTGAAACTTCATAGCAAGCTTCTCCAGATAGTTTATTATATTCCAATTTGTTTTCATGCTCTACAGATAGCATTAGTAAACAATGTAATGTGATTCCTTTAATGTTGTGTGCTGCCAATAGAGTTGGAGCAGTTACAACACAAGACAAATGTGAGTCAGTTGTTTTCTGTAGATAACTGGTCAATATGTTAATTAAGAAACATTTTCCTGTTCCAGCTTGAGCATTGACATGCATTCGGATAGGTTGAAATGATGTGCATGTGCATTCTTTTTTTTTTTTTTTTCAGGAATAAATCCATAGTCCATCTGTTGTCTCACTTGCTGATATATTTCTTTCTGTTCAACATTTACCTGTTCTTCCAAGTTTCCTAAGTCCATAATATTTTCTTGAGCTTGATGCTTTGCTGTTTCCACTTCATTCATGGCGATTGCCGCTTCATTTTCAAGAATTGGTTGTCCTAGTGGATCTTGACTCAGTGGAGCAGAACTTTGACTGTCTTGAGAACTGTCTCTAACAATCTCAGCTACAATAGTAGCTTCTTGATCAATTTCATCGTTTCAACATTTGGAGATAATTTGGAAAAACTGTACATTCTATGGTATCTTTACAAGCATTGAAGGAATCTTCATAGCTCTGAAAATCTCCAAGTAATTCCAATTCTGTACGCCACGGTTTGAAGAGCTGCAAAAGTGCTAAATAGTAAAATTCCCTTTTATCAGAAGTATCACAACTCAGTTTTCTGTGATTAATCAAATCTCCTTTCCTTTGTTTCACCAAACATCCTTCGGAACCAATCGATGCATATTTTCCTTCATTTATTTTTTCTGTAGTATTCCTTTTAAAAGTGTAGTATTGCAGTACTTCATAGAGACATATGTTCTCAAGATGATGACTTCTATTTGGATAATATGTGTCCAACATGTTTGTTTTGACAATATCTGTACTTTCCGGTTCTTTTTCTGCTAAATATTCGATTTCTTGTACAGATTTAAGTACTCAATTTCGCGTTGCAGCAAGACCTAGACTCACCCAAATGATTCTTCTAGATTTTGAGTATAAACTTGGAGATGATAACCGATCAGAGCATTCACACGCTCCAATTTCTCGATGGGATAACATCTTCAAACTGAAACTGTACAATTTTTTACTAAGACTCTTCTCGTGAGAAATTTCTTCCCACATTTCTTTTAACTCCGTCTTTTCTGATTCTGTTATATAAGATGTCACATATCGGGCAACAGCAATGGAATTATCCGCAACATACTGAATATCCATATTAGCATTCCACATCTAGAAAATAACTGGATTATAATCATTGATGTGTTTTGATTCTTCACTTTGTATGTATTTTTGGAACAAGAAACTGTTAATCTTCCTTTGGATATTACAGGACATGGACATCCAAAACAACATTTGGTATAAAACTTTTCCTTACACTTGTACTTTCGTCGACAGTATTTTCCAGATTGATGACTTTGGAATCGTAAGACTTGTTGCCTTAAGGTGTTTTCTTCTGTTCTTTTTGGAATAGCACATGTGGCATATTCTTCAATAAAAGACAACAGTGTCATCCGAATCAGTTCAGAATTTGGGTGAATCCTTGATCCATATCAGCATATGTATATGACGAGCACCTCTAGCTTGATACTCCTTTCTCCAAAAGAAATCCACTACTTCTCCAAGAGGAGGATCCTTTTTATTGCAGATAAAAGACATAGCTTCAAACCGATGATTGAAATATCTGCATACACTAACAGGATCCAAAGAGCACAATTCTCCAGGTGTCTTGTATTCAATATTTTTTATATTCGAATTTGCCTCTCAAACAAATTCAAGTAAATCATCCCAAGCGTATTCAGCACAGCTTATGGTAAGAAACCACATAGGAGTTCCTAAGTTCCTTAGCATACATTTAAGTTATCCATGACAACGGTACCAATACTCATTAGTACCACGCTGACATGCCATCAAATTAATCAGCTGAGATTCTAAATGATCGTCTCTATGATGTACTTTATCCATAAATTCTTTTGCCGAAACATTTTGAAGATGTACTCCTATTTTTAATATGTGGTTAACTGAATATGAAAGTCCAGACAAGTCACTCTCCAACAATAGATGAAATATATATGGGATACATTGTCGAAATCTTGGATCTTCTGCATACAATCTTGTTGTCTGATATTCAGATGCAGGAATCTGCACTGATCGTCATCATATCGTCCACCTTTTCCAGTTGGGAACAGCTGCGGAAAACAACGAGCTTCTAAACTTTTTTCCTATACACTCATGGGACTCCCCTTTGCTTTTTTCATTTGGAAGAATTCAATAGTATTCCCCATCACTTCTTTTGAATGAAGTGGATATACACTATAATGTCCATAGATTTCTTCACTTTTGGACATGCCCACTTTTTCAATTTGACCACTTGACGTTTCAGTATCATCTCCTGAAAGTATTTCTTCTTCTTCCACATTAATACTCATTGTTTTTTATAAGATATAATGTTGCCTTTTGCACTTTTCTAACATCCACTAACTCTTGCCAGATTGTCTTACTCTTATTAGGAACATCATTAACTAAAATGACTCGTGGTTCACTTTCTACATTCTCTACACCAATAGTTTCAATATTTTTCTTTAAATCTAGAGGTAAATATACAACTCATCCTTTTAATCCTCTCTGTAAATCAGTAGACGGCAATTTTCCCTGTTTTAGGCTCCATACAAACAATAGCCTGAAATGGGTGCACACATTGAATCAGAATAGACTCAAACATATTTAACCCCTTCGACGCTCATGACGAGCTCAGCTCGTCATGAGTTACGCCTCTCGTACACTCATGATGAGCTGAGCTCGTCATGTAAAGCGGGTTTTTGAAAAGCTCAGCGCACAGCGGGAAAACGCTTAGCGCGCATGCGGTTAAATCTATCAGTTCTGGAGGAATGGTTACCAACTCTAGATTATTATGGACAGCTCTAGCAGGCATTTTATTCTCGTCTAATTTGTTATAACAATATTTACAAATACACTGATCAGAACCCAAATCAAAACAATTCTCTGCCAACAAATAAGTTGCAAATTCCTGTGGCTTATCATTGTTTCATCTTTCACTTTTTAAATACAGATCAACAGTCCTAGTCTGATTTTTATAGTGAGTTCGCCGGCCACAAATACAAGAATAATTTGGCCTTTCACCTGAAATCACCTTAAAGTTTGTAATTTGTACTTCAATATTTTTTGTAGTAGTATGTTGCACGTTCTCATCAACATTTTCTTCTATTAATGTGTTAGTTTCTGCACTTTCTTGTTCAGGACCAAAGTAACGAAACTCAATTTCATCACAAACTTTCTACACATCTGATACTGAACCACGCAAAAGAGCATTGTTCAACTTATTTAACATTAGTGCTGGACTTTTTGCATAGTACAATCTTCTGATCTGACTAACTTCTGCATTTGAGAATGATGTACTGCTAACATTCTGAAATGATGAAAAACACTTTGACATACTTTCCTAGAAAGACAAGCCAGAGAATGACCTTGCAAATCAGTATTTGTTCTCACTCGGCAAGGATCTAGTCCTTGCAACATCTTAATCTTTTGTTTAATATTTTTTTTTACTATCCTGTCGTAAAAAATTGCGTAAAATATCAATAGATTCCTGTTGTATACTACAAATACTATTGCAATCCCAAGTATACAATGGGACTTTAGGATGTCTCCCTAGAACTTAATCAGCTATCACTTCTTCTACATTTCTGGGAACCATCTTCTCTTTCTCAATTGGACAACCATTTCTAACCTCAGAAGCTCGACCACTGGTATCAACTACATGCAATAAATTATTGGTCTGAAAAGAACTCTCTTCATTAAAGAAAGGCTCTGAAATTGAATTGTTTCCATTCACCCCAAAAAATATCACAAATTAGTTCTGTTAATTACTCTTTTCTTCTTACTCTTGGCCTTCATAAAATGAATTGGTTTATCTAGTGATCGAATTCTGTTTAAAACTAAAATGAATAATTTCCTTTTTAATTCAAAAGCCTTCACAATAATTTCTATTTCCTTCTTCTTTTTATAAAATAGTGCTCTTTTTTGTATTTCTTCACATCTTTCAACAAATTAAAACATCTCTATTGTAAAACATTTTCTTTCTAATTTCTGCAGTCCGACTTTTCCTCCTTTTACCATACATTGTGATTTTTGAATATGATTTCCTTTTATGTACGTTTCTTTTATACTTTTTTGTTGTTGAGGCTTTCTTTGTACTTTCCTCAATGTGCACACTGTTTGTAGGCTTTGAAAGTTTTTTGATAAATTCTTTTGTTCTCTTACCGGAAGACTTATTTATGTTGTCATCGAATACTTGTTGTTGAATTTTCTTCAAAAAATAGTCTTTTTCTGTTCTTTTCTCTTTTCTGTTTTGTTAGTCATGATGAGTTTATTTTAATGATGATAAACAATATCTGTAAAAAATAAATATATATTTATAAATCTTTAAAATATACTTTTCTATTACTAAACAAACACATTGTATATTAAAACCATTAAAACATTTCCTTTTGTAATCATAATTAATTTACTGAAGCTCACAGGTACTAATTGAGTAATGATTACAAAGAATACGTTTTATACAAATGCATACACAGTAAATGAGTACCTAGAGTAGTACTTGTTCATAGTAAAGTATACCATTGCTTGTGTGAATGCTAACTCACTCTCCAAGAGCATAGACAGTGACTGGGTTCACAGACTGCTACTAGTTGAAAGCCTAATACGTTTATAAGTGCTTAAGTTTCAGCAGAGAAATTATATAGTAGGAGTACACACAAATTCACAGTGTCTTTAAAAAAAATTAATATTTCCTGGACTAGTAGTTGACAGCAAGATAAGTTTATAAACAGTTATGTGTCAAGAGAAATTAAATAAACACATTCTTCTGTCAGGATGATTTAAGAACTGGACACAGACTCACAGTGTGATTCTAGACAGGCAAGACTATTCCCTGGACTTTAGTAGAAGAGACTCAGTAGTCTGAAAGGGGTTGGGGGACTGCATACATTGTGCTCATTTGACTGTTCCACTGCTTCTCTGAATAACTGACTCATTCTCCAAGTGCATACACAGTGACTGAGTTCTCATAGTGCTAATACTCATCTTCACAATACATTTATAAGCACTTATATGTCTGCAGAGAGATTAAATAAGTACATGATTCTGTCAGGATGAATCTAAGACTAGACACAGACTCAGTGTGATTGCAAACAGGCAAGACTATCCCCTGGACTTTAGTAGGAGAGACTCCATAGTCTGGAAGAAGTTAGGCGACTACATACATTGTGCTCATTAGACTGTTCCACTGCTTCTCTGAATAACTAACTCATTCTCCAAGTGCATACTGCCTGGGGAATTGAAGGTGTGAAAGACAAGTGTGTAGGTGGTTAGAGGACTGCATGTGTACGGATAGGGGTTTGTAGCAGTGTATGTGTTAAGGCCTGGGTCACTGCATGACTACTTGGATTCTGACTGAATGATTAGAGAACTGCAAGGAGAGTGCCTGGGTGAATTTATAAGTGTTTGGGTTTTGGCATCGTTTTTGGATTGGTATATGTGCTGGATGGCTGACTGGAGGAGTGCATGTGGAGTGAAATGGTGTTTGCCGGACTGTATAGATACTGTCTGGGTAATTGAAGGTGTGAAAGACAAGTGTGTAGGTGTATAGAGGACTGCATGCGTAGTGTACAAGGGTTTGTAGCAGTGCATGTGTTAAGGTCTGGGCCACTGCATGAGTACTTGGGTACTGCCTGAATGATTAGAGTACTGCAAGGAGAGTGCCTGGGTGAATTTATAAGTGTTTGGGTTTGGTGCAGTGTTTGGATTAGTGCATGGTGCTGGATGGCTGACTGGAGGAATGCATGGGGAATAACAGGGTGTTTCCTGGAGTGTATGGATACTACCTGAGTAATTGAAGGTGTGAAAGACAAGTGTGTAGGTGGTTAGAGGACGGCATGTGTATTGGAGAGGGGTTTGTAGCAGTCCATGTGTTAAGGCCTGGGTCACTGCATGAGTACTTGGATTCTGACTGAATGATTAGAGAACTGCAAGGAGAGTGCCTGGGTGAATTTATAAGTGTTTGGGTTTTGGCATCGTTTTTGGATTGGTATATGTGCTGGATGGCTGACTGGAGGAGTGCATGTGGAGTGAAATGGTGTTTGCCGGACTGTATAGATACTGTCTGGGTAATTGAAGGTGTGAAAGACAAGTGTGTAGGTGTATAGAGGACTGCATGCGTAGTGTACAATGGTTTGTAGCAGTGCATGTGTTAAGGTCTGGGCCACTGCATGAGTACTTGAGTACTGAAAGAATGATTAGAGTACTGCAAGGAGAGTGCCTGGGTGAATTTATAAGTGGTTGGGTTTTTGCGCAGTGAATGGATTAGTACATGGTGCTGAATGGGTCACTGGCGAAGTGCAAGAGGAGTGACAGGTTGTTTGCTGGAGTGTATGGATACTGCCTTGGGAATTGAAGGTGTGAAAGACAAGTGTATAGGTGGTTATAGGACTGCATGCATAGTGGACACGGGTTTGTAGAATGGCATGCGTTAAGAGCTGGGTCACTGCATAAGTACTTGGGTACTTACTGAATGATTAAAGTACTGCAAGGAGAGTGCCTGGGTGAATTTATATGTGTTTGGGTTTTGGCGCAGTGTTTAGATTAGTACATGATGCTGGATGGCTAACTAGAGGAGAACAAGCGGAGTGACAGGGTGTTAGCTGGAGTGTATGAATACTGCCTGGGGAATTTAAGGTGTGAAAGACAAGTGTGTAGGTGGTAAGAGCACTGCATGCATAGTGGACAGAGGTTTCTAGCAGTGCATGCATTAAGGCCTGGGTAACTGCACGAGTATTTGTGTACTGACTGAATGATTAGAATACTGCAAGGAGAGTGCCTGGATGAATTTATATGTGTTTGGGTTTTGGCGCAGTGTTTAGATTAGTACATGGTGCTGGATGGCGAACTAAAGGAGTGCATGGGGAGTGACTGGGTTCTAATACTACTAAAACGTGACAACAGAATAGGTTTTTAAGCAGTTGTGTGTCAGCAAAGAGATGAAGTAACCACATGCTTCTGTCAGAATTGTTGCACAAGTGGACACAGACTCACAGTGTGATTCTACACAAGCAAGACTATTCCCAGGACTTTAGCAAAAGAGACTCACTAGTCTGGAAGGGGTTAGGTGACTGCATACATTCTACACATTTCACTACAGCACTGGTAGCGTGAATGTCTGAATCTTTCTGCGAATGCATAGGCAGTGACTGATTTCTACTAATACTTGACAGCAGGATAGGTTTTTAAGCAGTTATGTGTCAGCAAAGAGATGAAGTAACCATATGCTTTTGTCATAATGGTTGCACAAGTGGACACAGACTCAGTGTGATTCTAGACAAGCAAGACTATTCCCTGAACTTTAGCAGAAGAGACTCACTAGTCTGGAAGGGGGTAGGTGACTGCATACATTCTACACATTTCACTACAGCACTTCTAGTGTGAATGCCTGAATCATTCTGTGAATGTATAGGCAATGGCTGGGTACTAATAATACTAAAACTTGACAACAGAATAGGTTTTTAAGCAGTTACGTGTCAGCAAAGAGATGAAGTAATCACATGCATCTGTCACAATGGTTGCACAAGTGCACACAGACTCAGTGTGATTCTACACAAGCAATAGTACTCCCTGTACTTAAGCAGGAGAAACTCAGTAGTCTAATTAAAAACAAAGGTACCATGTACAACACCTCACAAATTAACTCACTTTTCAAATTGATTTGTAGATTATGAAGTATCTGAATCACACACCAGATTTTCTTATGCGCACAATGTCTGTAGTGCAAAGCTATTAGCAAAACCAAAAAATTGCAAACTTTCCCTCTCATTCTGCACACATATACATATAAATATCACATCACATTGCTTGTCACATTAATTCAAAAGCTAACACGCATTTCTATTGGTTACACATTTCAACCCTTTCCAGTTGACATAACTTTGAACCCTACCCCATTCTGCTTAATGCCTGTTACCATAGTAACAGTTCATGGAACACTCACATGTTCAGCACACAATGTTGCAAATTCAAACAGCAAGTGTGCTTGACTTTTCAAAATATCAGCTTATCCTATCTAATGTTCCTTTCAAACAGTTTTTACTAACAAATAAGAAACCTGCTTTATAAACTCAAAAACATGCACTCTATTTTTCAGTGTATAATGTTCTCAATCAGCCAATTATTTCTCTTCTGTTTTTTTAAACTGCATCTTGTCTACCATTTTAGAACAATCTTATTTCACAAACTGCCTATTTCACCTACACATATCTTTTGAGTGCATCCAGACCTCCCTTCAAGATGCTTACAGTGTGGATTGTGGGACACAGCTATATTTTCTGGAGCAAAAGGTATGCTGAAAACAGAGGTATTGACAAAGACTTCGCTTTGCCAAATGTAGACATTAAATGGATGGATCAGAGAGGATTAAAATGGCACCAATTGATGCCATTGGTTAAATCCTTTTTTCATCTCCAACACCCTGATCTCATAATTGTGCACTGTGGTGGCAATGACCTAGGCACTTTGACTGGGGTAGGTCTGGAAATGGCTATGAAGGACACCTTTGCTGAATTGATGTTACTTTCCCCCAAACTTTCTTTGTCTATTCTAACATATGTCAAAGACAGAAATGGAACGTGTCCAATCAATTTTGTCCACAGATTTAGAAAGCTAGGACACATGTCAATAAAGCTGTTTCTGCTTATCTCAGAGATGATAGGATCGGGTCCATTTACAACAACAATCTGCGTTTTAATATGGATGGCATCTGTACATTTTACAGATGAGCGTAACAGAGTCTTTCTCAACAACTTTAAACTCTGCATAGGTACTTAGTTGTAGGTACCAAAATCTCCCTATAAACACAAGGGCTCTTTTTAGAGCCACCTAAGATGTAAACATATAAGCTTGATGTATATGCAAAAATTTTTTTTTTTTTGGAGTTGCGCACCCAACACGTTCACACCAGGGGGCCACGCTGGGAGTCGCGCACACAACGTGTTCACACCAGAAGGCCGCAATGGGAATCGCAAACCCAACGCGTTCACACCAGGTGGCCACGCTGAGAGTTGCGCACCCAACGTGTTCACACCGTAAAAAAGAATTAGCTCCTATCAATATTCTTCCTGGGGAGACCCCATCCCCCGGGGCCTATATACAACATTAGGGACTGTGGGTAGAGCCCTAATGCCCTCACGGTCCCGCCAGCTCCCCGCGTCCTTCGGGAGCCGACATTGCTTATCCACATGGGGAGCTGCTAACATGCAGCTCACTGTGTGGAAAAAGAATCTGGTTTGCATTTTGGAAGAGAGAGTAGGTTTCCCTGCTCTCTCTTCCAAAATCCAAACCAAGTTTGCTATGGCTGGGCAGGAGCCTAGAGGCTCCCACCCTGCCATAGCAAACAGCAGTGTCCTGGGGATGGGCACCCCAAGACACTGCAGGAGCCATCCCTGGGGGGAGGTGGTCCCCAGGGCCATATTTGGCTCCAGGAGGGGTGCCGCGCGGCCCTCCTCCCACTTAATACAAAACTCTGGGGGGTGGTGGTCCCTGGGGCTTGGGGTCCATAACGGACCCCCTATTTTAAATATTTAGTACCCCAGGGAGGTGGTGGTCCCTGGGGCGTGTGGGGGGGCTCAAGCCCCC